>NC_139568.1:10466574-11666574 GCF_965112155.1 Podarcis liolepis
CAAGTGTTTGTTTATGTCACTTGATGCTGCACTACCTTACGTAGCTATGGTTACCTAAAAATGGGGGAGTGATGTTAGGATTTTTATCTATCCGAGCTGCTCCAGCGAGTGGTACTATTGTACTATGTTTTGTGTACATCATGTGAGTGTCTGAGTGGCCCAAAAACGTGACCCAAAAACGTGGTTGCGAAGCACGGAACCTCATGGATCCTCACGCTTCTTGCATTGGGCCACTCCAAATGCACCGTCAAATCACACATCTTCGCCAGGGGCACAGCCTGCACTACAAGAATCATGAGTTGCACTACAAAAATCACAAGAAGGCCCTCACCAGCACTGTTAATGTCACTACAGTGGTACCTCTGGTTACGTACTTAATTCGTTCCGGAGGTCCATTCTTAACCTGAAACTGTTTTTAACCTGAAGCACCACTTTAGCTAATGGGGCCTCCTGCTGTCGCGTTGCCGCTGCGCGATTTCTGTTCCCATCCTGAAGCAAAGTTCTTAACCCGAGGTTTTATTTCTGGATTAGTGGAGTCTGTAACCTGAAGCGTATGTAACCTGAAGCGTATTTAACCCGAGGTACCACTGTACTGGAACATTACTATTAGAGCCAAGAGGAGAATGTATAGAGGAGAAACTATATATTTTACCAATATATGGTTCATCTTCAAGAAGAGATCAAAAACATGCCAAAGTATTAAAGAGGAGAAAAAATATGAAACTGCTTACATAATGTCAACTAATATCCAGATTCAACAAAGACTGTATGGCAAAAAGTTAATTCAGAGAAAAGACAGAATTTGACTCCATCATAACAGAGGTCTACCTTTTGGGTAAAATTTATAAACTATTACTCAAATATGACACCGAGCCCGAATGAGCAAAACCTTGTATGAGAAAATGGATGCAAAAATTTTAAGAGCAGATTGCAGTGGAACAATGAGAACAATTATGAATAAAGGAATAAAATTCACTGCTAGTTAAACCCTAAAACAAAATTGGTACAAAAATGTTCTTTTGATGGTATATAACTTTGAAAGATATAGAGATGAATAATGAAATGAATGGAAATTGCTGGAAATATGATAGACCTCAAGGGACCTTCTTCCATTTATGATGGACCTGTGAAAAGACCAAAAGGTTTTGGAGGAAAGATCATTTAGCAATGCAAAAAATGTAAAAAAAACCAAACCCTAAATTTGCCTTGGACCCCCAAACTATGCTGTTGGGAATGACTCCTTCAGCTATTGTGAAATCGTCAGTGGAACTATTTAGTTATATGACCACAGTAGTCAGAGTGTGTTGGGTAACATATGGAAATCTGACATATGTCCTGAAATAGGTGCGTGGAAAGAGAAACTATCAGAATATGCAGTAATGGCAAAACTCGCCAATTTAGTAAATAATAGACCCATGGAGGAACATTAAAAAAATTGAATCTTTATAATTTGTATACAACTTAACAGAACTGTAACAAAATGAACATCTGTATGGATTTGTATAATAGACCTTAGGTTACAAAAATATTTCCTGTTTAAAAATAGAAGCTTTGTGTGTATATGATAAAGAAATATATAGTAGAAGAAATCTTGTCTGTCTGATCTAGAAATGAAATCATATTTTTAAATAATTTTGCTTTAGATTTTTACAATCATATATGGTATTTCTCCAATAGCAAACTACCTAGAATGGGAAATAATATTTAGTACACTAACCTTCGTTTAACTCTTGATAAATGTCAGCTTGCTGAGTTATTTTGTACCATTGTGATTCAATGTTATATTTGCGCTCAGTACTTTGTAGGATTTGATAATTTGCGAACTGTCATATTTCACAGGTTGGTATAATACAGCAAAATCCAAACACATAGTTTTCATCATCATGGCAGGGATGGTCCTTTTCCATAGAATTCTTATTCATGGAGTTGGTTTTTATATCCTGCTTTTCTCTACTTTAAGGAGTCTCAAAGCGGCTAAAAATCTCCTTTCCCTTCCACCCCCACAACAGACACATTGTAAGGTAGATCGAGCTGAGAGAGTTCAGAGAGAACTGTGATTAGCCCAAGGTCACCTAGCAGCTGCATGTGGAGGAGCGGGGAAGTGAACCCGGCTCACCAGATTATGAGTCCACCACTCATAACCACCACACCACACCTGAAGTGCCTTTTCCAGTTGTCAGTAATGCCCTGTTGTTATCATTTTTGAAACATTAGTGTTATGATGGCACCTAAAGCCTGAAATATCTTCCTAAAAGATAGGACGAATGTTTAGGGAAAGTTGTTATGAAAGGAGGAATGATGAATGTAAGTTCAGCATATAATTCTCTGCATTATGCTTTCAGGTCTCTATATGATGATGTCAGAGTTGCTTCTAGATCCTAGCTCACAGAGGATCACGCTAGCCAGCGATCATTAAATAAAAGTCTTTATTGAGTTACAGTTTCCATTCTCAAGCTGCTGCGTGCAACTCTACGTCTTATGCTTAGATCGGCGAAGCTCCGTCTGAATCTCCGCCCCTTGTACACCAACTTAATATCCTAGCCCTGCTCCACCTTTTCCGCCTGACTGTTCTTCTCTGGGTCCCTCTGCCCCCCGGGGTCTCTTCCTTCCGGGATTCTTCTGACGCTGACCCCCCGGACCCTCCTGTCTCCTTGCGCCGGGCTTTAGGACCTGGCTCCCTTTCCGGGCTGCCTACTGCGTCACCTTCCTGTGCATTTGAACTTGGTGCGCGCGCCCAACCTTCCACCTTCCGTCTAACCGTCTCTTCGCTCCCCGATGGAGGTGTGGCCACTCCTGACTCGTGCCCTCCCTCCTGTTGTGAGCTGCCAGCGCTTGATCCCTGGCGCCCTTCCTCTTCCCTGCTCTCTGGCAGTGACGCTGGTCCCGATTTCCAACTGCTCCCCTCTGAGTCCCCTCTGGCTCTATCTTCCTGGGGTGTCCCCCTAGTCTCCCCCCTTGCCCTGGCCACTGGTGCTCCTTTCTGTGAATCTTCTGATTCACTGGAAAGACTCGGAGATCTCGGGTCGTCGTCATCACTCATCTTTTCTTCTGCCTCCTCCCCCTCGCTCTCTGTTTCCTCCCTTGCCCTCGCCTCTGCTCCTGAACCCCTGACAGATGAGCATGTGGACAGACAGGAGAAGGCTGCATGAGGCTGATAGTTAATTGCAGGATGACCTCTGCAAAAGAAAGTTGTGCACATTTGATCTTTGTGACTGTTAAGTAAATGTTTAAATTATAGTTTTTTAATATCCAACCCAAGCTCTGACTTTCTCACTTCTCCCTTCACCTGTGTGTATCCTGCTAGTTCTATCCATTTCGCCTTTCTCTTGACACAAACGTGTATAAAATTATACAGGAAAATGTTAAATGATCAGCTTTAATGCAGTGTCTGTCTCTACCTTTCTGTGCAATTGCTCAATAATGTCACTAAGAAAGCTCTATATATTGGAGTGGTCTCTTTTACTGGAATAATTTCCCAAAGTTAATTCTAAAGGGGTGCATAAGACCAGTGGGCCAGAATTTTTGTCCAAATAATATTTTTATTTTTTTTCCTGTGGCCATCATTAAATCTTCATGCAGTTAACTCCACAGTTTAATCTCTCATGAAGTAAAGTGGCACTTCCTTTTACTGGGTGCCCCTGAGGTCAGTATTATGGGAGTGGGACAAAAAGTTCTCTCTATCCACTTTATCTTCTTAAATTTTTAAACCTCTATCATGTCTGCTCCCCACTTAGTCACCTTTTATAGATTGAACGTTTCCAAGCTCTTCAGCCTTTTCTCAAAGGAAAAGCACTGTTACCCCTTAATCGTTTGGTTGCCTAATTCTAGATGTAAGAGCAATCTGGTTGCCACATCTATCACCCTGTTGATCACCAGGGTTGATTTGGCTGATCAGACTGGCAAGGAATGTGTCTGCCATCTCCATCAGTGTGCATCCCTCCCTATGCCACACACTCCGTGGAAGAGAACGACCATCCCACACAGAGCGAGAACACCCTCTTCTGCACTTTTCCCAGCTATGCCAAAACTGTACACGGTATTCCAAATGGGACCACACTATAGAACTGTACAGAGACATTACAATAATGACCATTTCATTTTTAGTTCCTTTTTCAATAGTCTCCAGCACGGAATTTGGTTTACCAACATAGCCACTATACTGCTCAGCACTAATTCCATATCATGCATGAATAAATGAAATAATAGCGGTTCTGATCCTTGTGGGACCCAACTGCTCACTTTCTTTCACTGGGAGAACTGAACATTTGTTCCAACTTCCTGTCGCTTGACCAATTTGTAATCCCCCAGTGGGCCCAATCTTTGGTCCCATGGCTGGTAAGATTACTCTCAGTAGTCTGGTGAGGTTTCTAATCAAAAACTCCTTTGGAAGTCCAAGCATATCATGTCTAACAGCTTGCCCTCATGCAGGTGCTTGTAACCCTTCTCAAGGAACTCCAAAATGCTGGCGAGCAGGACTTCCTTTTGGAGGGAAGCTATGGAATGCACATGATATTTCAAACAGTGGCTCACTACGCACTCACCCTTGTGGCGCATGAGTGCGCGTCCTCTGCACCCTCCCAGTGCAGACTGTTAGTTTCTGTTTCCTCACTGAGCAGCTGCTTGCAGTCACAGGACTGTTTACATTCCACAGTCCAGATGCTGTTGGATTCTCACGGGAAAGGGAGACGGGATGTGACATTACTGGTTTCCTGTTTCCTTTGTTCTTTCATTTTCTTTGCTCAGTTGCTCTCTGCTCTCACACAGAGAACATGTATATTTATTTGCTCTCTGCATAGCTTAGTAATAAAGTATAGCAATGTAGCCCATACCTGCCTCATCCTTCCGTTGTGGACTTTGTTGTTTTAATGCTCTGCTGGGCTCAAAGGAAGATGAGCCATATCAGCTTGGACGACCGGAGCTGAAATTTTAATATTTTTGGTTATGGACTCCATCACTGTGAAACAGGCCAATGGCCAGGAGTTGGAAGCGACAGGGATCGGAACTGTGTATCTGGGAAGCCTGAACTTGACTATTAACAATGTGTATTTGGTTCCTGATTTAAAATTCAATCTGCTGAGTGTTTCGCAGATAACCAAGAAAGGACTGGTGTTGTCCTATGATAAGGAAAGCTGCAAAATCTTCAAAGATGGAGAGATGTATCTTTCTGCCAGAGAGAAAGATGGACTGTATCTGTTGACATTTGAGGAATCTGATTACAATATGTCTATTGCATGTGATTCTAAAATTATTTCTCTTGCAGGTGTGATAAAAGACGTCAAGGATCAGAAGACAAAGAAGGTTAACAGTGTTTTTCAGCGAGTGTATGCTGATGTAATTGGTCCTCTAGCACCATCTAGAGGCAATGCAAAATACTATCTTGTATGTGTTGATCATTTCTCTCATTATATATGGATTTACATTTTGCAGAGGCCTAAAGAAGCCTTAACAAGGTTTCAGGAGTTTTGTGATAAGGTTAAGAATGTTCATGATGCTAATGTTGATTGTCTTTTCACAGATGAAAAGCCAGTTTTTCTTTTACAGGATTTTCAGGATTTCCTGGAGAAACAAGGGATAAAGCACAAGGTTGCTGTTTCTCAAGCTGCATGGCACAAAAGTATTTGTGTACAAGTGAACAAAGAGTTGCAAAATGGCATGAAGGCACAGTTGCTAAGTTCACATTTGCCAAATGAGTTTTGGGCTGAATCTTTATCTTGTTTTTGTTACACTTGGGTGAGAAAGGTTTCAAAAGGTATGGAAAGTTCTCCTTTTGAGAAGCTGTTCCATAGAAAACCTTCTGTAGCACATTCTAAGGTTTTTGGATCTCATGTGCAAACAGAAGCTCCAGGTGGAGTTAAGAATGCAAAAGGCATTTTTGTGGATTATGAAAAGGGTCTCTACAGAGTAATTTTGTCTGAATCTGGTCAGGTGATTCCCACAAAGTTTCTAGAGAACGCTCCTGGACAAGAGAGGGGTGTTTTTCACACATTTCCCACTGATTACAATTCAGATGATGATTCTGATTTTTCTGATTATTCTGGTACAGACAGTGACACAGGCAGCTCAGAGAGTTCTGTTGACACAGTCATTGAGAGACGTTCTCACACAATGTCTAGACCTACACAGGTTAAAGCTGAACCAGAAGTGATTGAACCATTGTTTACTGTTGAGTGTGGTTCTCCAAAAGGTCCTGAGGATGAGCCAGTCAGCAAAGAGAATCAGCACCTCATACGCAGGTCTGAGAGGGTTACAAAGGGCGTACCACCCAAGAGGTATTCTCAAGAGTTTGCTAACTCAGCTGTTGCATGTGTTACTATTGTTGACAACTCTAGACAAGTTAAAGCTGTGTCTAAGTCAGAGACAAAGACACAACTGGGAGTTGATAAGCGTAACACTACATTCCCTAGCCAAGATAATGCAGATGCACTCATTCCTTGGAAAACAGACAACCAGAGAGTTACATTGGGGAAACCAGTGGCGGGTAGTTCCAAGGGTGGAACTGAAACAACAGGGGATTGTTGTATGTATAACAACTGTTTGTTTTCTTCTCTGGACCAAGCTTTGTTCGCAGCTAACGATGATTCATATGGGGGAGGATGTTACAATATGAGAACATTGCAGCTGCAGACAGCCAGCTTGTTGACATCCTGTGGTATGGCTAGCTGTGGGAAAGTAAATTCCCGGAAGTTCACAGGCTTTGGGAGTCTGTGTCCAGTGTGTAATTTGAGACCTTCCTGTTGCATGTGTAAAGGAAGTCTTTGTCACTTGCTGGGTGGAAACTGAAGTGATTGGACACGTTTTCTGTAGAGCTGAAATGTCAGAAATAAACAATATGTAAATAGATTTCTGACTACTCTTCTTTCCCCTGCGGAGGGGGAGAAGTGGGTGTGCATTTCCCACGCTGGGGAATGTCGCCTATATCAAGATCTCCCTGTTCTGTCTGGGAACGCAGGCAGAGGCAGATCACCGGTAAACCAGCTCCGGGAGCAGGGAGAGGGGACAGCCTCTCCAGATGGGGCTAGTTTTCCAACAATATTATCATGGAGGAGCCGAAAGATGTTTACAAATTTATCTGGGCACCAATTTTCAGAAGGACAGTCCACAGGGCATTACGATTTACAGTGTTGAAAGCCTTATTCAGGTCAATAAATGCCATATACAGGGGTTGGTTTTGCTCTCTGCATTTTTCCTGAAGTTGTCTAGCGGTGAAAATCATGTCCACTGTCACCCTAGAAGGCCGAAAACCACTTTGGGATTCAGTAAGGGTCACCGCGGATAGTGTTAAGAGATGGTTTGCTAAGATCCTTGCAAGAATTTTGCCGGCCACAGCTAATAGAGAGATGCCTCGATAGTTTCCGCAATCAGTTCTGTCACCTTTTTTAAAGAGATTGATAATTTTGGCATCCCTGAAGTCTTCTGGGATTGCTTCTCTTTCCCAGATTTTTTCGATCAGCTTGTGAAGTTGTTGTGTAAGTTCAATTTCACCCACTTTGAAGATTTCAGCAGGTATCTCATCAGGTCCACTGGCTTTGTTGCTTTTCACTTGGTTAATAGCTGTACACAACTCTCCCAGTTTGGGAGATACTGCAAGCTCATCTCTAATTTGTTTTTGTGGGATTTGTGAGAAGACCTCAGCAGCTATGGGGGAGTTGCGGTTAAGGAGATGTTGGTAGTGTCCTTTCCAGCACAGTACAATAGCTTCTTTATCTTTTAGAAGTGTGGTACCATCTGCTGAGCATAGGGGGCATATGCCATGATTTATTGGTCCATAGATAGTCTTTGTGGCTTTAAAGAAATTCTGTGCATCATGAGTGTCGGCTAAGTACTGGATCTCTTGAGGGTTTTTTTATCCACCAGGTGTTTTTTAGTTCTCTGGTTCTTAGAATGGGGTGGGATGGATGTTTGGTTGGGCTTGGAAATTTGTTTGATTTTGATGTTTTTGTAATTTTTATAGTTTTTTGTTTGTATTGTTTTATTGGTTTGTTTTTTTAAAGGTTTTATTTTGTTCTTAAGGGGAGGGGTCAGGGCTGCCGGGGAGTGGGTCCCAGCCAACAAAATGGCTGGGGCATGTTCCACAGGGGGGGATGCACTGGGACAAGCGATCTCAGTGATCACGGGTAGGAGGAGGAGTTACGCTAAGACCAGACCATGTCATTACCGAGGAGGCAGGTTTAGTCGTTGTCTGAGAACTATTCCTGCCTCCGGGTCTGGTCCTGACCGGATGGATACTAGAATCAGCAAGGGATACCCACATGACCTGAAGGTGCTGCTGTGCAATACCAGGTCAATGATTCATAAGACCACTGCCATCCATGACTTGATCATGGATGGAGGACTTGACCTGGCACGTGTAACAGAGACTATTATGATATAGAAGCAATGCGGCCGTGAGCTGGTAGCTTGAAAGCAAAACATAATGGGAATGTTGGGACTGTTCCGTGGGAAACAGAGGGACAGTCTATTCACAGTGCGAAGCACCGGAATTAGCTCAGAGTTTAATATGAGCTGTACAGGAAGTACAGGAGGAGTTTATCTCTCGGCTGTTGGAGTTTGAAGAGAGCAGACATGTTTTTTGTAACGCTGCAAAGAGAGAAATAAAGGCATGTAAATACGTTTCTGTCTATCTCTTTCCCCTGCCCGGGGGGGGGGGGGCAGGAAAGAGTGGTGTGTTCTTCTCACGCCGAGGAGGATCACCGATCGCGACCTAGCCTGTATCCTGCCGGGGAATGCAGACAGGGAGGTCAACCGGAGATCAAGCCGGGTGCCTGGAGAGTGGCCAGTTTCTCCTGATAATCGCTTGAATCCCAACAGAGACTTGGTTGGATGAAGCAGATGGGCCTGTCCTTGCTGCTTCTTGTCCACCAGGTTTCTCTTACGTACAGCAACCCAGGTCATGTGGGCGGGGAGGGGGGGCTGCAGTGATTTTTAGGAAGTCATTAGTTTGCACCAGGCATCCTATTGGGAAGACCCAGTTTTCCGAGTGCATGTTCTGGAAGTTGGGCAATAGGGGCAGTACAGGATTCCTTTTGGTGTACCGACCTCCCTGCTGCACCAAGGACTCCCTGCCCGAGCTGCTTCAGGTCGTGGCAGATGTTCTCCTGGAGACACCTAGTTTGGTTGTCCTAGGGGATTTTCACATCCATGCCGACACGACCTTACAAGGGGCCGCTTGGGACTTCGTGGAAAGCATGGCCTCCATGGGGCTGTCCCTGAATAAGTCTGGCCCAACCCATAGCTGCGGACATGCCTTAGACCTGGTGTTTACCTCTATGGATGTTGGTGATCTGACACTAAGTAAAAGCGAAACGAAAGAAGTGCCATGGTCAGATCACTTCCTGGTGCAACTGGACTTCTCTGCGACCCATGCCCTCTGCAGGGAGGTGGGACCGATTCGGATGGTCCGCCCCCGCCACTGCAATGCGTGGGGCTACCTTTGAAGGTGACCTGGAAACTATAACTAATCCAGAATGCGGCAGCTAGACTGGTGACTGGGAGCGGCCGCCGAGACCATATAACGCTGGTCTTGAAAGACCTACATTGGCTCCCAGTACGTTTCCGAGCACAATTCAAAGTGTTGGTGCTGACCTTTAAAGCCCTAAATGACCTCGGTCCAGTATATCTGAAGGAGCGTCTCCACCCCCATCGTTCTACCCAGACACTGAGGTCCAGCGCCAAGGGCCTTCTGGCAGTTCCCTCATTGCGAGAAGTGAGGTTACAGGGAACCAGACAGAGGGCCTTCTTGGTAGTGGCGCCCGCACTGTGGAATGACCTCCCTTCAGATGTGAAGAAAAGAAGCAGCTATCTTCTCTTTAAAAGACATCTGAAGGCAGCCCTCTTTAGGGAAGCTTTTAATGTTTGATGTATTACAGTATTTTAATATTTTTTGGAAGCCGCCCAGAGTGGCTGGGGAAGCCCAGCCAGATGGGCGGGGTATAAATAATAAATTATTATTATTATTATTAGAATTGGCATAGGTTTTTTTCTTAGTGGCACAGTTTCTATCTCTTTGCCAGATCTGAAATGCCTTCCTTTTCTTGTCAGTCATGCGTTCAATCTCACTGTCATTCTCATCAAACCAGTCCTGGTGTTTCTTGGTTTGGTATCCAATAGTTTGTTCACAGGCTGCAATAATGGATGTTTTTAGCTTGGTCCAGTGTTCCTTGGTGTTATCAGGGAATTCTGAAAGCAGATGATCCTTAAGAGTCGTTTGGAAGCAATCCAGCTTAATGGGATCTTGAAGGGCTTGAATGTTCATTTTGCACCTTGGTTTCCTTCCTTGAAGCCTGAGTTTAGGTATAATATTGATAGCCATCGTGGAGCGTATTAGTTGGTGATCTGTCCAGCAGTCGTCGGCGCTCGTCATAGCTCTGGTAAGGAGCACATCACGTCGATCTTTAGCACGGACAATAACATAGTTTAGGAGATGTCAGTGGTTTGACCAAGGATGCCTCCATGAAGTTTTAAATTTATTTTTCTGTCAAAAGAGTGTGTTGGTAATAACAAGGTTGTGCGCTGCACATATCGTCAAAAGTAAGATTCCGTTCTGGTTGCTGTTGCCAACTCCTTCTTTCCCAATAGTCCCAGGTCACAGATCGAAATCTCACCCAACTCTTGCATTAAAATCACCCAGAAGGATAATTTTATCTTCCTTAGGCATCTCTGATAGGACGGTATCCAGCTGAGAGTAAAAATTTTCTTTAATGTCTTCATCAGCATCCAGTGTTGGTGCATAAGCGCTTATAATAGTAGCCTGTTGGTTTTTTTGTGAGCTTTATTCAAAGGGTTGAGAGTCGCTCATTAATGCCGGTAGGGACTTCTGACAGGAGCTTCACAAGATCATTTTTGATAGCGAAGCCTACCCCATGTATTTGATGTTCTTGTTCAGATAGACCTTTCCAGAAGAATGTGTAGCCTCCTTTTTCTTCCTTCAGTTGTCCCTCGCCTGCTCTTTGAGAGTCTTGAAGTGCTCCAATATCGATGTTAAAACGTCACAGCTCTCTTGCAATGATGGCAGTTCTGCGTTTAGGACATTCGCTGTCTGTGTTATCTGACAAAGTCCATATATTCCATGTTCCAAAATTCAGTTGTCTTTTACAACCCCTGGGTGGTGACCCCACTGGGCACGGTAATCCAGTCAGGGGAAAAGGGAGGCAGACTATGTTTAGGGCACCTTTTCTAGCCCCTCCCCCTTTTTGGGGTGAGCAGATTGGATCTTAAAAAGGGCTGCTCAGTCATGGATACAGCTGCCAAGCTGCTCAACTGCCTTGTTCCTTGAGTCAGAATGACTGAATCTGTATCCACCGCCCATGTGCCGGTTCATGACTAGGGGCTTCCAGATTTCATGATCCTGCCCCTGTAACCATTTGCTGATTGCCATGGGTTGGGTTTTTGGAAGACGCAAGTGCATGAATTTGTTTTATGTGTGTAGATCAGTGCACACTGACCAACGCACAGTCTTCGCAGTAGGGCCCTGTTCCGATGGCATGAGTAGTCACGACGAACTGGTAGATCCTATCTGCTGCAGCCTTCATCCGCTTTCACAGCCGTTGTAACATACCGCTTGTTATCATCCGCCTATTCTGCCGTTGAGGACTTCTTGGAGCATTCTTTGTCTAGCTCCTTCCCTGTTATGTACTAAGCTTCGATCCTAGAACAATAGGCAAGTAGGATCCTAGAATGCAACAAATGATTGGCTTGCAGGAAAAGACCAATCAGGCTCCAGAAGAGAAGCAGAATCAGACAATCAGACGGGACTCATTGTGTAAATAATGTATATAGAAGCCAGAGGTTTGGGGGGCAATTCAATCACTGTTTTACAAGCATCAATAAAGAGCATGAAATCACTACAGGACTCCAAGTATATTTCATTCCCTTTGAATGCTACCGCCTTGGGTGACCCTGCTGGGAGTACAAGATTCCCAAAGGCTTCGCTCACAAGGTTCATAGGAATGTGCAAACCCACTCACCACAACAAGGTGATGATCCAGCGAGTGAAAGAACTGAGATAGATTGCACTGAGCCCTGGTCTCATTAGACCAAGTGTTCCGCCAAAAAGGCTTTGGCTCTGGTTGAGGACAGCTGAATATGTTTTGAGCCAGGGACCACCAGTAGGTTGCTGTTAGATGAGCGTCACGCTCTTTGGGGGGTGTATTGAAAGATAATTCCCACAGATAAGAAAGGTCACAGACTGTTTAGGGTTTTAAAGGTTAGCACCAAAACCTTGAACCTGATTCGATACTCCACCTGGAGCCAATCCAGCTGATGAACAACCAACTGAATGTGGGCTCTCCACATAGTCCCAGTAAGAACTCATGCATCTGCATTTTAGACCATTTGGAGTTTCTGGAGCAGTCTCAAGGGTAGCCCTGCGTATCTACCTACCTACCTACCTATTTATCGCATTTATACCCTGCCCTCACCAGATCAGGTGTAGAGCAAGTTAAAGTAGTCTAGTCTGCAGGTGACTGCTGCATGGATCACCATGGCTAGGTTGGAAAGTGACAGGTACGGTACCAATCGCCTAACCTGGCATAGATTAAAAAATGCCATTTTGGCTACATTTGTGACCAGTGCCTCCATAGAGACAGAAGCGTCCAGGATCACACCGGGACTCCTGATGGCGGTTACAGGTGACTTTTGCGCCCCATCAAGAGCTGGGAGCTGGCAAACCAACTGAAATCATTCCAGCCCAGCCATTGGACCCCCATCTTTAATGGATAGAGATTCAGCCGACTCAGTTTCCTCCATCCCAGCACACCCACCTAAAAATTGGCCAGGGTAGCATCTGGCCAGGGCCATGTAGCAGTAGATCCATGATGTTTGTGGTAAGATCTGTGGTTATGTACAAGATATTTGAATAAAGGGCGAATTTGGGGTTCCCCAATGCAAAAGCTCTGAGGATTCATGAGGATCCGTGCTTCGGAACAATGTTTTTGAGTTTCCAGGAAGCCGTGAATCCTAGATTTTTGTGGTGCAGGCTGTGACGCTGGCTATGATGTGTGATTTGACGGTGAGTTTGGCTTGGCCCAATGCAAAAAGTGTGAGGATCCATGAGGATCTGTGCTTCGAAACCATGTTTTTGGGGCGTGGAGTTGCCAGGAAGCCGTGGATCTGAGTTTTTTGTGGTGCAGGCTGTGCCCATGGCCACGATGTTTGATCTGATGGTGACTTTGGGTTGATCTAGTG
This sequence comes from Podarcis liolepis, assembly GCF_965112155.1. Lineage (NCBI taxonomy): Eukaryota > Metazoa > Chordata > Lepidosauria > Squamata > Lacertidae > Podarcis > Podarcis liolepis. Next base: position 10,479,757 of record NC_139568.1, read on the forward strand.
CGAAAATTATGAGGATCCATGAGGATCCGTGTTTTTTAACCATGTTTTTGCACCACTGTGGCCCCAGGAAACAGTGGGTGCGTGATTTTTTTGAATATGCCAGCAAGTTTGGAAAACTCAGCAGTGGCCAGAGGATCAGTATACATCCCAATCCCAAAGAAGGCAGTGCCAAAGAATGCTCCAACTACCGCACAATTGCACTCATTTCACACGCTAGCAAGGTTATGCTTAAAATTCTACAAGGCAGGCTCAAGCAGTATGTGGACCGAGAACTCCCAAAAGTGCAAGCTGGATTTAGAAGAGGCAGAGGGACCAGAGATCAAATTGCAAACATGCGCTGGATTATGGAGAAAGCTAGAGAGTTCCAGAAAGACATCTACTTCTGATTCATTGACTATGCAAAAGCCTTTGACTGTGTCGACCACAGCAAACTATGACAAGTTCTTAAAGAAATGGGAGTGCCTGATCACCTCATCTGTCTCCTGAGAAATCTCTATGTGGGACAAGAAGCTACAGTTAGAACTGGATATGGAACAACTGATTGGTTAAAAATTGGGAAAGGAGTACGGCAAGGCTGCATATTGTCTCCCTGCTTATTTAACTTATATGCAGAATTCATCATGCGAAAGGCTGGGCTGGATGAATCCCAAGCCAGAATTAAGATTGCCGGAATAAATATCAACAACCTCAGATATGCAGATGACACAACCTTGATGGCAGAAAGTGAGGAGGAATTAAAGAACCTTTTAATGAGGGTGAAAGAGGAGAGAGCAAAATATGGTCTGAAGCTCAACATCAAAAAAACGAAGATCATGGCCACTGAGCCCATCACCTCCTGGCAAATAGAAGGGGAAGAAATGGAGGCAGTGAGAGATTTTACTTTCATGGGCTCCATGATCACTGCAGATGGTGACAGCAGTCACGGAATTGAGAGATGCCTGCTTCTTGGGAGAAAAGCAATGACAAACCTAGACAGCATCTTAAAAAGCAGAGACATCACCTTGCCAACAAAGGTCCATATAGTTAAAGCTATGGTTTTCCCAGTAGTGATGTATGGAAGTGAGAGCTGGACCATAAAGAAGGCTGATCACCGAAGAATTGATGCTTTTGAATTATGGTGCTGGAGGAGACTCTGGAGAGTCCCATGGACTGCAAGAAGATCAAATGCATCCATTCTTAAGGAAATTAGCCCTGAGTGCTCACTGAAAGGACAGATCGTGAAACTGAGGCTCCAATACTTTGGCCACCTCATGAGAAGAGAAGACTCCCTGGAAAAGACCCTGATGTTGGGAACTTCCGGAGGCGGCGCGAAACGGCAATGGCGGTCCTCTTCGCGCTGTGAAGAGGGGCTCCGCAGAAAAGGGTCGTCCGCTGCGGCAGAGCGGAGACCCATCAAGAAAAACCACAGGCAGAGCGAGCCTGTGGCCGTGGGACTCGGCGGGCACCAGAAGCCCCCCCCAGAAATGAAGAAGGAACCCCGTAAGGGGCTCCGGAACGTGGAAGGGGGAGCGGTGCTGTGAGTTCATCGCTCTTTCTGCGGAAGCGAAGCCGCGCGGCTGCTGCTGATGAGCGCTGACCTTTCTTCCTGAAACATCAGACTCTAAACTCCATACCCGTAAGGATTACAAAATTTTCGGGACTAAAAATATTAATTTGGCTGAAAACGGGAGACGTAAACAGGAAGTCCGTCTTCCGATTCTGCTTAGAGATCAAAGCAAAGACTTTTGACAAGCGGGAAGCGCTTTAAAGGGGATTACAAAAAAGTTTGGATTATTGTGCAATGTTTGAACTTGTCTTTGAGAAACTACAAGGAATAGATTTGATTTAATTGATTGGATTTGGATTGGATTTCTCTGCCTCTTTGTGGATTATAAAGGACTAAGAAACCAAATCTGCGGACTGTCAGGATACAAGAGAACTGTCAAACTGCGGAAACTGTATTTAATACTGAAAGTGCTACTTGTGAGCATTACTTTTGGATACAAATAGGGAAACTGTTACTTGCACCATTTCTGAAACCTTGTTTTTGATTTGGGAGAGCTCTGCATGCCTAAAGGGACATTGAAGGTGCCTTCGTAATTTATTTCGGACTGCTGGGATTTTAATGGCGGAAAAAGTCCTTTCCTTCTTCTGAATTACAGGGGTGCTCCCCCTAGAGGACTTGGGATTTATAAGTCTCTGGGAACTGCATATTATTTTGACTATCTATTGCCTTGTTGTTTATACTTTGGACTGTCTTTCCCATGGAATTGCATACAGTTTGACCTTGACGCATAGACAGGTGTGGAATGAGTGGCACAGGGAAAACAAGGTCGGCCAAAACAAAAGCAAAACAATCTGTACAATTGTTACAAACAACTTTGACCTCTCAGTCGCGTAGATCATCTGTCCCAACTGTTTTAGGACTGCAAGAAGGGGAAGTTGAGCAGAAAGCATCAGAGGATATGGCAGGAGGACTGGATCCAGTCTCAAAACAAATTTTGGAACAACTGGCAGCTTTAAACAAAAAGGCTGATGAACAATCGACCAAAATTGATCAAGTTACAGCCACAATCAGTAAATTGACTGAGCAAGTCACTCAACATACACAAATAATTGGGAATCTTCAGGCAACAACTGCAGAAAACCGTAAGTTGGCTGAGGAAGCCAATCAAAAAGCCGAAGCAATAAAATGGGAGGTAAAGCCACTGCACAAGCAGATTAATGAACAGCAGGCCTATCTGTCTATGGTGGAATTGAGGAACCGGGAAAAGAATCTTAGATTAAGAGCCATCCCAGAACTTGAACAAGAAGACCTGATTGGTTATCTGACGACAGAAATATCAAAGTTCTGGGGTATAGAAGAAGATAAGGACTTTAAAATTGTTACTGCTTTTAGATTGGGAAGAGTGGTTAGGAAGGACAGATCTAGAGATTGCTTGATTATCTTGAGATCTATACAAGAAAGAGACAAAATACTAGGCCTACATTTTGGAAAATCACTGGAAATTCAAGGCAAAAAAGCAGAAATCTACACAGACATACCGAAACAACTTTTGGATCTTAGAGCTACATACACAGAACTTGCAAGACTATTAAGAGGTAACTCAATTCCTTATAGGTGGGAATTCCCCCAAGGACTATCCTTCAATTTCAAAGGAAGGAAAATTAAAATTAGGACAGCAGAAGACCAACAAAAGTTTTTGAAAGACCACGAAGAGGACCTTCAAAAGGGAGCAGCAGCATCTTGGCCACCACCTCCGCCTGCATCTGCAGCAACACCAGCACCTCTGGGTTTAGAAGAAAAGGAAGAGACACCACTTTAGGACCAACAGATAGATCCAGGATGTCTCTGCAGCTCTTTAGTTGGAATATTAATGGAGGAAATTCTCCGGAAAAAAGAAGAAGAATCTTTCATATATTGAAAAAAGAACAATTGGACATTATTTGTTTGCAGGAAACGCATGTGACTAGGCTCCATAGGAAAGTGCTAATTAACAAAAGACTAGGCCAAGAATTTATTTCATCAGACAGAGTTAAGAAAAGAGGCGTGGTGATTTACGCAAAGGAGAACCTGTCACCGAAATTTCTATTTAAAGATGAGCAAGGAAGAATTTTGGCAATTGAAATACAGACACAAGGAGAAAAATTTTTGATATTAGGAATTTATGCACCAAATGAGGGGAAATCAGAATTCTATAAGAAGCTGCACGAGATAATGCTGGACTATCTGGACTATACCAACATCATTATGATGGGAGATATGAATGGGGTGGTCTCTACTCACATGGATAAGTCACAAAATCAAAATTTAACAAGACGGCAGACTACCTAAAACTTTTTTCGAACTAACTGACAGTATGGATATGATTGACATCTGGAGGACAAAGAACCCCTTAGGTAAAGAAGGAACATTCTTTTCTGAGACCCACCTGTCATGGACAAGAATCGACCAAATATGGACAACTAGAGGGCTGGCACCTAAGACTAGAAAAGTGGAAATCTGCCCAAAAACCTGCTCCGACCATAATGCCATGAAAGTGGAATTGAGACTCACTCCAATCGGTTCCTTCAGATGGAAAATGAATGACACCCTATTAAGAGATCAGGAGATTGTGAAGAAGGCCCAAAAAACTCTAAAAGACTACTTTGAAATAAATTTGAACACCTCGGTGGAAAAGAGAACAATCTGGGACGCAAGTAAGGCAGTTATGAGAGGGTTTCTGATACAACAGAATACGATCAAGAGGAAACTCTGGAATGGAAAAAAGGACAAGATATTGGAGAAGATAAGAGACGGAGAAAAAAAATTGAGACTAAAACCAAAATCAAAAGAAGTTCTGAGAGAAATTAAGTTCCATCAAGCACAATATGCGAAATTGATAAATCAAGAAGTGGAATGGAAAATTAAACAAATGAAACAAAGATCATTTGAATCGGCGAACAAGTGTGGAAAACTGCTAGCATGGCAGTTGAAAAAGAGACAAAAATTGAACTTTGTTACCAATCTGGAGGTTGAAGGAAGAAACATTCAGAAACCAGAGGAAATTAGAAAGTGTTTCCAGAGATATTTCAAAAAACTATTTACGCAAGGGCCGCAGGAAGAGACCGAGATAGACCAATTTTTAAAAGTTAATGGATTACCAAAACTACCTCAGGAGAAGAGAACAATCCTGAATTATAGAATAACACAACAAGAAATTGAGGGTGCCATTCAGAATATGCAACTAGGTAAATCTCCAGGCCCAGATGGTCTTACCTCCAAGTACTACAAGACACTGAAAGACTTTCTGATACAACCACTAATGGAGGTATGTAACCAGATTATGGAGGGGAGGAAGGCACCGGAATCGTGGAAAGAAGCTTTCATCACATTGATTCCTAAACTGGAATCTGAAAAGACTCAACTGAAGAACTACCGTCCCATCTCACTCCTTAATGTGGATTACAAAATTTTTGCAGATATTTTGGCAAGTAGATTTAAAAAAGTACTAAATGAAGTAATTCATAAAGACCAGGCAGGCTTTCTCCCAGGTAGACATTTGTTTGATAACACTAGGAATATTATTGACATTTTGGAGCTTTTGCAAACTGATATCAACACGAAAGCAGTGCTAATCTTTATTGACGCAGAGAAGGCCTTTGACAACATTTCTTGGAAGTTTATGAAGAAAAATTTGGAAGGGATGGGAGTGGGACAGGGGTTTCAAAATAGCATAGAAGCAATCTATTCAGACCAAAAAGCTAAACTGATAGTGAACAATGTGGTGACAGAAGAGTTCAAAATTGAAAAAGGAACACGACAGGGGTGCCCCCTATCCCCTCTGTTATTTATTTCAGTCCTGGAGGTACTTTTGAATATGATTAGGGAGGACCGGTTGGTGCAAGGAATACAGGTCGGAGTGAAAAAATATAAACTGAAAGCTTTTGCAGATGACTTGGTTTTAACATTACAGGAGCCAGAATCTAGTACAAAAAGAGTTCTAGAACAGATTCATGAGTTTGGTCGGGTGGCGGGATTTAAGCTGAATAAGCAAAAAACTAAGGTTTTGGGGGGAAACTTGACACTTTTAGAAACAGATGGGTTTCAGAAAGAGACAGAGTTAAATGTGGTTAAAAAAGTGAAATACCTGGGGGTTAATTTGTCCGCTAAAAATTTGAATTTATTTAAAGATAATTATGAAAAATGTTGGTCAGAAGTTAAAAAGGACTTAGAAATTTGGTCAAGATTGAAACTTTCCTTGTTGGGTCGAATAGCAGCTATAAAAATGAATGTATTGCCAAAGATGTTGTTTTTGTTTCAAACCCTACAGATCGTGGACAGAGTGGAATGTTTTGGAAAGTGGCAGAAAGATATCTCTAAGTTTGCCTGGCAGGGCAAAAAGCCCAGGATAAAATTTAAAATACTAACTGATGCAAAAGAAAGAGGGGGATTTGCCCTGCCGGACTTAAGGTTATATTATGAAGCTGCAGCTTTCTGCTGGATGAAGGATTGGTTACTTTTAGAGAACACTGATGTCCTAGATCTGGAAGGGTTTAATAATTCTTTAGGATGGCATGCATATTTGTGGTACGACAAGGTAAAGACTCACAAAATGTTCAAAAACCATATTGTCAGAAAAGCAATATTTATTGTCTGGACAAAATACAAAGACTTATTAGAAAACAAGACCCCGAGATGGCTATCACCAATAGAGGGTAAGGCCCGAAAAAAACCCAATATGGAAGCCGGCTGGCCAAAATATTGGGAAATAATAGAAAAAACTGGAGACAACTGGAGGTTGCAGAGCTTGGAGAAATTAAAGAATAAGGTGCGAGATTGGTTACATTACGCTCAAATTCAAGAGGTTTTTAAATTGGACAAAAAAGTAGGGTTCCAGGTGGAAAAATCAAAGTTAGAGACAGAATTGCTTGAACCAAAAACTAAGGTACTTTCGAGAATGTATAACTTGCTGCTTAAATGGAACACTCAGGATGAGACAGTTAAATCAGCCATGATAAAATGGGCGCAGGACATTGGGCACAACATTATGTTTGAGGACTGGGAAAGGTTATGGACCACCGGAATGAAATTTACGGCATGTAATGCCTTGAAAGAAAATATTATGAAAATGATATATAGGTGGTACATGACCCCAGTCAAGCTTGCAAAGATTTATCACCTGTCTGATAACAAATGTTGGAAATGTAAGGAGGCGGAAGGGACATTCTTTTACCTCTGGTGGACTTGTCCAAAAGTGAAGGCCTTCTGGGAAATGATCTACAATGAGTTAAAAAAGGTATTTAAGTATACCTTTCCCAAGAAACCAGAGGCCTTCCTCCTGGGCATTGTCGGCCAGAAAGTGTTAAAGAAAGATAGAACTTTTTTTATGTATGCAACAACAGCAGCAAGAATTCTCATCGCAAAATACTGGAAAACACAAGATTTACCCACACTGGAAGAGTGGCAGGCGCAATTGATGGACTATATGGAACTGGCTGAAATGACTGGCAGAATCCGAGACATGGGAGAAGAAACAATGGAAGAGGACTGGAAAAAATTTAAGGACTATTTACAAAAATATTATAAGTTATATGAATGTTAAGAATTTGCATGATTTGGAAAATCTGGCTTCAGCAATAAGATTCGGAGATATGGGAAATTAAGTTAAAATTATGAAAGGACTAAAGTTTAAAGTAATATCATACTTATTTTAAGGTAAAAGTAATTGGACAACAGGTATTTTAAACACAAAATATAATTATTTGAAAGTACAAAGGAATATATGAAACAAGGTAACAATTTGCTGATATTTTTTATTGTAAAGAATGCAGGGTGAGGGAGATGTGGGGAAGTCCGGTTGGTTATGAAAAAATGTCATGGAAAGATGGATTTTTTCTTTTTCTTTCTTTTTTCTGTTATTTCTTCTATATATCTGACTTTACATCTGTACCTGAAAAAAGCAATAAAAATATATTTTTTTTTAAAAAAAGAAAAGACCCTGATGTTGGGAAAGATTGAGGGCACAAGGAGAAGGGGACAACAGAGGATGAGATGGTTGGACAGTGTTCTCGAAGCTACAAACATGAGTCTGACCAAACTGCGGGAGGCAGTGGAAGACAGGAGTGCCTGGCGTGCTCTGGTCCATGGGGTCATGAAGAGTTGGACACGACTAAATGACTAAACAACAAGCAAATCCAAGCACCTGTTGTTGTTTTTAAAAAAACTACTACAACAACAAACAGAGTAAGACGTGGTCTACAGTATCATGGTGGTTTTATTTAATTTGAATGAAAAAAATCATATGAATTTATGAGGATCCGTTTAAAATCAGTTGGATCCGCCTTTTACCCTTTTCCACTTATTCCAAGAAAGCATGCAATCTCTCTCTCTCTCTCTATCTGAAGAAGTGCGCATGCACACGAAAGCTCATACCAAGAACTAACTTAGTTGGTCTTTAAGGTGCTATTGGAAGGAATTTTTTTATTTTCTCTCTCTCTGTGTGTGACACACACAGAAGGGGGGGGGTCGGTCGGGGGTGGGTTCTCCTCCCGGAAGTGGGAGGGGGGAGGTTGCTTAGTTTGGCGATCGGATCACGCTTTTGCAACCTTGTCGCGGCGCCTCCGGAGCCAATAAACGGGGAAATGGGTGGGAGGATTGTTCACTTTTGGCCTTCCAAGTTTTCCTGCTTCCCACTGCAATTAAGCATCCCTCTCCATGCACGAAAGACTATACCGAGATTAGAGCTGGCTAGGTAGGAAGCTCCCTGCCGAATGACGCTTTTAGACTCCGAAGAGGCAAGGAGCGGCTGCCGTCGGAGGGAGTCCAGGCAGGATTGGACCCTCAATGGCGCCCCTCTGGAGGCTTCACCCAGGGCAAAAAAACAGGCTAGCCCCCCCTCCCCAAATAGCTAAGGTCCTGAAACGCTATAAAAAGTTTTATTCTGAAACTGGTCCAAATCAAACAAACAAAAACGTGACGACGTCAACAGATTTAAAATCAGAGTAAAAACAAACCCGACAGGTGTGCTTGCTAGCATGCCACTACTACATACAGTAATGAAATTTAAAGGAGGAATACGATCCCTCCACCCCTTCCTTCCAGGCTCCTTTCACTCTGAGCATTCTTGGCGAGCCACGCGGAGCTCGCCCCGGCCACGTGACCCTGGCTCCGGAAGGAAGATCCCGCTAGGAGGACTTCCGACGCCTTCCCTTCCCAGGCCTAGTGCTGCTTTCTCTCTCAACCCTGCCCCTCCCTCGTTCTACTTCCTATTTCTGGCAGAAACGAATGGGATTTCCTTTTCCGGTACGGAGAGAGAGAGAGAGAGAGAGAGAGAGAAAAGCAAAGAAAGAAAGAAAGCCAGCCAGCCAGCAAAGCTAACTTGAGTCCCTGGGCGCTGGACGGAGAGGCTGAGGCAGGAGCAAACCGGGCGGTGGGAGATCGAGGCGGAAGAGGCCTGCACCGTGGCCGAGGCAGTGGCAGCGTGCGCGTGTCATGGCGGAGCTGACTCCGGGGCCGAATGCGGCACCCGCGGGGGCGGGTAAGAGCGAATGCTTCGTAGACGCGTTGCATCGCGTCCGCCAGGTAAGAGGCTCGGGGTGGGTCCCCCACCTCATCAAAGCGACCCGCGCCTCGGTCTTTACAGGAGAGGGGCTGAACCTGGAGGAGGCGTTATGTGAAGAGGTGATGAACGGTCGCCCCTCACGCCTCCTCCTGGGAGAAGGGAGGTCAGCGTGGGAAGGGACGCGCCTCAGTTGCGGGGAAGCAGTTTTGGCACCTGAAGGTGTGCGGCCCAAACTATACCACTTAGTAACATGACTTGATATTAGACACAGCTTGCTGAGTTCAGAGTATTGGTTTCTGTCTAGCTTAGTTGTCTGCACAGGTACGCAGTGGCTCTCCAGAGTTTCAGGAAGGGAGCATTCCCCAGTCCTATCCTTAAATGCCACTGGGGATTGAACCTGGAACCTTTTGTGTGCAACTGAGCTGTACCCCTTCCCCATAATATAAGATCATAGGACGTTAACTTATAAGTCAGGCCATTGAGGGGTCTCTCTAGTTCAGTGTTGTCTGCACTGACAGGCAGGGGATAATTCCCAGCCCTACCTGGAGATGCCAAGGATTGAATCTGGGATCTTTGAATCATATGCTAAAAATGAACTTAGATTCTAGTTGTCATGGTTCTAAATTAAAAGCAGATTTCAATAGAGACATAGCCTTATAACGTGGCAGACCATTAGCACATCTAGCTCAGAGGGCTGGGCTTGACCAGACCTGGAGGAAAAGGCATATGGAAGGTTGGGAAAGCTGTCCACCACACCACCTGCTGGGAGAAGGGACCAGCATGGAAAAAGGTTATTGCTATGAATGCTGTGCCTCAGGTGTGGGGAAGTCTTTTGGCCCTGTTCAGGTGTGTGGCCAAACTACATAGCAATAGGACCATTGTTTTAAAACTAGGAACGTAGGCATATATGCTTTATATTGAGTCAGAGCACTGGGGTCCTTATTGTCTAGCTCAGTATTGTCTACACTGACTGGCAGTGGTTCTCTAGGTTTTCCGACAGGGCGTCTCTCCCAACCCTACTTGGAGATACTACTGTGGATTGAACCTGGGACCTTCTGCACGCCAGGCAGATGCTGTGCTATGTAGCTATACCCCCTCACCTTAAATATCTTTCCAATATATCTCTAGGGGCAGGATATAAATAATAAATTATTATTATTAAGAAAGACATGAAGGCAATAGCATCATTGATGTTGATTCCTAGCAACAGGTACAGTGTCCTCCTGAAACTGGAGGTCACATACAGTAGAAGTTTTCCTCCTCTAAAAACTAGGTGCGTCTTTTTGTCAGGTGCTCCTTTTTGTCAGGTGTGCCTTATGGAGCGAAAAATACAGTACTTTTATAAACCAAAGAATCTCAAGCATTGTAGCCTTTATGTACTCACAGAAGAGTTGCTTTAACCCAGCAGTAATTTTGGTTTCCCTCAGGGGTTGAAATTAGCCGGTGCCATATGTGGTTGCTGAGACTCGAGAATTCCTCCTTGCCTGACTCCTGAGTAATCTGTTGCTGCCCAAGGGAAGTACTGCTTCCGCTGCAGCAACATGAGTCACTGAGCTGGTGCTGAAGGGCAGGGAAAAGTGCCTCACATGCTTTTCTGTCTCTTACTGTTGCATGAAGGGGAGTGCGAAATGGGCTGCTTCTGGGTTGGTTCTGTGGCACTCAAGGGGGGCGTCTTGTGATAGGGGAGGGCCGGGCAAAAAAAGAGGGCAAGAGAGGTGGCAGAACATTGTGGGCTGCTGAAGAAAAAGGGGTGTGTGAGCATGTCTCTGTGGCTCAGCTTCGGTTCTCTAGCAGCTATATTGGCGTGAGGTTTTTCCCTCTCCCCTTTCACCTCTGTGGAGCTCAGCTGCAGTCTGTAGCTCTTTTCTCTGTGTGTATATACTACCGCACGCGTGTGTGTATCCTGGAAGGAAGAAAACCAAAAGAGGCTTGGTCAAACGGGTCAACTTCTTTTCTTTGGCCTTTGCCCCACCCCTGGCCGGCCATCCACTGTCCTCCCTGGCCGAGGGCGGGTAAAAGGCTGGCCCAAGCAGGTGGGAGGCACCCGCCCAGGTGAACCCCCGCTCGGTGCCGCAAACCCCGCCCACCTGTGGGGAAGGGAGGGCGGAAATTCTGGGAGCTGCGATGGGCTGGCTGGAGGCTGCTCTCCCTTGTCTCTGTTCTGTCTGATGAAGGGGCAGCTGTGATTTGTGAGGAGGACAGGCACCTGGCCATTGCCCTTTCAAATGTGCTCCCTCTCTGTCTCCCCCATCTGTCTTGGGTTGTGTGTAGGGAAGCACACTCATTTCAGCGACTGTTCAGTCTGACTAATTTAGATAGATATTCCCCCACCCCTTCCCCTTGCTCTTTGGTCCTAATAATCTTTGCCTATTGATGTAAGTGTACTTATGCAGAAAGCATATTGTTGTTACATTAAGGAACGCAGCAGAGCCCATAAAGATCTGAGAAAGAAAGAAAAAAGTAGTTCACAGGGAAGGTGAGTTTCTTTGCTATCATGCTACTAAGTTGGAGGTATGTTTTTTGTGTTGTTATTTATGTAGCACTTTACAGGGTATGAAATGCCTTTAGACACATTCTTAAGGTAATTGAATTTAACTGTTAGGTGTTGCATTCTTAAAAGGCAGTTTTAAGGATATATATGTACAGTATAGTTAGGTGATTGAGACCTCTCCCGCAGCTGGAAGTTACGTCATTAAGCACACGTTGCAATCACCAGCTTGAGTAGCAACTTTCACTGACTGGTTTCTATCTTACTGGGAAACAGAGGAAGTGTTGCTTCCAGCCTCCCATGGATCATTAATGAGCAGCTTTCTGGGAGATTGTACATATGCAGTTAGCATGCCCAAAGTGAATGCTTATGAATGTTGAAAGTACTTTTATTTATAGCACCTCTCTTAACATTTCAAATTACTTTAAGTGTCCAAAACTGGTGTGAAACTGCTCGTAGTAACACATATATGCCGGTATCTGTAAATATTAATTATTCAAATGTTTTATGCTTTTGACCAATTAAGAATTGCTATTAAAATGTGATATTAACAATGCGTCAGTGATGTGAATTGTATTAATTCATGCATTTTGAAAAATAAAAAGAAAGTGCTGCTGAACTGGGGGGGGGGTGGCGATTAGCCATTCTGTTTTTGTGCCTGTAACCTAGGTTCCAGGGGTCATGTGGCGAATAGCTTCTCTATCCCAGTTTCTAACACTGGTAGCCCTTTACAACACCATCTCCAGCTGTACAATATCCTCCTAGAGATAGAGCAGCTAGAGCTGTAAACAGTACAGGCATCTCCTCACTTATGCAGGGGTTACGCTCTGGGTCCCCACGTGCATAAGTGAAATCGCATAAAGTAGGGTGCACCTTCTAAAAAGCCTCCAAACACCCTCTCTGCCACTCTCTTCAATCCATACTAAAAATACTGTATCCCAAAATATCCTCAACTAGAATTAAAGCTCTGGGACAGGTTGGAGGATGTGTTGGAAAGCTGCTGCTGCTATTGCGCTACCCTACACAGCAGCTGTTAGGCAGAGAGACTGAGCAGCGTAAACAAAGTTTATAAGCCAGCCCTGGGATCCCTTGTCTGGCACAGTTCTGTGAACTGAAAACTATGGAGAGGCCTGGTCTGAATAGAGATAATGGATTCTTGTCTCATTACACATGCTAAAGCTATTTTTGGTCATCTGCATACTATCCCTTGCTTTTTCCTGTAGGACTAATTGAAGTTGTTAACAGTCATCAACAGGTTTACCGTACCCATTAAGCCAATCACCCATCTCCCACTACCCTTCTAAGAAATACCCCACCCCACCCTCCCAGTATATATAAGGGTCTGGTGACTTCTGCTTCAGTGTATCTGAAGAAGTGTTTATGCACACAAAAGCTTATACCAGAACAAACTTAGTTGGTCTATAAGGTGCTACTGGACAATTTTTTATTTAATTTTTATTTTGACTGCGTCAGACCAACACGGCTACCTACCTGAATCTGGAATCACTGGGGAGCAAGTCATTGTCTTCTTCTTTGGCAATTACTCATAGCTGAGAAAGATTGCCTTACATAAACATGGTTTTAACAGTGAGTCCGTAAGTGACTCTGGAGGCTAATTCTGGATCAACACGTCCTTCTACAGTGGGGACATAGGTTTCTGGGCGGGAGTTGATCAAGGTGAGGGTTTGCCAAGCATGCCTTCCTCTTAGCACATTTCTCCCTTTCGTCCTGAGTTTGAGCATCTTCAAAGCCCCTGACACCTTTGGTAAAGGCTGTTCTCGAATTGGACACTCACAGGCCAGTTTTTCCCAGTTGTTGGTGTTTATACTACATTTTTTTAGATTTGCCTTGAGACAGTCTTTAAACCTCTTTTGTTGACCACTAGCATTACACTTTCCATTTTAAAGTTTGGAATAGAGTATTTGCTTTGGAAGGTGATAATCAGGCATCCGAACAAAATGGCCAGTCCAACCAAGTCGATGTTGAAGAATCATTGCTTCAACACTGGTGATCTTTGCTTCTTCTAGTACACTGGCATTAGTTTGCCTGTCTTCGCAAGTGATGAGTAATTTTTTTCGGAGATGCCATTGCTGGAATCTTGTGAGGAGCTGGAGATGGCGTTTATAAGTGGTCCATGTTTCACAAGCATACAGTAAGGTTGGTAGTACAATAGCTTTGTGGTACCTCGCAAGACGAAAAACGCGCAAGACGAAAGAGATTTCCGTTTTTTGAGTCGTTCCGCAAGACGAATTTCCCTAACTTCTTGCGAGTTTGTTTCCTTTTTCTTAAAGCCGCTAAGCCAGGGGTCTGCAACCTGCGGCTCCGGAGCCGCACGTGGCTCTTTTACACCTTTGCCGCGGCTCCGGGGCGGATACTAGCGAGGGGAGGAGGCACATTGTGCGCCCCGACACTCCCCACTGTGGCGGGCGCTGTACTGGCTGTGACGTCGCATGGGGGCGGTGCGTGCGTTAGTCACGCACCGTCCCAACGTCACCTTCCCGCCTGCTGTCAGATCAGAGGGCAGCGGCGCGCATGCTTTAAATGTCACAATGGTTTTGCGGCTCCCAGGTTTTTTTTTTTCTTTGGGAACGGGTCCAAGTGGCTCTTTTTGTCTTAAAGGTTGCAGACCCCTGCACTAAGCCATTAATAGCCGCTAATAGCCGTGCTTCGCAAGACGAAAAAACCGCAAAACGAAGAGACTCGCGGAACGGATTAATTTCGTCTTCTGAGGCACCACTGCATTTTGGTTTCCCTGCGAATGTCCTCAAACACTCTGCACTTCAATCAGGAGAAAGCTGCAGTCACAGAGCTCAGGCGATGCTGGATTTTGGCATCAGTGTCAGCCCTTGTGGAAAGATAACTGCCCAGATAGGAGAAGTGATCAAAATTTTCCAACGTTACACCATTGAGTTGTATTTGTGGTGCTGCAGAGGGGTTGTTTTTTGCTTGTTGGTGGAGCACTTTGGTGGTTTGGATGTCGAGCGATAGGCCAAGCTTTTTGTAATCTTCTGCAAAGATATTTAGGATGGTTTGAAGGTCATCCTCTGATTGTGCACACGCTATGTTGTCACCAGCATACTGAAGCTCTGGAAGTTACGGTAACCTTACTCTTTGCTTTCAGTCTACTCAGATTAAAGAGCTTTCCATCTGTTTGATAAATGATTTCTACCCTGGTGGGGAGTTTCCCTTCGACAGTGTGTAGGATCATGGTGATGAAGGTAATAAATAGAGTTGGGGCAATAACACAACCCTGTTTAACACCTGATTCCACTGTGAATGGTTCACTTTGAGAGCCGTTGTTATCCACTATTGTTCCCGTCATATTATCGTGGAGGAGCTGAATGATGTTCACAAATTTATCTGGGCAGCCAATTTTCAGGACAGTCAGCGGGGCATTGTGATTTACAGTGTCGAAGGCAGGGTGGATTTGATTTAAATAAAATCGATTTAAATCATTTTTGTACAGAAAGACTCATTCGTGCTGGTATAATCTTACTATTCACAATCAGATGAAAGTTTCATTTTTGGAATAATAAAATTTCAGAGTAGTTTTTACAGTTATATCAAAAATTACTGATTTGGTTATACCAGGCATAGGCAAACTCGGCCCTCCAGATGTTTTGGGACTACAACTCATCCCTAGCTAACAGGACCAGTGGTCAGGGATGATGGGAACTGTAGTCTCAAAACATTTGGAGGGCCGAGTTTGCCTATGCCTGGGTTATACTATTAGAAATACATAGACAGTTAACTTAATAAACCTCACAATAATTTCATAATTAACTGTTTATAGGGGCTATATCTCCCAGCAGCCCTGGCTTGGGAGAGGCTGGTCTTCCTTTTCTAGAGGGGTGGGGGGGAGGAGAAATACAGTTGGTAGGCCTAGGCTGGAACAGGCTTGCAGAAAGAACAGGCTGAGGAGAAGCAGGCTGGTGGAAAGCTGGAAAAGGGGAACCAAGAACTGGAGCAGAGAACTTCAGGGATCCCTGATGCAGGACTGAAGTTCCAGGTAGAGACTTTATAGTTTGGACAACGTCAGGCGAGAGCCCTAGGGCCTGGAACCAGTGAACTCTTTTATTAGTTTACTGGCAAGCACTTCAAGGTCTCGCCAGTGACTTACAGATCCCAGTTACTGTTTCCACTCGCCCCCCCCCCCTTTGGATTTGCTTCTACATTCAGGTGCCTATTCTGTACAGTTAAGTTAGCGCAGTTGTTTGAACCCAGTGGGATTGGGAAGAGGTTGCCAGCCCTGAAGTGCCTTCAGCATTTGCCTCAAGTCTGAGTTGCACAGACACGCAACTGACTTGCACAATTATTATGCAAATATTCCAAACTTGTGGATTATTCTGCTCACAAGGTTGCATTTTCATTTTTTACTGCTTCATACTTAGCTACTTGTGCAGATCTATTCTACTCCAAACAATCTATTCATTGAACCTCTTGGAACTTAGCATTTGGTAAGAGGTTGATTCTGTGTATATAAATTTGCAAAGGAACGATGGGATTAAGGTTTTTTCCTCAACTCTGTGTGTTTATTTCATAACATTTTTCCTGTGAAGAAAAGGCATGTTATCTCTGTAGACACAAATTCACACTTTTGAGAACTGCAAAAGCAAGCATCTGTGTTTATATCTTCTCATTAGAAAAACTGTCCCAAATAATCTTACAGAAACTTCTGGAAGATCATGACATTGTGAATGGATTAATGGAATTCATTTACCAAAAAAATTAAACATTGCATATAAAACCTCATGCTACATAATTAAAAACAAATCCTTATTTCCTGAATAGCTTTTGAACTATAACGTAACTTAAATAGAAAACTATCTTTAGAAAGATTTTTCCTCCAAAAACATTTTTTTAAAAAAATCCAATTTAAATGAAAAAAATCCAATTTTAAAAAATAAATCTGATTTTATATTTTTTTAAAAATATTGATTTTTATCCACCCTGGTTGAAGGCCTTAGTCAGGTCAATAAATGCCATATACAGGGGTTGGTTTTGCTCTCTGCATTTGAAGCTGTCAAGCGGTGAAAATCATGTCCACTGTCCCCCTAGAAGGCCGAAAACCATTTTGGGATTCAGGAAAGGTCACCTCGGATATTGTTAAGAGATTGTTTGCTAAGATCCTTGCAAGAATTTTGCCAACCGCATATAAAAAAGGATGCCTTGATAGGTTCTGCAACCGTGTCTATCACCTTTTTAAAAGAGGTTGATAATTTTGGCATCCCTAAAGTCTGCTGGGATCTCCTCTCTCCCAGATTTTTCCGATGAGCTTGTGAACTTGTTGTGCAAGTTCAGTTCCACCCACTTTGAAGACCTTGGCAGGTATCCCATCAGGTCCGCTGGCTTTCTTGTTTTTCATTTGGTTAATAGCTGTACACAACTCACCCAAATTTGGAGATACTGCAAGCTCATCTCTAATTGGTTTTTGCAAAATTTGTGAAAGGACCTCAGCAGCTGCGGGTAAGTTGTGGTTAAGGAGATGCTGGTACTTTTCTTTCCAGCATAGTGCAATAGCTTGTTTATCTTTTAGAAGTGTGCTACCGTCTGTTGAGCGTAGGGGGCATATGCCCATAGATGGTTTTTGTGGCTTTAAAGAAACTGTGCATCATGAGTGTCGGTTAAGTGCTGGATCTCTTGAGCTTTATTTTATCCACCACGTGTTCTTGAGTTCTCTGGTTCTTCTTTGAACCTCAGCCTTAGCGTTGGCATAGGTTTTTTTCTTAGTGGAACAGTTTCTATCTCTTTGCCAGATCTGAAAGGCCTTCCTTTTCTTGTCAATAATGCCTTCAAATCTCACTGTATTCTCATCAAACCAGTCCTGGTGTTTGTTGGTTTGGTATCCAATAGTTCGTTCACAGGCTGCAATAATGGATGTTTTTGTTGGCTATTTGCAGTTTAGTAGTGCTGCAGAGTTCAAAATTTTTCAAAATTGGGAAAAGAGTACGGCAAGGCTGTATATTGTCTCCCTACTTGTTTAACTTATATGCAGAATTCATCATGCGAAAGGCTGGGCTGGATGAATCCCAAGCCGGAATTAAGATCGCCGGAAGAAATATCAACAACCTCAGATATGCAGATGACACAACCTTGATGGCAGAAAGTGAGGAGGAATTAAAGAACCTTTTAATGAGGGTGAAAGAGGAGAGAGCAAAATATGGTCTGAAGCTTAACATCAAAAAAACAAAGATCATGGCCACTGGGTCCATCACCTCCTGGCAAATAGAAGGGGAAGAAATGGAGGCAGTGAGAGATTTTACTTTCTTGGGCTCCATGATCACTGCAGATGGTGACAGCAGTCATGAAATTAAAAGACGCCTGCTTCTTGGGAGAAAGGCGATGGCAAACCTAGACAGCGTCTTAAAAAGCAGAGACATCACCTTGCCAACAAAGGTCTGTATAGTTAAAGACATGGTTTTCCCAGTAGTGATGTATGGAAGTGAGAGCTGGATCATAAAGAAGGCTGATCGCCGAAGAATTGATGCTTTTGAATTCTGGTGCTGGAGGAGACTCTTGAGAGTCCCATGGACTGCAAGAAGATCAAACGTATCCATTCTTAAGGAAATCAGCCCTGAGTGCTCACTGGAAGGACAGATTGTGAAGCTGAGGCTCCAATACATTGGCCACTTCATGAGAAGAGACAACTCCCTGGAAAAGACCCTGATGTTGGGAAAGATGGAGGGCAGAAGGAGAAGGGGACGACAGAGGACGAGATGCTTGGATAGTGTTCTCGAAGCTACAAACATGAGTCTGACTGAACTGCGGGAGGCAGTGGAAGACAGGAGTGTCTGACGTGCTCTGGTCCATGGGGTCACGAAGAGTCGGACACGACTAAACAACAACAGCGCTGCAGAGAGCTTGCTGGGGAGACCATGCATTAAAAAGGGACTAAAAAATAACTTAAACAAGGTTTTAATAACAAAACCAAAAACTCCTTATACACTAAATACATCAACAACAAACATGACCCAACCACCAACCCATCCCCCAGGGTAAGGAGAGAGCTAGGTGCTGCTCCTTATATACTATGCCCAAATGCTGACACAGCTTAATTAACACAACCTAGCAGCACCTGCGGGACACGGGTGGCACTGTGGGTAAAAGCCTCAGCGCCTAGGACTTGCCGATCGAAAGGTCGGCGGTTCGAATCCCCGCGGTGGGGTGCGCTCCCGTCGTTCGGTCCCAGCGCCTGCCAACCTAGCAGTTCAAAAGCACCTCCGGGTGCAAGTAGATAAATAGGGACCGCTTACCAGCGGGAAGGTAAACGGCGTTCCGTGTGCTGCGCTGGCTCGCCAGATGCAGCTTTTCACGCTGGCCACGTGACCCGGAAGTGTCTGCGGACAGCGCTGGCTCCCGGCCTCTAGAGTGAGATGAGCGCACAACCCTAGAGTCTGGCAAGACTGGCCCGAACGGGCAGGGGTACCTTTACCTTTACCTTTAGCAGCACCTGCTATGTTTCACAGCTGTAAGACTGGGTCTCGTTATTTGCCCTGGCCCTTAAAGACATACACAACTTGTGAAGCAATAATGAACCTTCACATTTTAAAGTGACCATTCAACAGTTTTTAGCTTCGTCCAGTGTTTCTCAGTGTCATTTGGGAATTCCGAAAGCAGATAGTCCTTAAGAGTTGTTCGGAGGCAATCCTGCTTAATGGGCTCTTGAAGCGCTTGAGTGTTCATTTTGCGGCTTGGTTTCCTTCCTTGAAGCCTGTGTTGACGTATAATCTTGATAGCCATCATGAAGCATATTAATTGGTGATCTGCCCAGCAATCATCAGCACTCGTCATAGCTCTAGTAAGGAGCGATCTTCAGCTCGGACAATTACATAGTCTAAGAGGTGCCAGTGGTTTGACCGAAGGTGCCTCCCAAGATATTTTAAATTTATTTTTCTATTGAGTGTGTTGGTAATAACAACATATCGACAAAAGTAAGATTTTGTTCTGGTTGCTGTTGCCAATTCCTTCTTTCCCAATAGTCCCAGGCCACAGTTCAAAATCTTGTCCAACTCTTGCATTAAAGTCACCCAGGAGGATAATTTTATGCTCCTTAGGTATCTCTGATAGGATGGTATCCAGCTCAGAGTAAAATTTTTCTTTCATTTCTTCATCGGCATCCAGTGTTGGTGCATAAGCACTTAGAATAGTGGCCTGTTAGTTTTTGGCGAGTTTATTCGAAGGGTTGATAGTTGCTCATTAATGCCAGTAGGGACTTCTGACAAGAGCGTCACAATATCATTTTTGATAGCAAAGCCTGCTCCATGTACTGGAGATTCTTGTTCAGGTAGAGCTTTCCAGAACAATGTGTAGCCCCCTTTTTCTTCCTTCATTTGTCCCTCTCCTGCTGCAATATCGATGTTAAAATGTCACAACTCTCTTGCAATGATGACAATTCTGTGTTCAGGACGCTCATTATCTGTATTATCCAACAAAGTCTGTATGTTCCATTGTCTTTTACGACCACTGTGTGGTGACCCCACTGGGCATGGTAATCCAGTCAGGGGAAAAAAGGAGGCAGACTATGTTTAGGGCAGCCTTTCTAGCCCCTCCCCCTTTTTCAGGGTGAGCAGAGTGGATCCTAAATAGGGCTGTTCAGTCATGGATTTAGCTGCCGAACTGCTCAACTGCCTCATTCCTTGAGTCAGAGTGACTGAATCTGTATCCACCGCCCATGTGCCTGTTCATGACTAGGGGATTCCAGATTTCATGGTCCTGCCCCTGTTACCATTTGCCTATCGCCATGGGACTTTGAGGGTTTAGGATGGGGATGGGTTTTTGGAAGACGCCTGTGCATGAATTTGTTTTATGTGTGTATATCAGTGCACGCCGATCAACACACAGTCTTCACAGTAAGGCTCTGTTCCTTTTTTTGTAATAATTTTATATTGATTTTCCATTAAACACATATAACCAAATCAAACATTTTCACAAATTTCAACTTTTGGACTTCCGTCAGCTTCTCTGCCAATCTTCCATATTAAATTTTTTTATTACGCATTCCGTAAATTTAATATTGCCTTTTAATATACCCTTCCTATCTTGTTCTCTTTTTTACAATACTCCTCAAACTTTCACAGAGCTTCTTTAAACCCCGCTAGCGTTATTTAATCACCACATATATTTTTCAGATATTCTGTAAATTTTCCCCAGTCCTCGATGAACTTGTGATCTTGTTGATATCTAATCTTCCCAGTTAGCTTGTCCAATTCTGCATACTCCATAAGTTTCATTCTCCATTCTTCAAGGGTCGGTAGTTCCTCCTGTTTCCATTTTTGGGCCATTAATATTCTCGCCACTGTTACAGCATATTGGAAAAGTTTACAGTCCCTTCTGTTTATCTCAGTTCCTGTTATTCCTAAAAGAAAGGCTTCTGGTTTCTTTACAAATGTATATTTCAACATCATCTTCAGCTCATTATATATCATTTCCCAGAAACCCTTCACTTTCTTACATTCCCACCACATATGGTAAAATGTCCCTTCTTTTTCTTTACATTTCCAACACTTATTACATGTTTTATACATTTTCGCTAGTTTAGCCGGTGTAATATACCATCTATATATCATTTTCATAACATTTTCTTTTAACGCAGTACATGCTGTAAATTTTATATTTTCCTTCCATATCTTTTCCCAATCCTCCAATTATATATTATATCCAAAGTCCCTGGCTCTGTTCCAATGGCATGAGTATCACGGCGACCAGTAGATTCCTATCTGCTGCAGCCTTCATCCGCCTTCACAGCCATTGTAACATACCACTTGTTATCATCTGCCTGTTATGCCTTGAGGATTTCTTGGGTCATTCTTTGTCTAGCTCCTCCCCTTTGACCTTAGTGCCTTGGGTGAGCCTGCTGGGAGTACAAGACTCTCGACGGCTTCACACACAAGGGTCATAGGAATGTGCAAGCCCACTCACCACAACAAGGTGATGATCCAGCCTGGTAACTAGAAAGGCTCTTATGTCAATTAATTTGTTTAATATTTATAATAGGACAGAAAGTGACCGTTTGCCCTTGGTTCTTTCTATTGTACCCCAGGACATAAACTTGCACCCCCCAGTCCGGATGCCAAACCATGAACTAGATGGAGGCTTGCCGATCAGAAAGTCAGCAGTTTGAATCCCCGCGATGGGGTGAGCTCCTGTTGCTTGGTCCCTGCTCCTGCCAACCTAGCAGTTCAAAAGCACGCAGCACAAGTAGATAAATAGGTACTGTTCTGGCGGGAAGGTAAACAGCGTTTCCGTGCACTGCTCTGGCTCGACAGAAAGCGGCTTAGTCATGCTGGCCACATGACCCGGAAGTTGTATGCCGGCTCCCTCGGCCAGCAAAGCAAGATGAGCACTGCAACCCCAGAGTCATTCACGACTGGACCTAATGGTCAGGGGTCCCTTTACCTAAAGCAGTCTACTGCAGTTAATGCCAGACTAAATTTGGAATCAGCAATATGATCAAAAAATAAAAAGGTCAATCTGTAGAAGCTTCTATTGAGGCATATGATAATCTTATTGAACTTTTACAGGATGTGGTCTCAACTAGCGTAAATTCGGGTGACAAAACCATTAATTCCACAGGGTGTAACTGGTTCATCAATGCTTGTCATAGAAAGAAAAAAGATCTTGGGGACTCTTACAGGGAGTATAGTAAAGCTGGCCTAAGTTACTTACCTCCAACCTATCTTGTATTGAAAAGATAGTATAAGCACTGTTAGCAATGAAGAAAAGGCAGCTTGAACATAATTCCTGGTCCTTACTATTGAACGATTTCTTAAATAATGATGCTAAAGGGTCATTCCATGCCAAATCACCTGCTTTTCATACTCAACCGTGCTCTCACGACTCAGATTTTCTTCAAAAAAAAATTTATGTGTACATACCTGTAATAGTAATAGGGGTTGCTCGTGCGTAAGTTGCCGCCACTCCTGGCTAGGTTGCCAGGTTAAACCTTTCTGTCTGGACAGCCCTTCACTTCGTGTCTGTTTCAGTCGCTAGCAGAATCCGTCAGTGGGCGTTTCTTAAACCTTTTCCAGCATAAAAGCTGTTTGACACCCAGTCTCCTCCTACTCTCTCTGCGCGGAAGTCTTCTGCGCAGGGTGGGCGTGGGTAGCGGAGGACCCGTGCTCTCCCCGCTGGTGTCCGGCGAGGAGTCCTGGAGCCCTCTTGCCGATTCCCCCATCTGCCCCCCTTTATCCCTGGTGTTGCGCTGATTTCCTTCCCCAGCTGATGAGCTGCCTCTCTCCCTGCTGGGTCCTTCTCCAGCATCACTTGGGAGCCTTCCCTCCGCCTCTGGCTCCGATGTCAGTTCCCTGACAATACCTATGAGATAACCACAAATTAATTTTTAAATATATTTTGGTCCAAAATTGGGTGCAGGAGAAATTTTTTTTAAAAAAGTTTTCTTCCCCCCAAAATTGAAGAAAATCTGAGTCATGAGAATACATGGCACCAGGTGATTTGGTGTGGAATGACCCCAAATTGTTCTGGCACTTGGTTTTCAATATGTTAAAAAATAACACTCCCCCAGGTGCACCATCCCGACTCATATATGGGAGAATCATTTAAAAACAATTTTTGCCGAAACTTCAAACTCCCTCTCCAGAAGTGATGGTCCTGCTGTTGACGTATTAAATGTCCCATTATGGAACAAGGTCATAGTAGAAGAATTAATCGGGAGCCTAAAGAGTGGCAAGGCCCCGAGCAATGATGATTCCAGAGGAGCGGATCAAATCGAATAATAATAACATAATCTCCGAAACCCAAGCTGCTTTCCGTGCAAACTACTCAACATCTGACCAGACCACTCCAAGGCAATCTATGTGGCCTTTATGGACCTAAAATCTTCCTTTGTAGTCAAAGTTGTATTGAGTGATGGAGGACAAAAGATTCTTATACCTTACAAAAGCCTTATATAGCGATAGTAACATGCAGGTAAGATACGGCCCACTGGGGCAACACTGACAAAATCACGATATCAAGAGGGGTCAGACAGGGTTTTATTCTTGCCCCCCTATTGTTTAATCTTCTAAAAAATGATTTAGAGTAAGTCCTAATGGGCTGAGATGGGCACTGCCCCAAACTGGGGATAAGAAGCACCCCACTTCTATTGTATGCGGATGAAGTTGCTATCTTTTCACGCTCCAAATCTGGGTTAAAACATCAGCTGAGGAAGTTTTTGGATTATTTCTCTGAAAATGACCTCACAATCAATTATGCAAAATATAAAATTATGGAAATAAATTCTCCTCAAACAGATGGTTTCTCAACGGTCATGCCTTGAACAGACCAAAAGCTTTCGGTATTTAGGAATCTTTCACCTCACAAAGTCTTGGAACACCCATTGGTTGATTACATCCCAAGTAGCAGAGGTAAGCAAACTGGCAATTCTCTGTTTCTTTCATACACAGGGAGGTCAGTATACAGTGGTACCCCGCAAGACGAATGCCTCGCAAGACGGAAAACCCGCAAGACGAAAGGGTTTTCTGTTTTGGAGGCGCTTCGCAAGACGAATTTCCCTATGGGCTTGCATCGCAAGACGAAAGCCCATAGGGAAATGCTGGCGGTCGGGAGCAAAGACTTTTGCCCACAGCCGGCCTTCAGAAGAGGACCTCTTCTGAAGGCCGGCGGGGGGCAAAAGTCTTTGCTCCCCCCCCCCCGCCTGCCCCGGGTGATCTTAAAATGCTGGCGGGCGGGAGCGAAGCGTTCGCTGCCGACCCCCAGCATTTTAAAATCTCCAAGGGACAGCAGAGAAGTCTCTGTCCCGGGGAGATTTTAAAATGCTGGGGGTCGGCAGCGCTTCGCTCCCGACCCCCAGCATTTTAAAACGCTGTTCCGAAGGGGGGGCGGGGACACCTGCCCCAACCGCCCCACTTCGGAAAGCTGTTCCGAAGTGGGGAGGGGGGCGGGGACAGCTGCCCCAGCCGCCCCACTTCGGAAAGCTGTTCCGAAGTGGGGAGGGGGGGCGGGGACACCTGCCCCAGCCGCCCCACTTCGGAAAGCTGTTCCGAAGTGGGGAGGGGGGGCGGGACACCTTCTGAAGGCGGGCAGGGGGCGAAAGTCTTTGTCCCCCCTGCCTGCCTTCCCAGGGGCTTTTAAATCGCCCCGGACAGCGGAGAAGTCCTCCGCTGTCCGGGGCGATTTTAAAATGCCGCCCGCCAGCATTTTAAAATCGCCCCGGACAGTGGAGAAGTCCTCCGCTGTCCCGGGGTTTTTTAAAATGCTGGGGGTGGGAAGAAAAGCCCTTGTCCCCCCCCCCCCCAGCCTTCAGAAGAGGTCCGGGGACAGACTGTCCCCGGACCTGGTCTGAAGGCGGTTTCCCTAGGAACGCATTAATTGATTTTCAATGCATTCCTATGGGAAACCGTGCATCGCAAGACGAAAAAACCGCAAGACGAAGAGACTTGCGGAACGAATTAATTTCGTCTTGCGAGGCACCACTGTACCTTAAAAGTATTTAATGCAAAATCTGCATCACAACTCTTATATGCTGCCAACATTTTGTACAAGGGCTCTTTTCTCAAGCTTGATACATTTCAGTTAAAGTTTCTGAGATCCTTTCTTTACTTCAGGTATTAAATTGTGTACCAAATTTGATACTTCTGTTGGAAACAGAAGGTCCATTTTCAATTAAGGCCTGGTGGAGTGCTATGAAATATTGGCTAAGAATCCGTGTGTATGGCCTTTGGAACAGTCTACTCCTTCATTTGATACATCAGCTCCTGGTCAAAAACCATGGTGCATAAGGCCTCCTTGATAGGTCTTTCACCATCTTTTCTTACACACCTGGGGTATGATACTGCTGTCAAAACTGAAACAGAGGTTATGGGAATACTGTCTTTAGTGATTTACAATCTTGCTCACGGGACCTGTGGCCCTGCAGGGTTTTTTTTATTATCTCCCTACCTTAAAAATTTGACCGTCTCTAACTATCACCGTCTGTTTTCTAAAGCCAGATTTTTCCCTTCTGAAGTGCTGAAGTGAAGATTGACTGGTGTCCCATGCCAAGATAGGCTGTGCCCATGTTCCCAGGAAGTTGAATGTATAGAACACATTTTATTGTATTGTAGTCTGTATAAACAGGTTAGACAGCATCTAATCGATCCAATACCAACAGAACAACCTGGAATTGCTGAATCTTTTTATGTTAAGCTTCTCCTTGAGGATAAGTTTGATACTATTACATTGGCTGTGGCAAAATTCCTCTTGGAGGCAGTAAAAATCAGAAATCAGTATGTACAGGCTAATGCTCCTCTGTTGGCTAGCAAGGCTGATTTTACACCTTAATAACTGTTGATATTTACTATTGTTGTACTGTGTATTTGGGGTCTATGGACTACAATAAAGTTCTGTGTGTGTGTGCGCGCGCGCGCATGTGTGCATGCTCATGCTTTTATGAGCCAGGATGGACAAGGGTCAAGAAGACAGGTGGTGGTTTTTACTCGTCCAAGCAGCCTGTCCACATCCTCTGAGATAACAGGTTAAAACTGATCCCATACAACTTGACTAGAAAGAGCCACTGGCACTCTCCCGCCCCAGCCCTGCTACCACAGTGTGTTGATGTGTGCGCAGAATATATTCTTGAGTTTTCTTCTCATAAACTTACAGCAGTTTCTTTTCTATTGAGCTTCTTTATGGTTGACAAAGATTTACATTTTGTCAAATTCAAATAAAATAACATTATCCTTTCCTTCTTCCATACATCTGGCTCTGAGACTCAGTGCTGAGTCATGTACAATTCACACACTGACACTTTACATTAATTCTCTCTCTCTCTCTTTAATAAAATTTTATTGTTTTTCCAAAAATATCAAAATGGAAAAAACAGAAAAGAAAAAAATCATAACCAAATTAAACCATAATTTTTTGGTTGACTTCCTTCCACTCCCCCTCTTGGTTCCATTATAATATACTTGTTCATGCACGTCCATAATATCTTATATACTTAACAGTCCAATTTTAAAACCTCCATCTTAGTACAAGTGACTTTTAAAAGTTATACTAATGTAATAATATATACACAAAGCTTAAAAAATATGCATTTAACAGTTGCCCTTTTTATAATAATTTGTTCTGCATAGTTCAGTAATTTATTTTACCAGTCTTTTTCTTTATCTTCTTTGGCTGAGTCTTCTTCCTTCCATAGGGGCTGGCTGGTCTTGGCCTGGCATCCAGTCTCGTATATCGGAACAAAGTTTTTCCCTCAAACAATCCATCAAGTCCTGTACATCTCAAGATCATAACTTCAATTTTTTAAACAATCATTTCCCACATTTTCTTCAAATTTTTATATGTCTTTCCCCAGGCCTTTTTGATAATTTTACATTGCCACCACATAAGGTAGCCTCTTAAACCTTTTGCCCTCCCTTCTTGTTTCTTCTCTAACATAGTCAATTAGGCGGCCATTTTTGTCACATCTGGGCTGTGTTTTAAGGGCTTCTCTGGGGTTTCTGTAGTTGCCTCAGCCAACAGACAAACAGTTGACATAAAAGGGTTACAGTGGTGCCTCGCAAGACGAAATTAATTCGTTCCGCAAGTTTTTTCTTCTTGCGAGTTTTTCGTCTTGCGATGCACGGTTTCCCATAGGAATGCATTGAAAATCAATTAATGCGTTCCTATGGAAACTGCCTTCAGACCAGGTCCGGGGACAGTCTGTCCCCCGACCTCTTCTGAAGGCTGGGGGGGGGACAAGGGCTTTTCTTCCCACCCCCAGCATTTTAAAAAACCCCGGGACAGCGGAGGACTTCTCCGCTGTCCGGGGCGATGTAAAAGCCCCTGGGAAGGCAGGCAGGGGGGACAAAGACTTTCGCCCCCCGCCCGCCTTCAGAAGTGGTCCTGGACCTCTTCTGAAGGCGGGCGGGGGGCAAAAGTCTTTGCTCCCCCCCGCCTGCCTTCAAAAGCCGTCCGCGATAGCGGGAAGCGCTTCCCTGCTATCCCGGACTGCTTTTAAAATTCTGGCGGTGGGGAGCAAAGCCTTTCGGCCCCCGCCGGCCTTCCTGGACCTCTTCTGAAGGCCGGAGGGGGGGGGAAAGGCTTTGCTCCCCACCACCAGCATTTAAAAGAGGTCCCCGGAGATTTCCCTATGGGCTTTCTTCTTGCGAAGCAAGCCCATAGGGAAATTCGTCTTGCAAAGCACCTCCAAAACAGAAAACCCTTTCGTCTTGCGGGTTTTCCGTATTGCGAGGCATTCGTCTTGCGGGGTACCACTGTACTAGGCAGAGATTCAAGAGACCAATAGGGTGGGGCCAGAGGGAGAGGGAGGGTGGGGAGGGTAATTTGTGGATATCCCTGTGGGCACATACCTACATGCTCATGCACACAATGGGGGGGGGGAGTGGAATCCAGTTAAGGGTGGGAAAAGAGGTTAGGGATTTGTAGTAGAGAGTTAAGAATTTAAGACTGGCAAGGTTGTGTTCAGGAGCAGAACAACACAAAACAAAGACAAGGGGGAGAGGAAAAGGAAGAAAAAGAAAAAGAAGGGAAGGAAGGGAAAATGGAGTAAAATATAAAGAAGAAATAGAGGAGAGAGAAATAGATGAGGGGAAAAAATAGTAATAGTAATGATAAATAATTGCAGTGATAGTCCAAGTTATAGTATGAAGTGAGTGGCCACAAAGGGTTGGTGGGTTACTATTGAAAGTGGGTGGGGAGATATATGTGTGTAGGTCTGTGATTTTTATTATTATTTGTTGAGGGGGAAGAAGAGAAAAGAGGGGAGGGAGGGGGTAGGAGATTTAAGAGGGAAGGAAAAAGAAAGCAAAAAACAAAGAGCAAAAAACAAAAGCAGAAAGGAAAAAGGAAAAGAAACAACTTAAGATGTTGAAGTGATAGTACCTGGAAGTAGTATATATCAGGCATGTCCAACTCTGAAGAGACTGTGATCTACTCCCAGTATAAAAAAATCTGGCAGTGATCTACCCATTGTCATTGGAGAGAGGAGGAGTGTGCATGGGGTGGGTGGATTGCCAAGAGTTGTTGAGCTCTCCCCCCCTTGTAACTTTTTGTACAGGATAAAGATCCCGCGATCTACCAAGATCAGCCAGGGATCTACCGGTAGATCACGATCTACTTGTTGGACATCCCTGGTATATGTACCAAGTGATAAAAGTATAAAATAAAATATATGTAGAAAACCCCTTTGAGAGGGAAAGAATAAAATAAAATGTGTGTGTGTGTGTGTATTCTCTTTAAAGAGAAAAGGGGGGGGGAAGGAGAGAAAAATGAGGAAAGAAAAAAAGGGAGAGGAAGGGGAAAATAACAGTTGCAATAACAATAGTATGGAGTAGAAAGTTTTGTTTTAAAAGAGGATGGTGATTGTAATGGGGGAGCGGCAATCCCAGGAAGTGGCTGTGAGGAGAATCAGAGCTTACAGGGTTAATAGCTCTGTCTGTAGTCCTGTCCTCTGGGGGCGTATTCACATACTGGAATGTTCTTTGTGTGTGAGCCAAGTTACTTCTGGGTTTTTGCTCTGAGGGGGAGGCAGCCATGCCCGCTCACTCCTGGAATGTGTTATTTTGCTCTGCTGTAAATAAAGCTTCTAGTCCGTACACATCTTCTTCCTAAATCTGTTATTTCTGCACCCACACAGAGCACACACTGCTATTCGCGATGCTCTGCTGGCAGCTGGGAGAAGTCCAGAGGCATAGCGGAAGCGTGCTGGACATCCAGTTTATTTCACAGTGGCCTATGTTGGCGTAGGGCTCTCTTCTGGGCACCGTCATTTTAATTATTAACGATCAGAAAAAATTGGGGGGAGGGAAAAACCTATTGAGAAATATTTTAAAAAATAAGGAAAGGGAATTAAAAATAAAAATGCAAATACAAAAATAATAGATGGCTGTAGCAGTGGTGG
Organism: Podarcis liolepis; assembly: GCF_965112155.1. Classification (NCBI taxonomy): domain Eukaryota; kingdom Metazoa; phylum Chordata; class Lepidosauria; order Squamata; family Lacertidae; genus Podarcis; species Podarcis liolepis. Next base: position 10,509,110 of record NC_139568.1, read on the forward strand.
CTCCCCACAAGAAGGAAAAAAGGTTGAGGCCGGCCTAATCTCCCTGAGGCCTAGGATCTCCAAGACGTTATTATTTGCAGACCGTAAGGTCCTCCGTGGGGCATACCAGGAGAGGCGGTCCCGAAACACTCATAAATCTTAGCAGGTTGAGCAGCAAAGCAAAATACCTTCTAAGGTTCAAACAGTGTTCGAAATTAGCCAGGCACCAGGCACATTATGCACCCTGTTATCAATCAAAGAAACACTTAAACATTTCAGTGTAGTATAGTAAAGTACCAAAATAGATTCTTTGTTAGCAGAATATGGATACAGATGTTTTCAAAATGAGAGCAAGATCATCAAGTGATTCTGAGGGCAATCCTAGTTGTGATCCAGAATCACCGTTCGAACAGCATACTGGAGAAAACCTGTTTAATTTGGCACCAGTAGCAGGCCCAAGCAAACCTCCAAAAAAGTTGCTTGAGGGCCAGTCTATGTCATTACCAAGGAGGCTGGGGTAATTAATCATTGTCTGAAGAATATACCTGCCTCCAGATCTAGTCATGGTCAAAAGGATGCAGGTATCAACAAGGGTGCCCCACATCGCCTTTAAGTGGTTCTGTGCAATGCCAGGTCAATGATTTATAAAACCACTGCCATCCATGATTTGATCATAGATGAAGGGATTGACCTGGCATCTATAACAGAGATTTGGTTGGACATGGCAACTGTTTACCCTTCACATATCTATTAACTTTAACAAGCTACAGTTCTCAGAATTATTTGGGGGAAGCCATATGACTGAATGTGCTCTAAATTAATGATGTGGATTTGACCAAATTCTCAATAGGCATATTATCTTCCCAGGCAAATTGCAGCTTTTTTGGTGGGGGGGGGGGAGGCAGATTTTTTTTGCAACTGTGGCAGGGCAAGGAAGGTTTAAACCTCCCTTTACCCCATGTACTGCCAGTTTGATGACTCCATGCCAAATTATTAAGCTCCTCACCCCACATGATGTGGCCAATACTGTATTTAACACGTCTTTGACTTTTGCCACTCCAGACTTCTGAAAGAGCATGAGACACTTCTCTCCCATAGTGTGGATTTCTAAAGCCTTGATGAAACCACAAAGACTCTGCTCTGTATCACCATCCTCTGTGTCTGTTTCATCGAATGTTTGTTTGAGATTGGTAGAGCTTTCTTCTACCTGCACAGTCCCAGTGTTAATTGTTTATAATACTTCACACACCCAAGCACATAGACTCTAAGGCTGGGGCATCTGTAGCCCTCCAGACATAGTTGGGCTCCAACTCACATTAGTCTCCGCCAACATGACCAATAAGGGAAGGAGGATGGTAGTTTTAGTACTTGACATCTGGGAAGCAAGGACTTCCGGGTTCCCGTGACATGGCGGGTGGACCATGAATCGGACGGCTCCGTCAGATTCAGCTTTGCGGAGCCTTGGGGAAGAGCACCTTCCCCAGAAAACCCCAAAAGGAGTATCTCGGGCACCTTCGGCTCACAGACGGCGCCACGACATTGCCGGTCCCTGCCTCCATCCTGAAAGGCACGGGGGGAGCCGAGAGCGCCGGTGAGCTAGGCACCAACGCAGCTCCGCAAAAGCAAAGCCTCTGATCCAGCCACAACCTTTCCAGCATATTGTGCCAATTGGAAGGTGAGGAGACAATTGAAATTTGGCTAATCTGGCAAGAGAAATGGGAGTGATAAAAGGAAGTCCGCTCCCGTTCTTGGTGCTAAAAGCACAAAATACTTACAAATGAAGTGTGGATGAAATTCACTTTGGGAAATAAGTTAATTAATGAATAACCAGGATTAAAATATTTCACATAGCTTTTGTCTATACCAATGTCAAGACTTTTTAAAGCAATGACTTTTTAAAGCAATGACCTTGACTCGAACTTAATTTGAACTTGAACTTACTTTATGACGAGATTGAACTTGACCCAAAATGGAGGAGAAATCTGAGAAGGATTACAATGTTATTTAGTGGAAGAATACTATAATTTTCTTTTCTGGAAGAAAGACAGGACTGACTCTGGAAATTACTTTACCTCTGGGAAAGAGCTTCTGGATTAATTGAAGTGTCAAAGGTTTATTAAAAGGCACTAGCTGGTTAAAATCAAGATTGTAAAAAGAGGACTAGAATACTCATTGCTAATATTGGACTAAACCAGATTCAAAATAAAACTGAATAATATAGATTTATTGTACTGGATATTAAAATTATTTTGATATAATAATAATAATAATAATAATAACAATAACAATAACAATAACAATAACAATAACAATAATAATAATAATAATAATAATAATAAATAGTAATTTATTTATACCCCGCCCATCTGGCTGGGCCTCCCCAGCCACTCTGGGCGGCTTACATAAAAACCCAAAATACAGTAAAATATCACATGTTAAAAACTTCCCTGAACAGGGCTGCCTTAAGATGTCTTCTGAATGTCAGGTAGTTGTTTATCGCTTTGACATCTGCTGGAAGGGCGTTCCACAGGGCGGACGCCACTACCGAGAAGGCCCTCTGCCTGGTTCCCTGTAGCTTTGCTTCTCGCAATGAGGGAACCGCCAGAAGGCCCTCGGCGCTGGACCTCAGCGCCCGGGCAGAATGATGGGGGTGGAGACGCTCCTTCAGGTATACTGGACCGAGGCCGTTTAGGGCTTTAAAGGTCAGCACCAACACTTTGAATTGTGCTCGGAAACGTACTGGGAGCCAATGTAGGTCTTTCAAGACCGGTGTTATATGGTCCCGGCGGCCGCCCCCAGTCACCAGTCTAGCTGCCGCATTCTGGATTAGTTGTAGTTTCCGAGTCACCTTCAAAGGTAGCCCCACGTAGAGCGCATTGCAGTAGTCCAAGCGGGAGATAACCAGAGCATGCACCACTCTGGCGAGATAGTCCGCAGGCAGATAGGGTCTCAGCCTACGTACCAGATGGAGCTGGTAAACAGCTGCCCTGGACACAGATTTGACCTGTGCCTCCATGGACAGCTGTGAGTCCAAAATGACTCCCAGGCTGCGCACCTGGTCCTTCAGGGGCACAGTTACCCCATTCAGGACCAGGGAATCCTCCACACCTGCCCGCCTCCTGTCCCCCAAAAACAGTACTTCTGTCTTGTCAGGATTCAACCTCAATCTGTTAGCCGCCATCCATCCTCCAACCGCCTCCAGACACTCACGCAGGACCTTCACCGCCTTCACTGGTTCTGATTTAAAAGAGAGGTAGAGCTGGGTATCATCCGCATACTGATGAACACCCAGCCCAAACCTCCTGATGATCTCTCCCAGCGGCTGCATGTAAATGTTGAAAAGCATGGGGGAGAGGACAGAACCCTGAGGTACCCCACAAGTGAGAGCCCAGGGGTCTGAACACTCATCCCCCACCACCACTTTCTGGACACGGCCCAGGAGGAAGGAGCGGAACCACTGTATGACAGTGCCCCCAGCTCCCAGCCCCTCTAGACGGTCCAGAAGGATGTTATGGTCGATGGTGTCAAAGGCCGCTGAGAGATCCAGCAGAACTAGGAAACAGCTCTCACCTTTGTCCCTAGCCCGCCGGAGATCATCAACCAGTGCGACCAAGGCAGTTTCAGTCCCATGATGAGGCCTGAATCCCGACTGGAAGGGATCCAAATGGTCCGCTTCTTCCAGGCGTGCCTGGAGTTGTTCGGCAACCGCTTGCTCAATCACCTTGCCCAGGAATGGAAGATTTGAGACTGGGCGATAGTTGGCCATCGTGGCCGCATCTAAAGATGGTTTTTTAAGAAGCGGTTTAATCACCGCCTCTTTCAGCGGGTCTGGGAAGGCTCCCTCACGGAGGGAAGCATTCACCACCCCACGAAGCCCATCGCCCAGCCCTTCCCGGCTAGCTTTTATAAGCCAGGATGGGCAAGGATCCAGGAGACAGGTGGTTGGTTTCACTCGTCCAAGCAGCCTGTCCACATCCTCGGAGGTAACAGATTGGAATTGATCCCACTCAACTTGACTAGACAGAACTCTAGCACTCTCCCGCCCCGGTCCTGCTCCCACGGTGGAGTCTACTTCTTCCCGAATCTGAGCGATTTTATCTGCAAAAAACTTTGCAAAATCATTGCAGGAGAACATGTGGCCCGTACTGGGCCCCGATGTTGCAGGTGGTTCCGCTAAATTGTGAACCACCTGAAAAAGTCTCCTGCTGCTGTTTTCTGCAGATGCAATAGAGGCGGTGAAGAAATTCTTCGCCGTCGCTATCGCCACTTGGTAGGCTCGACGTTGAGCTCTAACCTGTGTCCGGTCAGATTCTGAATGAGTTATCCGCCACCGGCGCTCTAGCCGTCTCAACGATTGTTTCATTGCCCTCAGATCCGTGGAAAACCACGGGGCTGTCCGGGCTCCATGCAATCGGAGAGGGCGCTTCGGAGCCAAACAGTCAATAGCCCTGGTTAACTCCACATTCCAGCGGGCCACCAGGGAATCAGCTGAAAGGCCATCAACATGGGATAAAGCATCCCCTACCACTCTCTGGAAACCATTTGGATCCATTAAGTGGCGGGGGCGGACCATCCGAATTGGTCCCACCTCCCTGCAGAGGGGATGGGTCGCAGAGAAGTCCAGTTGCACCAGGAAGTGATCTGACCATGGCACTTCTTTCGTTTCGCTTTTACTTAGTGTCAGATCACCAACATCCATAGAGGTAAACACCAGGTCCAAGGCATGTCCATGACTATGAGTTGGGCCAAACTTATTCAGGGACAGCCCCATGGAGGCCATGCTTTCCACGAAGTCCCGAGCGGCCCCTTGTAAGGTCGTGTCGGCATGGATGTTAAAATCCCCTAGGACGACCAAGCTAGGTGTCTCCAGGAGAACATCCGCCACGACCTGAAGCAGCTCGGGCAGGGAATCCTTGGTGCAGCGGGGAGGTCGGTACACCAAAAGGAATCCTGTACTGCCCCTATTGCCCAACTTCCAGAACATGCACTCAGAAGACTGGGTCTTCCCAATAGGATGCCTGGTGCAAACTAATGACTTCCTGAAAATCACTTCAACCCCCCCCCCTCCCCGCCCACATGACCTGGGTTGCTGTGCGCAAGAGAAACCTGGTGGACAAGCAGCGGCAAGGACAGGCCCATCTGCTTCATCCAACCAAGTCTCTGTTACACATGCCAGGTCAAGTCCTCCATCCATGATCACGTCATGGATGGCAGTGGTCTTATGAATCATTGACCTGGCATTGCACAGCAGCACCTTCAGGTCATGTGGGTATCCCTTGCTGATTCTAGTATCCATCCGGTCAGGACCAGACCCGGAGGCAGGGATAGTCCTCAGACAACGACTAAACCTGCCTCCTCTGTAATGACATGGTCTGGTCTTAGCGTAACTCCTCCTCCTACCCGTGATCACTGAGATCCGTTGTCCCAGTGCATCCCCCCCTGTGGAACATGCCCCAGCCATTTTGTGGGCTGGGGCCCACTCCCCGGCAGCCCTGACCCCTCCCCCTAAGAACAAAATAACACCTTAAACAAACAAACAAAACCAATAAAACAATACAAACAAGAGAATACAGTGGTACCTCGGGTTACAGACGCCTCAGGTTACAGATGCTACAGGTTACAGACTCCGCTAACCCAGAAATAGTACCTCGGGTTAAGAACTTTGCTTCAGGATGAGAACAGAAATCACTCAGCAGCAGTTAAGCGGCAGCGGGAGGCCCCATTAGCTAAAGTGGTGCTTCAGGTTAAGAACAGTTTCAGGTTAAGAACGGACCTCCAGAACAAACTATGTTCTTAACCCGAGGTACCACTGTATAAGATTTGAATTGTATGATTTGCTTTTAGATTTTAAAACAGAACTGTTTTAAAGAAAGAAAGGACATTTTAAAAAAAAGGAGTGGAAAGGTTTAATGCATATTTTGTGAGCTTTGTATATAGGTTTCTACATTAGGTGAACTTCAAACTGTCACTTGTAATAAGATGAATAAGGTTGCAAAATTGGATGTTAAGAATATAAGAGTTTAAGGGTGTGCATAAATACAGTGGTGCCTCGCAAGACGAAATTAATTCGTTCTGCAAGTCTCTTCGTCTTGCGAGTTTTTCGTCTTGCGATGCACGGTTTCCCATAGGAATGCATTGAAAATCAATTAATGCGTTCCTAGGGAAACCGCCTTCAGACCAGGTCCGGGGACAGTCTGTCCCCGGACCTCTTCTGAAGGCTGGGGGGGGGGGGGGAACAAGGGCTTTTCTTCCCACCCCCAGCATTTTAAAAAACCCCGGGACAGCGGAGGACTTCTCCGCTGTCCGGGGCGATCTTAAAATGCTGCCCCCTCTTTCTTTGAGCTCCCTGTGTTTTAAATGCTTTATCCTCTGGGGAGGGAGAAGCGATCTGGGAACTGTTTGAGCTCTTTGGTCTTCTGGAATGTAAAGGTAAAGGTAAAGGGACCTCTGACCATTAGGTCTAGTCGTGACCGACTCTGGGGTTGAGGCGCTCATCTTGCTTTATTGGCCGAGGGAGCCGGCGTACAGCTTCCGGGTCATGTGGCCAGCATGACTTAGCCGCTTCTGGCAAACCAGAGCAGCGCACGGAAACACCGTTTACCTTCCCACTTCTCACCTATTTATCTACTTGCACTTTGACGTGCTTTGGAACTGCTAGGTTGGCAGGAGCAGGAACCGAGCAATGGGAGCTCACCCCATCGTGGGGATTCAAACTGCCGACCTTCTGATCGGCAAGCCCTAGGCTCTGTGGTTTAACCCACAGTGCCACCCGCGCCCCTCTTCTGGAATATAGGGAGTGTGAAATAAAGGGATTTGGGAAAGTGCTAAATGTTGGAAGGTGAGCCTTGTTCACTTACTGCAAATATTTGCAAAGAACCCCAAGTCTCTCTTTTATAATTTTTTTTATTATTTTCCTTATACATACTTTTACAATACATTACAATAAATCACTTAAATACTTTTAGCTCTGCCGAGCTTGCGACTTCCCTCCATCTCTTCAGTGAGTATCTCTTATTTTCTTGTGTTGCGTATTCTATATTTTTTTTTAACCCTTATATCTGTCATACATTGTAAGAGCTATTCCACTCCTGCCAGTGTTTTTAAATTTTTACAATTATCGTTTATATACACCATAAATTTACTCCAACTTTCTTGAAACCTCTGTTCGTCCTGATCCCGAATTCTTCCCGTCAGTTTGGCTAACTCCGCGTAGCTCATCATTTTCGTCTGCCACTCCGCAATAGTAGGAATTTCTTGCAGTTTCCAATTTTGGACAAGCCTATTTCCTGCCGCTGCTGAGTCTTTGGTCCACTTTCTTAATTTTCTTCCCCATTAAAACCAACAAGAAGGCTTCTGGTTTTTTGGGAAAGGTGTATTTAAATACTTTCTTAATTTCATTATAAATTAGTTCCCAAAAGTTCTTAACTTTGTCACAAGTCCACCACATGTGATAAAAGTCCCCGTCGGCCTCTTTGCATTTCCAACATTTTTTATCCTTTATCCTTTACCGGCGTTAAATGCCACCTATAGATAATTTTCATTAGGTTTTCTTTTAAAGCTGTACAAGCCGTGAATTTCATATTTACATTCCACAACTGATACCATGCATCCATTTCAATATTATGCCCAAAATCTATAGCCCATTTTATCATTGCTTCTTTCACTTCTTCATCTTGTGTAAACCACTCTAATATCAAATCGTACACTTTAAACAATATTTTACATCTGCCTTCTATTAAGTCTATTTGGAATCTTGATCTGTCTCCGGATCCTCAGGAGCAGGCACCAGGTGATTCCACTCTAGCTCCGGAGGTGATTAAGGACACAGTGCCTACAGGTGCGCCTCTCACGGCCCTGCCAGAGGAAGGTGAGTCTCCCCCTGGGTCCAGTAACTCCCCAGCCTCTCCTGAACTGCAAAGGCTTAGGGCAGAGAGGCGGAGGGAACTGGTTTCTCCCAGGAGGAGTGCTCGCCTTAAGGCCAGGAGAGGCGGGTCATCTGTGGGCCGGGACCGCCCGTGGCCTCAGAGGAAAGAAAGGCCAGTCAGCCCAGTCCCAGGTTGCGGGAGCAACGTCGTTGGAAACCTGTTTCTGCCAGCACCCAGACCTGTTCTTCCAAAGTTCCCGACCCCGCTTCGCCCTTGGTAGACAGTCTCCAGACCCTCGACCCAGGACCGGATTCTGACCACGCCTCACAGTAACCTCCCCCCAGGACCAGCACAAGCAGAAAGTGAAAATAACATGGACATGAAAGAAATGTTAGCAGCAATGGAAAAAATGGAGAAAAATCTAGGAGAAAAAATAACAGCTCTGGACAGTAAAACACCAAAATTTAGATCAAACAGTCCAGGAGAGCCAAATAAAAGTACAGAAGCAGGACAAAAGTATGAAAAAAAGCTTGCAAGAACAAAGAGAAATGAAAAGACACCAAGAAAAAAATAAAGAAGAAATAGATGAACTGAAGAAGATACAGGAAGACACTTGGGATTCCTTGGCCATCTTACAGATGAAACAAAAAGAAATGATTCTTCGCGTGCGCGGTGTCAAGGAAAATCAAGATGAAGACATATTGACAAAATTGACAAAGGCAATAGCAGAATGGCTGGGGGTTCAAGAACACGAGATGATATTGGACATTGAAAAAATATTTAGAATAAAGGTGGACAAGACCAAAACAAGGAAAGGACCTGGAGACTGTTTGATGTTTTTAAATTCAAGCCTGCTTAGAGATAAACTACTATTGAAAGGCAGGACAGACCCACTCTGCATAGAAGGGAGCTATGTAGAATTTATGAGAGAGATCCCAACACGCTTGTTGAGGAGGAGGGACAATTATAGATTCATGACATCAGCGCTAAAGAAAAACAAAATAAGGTTTAAATGGGAATTCCCAGAGGTACTGTCATTTACATATAAAGACAGGAGGAGGAATATAGACTATTATTGTATGTAGACTATAAAATATTTACTGGAGTTCTTGCAAATAGAATGAAAACTCTGCTAAAAAGGGTAATTAAAAAAGATCAGGCAGGATTTTTGCCAGCCAGAGAAATAAAGGACAACACTAGAATAATTATAGACTTAATAAAATATGCCGAAATGAACCCAAGTAAAGAAATTTCAATGCTTTTGGTAGACGCTGAAAAGGCATTTGACAGTGTCTCTTGGAAATTTATGATCAAAAGCTGTGAAAGTTTAAATTTAGGTAAAAGATTTATGAATGGAATTCAAGCAATTACAAAAAAAAGAGCCAAATTAATCCTAAACAACGAAATTACAGAAGAATTCGACATCGAGAGAGGGACACGACAGGGATGTCCTTTATCCCCACTCCTATTTATAACAATATTAGAACCCCTATTAATAGCTCTGAGAAGGACGAAGAAATAAAGGGCATATGTCTTGGTACACAGTGGTACAAAGTAAGAGCATTTGCAGACGATGTGATCATTACAACTGAAACACCAAAAGAAAGCATTTAAAAAGCATTCGAAAGAATGAAAGAATTTGGCGAAGTAGCAGGATTCAAATTGAACAAAGATAAATTGAAATTGATAACTAAAAATATAGGCGAGAAAGGGAAAAAGGAATTAGAGGAAACAGGACTAAAAATAGAAAATAAAGTGAACTACTTAGGGATATGGATTACAAATAAAAATACAAATTTATTTAAGGATAATTATATAAAAAAATGGAAAGAAATTAAAGGAAGTATGGATAAATGGGGGAAACGAAAACTATCATTAGGAGGAAGAATATCTATGATTAAAATGATGATACTCCCCAAAATTCTATTTTTATTCCAAATGATTCCAATTGTAATAGGAACTAAATATTTTATAAGCTGGCAAAGAGATCTTGCAAATTTTATATGGCGGGGGGGAAAGGCAAGGATGAAATTAGAAGCAATGACAGGCCCAAAGGAAAGTGGAGGATTCGCAGTGCCAGATTTAAGAAAGTATTTTGAGGCAGCGTGTTGGTGTTGGATAAAAAAATGGATATTATTAAAAGATAATGAAGTCCTAACACTAGAGGGCTGGGACAAAATATACGGCTGGCACGGCTATTTATTCTATGACAAAAAAGAACAACATAAAAAAATTACAAATCACATAGTAAGAAAGGCTCTATTGGATGTCTGGGAAACAACAAAAGGAAAAATTATTGAGAAAACTCCCCAATGGGTTTCGCCAGTGGAAGTGAAGCACGTGAAAGTTAGTGGTTTTGGCAAAGTGCAAAAATAAGGATCAAACAGACGCAGCAATGGAGAATAAGAAGGTGAAGTTTATTGTCAGGCAATAAGGACCCAGTTGGAATATCTTCCAAAGAACTGGGACCCCGATTGACAGAAATACAGGGGTCTTTATACCTGAGCAAATCACAGCAAATCATAGATCATAAGACAATCACGAGGGACTCATAACTTGGTCAGCAAAAATCAGCCAATCAGCAAGCAGTTGTCACGCTTCTAGCTCCTGGTCTAGCACTGGTCAAGCGCCGGGTTCCAGTTCTGCTTTCCGATGCTCCCAGTGACGCTCAGTCTAACCTTTCCCCTAGTTATGACAGGACAGGGAGCTTGGACATTTTGTGGTTTTGCTCTTCCTGTTCTGTGGATTAATTTAGCCTGTATCTGAGGGGAATTTGTACCAGAATCTCTGATTCATGTCTTTCCCTTTGTCCGGGGTACACAGATGTTTTTAGGGGAAAGGTCGGTTCCTAACTTTGCTGTTTCAAGCAGTTTGCAGTTAGCTAAGGCACAGCTTCCCTTTTGATTCAAAATGGATTATAAAGTACTGTAATCCTTGATTCGTGTAAGCATATATATATTGAATATATTGATTATTGATAACTGGTTATATGGATAATATAGGGGTAGCCCTTCCTTCCTTGCCTCATTCCCCCCTTTTCAAGCTCAGAGAGAAGATTCATCTGACTCCTGAGCTTGAACACCACTCAGGACATCAGAGTAAACCGTTGCTTCCTGCACTGGGGCCTGTTCCTGCACTGGGGCCTGTTCCCTGCGCATTCGCTCGTAACCATCGTCTTCCTCTGGCTCATCTGGCACTGGAGGCAAAGCTCTGTATATTGCCATAATATGAGGGTCAGTGAGATGCTTAACATTGCGGGCTATCATTCCCCTAAGCAAAGACAGACAACAAGGGATTACAGAAAGAAACAACAGGAAAACAATTCCTCCTATGGCTAAGGCGGTCAGAAGGCCATGCACCCACCCCTCTCCTGGTATCCACGACCATACCTTTTCCCAGGGATTCTGAGTGGGTGTGTTGTCAGCTACCAGAGACTGCAGTTTTTGCAATTGGTCCTCAATTGTCTTGTTGAGGTCGTGAAATTTAACCTGGCACCGACCTTTTGGGACAATTTTACAAAAACCGCCTGCTCGTGCAAGGAGGTAGTCCAAAACCAATCTATGGGTCATTGTCAGTTGGTTCAAATCCTCAACCTCTGACTGCAAGGAGCGCAAGACATGGGTGGTGGCATTGATAGTTTTCTCCAGCCTTCATGTAAGAGCAAACAGTGCCTTTCTATTTTGCTCAGAAACTATCCCTGGGTAAATCCCCATTGAGAGGAATCCTATAAATCCACCCCCAACGCTCCCTACAGAATTTGTCAGATAAATTTCATCTTCACAGTGGTCGCCCAGGGCCGCCCTTTTCCGTCTGCTTGCAAGATGAGGTACCTTGTGATTGATCTCCACTGCAACCGGAAAGGTAAATGCCCCCACGCCGACACACTGGAAATTTCCTGGGTGGAAATTTGTCGCCAATCCATCATATAGAAACCAGAGGTTAGGATCTTTGATCATCCAACCAGAACAAATGGACCCTTGTCCAGTGAAATTAACCGAGTATTGAGGAAAGTATGGGTACAGATCTGAAGAGGTAGTATTGCCCTGGTAGGAGGCATTGTGGGAGCCCCAAAGCCAAAATTTATCCGAGCATTGGGTATAATTTCCCAGCCATCCTTTGTCAATGTGGTACTTAACTTGGGGCCAATACTTCCATTTGGAATTCCATACTCCGGTGGCATGACAGCAAAAACATAGACCTTTTGTGGTTCTGGTATATCTGATATATCGGTAGGGGATGTCATTCATTTCAGTAGGTGGGGCTGCAAAGAGACCACTCTGATTGTAAAGTAGGCCTGCCAACACAACATCAGGATCCTTGATTAATCCTGGTATAAGGGACATGTCTGCTACCTTCCTTGGGTGTTCGTAATATAGGGTAGCATTCTCCCCATATATCTGGAACATGTGTTCAGCATGGTTTATAAAGACATTACCTACTACCATTGGGCCTCTCTGGAGCCACAAGCACATCAAAATCAACAGAAGCTTCATTTTCATTTTCCCCATGTATACCTTCAAGGTTGAACCTTATTAGTTCTAGGTTGATGTTAATACGGTGATCCTTCTTATATACACAAAATACAATGATTAGGACCAGAAAGAGTGAAATTGCAACAATTATATAAGGTAGCAGGTACCAGAACATACCCTTTAGTGAGATATAGCCTCCCGCTCGGCCGCACCCAGTGGACTTATTAGTGGTCCCCAGGTTCTGGTCGAACTGGTGAGGTCAACTCACACTGTATACACTCTGCAACTGCTACCTTGAAGGGACCTGTGGGTGGTGGAGGAAAAACAGCTACAGTGACCAGTATAGCACCTGGAAATGCTCCTTGGGGAGGTGGGTGGGAGAAGCTACGTATGGCTCTCCTTGGTTCCCCTGGCATGTACTCTCCCTTGTAACTATTGTCTTGGACCTGCTTGTGCCCAATCTGGTATGTAGAATTCCCAAAGAAAGAAAGGAATGTAACAACCGTATGCAGTTACCCAATCCACCCACTTGTCATGAATGTCCCCCCTTTTGTTCACCCTTGTTATTGTTATTTGTACTAAGGGTTTATGAGCAACATCTGGCTGGAATCTGGGATTGACTAATTTTAACTGGTAGGGGTCCTCCCATACGCTGGTGCAGCTCCTCAATCTTCCGGTGTGCGTAGACTCACTGGCTTCCGGGGTGCAGTGAGAGCAGACCTGTAGTCCCGTTGCCCGTGCTCCTGCCCGCTTCCGGTGGGGCTAGGTGCAGGGGTTCCTGGTGAGCTTCAACTTCAGAGGGTTAGACGGGTTCAGCTCACAGTTCCAATGACCCTCAGACCGCTTCAGACGAGAATGATGAATCCACGGGGTTACTTCCGCTACTTTCACCGCAGTAGGTGTGGCCAGCAGAACCGTTTAGGGACCTCTCCACCGAGCCGTCAGTGGTTCGTCTTTCCAGTCTCGAACCCAAACTCGGTCTCCTGGCCGAAAGGGATGTACCGGCTCGGATAAGCAGATGGGAATGCATTGGAGACACCACCTGTTTAAATCAAGAAAAATACGAGAAAGAGCCTGGATTTGTTCTGCTGTTATCTGCCCCCCCCACCTGAGTCAAGTCTGCTGTTTTCCCCATGGCTATTGGAGGTGGTCTCCCATACAAAAGTTCAAACGGAGAAAGTTTCAGTCTCTTTGTTGGTGAACATCTGATCCTAAACAAAGCTATAGGCAACATGTCTACCCATTTACAATGAGTTTCCTGGCACAATTTTGCTAACTGTGCTTTAAGAGTCCGATTCATCCTTTCTGTTTTCCCTGAGCTTTGAGGTCTATAGGCCGCATGTAGTTTCCATTGTATTTGCAAGGCTTTGCATACACCATCCACTATTGATGCAATGAAAGCTGGACCATTGTCACTGCCTATACACCTTGGTAGACCAAACCTTGGAATGATTTCTGTTAAGAGGCGTTTTACAACCTCCTGGGCCTTTTCTGTTCTAGCCGGATAAACTTCAGGCCATCCTGTGAGAGTGCATGTGAAAACCAAAAGCGCCTTAAACCCTTTTGCCTTTGGCATTTCTGTAAAATCCACTATTAAATTCTCCATTGGCATTAAGCCTGTTTGCTGTATTCCTGGTGGAGGTACTGGGCCTTGCTTGGGGTTGTTTTTTGCGCACAGAAGGCATGCACGTGATACTGCTTCAGCCAGCTGGGAAATCCTGGTTATGTAGAATTGCCTATTCAGGCTTTCCCGCAACGCTGTGGCCCCCTAGTGAGTGGACTCATGATATTGTTTCACTATGTTCCTGCCTAAGGCTTCTGGGACAAATACTCGCTGGTCTGGAAGGATAAACCATCCATCCTGTGGTGGCATTCTGTATCCCCCTTCCTGTTGGGCCCATTCCTGTTCTGCCTCCGTGTAGATGGGCTTTATTTGCTCTAAATCAACTGCTGTAGGAAGAAGAGATGCTGTTATAGAGGCAGGTGGCGGTGGCAGTAAAGCTGCCCGTTTTGCAGCCAGATCCGCCAATTGATTTCCCTTTGCTGCTTTTGCGGTTCCCTTGCTGTGGCCTCGGCAATGTATGACCGCAACCTTTCTCGGAGCCCACACAGCTTCCAAAAGCGTTTCCAGTTCTGGGCCATATTTTAGCGCTTTCCCTTCTGCCCCTATGAGCCCCCTCTCTTTCCACAAGGCTCCGTGGGCATGTAAAGTTAAAAAAGGAAACTTTGAGTCTGTGTAGATGTTTACGCTACAGCCAGCTGCTAGCTGAAGAGCTCTGGTTAAAGCCACAAGTTCTGCTTTCTGCGCTGAGGATGAAATTGGCAGAGGCTGTGCTTCAATGACATCAGTTAGAGTAACCACAGAATATCCAGCCCTCCTTTGCCCTTCCTTTACAAAGCTGCTTCCATCTGTAAAATATTCCACATCTGGGTCTTTTAACGGCTCATCCTGCAAATCTGGACGGCTAGAGTAAATTGAGTCCATTACTTGAATGCAATCATGAGGTTCATGATCCACTGACTCAGGAAGGGGTAACAAGGAAGCGGGGTTCAAGGTGTTTACAACTTGCAAATGTACTTGTGGGTTACCACACAAAAGCCCTTGGTATTTTGCCATGCGCTCGTTGGAAAGCCGATAACTTCCTTTGTACTCCATTAATGTCAACACAGCATGAGGCACATTCACATAAATCTCCTGTCCAAAGGTGAATTTAAATGCCTTTTTGACCAATAGGGCTGTTGCAGCTACTGATCGCATACAAGGTGGCCATCCTTTCGCCACTGCATCCAGTTGTTCTGACAAATAAGCTACAGGTCTTTTCCAACTTCCCAATACTTGAGTCAAGACCCCTGCTGCAATTCCAGATTTCTCATGAACGAAAAGATAAAAAGCTCTTCCTGGGTTTGGCAAAGCCAAGGCTGGAGCCTGCATCAGTTTAGACTTTAACGTATTGAAAGCTTTCCTTTGCTCTGCATGCCATTCAAAGTGAGCATTTTCTCTGCCTTTTGTGCTTTCATATAGAGGCTTTGCTAGGGTGCTAAAATCAGGGATCCAAATTCGGCAAAAACTTGCAGCCCCCAAAAACCCCCGCAATTGCCTGCAGCTTGTGGGTTCCTTAATGACACAAATGGCTTCCTTCCTTTCGGATCCCAACGCCCTCTGCTGGTGAGAAATGTGAAAACCCAAATATTTCACTGTCTCTTGGCAAATTTGAGCCTTTTTCCGAGACACCTTATATCCTGCCTCCCAAAGGAGATAAAGCAAATCCTCTGTGGCCTTTTTGCAAGTCTCATAGGTACCACAACCAACCAATAAGTCATCCAAATATTGCAGAAGAATCGTTTTCCCAGGTACTGAAGGGAATTTAGACAAATCCTGGGCAAGGGCTGTTCCAAAAAGTGTTGGCGAATTCTTGAATCCCTGGGGCAACCTTGTCCACGTTAATTGGGTTTTTGTCCCCTTGTAAGGATCCTCCCATTGGAATGCAAATATTGGCTGACTTTGGGAGGCAATCCGGCAACAGAAAAATGCATCTTTTAAGTCCAATACAGTAAACACCGTTGCCTCTGATGGAATTAATCCTAGGAGATTGTAAGGATTGGGCAAACATGGATGCACAGTCTGAATTAAATTATTAATCCTTTTCAGATCTTGGACTGGGCGAAACTGGTCTGAATTTGGCTTGCGCACTGGAAAAAGTGGAGAATTCCAGCTGGACTGGCACTTTACCAAAAGCCCATATTGCAAAAACTTGTCTATATGCATCTGCATTCCCTCTGCTGCTTGTCTTGGGATGGGGTATTGTCTGGTTGCTATTGGCTTTGCCCCTGGCTTTAGGTTTATTATGAATGGGGCTATATTCTTTGCCATGCCTGGTGGGTTGTCCTCTGCCCATACTCCAGGTGGGGCTCTCAGATTTTTAGGAATCTGTGAAATGTCCTTTCGGGGGTCTGTTTCTGATAAAGCCCCCATCATTTTCCATGCCTGTTCCCTAGGCACCTCTACTGTGACAATTCCTGATGCAGCCTGGGGTAATTTCATTTCTGCCCCTCTTGGTGTGAAGGTGATCTGTGCTTGAACCTTTGACAGAAAGTCACGTCCCAGCAAGGGGATTGGGCATTCAGGCACATACAGAAATTGATGTGTAAGGGTTTCCCCCCCAATCTGGCATTCTTGAGGTTGCAAAAACGGTGTAAGGACCCTGTTGCCTGTAGCCCCCACAATAGTCACTGCTTGGTTGCTTTTTGCTTTTAACGGCTTCGTGAGCACCGAAAATTGCGCCCCAGTGTCAATCATGAAATTTACTAAGCGGCTCCCCAGTTTAACTGAGACCATGGGCTCTTGGGAGCCTAAAGAAAGTGTAAGTCTGTCCTATGCATTCTCATTCTCATATTCCTCCAATTGCGCTAATCCAACAAAATCTCTGCTACTTCCTCTGTTCCTCACATATCTTCCAGCTTGCATCCTTCCTCGCTGCGATCCCCATCCACGTCCACGTTCCCTCTGTTCCCTGAATTCACCTTCTCCCTCTGTTTCCCTTGCATCAGGGCACTCCTGTTTCCAATGACCTTCCTTTCTGCAAATTGCACACTGATTCCTTCCCAATGGCAGTCCCCTTCCTCTTCCTCTTCCACGTGCCCTACTGGAACCTCTCCCTTGGGCACCTGTATCATATGCTGAGCCTTGGCTGATGGCTGCAGCCAAAAACACTGCCTTTTGCTTCATTTCCCGAACTCTGTCCTTCTTAACCTCACTTTCTCTGTTCAAATAAACCTTTTGAGCGATTGCTAGGAGCTGATCCATTTGGAATGTTTCAAAAGCGTCTAACTTTTGCAATTTCCTCTTAATGTCCGTAGCACTTTGAGCCACAAATGCCGCATTCACCATTTGCTTACTTTCTGGGGCTTCTGGATCAAAGGGGGTATAAATTCTATATGCCTCCATTAAGCGTTCCAAATAATGAGAAGGAGATTCATCCCCAAGTTGAACAACCTCAGCCACTTTGGAAATATTTGTAGGCTTTCTGGCAGCACCCTTTATAGCCTTTATAACTTCCTGCCGATAATTGTCCAAGGCGTCCTTATCCCTTTCTGGGTCCCACCCTGGATCTGTAAGTGGATATCTGGCACGGACCCAAGCATCTGGATTGTTTTCAGAGTTTGGCACCTGAGCCTTAAGATTGTTGTCTGCAGTTGTATCTATCCTTCTCCTTTCCTCAGAGGTGAAAAGGGTCATCAAAAGATGCCTGCAATCTTGCCATGTAGGCAGATGGGTTACCATAATGGAAGCAACTAAATCCAGCATGGCCTGAGGTTTTTCTGAAAAGGGTACCGTATGCGTTTTCCAATTCAATAAATCTGTTGTTGTAAAAGGGACATATTGGAGTGTGACTGCCCTGGAAGGCCAAGGACCAGTTGGTCTCCCATTTGCATCCACTGGCCGTGGCTCTTGGGGCCCCAAGACAGCCCTTAGGGGAAGCATTGGCGCTGGTGCCCCTTTGTTATTTCGTAAGTAATAACCTCCTTTAGGAAACTGAGGCGAGGCCGGGCTTTGAGATGTGCTAGGCAAATCACTTTCTCTCATTTTCAGGACCAACTTCTGTCCAGAATCTGTAATTGCATCCATCAATTTCCATAATTTTGAACTGTCGTGGCTTTCTGGGGTTCTCAATGAATTAATTTGTTCCCCCCATGCTCCAGACATTTGAAATGTGCTGGTTCCTCCTTCCGCTCCCTCTGTCTGTGTCTGCCAGACTGACATGTCCTGGTTGTATTTTTCCTCGGGAGGGGAGGGTAACGTGCTTTGATCTAAAGCTGCTGTTTGTTTTGGCTGGGAAGGCAAATCTGGAAGGCTAGGCACATCCAGCGATGCTTGAGAAGGTGGGGCTGCCTGTGAAGCACCATTTGTGGCTTGCGGGGATTTATTCATTGCTGGCTGAGATTGGCTGGGCATAGGGATCTGTTGGGTTTGTCCTGCCATTGCATTTTGGCCTGGCAATACTTGCCCTGAAGGCGGCTGTATTGCTTGATTTCTGCTGCTATAATTGTATGGCGGGGGAGGGATTCCATCCTCCTCTGAAGGACCAACATAAATTTTCCTGTCAGCTGCAGAAGAAGTTAAGGGTTTTCTGGCTTCCTGCCTTACAGCGAAAATCTCACAGCTGTTGCCATTTCCTCTTTTTATCCCGCACCAGTCTGGATTTTTCAAACAAATAGCAGTCCATTTTGAAATATAATAGTACTGCTGCTTAAGCAAATCCGGGTTTTGCATTATTGAATCCATAACTGCTTGACATAACTCAATCCTAAAGGAGCCCTCTCGCGGCCAAGATTTGACCTGTTGGGGCCATATCTGTTGGCAATATTTCCTTAAAACCTCCTTACTCGGTTTGACCTCTCCTGGTTCTTCTGGAAAAACTCTTTAAAAATTTTCTATCATGCAGTCTAGGGGTGTACAGGCTTGAACTGGTTTTGAACATTTTCCCCCCATAGTTTCCTGCAAAAACTTTCCCTCTTCACCAGGCAAAACACTTTCGGCTAGGCAGTTTCAAAAATAGGACAAGGAAAAACCACAGCACACTTCCCTTTTTTAACTCAGATCTTACACATTCAACCACAGTCCCGGGACTCTCACACACAAACACAGCCCTTTCGCCCCCCTTTGCCTGCGGCGAACAACTTGGCAGAGAATCACACACATTCATACAGCGTTTTTTCCCTTCTTAACCCCCCCCCCACAGCTGTTTTTCCCTAACTTTTTCTGCAGAACCTCTTCCCTTCTTTGGTTGACCCAGCTTCTCCTCCCTCACCCTTTTGGTGATCCTTTCCCTTTAACGGGAGGTTACTAGTGGGTCACCCGAGTGTTGATCAAGCACTCATTTTTTATCTCAACTCACCGTGAGTTCCTTTCGTGGCGCGCCTTTCCTGTTGGCTCCCCTTCAGATTCTCCTTTTTCGGTCCTTGCCTCCGTCTTGTCGGGAGTCCGCGCCGAAGGCGATTGCCTTCCTCCTTCGGAAATGATGTCCGATTGGCGCCTGGAGCGAAGCCAAAAGATTCCTCGGAACGTTCTCCCGCCAAGAACCGGAGGCCGGCTCTTTTTGGGTAAAAAAAACCCTACTGGCCTGTATGATCCGAGCATGGCACCAAATGAAGCACGTGAAAGTTAGTGGTTTTGGCAAAGTGCAAAAATAAGGATCAAACAGACGCAGCAATGGAGAATAAGAAGGTGAAGTTTATTGCCAGGCAATAAGGACCCAGTTGGAATATCTTCCAAAGAACTGGGACCCCGATTGACAGAAATACAGGGGTCTTTATACCTGAGCAAATCACAGCAAATCATAGATCATAAGACAATCATGAGGGACTCATAACTTGGTCAGCAAAAATCAGCCAATCAGCAAGCAGTTGTCACGCTTCTAGCTCCTGGTCTAGCACTGGTCAAGCGCCGGGTTCCAGTTCTGCTTTCCGATGCTCCCAGTGACGCTCAGTCTAACCTTTCCCCTAGTTATGACAGGACAGGGAGCTTGGACATTTTGTGGTTTTGCTCTTCCTGTTCTGTGGATTAATTTAGCCTGTATCTGAGGGGAATTTGTACCAGAATCTCTGATTCATGTCTTTCCCTTTGTCCGGGGTACACAGATGTTTTTAGGGGAAAGGTCGGTTCCTAACTTTACTGTTTCAAGCAGTTTGCAGTTAGCTAAGGCACAGCTTCCCTTTTGATTCAAAATGGATTATAAAGTACTGTAATCCTTGATTCGTGTAAGCATATATGAATATATATTGAATATATTGATTATTGATAACTGGTTATATGGATAATATAGGGGTAGCCCTTCCTTCCTTGCCTCAGAAGCAACCACAACATTAAAGAGTGATGTAAAAGAGACTTGGCCAACATATAGGGAAATATTAGAGGATGCAGGCGGAAATATTAAATTAAAAACTTACGAACAATTACAAACATCTGGAATAAATTGGTTACAATATTATCAATTAAAAGCAACATATGAAAAAGACATAAAAAGGGGGGGGGTGAAAATAAAACCTCAAAATTAGAAAAGGAAATATTGCAAAGCGATCAAAAAATACTTGCAAAAATGTATAGATTATTAATGAAAACCACCTTAGAACAAGAGACAAAAGGGGAAAACATGTTAAAATGGGAGCACAATTTGGGATATGAGAGATCTGGAAAGATGGAAAACTTTTTGGGAGGAAAACAAAAATTTTACTGCGTGTGATTTATTAAGGGAGAATTTCAGGAAAATTCACCACAGATGGTACCTAACCCCTGACAGATTGTCAAAAATAAATAAAAGGAACAACGACAAATGTTGGAAATGTAACGGAACAAAAGGTACGTTATACCACATGTGGTGGACTTGCTCAAAGATTAAAACCTTTTGGGACATGATCCATGATGAAATAAAAAAATTGATAAAGCCATCACACACAAAAAAGGCAGAGGCATATCTATTAGGAAAGATATCCCAAAAGATAAAACTAATTTATTTCTATACGCGACAACAGCGGCAAGAATTTTGATTGCTAGCTACTGGAAAGAAGACAGCATCCCAACAAAAAGAGAATGGTTGGGGAAACTTTGCGAGTACCTGGAATTAGCAAAATTGACAGATATAATAAGGAGAAAATCCAAAACTATGGTTATGAAGCAATGGGAGTTCTTAAATGATTATTTACAAAACCAGGGCTCAACTACAAAAATCTGGTTGTGTTTAGAATAATCTTGTGCGTAATATAAAAAATACAAAGTGAGACATTAAGGAAATCCAAAGGGAAAATATGAAGAACAGAGGTTCTGACGAATGGATTATTAAAAACGCGTGAGGTAAACGGTGGAAGTCTCTCTCTTTTTTTTAAAGGTAGATAAGGACAAGATGAAATTATGGAATTGAATATAAATATACATGGGAAACGGCTATAATACATACGTGAGTACTTATCTACTTTTAAAAATTTTCACTTATGATCTTTTTCTCTTACTTCTTTATTCTTTTTTCTTTTTTCTGATATTTTATCTTTCACTGCTTTATTGTGAATAGCATTTTATAGAGGTATAAATAACTGTAAATATGAAAAGAGACAAAATATTCTCTTAATTTATTTTCCTTGGTTAGATGTATTTTCTTTTTCTTTTGTATTTTCTTTTGTTGTGAATATGTATGTTTTCTAATTTGTATTTAATAAAAATATTAATATTTTTTTAAAAAGGAAGAACTTTCTGACAGTAGGAGCAGTTCAGCAGTGGAACTGGTGCCCTCAGAAGGTGGTCTCCTCTTCATTGGAGATTTTTAAAAGCAGAGCTTTGATGGCTATCTGTCATGGATGCTTTAGTTGTGATTCCTGCATTGCAGGGGGTTGGACTACATGACCCTTGAGGTTCCTTCTGCTGGAATTGTTATGGTGTGCCAATTTCCATAAAAACAACAGCTACTTGATTGATCAGGCCCGGCACACAGCTTCCAGCATGCGGAGACCCAGGTTGGAGTAGTGATAAATCACAGGACAACTGATCTTCAGACAGACCTACCGTCAGGCAAATTAAGATGTTAAACTGTTATAGTTATATACAGGAGTCCATTAGCAGCAGTCAGAGCCCTGGCTGTGGTCCATACACTTGAATCCCAGCAGACAGTCATGAGTCCATCCTGGAGAGTCAATGCACAGCAAAAGCAAAGCTGCTTTTATAGACCCGACACTCATTTCCTATGCGTCTGTATGTGCGGTGATCTCACTATCCTGCCTTGAACACCTGTGTTCTGAGAAGGAATGAAATTGACCCCTAATACCTTCCAACTCTACAATTCTATGATTCATGAAAATTAGTACAAAGGAGTGTTAGGAAGCTGCCTTATATTGAATCAGAACATTGGTCCATCTAGCTCAGTATTGCGTACTCTGACTGGCAGCAGCTCTCCAGGGTTTCAGGCAGGGACTCTCTCCCAGCCCGACCTGGAGACACCAGGGATTGAACTTGGGATTTTCTGCATGGAAGGTGAATGCTTTAGCACTGCACCATGGATCCTTTGGGGAAGGTCTGTGGCTCAGTTGTAGATCAGCTTTGTATGCAGAAGGTCCCAGTTTCAATCCTTGCTGGCATCTCACAGTGTGGCTTGGAAAAGCCTTCTGTCTAAAACCCCAGAGAGCTGCTGTCAGTCACTGCAGACAATACTTAACTAGATGGATTCAGTAAGTATCAGGCAGCTTCTAGGTCTGGGTGATATCTCACCCCAAACAGGTTTGAAGTCCATATTGTGATAACAATTCCATACTTTTTGACCTGGCAATATATTGCAAACCGTGGTGTATGGGTGTGTGTTCTATGCAAAAAACACGATGTGGGGAAAACTGTGAAGCCAACCAATGCCCCAACACAGCTCCATCCTTATTTCAGACATCGTGATATATCAGTATATCGCAGTGTTTAGCTGCTGATGTAACACTCTCTGCCTGCAGTGCGGGTAGGGCTGCCTCCAAGGGTGCTTTAAGCTTGTTTCACTTTTAAAATATTCTTTTTAATGTATTGAAATAACTATTTATTCCATTTCTATCCTACCTTTCATCTGTTCGTGATCCCTGGGTGGGTTAAGAACGTAAAGCATAGTGACAGTGAAAATACAAGATCTGGTAAAATTGAACTGAGAATCATAGAATCTTAGAGCTGGAAGCGACCCAAGGATCATCTAGTCCAACCCCCCCGCAATGCAGGAATCTCAGCTAAAGCATCCATGACAGATGGCCATACAGCCTCTGCTTTAAAACCTCCAAGAAAGGAGAGTCCACCACCTCTCATGGGAGTCTGTTCCACTGCTGAACATCTCTTACTGTCAAAGTTTTTCAGATGTTTAGTCGGAATCTCCTTTCTTGTAACTTGAAGTCATCGGTTCGAGTCCTACCCTCCTCCAGAGCAGGAGAAAACAAGCATGCTCCCTTTTCCATGTGACAGCTCTTAAGATATTTGAATATGGCTATCATATCTACTCTCAGCCTCTTTTCCAGGCTAAACATACCCAGCTCCTTCAAGCGCTCCTTGTAAGGCTTAGTTTCTAGACCCTTGATCATCCTAGTTGCCCTCCTCTGCACATATTCCAACTTGTCAACAAGCTTCTTAAAATGTGGTGCCCAGAATTGGACACAGTATTCAAGGTGTGGTCTGACCAAAGCAGAATAGAGTGGTACTATTACTTCCCTTGATTTGGACACTATACTTCTGTTGATGCAGCCTAGACCAGCATTCCCTTTCTTTGCTGCTGCATCACACTGTTGACTCATGTTAAGCTTGTGGTCCACCAAGACCCCTAGATCCTTTTCACATGTACTGCTAGTAAGCCAGGTGTCTCCCATCCTATATTTGTTCACCTGGTTCTTCCTGTCTAAATGCAGAACCTTACATTTGTCCCTATTGAAATTCATTTTGTTGGCCTGGGCCCAGTTCTGTGGTCTTGATCTGTGGTCGTGGACGGTTTGGGTGGAACTCATCGGGCGGGGCCACCGGACTCAGAAGGGACCTGTGGAATACCGGGTGAACCTTCAGGGTTGCGGGCAACCGGAGACGGAATGCCACAGGCGAGACCTGGTCCACGATGGGAGACGGGCCGGTGAAACGGGCGTCCAGCCTCCGCGAAGGTCGAGAGGGGTGGAGGTGGCGAGTGGAGAGCCATACCAGGTAACCGACGTGAAGTTCTGGCCCACCTGGCAGTGGCGGTCGGCCTGGGCCTTGTACGCCTCCTTGGCCTGGCGCAGTTGCTCCATCAATAGTTGTTGCTGAGACTGGAGCTCCTGAAGCCACTCTGTCACCGCAGGGACCGTGGATGCCGGCAGCATATCTGGGAACACCCGCGGATGATAACCGTAACTGGCCTGGAATGGGGTCTGCTGGGTGGGCGCGTTCACCGCGTTGTGGGCGAACTCCGCCAACGCTAGGTGGTTGACCCAGTCATCCTGCTGGTAGCTGCAGTAACACCGGAGGTACTGCTCCAGCACCGCGTTCGCCTGTTCCGCCTGGCCATCGGTCTGTGCGTGGTAGGCTGATGATAGACAGACCTCTGTCCCGAGGGTCTGGTGCAATGCTCGCCAGAAACGGGATGTGAACTGAATGCCGCGGTCGGACACCACACGCTCAGGTAGGCCGTGCAGGCGAAAGACATGCTGAAGGTATAGTTGAGCGTTTTCCTGAGCTGTGGGTACGGATGGGCAGGGAGCACAGTGCACCATCTTAGTGAAATGGTCGGAGAAAACTAGGAGGCAGGTACAGCCACGAGACGGGGGTAAGTCCACCACAAAGTCCAGCGAAACCGTGTGCCAAGGACGTGGTGGGACTGGCAGTGGCTGAAGTAGGCCGGGGGGTCGCCCGGTAGGGCCCTTGGCCCGCCGGCAGACATCGCAACCAGCGATGTAGCGAGCCACGTCAGCCTTCAAGCGGGGCCACCTTAACTCGCGGCTTACCAAATGGGTGGTCCGATACCGTCCAAAGTGTCCCGCTGCTGGGGCATCATGGGTCATCCGGAGTATCTCAGCCCTCAGTGGCCCTGGCAGGATGTACAGGCGACCGTGGTGCAGCAGAAGCCCCTGGTGCAAGACCAGCCCCGGATACTGAGGGCATGACCCTTCGGCCAGTTCCCGGAGTCGTTCTTGGGCCCAGGCGTCGACCCGCTGTTGTTCCCGCACCCGTGCCTGCAGTGGCTCAGCCTCCTGAGTGGCCAGGAACGCAGCCGGTGGTATCATCGTGGTTGGTACTGCTTGCTGTACCGTGTCTGCGATGTCTTCAGGTTTCTGGGACAGGGCATCCGCCTTCTGGTTTTGGGAGCTAGGGATATAGCGGATCCGGAACTGGAACCGGGAAAAGAACAACGCCCACCGGATCTGCCTTTGGTTCAGCTTGCGGGTGGTCTGGAGGTACTCCAGGTTCCGGTGGTCGGTTCTCACCTCCACCGGGTGTCGTGCCCCCTCAAGATGGTGGCGCCAGACTTCAAAGGCCACCTTGATGGCCAGTAGTTCCCGCTCCCACACGGTATAGTTACGCTCCGCCGGAAGGAGCTGGCGGGAATAGAAGGCGCAGGGTAAGAGTGGCGCCTCAGGTCCGTGCTGCTGGGACAAGACGGCACCAAGGGCCGTGCTGGAGGCGTCAGTCTCTACCACAAAAGGTCAAGAGGGATCAGGATGTTGCAAGATCGGCGCTCTCTGGAAACAGGCTTTCAACCCCTGAAACGCCTCCTCTGTCTCCTTGTCCCAGGAAAATTGTGTCTTGGGGCGCAGTAGCCGGGTCAACAGGGTGGTGCGATGAGCATAATCCGCAATGAAGGTCCGGTAATAGTTGGCGAACCCCAGGAATCACTGTAGGTCCTTGCGGTTCCAAGGTGCCGCCCATTCCCGAACTGCTGTCACCTTCCCAGGATACATTTGCACCCCACCTGGAGAGAGTCGGTGACCAAGGAAGTCCACTGACCGCTGATGGAACTCGCACTTGCTGAGCTTTGCATACAGGCGATGCTCCCGCAAACGCTGCAGCACGGTCCGGACAGGACCCTCGTGCCGAGCCGGGTCACGGGAGAAAACCAGACTGTCATCTAAGTACACCACCACGTACTTGTCTAGTAAGTCCTGGAACACGTGATTGATGTACCGTTGGAACACAGCGGGTGCGTTGCAGAATCCGAAGGGCATTACCAGGTGTTCGAACTGCCCATACCGCGTCCCAAATGCTGTCATCCACTCGGATCCGAATTAAATTGTAGCCCCCCCGGAGGTCTAACTTGGTGAACACCTGCGCCCCTTGCACCTGCTCCAGCAACTCCAAAATAAGGGGCAAGGGGTACCGGTCTGGGATGGTAATTTTGTTCAGGGCCCGTTAATCATGGCAAGGGCGAAGCTCCCCACACTTCTTCTTAACAAAGAGCACTGGCGCAGCGGTGGGCAAGGTAGAAGGTCGAATGAAACCACGCTCTAGGTTCTTGCGCAGGAAGTCCTGCAAAGCTTCGCGCTCTGGCTCTGTAAGAGAGTATAAGCGACTCACCGGCAGGGGCGCTCCGGGCTGGAGGTCTATGCCGCAGTCAAAAGACTGATGCGGCGGCAGCTGGTCTGCCTCCCGTTCCTCGAACACTTCGTCGTAGTCCCGGTACTCAGCGGGGAGCGTTGATGCAGCCTCCTCAGTGGGCGTGGCTGCTAGCATCTCGGACTGAGCATGGGAACATGGGTCTGGGAAGTGCACAGTCCGTTTGACCCAGTCAATCTGAACATTGTGAGCCTCCAGCCAGTCCATCCCGAGCACCAGGGGGAACCAGGGCATGGAGGCAATGTCCAAAGTTCGCATCTCCCGGTGCTGCTGGAGACACAGGACCAAGGGCTGGGTCTCCTGAGTAACAGCACCTGAACGCAGGAGCTTTCCGTCAATCGCCTCCACCTGTACCGGTTCTGGCTTGTTCTGAAGTGGCACCTGATGATGGGCAGCAAAAGCAGTGTCCATATAGGAGCGGGTTGCCCCCGAATCTACCAGAGCATGGGTAAGAATCCAGGGCCCACCTGGAGGGTATAGACGCACCGGGACCATAAGGTGTTGTAATTCCATTGGTGTGGGCCCATTCTGCGCTGTTTGGGACCCCAGGTAGCCAGGGCCATCAGCTACTGGGGTTGGCGGTTTCCCTGTGGCTGGCGTTTCTCGGGACAGGACCGGGCATAGTGTCCGCTTCCGCCACTGTAGAGACATAGGTTCCCCTCCCGATGCCGTGTCTTCTCCGCGGGGGAGAGGCGCGGCCGCACTGCCCCGAGCTGCATAGGCTCCTCCGATGACTCGGCTGTGGCCGTGGAGCTGCTGGTTGAAACTGGCGCCGAGAACTGGAAGTGCCGGCGGTCCCGGGCCTGATGATGGTCCTCCATCCGATCGTCTATCTGTAGTTGAATGAGGGCGTCTAGCGTGGTGGGGCGTTCCATCGTGGCCAGCTGGTCCAGTATCTCATCCGAAAGCCCCTCGAGATACTGGTTCCGAAGAGCAGAGTCATTCCAGGTCAAGTCCTGTTCCAGCAGCCGAAATTCCGTGGTGTATGCAGCCACAGTGGACTTGCCCTGTTTCAACCGCCTAATTGCCCGGTTGGCTTGACTCCCCTTCTGGGGGTTGCCGAACGCGGCCTCCAAATGATTGCAAAACCCCATATAGTCTGTCAGCAAGGGGGAGTCTTGCCTGAGTAGTGGCAATGCCCACTTGGCCACCTGGTACTTTAACAAACTAATCAAAAAGTGCACCTTGGTGCGGTCGTCAGGGAAGTTCCGGGCTCGCCCCTGAATATGCAACTTGGCCTGGGCGAGGAACATGGGAAAGCTGGCTGGGGCCCCTTCAAATTTCTCTGGCGAAGCCACTGGGTACTTGCCAGGAGCCAGGGCGTTGGCCCCAGGAGCCGGTAGGGCGTCCAACCGCTGCTGAAGTGCCGTAACCGCATTGCTGAGCTGCTGCACGGTGTGAGTCAAGGCCTGGTTCTCCTGGGCCAATGCCACCATCGCAGCTGCTTGGTCGGCCATGGCTTCTGGCTCTTCCCGAACGCACCCCAACGAAGGGGGAGTGCGGGTGAGGTGGGAGCAAACTGTGCTGGTCCCGAGGGTAAGGTTACCGTTGGTGTAGTCAAAGTCCGGTCCTGGGTCACTGGTCTGGAAACAGTTCACAAGGAGCGGGCCAAGGTCCAAAGCAGGAAGCCGGGCGGGGACAGGAACACTGGAAGGTCAGGTCTGGGTCCGGGCAAGAGCAGGTACTCAACGATGTTGCTCTCGCAACCTGGGACCAGGCTGACTGGCCTTTATCTTCTCTGAGGCCAGGGGCGGTTCCCTCCGCCTCTCTGCCCTAAGCCTTTGCAGTTCAGGAGAGGCTGGGGAGTTACTGGACCCAGGGGGAGACTCACCTTCCTCTAGCAGGGCCGGGAGAGGCGCACCTGTAGGCACTGTGTCCTTAATCACCTCTGGAGCTAGAGTGCAATCACCTGGTGCCTGCTCCTGAGGATCCGGCACAGGTGCAGGCGCTTCAGATTCAAGGCCCTGCCCCAGCTCAGCCGGCCCTGGAGGCGGGGACTCTTGTGCAGCCTGGGGTTCCTCTGGTTCGGCCTCTGAATCGGATTCCCAGGCCATCACACTCCCCCTGGCTAATCGCCGATCCATTTCATTAAGCAAAATACCTTCCACATGATCAATGGTCAGTTGTGTTGCCGGGAGGACAGAAAGCTGGGCAGCAATTGAATCAAAGCTCGCTTTCAAACTATTGATAATCATGAAACAGAAAATATCTTAAGAGTTTCACTCCACTTTTATTAAGTTCCTCCTGGAGAAATTTAAGCTGCATCACATGGGCCTCTATATCACCACCTGGCTGAAGCTGCATCCAGCAAAGCTTCTTAAAATACACTACAGAGGACCCAGCAACAATTCTCAAATGAATGTCTCTGAGAGCATCCCACATCTGTCTTGCACTCTGCTTACCTTGCAGATTAATTAATTGAGCATCAGGAACCGCCAGTGCGATCGTGCCTCTGTCCTTTTGGTCTGCTTCACGGCAAGCATCTGTGACGGGCTGTGGTGTGTCCTCCATAATGACATGCCAAATTTTCTCATGCATTAGTAAACTTTCCATACGAAAGCTCCACATTGCATAATTTGTGGAATCAAGGCGAGGGAATGTAAAAGCGTTGTTTCCGCTCTGCACTCCAGCCATTTCTAGCTCTCACTTTTAGCTAGCAAATGAAGCACACGGCAGCAGAGACTGATGACCTGCAATTCACCCCTCTTCGCATAATCAGCGAACCACCCGAGAGAGCTTAGCAGCCAAACAGACAGATGCCTCATTAGCAGCTGGACTTGAGCCACATTCCTTTCTTCTTGCCATAAATCACAATTCTGGGCCCATAACCGATGATGGGAGGTGCCTCTTGCCAGAGTCTCGTAGAAAGCATCAGCACACACCCAAGAGACATGTGCATGATATGAAGCATATTAGCAGAGTCATCAAAAGCAAAATTATGTAGGAATTGTGGCATCAAGTATTTTATTATTTACAGCAAAAGAAACATGGCATTTTGTGTGAGCTCCTTCTCACACATCCTCTCTAGGTTTCTAGCTGAACAGAGGGCAAAGAGTGGAAGTTTGTCGGCTTGACTTCCGCTCACACACAGTGATAAGAAATGAAATCATCCGATCGCGTGACCCTCTGCAATAGTGGCAGTGGAAAATATTGACACTGTTTGCAAGGTAACAAAATCAACTGGCTATGAAAATGGATTAAAACTAGTAGAAGGTTGAGAAGTGGATCAAAGAAGAAGAATGAAGCGTTAACATCAGGAATTCAATGGACATATTGTTTGCAGCAGGAGTGGGAAACCTAATTATTTTGGAAAAAATGTTTTAAATATAAATAATTTAGATCAATTTGTTAAAATTTGAAAATTAATAAAATTTTATATTAAAAAGAAAGGAGTGGCAGGAGGTGGATTGAACACAGACGAAAGGCATAATCGTAACCCAGCGACAAGAAGCCTCAATCTCTACACATCAAGCGGTAAAACTTTCCAAATTGTTATAGCAAACTTTAAATAGCCGATCAGCATAAACTTATGGATTAAAATTGGCAATACAATGGGGTGAAAAAAGGAGATCCACCTTGACGTGGTTTGATTGACTCTGCATGGGAATATTCTGCAAGAGTAAAAATTAAGGAAAAAAGATTTGAATTTTTACATGCTAAAGAAATCGTGTGGGAGAAGGATTGTGTGAGAGGTGAGTGCTGCCAAAGCCAGCATAGATAAAACTCCAGGCTTGCCACCAGTTTCTGTCTTTTAGATTTATTTACAAAGTTCAAAAAGGTTTCCCGAGCTTCAAAGCATGTCCGTCTCTGTCTGATTAGATGCCTCGAATGGCTTTTTCTTACTCCTTCCCCAGCAGGCTAATCGGCGGAAACCCCGCCTCTTATTTCCTCTGTTCAAAGGATAGCTAGTTCCGGGCTGAGCATCCCCCCTCCCTGCCTCTTCTTCGCTGTCAGATGAGAGGCTGCTAATTAGCTCTTTTGGCTCTCTATAAGTGCTGGTCTCCCCCCTTGGCTCTTTTGCCGTTTGCACTTCCCTGACAGATTGTATTTTGGATTTGACTTAGTAATCAAGAGGACTTTAAATACAGTGGTTTTATGAGCCCCCCCCCTCACTTTGAGTTGAGGACTGAGATCTCCCTGTTACTGACTTCGAGTGGAATGTCTCTTTTTAATTCATTTTGTTATATGCTGTGGTCAGCTAGCTAGTTACAGACTCTGCTGACTTTTATTCATTTTTGCACTCTGAAAAGAGGACACTAAAAAACGAATTTAACCTATTCAAAAAACAAAACAAAAACAATTTTAAGAGCAAGGTGAAACCTGCGTGCTTGGACTTGACATTTTATTTTTGGCGAGTGTGCTATATCCTCTGTCATGAACGCATCTGCCCCAAGTAGAGAAACACAGCATGAGTTAGGAAGCAGTCAGACAGCTAGGAGCAGTCTCCCTTCCCCTCATCTGCACCAGAACGGAATCTAGATAAGGAGTTAGCAGGGAGTGGGAGGGAGAGAAGTCAGGTATCATTCATCACGAAACAGGAAAAAGGTGAAAATAAGGACGTTTTCTATGAGTTCTGGGTGTGGTTTTCCAGGCTAATTAGGCACAGCTGGTGATGTGTATAAAGAGAGAAGTTGGAACCCTGCAGAACCAGGAAGCACTCATCAGAAGGGTCAACTGACTCCTAAGGCATGGACGCTTCGTTAGATGTCGGAGGCTAATTGTATTGCAATAAATCTTCAAGCTAATTACGACTTGCATGCTGTGTTATTAAGACTGCAGCCTGGGCTCCTGTTATCCTCCATCTCGTCTGATTTTTCGTTTATTGTATTGGGAACTGATAAGGGGGGGGGCGATCAATCTTGGAAAGTGAAGGGAGCTGCTTGGAAAGATTCTAGGATTAGACTTTGGAAGCAGTCGAAGAGGATAATCTTTCTTTTGTTTCTGGTACTTTTCTTCTTCCAATTTGCGCTCCTCCATTCTCTCCCCCCCCCCACCGCCTTCATGAAACTTCATAAGGAAGCCAAAAGTTACAGGATTTATTTCATATTTTTATTTCCTTTTTTTACTTATGATTGGAATACCCACTGTGAGGGATTAAAAAAGGCTTCAAATTGACAACAAAAATATTATATTGAAGGAAATACTGACGTGACTACTTAAAGAAGTATCTAAGTTCTTGGTCCATATACAGTGGTACCTCGGGTTAAGAACTTAATTCGTTCTGGAGGTCCATTCTTAACCTGAAGCTGTTCTTAACCTGAGGTACCACTTTAGCTAATGGGGCCTCCCACTGCCGCCGTGCCACCACCACACAATTTCTGTTCTCATCCTGAAGCAAAGTTCTTAACCTGAGGTACTATTTCTGGGTTAGCGGAGTCTGTAACCGGAAGCATCTGTAACCTGAGGTACCACTATATATGGGAATTTCTGGAAGGTATTTCTTTCAAAAACAAAGGGAAGAAGCACAGATGTAGAGATATAGGTGAGGCAGAAAAATTCTGGAGAAACTACAAAAAGCAACTAGGAGGGAAAATGCCTATGATAGCAGGAGAAGAGAGCGAGGTGGTGGTAGAGAATAAAGAAGAAAAGCAAGAAAAGGTAAAGAACAAGACTCGTAAATAGACTTAGCAGAATATTAATGACATTTGAAAAGAATTTCAGGATAGATTTGAAAATTATAACATGGAATGTAAATGGACTAAACAACAAAGTAAAAAGAAAGGAGATAGAACATGTTTTAACATAGAAGAGTCTTGATAAACAAAAGATTGGGAATGGACTTTATTGCATCATATAAAACAAAAAGGGTAGTAATTTATGCAAAAGCCAAGTATGATCTGAAATTATTATTCCACAATGAGAATGATAGCAATCCAGATAATGTCACAAGGTGAGAAATTAGTAGTAGTTGGAATTTATGTACCAAATGAGAGAAAGTTGGAATTTTATAAAACATTAGAAGCAAAAATGTTTGAATTCATGGACAAGAAGATAATATTACTTGGATATATTAATGGGATAGTCTCCCTAGAAATGGACAGGACAATAAGGAAAACTGAAACTAAGGAAGGGAGACTACCTGTAACTTTTTTTAAAATGGTGCAAATCTTTAACTTGATTGACATTTGGAGATTTAAACACCCACTGGACAAAGAATTCACTTTTTTTCTCAGAACCAAATCAGTCTGCTGGATGAATTGACTCAACATGGATATCCAGTTATTTGTCATTGAGGACGAAGAAAGCAGACATACAGCTTAGGACACTTTCGGACCACAATCCAGTCTTTCTGGAATTGAGGGGAAAAGGGAAGACTCCACAAAGGTGGAAGTTAAATGAAGGAATTTGGGATAATACAAGCACCTCGCAGAAAGCTCAAAAAACTTTGAGATTTCTTTGAATTAAATCTAAATCAGGGAACGGATTTGAATGTGGTATGAGATACAAGTAAGGCAGTAATGTGAGGGTGTTTTTTTTATATACAACAGAATGCCCTTCAGAAAAAGATTAGAGACGGGGGGGGGGGCAGGAGCTGCTGGATGAATTGATTAAAAATGAAAAAGTACTGTTTAAAAAACCCAGAATCCATAAAAACAAAATATTAAAATGTTACAAACACCATTCTCAAGGTTGGTGAATCAAGAAATTGAATGGGAAATAAAGTTGTTAAGATAGAAAATTTTTGAATTTGCTAATATGCTGGGGAAATTTTTGGCATGGCAGCTAAAGAAAAAACAGAGCACAAATTTAATAAATAAACTGAAAGTAGAAGGAAAAGTAGTAGACAATCCAAACGACATAATACTTGTTGAAAATGTAAAGAAAAGGAAGGCACCTTTTACCATATGTGGTGGAATTGTAAAGTAATAAAGGAATTCTGGGAAATAATATACAATGAACTGAAACAAGCTTTAAAATAACGTATGCACACCTTTTTTGGCCAAATTACGTTGCAAAAATTAGGGTGCACAGTAGATTTGATGACTCATTTATATTTGCCAGCAAATACTTTTTTGGTTTCAAGGTTCTGAAAATTGAGGTGTGCATTAGATTCAAAGGTGCAATAGAATCACGTAAATACAGTATATTAAATATATTAATGTTGAAAATATACAAAATGATGACTAGACATTCCATTGTGCCTGTAACCTAGGTTTAAGGGGTCATTTGGTGAATAGCTTACATATCTGAGTTTCTAACTGATTTTAACACTGCATTTGTAAAAATGTGTTTAGCTCCTGTTACTTTTTTTTTGAGAGAGAAAGATCTTAATCCCCCACCCCCATGTGTTCTGGTATTAGGAGATGGTCAGGGTTTGTCATCTATTAGCTTGATATTGGGATGGAGCAGTTATTTGATGTGTCATGTAAGCCTGGGCGATGTATTGATACATCGCCCAAGACTGGTATGAGGGCCAGAGCGCGCTGGCAGCTTCACCTGGCGTTAATCAACCAAGTGGCAGAGGGACTGAGGAGCGGTGGCTGCTTCACTGGGTGAAGCTGCCAGCATGCTCTGGCCCTCATACCGCAGAGGAACCGCACAGGCAGGCAGTTTCTTTAAACTTCTCTGCTGAGGGGCGTGTAGCTGCTGCACCCCAGCAGTATAACAAAGCCCCTACTCTGACTTGTGCCAGTTGGAGGCTGGGGATTTGATCAGCTGAGAAACGGGCTTTGTTAAATCCCAGCTTCTCAGCTGATCAATCTCTCCCCTTCGGGGTGGGCTACCTCTTTTTCCTGGGTGGTGGCTGCTGAGGCGTTTGCGCAAATGGAGTGTTTGTGGGCCTGCCTCCGTTGCCTTGATATGGGCAGGCACTGGAGGAGGTGGTGGCTGTGGTAGAGGCAGAAGCT
Organism: Podarcis liolepis; assembly: GCF_965112155.1. Taxonomy (NCBI): domain Eukaryota; kingdom Metazoa; phylum Chordata; class Lepidosauria; order Squamata; family Lacertidae; genus Podarcis; species Podarcis liolepis. Next base: position 10,543,344 of record NC_139568.1, read on the forward strand.
GCTCATGGAACACTAATTGTCTCCGTGGCTGGCAACTGCCTTCTTCCTCCCCGCCTCCTTTCCAACATCGTAATATACCACCATATTGCAATGTTTAGCTGGTGGTGCATTATGATATTGGAAAGCAGATTTCACCCAGCCCTAGTGTCATGCCTGTTTTGGTCAGCAGAGACTTCCAGAATGGCGGAAAGCTAGGATTTTACATAAAGTTCATATGGTGTGTGTGGTGGGGTGTTTCCCTACATGGACAAAAAACTGACAGGGTTATTAAACAAACAGGAATGTGGTCACTTGACCTTCTGTGCACCAATCCGGAATCATCCTTGATAGAAGCATATCTGATACAGGGCTCAGGGCCATACTACTCCCATAGCCCCTCCTTTGGACCTTCCCTGCTGCGACACATCCTCTGGGTGGAACCCTGCAGCCACCACAGCTGCTGTGGCTCGTACACCTGCCATGTGGAGGAGACCTTCAGCTGTCCAAGACTGAGCTGTGTGCTGGACCGTGGTCCTGTGTGCTCCTGAGGCATCTCTGGGACATGGGCCTGGGAAGTTCTCTCAGTCTAATGCTCAACTATTAACAGAATCCAGTAATGGGTCCCCTCTAAATAAATTGGCCAACAAAATGGGTGTGAGCAGTGGGAGGGTGTGTATGGTGCAAGGACCCCAGAAGGGTGCAACTTGTTGTGTTGTCCTTTTGTAAATAATTTTTATTAATTTTTCATTAATAACACTCAGAATATCAAATCTTGCCACATCATAATCCAAATAAAGCCCATTATACATTCCAAATTTTATATTTTAAAAAGACTTCCCATGTTCTGGCTGGTCAGGAGAAAATGTTTTATTTCTTGTTCCTGCTTTTTCTCTCTTGTTTATTCCCAATATCATAGCTCTGATCATAATCCTTTATCTTAACAGCCACTGGTGTGAGACTTTCAATCGTATTTAGCAAATCTACGTGAAAGAGGAATTTTGTTCTACCTGTTGTCCATCAATTATTTTTGGCACAGTCCCCCGCAGAGGCCCCTTTTTCATTCCACAGCATAAAACACAGCAATCCTTCAAGTCTTGTAACGAACTGAAGTTTTCCCAATCTGAATAGTGGTCTTCCGTAGGAGGCAGTACCATAAGGTATATTTCACAGTTAGTAATTGTTTGGTTCCTCTACAATCCAAGCTTTGCTCCACTTGGGCCTTGGGGAAAGCTTACAGAGATCAAAGATTCACCTTCACTTTTATATTAATCCATATACGACAAGAGTCCATGCAAGCAGATGTAGTTTCCTGTGTGAAATATTCCCTGGTTGTAATCCATTGGTTGTCTTCAGCCCCCATAGAGGGGCCCCTTTTTCTAATGTGCCATCATTTACGCCATTTTACCATCCCAAGCCAAAAGCATATCTAATCATGTCTTTGGACAAAGTCCCTTCATATCTTCTAACAAGCTGGTACCTTGTCAGTTCTAAATAGAGCCCTCCACAAAGGACTGTGCCATAAAGCACCAAATTCTCAAAGTTTTTGTAAAATTCCTCTTGCATTCTGTTTAATTAATTAAATTTTTCTTACTGAGGTTTGCCAGATCATGAAATAGCAAGTATAAAAGAGAAACGGACGCTCACCTCACATATACCATAGCAAGACGACGAAAGTCCTCTTTCCAGATCAAAACCTTGGCACTCAGTGACTGATTTGTTTAACAGGTCGTTTTTTGTCTCCTTCTTTCCAGAACATGCCTGTTTTCAAGTCGGAATTCAAATATTTGATGAAAAACAGGAATACTCCCGCTCATGGCGATGGCATTGGAGAGTTTCCAATTCGTGCAATGCTAAGCACCCAGCGTCCCTGCCCCCTCATTCCATTGTAGTGAGCGGCAGTTATTGGACAACCCCTGGGTGACAGCAAGTCCTGTCCCCCCCAGCCCTGGGGGTGTTGGCAGGGATAATTACCCCCAAAGTACCTGATTAATTGCACAACTGGGGTTCGGTGCCATGGGAAAGCTGCTAAACGCCATGGTGGTCACACCGGAAGTCAACTTGTTGTGTTGACCTAGTGGGCAAAAGCTGGACTGTCCACTCCCATGGGTTTTCCTCACAGGAATGAGTGGCATCTGCATAATGATGCGGTGGGAAGCAAGCCCACAGAGGTGGGTGCTAAATCTGTACTGTGCCTCCTGGATTCTGTCTCTTGGTTGTGCTGCATAGTGTGTCTCTTGGTCATGCTCTAGTTTGATAAAATGTTGACAACTTTTTTTGGGGGGGGGAATTAGTGCTAGAAAAGCTGTTTCTTGCTATCCAGTTACATAAGCAGTACTAGTTTTGCTAATACTGTTCTAAAATTATTTTATTTTTAATTTTATTTTATTTTCTCTACAGCAAATGGCTGCTAAAATTGGAGAGATTCCTCACTTGAATAATTCCACACCACTTGTGGACCCTTCAGTGTACGGTTATGGAGTAAAACGGCCACTGGATGAGAGAAGTAAGTCTCCTCAGTTTTCTTCTGTTTCCCCACCCCTTTTGTTCCTTATTTGTCAGGTGGGCAGCATGATGTCTGCCATCTTACCAGACCACTGACTGCAAAGAAATAGTGTAGTATTGGAATGCCTAATGTGGTTATGAAAATAATCTCTTATCTAGTGACTGTGTTGGGGCACTCCCTTGTTCTTTTCCTCAGTTTAACTCTACAATTCTATGATTCAAAAATCAAAACCATGGTGGATGAATAGCACTGATAAAAACTTTGTGCCCCACTGTTTTTGGGGGGCAGGGGGTGGGCAGGTGGAGGGGAGTACCTGGTCCTGAATGGGGTAACTGTGCCCCTGAAGGACCAGGTGTGCAGCCTGGGAGTCATTTTGGGCTCACAGCTGTCCATGGAGGCACAGGTCAATTCTGTGTCCAGGGCAGCTGTCTACCAGCTCTTTCTGGTATGCTGGCTGAGACCCTATCTGCTCGCAGACTGTCTCGCCAGAGTGGTGCATGCTCTGGTTATCTCTCGCTTGGACTATTGCAATGCTCTCTATGTGGGGCTACCTTTGAAGGTGACCTGGAAACTGCAGTTAATCTAGAATGCGGCAGCTAGACTGGTGACTGGGAGTGCCTGCCGAGACCATATAACACTGGTCCTGAAAGACCTACATTGGCTCCCAGTATGTTTCCAAGCACAATTCAAAGTGTTGGTGCTGACCTTTAAAGCCCTAAATGGCCTCAGCCCAGTATACCTGAAGGAGCTTCTCCACCCCCATCATTCAGCCTGAGGTCCTCCTCTGAGAGTCTTCTGCTGGTTCCATCACTGTGAGAAGCAAAGTTACAGGGAACCAGGCAAAAGGCCTTCTCGGTAGTGGCACCCTCCCTTTGGAACACCATCCCTTCAGATGTCAAGGAGGTAAAGAACTACATAGCTTTTAGAAGACACCTGAAGGTAGCCCTGTATTGGGAAGTTTTTAATGTTTGATATTTTACTATGTTTTATATATGTTGTAATCTGCTCAGAGTGGCTGGGGAAACCCAGCCAGATGGGCGGGGTATAAATAAAATAATAATAATAATTTTGAATGTCTGTCAGAAAACAAGTAGGTTTTTGTGACACTGATAAGGCCAGATTAAATGGTCCCTTTATTAGAGGAAAGTGAGGGTCAGTTGAAGCCTATCTGTGTCTGAAAAACGAGGAGAGGGGAGGAGAGAGGTCTGCAGGGGCCTGTTGGGCCAAACTTAATGGCTGCAGAGTTAGGTGTGTCTTATTGGCCTATTGGTTTCCATTGGCTGAAGTGCCCCTAACTCAGTGTGGCAGTGGCTGCTTTGTGGGACCATGGCTGCTGAACCCATTGAACTGGCTCATGTTAAGCCAAGGGGAGAGAACATAGGAGCCCTGGCCCATCTAGTGCAGCCTCCTGTTCTCACAGTGGCAAACTAGATGCCTCTGGGAAGCCCACAAGCAGAATCTGTGTGCAACAGCAACTAGTATTAGGAAGCCCACCTAGAACTAAATGTGTTTTTTTAAAGATTGTCTACAGTTTTACACTTTTTTTTTCAAGTGGAGAATCCCATTGGCTGGGTTGTGAAGAGCTGGGTGCGCTGAGATTCTTTTGCATCCTGTGTTTCCCAGAAAGCCCCTCCTGGAGATGAGGGGGCTGCCTGGAGTGGTATCCACTGCAGCCACTTGAGGGGCTGCATCCAGAAACAAGTTGGCAAATAGGGCTGGGCAATATCTGATTTTCAAAATCACAATATACCACCAGCTAAATATCACAATATATATCTACAGCGGTGGGGGGCCTTCCTGGGCCTCTCCACGGTGGCAGAGGTCCCACCATACCACCCCGTGGCGGTGGAGAGTGCACTTTGGCTCCCCGCAGCAGCAGAGGGCCTTGCCACCTCCCTGCGGTGGCAGAGGATCCCGCTGTATTCCCCCACGGTGGCAGAGGGTGGACCATGCTTCCCTACAGCAGCAGAGGGCCTTGTCATACCTTCCTGCGGTGGCAGAACATTCACAAGGCTTCCCCGCAGCCGCACAACCTTGTTATTACCAACACACCCCTTTGACAGAAAAATAAATTTAAAACTTCATGGCGGTACCCTCGGTCGAACCATTGCCACCTCTTAAGATCTCCATGATGTGCTCCTTACCAGAACTATGAGAAGTGCCGACGACTGCTGGACAGATCACCGACTAATACACTCCATGATGGCTATCAAGATTATACCTCAACGCAGGCTTCAAGGAAGGAAACCAAGGCGCAAAATGAACACTCAAGCCCTTCAATATCCCATTAAGCGGGATTGCTTCCAAACGACTCTTAAGGACCATCTGCTTTCGGAATGCCCTGATAACATCAAGGAACACTGGATCAAGCTAAAAACATCCATTATTGCAGCCTGTGAACAAACTATTGGATACTAAACCAAGAAACACCAGGACTGGTTTGATGAGACTACAGTGAGATTTGAAGGCATTATTGACAAGAAAAGGAAGGCCTTTCAGATCTGGCAAAGAGATAAAAACTGTGCCACTAAGAAAAAAAACCTATTCCGACTTCCGGTTGGCTGTGGGGGCCATTTTGGGCACGGATTTAGCCTCTAGGGGAAAATCAGAGCTCAGCAGGAGATTGGAGCTTCACAAAGGCGCTGTGAGCTCTGGAAAAAAACCCCAAAGGGAGTTTTGGGTACTGGGGACCCAGCGGCACCCCTGGCATATCTCCCCATACAAATGAGCCTGTAAAAAGGTTCGGAAGCCCGAGGGGATGGAGGCGCGGGTGCAAAAGGGGTCTACTCGCTACTTCTGCTGAGCGAAACCTCTGGTTCCAATGGCAAAAGGCAGCTGAATTCCTGAAACAAAAAGATCAGCTACAAACAGATACAAGTGGATACAAACTGCTAGTTTTCCCTAGCCCTTCAGGGAAGGGAGAAAATAGTCACTTAAAGATACTTAAAGACTTGATGTTTGCTTCAGTGTTGCAACTTTTAAAGTTACGAATTGAGAAGCAGCTCAGGAACGCTGGGGGGGGGGGGGACCCTGCTGGCTCTGCCGAAAGCAACTTTGTAACTGGAAAGGGAAAAAGAGATTAACGAGCCAGCAACTAGTCTCTATAGTTCTATAAGGAGTTTGAACCAGCGACTTGCCCGTGGAGTTTTGCAGCTTTGAACCTTTAATTTTCCTTGTGTTTTATTTTGACTCTAATCTGAGATTTCACTGTGTCATCTTCCTGTATCTATCTATCTATCTATCTATCTATCTATCTATCTATCTATCTATCTATCTATCTATCTATTTATCTATCTATCTATCTATCTATCTATCTGTTGGGGGGGTTATAATCGTTACTGAGGATTAGGTCATTGAAGAGGCCGAAGAGGGGAGTTGTTTAATATTTTTGGAATTGAGACGTATGAAGATTCGGTGGCTGGGGTTTCCAGAATTGGATTAGGCTGTATTGGCAGCCGAAGAAAGCTTTTGTTTCCCGAGAAGGAACCTGTGCTATTTGCTTTTGTTCTTCCTCTTATTTTGTTTTCCAGGTTTCAGTTCATCTTAGGTACATGACACCAAGTGGTTAAAGGAGTTAATTGCAATGAAATTTTTGAAGTTACTCTGGGGGACACCAAGTGGCCAACTATAATATTGCAATTTGAAATTTCATTTGAATAAGTGCCACCTGGAGGTCAAATAAAGAATTGCAGGGAATTTGAAAAAGGGAGAAAATTAGATTAGAAAGAGAAGATGGTGGGGAAGAAAGGACCAACAGCTACACCAACGGATGGGAGAAATTCAAAACAGGAGGAACCTAAAATGGACATTGCAGAGATTTTAGCAGAAATTAGGAAGGATATAAAAGATACTGAAAATTTTTTAGATTGTAAATTTGATAAAATGGAGGAAATAATTGACCAATCAGTGGCAGAGTTAAAAGGCCAATTAGAAGAGGTTAAGAGCCCTGGAGGAGACAGTGAAGAAGACACAAAAAGAGGTCAGAGAAAACAAAAGAGAGGAAGAGAAAATAAAAGCAGAAGTTGCGGAATTAACAAAAATGCATTAAGAAACTGTGGATGCTTTGGCATTTATGGAGATCAAGCAGAAGGAGTTGAATCCCCGCTTCAGAGGTGTAATAGAACAGGAAGGAGAGAATATAAAGGAAAGATTAATTATGGAAATAGCAAATTGGCTTGGATTGGATGAAGAAGAAGTTGGAAAGACAATTGATAAGGCTTTCAGGATTAAATATAAGACAGAAAGAGGTTTAAAAAAAACTTCCAGGTGACTGCCTTGTCTTTTTAAATTCAAGAGAAATGAAAGATTTGATTCTAAGAACAAACCGGGAAAGGAAGCTGTGTATTAATGAAAAATTTATTATAATTTACAAGGAAACACCCAAAAGATTTCTGAAACGTAGAGAAGAATATAAAGATATTACCCTGATCCTGAGAAAGAATGAAATTTGGTACAAGTGGGAATTCCCGGAAGGGGTTTCTTTTTTTTATAAGGACAAGAAATTTAAGATTAAATCTACTCAGGAGATAGTGAAATTTATGAAAAGATATGGTAAAGAGCTGGGGAAGAAGGAAGATGACACACTACTGGAAGAAGAGAAGAGAAAGAGATTTAAGGAATAAAGACTGTATTTAATTGCTGACAATTATGGGTTTGAAAATAATATCATGGAATGTGAATGGTTTAAATAATAAAGGTAAGCAGAATAAAATTGAACATATATTATTAAAACAGAATTCGGACATAATTTGTATAAAGTGGTACCTCGGGTTACATACGCTTCAGGTTACAGACTCCGCTAACCCAGAAATAGTACCTCAGGTTAAGAACTTTGCTTCAGGATGAGAACATAAATCGCGTGGCAGCGGTGCGGCAGCAGCGGGAGGCCCCATTAGCTAAAGTGGTGCTTCAAGTTAAGAACAGTTTCAGGTTAAGAACAGACCTCCAGAACAAATTAAGTTCTTAACCCAAGGTACCACTGTACAAGACACACATGTTGCGAAAAAGCATGAAAGAATTCTTAAAAATAAAAGATTGGGGTAAGAGTATATCTCTGCAGATGATAGTAAGTAAAGAGGGGTGACTTTGTATATAAAGGAAAAATATGAATTGCGTCAGATTTTCAAAGATGAAAAAGGAAGGATAATAGGAGTTGAAATGGTAGCACAAGGCGAAAAATTGATTATAGTGGGAATTTACACACCAAATGATAAAAAATGGATTTCTATAAAGAATTAGAGGAGAAATTGTTTGAATTTGAATTTATGGACCAAAGAATAATATTAATGGGAGACTTCAATGGGGTAGTTTCCTTAGAGATGGATAGAACGGAAAGGGGGGAAAGTAGCAAATCAAGGGAAACTGCCCAAAATGTTTTTTACACTGGTGAAAAATAATGATTTGATACACATCTGGAGATTAAAACAACCACTAGAGAAACAATTTAGTTACTTCTCAGAACCAAACCAGAGTGCTGGGTGGATTGATTATATCTGGATTTCTAGAGTTGGCAACGAGAGTAACAAAAACAGAAATTCTTCCTAAAACTATTTCAGATCACAATGCATTAACAATGGAACTGAAAGGAAAAGAAGAGATTTTATTTAGGTGGAGAATGAATGATGGATTATTGGACAATCAAGTAATATTGGAAAAGGCGCAAAAGGCAGTGAAGGACTATTTGGAGCTTAATTTAAATAAAGGCGTGGACATAAATATAGTATGGGATGCCTCTAAGGCAGTAATAAGAGGATTTTGGATACAGCAGAACTCAATTCAAAAAAGACTAAGAGAGAGAAAAAAGGAAGAGATATTAAAACAAATAACATGTAATGAAAAGAAATTATCACTCAACCCTAAAGATAGTCAAGCCTAAATATAATATAAAAATGCTACAGACACAATTTTCAATATTGATAAAACAAGAGATTGAATGGAAAATTAAATTCTTAAATCAAAGAAGCTTTGAGTTTGCAAATAAACCAGACAAATTGTTAGCCTGGCAGTTAAGGAAGAGACCAAAGCAGAATACGATAACAAAACTTATGGTGGAAGGAAAAAACAGTAGACAATCCGGGTGAAATAGGGAAGAACTTTCAAAGATTCTATAAACAATTATATAAAAAAGAAAAAGAAGATGAGGAAAAAATAGAAGAATTCCTGGAAATGAACAGGTTGCAGAAAATCTCCAATGATAAAAAGAGCCAGCTCAGTACTAATATAACAGTGGAGGAAGTAAAAGCAGTAATAAAACAAACAATAATTGGAAAGGCACCAGGACCAGATGGCTTGACAGCCAAATATTATAAGAAATGTTTGGAGCAACTGTCAGTCCCTTTAATGGAAGTAATGAACAACATCTTACTGGGAAATAAAATTCTGGAGACTTTGAGAGAGGCCCATATCACATTAATTCCTAAACAAGGCGCAGACTTAACGCAAGTTAAAAATTATAGACCAATCTCGCTCCTGAGTAATGACTACAAATTATTTGCTAGTATTTTAGCCAATAGGCTTAAAGAAGTACTGGGAGAGGAGATTGGAAGGAACCAAACTGGATTTCTACCTGGTAGACAGTTGAAAGACAATGTTAGAAATATAGTCGACATAATTGAATACCTGGATTCCAGGAGGGATAAACAAGTGGTGTTAATGTTTTTGGATGCCGAAAAGGCATTTGACAATTTAGAAATTATGGATATGGGAATGAAGTTTTTAAATGGCATTAGGGCCATATATTCAGAACATGCTAAATTGATAATAATAATTTTATGGAAAAAATAGAGATAACAAAAGGGACCAGACAGGGGTGTCTGCTATCACCATTATTATTTATAACAATATTGGAGGTCCTGTTGAAGAAAATAGAAGCAGCAAAAGAAATAAAAGGTATTGGGATTGGCTCAAAAGAGTACAAGTTTAAGGCTTTTGCTGATGATGTGGTATTGACATTAGAACAACCAATGTCCAGTGCAGTGGAAGCACTGGACAAGATAGAAGAATATGGACAACTAGCAGGTTTTAAACTCAATAAAACCAAGACAAAATTACTAACTAAAAATATGGATAGTAAAGAAGTAGGCGAACTACAACAAAAAACAGGAATGATGACAGCAAGAAAAGTAAAATATTTGGGTGTATGGCTCACGTCGAAGAACATAAACCTCTTTAAGGACAATTATGAAAAGGTGTGGAACGAACTGAAGAGAGATCTAGAAATTTGGACCAGAATGAAATTATCATTGATTGGTAGAATCTCAGCTATTAAAATGAATGTGCTTCCAAGACTGTTAGGATACAATATCTAATGAGTTGAAAAAGGTTTTAAAATATAATTTCAACAGAAAACCAGAGGCATTTCTGTTAGGTTTAATTGGAGAGGAATTTTTTTAAAAAAATGTAAATTTGTTTATGTACGCCACAACGGCTGCAATGATACTTCTGGCCTAGAAATGGAAGCAGCAGGATCTTCCTATATTGGGAAAATGGCAGATAAAAACGGTGGAATACGTAGAGCTGGCAAAGCTGATGGGGAAGATCCAGAATCAGTGCGGTGAACTGTTTCAAAAGGACTGGAGCAAATTTATATTTTATATGAAAGAAAATTGTAAACATTTGAAAACGTTTGTAGGTTTGAGTTGAAATGTTTTGTAATGTGAAAATAAGGAGCTGATTTACATATAACGAGGTGAAACGTTGAGAGAAGATTGAAGCTAAAAAAAATGGGTATAGAAATGCTAAGAATTTACTAAAAGACATTTGGAAGTTAGAGGGAGGGAAGGAGGTTGATGCTCTGTTTGAGCAATGTTTTAGGTTATAGAGTTATGTAATAAAATGTGATTAAATATGGAAAACTCAATAAAATTATTATTAAAAAAAGAAAAAAAGACCTATGCCAGCTCTAAGGCTAAGGTTCAAAGAAGACCAGAGAACTAAAAAACACCTGGTGGATAAAAAAAAGCTCAAGAGATCCAGCACTTAGCCAACACTCATGATGCACAGAGTTTCTTTAAAGCCACAAAGACCATCTATGGGCCAATAAAGCATGGCATATGCCCCCTACACTCAACAGATGGCAGCACACTTCTGAAAAGAAAGAAAGAAACTATTGCAGTGAGCTGGGAAGAACATTGCCAACATCTCCTCAACCGCAACTCCCCAGTAGCTGCTGAGGTCCTCTCACAAATTCTGCAAAACCAAGTTAAAGATGAGCTTTCGGTATCTCCAAATTTGGGAGAGTTGTGTACAGTGGTACCTCTGGTTACGTACTTAATTCGTTCCGGAGGTCCGTTCTTAACCTGAAGCACCACTTTAGCTAATGGGGCCTCCTGCTGCTGCCGCACCACCGCCGTGCAATTTCTGTTTTCATCCTGAAGCAAAGTTCTTAACCCGAGGTATTATTTCTGGGTTAGCGGAGTCTGTAACCTGAAGCATATGTAACCCAAGGTACCACTGTACAGTTATTAACCAAATGAAAAACAACAAAGACAGCAGACCTGATGGTATACCTGCTGAAGTCTTCAAAGTGGGTGGAATTGAACTTACACAACAACTTCAGAAGCTCATCGAAAAAATCTGGGGGAGAGAAGAGATCCCTACAGACTTTAGGGATGCCAAAATTATCAATCTCTTTTAAAAAGGTGACAGAACTGAATGCGGAAACTATCGAGGCATCTCTCTATTTGCAGCTGGCAATTTTTTTGAAGGATTTTAGCAAACCGTCTTTTAACAATATCCGAGGTAACCGTTCCTGAATCCCAAAATGGTTTTTGGCCTTCTAGTGGGACATTGGACATGATTTTCACTGCTCGACATCTTCAAGAAAAATGCAGAGAGCAAAACCAACCCCTGTATAAGCATTTATTGATCTGACTAAGGCTTTTGACACTGTAAATTGCAACACTCTGTGGACTGTGGACTGATCAGGTGTTAAACAGGGTTGTGTTATTATCCCAACTCTATTCATTAGTTTCATTTCCATGATCCTACACTTTGTTGAAGGGAAACTCCCCACCAGAGTAGAAATCATATATTGAGCAGATGGAAAGCTCTTCAATCTGAGTAGGTTGAAAGCAAAGAGTAAAGTTACCGTAACTTCTGTCATAGAGCTTCAGTATGCTGATGACAACATAGTGTGTGCACGCTCAGAGGATAACCTCCAAACCATCCTAAATATCTTCGCAGAAGATTATGAAAAGCTTGGCCTATCGCTCAATGCCTGTCGTTAATTCACAGGGAGACGTAAGGCAGGAAGAACAGACACAGCTTTCCGATATGCTCTCAGGGGAAGAGGGAGAAGCTGGACAGTCTGTGCTGGAATCCCATCGCTCTCGTAGATGGGGCAGACTGCAGGCTTGGCGTCAAGCCCACAAGAAGAGGAGTCATTGGTGTATTTCCTGCTTACGCAGAGCCCGCTCTTTAGTCGGCTCAACTGGAATCTCAAGTGATGATGATTGAACTGTGTGCTCCAACCGGGCTTCTGTGTAAATACTAATAAATCTGAAAAACCATAAAATTGTCAGCCTGCTGTCTCTTGGTGTGCAAGGGAGACCGTAAATCCTGACACTCTGCACCTAAATCATTTTTTAAAAATAGGCGGACTTCCTCTGCACCTTTCCTATCTCTAGAGTAGAAGAGCGTCTCCACCCCCATCACTCAGCCAGGAGACTGAGGTCTTCCAAAGGTCTTCTGCTGGTTCATTTACTACGAGAAGTGAAGTTAAAGGGAACCAGGCAGAGGGCCTACTCGGTAGTGCGCCCTCCCTGTGGAACACCCTACCTTCAGATGTCAAGGAGATCTACACAAAGAACTACACAAATTTTAAAAGACATTCCCTGTATTGGGAAGTTTTTAATATTTTACGTTTTATGATGTTTTTATATGTCTGGAAGCCACCCAGAGTGGCTGGGGTAGAATATAATAATAATAATAATAATAATAATAATAATAATAATAATAATAATAATGGCAGCGAGCTCTACATGGGGCTGCCCTCAAAGATGACTTGGAAGCTTCAGTTGGTCCAAAAATGCTGTGGCCAGATTATTGACTGGACTTTCAGTTAGAACTTCTATAACCCCTCTTTAAAACAGGTGTATTAGTTGCTGGTTTCTTTCTGTGTCCAATTCAGTGTGTTCGTGTTAGTGTTTAAAGCAGTAAACGACTTGGCCCCCAAATATCTGAAACACATCCTCCTTCCCTATAGACCTTCTCAGATGCTAAGTTTGTCACAGGGAGTCCTCTTTGTAGTTTTTTCACCCTCAGAAGCTTGCGAGGGTGGCAGCCACAGAGAGGGCCTTTTCTTTGGCAGGCCTTAAGCTGTGGAACTCCCTCCCCCAGAGTCGTGTCTGGCACCTTCACAGCCTTTCAGAAATGCTTGAAGGTGCACCTCTTTACCCTGACTTTTGACACATAGAATCATAGAAATATAGAATTGGAAGGGACCCTGAGGGGCATCTACTCCAACTCCCTGCAGTGCAGGAATAAGATGCATATACTTGAGATATATATTTTATTTTTAAGACCCACATATTGTAATTTTAATAGTTTCTAATATCCTGCAATATTGTGTTTTTATTTTATTTTATTTTATGATTTTCAGGTTTATACATTTCAATAATTTTACAGTCATTTTAACATTTCAAAACTTGACTTCCTTCCCCCTCTTTCTGCAGTTCCTTAAATTTATTTTTAATATCTTCATATCCAAATTAACTTAATTTGTTCATTTATTCATCTACTTTAAATATATAGGTAGTCTTATGAAACTGCAGGTTATTACAATAATCCTGCCAATGTTCTTATCTGTTTACAATTTATCTGTAAATATATGCTGACTCCCAATAAAGCGAGATGAGCGCCGCAACCCTAGAGTCGGCCACGACTGGACCTAATGGTCAGGGGTCCCTTTACCTTTACGTTATTCAATAAACCATTTCCATTTTTTTATAGAAAGTTTGTTATTTTTCTGGTGAGTTTTGCCATTTCTGCATATTCCATAAGTTTTTGTATCCATTCTTTCTTTGCTGGGGCTTATACTTCTTTCCATTTGGGGACAAGTAACATTCTTGCAGCTGTCGTAGCCTACATAAATAAGTTTCTGTACAGTTTGGGTAGTTCTGTCCCTATAATTCCCAAAAGGAAAGCTTCTGGTTTATTTTACAAACATTATTTTAAACATCCTTTTCAATTCATTATCTATCATTTCCCAGTAAGCTTTAACCACCACATATGATAAAAAGAACCTTCATTCTCTTTACATTTCCAACACTTACTTGATTTAGATTTATACATTTTTGCCAATTTACTTGGTGTTAGATACCATTGATATAACATTTTCATATAACTTTCAGCAACAACAATGAATTTATACTCTGCCCTTCTGGCTGGGTTTCCCCAGCCACTCTGGGCAGCTCCCAACATAATATTAAAAATACGATAAAACATTAAACATTAAAAACTTCCCTAAACAGAGCTGCCTTCAGATATCTTCTAAGCTGCCTTCAGATGTCTTAGACCATAACATGCTGTAAATTTTACATCCATATTCCACAATCGTTCCCATGCTTCCATATCTATATTATGAACAATATCTATTGCCCAATGTATCATTAAGGATTTTACTTGCTCTTCCTTTGTCTCTATTTTATACATTTTAGACGACACTTTTACATTACATTTCAACAGGTCTCTCTCCAGTTGTGGTAGTTGTTCCCCAAACCCTTGTATCCTATCTTTCTTGAATACTTCATTCAAATGATGATATTGTATCCATGTTGTTAATTTTCCTGATAATTCCTTAAATTCTTTTAATTTATACTCTCCTCCCTCTTGTTTTAATAAATTTCTATAAGTTGTCCACCCTTCTATCATACTATTTTTCTTTACCGCTATAGCTTCCAACGGCGAGAGCCAAAGTGGTGTTTTAACCTCTAATAGATTTTTGTATTTATCCCATACTATATACAATTTTTTCCTAAGTGGCTCCGGAAGGAAGCTCAGACTCAGGAAGGGAGGGGGCTTTCAAATCAGCACACACAAGGAGTGAAATGAAACGTAAAGATCTAAGTCTCGCTCGATTCCCATGCCTACTTTGTTGGCGCGGGAATCGTAGGAAGCCACTCCCTGAATCTGACTCAACGGGTTCGAACGTGTCATTCTGTTTTTTTTTAAATAATAATATTTATTCCTTTTACAACAATTTAAACACTTACAGAAAAGACAAAGAAAAAACAGTACATTACAAAAACAATTTAAAAACACATCAAAAGAGAAGAAAAAGAAGAAAAAAGAAACTTCCAATATCTTATCTTTCTTTCACATATTTCCATGGCCTCCTCACACCTCCCTTTTTGTATTCCACTTCTATTATTTCAGCAATTCCTTTCCATCTTCCCCTGTTTTCTATCCTATAATTATCTTAACACATTTTAACCTTATTTTCCTTTAATACTCTATTAATCTATTTATACTTAATTCCTTATAACATTTCTACTGAAGCCATATAACTTCATTACAACATTCTTCTAACATTCATTAATTTTACAATATTTCTATAAATCTTTAAACTTTTCCCAGTCTTCTTCCACCGACTCTTCTCCCTGGTCTCGGATCTTGCCAGTCTTTCCCGCCAATTCCATCTAGTCCATCAACTTCATCTGCCATTATCCAACACTTCAGTGCTTCCAAGAGACAACCATTCTCTCAGCCATCAAAAAGCAGATGGTTCACAACAAAGTTTAGGGGTCTGGCAGGGCAGGTCCACCTCCTTCTTTAGCATCCGTCAATATCTTAAATTTTACTCGAGGCTTCCTGCCCTGTCAAACAAATCCAAAAACATCCCTCTGCCACCTCCTGAAACGATCCAACCCATCCAAAACTTGCACTATTTGGAACAAAAGCAACATCCCTGGCAACACAGCAACCCTCATCCCCACCACAACAGCTCGGCCCAACAATAGCAACTTCAGATTTGTCCATATTTCCCAATCCCCCTTCTCTTCAATCCAACGTCCTTCACAGTTACCCTTAAATAAATTCACGTTTTTGGCGGTCATACTGACCCCCAAAAGCCTCTCTTTCTCAACCGATGTTAGTCCTGTCTCCTCCTGAAGCTCTGTCAAGCTTTCCTTTCCCAATTCAGGTAGGGCTCTGGTCCTCAAATTCATTTGTTTTTCTTTAAGTTCCATCATAACAGATGTCACATCGAGTTGCCTTTGAATGGATGGGGCTCTCTCACACTCCAGTTGTATTGTTTTACATTCAGCAGCAAGAGTTTTCTCCCTGACTTCATCCACAGTTTGCCGTGTCAAGGTAAATTCCTGTATCAATCTCTGGATGGTTTCTGTGTTGGTGTTCACCTTTTGTCTGTTTTCCTGTGAAGCTGTTCCAGCGAATTGTTTATTTTCACTAATGCGACCACTAAGGCCTCTTGTGTCGACATTTCATCTGTTT
Organism: Podarcis liolepis; assembly: GCF_965112155.1. Lineage (NCBI taxonomy): Eukaryota > Metazoa > Chordata > Lepidosauria > Squamata > Lacertidae > Podarcis > Podarcis liolepis. The sequence goes on from NC_139568.1 coordinate 10,559,278, forward strand.
TTTCCTTTCCATTTACCATAACACTTGAGAGATTCAAGGTCAATCTCAGAGTCTCACAGTTTTTATCTTGCAGCTGGAAGTCCCCCTAGCCCAGCTCTTATAAAGTAACCAATTTCAGAGACTTCCACTAGGGGGAAACAGTTTCTATTTATAATAGTCAACCATGTCCCCTTTAAACGCAACTCATACAATCCAAAGTTAGTTTCAGATTTCAGTTACTTTTTACTCCTTTTTAGAAGCAGCCGGAGACAATAGAAACAATGTATTCCTCTTACTTTGCTAGCTGTCAAGGAACGTTCTAAGTGCTGTCAATGAACATTCCAAAACGTCAGTCCTACTGGCAGCCCGTTTCCAGGGTCAGAGCGGCGGTATTTTAACTCCCTTCACTCTCTCCTGCAGGCATACTCAGTCCACAACTTCCCCCCCTCTTCTCCTGCCTCCAAGGGGGGTTTTATGCTCTTTACCAATGGAAATTTAAGCTTTTACAAAAGGCTTTCCAAGACTTCAGCCTACAGCCTCCTTGCCTCAGTCTGTTTACAAATAGGGAAGGCGGACTTCCTGTTTTGAACCTCCCCATTTCGATGCCAAATTAAACGTTTAAAATCCGATTCTCCCGTCTCAGCTCTACTCACGGGTAATTACTTTAGAGTCAAATTGTCCACAGGAAAAGGTCAGTGCTCTCCGGCAACAGCTATGCGGCTTCACTCCGTGGAAGAAGCAGACTATTTGAAGCACCGCGCCGCTCACCCCACGTCGCTCCGGATCCAAGTTGCCCGCCGAATCCACGTTCACAGGCTTCTCCCGCCTGTGATTTTTACGGGTCTCCGCCTTCGCCGTGGCAGTACAGACCCAAATTCCCACGGGGCAAATTCCTCCCGATCAGAGGAATTCAGCCATTACCGGAGGCACCTCCCCGGAAGTCCGAACGTGTCATTCTGAACTATAGCTGTTTCTTGTATATATGTAATAAAGACTGTAAATATCACGTTGCGTGTGCCGGAGTGTTACTTCGAAGGGGAAACACCACCTTTACAGCATGACCTTCAGAGTCTAGAATATGTGGATTCTCTAATGTTGTCCATTCCTCCATCCAACAAAGACAGGATGCTTCATAGTATAGTCTCATATACTGCAGGGAAAATCCTCTTTCTTTTGCATCTATCAATATTTTATATTTTATTCTCGGGTTTTCCCCATGCCAAATATATTTAGAAATATCTTTTTGCTATACATTGAAACAATCTGTCTTGCCAATCACTGGAATCAATTGAAACAGAAATAACATTCTAGGTAATACATTCATTTTTTATAGTTGACACTCTATCTAATAGTGAAAGATTCATTCTGTTCCGAATTTGCTAATTTTTAAAATCTCTTCCCAGGTTTTTAAATAATTATCTTTATACAAATTTATATTGTTTGCTGTTACCCATACACCTAAATACTTAACCTTCCTTTCAATCTTTAATCCAGACACATCTTGTAATTTATTTTTACTCTCATCATTCATATTCTTAACCAAGAGTTTGATTTTATCTTAATCTTAAAACTTGCTACCTCATCTTTTTTTTTAATCCCTTGTAATACTTTCAGAATTGACTCTATTGGTTCCTCTACCGATATCACCACGTCGTCTGCAAATGCTTTTAATTTATATTGTCTCTGTCCCACTCTTATTCCTTTAATATCTTGATTGCATCTTATTCTTTGTGCCAATACTTCTAAAACTATTATAAACAACCAAGGTGACAATGGGTAGCCTTGTCTTGTTCCGTTAGTTGTTTTACAATTCTGTCAAGACATTATTTACTATCTGCTTAGCTGACTGGATCTGTTCAAGAAAATTGGAGATATGAAAGGAACATTTCATACAAAGATTACCATAATAAAGGACAAAAGTGGTAAGGACCTAACAGAAGCATAAGACATCAAGAAGAGGCGGCAAGAATACACAGAGGAATTATACCAGAAAGATATGGATGGCGCGTACACCCCAGGTAGTGTGGTTGCTGACCTTGAGCCAGACATCCTGAAGAGTGAAGTCAAATGGGCCTTAGAAAGCACGTCAAATAACAAGGCCAGTGGAAGTGATGGTATTCCAGCTGAACTATTTCAAATTTTAAAAGATGATGCTGTAAAGGTGCTACACTCAATATGCCAGCAAGTTTGGAAAACTCAGCAGTGGCCAGAGGATTGGAGAAGATCAGTCTACATCCCAATCCCAAAGAAGGGCAGTGCCAAAGAATGCTCCAACTACCACACAATTGCACTCATTTCACACGCTAGCAAGGTTATGCTTAAATTTCTACAAGGCAGGCTCAAGCAGTATGTGGACCGAGAACTCCCAGAAGTGCAAGCTGGATTTAGAAGAGGCAGAGGGACCAGAGATCAAATTGCAAACATGCGCTGGATTATGGAGAAAGCTAGAGAGTTCCAGAAAGACATCTACTTCTGCTTCATTGACTATGCAAAAGCCTTTGACTGTGTCGACCACAGCAAACTATGGCAAGTTCTTAAAGAAATGGGAGTGCCTGATCACCTCATCTGTCTCCTGAGAAATCTCTATGTGGGACAAGAAGCTACAGTTAGAACTGGATATGGAACAACTGATTGGTTCAAAATTGGGAAAGGAGTATGACAAGGCTGTATATGTTGGGATACTGCCAGGGAGATAAAGTCCATCATGGCCCCAAGCCGTCTGCCGGACGATCCATCGATTTCCCGTAGTCACGCAGTATCAGCAATTAGCGACATGAGTTTCTTCTAGAGCTCATGCACGCTCTGTCAGCAGATAATGCACAGCCAAAAGTTGCACGCAGGAGAGCATTATTTACAAGCTTTATTCAGCGTTGATCAGAACAGAGAAAGACATGACTGCCTGCGACAGTGTCTTTGACAGAGAGAGAAAACGAAAGCAATAGCAAACATAAACATCCTGTGAACAGGAAATACGCAGGCTGTGACACAAACATCCTGCTCCCTTTTAAGGTGGAACGGAAATATCCTAACAGTATATTGTCTCCCTGCTTATTTAGCTTATATGCAGAATTCATCATGCGAAAGGCTGGGCTGGATGAATCCCTAGCCGGAATTAAGATTGCCAGAAGAAATATCAACAACCTCAGATATGCAGATGACACAACCTTGATGGCAGAAATTGAGGAGGAATTAAAGAACCTTTTATTGAGGGTGAAAGAGGAGAGCGCAAAATATGGTCTGAAGCTCAACATAAAAAACCCCGAAGATCATGGCCACTGGTCCCATCACCTCCTGGCAAATAGAAGGGGAAGAAATGGAGGCAGTTAGAGATTTTACTGTCTTGGGCTACATAATCTCTGCAGATGGTGACAGCAGCCACAAAATTAAGAGACGCCTGCTTCTTGGGAGAAAAGCAATGACAAACCTAGACAGCATCTTAAAAAGTAGAGACATCACCTTGCCAACAAAGGTTCGTATAGTTAAAGCTATGGTTTTCCCAGTAGTGATGTATGGAAGTGAGAGCTGGACCATAAAGAAGGCTGATCACCGAAGAATTGATGCTTTTGAATTATGGTGCTGGAGGAGACTCTTGAGAGTCCCATGGACTGCAGGAAGATCAAACCTATCCATTCTTAGGGAAATCAGCCCTGAGTGCTCACTGGAAGGACAGATCGTGAAGCTGAAGCTCCAATACTTTGGCCACCTCATGAAGAAGAAGAAGAAGAAGAAGAAGAAGAAGAGGAGGAGGAGTTTGGATTTGATATCCCGCCTTTCACTCCCTTTAAGGAGTCTCAAAGCGGCTAACATTCTCCTTTCCCTTCCTCCCCCACAACAAACACTCTGTGAGGTGAGTGGGGCTGAGAGACTTCAAAGAGGTGTGACTGGCCCAAGGTCACCCAGCAGCTGCATGTGGAGGAGCGGAGACGCGAACCCGGTTCCCCAGATTACGAGACTACCGCTCTTAACCACTACACCACACTGGCTCTCTGCCATGAGAAGAGAAGACTTCCTGGAAAAGACCCTGATGTTGGGAAAGATGGAGGGCACAAGCAGAAGGGGATGACAGAGGACGAGATGGTTGGATAGTGTTCTCGAAGCTACCAGCATGAGTTTGACCAAACTGCGGGAGGCAATGAAAGACAGAAGTGCCTGGCGTGCTCTGGTCCATGGGGTCACGAAGAGTCGAACACGACTAAACGACCAAACAACAACAGCAACAATATATATTGCCTTGACTCTTTTTATAAAAGTTTCTCCACAACTCATATATTCTAAAACTGTAAACATAAAATCCCAGGAGACTTTATCAAATGCTTTCTTGGCATCTAAAAACACGAAAGCTGTTTGTTTTTCGTTTCTCACTTGTAAGTATTCTAATATATTAATTACATTTCTAATATTATCTTTCATTTGTCTTCTTGGCAAAAATCTGGCCTGGTCATGGTGGATTACCTCTTTTAATACCAGTTTCAACCTATTTGCTAATATGTTTGCAAAAAGTTTATAATCATTGTTCAACAAAGAAATAGGTCAATAATTTTTTAGCTGCTCAGGATCCCTGTCTTGTTTCAAAATCAAAGTTATATGAGCATTCTTCCAAGATTCTGGCAGCTCGCCTATATATAAACTCATATGCATAATGTCATTTAATAGTTGTATTAGACAAACCTGCAATTTCTTATAATATACAGGTGAAACTCGGAAAATTAGAATACCATGGAAAAGTTCATTTATTTCAGTAATTCAACTTAAAAGGTGAAGCTAATATATGAGGTAGACTCATGACATGCAAAGCGAGATATGTCAAGCCTTTATTTGTTATAATTGTGATGATAATGGGGTACAGCTGATGAAAACCCCAAATTAACAATCTCAGAAAATTAGAATATTAAATGAAATCAGCAAAACAAGGATTGCAAGGAGAGCAATAATGGACCTCTGATAAGTAAAAGCATGCATATGTACTCAGTACTTGGTTTGGGCTTCTTTTGCATCAATTACTGCCTCAGTGCGGCATGGCATGGATGCTATCAGCCTGTGGCACTGCTGAGGTGTTATGGAACACCAGGATGCTTCAACAGCAGCCTTCAGCTCTTCTGCATTGCTCGGTCTCATGTCTCTCATCTTTCTCTTGGCAACGCTCCATAGATTCTCTATGGGGTTCAAGTCAGGAGAGTTTGATGGCCAATTAAGCACAGTAATCCCATGGGCATTGAACCAGGCTTTGGTAGTTTGGCAGTGTGGGCAGTGTCAGCATCGCCCTTGAGGCAGTGCCACTAACTGGACTCATCCACTTCAACCCCGACTGGGCTAGGCGAGCTGGGTAGCACTTCCAGAGACCACCTTCTGCACAGGAACAGGTCAAAGTGCTGTGGACTCACAGCTTAGAGTAATAATAATAATAATAATAATAATAATTTATTATTTATACCCCACCCATCTGGCTGGGTTTCCGCAATAACTCTGGGCGGCTTCCAAAAGAATATTAAAATACTGTGATACATCAAACATTAAAAGCTTCCCTAAACAGGGCTGCCTTCAGATGTCTTCTAAAAATCTGGTAGTTGTTCTCTTTGACATCTGGTGGGAGGGCGTTCCACAGGAAGGGCGCCACTACCGAGAAGGCCCTCTGCCTGGTTCCCTGTAACTTGGCTTCTCACAGTGAGGGAACCGCCAGAAGGCCCTCGGTGCTGGACCTCAGTGTCCGGGTAGAATGATGGAGGTGGAGATGCTCCTTCAGGTATACTGGACCGAGGCCGTTTAGGGCTTTAAAGGTCAGCACCAACACTTTGAATTGTGCTCGAAAACGTAATGGGAGCCAATTAGGTCTTTCAAGACCAGTGTTATATGGTCTCGGCGGCCGCTCCCAATCACCAGTCTGGCTGCTGCATTCTGGATTAGTTGTAGTTTCCGGGTCAACTTCAAAGGTAGCCCCACATAGAGCGCATTGCAGTAGTCCAAGCGGGAGATAACCAGAGCATGCACCACTCTGGCGAGGCAGTCCGCAGGCAGATAGGGTCTCAGCTTACGTACCAGATGGAGCTGGTACACAGCTGCCCTGGACACGGATTTAACCTGTGCCTCCATGGACAGCTGTGAGTCCAAAATGACTCCCAGGCTGCACACCTGGTCCTTCAAGGGCACAGTTACCCCATTCAGGACCAGGGAATCCTCCACACCTGCCCGCCTCCTGTCCCCCAGAAACAGTACTTCTGTCTTGTCAGGATTCAATCTCAATCTGTTTGCCGCCATCCATCCTCCAACCGCCTCCAGACACTCACACAGGACCGTCACCGCCTTCACTGGTTCTGATTTGAAAGAGAGGTAGAGCTGGGTATCATCTGCATACTGATGAACACCCAGTCCAAACCCCCTGATGATCTCTCCCAGCGGCTGCATGTAGATGTTGAAAAGCATGGGAGAGAGGACAGAACCCTGAGGCACCCCACAAGTGAGAGCCCAGGGGTCTGAACACTCATCCCCCCCACCACTTTCTGAACACGGCCCAGGAGGAAGGAGCGGAACCACTGTATGACAGTGCCCCCAGCTCCCAGCCCCTCAAGACGGTCCAGAAGGATGTTATGGTCGATGGTATCAAACGCCGCTGAGAGATCCAGCAGAACTAGGAAACAGCTCTCACCTTTGTCCCTAGCCCGTCGGAGATCATCAACCAGTGTGACCAAGGCAGTTTCAGCCCCGTGATGAGGCCTGAATCCTGACTGGAAGGGATCCAAATGGTCCGCTTCTTCCAGGCGTGCCTGGAGTTGTTCAGCAAGGAAAAGGAAAATTTTAAAACATTTTAAAAGGAACTCTGCACCCCTCCGGATCCTCCTGGGCCGCAGCAGCAGTGACAGCAACCGTCTCTGTGAGGCCTGTCAGGCCCCGCCCTGGGCCAGGTGGTGAGTGGCAGGAAGGAGCAGGAAGGAGCAGGGCCCTCAGACACTCACACAGGAGAGTCCTCCTGGGCAGCAGAGCGCAGCAGTCCTTATGAGGCTTCAGGCCCCGCCCCGGGCCAGATGGTGAGTGGCAGGAAGGAGCAGGGCCCTCAGACACTCACACAGGAGAGTTGTGAGCACCGGATTCACTTCCACAAGAAGACAGTCGTCACACAGCAGAGTATAGCAGAGTATAGCAGAGCATAAACGACTCGGAGAGCAGCTCTGTAGAATATCTTCTTTATTCTATCTACAACTATAATACACAACTATATACAGAGCTATATGAGGTCTAAGCAAAATGAATGCTGAACTGAACTGAGTGCCTGCAGCTGCTCTTAGCAGCAACCTTATCTATACACACGATCTCTAACACTGTCTCTCTCTCTCCGACACACTGACTGACTTACTTTTGTTAGGCTGGAGCGGAATAAGTAGAGAGCAGAACACCGCCCCTCCTCTCTGGAAAATCACCAGACTCATCAGCAGATTCTTGGATATTGGGAGGGGTGAAATCTCCTCATCCTTCAGCCACTCTCTCTCAAATGCAAACCAATTAAGCACAGTAATCCCATGGGCATTGAACCAGGTTTTGGTACTTTTGGCAGTGTGGGCTGGAAAATGAAGTCAGCAATCCCCATAAAGCTTGTCTGTGGAAGGAAGCATGAAGTGCTCCTGTGATGACCTGGGAATCTGTTTCAGAAGCTGAATCTGAGGAGTCCCAGCCTGCACAGGAGTCCCCGCCTCCAGGGCCGGCTGAGCCGGGGCAGGGGCTTGAATCTGAAGGGCCTGCACCTGTGCCGGGTCCTCAGGAGCAGATACCAGATGAATCCACTCTGGCTCCGGAGGTGATTGAGGACCCATTGCCTGCAGGTGCGCCTCTCCCAGCCCTGTCAGATGAAGGTGAAGCTGCTCCTGGGTCCAGTAACTCTCCAGCCTCTCCTGAGCTGCAGAGGCTCAGGGCAGAGAGGCGGAGGGAACTAAGTGCTCTCAGGAGGAGTGCTCGCCTTAAGGCCAGGAGAGGCGGGTCACCTGTGGGCCGGGACCGCCCCTGGCCTCAGAAGAGATAAAGGCCAATCAGCCCAGTCCCAGGTTGCGGGAGCAACGACGTTGGAAACCTGTTTCTGCCAGCACCCAGACCTGTTTTTCCAGAGCTCCCAACCACGCCCAGCTTCTTGCTTTGGACCCCGTTTCCCCCTTGGTGGACAGTCTCCAGACCCTCAGCCCAGGACTGGACTTTGACCACGCTTCACGGTAACCCCCCCCCGGGACCAGCACAGCTACAAAATCTCCTGGTAAACGGCTGTGTTGACCCTGGAATTAATGAAGCGCAGTGGACCAGCACCAGCTGATGACATGGCTCCCCAAATCAACACAGACTATGGAAACTTCACACTGGACTTCAAGCATCTGGCATTGTGTGCCTCCCCATTCTTCCTCCAGACTCTGGGTCCTTGGTTTCCAAATGAGATGCAAAAGTTGCTCTTATCAGAAAGGACATTTCTCTTGCCTTTTTTTTATTTGCCATGCTAATAATTTCCCTGGTTTATTAGCCTGCTCAAATTGTTTCTGTTTTAAATATTTATTTTTCCACTCTATTTCTCAGTTTATTATAATTGAAAACTGTGTTTGCAATATTTTAATATCCATTTTTACTATCTATTTTTGAGGGGAATTTATCAATTCCTTTTCTTTCCTTTTTATTTCTTGTAGAATTTCTTGCTTTTTCAACACTCGTTTTCTTTTTTTTGGTATGTACTTTGCTGAATAAAAAAGCCTTGCTTCACTGCTTTGCTCACATTCCATACCACTTTCAAATTTGTCTCCTGATTCAAATTAATTTCAAAATAATATTTTAATATTCTACCCCTTTTCTAATATTTGTTGATCATTTAATAAATTCTCATTTAATCTCCATCTCATTGGGAAATTTTGCCCTGTTCTTTATTCCACCATAATAGAGTTGTGATCTGATAATGTCCTGGGTAGAATTTCTACCTTCTTTACCTTAATGTACAAATCTCTAGAGGGCCATAACTATTCTACTCACAGAATTATTTGTGGTAGAATAAAATGTGAATTGTCTGTCCAGTGGGTGTTTTTTCCTTCATATATCAATTAGACTTAAATTTTCTGTCATCTGAAAAAAGCCTTGGGCAACTTCCCTTCTTTTTGTCTCACTTCTTATAGTCCTGTCCCATTCCAGGGAAGCTTCATATCTCCCATCAAGATGATCTTTTCATTCATATATTCAAATAGGTTTTCTTCAGGTCTCTTATAAATTCAGTTTTTTTCTCATTTGGTGCATATGCACCCATTAACACTATTTTTTTCTCCTTGTGACGTCTGCATTATCAATATTCTTCCTTGCTCATCTTTAAATAATTGCTTTGGATCTAATTCGGGTTTTATATGCATTACTGCACCTTCTTTGCTACATCAGCGGCTGCAAAGTCCTTTCCCAATCTTTTATTGATCAGGATTCTTTTGTGTTTCTTCACAATATGTGTTTCCTGAAAGCAGATCACATCCAAATTTTTACCTCATCATATTCCTTTTTGTTTTATTATTGAGTCCATTTACGTTCCAAGTTAAGATTTTCAACTCCATTTTGTCCTTTATTTATCTCTCTTCTCCACCTCTGTTGGTTCTTCTTCTTCATGTCCTGTCTCCAAATCAAATGCCCTTTCTCCTGCTAATTCTTTTCCATATTTTCTTCAAAATTTATCTGCTTCTGTAGGATCCCTACACTTCTGTTTTCTCTCTTTAAATGTAAAGGATTACTCCCTCAGGTTATTCCCAACGAAATGTGATTTTGTTGTATCGCAGAGCATCTGTCAGATATTTATAATTTGCTCTTTTCTTTAACAGTCTCATCGGTATTTCTTTCAGGATTATTACTCTTTGGTCGTCAATCTGGAGATCTTTCTGATAGTGCATCTGTATTACTCTGGAGATTTTTAACTCAAAGAGAATTAAAGACAGCCGCCCAGCAGTTTTTGTGCTTTAGCATATCTTGATTTTACACGATTTTTTTTGTCCACTGCTGCACTAACCATTTCTTCCTCCATTTCAATCAGATTAGCAAGTTCTATTATTATTTTCTCACCTACCGTATTTTTCGCTCTATAAGGCGCGCCCGACCATAAGACGCACCAAGTTTTTAGAGGAAAACAAGAAAAAAAAATTCTGAATCAAATGTTGTACTAAACTACCGTATTTAATAAACAACCAGTATATCAGAATCATATTACAGCCATGTAAAATGAACAGCAGTCAACAGTGGCATTAAGAACCATTATCACTGTCGTTAACAAATGAAGAGACACTTTAAGGTTTGAGTACTCTTCTAGTCTTCTGTGAACCCCAATAACTCATCAGTGCTAGAGTCAGAATTTATGAAGCTCAGTTGCACACAATCACTGACATCACTTTCTTCGCTATCTTCATGTAAAATACCATCTTCTTTTCCACCCAAAGCATTACTAATGCCACATTTTTTGAATGACCGGACAACGATTTCCTCCTTCACCGAGTGCCATGATGTTTTCACCCATTCACAAACTTGAGTGATAGTGGGCCTCTTCATTCGTCCAGTAGATGTCATATCATGATTATCAACAGCCACCCATTTTTTCCACTCTTCTCGTATAAAGACCTTAAATGGCTTGTTGATGGAAACGTCGAGAGGTTGCAACTGGCTGCTAAGACCTCCAGGAATTACAGCTAGATGAGTCTTCACTTCTTTAAAGCACTTTTTTGTAGTTTCGCTAATATGTGCTCTAAACTGGTCAAGTACTAATAATCTAGTTTAAAAGGAATCTTATATGCTAGTCTTTTCTGCTTTATCATCCTTATCAGAATGGGGGAGGTTTTCTGCAAGAAAATACAGTGATGAAGGAACTGTCAGTAATGTACAGTATCTCCAATGTTCACCAGTGAGTGCTGACCATACCTTTAACTAATGGCATCATAGTAAACATAGCCAACATACAGTCTGTGAAAAAAATAAAATTACGGTATCACCCTAAATATTTATTGATATTATAGCATATGCATCATTTTGCTTTCTTGAATTGTCCTAGGCCTAGGTGCCTTCGCCCCCCCCACTTTGTCTTGAGATCACAGCAGTTCTCAACCCGTGGGTCCCCAGATGTTGTTGGACTAAAACTCCTATCATCCCTCAACTCCCATCTTCCCTGAGTTCTGGCCTTGCTACCTAGGGTCAATGGGAGTTGTAGTTCAACTGAATTGTGGTATGTGAGGTGGGGGCTTAACTGCCCCCGCATATTTTATTTAAGTTGGAAGAGGGAGGGAGGGAGGGAAGGAAGGAAAAGAGAGAGGGAGAGCTCACATTTGTGGGTGCCTGTGGAGGGCAGCTGCCTTGCCTCGCTGGAACCGGAACAAAAAGAGGAGGCGATGCCGGGACTTACCAGCACAGTAAGCTGGGGGAGGGGCGGAAGGGGCTGTCTCCATCCTTCCGGCTCATTGTAAAGCAAGCAGAGTAAGAGCTGCTTACACGCGTGCAAGCGGCTCTCCTTTTGCTTGAATTACAGCCAGCTGGGGGAGGGGCAGAAGCGTCTGGCCTCCCTCCTGTTCATTGTAAAGCAAGCAGAGCTTCTTGGTCCCCCTTCTCTCCATCCTCTTCCTCCCCTCTCTCGGCGAACAGCCTGCCCACTGCTCACAAACCTTAAGGACAGATTCTGTTTACCACAAGGGGAAAGATAGATAGATAGTTTATTACGGCCATAGGCCCATATTCAATACATCATACAGCAACACAGGTATAACAAGATAAAATTAATAAATTAAATTACGTTTAAATCAAGTACATCTCAGACCGTAAGTTTCTAATTTCCATTAAAATAAGAACAATATAGCGCTTAAAATATCAAATTATCAGTATAAATCAATATTATTTAGGCAAAATCAATAATCATAGAGTAATCCATTTTTCCTTTTATAGGCTAATACTGTTATCAGAAATCTGGCAACAGAAAGGGACCTACTCAGGTCAGAATCTTGCAATAAATGAATTAGCTGTGTTTCCAAGGAGTCACCTGAGATTTCCAATAATAAAGGGGGCAAAAATCTGACCTGAGAAACTGAATGTAGTGAACAACAGAATAGTATATGTTGTAAAGATTCTATAGATCTATTATCGCATACACACACCGCTGAGATCCGACCATTGGAAAATCTATTATTCAAGACATTGGAAGGAAAGGCATTAAATCTTGCCTTAATAAAGGCATATCTGTGGGCCGCTACAGACAAAGAGGTCAAATAAGATGGTATCTGCTGTGAGGGCACTATGCCAAGATTTAATGGTGTTTAATGGTGAGCAAGTGCCACTACCCAAAATGGTGTTTTGTTGTAGGTCAATCTCCTTAAGTTTTTGAGTGAGGTTTTTTTTTGCTGTGGCTAGGTCCAATTCCAATAATTCTGATGGAGACAATCCATAGGTCACTACTTTAGAATGGATCTCTTTTGCCCCTAGGACGGGAAAATTATCTCTCCAGAGGCATGGGATCAAATACAGATTCGGGAGCCTATGCCTTAAGGACAACCAGTAACAAAGGCTGCGCCTCCAAAGAGTATTTTCTAAAGATGTAGTTTTTAATTCTAAGCGAATAGCTGTGTTACTAACGCACTGAGGAAGTTTTAGCAGTCGTCTAAGAAATTGATTTTGAATTACCTCCAAGGGCATCAAGTTTACTGCGGTCCCCCATAAAGGAACAGCATATGCCAATGTTGCAATTACTTTAGCTTTGAATACTTTCAGGGCAGATGGAACATGAAGAGCCCCGTCCGAAAAGAAAAAGCGCAAAAGTGCAAAGGATAGGGCCTTGGCCTTGTTTAAAATATGTGCAATATGGGCCTTCCAACCCAGATTATATTGGAGAAAGACTCCCAGGTATTGAAATTTATAGACCTGTTCAATAGGTTTTCCATCTAATTGCCACTTATAGGATTTCCGACTTTTTGAGAAGATTAGTACTTTTGATTTAGATTGATTTATAGTGAGGGAATTTGTTTTACAATATGAAATAAAGAATTTTAATGCTCTCCTGAGGCCAATTCTTGAGAAGGATAAAATCACAGCATCATCAGCATAGAGTAATAGTGGGCAACGATAGTTTGCGAGGCGGGGGGCATGGGTGATTTCCTGAGATTCAGCCAATGGTATCCTCATGTCACTAATGAATAAATTGAAAAGAAAAGGAGCTAGGATACATCCTTGCCGGACTCCTCTGTTGATGGGCACAGAGTTTGTGAGATCGCCGGCTGGGGTTATTCTCACCCTAGCAGCCGACCCCTCATGCAGCTGGATTATTAACCATAAAAGTCTTCTATCAATTCCCCATCGGGTCAACTTTTCCCAGAGCAACCTTCTGGGGACGCTGTCAAATGCAGCCTTAAGGTCGATAAAAGCCACACAAAGTTGGCCCCGGTTTGAAGAGGAGTATTTCCGGGCTAGATGGTGCAAGACTAAAACATGGTCCGTAGTTGACTGGTTCGGTCTGAATCCTGCTTGCTCAGGGCCTATCAGTTTCTTTTCTTCAGCCCATTGGGTAAGTCTATTCAGCAGAAAACGTGCGTATATCTTTCCAACTATTGACAGTAAACTAATATTCCTATAATTCTCCGGATCGTCTGGGGAGCCTTTTTTATATATTGGAATTATAATAGTGTCCTTCCATATTTTTGGCACCCTTCCAGTTGTATTAATAGCATCGAAAATAACAGCCAGGATTTTTGCCCACCAGTCGGAATGTAGTTTTATGGCTTCCGCCGGGACCAAATCTGGCCCAGGGGCTTTGCCGATTTTAAGTTTAGAGATTAAATTCAAGATTTCATTGGGGTCAGTAGGAGGCCAGATGGGGAGATGGACAAATACATCATCAAGAGCGTTGGTATTGGGATCTGGTGACGCAAAATATTTCCTTAAAAAGGATTCCCAGACCGGGGCAGGAATTATTGTTAAGGGATATCTCCTTGATCTTCTATTAACCAGTTGCCAAAATTGCTGTGAGCTACATGAACTAGAGGCGACTATTAGCGCCTGTCAGCGATTATGTTGCCACTCTTGCTTAGCCATTCTCTGGGCTTGCTTATATGCTGTTTTTGCTTGCTGGTAATTCCTAGGTAATACTAAGGCACCAGAAGATTTATATTCATTGTAAATGGCACAGAGATGTCGTCTAGCTTGTTTGCATTTTAAATTAAACCAGGGGGCACCGGTCTTAAAATGGGCCCGATTTACTTGGGTGGCTGGTACTGCAAAAAAGGACATAAGGTCTTCTGTAAGCAAAGAGAATGAATTAATAATTCGTTCATGCCCATACAGATCTAAATCTAAAACAACATGAGTTTGAATTTTCTCTTGTTGGAAGAATTCCATATATTTTTGGGCTTGAGTTACTGACCATTTTATTCCTCTCACTTGTTCTGCAGTATTTATTCCCATATTTATGGGGTTTCTAGGCTTGATAGACTGCCAGTCTAAGGAAAGCTTGGCACTCAAGGGGAGATGGTCACTCATTTGGACGTTTTCTATTTTAAAATAAGAAATATTTGGGAATAAATCTCTGGAAACAATAAAATAACCGAGAACACTATTTGTAAGTGTGCTCAAATGAGTAAACTCACCCGGAATATCCGGGGGAAAATTTCCGTTTAAAATTATCAAATTCAAACGTAAAATCAGCTGATAAAGAAGGGTTCCCGCTTCGTTAACCCTATTATCTTTCGATTTTCTCTGTATATGGGGGGAGAAATCCAAGTTCTGGTGATCAGGTATGACCCACCATTTGGCCTTGCCTAGCGCTTCCCAGTTTGCAGCTGTACGAGCATTAAAATCACCTCCCATGACTGCTGAGATATTTGGGAACTTAGTATAACAGAAAGCTAGGTGTTCTTCAAGTGTTTCCCATTTGGAATGGAGGTCCACTACCTGCCCCGTGGGGGGGAAATAAACATTTGTTACCAGTAATTCAAATTTCCCTCCTGAAATCAGTCCTGTAATCGCGTAAGGAGAGAAAGATTTAACAAGTGTAAGTTTTGCTTGCAATTTGAGGGAAATGGCTATTACCAAACCTCCCCTAGGGCGTCCACCTTTAAGAGAGGGGCTAGCTGGAAGCAAAATGGTATCGTATCCATTTATGTCAATCGCCTCCTCTTCCCAAGTTTCTTGTAGGAGAATTACTTGAAATAAATTAACAAATTTTAAGAAGTCTGGATCAGATTTCTTCCCCCTCCATCCCGCAATATTCCAGCATAAAAATGACATCGAGGAGTGGTTGGGTTGGTCATTAGGTAGTCAGATCATGTGGGAATGGGATTCTAACTTTGGGGGAGTTTCAGCTTCAAAAAAATCAGTAATTTTCCTTTGAGAAGGTGGCAATCGCGCTATAAATCCCAACTGTTTGAATTTATTGGGGTGGTTTGGCTGTAAAGTCGTGCCACTCGTCTCGCTAAAGGCAGATGTTTGGCCTAAGATAGTCGACTTTTCAGAGCCAGATGGTAGAATTAGGGGGGGTATTACTTAGAGAGAGCGAAATTAAGTCAACAGGTATCGTGCCACTAGTTGAGTGATCATTAGTTGTTTGAATAATTTTGTTAATACGACCTGTCGGGTCTTCAACCAGATCATTCTTTGGGGCTAAAAATAAAATGGAGTCGTCTCTCATTTGTTGGTCTTGTTCAGCTGGTTCTGTTACCGGTTCGATGGTATCTATGGATTTATTCAACTTGCACACGTTAGAAGAGAGTGGGTTAATAAAATTACAAGTAAGTGGACCCATATGGGACACTTTACATGGAGAACCTAATTCAGATTCGTTAAGTTCCCTCATTTTGTCCCAGGCAGATGTTGTAGTCATATTTGCCTTAGAGATGGAGTGCATAATAGATGGGTCTGGTGATGGGGTTTCCGCCTCCAGAGTATGGAGGAGTGGATTCATCTCCGCAACAACCAGTTGGCTGGTAGGGGTGGGTGCCTTCCCAACCCACAGGTCCAGTTCTTGGTGGTATAAGCGTGGGACAGAATCTGAACCACAGTCTCTATCAAGCATATTTTGTTTAGGTAATCTCAGCTGTTCCTCCGTCACTTTTGTCAGGCAGAAATAAAGGGAATCAATTTTATGGAGTATTTCTTTCTGAGCTTCTTGCGGGAGAACGCTATAGGAGTGGATTAAGTTATTATCAAAGCTATCAAGGTCGATTCCCTGATTCTCCGCATACCTGGGCCCAAGGAAGTCCAACCTTTGAGAGTCCTTGGTAACCAGGCCAGTAGGATGTTTGGAGATGTCCTCCGCAGAGTTTATATCAATTAGAACATGTTGATCAATCTCATGTTGAGTTTTTGGCAAATTTACAATATGGGGGATAAGTGGAATTGGAGGTGCTTCATTCTTAAAGTACCTTGAGATTCTTATACCACTCGTCTCCAGGTGTTCTCTACATTTGTACACTAGTTTTGCCAGTCTCCCCTCGTAGAATGAGACCACCGCTCCGGCAAGGAATCCGTTGAAGTATAGATATTCCACTTGGGCCAAATCATTAGGGTTATTACGTATACCCGGCATATAGATCTTTAAAAGGTTCAATAGATGGGCTTTACGCTCTTCTTGTGACAGGAGTCCTGGGGGTTTAGGATAATTTGATAAAACGAGTTTGTTTCGGTACAGCACCAGATTCCAGTTTTTATTTGTTAGATTTGTCTGATTGTCTTACAGATAGAATGTAAGACCATGGATCTTGGATCAAAATGTCTTGCTTGGAGTTAGGTGTTGGAGTAAGTGTTAAGGGTGCCAAGCAATCCATCGCAGCGTCAGGGCAAGGGTTTATAGAACGTTCTTGCTTAGAAGATTTCCTAGTTAGAAGTTTCTCAGTGTTCCCACTGTTCTCGGTTATTGGGATACTCTTGAAGATTAAAGAGCTTTTTAAAATTCATTTTTTTGTAACGCACTGCCTTAAAATTTTTAACATTTCTGCTCTTTTTTACCCTTATAGGCCTCCTTTTCAAGGCAGTAGCCCTACAAGATCTCTTGGCCTTCCTTGGTGGTCTGTTTTTGCAGGTGGTAGGAAGGAAGTTGTTATTACTTTCCAATTCTACAGTCACCCCACTGGATTCCCTACAGAGAGTTTTGCAAGTGTCCATCATTATAGTGAGGATTTTTGTACAGGTGGCCAGATGAGATTTTATATTTTCGATATCCTCAGTTAAAAGCACAAGCCATTTGATAACTCATAAATCCTCATCCTCATTTGTCTCAAGTTGGAAGCAGGAGTCTCTTGATGTTTTAGGGTTTCCCGAAGACATCTCTGCAATTTGTTTTAACATTAGTTCTTCCACTTCTCGGACTTGGGATGGTTCAGGAGAAGCTTGGGATTTAAGTCTTTGTTTTGGGAGTACTTCGGTGACTGTACCAATTGTGTTTGGATTTACTTTGGGCTTTATTGGCCCTTTGTTGTGGCATTCTTCTACACAATCCTCTCTCTGCACAGCCGGCCCTTCAGTGCAGGAGGGAGAAGTTTCAGTTTCCTGCTGATTCTCACTCGGCTTGACTTTACCCCTATTCTTAAAGGGCCGAGTGCTTTTTGTTTGAGCTCCCTTTAGGGTAGCTCTTTTAGAGAGAGGTCTTAGATCACTCCGATAAAAGCCTGGTGTTCTACAGCCACTCCTGGTCGTCACCATTATTTATCTTGTGAAGGTCAAGTTGGTAAAAATCTCACCTTGGTTCATTGGCTCCGTCGGGTGTTGCAGGAGGGTTCTCCGCCCAACAAGGGGAAAGCGGAGGCTGCCGGCAGAGCAGTGTGGCTCGCCCCACCACCCCCAAAGAGCAGCTCAGGAGCGTGCCGCACTCCAGCAATTTGGCTCCAGGGACCACACATTCGCTCCATAAGACGCACAGACATTTCCCCTTACTTTTTAAGAGGAAAAAGGTGTGTCTTATGGAGCGAAAAATATGGTAATTCCACCGTTGTGTCATCTGCCATGCCTCTCAGATGAAGAATCAGATCTTTTTGATGTACTTCCAGAACTGCAATCTCATCTAGAGCCTGTTCATAAAGAAATTTCATCGCTTCAGTATCCTCCTTCATCCTTTCTTGCTCCCTCTTTGTTTCTCTTACCTCCACTTGCTTTTTCTTAGAAGTTTCCTCCAAGCTGGAGGTTTTAAGCTTTAAGTCCTGTACTGCTTTCTCCAATTCTGAAGTTTTATGTGACAATTCTTTAATTTCTGTTGTTAAGTTTGTGACTGCCACGGTATTGAAATCCACTTTCTGTTCCAGTCTCTGTATTCCTTTCTTCATCTCGTTCTTCATTTCTAATAAAATTGTTGTTAAATCAGACTTTGTGTCTCCTTCTGCAATTGATTCTTTTCTCTGACTTGATGTTGTAGTTGGGCCTGGAGGTGTTTTTTGCCTGTATTAGCCATAGTTTTGTCCACAACAATGGAAACGGACACAAAAAACCAAAAAACCCACACACATATATATCTATATCTATGTATATGGAAACCCTCTTCCTTCCTCCCCTCCCCCGCCCTTCTCTCCCTTCCCTTGCCTACTTCCTTTCAAATATTCAGAATACAAAGGAACAAATAACTGAAACATTATTTTATTTTTTATTATTTAAAATATTAACTCAGAATAACTAAACAATTTTCAACAATTAAGTTTCAATTTTCAATTTCTGTATAGAGAAGAAATAAAAAATTAAAGCAAAAGGGAGGAAGGTGAGAAAAGAAATAAAATGTGTGTTGTGTGTGTGTGTATATATATATATATATATATATATTCAATGTTTGTAATTATATACAAATGTCACTAGATGGGACTCTCCTTTATTATAGGGAAATACTTAAAAAATAAATAGAAAAATGGCAATTATTTTTTTCAGCCACACTGTGTCACTATATCACTGTAATTCCGTCCTTAATCTCTCACTCTACTTCCTCACGCTGTACTTTCCCTTTTAATCTAATTTTGATATTTGATTTCCTGTTTTCCCTCTTTCACTACAACTTACTTGCAAAGCTTGTCAGGCTACAAAAGGAAAGAGTAGGAAAAGAGTAGAAAAATAAAATAAGAAAGCCTTTAAACCCAACTTGTCCCCCTTTTTTAACTCAAACAGAGGTTTTGCAAGTCTCCTTTTTCTTCCCCCCCCCTTTTAAAAAAATGATATTTATTAGAAGTTTAAGAATTACAGAAAAAAGAAAAAAAGAAAACAACAAAAAATTTGACAAAACATACATTACAATACATAAAAGGAAAAGCATAAAAACAATACAATACAGCAAAAAATAACATTGAAACACACATCCAATGTTCCATATCTTTATCTTTCATTTACTTGTTTCATCGACCTCCTCACACCTCCCTTTTTGTATTCTAATTTAATTAATTGTTTCAGCAAATTCTTTCCATCTTTCTCAATTTTTGTTATATAATTTATCTTAACGATCTAACCTATTAATTAACTCAACAAATCCTTTCCATCTTTCACTATATTCTGTCATTCAATTTACCTTAATTTATTTAACCTTATCTTACCATAAAAAACCTTAAAACTTAAAACTTGATACTTATTTGTACATAACTCCTTATATCATTTCTACTAAAGCCAAATAGTTTCATTCCAACATTTTTCCTAATACTCATTAATTTTACACTAATTCTCAAAATAAATTTTTAAAAACTTTCTTCCAATCTTCATCCAACGTCTCTTCTTCCTGGTCTCGGGTTTTGTCAGTCCTTCCTGTCCATTCCATCTAGTCCATCAACCTGGTGATCTTATGTCCGAGGCTCTTAAGTCTTTTCCATGTCCCTTCTGCAGATGATCTTCTTGTTTATACCTGCACTTTACTTTGTCTTTTGTTGATCTTTTTCTTAATTTCTTTCCTTTCTCATTGGGGGGTAGGTCTCGGGAGGACTCCAATCCAAAAATATCTCCATCTCCCCTCAGCAGATCAGCCCATTCCCCACAGTCCCATTCCCCACAGTCAACACTGTAATCCAGAAAGTATTTAAAAGCATGCTTCAAAGTCCTTCCAAAATTAAGAGCCATCACAATTCCAGTCCCCCCCTGGTCCACTCCAGGTTCAAACTTCAAGAACAGCGGCTTATGCTCCTGCAAGGCCTCGAGTCTCTCCATTTGTGTTACTTGAGGTTCAACAGCAACCTCCTCCATTATCTTCTGCACTTGCATTTGCCCTGTCAAAACAGGTTCCTGGGTTGGTTCCTGAATGGTTTCTATATGAATATTCGCCGTTTGTCCAAAGTTTTTAACTGCAACAGTCATCAAATCCATCTTCTCATGCATCTGCTCCAGCAAAGTGCTTGTCTTGCAAAAAGCAAGCACCAAAACTTCTTCTAAACACATTTTTATTCAAGGTCAGAGTCTGGTCTCACGATCCTAATCTTCACAGCTATGAAATCCCCAGATCGACTCCAGCAACAATTTAACAAGCTCCCTCTAGAGGAGACAATTTCTATTTGTATCCATCTTTTGAAAGCAGATCCAACAAAAGAAAATTACTTTCATTTTTCAAATATTTTGTTTCTTTTGAATGCAAGAGGCAACATTAGAATCAACTTGTTTCTCTTTTTTAACTATCTGTCAAAAGACGTTCCATTCAGTCAATGAACTTCCCCATAAATTTCTGTCTCTGACACCCCATTCCCAGGTTTGAGACGGTGGAAATTTATCTTTACTCTCTCTCCTGCAGGCTTGAACAGTCAAAAATCCCCCCCCCCTTTTCTCCTGCTTCCAAGAGGGGTTTTGGTGGTAATAACTGAAGGAAATTTAGACCTTTATATACGACTTTCCAGACTTTAGCTTGCAAAGTTTTTGCTTCAATCTATTTACAAAAACGGGAGGCGGACTTCCTGTTTAGAACCTTCCCGCTTCAGTGCCAAATTAAAATGTTTCTTAATCCAATTTTCCGTTCTACTCACGGGTACTTGTTTAGAGTCCAATTGTCCACAGGAAAAAGTCAGCGCTCTCCGGCAACGGCTGTGCGGCTTCACTCCGTAAAAGTAGCGGTTGATTCAAAACACCGCGCCACTCACCCCGCGTCACTTCGGATCCCCGAAAAGGGTTTCCCTGCGAGTAGGGGAGGCACTCCTGGTGTCAGCCGAATCCCACGTTCCCAGGCTTCCTTCCGCGGCGGCAAGACCCGATTTTCACGGAGCGGGTTCCTCTCGGTCAGAGGAACTCCGCCATTGCCGATGGCGCTAACCCGGAAGTCCCACAAGTCTCCTTTTTCATTCACAAAAACCATGTCTCTCAGCAGTGTGATTCTTCCTTCAGCCACTTCAAAGGGCCCTGCAATTATCCATTTATTTATGTTAATTCTGGGGTTTTTAAAACCAAATCTCCCTTCCCCTTTCTTCAGCTTTCTTCCAAAAAGCGCACCTCTTAATCCATATATAAATGAAAGTAAAGTAAATTACACCAACTCCAGTTTGTATCTAGCCCCTGTCAGTTTCAAATAAAAAATAAAGAGAAAATCCATTTTAATGACCAAAAAAAGAAAAAAACAAGAAGCAGAAAATAGACCAAGTTAGATTCAATCCCACTATGTTAGTCTCTTTTAAATCATAAAAAGGAGCAAAGGAAATAAAAAATAGTCCTTAGGTTATATTTTTTTAAAAGAAACAAAAATCAGCAATCCACAAGACAATTCAAAATAAATTCAGCCCCACAGTGTCAGTCTCTTTTGAATCATAAAAAGGAAAAATAGTCCTTAGAGTATATATTAAACACACACACACACACACACACACACACACAGTCAATGTCCCGCTTTCATCTCTTTCCCTCCACAATATTAGGGTTCTTTGCAGTTTGAAAATATTTATAACGTCTAAAAGATTCTGCATCCAGAGCTTTAGGCAAATCACAGGTTAAACACAGTTCATCGCCTGGAATGCTTGTAAAAATTAGCCGCTATTATTCTCATTCTTAATTCAGTCCTTGCAGAGTTTTTCCAGCCAGATCAATTCCTGCACCGGAGGGGGGCAGGCTCCTCTTTAACACCCTGTGTTAGGGAATTGCTGACAAGCTAGCTGAGATAAAACTCCAGGCAGTCAGCCATATCTGTACAAAGATTTATTGCTTAGCTTCAAAGTCCTTACAAGAGTTCAAAAAGCACACTCCATCACGATGAGTCAGTTGGATCGTCTGACGTTTTCTTTCGCCGCGCCCAGCAGACCCATTTCCGCAGATCAGCCCCCCTCTTTCCTCTGCTCCGTGAGTGGCTGATACCCGGAACTGGCTCACCCTTCCCCGTTTCACTGTCTCCAAACGTTTATTTCTCTTCCTCCTCTGACAAGGAAGACTAGCTGCTGATTAAAGACTTAGGCTCTCTGTAAGTGCCTCTCTTCTCCCCCCTCATCTCCTTCTCAGCCTCCAATTCCCTGACACCCTGGTGTGGATCTAATTGTTTTATTGCTGCTAATTTAGGTTGTTTTTTATTACCTTGTCAAATTGGTCCGAATTCCTTTGCTTCAATGGAGGCACTAGAGGCAGTTTGCTGTGAGTCTCGATTGCACCTTATGTCTGAGCTCAATCTCAGATCTCCCTCAGCTCCCTCCGGAGCTTTGGGAGATCCTAGAGCAGTGTTTCCCAACCTTTTTTGGGCAAAGGCACACTTGTTTCATGAAAAAAATCTCGAGGCACACCACCATTACAGCCCCGTGACGTCAGCGCGCAGCGTCACGCCGGGAGGGACGCACGAAAGTGTAAGTTTCAATTTTTTCCCCTCCCCTTTGCCTTCCTTCTGTGCCAACCGCCAAAAAGCCAAGAAAAAAGCCAAGACTTTAGGGCAGCAGGTCGACACGGAAGAAGCTCCTACCTAAGGACAGGTGCGACGGCCGTGTCCTCTTCTGCCACACTTGGCAGCCCTGCCTCACGGTCGTGACTCCCACCCTGATTTCTCCCCGCAGGTCGAGCGGCACAGGCAGCCCAATGTGTCCAGCCCAGACACAAGCCCCGCTTCCCCACTCTAGATCCTGAATGCGACCAAGTGCTCTGGACTCCCGAGCAGGGTGGGAAAGAGGACTCGCATCTGGTAGCCTCCGGGCTCCTCGCCTGCTCGAGGGATGGCATTGCAGGCAAGCTGCCGGCCGTCGCCATCGCCGCCCCCTCATGCGAGTGGACCTGCCCGGAGTGGTGGGCCGGGGGAGGCTCGCTCTCTGTGGGGATGTGGCCCGCACGCGCGGCCCCGCTTCCTCCTGCCCAGGGCTGAGCTCCTTACCCGCGATCTCGGTCTCGCGCATGCGGATCCCACTTATTCCGAAGCTCGTGCCACTAGCCGGGGCTCTCACACCGTGCCAGGGCGAGGCGGCGCGGCCCACTGACGTCATCGCGGCTCGCCGCCACCCTCGACTTCCCTGTTCCCTCCCCTCCCTCGGGTCGCCGTGGTTACCGAGGACTGCAAGCTGCTCGGGCGAGCGTGGGGCATTAAGTGGGAGAAGGAAAATTAAAATTAAAACTCGCCTGAAGGCCGCCTCTCCGGATATGAAGCTATCTTTCGAATTTTTTAATTTTTCCCGCGGCACACCAGGCAACATCTCGCGGCACACTAGTGTGCCGCGGAACAGTGGTTGGGAAACACTGTCCTAGAGAGTGTCCTTTGATACCGCCGGACCCTTCGGGACCTGAACTATTCCTTCAGGCTTTTCTGAGAAGCTGATTTGCCTGAGCACACTTCCCAGACCCTCACAGCAATCAGGCTGCGGAGAGCGAGCAGTCTCTGTCGTCCTCCATTATCCGCTCACAGACCAATATTGTGTTTTTACATTAATGTGTATTATAAGTGTTGTCAGCTGCCCTGGGACCTTAGGGTGAAGAGCAGGTAATAAATTGTACTCAGTGTTAGAATCTCAGTTTATAAGCTACCGTATTTTTCGCCCTATAGGACACACTTTTTCCACTCCAAAAATGAAGGGGAAATGTGTGTGCGTCCTATGGGGCGAATGCAGGCTTTCGCTGAAGCCTGGAGAGCGAGAGGGGTCGGTGCACACCGACCCCTCTCACTCTCCAGGCTTCAGGAAGCTATCCGCAAGCCTGCGGAGCCCAGCGGGAACTCTCGCGGGCTCCGAAGGCTTGCGGATAGCTGCCTGCAGCCCGAAGCCCGGGGAGTGCGGCACTGTGCACCCTGGGCTTAGGGTAGCTATCTGCAAGCCTGCGGCGCCCGGTGGGAGTTCCTGCCGGGCTCCGCAGGCTTGCGGATAGGTGCTTGCAGCCCGAAGTCCGGGAGCGCAGCACCGTCGGGCGCCCGCAGGCTTGCGGATAGCTGCCCTAAGCCCGGGGTGCGCAGCAGGCTACAGCACCACGCTCCCCGGGCTTCGGATAGCAGCAAGCTCCGGGAGCGATGGCGAGGTTGAGCACAACCTCGCCATCGCTCCCGGACCCGTTCTGGGGGCTGGGGTCGGAGGAAGCTCAGGCTATTGGGTTTGTAATGTTTTAATTGCCTGTTTTACTGCCTCTTTATTTGCCTTGTTTGGCAGCTGTTTCTTTTTCATAATTTCCTCTAATATTTCTTTTTTCTTTTTCTCTCTCAATTTCCTTTTAAACGAGTTTTGTTGTATAAAGAGTCCTCTCATTACACCCTTACTTGTGTCCCAGACCATCTGTAATTTTGTTTGCCCTTCACTGTTTATTTCAAAATAATCCATCAGGGTCTTTTATGCTTTTTCAACAAATTTTTGATCATCTAATAAATCATCATTTAATCTCCTTCTAAAAGAGATTTGGCTTTCTTTTTGGAACTGTGCCTGGGGAATTTCTAACACTGATGATAACTAACATAAGCTTTCTGATTGGTCTGTGTAGAAGATGCCCCCCCTTGACAACGTTGTAAATAGCTTATCCCCTGGTCATACTGAGTAGAAATGTAAGAGGCCATAAAACTTGATGAGGGTGCAAGGTTCTTTAACAGCCCTATTCCTTTAACAGGTCTTTGGGGAAATGGGCTCCATGGAGCACAGTTAAGAGAGACTCAGGCAACTATGTTGCAAGCCTCCTGCCCCCCTCTTCAATTTCTCTCTCCTCTCTTAGTGCTTTTGATTAGACTAAATATCCCCTCCAGATATTTTGTGTATTGTGACTTCTTTCCTCCCCCCTTTTAAATGTTGTACCAATCTGCTTCATCTCCTTTATTTTACATCAGGTTTAATTTGGGGAGGTTGGCAGTGGGACAGGCTGTACTTTACTAAGGATTTTGGGATCCCGAGACAGACACCCCTCCCCGCCTTGCCGTTCACAGCATGATGGCAAAACAGATCATTTTCCTATCCTGCATTCAGCTAGACACTTCACTTCTCAGCTTCTGTTGATCAATAAATCACCTGCTTTTCCTCCCATGTAACCCATTCATTTCAGCTATTGAACCCAAGCTGCTGTTCTTTAGTGCTGTTTCTCCTTTATTCCCCCTCTCTTTCCCCCTCCCTCCCGATGAAAATGGTAAGAACGTATTTCTTTCCTGCTATAAAGATGAAGTTATTTTATCTGTGCTGATGCTTTGATTTCCCCCCCCCCCTCTCTCTCTTCTCTGACACAGTAGGTAACCAATTAGGGGCCCTGGAACATCAAAGGTAAGCAGTGGGCTATGTTTTATCTTTTATTGATCACTTCTAATCATTTATTCATCTGCCATCTATACTGACAGAGTCAGAGGTTGAGAATGTGGCAGAACTGCATAGACTCAATTTCTCATCTTCCCACATGTGCACCCCTCAAACCCCTTCCATGCTGAACTTATTTGCTTGCATTTCTAGATATTGCATATCTTGGGAAAGGAATGAGAGGCATGTATGGCATGGGTAGCACATAAAGGAAGGTCTGCATTTAATTAAACATTGTGTCTTGAGCTAAGATCCACAGAGCTGCTTAGGGTAGCCAAATAGAATTTGGGAAACTCCCACGAAAAACTTGGAATGACAAAATCCTTGTGCCAGCTGAGCACAGTAACAGAAGCGTCTGAATACTTGATAGTGTTTATTGAAAAATATACAGACTATGTACAAATACAGAATCCTTTAGCTTTGTTCTTCCCACCACCTTGCTGTTCTCTCACTGCTGATTGCAAGCTCCTGCAATCACCTCCTTGCAAAACGCCTGAATCCCAAATGCCTGAAAGCCACACAAAATCTGAGTGCAAATGTCTTTTATAGTAACTCACCTCCAATGTCCTAGACATAAGAAAAGGTGCATTGGCCCTGAAGCAAATACTCCAATTAACTGTTGCTGAATGTGCAAATTAATGACAGCTTAGTCTATCTAGCTCAGTATTGCCTTCTGTAACTGGCAGCAGCTTTTGCAGGTTTGAGGCCAAGAGACATCACCTGTTCTCCCTGGAGATGCTTTCAAAGATTAAGCTTGAGGCTCTGCTGTTGGTTTTTGGCATTTTGGTTAAAGGGGAAAATAGAACAAGGTAAAATAAAAGAATTCCTGGATGTCTAGATCCAGGTTTGGGGCAAGTACTCATTGGTGAGAGCCCCTGCAGAGATTTAAAATCACGTTGAAATAAAGGCTCTTCTACTGTTAAAATATCTCCTCCTAAGTCACTTCCTAAGCTACCCACTTCCCTTAGGCTAGAAAGAGGCCACACGTTTGGTAATTTGAAAATAGTTTACTTATACTCTCCTCGAAGGTCAGATTCATGTGCTTTTAAACACAGCAGCAAGAAAAGACAGACAGTACAACTTAGTTTCAAAAAGTTTCTAAATTATTTGTATAGAAACACAAAAATGGCTTGCTGAAGCCACAGTCTAAGCTTGGAGCATCCAGTACAGACATCCTTACTGTTCAGGTTCACATGGTAAAAAGATAAAAGTGAGAAGAGAACAATGTTCAATTCACTCTGTGTTTGAGGGAAAATCTGCAGCTTTCAAGCATTCATTTATATATGTTATTAGTAATTGGGGAATTCCCTCCACACAGAGGCCTGTCTAGTGTTATGATGAAAGAATTGGGAGGGGGTTCGGGGAGCCACTTGATACCCATTTATTAGATTTCCTCTACTCTCAGTCAGCGGTGGACCATTCCCCACCTGCGTCTGAGGCATATGTGTGCAGGGCACACCGTGGGGGCAAGGCCATGGGTTGGGATCACCACCGGAGCAACCCCTGCCCACTGCTGCAAAGTGGGGAACACGCATGGCACCCTGCAAGCGCAGCAACACTTTGCAAGACTCATATAAACGAGGCTGGGCTCGCGGGGCACCGCAAGCAGGTGTGTGCCCTGGCTCCTGCGAGCCCAGCACTGCGTTTGCGAGTGGTGCTGGCTTGCAGTGAGGGCGCTGTGAGTTGCTGTGACATTCTTACAGCTGACAAGGATGCAACAGGCATGCTATGGCACTGCTCGCAGGGGTCAGGGCACATGTCTGTTGCATCCTTCTCAGCCACTCCACCAGTTGGAGGGCATTGTGAGAAGGATTCAACAGTTCACAGCACGCTCACAAAAGCAGTGCTGGGCTTGCAGGGGCCAGGGTGCACAACTGTTGCATCCTTCTTAACTGTCCTCCAACTGGAGGGCACTGAGAAGGAAGCAACAGCTTATGACTGGGTAGGGTGCCATGCTGCACGTCCCCCCCTGTCTTTCATCACTGTGTTTTAATTCAACTTCTAAAACACTCAGAAAAACCCAAGTACTGTATCAGTAAAGGTGAAAAAACACACCCAAAATCTCACAAAAGCTGAAACTAAACTGTAGGAAGAACTTTCTGGAGGACTTCCAGAGCAGCACACCAGAGAGACGGGTGGAGATCCGCACTCCTGCAATCTCAAGGCGGACCTGGTGCCAGAGAGAGAGAAACGAGGAACTAGGCGTAAGTCACCTTGACCTCAGGGGGGGGGGGGGAACCTGAGGGCGGAAGCCTAAGGCAGCTCAAAAGAAGAGGTTTCCCAATATTATAGAACAAAGAAAACTGATATAGAAAGACGTGGGGAAGACCTTTGCGCAAAGAGGCAAAACCACTCTCTGGTACAAACGCTCCAATTCCCTGGCACAGCAGCGCTGAACTCTCTTATAAAAAGGAGACTGTTAAAAGCAAATGCCTCCCCGTAAAATAAAATTGAAAGAAAACAATTGGAAAACCTCTGCCTGTTCAGTGGAGGGAGGGGGAGGCAGGAAGAAACAGTTTGTGAAAGGAACTACAGAACTGAACAGACAACAGAGAAGGGGCCATACTCCTCACGTGAAAACCCTCTGTTAATAATTGCACAAGGTGTTTTAAGAAAAGCGTGCCTAGATACACCAGACTGAGCAAAAATAAACGGACAGAAACTAGAAATTAGAAGAAACTAGAAGAGTAAACTACTGGAGAGCTTTATAATGGACTAAAAACTGTAGCGAAAATAAATGACTAAAAAACAGACCCGCTGAGGAAAAATAACTTGAGAAAACTGATATACCTGTGTGAGAGAGGAGATAGAGAGGTGTGGAGGGCGATTGCTGAGTCATGGGGGCCCTCCACAATTGACGGAGATTACTGAGAACAAAGATAGGAAGAGGAGATAAAGAGGAGATTCTAAAGACCTCAGAGAAAGAAACACAGGGAAGGAAGGAAACTGAAGGAGGAAACAGTGACTGCCCCTGGCCTCAGAGGAAATAAAGGCCAGTTAGCCCAGTCCCAGGTTGCGGGTGCAACGTCGTTGGAAACCTGTTTCTGCCAGCACCCAGACCTGTTCTTCCAAAGTTCCCGACCACGCCCAGCTTATTGCTTTGGACCCCGCTTCGCCCTTGGTGGACAGTCTCCAGACCCTCGACCCAGGACCGGACTCTGACCACGCCTCACGGTAACCTCCCCCCGGGACCAGCACAGTTTGCTCACGCCACACCCGCACTCCCCCTTCGTTGGAGTGCGTTCGGGAAGAGCCAGAAGCCATGGCCAATCAGGCAGCTGCGTTGGTGGCATTGGCCCAGGAGAACCAGGCCTTGACCCACACCGTTCAGCAGCTAAGCAATGCGGTTACGGCACTTCAACAGCAGTTGGACGCATTACCGGCTCCTGGGGCTGACACCCCAGATTCTGGCAGGTACCCAGTGGCCCTGCCAGAGAAATTTGATGGATCCCCAGCCAGCTTTCCCATGTTCCTCGCCCACACCAAGCTGTATATTCAGGGTCGAGCCCGGAATTTTCCTGACGATCGAACCAAGGTGCACTTCTTGATCAGTTTATTAAAGGACCAGGTGGCCAAGTGGGCCTTGCCACTGCTCCGGCAGACTATGAGGGGTTTTGTAACCACTTGGAGACTGCGTTTGGCAACCCTCTGAAGGGGAGCCAAGCCAATTGGGCGATTCGTCGGTTGAGACAGGGCAACTCCACAGCCGCCGCCTATGCCACAGAATTTCGGCTGTTGGCGCAGGACTTGTCTTGGAATGACTCTGCACTTTGGGACCAGTATCTTGAGGGACTGTCGGATGAGATACTCGACCAGCTGGCCACGATGGATCGCCCCACAACTCTGGACGCCCTCATTCAGCGGAGCCTGCAGATAGACGATCGGCTGGAGGACTGTCGCCAGGCCAAGGGACAGCCAGCACTCCCGGCTCCTGGCTCCAGGCCTGCCCAGCAGGACCACGGCCACAGCCGAGTTGCCGGACGAGCCAACGCAGCTCGGGGCAGCACGACCTCGCCTCTCCCCCTCGGAGAAGACGCGGCGTCGGGAGGGGAACCTGTGGCTCTACTGCGGTGGGAGTGGACAGTATGCCCGATCCTGTCCCAAGAAGATGCCGGCCACAGGGAAACCGCCAACCCCAGTAGCTGAAGGCCCTGGATACCTGGGGTCCCAAACCATGCAAGAGGGGCCCTCACCGGTGGAATTGTGACACCTCATGGTTCCGGTGCGCCCATACCCCCCTGGCGGGCCCTGGATTCTCACCCATGCTCTGGTGGATTCAGGGGCAACCCGCTCGTATATGGACTCTGCCTTTGCCGCCCATCATCAGGTGCCACTCCAGGATAAGTCGGAACCGGTACAGGTGGAGGCAATTGACGGGCGGCTCCTGCGCTCAGGCGCCGTTACTCAGGAGACACAGCCCTTGGTTCTGTGTCACCAGCAGCACCGGGAGGTGCGAACTTTGGACATCGCTACCATGCCCCGGTTTCCCCTGGTGCTCGGGATGGATTGGCTGGAGTCTCACAATGTTCAGATTGACTGGGTCAATCGGACTGTGCACTTCCCAGACCCGTGTCCCCATGCTCGGTCCGATATGCTAGCAGCCGCAACCACTAAGGAGGCTGCATCAACGCTCCCTGCGGTTTACCGGGACTACCAAGACGTGTTCGAGGAACGGGGGGCAGACCAGCTGCCACCCCATCGGTCTTTCGACTGTGGCATAGACCTCCAGCCCGGGGTGCCCCTGCCTGTGAGTCGCCTATACTCTCTTACGGAGCCGGAGCGCGAAGCTTTGCAGTACTTCCTTCGCAAGAACCTGAAGCAAGGGTTCATTCGGCCTTCCACCTTGCCCACCGCTGCTCCAGTGCTCTTCGTTAAGAAGTGTGGGGAGCTTTGTCTTTGCCATGACTACCGGGCCCTGAACAAGATTACTATCCCAGACCGGTACCCCTTGCCCCTTATCTCGGTGTTGCTGGAGCGGGTGCAAGGGGCACAGGTGTTCACCAAGCTAGACCTCCGTGGGGCCTACAATTTAATTCGGATCCGAGCCGGGGATGAGTGGAAGACAGCATTCGGGACCCGGTATGGGCAGTTCGAATACCTGGTCATGCCTTTTGGATTGTGCAACGCGCCTGCTGTGTTCCAACGGTGCATCAACCACGTGTTCCAGGACTTGCTAGACAAGTACGTGATGGTGTACTTAGATGACATTCTGATTTTCTCCCGTGACCCGGCTCACCACGAGGGTCATGTCCGGACCGTGCTGCAGCGCTTGCGGGAGCACCGCCTGTATGCGAAGCTCAGCAAGTGCGACTTCCATCAGCGGTCAGTGGACTTCCTTGGTCACCGACTCTCTCCAGATGGGGTGCAGATGGATCCTGGGAAGGCGGCAGCGGTCCGGGAATGGGCGGCACCTCGGAACCGCAAGGACCTACAGCGATTCCTAGGGTTCGCCAACTATTACCGGACCTTCATTTTCCTGGGACAAGGAGGCAGAGGAAGCATTTCAGGGGTTGAAAGCCTGTTTCCAGAGGGCACCGATCTTGCAACATCCTGATCCCTCTCGACCCTTTGTGGTAGAGACTGACGCCTTCAGCACGGCTCTCGGTGCCGTCTTGTCCCAGCAGCACGGACCTGATGCGCCACTGTTACCCTGCGCCTTCTATTCCCGCCAGCTCCTTCCGGTGGAGCATAACTACCGTGTGGGAGCGGGAACTACTGGCCATCAAGGTGGCCTTTGAGGTCTGGCACCACCAACTTGAGGGGGCACGACACCCGGTGGAGCTGAGAACCGACCACCGGAACCTGGAGTACCTCCAGACCACCCGCAAGTTGAACCAAAGGCAGATCCGGTGGGCGTTCTTCTCCCGGTTTCAGTTCCGGATCCGCTATATCCCCAGCTCCCAAAATCAGAAGGCGGGTGCCCTGTCCCAGAAACCTGAAGAAATCGCAGACACGGTACAGCAAGCAGTACCAACAACGATTTTACCACCGGCCGCGTTTCTGGCTACTCAGGAGGCTGAGCCACTGCTGGCTCGGGTGCGGGAATAGTAGTGGGACGACGCTTGGGCCCAGGAAAGACTCCGGGAACTGGCCGAAGGGTCATGCCCTCAGTATCCGGGGCTGGTCTTGCACCAGGGCCTTCTGCTGCACCACGGTCGCCTGTACATCCTGCCAGGGCCACTGCGGGCTGAAGTTCTCCGGATGGCCCATGATGCCCCAGCAGCGGGACACTTTGGGCAGTATCGGACCACCCATCTGGTAAGCCGCGAGTTTTGGTGGCCCCGCCTGAAGGCTGACGTGGCTCGCTACGTCACTAGTTGTGACGTCTGCCGGCGGGCCAAGGGTCCTGCCGGACGACCCCCCAGCCTTCTTCAGCCGTTGCCAGTCCCACCACGTCCTTGGCACACGGTTTCACTGGACTTTGTGGTGGACTTACCCCCGTCTCGTGGCTGTACCTGCCTCCTAGTTTTCTCCGACCATTTCACTAAGATGGTGCACTGTGCCCCCTGCCCATCCGTACCCACAGCTAAGAAAACCGCTCAGCTATACCTTCAGCATGTCTTCCGCCTGCATGGCCTACCTGAGCGTGTCGTGTCCGACCAGGGCGTTCAGTTCACATCCCGTTTCTGGCGAGCATTGCCCCAGACCCTCGGGACAGAGGTCTGTCTATCATCAGCCTACCTCCCACAGACTGATGGCCAGACGGAACGGGCGAACGCGGTGCTGGAGCATCATCATCAACCTTTTATTCGACCGTCAGTCAGAAAAAAAAGTACATTTGTCAATACACAGTTAAAAGCTCCAGGAAATTTTTAGAACTTAGCCAACACTAAAAT
The DNA here is from genome assembly GCF_965112155.1 of Podarcis liolepis. Classification (NCBI taxonomy): domain Eukaryota; kingdom Metazoa; phylum Chordata; class Lepidosauria; order Squamata; family Lacertidae; genus Podarcis; species Podarcis liolepis. The sequence goes on from NC_139568.1 coordinate 10,591,667, forward strand.
GGGCTAAACAGATAGCCCCATATTAATACAGTCAATTATAATCTTGCGACGCTTAAAAGCCAAAAAAAGAAATTTGGCCACCAAGGAAGGTATAGCTCTAGTGACGTTATTCAGCAGGTGTAAAACCTGGTTTTCTCCAGATAGGAAGCTAGATTGACATAGGAGTGGGTCTATAAAATTATGTCTAAGCTCTGCATAAGAAGGGCAAGTCAAGAGAATGTGTTCGGTGGACTCAACCACACCCATGGCACAATGACAGGTTCTCTGGGCATATGGTACTCCCCTGTACCTTCCCCACAATATCGCAGAGTCAAGGACATTTAATCTAGCCGCTGTAAGAAGTCTACGGTATTCCACATAGAGAATTTCTGCAAGGTAGGGGGCTGGTATGGTCCGATAAATCTGGTCCCCTAGGAACATCCCTGGTTTTACCTGGGCTATGTCCTCTTGTCTGGCAATGTCACTCAGTCTCCGGGAGATCACAGCTCTAGCTTGATTGTATGTCATAGACTCAAAGTAAAGGTGAGACAATCCGCAGGATTGAACCTCGTTAGTGACCTACCTTTCCCACGATGATTGGAAATCGTCCCTCAATATCAAGGGGGCAATAACCACTGGTTTAAAACAAAGCTTGAGCCATAGCCAGAGCTTCGTCTTCAAGGCCACATGCCGTAGAGCTTGCCAGCCGACCTCTAATCTCATAACCGCACCTGCTACCGAGGGGGGAATCCTAAGGATGGCTCTAAGGAATCGTGTTTGGATAGAATCCATTTTCAAAAAATCCCTACGGGAGCCTAAAGAGATGCCCACCAAAAGAAGGGGGAGGGGAGGACTTTCATTTGAAAGAGTCTCAAAGCTATCTTCACTGATTGAGCCTGATTCTTGGCAATATAAGGATCTAATCTGGATGGCTGTTTTAGATGTGTTGGTTGTTATATAGTCTCTATGGGCCAGAAAAGACCTATTTGACCGTATTACTTGTCCCAGATATTTAAAGCAGTTAACCTGCTCTAAGGGGATCCCGTTCATCGACCATCGATGGAGTCTTGGTCGGGCAGAGAAGACCATGATCTTGGTCTTAGCATAGTTGGGTTGGAGCTCATGCTGATCACAGTATTCATGTAGAGCTTGCAACATTCTCCTCAGTCCAATAGGGGATCTGGCAAGAAGTGCGGCGTCATCCGCATACAGAAGAACATTCAGAGATCAGCCTGCTAATTTGGGGGGGTGGAAAGCATCATTGGCCATGTGAGTCACCAGTGAGTTAATGTAAAAATTAAACAATGCTGGGGCCAATAGACAACCCTGTCTTACCCCTCTATTGGTGGTAACAGGGTTGGAGACTAGGCCTTTATTGTCTAGCCTGATTCTCAGAAAGGTGTTTGTATGGAGGCTGATAATCAGATGAAGGAGACGACGATCGATCTTTGTAGCAGCCAGTTTTGTCCATAGCTGCTTTCTAGAGATTCGATCAAATGCATGCTTAAGGTCAATAAAAGCCACATGAAGAACCTTTGGGGCTTTGCCGGCATACTTCTCCGCCAGGTGATTCAAGGTTAATATTTGGTCTGTAGTAGATCTTCCAGGGCGAAAACCTGCCTGTTCATCGGCAATGATATTGTCGTCCTCCATCCATTTTGATAGTTTGTTTAGCAGGTACCCCGAGTAAATCTTCCCAATGACATTTAGCAAGCTGATTGGCCTAAAGTTGCTCGGCTCTGTACGTGGGCCTTTCTTATGTATTAATACAATCAACGCCGAGCTCCAGCTTGAGGGAAATTTTGCTGTTTTGTTTATATACGTGTAAAGTGCTGCTAAAAGTGGGATCCACCAATCTTTATTTGCTTTGATGGCATCAATGGATATAAGGTCATCACCGGGGGCCTTGCCTGCTTTAAATCAATCTATGAGAGTTTCAACTTCAGGGCATGTAACTGGGTCCCAATCGGGCAGTGCTTCCGGCTCCACCGTATCTCCGCAGGCATCATGAGCTGCATACAGATCGGCGAAGTATCTTTCCCAAGTGTCCGCTGAGATGTGGGGTTCTATTCTTGCAAGCGGCCTACCCAGGTATCTGGAAATTAACTGCCAAAAAGAGGCTGGAGTTCTGTTCTCTGCAGCTATCAAAAGGTTGTTCCAATTGTTTCTTTCTGCCTCGAGCTTCTTTTCCTTTAGTAGTGCTTTATAACGTCTCCTGAGGGTGATAAGACGGTTATTTGGCATGGGGTCATTTGATGCTCTGTATGCCAACCATTCATTATACAGTTGATTCTTGAAGTTTTTGCATTCCTCATCGAACCATTTTTTGTGGAAAAACTGTTTACCATGCTTTGTGGGGGACCGACCTAGTGTTGGTTTTAGAAGTTCTACTAGATCGTCATACATTGGTAGAGGCTCATCCGCCTGCATAAGGGAAGCCCTTTTTATTTGGAGCTGATCAGACCAGAGAAATTCGTTCAACTGCTGGGCCGAATTGGAGGTCCATTTAAGGGCTGTAGGTCTTATCTCCAGATGATAATTTGATAGGTGCACAAAGGAGTGCCTATCAAGTTCGTCAGCCAGAGTCAAGGAAATTTCTAGAGGGAAGTGATCACTCTCCAATCTTGAAGCCACCTTAAAGCTGGATATTTTTGGTGTAAGGTCAGGAGATATCTGTCAGGGAACTGCCATCGGAGCATCAGGTGGTGGAGGGGCTCAGGGAGGAAGAAAGAGACTCTACAGCTGAAGCAGGGACCAGCAGGGGGAGGAGTGGGTCTCTGAGGGAATGCGAGCAGGAGGGAGGGCTCAGGGACGCTTCCAGCGAGAACAGTGGGGAGGTATCTGAGTCTCCCATAGGGAGACCCACACCTCGCCGGAAACTGTCACGCCGTGAGTCCAGGAGACGCGTTTCCGTTAAGGAGCTCCTTTGCTGGAAACGCTTCCGCAGACAGCCACTGTCGGACTCTACTAGTGACTAGAGCAGGCATGTCTGAGGAGCTCCGTCACACACGGAGGTTTGTGGGGTCGCACAAACTCTGAGGGAGCACGTTTTACGCACAAGCAGCTAATCAATCCCTAACAGCAGTCCGACAGTCTCTGTACGCTGCCTGTGCAAGAGAAAGCATCATGAGCGAACCAACCGGAACCGGAGGAGCGGGGGCTGGAGCTGGTCCAAGCTTGGAAGATAGATACCGAGCGTTGGAGGTCCAACTGGCGCTGCAGACGGCGAGGCTGGAGGAGAGAAGGGCTCAGGATGCAGACAAGAAGGGGAGAGCCACTCAGTTCCCCAGAAAGGTACCAGGATTGGTGCAGAAATTTGGGGGGGACCCCAAGGATTACCATGCCTTTAGGACAGAGATGCAATATGCCATTAATGTGCAGTTCGATGAGTTCCCTGATGAGGAATCGCGGGTTGCTTTCGTAATTGGGCATCTTGAGAAAGGGGCGAGAGACTGGGTTCGACCCGTAATGGCAACGCACAATGACGTACTAAAGGACACGATGAAGTTCTTTCGTGCCATGGATATCATGTTTTCCAGCGATATTGAGGAAGGGGTGGTGCGCAGACAGCTAATGGCTTGCAAGCAGGGAAGTCGATCTGTCCGTGAGTACTGGACTGAGTTTACCATGCTGATTCACAGACTGGGTTGGGATTTATCGGCGGCACCCATTCAGATGCTATTTGAAGAAGGTCTTTCTTCGGCGGTGAAAGACGAGCTGTCACGGAGCCCCAGGGCGGGGTCTATGGATCAGCTGACCAAATCTGCGCTGACCATAGGAGCGCGGCAAGAGGCAAGAGCCTTGGAGAGGCGGGAAGGGAGAGGGGAACGTTGGAAGGAGTTCCGCATTCCAGACATTCCTGAGCCAGCTTTCCCGCCGGCAGAGCCGATGGAAATCGGAACAGCGCGCGCGCGCGCATTTTCAAAAACCAGCGAGGGGGCTAAGAAGGAGGGAAAGGGCGCCCGGAAATGCTATCTCTGCCAACAGCCAGGCCACTTTGCCAGAGTCTGCCCCCAGAGGAAGGAATGGCAAGGGATGGTGGGAGCTGTTGAGGGGGGAGAACAGGGGGAAACGGAGCAGGTAAAAGCCAACGCCTGGTTGCCACAATCGGGGCACTGCAGCCAGGCCAAAGAGCAGTGAAAGTGCCCGTGCCAGAAGCTCCTCGACCTGCTCTAGTGATTGAAGTGTCGCTAGAGCTGCAAAATGGGCACCCCCTAAAAATAAAGGCGCTATTGGACTCAGGCAGCTCCTGCAATTTTATGAGCAAGGAGTTTGCTGCTGAACACCAGATACAGACTATCCCTTTAAGCAACCCCCTGCAGGTGACCACGATTGATGGCAGGGAGTTGTTGGGAGGAGGAGTCAGCTTGCAGACTGTCCCAATGATAATGAGGGTGGCAAGGCACACAGAACTGATAGCGTTTAATGTGGCCACCCTGGGAGGCGCTCCCATTATTTTGGGAATGAGCTGGCTAGCTCTACATGATCCGCTGGTTGGCTGGCATCAAAGAGTGGTGTCCTTTGGTTCAGCACATTGCTTAGAACACTGCAAAGGGGAAAAGGGTTCAGCAGGGGCCCAAGCCACCCTAGCAGGGACTGAAGTAATGGAGAAGGTGAAGGTACCACCACAGTATGCAGATCTCAGCGACGTGTTCAGCGAGAAGGAAGCTGACCAACTACCACCTCATAGGCCCTTTGATTGCCAGATCAATTTACTCCCTGGAGCACAGCTTCCCGTGGGCAAGTTGTATGCCATGTCAGACAGAGAAATGCAGGAGTTGCGAGGGTTTATTGACAAGAACCTGAAGAGAGGCTTCATCAGAGAGTCCAAAGCAGCAGGGGGTAGCCCAGTGTTTTTTGTGGACAAAAAAAACGCGGACAAGCCGAGACTTGTATGTGATTTTAGGAGGTTAAATGCAGTGACTGAACCAGTGGCTTTCCCTATGCCCAGGATTGATGATATTTTGACCAGGGTGAGGAAGGGAAAGATTTTTACTAAGCTGGATCTAAGGGGGGCGTACAACCTGATACGCATAAGGAAAGGGGATGAATGGAAAACCACCATGTTTACCCCTTTGGGGGCATTTGAATACCTCGTTATGCCATTTGGATTACAAGCAGGCTCAGCGTGTTTTCAATCTTTTATGAACCACGTACTGGGCCCTTTGCTCTACAAGAATTGCGTTGCTTTCCTAGATGATGTGTTGGTGTATTCGGAGAATGAGGAGCAACATGTGAGAGACGTCAGAGAAGTGTTGAGCAGACTGCAAGCCAACAGGCTGTGGGTGAAACTGGAGAAGTGTCGGTTCCATACCAAGGAGGTGGAATTCCTGGGGTACCGCCTGTCAGACAAGGGATTGGCCATGGATCCCGGCAAGGTACAGGCAGTGCTGGAATGGAAAACACCCAAAACCAAGAAGGATGTGCAGAGGTTCCTAGGGTTTGGAAACTTTTATCGTAAGTTCATCCGCAACTTCGCCCATCTGACGGCGCCCATCACTGACTGTCTCAGCAGTAAAAAGAAGTTTGTATGGACGGCGGAGGCGGAGCGAGCGTTTGAGGAGCTGAAAAGGGCCTTCGCCTCTGAAGAACAACTTCTGCATGTGGATTTACGAAAGAAGCTAAGGGTTGAAACAGACGCATCTGACAGAGCCATAGGGGCGGTGCTTCTTCTGCAGCCGGGGAAGGAGGAGTCAGAGTGGCGACCGTGTGCCTTCTTTTCGCGAAAGCTGAACAAATCCGAGAGGAACTACACGGTGTACGACCGAGAACTTCTTGCTATTCATGAGGCGTTCCGGAGATGGAGGCATCTGCTAGTTGGTGCACAACATAAGGTGCAAGTGTGCACGGACCATAAAAATCTAGAGTATTGGAGAACTGCGCGAGTGCTCAACCAAAGGCAGTTGAGATGGGCCCAGGAGTTCTCCAAATTTAACTTTGAGATTTGTTACGTGCCAGGCCCAGAGAATGTTAGGGCGGACGCTCTCTCACGCAAACCTGAATATTTGGAGGGGGAGGGAGCACCCGAAGAAACCCATATCATTCCAGAGGACCGCTGGGTGTGTGGGGCGACTTTGGTGGGGCAAAGGGAATTGGTAGAGGGTACGGTGCATGATGCATACGCCCAGGACAAACTCAGGGGTCTCAGGAGGGAGGAAGACAAATCCGGTGGTTTTGAGGAGAGAAACGGGGCATTGTATTATAAGGGAGCGTTATATATACCTGAAGGGGAATTGAGGGAGAAGGTACTCAAGCAGCTGCACGATAGCCCCACAGCAGGGCATTTTGGGCAACACAAGACCATGTGGCTGGTTACCAGGGAATTTTGGTGGCCCAAGGTCAGGGAAGATGTGCGGGAGTATGTGAGAGGGTGTGAACAATGCCAAAGAGCCAAGGGGGAGAGGCGGGCGCCGGCTGGTTTATTAGAACCACTGCCCACACCTGAAAGACCGTGGGAAGCAGTGGCAATAGATTTCATGACTGATCTGCCAAGGTCTAGAGGGAAAACAGCCATCATGGTTGTAGTAGACCTGTTAACTAAAATGGCCCACTTTATAGCCTGCTCACATGCAGTCACAGCAGAAGAAACAGCCAAATTGTTTGTAGAGAATGTGTTTCGGTTGCATGGCGCCCCCTTGAGGGTGGTTTCAGACCGAGGGAAACAATTTACTTCCAGGTTCTGGAGGAAGCTCATGAGCTTACTGCATGTAGAGGTTAATTTTTCAACGGCCCGTCATCCAGAAACCAACGGGCAGGCGGAAAGAGCAAATGGGGTTCTCCAACAATATTTGAGGTGTTATGTTAATGACAGAGAGAATGATTGGGTGGAGAAGCTGGCGTTGGCAGAATTTGCCTACAACAATGCAGAGAACGTGTCCACGGGGATGAGCCCCTTTTTGGCTAATCACGGGTGCCATCCCAGAGCCTTCCCAGGGGGGGAGGGGGAAAACTGGAGCGTTCCAGCTGCAGAACAGTTCGTTGAAGAAATGGAAGCGATCCATCGCCAGCTCCAACTCAACTTAAACAGGGCTAAGGAGGAATATAAGAGGCAGGCAGACAAAAACAGAAGGGAAGGTGAAAGCATCAGGGTGGGGGACCAGGTGTGGCTGTCAACCCAAGGGTTGCCGTTCAAAGGAGGTTGTAAGAAATTAAGACCCAAAAGGCTGGGTCCGTTTGAAGTCATGCAGCAGGTCAATCCAGTGGCTTTCAGGCTCCGGTTACCGAACCACATGAAGCTGCACCCAGTTTTTCACAGGTCGTTGCTGTCACCGTATAGAGGAGACAGTGAAGGGAGGGTCACTAGGGGACCAGCAATGGAGGAGAAGGAACACAGCTACCATGTAGCGGAGATCCTCGATTCCAGGTGGAAGGGAGATCAAGTAGAGTATTTGGTAATGTGGGAAGGGGAACCGGAGTCGGAAAACACCTGGGTTAGGGCAGAGGATGTCAATGACGAAGTTTTAATAGAGACTTTTCATCAGAGGTTCCCACGTAAACCTCAGCCTGTAGCGAGGTTCCGAAGGGAATACTTTGCCACCACCGACGAGGAAGAGGAGTTGGAGGGGTTCCCAGATTCTGAAGAGGAAGAGGAGTCAGCGAGCCAGGACGACGATCGATGGAGGGAATTGTTCGAGACGTCGGAAGATGAGGAAGATTCTTTTCGGGGTTTTAGCCCTTCACCTCCCAGGGGAGAGGAAATGGGAGGGGGTGAGGGGGGCCCTGGAGGGGAGGTGGATGTCAGGGAACTGCCATCGGAGCATCAGGTGGTGGAGGGGCTCAGGGAGGAAGAAAGAGACTCTACAGCTGAAGCAGGGACCAGCAGGGGGAGGAGTGGGTCTCTGAGGGAATGCGAGCAGGAGGGAGGGCTCAGGGACGCTTCCAGCGAGAACAGTGGGGAGGTATCTGAGTCTCCCATAGGGAGACCCACACCTCGCCGGAAACTGTCACGCCGTGAGTCCAGGAGACGCGTTTCCGTTAAGGAGCTCCTTTGCTGGAAACGCTTCCGCAGACAGCCACTGTCGGACTCTACTAGTGACTAGAGCAGGCATGTCTGAGGAGCTCCGTCACACACGGAGGTTTGTGGGGTCGCACAAACTCTGAGGGAGCACGTTTTACGCACAAGCAGCTAATCAATCCCTAACAATATCCATACAAAATCAATAGTGGATGCACGTGAACCTGACCAATAGGTGAATTCGGCAGGGTAGTCCGAGCTGACTGCCCCATTTAACAGAAGGAAATTGAGGGCCAGCAAGGTTTGCCTGCATATGAAACCTGCGTAAGTGGCTATGTTATCTTTGAATTTCCTTGGTAAAAGATGTGTAGTCATAAGAGGTGAGGAAGGGTACTTGCTAAATTTAGAGAATAAGATTTGGTCAGTGTGTGACAGGCGTCCATTAAAATCTCCCGCCAACAGAAAAGTGGCTTCGGGGTATTTATCAAAAAGTGTTTCCAATGTCGCTTGGATTTCCTGCCATCTCAAATCAACCAAATTTCTCTTATAAATTGGACATAAGTAGATATTGATCACTACTATCGTTTCCTCTGCTGTTCGCAACTTTATAATCCGCATGAGTGACGACTGGATGTCGGTTTTTTCCGCCTGGAGATTTATGGCTAAGGAAACAAAAGTAGCCAAGCCTCCTTACGGTCTACCATGTGATAACGAGTTCTGCGTGGCATTCAGGTAGAAGCCCTTGTATCCTGTTAGATAGAAGTCCTCACAGGCCCATGACTCTTGGAATAGAAGGATGTGGCTGCCATTTATATAAGCAACAAATGATGGATCTGTCAGTTTGGATTTAATACCAGCCACATTCCATGATAGTAATGTAAGAGGCCGCTTTGTGTTTCCCTCAAGTCATGATTTCTCATGCGTGGTTAATCCTGGAGAATCCAAATGGGGGAGCACGCTGCGTGAAGGGGCAGTAGGGTGAAAAAAAGCAGTGATTTTTGATTGTTTGCATTTCAGGTTCAGGTTGTCACAAGTCACAGGAGCAGCCAGTGGCTGGGGCGAATTTATAGATCGCTGTAAGAGAAAATCTTGATACGAGGGGGTGTTACTAACCGACAAGTCCATAGACTCGTCGTTTGCCGTAAGCTCTGTAGTTGCAGGAGTCATGCCTTGAGGATCGAGGCTTGTTGATGGAAAAGCACTATATAAGGCAGAAGAAAGATATCCTTTTCGGTTAGCTTCCAGTAGTTTGTTTAGCCTTGCCACTGCCTCAGTGTTTGTCCAAAGGGCTACTGGATCTCCCAGTGTCTCTTGCATCGTCATAGTATCAGCACAAGGAATGCAGCCATTTTGAGGATTGGAGATCGTTATCGCTGCAGGGGGGTCCACATAGGCTTGTGTCTGCCAATCTTTAGAAGCATCTATAGTGGCCAAAGCTGGACCCGTCAAAACTCTACCCCTTAAGGCAGTCCCTTCTTGCCGGTGGGATGGTCGGCTAGTAAATCGTGGGGAGGGGTTCATAGGAAGGGTCCGTTGCTGCGAATTCCGGTCATGATCCTCAGTCCTCCTTGTAGGCCGGCTAACCAAGTTTGCTGAGTTTGGGATTTTCCCAATAATGCCCCTACAGTTGTTAAAGAAGCATCTTTGTGGAAAGATTCCAAACCAGTTGAGACGATTTCGAAGTTTGCTCAAAAGTGCAGGAAGCCTGGGCGAGTCGAACTTGAGCAACAAGCGCTTAAATTTTGGAGTCTCTGGCAGCCATTCTAATGATAGGAGACCACCCTGGGCCAAGTAGGACCTGGTCAACATTCGCAATGAGGTCACAGCAGCTTTACAATTTCTCCAGGCATAATAGGGGAAGCAGGAGTGAGCGATGTTCAGGCATATATTGTTAGGGGTGAGTTGGAGGTTTACTAGCTGCTGCCCCCTACTTGGGCTCTGTGCCTTATGATTATCAGGTCCCTGATGCTTTAATGGCGGATTCAAAATCGAGATGGGTTTTGGTGAAGGCATTTAGTTTTCCCTCTAACATATTGATGGAAGCTGATAGCACCTTTATTTCGTCAGCCAAGTGCAGGCAATATTTCTGCAAAGTCCTCAGCTCCGCTGATCGTACTATATCACATAAAGATTAACGATGAGGGTCGGGGTAGGGAGAGAGGCCATCTGGGCTGGAGGTCATATCCAACAGCGATTTGTCTCCTGGCAAGGGAGTATTTGAAGTCGTTGCGGGATCATATGGACAGTCTACCTGCTTGGAGGTGTTTAAAAGGTTGTTTGGAGTCATTGCAGGATCATGTAGGCAATCTTAACTGTTTGGAAGTAACAGGTGAAGGAGGCACAAGATTGCAAAAAAAACTCCTCCAATGATGAGATAGAAGGCTCTAAGTGGTGAATCCAGCCCAGTAGGCTTCGAAACCTTAGACATAGGTTCTGAGGCATTAAAGGAACGGTCTTCCCCAGAAGAGGTATGGCCACGTTTTAGATTCGTCATGCTAAACCCCTTGAGCGGCTCGGTTATCTAAGAGTCCTTCAAAGGTTAAGCAAGAGCTGGTGGAAGGCCAGGGAAACGCGGCCGGTGGCTGCCCAAGTTACAGCTAATCAGGTTGTTAGTGAAGCTCATTAAGGAGATTTATGGTGCTGGCTTTGCAAGATTCCACAGGGTGAGTTCCTGGCGTTATCATCAAAACATTATCGTGCCAACTTCCAGAGAAAAATAGAAACGGAGTAACTTACAGCAGGAACTTGGAAAAGGGAGGGGAGCTCCGGCAAGCGCGTCTTACTTCGTCGCCATCTTGGACCCTTGGTGCTGGAGCAGTACCTCCGGTGTTACTGCAGCTACCAGCAGGATGACTGGGTCGACCACCTAGCGTTGACGGAGTTTGCCTACAACAACGCGGTGAACGCATCCACCCAGCAGATCCCGTTCCAGGCCAGTTACAGTTACCATCCGCGGTTGTTCCCGGATGTGCTGCCGGCATCCGCAGTCCCTGCGGTGACAGAGTGGCTTCAGGAGCTCCAGTCTCAGCAACAACTATTGATGGAGCAACTGCGCCAGGCCAAGGAGGCGTACAAGGCCCAGGCCGACCGCCACCGCCAGGTGGGGCCAGAACTCCACGTCGGTGACCTGGTATGGCTCTCCACTCGCCACCTCCACCCCTCTTGACCTTCATGGAAGCTGGACGACCGTTTCACCGGCCCGTTTCCCATCATGGACCAGGTCTCGCCTGTGGCATTCCGTCTCCAGTTGCCCGCAACCCTGAAGGTTCACCCGGTATTCCACAGGTCCCTTCTGAGTCCGGTGGCCCCGCCCGATGAGTTCCACCCAAACCGTCCACGACCACAGCCAGTTTTGGTTCAGGGGGAGCCCGAGTACGAGGTGGAACGCATTCTGGACTCCCGATACCGCAGGGGAAGGCTGCAGTATCTCATAGACTGGAAAGGGGTATGGACCTGAGGATCGTTCCTGGGAACCAGCAGCCAACGTCCACGCGCCTGCCTGCCTCTGTGATTTCCATGTGGTGTACCCCAACAAGCCAGGTCCGGACCCTCGGTTGAGGGGGGCCTGGGAGGGGGGATGGTGTGATGCCCTGGGAATCCGATTCAGAGGCTGAACCGGAAGAACCCCAGCCTGCACAAGAGTCCCCGCCTCCAGGGCCGGCTGAGCTGGGGCGGGGCCTTGGATCTGAAGCGCCTGCACCTGTGCCGGATCCTCAGGAGCAGGCACCAGGTGATTCCACTCTAGCTCCGGAGGTGATTAAGGACACAGTGCCTACAGGTGCGCCTCTCCCGGCCCTGCTAGAGGAAGGTGAGTCTCCCCCTGGGTCCAGTAACTCCCCAGCCTCTCCTGAACTGCAAAGGCTTAGGGCAGAGAGGCGGAGGGAACTGGTTTCTCCCAGGAGGAGTGCTCGCCTTAAGGCCAGGAGAGGCGGGTCATCTGTGGGCCGGGACCGCCCGTGGCCTCAGAGGAAATAAAGGCCAGTTAGCCCAGTCCCAGGTTGCGGGAGCAACGTCGTTGGAAACCTGTTTCTGCCAGCACCCAGACCTGTTCTTCCAAAGTTCCCGACCACGCCCGGCTTCTTGCTTTGGACCCCGGCTTTGCCCTTGGTAGACAGTCTCCAGACCCTCGACCCAGGACCGGATTCTGACCACGCCTCACAGTAACCTCCCCCCAGGACCAGCACAAGCAGAAAGTGAAAATAACATGGACATGAAAGAAATATTAGCAGCAATGGAAAGAATGGAGAAAAATCTAGGAGAAAAAATAACAGCTCTGGACAGTAAAACACCAAAATTTAGATCAAACAGTCCAGGAGAGCCAAATAAAAGTACAGAAGCAGGACAAAAGTATGAAAAAAAGCTTGCAAGAACAAAGAGAAATGAAAAGACACCAAGAAAAAAATAAAGAAGAAATAGATGAACTGAAGAAGATACAGGAAGACACTTGGGATTCCTTGGCCATCTTACAGATGAAACAAAAAGAAATTATTCTTCGCGTGCGCGGTGTCAAGGAAAATCAAGATGAAGACATATTGACAAAATTGACAAAGGCAATAGCAGAATGGCTGGGGGTTCAAGAACACGAGATGATATTGGACATTGAAAAAATATTTAGAATAAAGGTGGACAAGACCAAAACAAGGAAAGGACCTGGAGACTGTTTGATGTTTTTAAATTCAAGCCTGCTTAGAGATAAACTACTATTGAAAGGCAGGACAGACCCACTCTGCATAGAAGGGAGCTATGTAGAATTTATGAGAGAGATCCCAACACGCTTGTTGAGGAGGAGGGACAATTATAGATTCATGACATCAGCGCTAAAGAAAAACAAAATAAGGTTTAAATGGGAATTCCCAGAGGTACTGTCATTTACATATAAAGACAGGAGGAGGAATATAGACTATTATTGTATATAGACTATAAAATATTTACTGGAGTTCTTGCAAATAGAATGAAAACTCTGCTAAAAAGGGTAATTAAAAAAGATCAGGCAGGATTTTTGCCAGCCAGAGAAATAAAGGACAACACTAGAATAATTATAGACTTAATAGAATATGCCGAAATGAACCCAAGTAAAGAAATTTCAATGCTTTTGGTAGACGCTGAAAAGGCATTTGACAGTGTCTCTTGGAAATTTATGATCAAAAGCTGTGAAAGTTTAAATTTAGGTAAAAGATTTATGAATGGAATTCAAGCAATTACAAAAAAAAGAGCCAAATTAATCCTAAACAACGAAATTACAGAAGAATTCGACATCGAGAGAGGGACACGACAGGGATGTCCTTTATCCCCACTCCTATTTATAACAATATTAGAACCCCTATTAATAGCTCTGAGAAGGACGAAGAAATAAAGGGCATATGTCTTGGTACACAGTGGTACAAAGTAAGAGCATTTGCAGACGATGTGATCATTACAACCGAAACACCAAAAGAAAGCATTTAAAAAGCATTCGAAAGAATGAAAGAATTTGGCGAAGTAGCAGGATTCAAATTGAACAAAGATAAATTGAAATTGATAACTAAAAATATAGGAGAGAAAGGGAAAAAGGAATTAGAGGAAACAGGACTAAAAATAGAAAATAAAGTGAACTACTTAGGGATATGGATTACAAATAAAAATACAAATTTATTTAAGGATAATTATATAAAAAAATGGAAAGAAATTAAAGGAAGTATGGATAAATGGGGGAAACGAAAACTATCATTAGGAGGAAGAATATCTATGATTAAAATGATGATACTCCCCAAAATTCTATTTTTATTCCAAATGATTCCAATTGTAATAGGAACTAAATATTTTATAAGCTGGCAAAGAGATCTTGCAAATTTTATATGGCGGGGGGGAAAGGCAAGGATGAAATTAGAAGCAATGACGGGCCCAAAGGAAAGTGGAGGATTTGCAGTGCCAGATTTAAGAAAGTATTTTGAGGCAGCGTGTTGGTGTTGGATAAAAAAATGGATATTATTAAAAGATAATGAAGTCCTAACACTAGAGGGCTGGGACAAAATATACGGCTGGCACGGCTATTTATTCTATGACAAAAAAGAACAACATAAAAAAATTACAAATCACATAGTAAGAAAGGCTCTATTGGATGTCTGGGAAACAACAAAAGGAAAAATTATTGAGAAAACTCCCCAATGGGTTTCGCCAGTGGAAGTGAAGCACGTGAAAGTTAGTGGTTTTGGCAAAGTGCAAAAATAAGGATCAAACAGACGCAGCAATGGAGAATAAGAAGGTGAAGTTTATTGTCAGGCAATAAGGACCCAGTTGGAATATCTTCCAAAGAACTGGGACCCCGATTGACAGAAATACAGGGGTCTTTATACCTGAGCAAATCACAGCAAATCATAGATCATAAGACAATCACGAGGGACTCATAACTTGGTCAGCAAAAATCAGCCAATCAGCAAGCAGTTGTCACGCTTCTAGCTCCTGGTCTAGCACTGGTCAAGCGCCGGGTTCCAGTTCTGCTTTCCGATGCTCCCAGTGACGCTCAGTCTAACCTTTCCCCTAGTTATGACAGGACAGGGAGCTTGGACATTTTGTGGTTTTGCTCTTCCTGTTCTGTGGATTAATTTAGCCTGTATCTGAGGGGAATTTGTACCAGAATCTCTGATTCATGTCTTTCCCTTTGTCCGGGGTACACAGATGTTTTTAGGGGAAAGGTCGGTTCCTAACTTTGCTGTTTCAAGCAGTTTGCAGTTAGCTAAGGCACAGCTTCCCTTTTGATTCAAAATGGATTATAAAGTACTGTAATCCTTGATTCGTGTAAGCATATATATATTGAATATATTGATTATTGATAACTGGTTATATGGATAATATAGGGGTAGCCCTTCCTTCCTTGCCTCATTCCCCCCTTTTCAAGCTCAGAGAGAAGATTCATCTGACTCCTGAGCTTGAACACCACTCAGGACATCAGAGTAAACCGTTGCTTCCTGCACTGGGGCCTGTTCCTGCACTGGGGCCTGTTCCCTGCGCATTCGCTCGTAACCATCGTCTTCCTCTGGCTCATCTGGCACTGGAGGCAAAGCTCTGTATATTGCCATAATATGAGGGTCAGTGAGATGCTTAACATTGCGGGCTATCATTCCCCTAAGCAAAGACAGACAACAAGGGATTACAGAAAGAAACAACAGGAAAACAATTCCTCCTATGGCTAAGGCGGTCAGAAGGCCATGCACCCACCCCTCTCCTGGTATCCACGACCATACCTTTTCCCAGGGATTCTGAGTGGGTGTGTTGTCAGCTACCAGAGACTGCAGTTTTTGCAATTGGTCCTCAATTGTCTTGTTGAGGTCGTGAAATTTAACCTGGCACCGACCTTTTGGGACAATTTTACAAAAACCGCCTGCTCGTGCAAGGAGGTAGTCCAAAACCAATCTATGGGTCATTGTCAGTTGGTTCAAATCCTCAACCTCTGACTGCAAGGAGCGCAAGACATGGGTGGTGGCATTGATAGTTTTCTCCAGCCTTCATGTAAGAGCAAACAGTGCCTTTCTATTTTGCTCAGAAACTATCCCTGGGTAAATCCCCATTGAGAGGAATCCTATAAATCCACCCCCAACGCTCCCTACAGAATTTGTCAGATAAATTTCATCTTCACAGTGGTCGCCCAGGGCCGCCCTTTTCCGTCTGCTTGCAAGATGAGGTACCTTGTGATTGATCTCCACTGCAACCGGAAAGGTAAATGCCCCCACGCCGACACACTGGAAATTTCCTGGGTGGAAATTTGTCGCCAATCCATCATATAGAAACCAGAGGTTAGGATCTTTGATCATCCAACCAGAACAAATGGACCCTTGTCCAGTGAAATTAACCGAGTATTGAGGAAAGTATGGGTACAGATCTGAAGAGGTAGTATTGCCCTGGTAGGAGGCATTGTGGGAGCCCCAAAGCCAAAATTTATCCGAGCATTGGGTATAATTTCCCAGCCATCCTTTGTCAATGTGGTACTTAACTTGGGGCCAATACTTCCATTTGGAATTCCATACTCCGGTGGCATGACAGCAAAAACATAGACCTTTTGTGGTTCTGGTATATCTGATATATCGGTAGGGGATGTCATTCATTTCAGTAGGTGGGGCTGCAAAGAGACCACTCTGATTGTAAAGTAGGCCTGCCAACACAACATCAGGATCCTTGATTAATCCTGGTATAAGGGACATGTCTGCTACCTTCCTTGGGTGTTCGTAATATAGGGTAGCATTCTCCCCATATATCTGGAACATGTGTTCAGCATGGTTTATAAAGACATTACCTACTACCATTGGGCCTCTCTGGAGCCACAAGCACATCAAAATCAACAGAAGCTTCATTTTCATTTTCCCCATGTATACCTTCAAGGTTGAACCTTATTAGTTCTAGGTTGATGTTAATACGGTGATCCTTCTTATATACACAAAATACAATGATTAGGACCAGAAAGAGTGAAATTGCAACAATTATATAAGGTAGCAGGTACCAGAACATACCCTTTAGTGAGATATAGCCTCCCGCTCGGCCGCACCCAGTGGACTTATTAGTGGTCCCCAGGTTCTGGTCGAACTGGTGAGGTCAACTCACACTGTATACACTCTGCAACTGCTACCTTGAAGGGACCTGTGGGTGGTGGAGGAAAAACAGCTACAGTGACCAGTATAGCACCTGGAAATGCTCCTTGGGGAGGTGGGTGGGAGAAGCTACGTATGGCTCTCCTTGGTTCCCCTGGCATGTACTCTCCCTTGTAACTATTGTCTTGGACCTGCTTGTGCCCAATCTGGTATGTAGAATTCCCAAAGAAAGAAAGGAATGTAACAACCGTATGCAGTTACCCAATCCACCCACTTGTCATGAATGTCCCCCCTTTTGTTCACCCTTGTTATTGTTATTTGTACTAAGGGTTTATGAGCAACATCTGGCTGGAATCTGGGATTGACTAATTTTAACTGGTAGGGGTCCTCCCATACGCTGGTGCAGCTCCTCAATCTTCCGGTGTGCGTAGACTCACTGGCTTCCGGGGTGCAGTGAGAGCAGACCTGTAGTCCCGTTGCCCGTGCTCCTGCCCGCTTCCGGTGGGGCTAGGTGCAGGGGTTCCTGGTGAGCTTCAACTTCAGAGGGTTAGACGGGTTCAGCTCACAGTTCCAATGACCCTCAGACCGCTTCAGACGAGAATGATGAATCCACGGGGTTACTTCCGCTACTTTCACCGCAGTAGGTGTGGCCAGCAGAACCGTTTAGGGACCTCTCCACCGAGCCGTCAGTGGTTCGTCTTTCCAGTCTCGAACCCAAACTCGGTCTCCTGGCCGAAAGGGATGTACCGGCTCGGATAAGCAGATGGGAATGCATTGGAGACACCACCTGTTTAAATCAAGAAAAATACGAGAAAGAGCCTGGATTTGTTCTGCTGTTATCTGCCCCCCCCACCTGAGTCAAGTCTGCTGTTTTCCCCATGGCTATTGGAGGTGGTCTCCCATACAAAAGTTCAAACGGAGAAAGTTTCAGTCTCTTTGTTGGTGAACATCTGATCCTAAACAAAGCTATAGGCAACATGTCTACCCATTTACAATGAGTTTCCTGGCACAATTTTGCTAACTGTGCTTTAAGAGTCCGATTCATCCTTTCTGTTTTCCCTGAGCTTTGAGGTCTATAGGCCGCATGTAGTTTCCATTGTATTTGCAAGGCTTTGCATACACCATCCACTATTGATGCAATGAAAGCTGGACCATTGTCACTGCCTATACACCTTGGTAGACCAAACCTTGGAATGATTTCTGTTAAGAGGCGTTTTACAACCTCCTGGGCCTTTTCTGTTCTAGCCGGATAAACTTCAGGCCATCCTGTGAGAGTGCATGTGAAAACCAAAAGCGCCTTAAACCCTTTTGCCTTTGGCATTTCTGTAAAATCCACTATTAAATTCTCCATTGGCATTAAGCCTGTTTGCTGTATTCCTGGTGGAGGTACTGGGCCTTGCTTGGGGTTATTTTTTGCGCACAGAAGGCATGCACGTGATACTGCTTCAGCCTTCTGTGATATCCTGGTTATGTAAAATTGCCTATTCAGGCTTTCCCGCAATGCTGTGGCCCCATAGTGAGTGGACTCATGATATTGTTTCACTATGTTCCTGCCTAAGGCTTCTGGGACAAATACTCGCTGGTCTGGAAGGATAAACCATCCATCCTGTGGTGGCATTCTGTATCCCCCTTCCTGTTGGGCCCATTCCTGTTCTGCCTCCGTGTAGATGGGCTTTATTTGCTCTAAATCAACTGCTGTAGGAAGAAGAGATGCTGTTATAGAGGCAGGTGGCGGTGGCAGTAAAGCTGCCCGTTTTGCAGCCAGATCCGCCAATTGATTTCCCTTTGCTGCTTTTGCGGTTCCCTTGCTGTGGCCTCGGCAATGTATGACCGCAACCTTTCTCGGAGCCCACACAGCTTCCAAAAGCGTTTCCAGTTCTGGGCCATATTTTAGCGCTTTCCCTTCTGCCCCTATGAGCCCCCTCTCTTTCCACAAGGCTCCGTGGGCATGTAAAGTTAAAAAAGGAAACTTTGAGTCTGTGTAGATGTTTACGCTACAGCCAGCTGCTAGCTGAAGAGCTCTGGTTAAAGCCACAAGTTCTGCTTTCTGCGCTGAGGATGAAATTGGCAGAGGCTGTGCTTCAATGACATCAGTTAGAGTAACCACAGAATATCCAGCCCTCCTTTGCCCTTCCTTTACAAAGCTGCTTCCATCTGTAAAATATTCCACATCTGGGTCTTTTAACGGCTCATCCTGCAAATCTGGACGGCTAGAGTAAATTGAGTCCATTACTTGAATGCAATCATGAGGTTCATGATCCACTGACTCAGGAAGGGGTAACAAGGAAGCGGGGTTCAAGGTGTTTACAACTTGCAAATGTACTTGTGGGTTACCACACAAAAGCCCTTGGTATTTTGCCATGCGCTCGTTGGAAAGCCGATAACTTCCTTTGTACTCCATTAATGTCAACACAGCATGAGGCACATTCACATAAATCTCCTGTCCAAAGGTGAATTTAAATGCCTTTTTGACCAATAGGGCTGTTGCAGCTACTGATCGCATACAAGGTGGCCATCCTTTCGCCACTGCATCCAGTTGTTCTGACAAATAAGCTACAGGTCTTTTCCAACTTCCCAATACTTGAGTCAAGACCCCTGCTGCAATTCCAGATTTCTCATGAACGAAAAGATAAAAAGCTCTTCCTGGGTTTGGCAAAGCCAAGGCTGGAGCCTGCATCAGTTTAGACTTTAACGTATTGAAAGCTTTCCTTTGCTCTGCATGCCATTCAAAGTGAGCATTTTCTCTGCCTTTTGTGCTTTCATATAGAGGCTTTGCTAGGGTGCTAAAATCAGGGATCCAAATTCGGCAAAAACTTGCAGCCCCCAAAAACCCCCGCAATTGCCTGCAGCTTGTGGGTTCCTTAATGACACAAATGGCTTCCTTCCTTTCGGATCCCAACGCCCTCTGCTGGTGAGAAATGTGAAAACCCAAATATTTCACTGTCTCTTGGCAAATTTGAGCCTTTTTCCGAGACACCTTATATCCTGCCTCCCAAAGGAGATAAAGCAAATCCTCTGTGGCCTTTTTGCAAGTCTCATAGGTACCACAACCAACCAATAAGTCATCCAAATATTGCAGAAGAATCGTTTTCCCAGGTACTGAAGGGAATTTAGACAAATCCTGGGCAAGGGCTGTTCCAAAAAGTGTTGGCGAATTCTTGAATCCCTGGGGCAACCTTGTCCACGTTAATTGGGTTTTTGTCCCCTTGTAAGGATCCTCCCATTGGAATGCAAATATTGGCTGACTTTGGGAGGCAATCCGGCAACAGAAAAATGCATCTTTTAAGTCCAATACAGTAAACACCGTTGCCTCTGATGGAATTAATCCTAGGAGATTGTAAGGATTGGGCAAACATGGATGCACAGTCTGAATTAAATTATTAATCCTTTTCAGATCTTGGACTGGGCGAAACTGGTCTGAATTTGGCTTGCGCACTGGAAAAAGTGGAGAATTCCAGCTGGACTGGCACTTTACCAAAAGCCCATATTGCAAAAACTTGTCTATATGCATCTGCATTCCCTCTGCTGCTTGTCTTGGGATGGGGTATTGTCTGGTTGCTATTGGCTTTGCCCCTGGCTTTAGGTTTATTATGAATGGGGCTATATTCTTTGCCATGCCTGGTGGGTTGTCCTCTGCCCATACTCCAGGTGGGGCTCTCAGATTTTTAGGAATCTGTGAAATGTCCTTTCGGGGGTCTGTTTCTGATAAAGCCCCCATCATTTTCCATGCCTGTTCCCTAGGCACCTCTACTGTGACAATTCCTGATGCAGCCTGGGGTAATTTCATTTCTGCCCCTCTTGGTGTGAAGGTGATCTGTGCTTGAACCTTTGACAGAAAGTCACGTCCCAGCAAGGGGATTGGGCATTCAGGCACATACAGAAATTGATGTGTAAGGGTTTCCCCCCCCAATCTGGCATTCTTGAGGTTGCAAAAACGGTGTAAGGACCCTGTTGCCTGTAGCCCCCACAATAGTCACTGCTTGGTTGCTTTTTGCTTTTAACGGCTTCGTGAGCACCGAAAATTGCGCCCCAGTGTCAATCATGAAATTTACTAAGCGGCTCCCCAGTTTAACTGAGACCATGGGCTCTTGGGAGCCTAAAGAAAGTGTTGAGCCCGGTCTGTCCTATGCATTCTCATTCTCATATTCCTCCAATTGCGCTAATCCAACAAAATCTCTGCTACTTCCTCTGTTCCTCACATATCTTCCAGCTTGCATCCTTCCTCGCTGCGATCCCCATCCACGTCCACGTTCCCTCTGTTCCCTGAATTCACCTTCTCCCTCTGTTTCCCTTGCATCAGGGCACTCCTGTTTCCAATGACCTTCCTTTCTGCAAATTGCACACTGATTCCTTCCCAATGGCAGTCCCCTTCCTCTTCCTCTTCCACGTGCCCTACTGGAACCTCTCCCTTGGGCACCTGTATCATATGCTGAGCCTTGGCTGATGGCTGCAGCCAAAAACACTGCCTTTTGCTTCATTTCCCGAACTCTGTCCTTCTTAACCTCACTTTCTCTGTTCAAATAAACCTTTTGAGCGATTGCTAGGAGCTGATCCATTTGGAATGTTTCAAAAGCGTCTAACTTTTGCAATTTCCTCTTAATGTCCGTAGCACTTTGAGCCACAAATGCCGCATTCACCATTTGCTTACTTTCTGGGGCTTCTGGATCACAGGGGGTATAAATTCTATATGCCTCCATTAAGCGTTCCAAATAATGAGAAGGAGATTCATCCCCAAGTTGAACAACCTCAGCCACTTTGGAAATATTTGTAGGCTTTCTGGCAGCACCCTTTATAGCCTTTATAACTTCCTGCCGATAATTGTCCAAGGCGTCCTTATCCCTTTCTGGGTCCCACCCTGGATCTGTAAGTGGATATCTGGCACGGACCCAAGCATCTGGATTGTTTTCAGAGTTTGGCACCTGAGCCTTAAGATTGTTGTCTGCAGTTGTATCTATCCTTCTCCTTTCCTCAGAGGTGAAAAGGGTCATCAAAAGATGCCTGCAATCTTGCCATGTAGGCAGATGGGTTACCATAATGGAAGCAACTAAATCCAGCATGGCCTGAGGTTTTTCTGAAAAGGGTACCGTATGCGTTTTCCAATTCAATAAATCTGTTGTTGTAAAAGGGACATATTGGAGTGTGACTGCCCTGGAAGGCCAAGGACCAGTTGGTCTCCCATTTGCATCCACTGGCCGTGGCTCTTGGGGCCCCAAGACAGCCCTTAGGGGAAGCATTGGCGCTGGTGCCCCTTTGTTATTTCGTAAGTAATAACCTCCTTTAGGAAACTGAGGCGAGGCCGGGCTTTGAGATGTGCTAGGCAAATCACTTTCTCTCATTTTCAGGACCAACTTCTGTCCAGAATCTGTAATTGCATCCATCAATTTCCATAATTTTGAACTGTCGTGGCTTTCTGGGGTTCTCAATGAATTAATTTGTTCCCCCCATGCTCCAGACATTTGAAATGTGCTGGTTCCTCCTTCCGCTCCCTCTGTCTGTGTCTGCCAGACTGACATGTCCTGGTTGTATTTTTCCTCGGGAGGGGAGGGTAACGTGCTTTGATCTAAAGCTGCTGTTTGTTTTGGCTGGGAAGGCAAATCTGGAAGGCTAGGCACATCCAGCGATGCTTGAGAAGGTGGGGCTGCCTGTGAAGCACCATTTGTGGCTTGCGGGGATTTATTCATTGCTGGCTGAGATTGGCTGGGCATAGGGATCTGTTGGGTTTGTCCTGCCATTGCATTTTGGCCTGGCAATACTTGCCCTGAAGGCGGCTGTATTGCTTGATTTCTGCTGCTATAATTGTATGGCGGGGGAGGGATTCCATCCTCCTCTGAAGGACCAACATAAATTTTCCTGTCAGCTGCAGAAGAAGTTAAGGGTTTTCTGGCTTCCTGCCTTACAGCGAAAATCTCACAGCTGTTGCCATTTCCTCTTTTTATCCCGCACCAGTCTGGATTTTTCAAACAAATAGCAGTCCATTTTGAAATATAATAGTACTGCTGCTTAAGCAAATCCGGGTTTTGCATTATTGAATCCATAACTGCTTGACATAACTCAATCCTAAAGGAGCCCTCTCGCGGCCAAGATTTGACCTGTTGGGGCCATATCTGTTGGCAATATTTCCTTAAAACCTCCTTACTCGGTTTGACCTCTCCTGGTTCTTCTGGAAAAACTCTTTAAAAATTTTCTATCATGCAGTCTAGGGGTGTACAGGCTTGAACTGGTTTTGAACATTTTCCCCCCATAGTTTCCTGCAAAAACTTTCCCTCTTCACCAGGCAAAACACTTTCGGCTAGGCAGTTTCAAAAATAGGACAAGGAAAAACCACAGCACACTTCCCTTTTTTAACTCAGATCTTACACATTCAACCACAGTCCCGGGACTCTCACACACAAACACAGCCCTTTCGCCCCCCTTTGCCTGCGGCGAACAACTTGGCAGAGAATCACACACATTCATACAGCGTTTTTTCCCTTCTTAACCCCCCCCCACAGCTGTTTTTCCCTAACTTTTTCTGCAGAACCTCTTCCCTTCTTTGGTTGACCCAGCTTCTCCTCCCTCACCCTTTTGGTGATCCTTTCCCTTTAACGGGAGGTTACTAGTGGGTCACCCGAGTGTTGATCAAGCACTCATTTTTTATCTCAACTCACCGTGAGTTCCTTTCGTGGCGCGCCTTTCCTGTTGGCTCCCCTTCAGATTCTCCTTTTTCGGTCCTTGCCTCCGTCTTGTCGGGAGTCCGCGCCGAAGGCGATTGCCTTCCTCCTTCGGAAATGATGTCCGATTGGCGCCTGGAGCGAAGCCAAAAGATTCCTCGGAACGTTCTCCCGCCAAGAACCGGAGGCCGGCTCTTTTTGGGTAAAAAAAACCCTACTGGCCTGTATGATCCGAGCATGGCACCAAATGAAGCACGTGAAAGTTAGTGGTTTTGGCAAAGTGCAAAAATAAGGATCAAACAGACGCAGCAATGGAGAATAAGAAGGTGAAGTTTATTGCCAGGCAATAAGGACCCAGTTGGAATATCTTCCAAAGAACTGGGACCCCGATTGACAGAAATACAGGGGTCTTTATACCTGAGCAAATCACAGCAAATCATAGATCATAAGACAATCATGAGGGACTCATAACTTGGTCAGCAAAAATCAGCCAATCAGCAAGCAGTTGTCACGCTTCTAGCTCCTGGTCTAGCACTGGTCAAGCGCCGGGTTCCAGTTCTGCTTTCCGATGCTCCCAGTGACGCTCAGTCTAACCTTTCCCCTAGTTATGACAGGACAGGGAGCTTGGACATTTTGTGGTTTTGCTCTTCCTGTTCTGTGGATTAATTTAGCCTGTATCTGAGGGGAATTTGTACCAGAATCTCTGATTCATGTCTTTCCCTTTGTCCGGGGTACACAGATGTTTTTAGGGGAAAGGTCGGTTCCTAACTTTACTGTTTCAAGCAGTTTGCAGTTAGCTAAGGCACAGCTTCCCTTTTGATTCAAAATGGATTATAAAGTACTGTAATCCTTGATTCGTGTAAGCATATATGAATATATATTGAATATATTGATTATTGATAACTGGTTATATGGATAATATAGGGGTAGCCCTTCCTTCCTTGCCTCAGAAGCAACCACAACATTAAAGAGTGATGTAAAAGAGACTTGGCCAACATATAGGGAAATATTAGAGGATGCAGGCGGAAATATTAAATTAAAAACTTACGAACAATTACAAACATCTGGAATAAATTGGTTACAATATTATCAATTAAAAGCAACATATGAAAAAGACATAAAAAGGGGGGGGGGGTGAAAATAAAACCTCAAAATTAGAAAAGGAAATATTGCAAAGCGATCAAAAAATACTTGCAAAAATGTATAGATTATTAATGAAAACCACCTTAGAACAAGAGACAAAAGGGGAAAACATGTTAAAATGGGAGCACAATTTGGGATATGAGAGATCTGGAAAGATGGAAAACTTTTTGGGAGGAAAACAAAAATTTTACTGCGTGTGATTTATTAAGGGAGAATTTCAGGAAAATTCACCACAGATGGTACCTAACCCCTGACAGATTGTCAAAAATAAATAAAAGGAACAACGACAAATGTTGGAAATGTAACGGAACAAAAGGTACGTTATACCACATGTGGTGGACTTGCTCAAAGATTAAAACCTTTTGGGACATGATCCATGATGAAATAAAAAAATTGATAAAGCCATCACACACAAAAAAGGCAGAGGCATATCTATTAGGAAAGATATCCCAAAAGATAAAACTAATTTATTTCTATACGCGACAACAGCGGCAAGAATTTTGATTGCTAGCTACTGGAAAGAAGACAGCATCCCAACAAAAAGAGAATGGTTGGGGAAACTTTGCGAGTACCTGGAATTAGCAAAATTGACAGATATAATAAGGAGAAAATCCAAAACTATGGTTATGAAGCAATGGGAGTTCTTAAATGATTATTTACAAAACCAGGGCTCAACTACAAAAATCTGGTTGTGTTTAGAATAATCTTGTGCGTAATATAAAAAATACAAAGTGAGACATTAAGGAAATCCAAAGGGAAAATATGAAGAACAGAGGTTCTGACGAATGGATTATTAAAAACGCGTGAGGTAAACGGTGGAAGTCTCTCTCTTTTTTTTAAAGGTAGATAAGGACAAGATGAAATTATGGAATTGAATATAAATATACATGGGAAACGGCTATGTATTGTGAGTACTTATCTACTTTTAAAAATTTTCACTTATGATCTTTTTCTCTTACTTCTTTATTCTTTTTTCTTTTTTCTGATACTTTATCTTTCACTGCTTTATTGTGAATAGCATTTTATAGAGGTATAAATAACTGTAAATATGAAAAGAGACAAAATATTCTCTTAATTTATTTTCCTTGGTTAGATGTATTTTCTTTTTCTTTTGTATTTTCTTTTGTTGTGAATATGTATGTTTTCTAATTTGTATTTAATAAAAATATTAATATTTTTTTAAAAAGGAAGAACTTTCTGACAGTAGGAGCAGTTCAGCAGTGGAACTGGTGCCCTCAGAAGGTGGTCTCCTCTTCATTGGAGATTTTTAAAAGCAGAGCTTTGATGGCTATCTGTCATGGATGCTTTAGTTGTGATTCCTGCATTGCAGGGGGTTGGACTACATGACCCTTGAGGTTCCTTCTGCTGGAATTGTTATGGTGTGCCAATTTCCATAAAAACAACAGCTACTTGATTGATCAGGCCCGGCACACAGCTTCCAGCATGCGGAGACCCAGGTTGGAGTAGTGATAAATCACAGGACAACTGATCTTCAGACAGACCTACCGTCAGGCAAATTAAGATGTTAAACTGTTATAGTTATATACAGGAGTCCATTAGCAGCAGTCAGAGCCCTGGCTGTGGTCCATACACTTGAATCCCAGCAGACAGTCATGAGTCCATCCTGGAGAGTCAATGCACAGCAAAAGCAAAGCTGCTTTTATAGACCCGACACTCATTTCCTATGCGTCTGTATGTGCGGTGATCTCACTATCCTGCCTTGAACACCTGTGTTCTGAGAAGGAATGAAATTGACCCCTAATACCTTCCAACTCTACAATTCTATGATTCATGAAAATTAGTACAAAGGAGTGTTAGGAAGCTGCCTTATATTGAATCAGAACATTGGTCCATCTAGCTCAGTATTGCGTACTCTGACTGGCAGCAGCTCTCCAGGGTTTCAGGCAGGGACTCTCTCCCAGCCCGACCTGGAGACACCAGGGATTGAACTTGGGATTTTCTGCATGGAAGGTGAATGCTTTAGCACTGCACCATGGATCCTTTGGGGAAGGTCTGTGGCTCAGTTGTAGATCAGCTTTGTATGCAGAAGGTCCCAGTTTCAATCCTTGCTGGCATCTCACAGTGTGGCTTGGAAAAGCCTTCTGTCTAAAACCCCAGAGAGCTGCTGTCAGTCACTGCAGACAATACTTAACTAGATGGATTCAGTAAGTATCAGGCAGCTTCTAGGTCTGGGTGATATCTCACCCCAAACAGGTTTGAAGTCCATATTGTGATAACAATTCCATACTTTTTGACCTGGCAATATATTGCAAACCGTGGTGTATGGGTGTGTGTTCTATGCAAAAAACACGATGTGGGGAAAACTGAAGCCAACCAATGCCCCAACACAGCTCCATCCTTATTTCAGACATCGTGATATATCAGTATATCGCAGTGTTTAGCTGCTGATGTAACACAATGTTGAAAACCAGATATCACTCAGCCCAAGCAGCTTCCTGTGTTCATACCAGCCTCTGAATGACCTTTCTTGCCCACCCTTCACTGCACATCACAGTGTGGTGTTAATGAAGGCTGCACAAGCTCTTAATCCCTACCAAGTTTCTCTGCCTGCAGTGCGGGTAGGGCTGCCTCCAAGGGTGCTTTAAGCTTGTTTCACTTTTAAAATATTCTTTTTAATGTATTGAAATAACTATTTATTCCATTTCTATCCTACCTTTCATCTGTTCGTGATCCCTGGGTGGGTTAAGAACATAAAGCATAGTGACAGTGAAAATACAAGATCTGGTAAAATTGAACTGAGAATCATAGAATCTTAGAGCTGGAAGCGACCCAAGGATCATCTAGTCCAACCCCCCCGCAATGCAGGAATCTCAGCTAAAGCATCCATGACAGATGGCCATACAGCCTCTGCTTTAAAACCTCCAAGAAAGGAGAGTCCACCACCTCTCATGGGAGTCTGTTCCACTGCTGAACATCTCTTACTGTCAAAGTTTTTCAGATGTTTAGTCGGAATCTCCTTTCTTGTAACTTGAAGTCATCGGTTCGAGTCCTACCCTCCTCCAGAGCAGGAGAAAACAAGCATGCTCCCTTTTCCATGTGACAGCTCTTAAGATATTTGAATATGGCTATCATATCTACTCTCAGCCTCTTTTCCAGGCTAAACATACCCAGCTCCTTCAAGCGCTCCTTGTAAGGCTTAGTTTCTAGACCCTTGATCATCCTAGTTGCCCTCCTCTGCACATATTCCAGCTTGTCAACAAGCTTCTTAAAATGTGGTGCCCAGAATTGGACACAGTATTCAAGGTGTGGTCTGACCAAAGCAGAATAGAGTGGTACTATTACTTCCCTTGATTTGGACACTATACTTCTGTTGATGTAGCCTAGACCAGCATTCCCTTTCTTTGCTGCTGCATCACACTGTTGACTCATGTTAAGCTTGTGGTCCACCAAGACCCCTAGATCCTTTTCACATGTACTGCTAGTAAGCCAGGTGTCTCCCATCCTATATTTGTTCACCTGGTTCTTCCTGTCTAAATGCAGAACCTTACATGTGTCCCTATTGAAATTCATTTTGTTGGCCTGGGCCCAGTTCTCCAATCTGTTGAGGTCATTTTGAATTGTGATTCTGCCTTCTGCGGCATTAGCTACCTCTCCCAGTTTGGTGTCATCTGCAAATTTGATGAGCATCCCCTCAATTCCCTCGTCCAAGTCCTTTATAAAGAAATTGAACAACAATGGGCCCAGGACAGAACCCTGTGGCACCACAGTTATCACTTTTCAGGATGACGAGGAACCATTAATGAGTACTCTTTGGGTTCGGTCAGTTAACCACCTAACAATTCCACCTAACAGTAACCTCGTACAACCCACATTTTACCAGCTTCCTCACGAGAATATCATGGGGGACTTCGTCAAAAGTCTTACTGAAATCATGATACACAATGTCCACAGCATTTCCCTGATCCACCAAGTTTGCAATTCCATAAAAAAAAGAAATCAGATTGGTCTGGCATGACTTATTTTTGAGAAACCCATGCTGGGTCTCAGTAATCACAGCGTTTTTTCAGATGATTTAGGATGAATCTGATGCGCTGAATCCAAAAATCACATTGGTTTTGCTCAATCAGGTCAAGTTTTTGAGCTATGGCCACATGTCGGTTTTTTTACGTTTTTGTTCACATGTACGCTTGTGTGGAGCATTTTAGAAGAAGTTGGTGGGGGTAAAATGCCAATGTCGAATAATTGTTTTGATTGGAAATGATTATTTTAATGACAAGTATTCAGGTCCGATAGTTCTGGGTGATTATGTCGAAAAGGGATCAGTTTGAAGTCATAAAACCTCGAAATCTTCCATAAATTGGTGCGGCAAAGCATAAAGTTATTTTGGTATTAAACTTGGTGACCAGGATAAAGCTTGGGTGCCACACATGGTGTGCAAGGTGTGCACCGAGACTCTAGGTGGGTGGACCAATGGCAAGAGGAGTCTGAACTTTGGAATTCCCATGGTTTGGAGGGAGCCGACAAACCATGTCACTGACTGCTACTTCTGCGCTGTTGATGTGACTGGGATCAACAGAAAGAACCGGAACAGCCTCAAGTATCCTGATCTTCAATCAGCACGTCGTCCTGTAGCTCATTGTGATGAAATTCCAGTATAATAATAATAATAATAATTTATTATTTATACCCCGCCCATCTGGCTGGGCCTCCCCAGCCACTCTGGGCGGCTTCCATAAAAACCAAAAATACAATAAAATATCACACGTTAAAAACTTCCCTGAACAGGGCTGCCTTAAGATGTCTCCTGAATGTCAGGTAGTTGTTTATCGCCTTGACATCTGCTGGAAGGGTGTTCCACAGGGCGGGCGCCACTACCGAGAAGGCCCTCTGCCTGGTTCCCTGTAGCTTTGCTTCTCGCAATGAGGGAACCTCCAGAAGGCCCTCGGAGCTGGACCTCAGCGTCCGGGCAGAATGATGGGGGTGGAGACGCTCCTTCAGGTATACTGGACCGAGGCCGTTTAGGGCTTTAAAGGTCAGCACCAACACTTTGAATTGTGCTCGGAAACGTACTGGGAGCCAATGCAGGTCTTTCAAGACCGGTGTTATATGGTCTCGGCGGCCGCTCCCAGTCACCAGTCTAGCTGCCGCATTCTGGATTAGTTGTAGTTTCCGAGTCACCTTCAAAGGTAGCCCCACGTAGAGTGCATTGCAGTAGTCCAAGCGGGAGATAACCAGAGCATGCACCACTCTGGCGAGACAGTCCGCAGGCAGATAGGGTCTCAGCCTACGTACCAGATGGAGCTGGTAAACAGCTGCCCTGGACACAGATTTGACCTGTGCCTCCATGGACAGCTGTGAGTCCAAAATGACTCCCAGGCTGCGCACCTGGTCCTTCAGGGGCACAGTTACCCCATTCAGGACCAGGGAATCCTCCACACCTGCCCGCCTTCTGTCCCCCAAAAACAGTACTTCTGTCTTGTCAGGATTCAAGCCTATCTTCGGAGAACTTCCTGACATTAGTGACGAAGATGCCTCCAGTGTTGAAGGACATGAAGAAGAAGTGGTTCTTGAAGATGATTGTGCTGGTCCCGGGGGGAAGGTTACCGTTGGCGTAGTCAAAGTCCGGTCCTGGGTCACTGGTCTGGAAACAGTTGACAAGGAGAGGGGCGAGGTCCGAAGCAGGAAGCCGGGCGGGGACAGGAACACTGGAAGGTCAGGTCTGGGTCCAGGCAAGAGCAGGTACTCAACGACGTTGCTCCCACAACCGGGGACCGGGCTGACTGGCCTTTATCTTCTCTGAGGCCAGGGGCGGTCCTGGCCCCCAGGAGACCCGCCTCTCCTGGCCTTAAGGCGAGCACTCCTCCTGGGAGAAACCAGTTCCCTCCGCCTCTCTGCCCTAAGCCTTTGCAGTTCAGGAGAGGCTGGGGAGTTACTGGACCCAGGGGGAGACTCACCTTCCTCTGGCAGGGCCGGGAGAGGCACACCTGTAGGCACTGTGTCCTTAATCACCTCCGGAGCTAGAGTGGAATCACCTGGTGCCTGCTCCTGAGGATCCGGCACAGGTGCAGGCGCTTCAGATCCAAGGCCCCGCCCCAGCTCAGCCGGCCCTGGAGGCGGGGACTCTTGTGCAGGCTGGGGTTCCTCTGGTTCAGCCTCTGAATCGGATTCCCAGGTCATCACAATGATGCTCCACATCCATTTTTCGAAAAGGAGTTGAATGATCTAGTTCGCGACCTCAGCTTGTCAAAGGACTCTGCTGAACTGTTGGCATCCAGATTGAAGGAAAAAAACCTCCTCTCTGACAGTGCTCGCATCAGCTTCTTCGCAACAGGCATCAAGAGTACCTCCGTTTTTTCTCGGAAGAGAAGGACTTGGTGTACTGTGCAGATATTGCGCAGCTTCTGCTCAAGCTTGGAGTGCCACAGTACGAACCCAAAGATTGGAGACTGTTCATTGACAGCAGCAAGCGATCACTGAAATGTGTTCTGCTACACAATGGCAACCAGTTTGCCTCTATACCCCTGGCTCACTCAAGTACACTGAAGGAGAACTATGAAGCGGTGAAGTATGTGCTGGAGAAAATTGGTTATGATCAGCATAAGTGGTTTATTTGTGTTGACCTGAAGATGGTGAGCTTTTTGTTGGGACAACAGTCTGCCTTCACCAAGTACCCATGTTTTCTGTGCATGTGGGATAGTAGGGACCGTGCTCAGCATTACACGAAGAAGGACTGGCCTGTGCGGGAGGAATTGGTGCCTTGCAGAAAAAGGAACGTCATCAACGACCCTCTGGTGGATAGAGACAGAATACTCTTCCCACCGCTGCACATCAAGCTCGGCTTAATCAAGCAGTTCACCAAGGCTCTGGACAAGGATGGTTACTGCTTCACTTACTTGTGCCAGGCTTTTCCAGGATTGACCATGGAGAAGTTGAAAGCTGGCATCTTTGACGGTCCTCAGATCCGTCAGCTCATCAGAGATCCAGAGTTCGGAAACTCAATGAACGAAATGGAACTGGAAGCGTGGAAGGCATTTGTTCTGTTAGTGAAGAACTTTCTTGGCAACAGTAAGGCCAGAAACTACGCAGAACTTGTCAACAACATGCTGACTGCTTTCAGAAACCTGGGCTGCAACATGAGCGTCAAGATGCACTACCTCTTTTCACATATGGACCGGTTTCCTGAGAACCTGGGTTCAATGAGTGACGAGCAGGGGGAGAGATTCCATCAGGACATGAAAGAGATGGAGACCAGGTCTCAGGGACGCAGTCATGATGGCTGACTATACTGTTGGACTCTGAAGAGAGACCTCCCTGCCGCTGAGCATTCCAGGAGTTCCAAGAAACGGAAGTTCAAGCCCTGAAGTTTGAAAAATGGTGAAGCAACATGCAATTTGCGTGTACTTACCTTTATCAATGCCCACCATTCAGTTTACAGAAATCGATGTTTCTATCAGGTAATCAATATATGTTGTTGGAAAAACATTTTTTTCTCTTAAAAACATATTTAGGATGATACGTGTTGACAAAAATCAGCTGATAATGTCACAAAAATGTTATCGATTTTGTCGCAAGATCTGATTTTTTTCAAATCAACATAGTACAAAAACCTGACCTGATGGAGAGAAACGGATGCCATTTCCTGATTCAGCAGTGCAAAAATACCCTAAATCAATTGTAGAAATCTAGACAACATACAAAAAGTAAAAAAATGTTGCCCAGTGTTATCTGTTCTAGGATGTCAAGCTCACTGGTTCGTAGTTACCTGGGTCTTCCTTTTTGAAGATGGAGACAACATTAGCCCTTCTCCAGTCTGTAGGGACCTCGCCTGTTCTCCAAGACTTCTCAAAGATCATAGACAAAGGCTCTGAAATTACATCCACAAGCCCCTTTAGTATCCTTGGATGCAGTTCATCAGGCCCTGGAGAATTAATTTAAAGTAGCTAGGTGTTCCATTACTACCTCTTTTCCTATCTTGGGCTGCAGCTCCCTCCTTACATCATTTATTCTGTTATCCACAGGCTGGGCACCGCTTTCCTCTTGGCTGAAGACAGGCAAAGTAGGTGTCGAGCAGTTCCACCTTTTCTCTGTCACCCAATAGCATTTCTCCATCTTCCCCACACAGAGGACCTACCACTTGCTTGTTCTTCCTCTTACTTCGGACATAGCCAAAGAAACCTTTATTATTTTTAACTTCTCTTGCAAGCCTGAGCTCATCCTGAGCTTTAGCCAGCCTGATTTTCCTCCTGCAACTGTTGGCTACTCACGTATACTCCTCCTTTGTGATTTATCCTTCCATTTCTTATACATGCCCTTTTTAACTCTCAGCTCATCCCTAAGCTCCTTATCACTTTTCTTAGATGCCTCCCCACTTTTCTTTCTTATTGGTATTGTCTGCATTTGTACCTTCAATATTTGTCCTTTTAAATACCAGTATCCTTTATTAGGCATAGCAAACCACACATTATCAAACAGACACCATATGCAAAATGTGCCAAATATGAGCTCAACATAACAAGGTTTGTCCCAGTCAGATCTTTAACTCCAGAGAAAATCAATTTGCATAAATAATACAATACAACACTACCACATACCGATCAATTAAGAACCACTAAATCTCTTTATAATGGCCCAGTCTTTCTACATGGACAGCATGTAGAAAACTCAAAAATCCAGCCACTATTAAAGTAATTTGATCATTCCTGTCAGAGAGCAGGTCCTGAACCGTTGGTAGCATAGAATTGAGCCTGTTGAGTTGCAAGTCCTCTAGTAATTGTCTTCTGGCATAAATGCCAAAATCACAGGAAAAGAAAATATGCTCCAAAGTATCAGGTTCCTGTTTACTACATTTGCAGAGGCGCTCTGATTCTGGGAGAGCTAAAAATCTTCCTCTTACTATCATCGAGGGAAACATATTAAATCTGGCTAACATAAACAGCCTGCACAATTCATGATTCTTCAGATTTGTCATGTATCCCTTTTGAAAATCTCTACACAAAGGGAGATTTAAATAGAGAGGAGAGCAAGTGCTGTGCTTTGCAACCTCAAGAGTGGAAACAACACTTTTTTCTGTAAAATTCTTCCTGATAATTTCCCAAGTATATTTGGGGTCAGAATTTTCAAAGTCAGTTAGATTAAGCCCTATCAAGTTCAATTTTCTCCTACAAATTTTATCCTAGCGCACCAGCAGCCACCCTGTCAGGCCTACTGGAGGCAGTGGCCGGCTGGGCCTTGGAGTTCCCTAACCTATTGGTATTGGGGGACTTCAACATCCATGCCGATGCCACTCCCTCCTCACAGGCTCTGGACCTGATGTCTTCCATGGCGACACTAGGGCTCTCCCAGTTTCTTTCGGGCCCCACACATCAAGCAGGCCACACGCTGGATTTGATCTTTGGCGTCGGTATAGATGTGATCATGTCTCCTTCGATGAAGGTGCCATAGTCTGATCACTACGCTCTGAAAGCCAGGATTGACTTTCCGCCCCCACCCTGCTTAGGTGGCGAGCCGATTTGGGCTCGCCCGCAGAGGCTGATGGACTCTGATAGATTCCGTCAAGCCTTGCGGGACCTTGCTCCCCCTGACGACTCATTGACTGAGCTTGTTGAGGGCTGGAATATCCAGCTCGTGGCAGCCATCGATGAGATCACACCTAGGCGCCCTCTGCAACCCCGCAGAAACCGGGCTCCCTGGTTTACCGAGGAGCTCCGGAAAATGAAGCGGGACCTCAGACGGCTAGAGTGAGTACGGCGGGGTGCCCGTGACGGAGCTTCAAGAACATCTTACAGGGTTTTTATGAAAACCTACGAGATGGCAGTGAAGGCCGCTAAGAAGTCTTACTTCTCGGCCTCCATTGCATCCGCTAGCTCTTGCCTGGTGCAATTATTTAGTATAATTAGGTCTTTAACGTCCCTGGAGGGACAGCCAAATTTAAATAACAATTTGACACACAGCTGTGAGGCATTTGCGAGCTTTTTTGCGGAGAACGTCCTGTTGCTCCACCGTGACCTCCCTGCCAATTTGGATACAATAACGGAACTAGAGGCCCCTTGACTGTCCTTGGGTCCAGTATTGGACCACTTTGACCGGATATCCCCAGCCGATGTGGACAGACTCCTCCGAGCTGGAAAGCCCACCACCTTCCACTTGACCCATGCCCGTCTTGGCTGATTAGAGGATGTCCAGACGAGGTGCGGGCCCTCCTGGGGGATATCATCAATTTGTCCCTTGGCACTGAGACATTCCCAGGGGAGGTGAAGGAGGCAGTGGTGTGCCCGCTCTTAAAGAAAACATCATTAGATCCTTTAGATCTATCCAATTACCGCCTGGTTTCGAATCTTCCGTTCCTGGGTAAGGTGATTGAGAGAGCGGTTGCTGAACAGCTTGGCGGGTTTCTGGATGAAACATCGGCTCTGGATCCATTCCAATCCGGCTTTAGCTCTGGTCATGGGACCGAGACGGCTCTGGTCGCCCTAACAGATGATCTCCGTAGGCAGTTGGATCGAGGCGGGTCGGGGCTGCTGATTCTTTTAGACCTGTCAGCAGCCTTCGACATGGTCGATCATGAACTCCTGGACCACCGCCTCGTTGACGTGGGGATCCAAGGCACAGTCCTTCAATGGCTGCGCTCATTTCTCTCTGGTCGGGGACAGAGGGTAGCGTTTGGGGGAAACTGTCCTCGCACCACTCCTTGGTGTGTGGAGTGCCGCAGGGTGCGATACTCTCCCCGATGCTTTTCAACATCTTTATAGGCCCCCTCGCCCAGCTTGTCCAGAGTTTTGGGTTGGGCTGCCATCAGTATGCTGATGATACCCAACTCTGTTTGTTGATGGATGGCCATCCTGACTCTGCCCCAGACACACTTATCAGATGTTTGGAAGCTGTGGCTGGATGGTTATGTGGGAGCCGGTTGAAGTTAAATCCTTCGAAAACAGAGGTCCTCTGGCTGGGACAGGACGATATGGGATTGAGGGGGCAACTCCCATCTCTTGCGGTGGTGCAATTAGTGCCAGCACCGTCCGTTAAGAGTTTGGGTGTAATCTTCGACACCTCCCTTTCCATGGAGGCGCAGATTGCAGCTATAACAAAGGCGGCATTTTTTCATCTCCGCCAAGCTAAGCAGTTGGCTCCTTACCTCTCTCGCCCTGACCTAGCCACTGTGATCCATGCGACGGTCACCTCCAGACTGGATTATTGTAACTCGCTCTACGTGGGGCTGCCCTTGCGCCTGACCCAGAAACTCCAGCGGGTGCAGAATGCCATGGCGAGACTCCTTACGGGGTCCTCGCTGTGGGATCACATTCACCCAGTGCTATACCAGCTGCACTGGCTCCCGGTGGAGTACAGGATCAGGTTTAAGATGCTGGTTTTAACCTTTAAAGCCCTATACGGCCTAGGACCCTCGTACCTACGGGACCGCCTCTCCTGGTATGTCCCACGGAGGACCTTACAGTCTTCAAACAAAAACATCTTGAAGGTCTCGGGCCACAGAGAGGTTAGGCTGGCCTCAACCAGAGCCAGGGCTTTTTCAGCTATGGCTCCAATCTGGTGGAACGCTCTGTCACAAGAGACTAGGGCCCTGCGGGACTTGACATCTTTCCGCAGGGCCTGCAAGACAGAGCTGTTCCACCAGGCCTTTGGCCAAGGCACAGCCTGACCCCCTCCTTTGGTAATTCTTCACAGAACTCTAGCCCAATGGTTGCCATCAATTTGATTTGAACTGATTTTATAATGAATTGATTTTGGAATGCTGTATTATTTTACTGCTGTTAGCCGCTCTGAGCCCAGCTTTGGCTGGGTAGGGCAGGATATAAATAAATTTTATTTATTATTATTATTATTATTATTTATTAAAATAAATGATAAATTGTAAATTACATTATCACTTAAGAGGTCGTAAAGGAGAGAATTAGGAGTTAGGGCTCTATGATGCAGGAAGATCCAATATTTCAAGGTTCTCAGCCATACTCTTACTGATAAAGGAAGTATTCCCAACTCACAACATATTGATTCATATTTTACAGACTTTGCAAGTCCTAATAATGACCTCAGAAGGGATGCATGAAATTTATCCAACCCTCTTGAGGTCACCTGAAAGCCACACTGGGGTGCCATATAAAAGTTGGGCACAAAGTTTCATATCAATCACTTGCAATACAGCTGGAATATATCTATTTCCTACAGGAGAAAAAAAATGATTTAATATGGTGAGCTGTCACTTTAGCCTTAGCTATTGCAGCGCAGATATTTGTGTTCCAATTCATGTTATTTTTAAATACAATTCCCAGATAATTGAAATGCTTAACTTCTTGTATTAGATGTGCATTGATTATCCAATTTTTTGGGTTTTCTCTCTTTGTAAATTGCATAATTTTTGTCTTATCATAGTTAATTTTGAGGTTATTAAGAGAGCAAAAAATTTGAGAAACTCTTAAATATTTTTTTTAAACCCAAAGAGGAAAGTGAAATAATTACTGCATCATCTGCATAAAGTAATAAAAAACTGGGATATTGTTTAAATAAGGAATATGAGTGGTTGCATTTTGAAGAAATAATGGGTGGTCAGATAAAAAGAGATTAAATAGGGTAGGGGCCAAGATACAGCCTTGCCTAACTCCTCGGTTATTCAGAATTGGACCTGCAAGTCTACCATCTTTTGAAACTTTAACATATATTTGGTTACTAGCGTGTAATCTTTTAATCAATGTAAGTAGGTATGGGTCAATACCGAGGTGTTCCAATTTGGTCCACAGTTTATTACGATTGACCAAATCAAAGGCACTTTTTAAATCTACAAATGCCACAAAAAGTCTTCGTTTGTTTCTCAAGACATATTTGTCCACAATGAAAAATCTAAACGAAATAAAGTTGAACACGTCTTGAAAAAAAAGAATGTTGATGTAATCTGTCTACAGGAAACTCACGTTGCTAAAAAACATAGACATGTTTTGATTAATAGAAGATTGGGAAAATAGTTTGTAACCTCCGATGTTAATAAAAAAATAGGGGTGGTGCTATATATAAAGGAGAGATTAGATCCTAAACTGATTTCCAAAGATGATGAGGGGAGAGTGATTGTGGTGCAAATTTCATTACAGGGTGAGAAGATAATTCTTGTGGGAATATATGCCCCAAATTTTTGTTTGAATTGGTTGAAAACTTTGGCTTAATAGATACCTGGAGGTGGAAACACCCAATTACAAAACAGTTCACCTTTTTCTCGTAACCTCACCAAAGCTCGAGTCGGATAGACTATGTTTGGGTCTCTAAAGAACTGGTTTCCAGAGTACCGTAAATAAAATTGAGATCACTCCACGAACTCTATCGGACCACAATTCGATTTATCTGGAACTAAAAGGTAGAGAACAATCCTCATTTAGATGGAGGATGAATGACACTTTATTTGAGAACCCAAAAATAGTAGCGAAAGCGAAAGAGACAATTAAGGATTATTTTGAATGGAATTTACATAAAGAAACCAGTCTGGACACTGTATGGGACGCAAGTAAGGCTGTCATGAGAGGCTTCCTAATCCAGCAAAATAGCCATAAAACGAAAGAAATAGAAAGAAAAAAAGAAGAAATTCTGGTTCAACTCATGGAAAATGAGAAAAAAATTGATAATAAAACCTAAAGATGAACAAATTAAACAGACTATCAAAATGCTACAAACTCAGTATTCCATGTTGGTGAATCAAGAAGTGGAATGGAAAGTAAAGTTAATGCAAATAAAACTGGGAAGCTTCTGGCATGGCAGCTGAGAAAATTTAATTACCGTATTTTTTGCTCTATAAGACTCACTTTTCCCCTCCTAAAAAGTAAGGGGAAATGTGTGTGCGTCTTATGGAGCGAATGCAGGCTGCGCAGCTATCCCAGAAGCCAGAACAGCAAGAGGGATGGTTGCTTTCACTGCGCAGCGATCCCTCTTGCTGTTCTGGCTTCTGAGATTCAGATTTTTTTTTTATTGTTTTCCTCCTCCAAAAACTAGGTGCGTCTTGTGGTCTGGTGCATCTTATAGAGCGAAAAATACGGTAATAAAATCAGGATAGGGGAACAGCTGACGGAAGATCCAAAAGAAATAAGAAGAGCCTTTCAAGGATTCTATAAGGAACTTTACAGGAAAGAAAAAGAAGATATAAAAAAGATAGAAAGATATCTGGAAATTTACAAAGGAAAACAGGTATCATTGGAGGAAAGAGAACAATTAAACGCCCCAATAACCAATCAAGAAATCCAAAAGTCAATAAAGAAGATGAAACAAGGTAAAGCCCCAGGACCAGATGGGTTAACCTCTAAGTATTATAAATCACTTGGTGAGCAGCTAGTACCGGTTCTAGGGGAAGTAATGAATGCTATTTTACAAGGAAAAGGGAAAATACCAAACTCCTGGAAGGAGGCTTACATAACGTTGATCCCCAAACAAGATACGGACCATCAGAGTGTTAAAAATTTCAGACCGATATCATTGTTAAACAATGACTATAAACTTTTTGCGGACATATTGGCCAACAGATTGAAGACAATATTAAATGATTTACAGTGGTGCCTCGCAAGATGAAATTAATTCGTTCCGCAAGTCTTTTTGTCTTGCAATGTTTTTGTTTTTTTAAAAATGATATTTATTGAGAATTTTAAGGTTACAAAGAAATAAGAAGGAAGAACCAAGATGAAAAAAGGAAAGAAAAAAGTAGATAAAAGTGACAATTAAACAATACAAATCAATAAAAACCAAAGTCAAAAAGAAAAAACAAAACACACAATACATCAAAAGCAAAAAGCAAAAATAAACAAAAAATTTAAAAACAAATCCAATATTCCCAGATCCTTAACTGTCATTACCTTATTTCATCGACCTCCTCACACCTCCCTTTTTTTGTATTCTAGTTATTAATTATCTCAGCAAATCCTTTCCATCTTTCACAATATTCTGTCATTAAATTACCTTAATCTATTTTAACCTTATCTTACCATAAAGAGTCCTAAAACTTAAAACTTGAATCTTATTTATACCAAATTCTCTTAACCACTACATATTCTTACATAATTCTTTTTAACATTTCTGCTAAAGCCCAATAATTTCATTCCAACATTTTTCTAATACTCATTAATTTTACAATACTTTTCTAAATGAAATTTTAAAACTTTCTTCCAATCTTCATCCATCGTCTCTTCTTCCTGGTCTCGGGTTTTGTCAGTCCTTTCTATCCCATCCATCTAGTCCATCAACCTGGTGACCTTATGTCCGAGGCTCTTAAGTCTCTTCCATGTCCCTTCCGCTGGTCTTCTTCATATTTATACCTGTACTTTACTTTGTCTTCTGCTCCTTTCACTCGGGGAGACTCCAGCTTGACAATATTTTTGTCCCTTCTCGACAAGTCAGCCCCTTTTCCATAATCAACACCTAAATCCACGTGGTATTTGAAGGCATGTTCAAGACCCCTCCAAAGTTAAGGGCCCCCACAACTCCGAGCTCCCCCCAGCCCAAAGCCAGACTTGAAAAATCAAAACATCCCTGCATACAGGGGGGGGGGGTCCATCCAGCCCCCCATCTCCAAGCCAAA
This sequence comes from Podarcis liolepis, assembly GCF_965112155.1. Taxonomy (NCBI): domain Eukaryota; kingdom Metazoa; phylum Chordata; class Lepidosauria; order Squamata; family Lacertidae; genus Podarcis; species Podarcis liolepis. The sequence continues at coordinate 10,631,468 of NC_139568.1, forward strand.
CAGAACTCCATCTCTCCAAATCTGACTTTTTCCAGGTTCATTCGTCAAATCCAACAACTCATGTTCCTGCTGGGCCACAGCTCCCTCCATCTCTGCCACCCGGGGTCCAGCAACAGCCTTCTCCTTCATCTCATCTGTCAAAGCACATTCCTGGATTAATTCCTGAGTGGGTTCTATATAGGTACCCACTGTCTGTCCAAAGTTTCCGATCGCAACAGTCATCAAATCCATCTTCTCATGTAACTGTTCCAATAAAGCACTTGTCTTGCAAAAGGCAAGCACCAGAGCCTCCGAGTACATTCTTGTTCAAGGTCGAAGTCTGGTCCCACGATCTTAATCTATTACAGCTGCAAAGCTCCCCAGTTCGGTTTTAATAGTTTCACAAGCTTCCTCTAGGGGAAACAATTTCTTTTTGTATCCATCCTTTTTTTTTTTTTTAAAGCAGATCTAGCAACAAAGTTTTCCTTTTTCGGATATTTTGTCAATATTTTGTTCCTTTTAAATGCGAAGGGGAACAATGGAATCAATATGTTCCTCTTCTTTTAACTATCTGTCAAAAACGTTTGTCCATAGTCAATGAACTTCCCCAGAACGTCTGTCCTGACACCCCACTCCCAGGTTCAAGACGGTGGAAAATTGCCTTTCTTTACTCTCTCTTCTGCAGGTTTAAACAGTCTAAAAAAGGTTCCCCCCTCTTCTCCTGCTTCCAAGGGGGGTTCAGTAATTTTAAATGATGAAATTTTGGTCCTTTACAGACGACTTTCTAAACTTTAGCTTGCTGTGTATTTGCTTCAATCTATCTACAAAAAGCAGAAGGCGGACTTCCTGTTTAGAACCTTCCCGCTTCAGTGCCAAATAAAAAAATTTCTTAATCCAATTTTCCGTTCTACTCACGGGAAGTTGTTTAAAATCCAATTGTCCACAGGAAAAAGTCAGCGCTCTCCGGCAACAGCAATGCGGCTTCACTCCGTGAAAGAAGCAGTCGATTCAAAGCACCGCGCCACTCACCCCACGTCGCTCCGGATCCCCGAAAACCGGGTTTCCCCGCGAGTAGGGGGGGCGCAAAGGTGCCAGCCGAATCCCACGTCCACAGGCTTCTCCCGCCTGTGGTTTTTGATGGGTCTCCACCTCGCTGTGGCGGTTCAGACCCTATTTTTCACGGAGCGGATTCCTCCCGATCGGAGAAAATCCGCCATTGCCAGAGGCGCCAACCCGGAAGTCCTCGTCTTGCGATGTTTTTCGTCTTGCGAAGCACGGTCCGTCGCAACTGCGCCTCTTCAAGCGGCTTTAAGAAAAAAGCGAACAAACTCGCAAGACGTTTTCGTCTTGCGAAGCAAGCCCATAGGGAAATTCGTCTTGCGAAGCAAGCCCATAGGGAAATTCGTCTAGCGAAGCAACGCAAAAACCGAAAAACCCTTTCGTCTAGCGAGTTTTTCGTCTTGCGAGGCATTCGTCTTGCGGGGCACCACTGTAATTCATAAAGACCAGGGAGGTTTCTTGCCAGGTAGGCAATTGAAGGATAATGTGAGACATATTATTAATATATTTGAATACCTGGAAGTAAGAAATGATAAGCCAGCCATACTGATGTTCATCGATGCTGAAAAAGCATTTGATAATGTATCCTGGTCATTTATGAAGAAGAGGATAGAAAAGATGGGGATCTGTGGCACCTTTTTAAGAGGAATTGAGGAAATTTACTCAGAACAGAAAGCAAAATTAATTGTGAACAACACCTTAACAGACTCATTTGACATTACAAAGGGTACCAGACAAGGCTGCCCACTATCTCCGCTGCTTTTTATCAGTGTATTAGAAGTACTAATAAATTGCCTGAGAGGAAGAACAGAGATAAAAGGGGTCAAAATAGGCGCTAAAGAATTCAAACTTAAGGCCTCCGCGGAAAGATTAAATTCTAAAACCAATTGTAAGAGTTTTCCTTCCGCTTTATTAACAGTAATGTCCTTTGAAATTCTCCCTATTCTCAAAGGAAGTGGAGCATCTTCAGCTAGAGTTGAGACATAGTGTTTATAGAGAGCTGTGTTATCTGATGATGATGATGATGATGATAATAATAATAATAATAATTTATTTATACCCCGCCCATCTGGCTGAGTTTCCCCAGCCACTCTGGGCGGCTCCCAATCAAGTGTTAAAAACAGTACAGCGTTACATCTTAAAAACTTCCCTGAACAGGGCTGCCTTAAGATGTGATCCAATTCTCGCATTAGTGTCCCCCATTACAATCAGGGGGATATTTGGAAATTTACTGCGTATTACGTACAGCTCTTCAAAGACTATAGTCCAACAATAATCTGGTCTGGCTTCTGACTCTATGGGAGGGAAATATGTATTTAAAAGAGGAATTTCCTTGTGAACATTGGAAAATGATAACAATTGTGCATACTGCCCAATATTTCTAATGCAATTAATTTTAAGGTTAGAAGACTGTCTAATACCACAGATCAAACTGGATTTGGGGTGTCCTTTTCTTGACATTTTAGTGGCAGGTAAATTATAAGTAATAAAATTAGGAATATCTAAAGGTTTAAGAGACCAAGTTTCCTGCAAAAGGATTATATTATGAGAATCAAGAAAATTTATAAAATCTCGGTCAGCTAATTTACATGAAAGTCCGGCTACATTCCAGGACATGATAGAAGGGTTTGCAGAGATCTATGATTTACAGATACTAATGGGCAATCCGATAAAGGGTGCTTTTATAAATAAACAATTGATATCCTGGGCTCAAAACTAAAAAAAAGTATTTAATAATATCTTAGAAGGGGGGAAAGCCCCAGACACTTGGAAACTAGCGGAAATAGTAGTGATTGAAAAACCACAAAAGGACCCTACAGAGGTGGGGTCATACAGCCCAATTAGCCTATTAAATCAAGACTATAAGATACTTACAAAGATCCTGGCAAGGCGACTGGAAAAGGTACTACCTAAAATAATTAAGGAAGATCAATATGGATTTGTTAAGGGAAGATACATAGGGCCATCCTATAAGAAATGTGTTAAACGTATTAACAAGAAGGGTAAAAGGGAAATTGGTGGTCTTAAAATTGGATGTGTATAAGGCCTTCGACACGATTAGACATAAGTTCTTATGGAATATTATGTGGGGCGTAGGATTAGGAGAGAAGTTTGTGGAAGCAATCCAGGAATTGTATAGAGAAGGGAAGGCTGTGGTCAGAGTGAATGAGGGGGTTTCAGATCAATTCAATATACAAGTAGGAGTTAAACAAGGATGTTCACTCTCACCACTACTGTTTGTTTTTGTTTTTTAAAAAATAATTTTTATTAACAGACCAATCAAATCACATTCATTCCAAATTACACTTCCGGTCGGCGCCAGCGCTTAATGGCGGTCCTTGCCTCGAGCTCCGAGGCAGGACTGCTCCGCGAGTTCGGGTCTGACCCGCTACGGCGAGCGGGGGACCCCTAAAATCACAGGCGCTGAAGCCTGTGAGCAAGGAGACTCGGTGGGCACCTTTGCGCCCCTCGGTACTGCGAAAGAGCCTTTTTAAAGGCTCCGGAGCGGCATCGGGTGTGAGCGCGGTGCTGAGAGTCGCAACCCAGCCCGCGGAGTGAAGCCGCGTCGCCATAAACGGAGAGCGCCGATTCCTTCCTGAAGCTGAAATCTGACTACAATACTCGTGAGTAAGACTGAGAGACTTGATTGGGACATCTAAATCAAATTTTGAAATTCGGCTGAAAACGGGAAAGGCATAAATCAAGGAAGTCTGCCTCCCCGGACTGTATGACAATCAAAGCAACGAAAGAGCAAAGCTGCATTTTAATGAAAGTTAACTTTTAAGCTGTTAAAGCCTGACATCTGACCTAAACTTCCCCCCAGTAAGCAGGAGAAGGGGGGAAGGAAAAATTGGACATTGCAAACCTGCTTGAAATAAATTCAGAAAAAAGGATTTTCCACTGTCAAAGCCCCGGAACGGGCTGCCTGAGTAAGGCACCGTGAAAGTGAACTGTCAGCGAAGATTGGATACAAAGTTAGGGATTTGTTTGAGACAAAGTTACGGGACTTTAATAGAATTACTTTGTTGAACCTTTGGTCAAACTGAAAGTGTTACAGAAACTTTTACTGTGGACTTTTGGACTCTTTGTTGTTTGCTTTATGTTCTCTGGCTTCCTTTCCTCTGTTTTCTACGTGGATACAATTGAATGCTCCCTCTGGAGGGTTTAAAGAGAACTGTTACAGTAAAAGAGAAATAGTGGAATTTTGGAATCTTGTAAGTCTCTCCTGTGAGAACGACCTTGAGGATATGAGTGGCCCAGTAGAAGAGATAACAACTAGAGCTAAAGCAAAACAAGCACAAAAGAAAAGAGGTTCAATACCAGGCATAATACCAGCTGTACAGGAAAAAGTTACAACAGCATCCATGGAATCAATGACACAGGCACTGCTTAAAATAAATCAATCCTTGGAAGCACTGACAAAGCAGTCAGCAAACAACTCAAAAAAAATGACTGACTTGACAACAAGACTAGACCTGAATACTGCAAGTGTAACGTCTAACACAGAATCTATAAATAAACTGATTCAGGAAAGTGCTGAAACACGAAAGATTGCTGAAAGTGCAAAAAATACTGCAGAGGAGACGAAGAAGGAGCTTGTACCAATCACAAAAAAGTGAATGAACATGACGCAGCCTTAGCTTTATTGGAATTACAGAGGAAGGAGAGAAATTTAAAATTAAGATTGGTTCCAGAGGCTGAGGGAGATAACCTTGCGGAATTTCTCACACAGAATATTTTGGAATTTTGGTCAGAAGACTTGCAGGAAGAAGAACTGGAAATAACAACAGCTATTCGGCTGGGCAGGAAGCAAGGTAAGAAGCCTAGGGATTGTCTTATTACACTAAGATCCAAAGAAGAAAGAGACAAAATATTGGATTTACATTATCAAAAGGCTTTGGAGATTGAAAACAGCCAAGTGCAAATTTTTAAAGACATCCCTAAATACATCTTGGAGGTGAGAGCCTTTTATAAAGATTTGGTTGGCTTGCTGAAGAAAAACGACATACCCTTCAGGTGGGAGTTCCCACAAGGACTATCCTTTAATTTTAAAAGAAGGAAGGTCAAAATAAAAACAGTCCAAGACAAAGAACAGTTTTTGGAAAGATACCAGGAGGAGCTGCAGAAAGGAACAGTAGAATCAATACCAGACAAAGGACCGACAGACATCGCAAATCTATCATTTGGACTTAGACCACCATCGGAGGAGGAACAAGAGTTGGGAGCAGTTGGAGGAACAGGTACCTAACAGTAAAATGTCGCTGCAACTTCTTAGCTGGAATTGTAATGGTCTTAACCTTCCCAGAAAAGGCGCCAAGTCTTTCATATTTTGAAGAGAGAACAATTAGATATAATATGCCTACAAGAAACCCATGTGACCAGGATACATAGAAAATTACTTGTAAATAAGAGACTTGGACAAGAATTTATCTCATCAGATAAAGTTAAGAAAAGAGGCGTGGTGATCTATGTAAAAGAAAAATTGGCTCCAAAGATGATATTTAAAGATGAACAAGGAAGGTACCTGGCAATTGAAATACAACTCCAAGGAGAAAAAATTTTGATAGTTGGAATTTATGCACCAAATGATGGGAAGGCGGAATTCTTTAAGAAGCTGCATGAGACTTTAATGGACTATCTAGATTATAAAGTAGTAATGATGGGAGACATGAATGGAGTGGTTTCCACAAACATGGACAAGGCACAGAGACAAGTAATTTCCAAGGAAGGAAGATTACCAAAGACGTTCTTTGAAATGACTGAAACTATGGACTTGATTGATATTTGGAGAACAAGGAACCCTCTTGGGAGAGAGGGAACTTTTTTCTCTGAAGCAAAAATGACATGGACAAGAATTGACCAAATTTGGGTAACTAGTAGTATGGCGCCAAGGATAAAAAAAGTAGAAATCTGCCCAAAGACTTGCTCCGACCATAACGCTGTAAAGATGGTGATGAAACTAACATCAACTGGATCCTTTAGATGGAGAATGAATGACACCCTATTTAGAGATGAAGAGATTTATAAGAAGGCCCAAAAAACATTGAAAGATTACTTTGAACTAAATTTGAGAACAGAAGTGGAAAAAAGAACAATTTGGGACGCAAGCAAGGCCGTGATGCGAGGTTTCCTAATACAACAGAACTCCATAAAGAGGAAAAAACAGAATGAGAGGAAAGATAAAATCTTGGAAAAAATGAAAGAAGGCGAAAAGAAACTGAGGGCTAAACCAAAGTCTCATGAGATTTTGAGAGAAATAAAGCATTATCAGATGCAATATATGGAACTGATGAATCAAGAGATAGAATGGAAAATAAAACAAATGAGACAAAAGACATTTGAATCAGCAGATAAATGTGGGAAACTTCTGTCATGGCAACTGAAAAAGAGACAAAAACTGAATACTGTGACAAGTTTAGAAATGGATGGAAAGATTATCCATAAACCAAATGAGATAAGTAATTGTTTTAAAAGTTTTTTCAAGAAATTATATGCACAAGGGCCAGTTAACGAACACGAAATAGAAGAGTTTATCAAGAAATATGGACTACCAAAAATTTCAGAGCAAAGTAAAATAATTTTGAATGAGAAAATAACAGGACAAGAAATAGAGGGTGCCATTCAGAATATGCAACTGGGAAAATCTCCAGGACCAGATGGTTTGACTGCTAGATACTATAAAGCGTTGAAGGAATGGTTAGTACAACCACTGAAGGAAGTTTGCAACGAAATTTTGGAGGGGAAAAAGGCACCTGAATCGTGGAAAGAAGCTTTTATTTCACTTATACCAAAAACTGAGACTGAAAAGAACCAGGTTAAAAACTACCGCCCTATATCATTACTCAATGTGGATTATAAAATTTTTGCAGACATTTTGGCAAAAAGATTGAAGAGAGTGTTAGTAGGGGAGATTCACAGGGACCAAACCGGCTTTCTTCCAGGGAGACATATGTCAGATAATGTGAGGAAGATTATAGACATTTTGGAACTGTTAGAAGTGAACATTAATAGGAAGGCTGTTTTGATTTTTGTGGATGCGGAGAAAGCCTTTGATAATATTTGTTGGAGCTTTATGAAGAAGAATCTCCAAGGGATGGGGGTAGGCCAAGGTTTTGAAAATGGTATAGGTGCAATATATTCTAAACAAAAAGCAAAGTTAATTGTAAATAATGTGGTTACGGAAGAAATACCTATAGAAAAAGGTACACGACAGGGATGCCCAATATCCCCTTTACTTTTTATATCAGTCCTGGAGGTCCTGTTAAATATGATCAGAGGGGACCAGTTGGTTAAAGGATTTCAGGTCGGAGCCAGACATTATAAGTTAAGGGCATTTGCAGGTGACCTAGTGTTGACCTTGCAACAGCCAGACACTAGTACTAAAAGAGTATTAGAACTAATTGAGATATTTGGTCAAGTAGCAGGATTTAAACTGAACAAACAGAAAACGAAAGTGTTGGAGAAAAATCTAACAGTGGCGGAAAAAGAGAAGTTTCAGAGTGAAACAGGATTAGTGATAACGAAAAAGGTGAAGTACCTGGGGGTAAACTTAACATCTAAGAATGTGAACCTATTTAAGGACAATTATGACAAATGCTGGTCAGAAGTAAAGAAAGATCTAGAAATATGGTCAAGGTTGAGACTTTCATTACTAGGTCGAATAGCTGTTATCAAGATGAATGTATTGCCTAGAATGCTGTTTTTATTCCAAACGTTGCATATTTTGGACAAAATGGACTGTTTCAAGAAGTGGCAGAAAGATATATCTAAATTTGTCTGGCAGGGCAAAAAGCCCAGAATAAAATTTAAGATTTTAACTGATGCAAAAGATAGAGGGGGGTTTGCCCTGCCGGACCTAAGACTTTATTATGAATCGGCAGCTTTTTGCTGGCTGAAACACTGGCTGCTTCTAGAGAATACAGACATTTTGGATCTGGAAGGGTTTGATAATAGATTTGGTTGGCATGCATACATATCGTACGATAAAGTTAAAGTGCACAAAGGTTTTAAAAACCATATTGTTAGGAAAGCATTATACAATGTGTGGATGAGGTATAAAGATTTACTGGAAAGTAAAACTCCCAGGTGGCTGTCACCAATGGAAGCCAAAGAGGTGAAAAAACTTAATATGGAGTCTAAATGGCCAAAATATTGTGAAATTTTAGAACAAGATGGCGAAAAAGTTAAACTACAAAGCTATGAGAAATTAAAGTCCAAGGTATGAGACTGGTTGCACTATCTTCAGATAAATGAGACATTTAAACAGGACAGGAAAATAGGCTTCCAGATGGAGAAGTCAAAACTAGAAATAGAACTGCTAGAACGCAATACTAAGAATCTGTCTAGAATGTATAACTTGCTGTTGAAATGGAATACACAGGACGAAATGGTGAAATCAGCCATGATTAAATGGGCACAAGATATTGGTCATGACATTATGTTTGCTGACTGGGAACAGTTATGGACCACCGGTATTAGGTTTACGGCATGTAACGCCTTAAGAGAAAACATAATGAAAATGACTTACAGGTGGTACATGACCCCAGTCAAGCTTGCAAGAATTTACCATTCGCCCAATAATAAATGTTGGAAATGTAATGAGACTGAAGGTACCTTTTATCACCTTTGGTGGACCTGCCCGAAGATCAAAGCCTTTTGGGAAATGATCTATAATGAAATCAAGAAAGTTCTTAAGTGGACTTTCTCTAAAAAACCTGAGGCTTTCCTCTTGGGCATGGTCGGCCAATTGGTGCCAAGGAAGGATAGGACGTTTTTTATGTATGCTACTACAGCAGCGAGAATTCTTCTGGCAAAGTATTGGAAGACACAAGAACTACCCACTCTGGAAGAATGGCAGACGAAGGTGATCGACTACATGGGTTTGGCAGAGATGACCAGCAGAATCCGTGACCAGGGGAAAGAGACAGTGGAAGAAGACTGGAAGAAATTTAAAATATATCTTAAAAACTGTTGTAAAATTGAGGAGTGTTAAGATGTTAAGGAACTAAGAAATAGAGAATTGCAGCTGAAACCAATAAGTTAAAGAAAAAAGAATCTAATGAAAGTGATTGGTTTAAATTAGATTTAAGAAGTTGCTGAAGAAATGTGAAATAAGGATGCAGAAAAGGGAAGGTATGGGGAAGTCCGGGAAGTAAGGTGTATGAAAATAAGACTAAGAAATTATACGTGTTTATTTATTTGTATGTTATTGTCTTGTCTATAGTTTGTTTCTATTATGTGTTTGGAAAATTAATAAAAATTTATTTTAAAAAAAAACAAATTACAGAGCCAAATTTTAAATTTTTGTTGGGGGTACCTATATTTCAAGTTCCGAAAGGGATCCAATCATCTTGTTGCTGCTGCTTTAATATCCACAATTCTGTCCAAATGATGTTCACGATTTTGTCCAATCCTTTCTTGTTGTTTTCCACATCTCTTCTTGTTATTTTCATATATTTTTTCCTTTTTCTTTGTGGCCTCTGATAGTCTCTGCAAGTGAGTTGAAGACAAATGTTTTTGTAGTCCTGTGTGGGTTTTTCCATTCATCCAAGAGTCATATTCAGACGGCTGCTGCCTTTCATCACTTCCATAGAGAAAACAATTTTACCGTCCGTTCGTTAATCTTCGCTGGCCTGTCACTCCCTTTCTCGATCTTCTGAGGAGGTTCTGCCAGGAGTCCAATATGATAACAGCCATAGCTTCCTCCTCCTCGATCATCAATCTTTCGACAAAACCTGCCAACATGGTGACTCTCTTTTTATAGCTGCGTCATTCCAAAAGCCCTTATTCTTTTCCAAGTCTCCATAAGCCAAACCTTTGGTTAATAATTCATTTCCACACAGTTTTTTAATCATCCCGCTTATAGTCAATTGTGCAACGGTTCTTTCTTGGGGAGGGGTTGTTTGGTAATCACATAGAGAGAAAAAAAGAAAAGTCCCCCCCCCTTCCAGTCCCGTTCCGACATACCGACCCTTTGATGTATCTTCTTCTTGATTTATTGTCCTGTTGAATCCAACCCGTCACTCTACTTCACAGAGGTCACTTCAATTAGCAGTCTTAGCTCCCGTTCTTCACTTGAAATATGTGCATTTGCTTCTCTCTAATTGTATATTTTGAGCTCCTGCAACCAGTTTGCGCGATCAGAGACAGTGTCAGGGAGAGCCGTCTCCCACGGGTGCTGTGCGCCTAGTGCCTTCACCCCCTTCTTTCGAACTCGGGGGTGATTTATGGCAACAGCAGGCGAGGCAGTGTTTCCCCGTTCCCTGGGGTAACAAGGGAGGTTGCATACTCCCATATCAGCCTCTTAATTACCTCGTGTGAGACGGAGAGATGGTATTGTCGTCCATCTTCCAATGCGCCCCTGGCGGCCCCCCCTCACCACTACTATTTGTATTGGGTATGGAGTACTTGGCAGACAGAATACGAAACTCAGTAAAGGATAAAAGGATATAAGAAAGGAAAGGAAGAAATCAAGTTAAACATGTATGCAGATGGTATCCTATTATTATTTACAAACCCCTTAGAGGGTGTAAGAGAATTTATGATAATCCTGAAGGACTTTAAAGAGGACTCGGGATTGGGAGTAAATTTGGAGAAGTCTGAAATTTTATTTTGGGATGTAAATAAAGAGGAGAAGAAGGAATTTGCAAAAATGACAAAGATGGATATCAATTGGAAAAAAATTAAATACTTGGGGGTAAATATTATTAAAAATATTGCTAGGATTCCAGGTGTAAATTACAAAGAAGTGTGGAGGAAGATCAAGGAGGATATAAAATCATGGAAAAATAAGAATTTATGTATTCTAGGTAGGGTTAGAGCAATTTATAATAATTTTGGTACCAAAATTATTATATTTATTTCAAGTAATTACACTACCCATTAGGAAAATATGGTTTAAAACATGGAATAAGTTATTTAAAAATTGGATTTTTGGAAGGAAAAGAGTTAGAACCCCAGACATAGTAAACTATTCACCTCAAAGAAGAGATGGGATGGGGAATACCGAACTTAGAATTTTACTATGAAACGTTCCAATTGAAAAATCTAATAGATATTGGATATAAGGAAGGGATTAAATGTATAAGGCTGGAGAATGAAATGAATGAAGGAATAGGAAGATAACGGATATTTAATAGAGATATGAACACGGCTTTTAAGAAGACAATAGGACCAAGGAAAACTGTGTTAGGAATCTGAAAGAACTGGAATACGAAATGGATGCCAACATACTCAAGGTGGATGCCGTTAAAATATATGCAGGAGGGTCAAAGGGAACCTGGTTGGTGGAAGAAATTAGAAGATCATGGATTTTATAAATTAAAAGATATGTTAGATGAAGAAGGGAATTTAATTACAAAAAAAGTTTTTTTAGAAAAAATAGGAAAACAATATTGGCTGAAAGTGCAAGGACTTTATGATTTAATAAAAACGGAAAGAGCAGAGGAAACGATGAGGACAGAAATGAAAATAGATATGGTGCTGAACAAAAGACAAATAACGGAGAAAGGGATAGCAGGGATGTTATATAAACTGATGATAAGCGCCAAAGAAAGAATGATAAGGATAATTCAGATTAAATGGGAACAGGAAGGTATGATTCATCCAAACACGGCTCAAGAACTGATGAAGAATATAAACAATATTAAAATAGAAACATATAAAGAATTAAGTAGAAAGTTTTTATTAAAATGGTATAGAACTCCGGCACAAATGGCGTATATAGTGAAAGGGTTTAGTCCCAAATGCTGGCATTGTGGTCAGGAAAAAGGACTATATTCACACATGTGGTGGGAATGTAATCTGGTTAAGGAATATTGGCAAAAGATTATAAAGGTAATTTCTGGATTATTTCAAATAAACATAGAAGTTAATAGGGATTTGTTATTTTCGGGAATACTGGGAAATAACAAAGTAGAAAGTAATAAGCAAGAGTTGTACAAGATTATGATTCTAGCTGGAATGGCAGTTATTGCTTTGGGATGGAAAGAAAAGGCCAAATGGAATATGGAAAAATTGAACGATTATGTCTTTGAATACGTACAATCAGAAATATTTGCACAGATAGTGGCAGAGGATAGATGGGGAAATAAATGCCAAAGAATCACAAATAAATGGGCATTTTACAGGAACTGGATAGAAAGAGGGGAAGCCAACCCTAACATACAAGCTCGAATGAACAGACTGTGTACATGGATAAAGATATGAAGAAGGAAGGCCTGACTGGGGGGGGGGGGAGGGTTGGAGTGGAGAGGGAGGGGAAGAAAAAAAAAAAAGGTAAACCAGATGGTATTTTGAATGGATTTTATGTAAGCCCTTTTTCAGAAACCAGATATATTAATGTTACGTAGTTATGCATTGTAGTATGAATGAATGTTGTTTTGTAGTCTTTGTTTTATAGAATATATATAGTAATGTTATGTTACTAAGCAAATAAAAAAAATGTGCCAAAAAGAAAAAAGAGTTCAAACAGTCCCCCAGACATTTGTGTAGTTTCTTATCTTGCTTGCTCCTCCTCCATAACTGTGGGCAAAGTCTGTTCTATGAATAGAGGTGAGGATGGATTATCTATAGTGTCATACATATTGATTCAGCGTATAGTTGGATCCAGTCACTTGGTCTGCAAACGCCTTTCTTGGTTGGGTGAGTCTCTTACTGTAGAAAGGCCAATATCTCCTCTTTTCCAGACCTATCATTGTTTGTATTCCTGCTGCCCACGTTAGCAGGTTCATGGGGGTTTGTCCTAGGCTTGTTGAGGTCACACATCGAATCTTGAATACTGTTTGTTATTTCTTCAATTTCCTCTAGTATGGAGTTAATTGGGGTTGTATTTATCGTTACTCTTTGCTCAACATTCCTAAGGAGCAGAGATGTCTTTAAAGTCACTCTTTGAGGTCCTCCTGTATTAACTGCAGCTGTGTTAGTGTCAATCAGAGGAAATGGAAAATTTCCACGTTGGCTTCATCTTGAAGGTGGGGCAGAGCTTGAGTCGGGGGGTAGCTTGGGAGATAACCGACTTGTCGGCCTCTGTATAGCTGGAAGTAGAGGTACAGCGTCCAAGTCTGCAAACACCCTTTTACCTGTAATGTGGAAATGACTCAGGAAGCCACCCATTTTGGGGAGAAGCAGGGGGATGGCATGACTTTGAAATTTGAGAAGTAGCTTTGTTACTCTTGGGTGGCTCGGCAGTTTTTCCAGTGTTTTTAAGTCCAGAGAGCCTATATCCAATCTCAGAAGTTCAGATAAGGAGAGGCAGACTCTCAGTCTGGAGATCCAATGCCCTTTGTTCTCCCGGTTGTTTTGGATAACCAGAACTATCTGATCCAGCTGCAAACACCTCTTAGTATAGGGGGGGACCCTTGGGCTCCTTCCTGGGATTATATATGGACTGTGCAGCTTGGGGGCTCTCCCTGGAAGGATTAGGGATCTCCAGCCTGCCTGGCGGTACCCACTCAGCATTCCTCTCCCGGGGCCCAGGGGACTGCACTGGGCTCTCCGCCCCCCGACCACCAACCGCAAGGTTCTCAATGCTCTCCAACTTTCGAAGAATCAGTACTAATGACCTTCTGCTAAGTAAGCTTTGTTCTCCTAACAAACTTAGCAATTTCCCAGCTCCATACTGTGAAGGTAGCTTTTGAGGAGTTGTCCGGGCAACGGCTTGGGACGATTGGGTTGCTTTAATCTCTGAACTCTTTCCTATGGTCCCATTGTACTTGGAATTTTTCAGCCTTGGGCCTTTTGGCTGCTTTTCTTGGGGGGGTCTTCAAAACAGCTAGTTGGCTGCTGTTTAGGACTGTGGGGAGACTGTGAGTCGGCATCATGCCCATTGCCCCCCTCCTCCACCTGCTCCCCTGTCCTTGTTTCTAGCCCATCAGGCACCTCTTGTTCAATTTCAGCAATTGCCCAGTCCAAGAGGTCTGTCAGGCTTAATTGTTTAGTTTCTCCTTTTAGAAGCTCCCATCCTTCTTGGACTCCCTTCTCTTGGAGTATTCCTGACCATGGGATCTCACCCAGTAGCTCCTTAAGCTTTTTGAAATTGGCCTTCTTAAAGTCCAGAGTGCATGTCTGACTACGCTCAGCTTTCCCTTGCCTCTGTATCCTGAAACCCAGGAGAGCATTATCACTTTCTCCCAAGTTTGCAAGTACTTCCACTTCGTCAACCAGTTCTTCCCTATAGGCGAGGATCAGGTCCAAAATAGATGATCCCCTTGTTGGTTCTTGCACCTTCTGCAAAATGAAATTGCCAGTGAGGCAATGGAGGAATTTGTCAGACCTTATATTCTTGGCAGAGTTTGAGTTCCAACAGATATTGGGGGAGTTGAAGCCCCTCCCCCCCCATTACTATATCTCTTCTTTTTGAATGTTTGGTAATCTGCTCTAGGAATGCATCATCCAAGTCTTCAGTCTGGCTTGGTGGTCTATAGCAGATCCCCATAGTAAGGTCACTGTTGTTTCTCTCTCCTACAATTTCTATGCATATACTCTCAATCTGCTCTCCATGCTCCAGGTCATGGATTTCTTCACAAGTGTATGCATCCTTTACATATAATGCTGCTACATCTCCCTTCCTGTTTAGTCTACAGTGGTACTTCAGGTTAAGTACTTAATTCGTTCCAGAGGTCCGTACTTAACCTGAAACTGTTCTTAACCTGAAGCACCACTTTAGCTAATGGGGCCTCCTGCTGCTGCCGGAGCACGATTTCTGTTCTCATCCTGAAGCAAAGTTCTTAACCTGAAGCACTATTTCTGGGTTAGCGGAGTCTGTAACCTGAAGCGTATGTAACCTGAGGTACCACTGTATTCCTTTTGAACAGGTTATACCCCTCATTTCCTATATTCCAGTCATGAGTCTCATCCCACCAGGTTTGAGTAATGCCAACCAGGTCATATTTGCCATCCTGAACTAAAAGCTCCAGTTCGTCTTGCTTGTTTCCCATACTCTGTGTAGAGACAACAGAAACCAGGATTCGTTCCCTCCAGCTGCTGCTTTCCTGTAGTTTCTTGCCCTTTAGCAGGTTTCTGGAGCACCACCTCAGTTTCCTGTGCATCAGTGAAGCTATTATCCTCAGTGCCAGGTGCTCTTCTGTCGTTTGTAATGTTGTCTCCCTCCCCCTTAACATCTACTTTAAAGCTCTCTTGATCAGGTTCTTGATACGCTTATCAAACACATTATTGCCAACCGCTGTGAGTTGCAGCCCATCTCTCACCAGAAGTCCTTTTTCAAGGAAGCCGAGACCATGATCCAAGAAGCCAAATCCTTCCTGATGACACCACCTGCACAGCCAGTTGTTTACCTCACGTATTTTCCTCTCCCTGGGCCACAACCTTCAACAAGAAGGAGTGATGAAAAGACTACCTGTGCCCCAAGTCTCTTCAGCTCCCTGCTCAGGGTCTTACAGTCCCTTGTTATGCATTGCAAGCTGTGTGTGGCAATAATATTAGTACCCACATGAATCAGAAGGAAGGGATAGTGGTCAGTGGGCTTTATAAGACTTGGCAACTTCTCTGTCACATCGTGAATCTTTGGCACACTACTGCCTTGGTTCCCCTCAGTAGGGAGTCACCTATCACCACCACACATCTCTTCCTCCTGTTGTTCTTCCACCTGCTGTTCTTGAGTCTTCTCCACTTGTCCATTGGAGCTTATTTTGATATTATTGAGAAGTTACAAAGGCAGGAACCTTGTGGTTTGAATACTTCCTATTCCTTCCTCTCGCCTTGTCATGTCTCGACTGCAGTTTCTTTTCTCCAGTATAGTCTCCATGGAAGGTGGTAAATGGGTTATCTGCATACTCGCCCTCAGTCAGGAACTCTGGATCCAAAGGGGTTGGATCAAGAATGGAGAAAGACCTCCTCCAAGTCTATCTTCTCCTGTCTCTTTCTTCTCTGGGGGTGGTAGGAATCATTCTGTGCACTGTACCTTTCACAGCCACCTTGGTGTCAGTAATTTGCACATTCAGCAACAGTTAATTGGAGTACTTGGCTCAGGACCAATGCATCTGCTTTTATGTCCAAGAATCAAGGTCACTGGAGCTGGTTTACAGTAAGTACAATTTACTCAGTTTGGAGCAGGCAGTTGCCTTTGCACTCCAACAGGAGACTTTCCGGCTTTTAGGATACAGCCGTTTTGCAAGGATGTGATTGCAGGAGCTTGCAGTCAGCAGTGAACAGAACAGAGCAGCAAGGTGGTGGGAAGAACAAAGCAACATAATTATGTATTTGTATGTAGTGTTTATTGAAAGATAGACTATCAAGTATTCAACTGCAGACATTTTTGCTACTGTGTGCGACTTGCTCATGGCAACTGCTGTCGTAGCTTCTCTGGCACAGAATTGGTGTCAGTGGTCAGAGCATGGAAGCGATTTTGCAACTCCAATGACAAAGCATGGCTCATGAATGTCCTACTTTTGTGCATCACATTCCTCCAGGGGTTCATCTCTTGCAATGGGCAATCTTTCACCTCCCTAGGGGCACCCCATCTGTCTTGCTGCTCCATCACAGTTGATTCAGCTCTATCAAGCAACTCTGCATGTTGTCCTGTTGCTTGAGGTGTGGCTAGACGGGCCTCAAGTTGCTGGAGCTTCTCTTCCAGGAAGACAACCAGCTTGCACTTGCTACAAGTGTACTGTTGCTTGTTCCCTGGCAGTAAGATAAGCATAGAACAGATGTTGCAGGTCACTGCAGCAGCTCCCTCACCCTCCATGTCTCTTGGTCCTATGCACACCAAGGGACAGAGTTCTGGGCCTCCCCTTTAAAGTCCCCTGCTAAACGCTCTTGCAAACACCTGTGTGCACTGAGCTAAGTTTGACTGCTGCTGGCTTCTAGCTCCTCCCTCAGCTTGGCTTCCTCTCAACTGTAACTCTTCCCCCTCAAATCCTGTGTTTCCGCAGAATGATCAGGCTCTAAAAGACACAAGCTCACTCTCGTCAGTCTACTCCAGCAATCATTGCTCCTGATTGCAAGGTATCCCTGAAGCTGCAATGAGAATTCAAACCGTTAGAATTCAGGAACTGCCAATATTACAGGTGCCACATGTTCCTTGTTTCGCATCTGTAAGAAATCAATCTTTTAATGTGGCAACACCTACAATTTAGAAATCCCTGCCTATTGACATCAAGGAGGCACCTTTGCTATATTCTTTTAAGCACCTGCTGAAAACATTTTTGTTTAGGCAAGCATATCCAGACATGTAGAATGTTGACATGCATTTTAATCTAGTTTTTAACATATTGCCAATTTAAATTATTCTTTGAATGTTTTAAATAACTTTTTTGCAGTTTTTGCTGATATTTTATTGTTTTATTCTTTTTTGTAAACCACTTACTTAATTGGCAGCCAGCCAAGCTGAATCAAAATTTATTGGTCAACCTAATACAGGTTATAGCCTAAAAACAAATAAGCAAACAGATTTTAACAAGCAAAGTTAACTGTAGCACCCTGCTTGTGGTTAACGCTTAGCTGGAATGAAATATTCAACGCAGCAATAGAGAAATTAAAATAATAATTTGTCAGACAAATAAATGAGAGACACAGTGGTATATGGTTACCAATGCTCTGCCTTTCCAGCCCTGATGCCCAGCACTTATATTCCCTCAGCCCAGCCCTCTTGCTCCTCCTTTGGCTGTCTCTGTCCAATCAGCCTGGTTGAAATTCCTATTGGCTGTTTGCTAGAACCAATCATAAAAGATACACCCATTTCCTATTACCTTTTATGGGAGACAAAGAGCTATATTTCCTTCTATCTATAAATGGCAAACAAGTAGCCATATATCTTACATTTACCTCGACCAGGCACCTTAATTACCAGATAACCTTTGGCCCCTGCTGCCCTATTCACTGCGAAACAGATGGCTAAAGCAGATGGTGCATGGTTCTAATTTTATCTTAAAGAGATCTTGGGTTCACCTTCTCACACACCATCAATGAAATAAGAATCTAACATTTCTTACTTTCTAAATCTAACATTTCTTACTTTCTAAATCCTTTGCATAATTACATTTAAGTCAATATATTTCATACATAACAGATAGATTTTTAGAAGGAAAGGAACTTAGTAAAAAGGAATATAATAAAAACAGTTTCCAGAAGCCTCTTCGGTTTTCCCAGCCAGCTGCTGTTCCCATTAGCTCTTGCCCTTTTTAACCTTATGAAAATGTGGCTCAAGTTTTAATGGGAGGCACAATAATTCTTACTATTTACAAACTCTTAATTGTGTCTTTGCAGCTTGATTGTATTCTGTAATTTGTATGGTCAGTGTGACCTTTTGCTCCTAGCCTGTAATTTCCTTTTACAACCCTGAGGCACGTGCTTAAACAGGGGCCCTTAAACAGGAAGATAAACAGCTGCCAGAGCACCCAGCTGGTTTATGCCTGGCATGAGAGAATGAGAGATACAAACATTTACAAATATATATTTTTAAGCTCATTTTAAAAATGCAGGTCTTCATAAGATGCCTCAAATAACATAAAACACATACATACACACATGTTTCAGGTCACAAGGCTAGACTCATAGGCTTTTCTGAGTTGGGAAGCTTTTATCAAACTTAACTGGATTGAACATAACAGGTTTAGCCCTGCTAGTCAGCATATGTTTCATTTTGTCAATGCCACTATGTTAATGAATATTTTAATTATCCTTAAATCAGCAGGGATTACTCATTCCCCACAATGCACCTGCATACATCTTATGACTCTTATCTGTGTTACTGGGCAGATTTGGGAAGTAACTCTGTGTATAAAGGGATCAGGTTACAGCATATCTATTGGACCTGTGGATTTGAGTAAAGACTTTTTGATGAGATCATCTGAGGAAGAAGTTGGAAAATTGCCAGACTTTAGAACCCAATCTTTGCAAGCAACTACTGTAAACTAGGGACTTGTCTGTAGACTTTAACACAGCAAGAACTTTGAAGCAAAGAACCCCCTCTGGACTTAGTGAGAGAAGACTACTTGTACATCTGTTAAAAAAAATAAGTGTGTGTGTGTGTGTGTGTGTGTGTGTAGAGTAGTAGTAGTAGTGTATGTTGGTGGTGGCCTAGTAAAGACAACTCTGCTAAATGGCTTTTTTCTGCAGTGAGCTTAACTGCATGACAGCTTCTGTAGTGCATACACATGACCCCAACACTAAGGGTGGTGATTAGCCCTGAGAACGTATTAAAATATTTTGACCTTGGAATTTCATATAACATTATGTATCCTTTACTATCTGGCATTCACAGATACAAATCAAATCCCTGCAAGAAACTGGACAACAAAGTGTCTTTTCAGCTGGTACTGTAAACTCAGCAGCATTGGTACCAGGACATTTTTAGAGTTGGTTCCCCACCAAATTGAAAAGCCCTATCCTGTGTCTGTAATGTGCTTCACGTTTAGGGATGGGGCAAGAGCAGACAGGGCCTTCTGCACAGTGCTCAGGACACAGGCTAGCTGGTTTGGGGTCACTCCTCCATATATCCTCTTAGGAAGCTGATTGAGGCCACCAGCTGAAAACTCCATTCTTCATTGCCCAGTTTTCCAGAATGTTTTAACTAGTTACTGACGGACAGTGGTGTCTTGCAATAAAGAAGAATCAAAGAATGACGCAGAGTCAAAAGATTCACAGTAAAGGCAAAAACTTTACTGAGACAACAAACTTCATTACAAGCACTGTACAAGTGAAAGAGGGAGAGAGCAGCTCGCTGAGCATAGGAATTTATCCTGGCTCAGCGTGACCTTTATGTAGTCAAAACAATATTTGCTTCAGAAGTGAACCTGCTACAATATTCCAGCACTTTCCTGTTTCTGCTCTCAAAAACTTTAATCATGACAGTTCCTACTTCACTTTCTGGGAACTAAAACATAATTTCTGAAATGTTTTGAGACTGTTGATGCTATTGGAAAAGGCATTAATTTCTCCCTGTCATTTTAAGTCTTCCCCTTTTCTTTTCTCTTTAGGGTAATAACCGAAGAATTCAAAGTGCCTGACAAAATGGTTGGATTCAGTAAGTATTCTAGTTTGAGGCAATTTTTCTCTTGGCTGCATAGGGGGCCTCTATGAACACTCCTTCCATCGGAAGACTAACTTGTATTATGATAGGTAGTGCTCGGCATAGCATTGCAGATTTCTGTTAATCCTTCTGAGAACATGGCAGTTTCAGGGGAAATGCTTGTCATATGAACTTTAAAATAAATTGAGGATGATTTAGTTACTTCCTGACTGCTACAGTAGTCTGTAGTTAAAGATCTTGATGACAAACTTTGCTAGTAATGTGCTGTGGGGGATAAGCAAAGGGGAAATTGTGTGGGGCATATGTGCGTGGGGAGAGGATATACCACTGAAGAGCCATTTCACAGGGAGAATGCGCAGCTTGATAATGGAGCATGTGCTTTGCCTGCTCAGGGTCCCAGCTTCATAACTGAAGCCCTGCTGGATCTGACTAAAGGGAGCTCATCTAGTCCAGCATTCTGTTCTCACACTGACCAACCCGATGCCTCTGGGAAGCCATCAGGCTTGTGATTCCCAGCAGCTGATATTCAGAGGCATCCTGCTTCCAACCATGGAAGTAGAACCGAAGGGGAGGCTTATCTAGTTCTCACAGTGGCCAACTAGACACACATTATGAGAAGCCTGCAAGCAGAACATGTGTGCAATAGCACTATCCCTACTTGCAAGTCCCAGTAACTGGTAGCCACTGCCTCCGACAGTGGCAGTAGAACATAAGAGCTTGCTGGATGATTGAGTGGGTGGTTGCTGAACAACTCCAAGCACGCCTGGAGGATGCGGACCATTTGGATCCCTTCCAATCGGGATTCAGGCCTCACCATGGGACTGAAACCGCCTTGGTCGCGCTGGTTGATCATCTCCGGCGGGCTAGGGACAAAAGTGAGAGTTGTTTCCTAGTTCTGCTGGATCTCAGTGGCCTTTGATACCATTGACCATATCATCATTCTGGACCGTTGTGGGGGGGGGGCTGGGAGTTGGGGGCACTTATACAGTGGTTCTGCTCCTTTCTCCTGGGCCAAAAAGTGGTGTTGGGGGATGAGTGTTCAGACCCCTGGGCTCTCACTTGTGGGGTACCTCAGGGTTCCATCCTCTCCCCTATGCTTTTTAACATGAAGCCATTGGGAGAGATCATCAGGGGGTTTGGGCTGGGTGTTCATCAGTATGCAGATGATACCCAGCTCTACCTCTTTCAAATCAGAACCAGTGAAGGCGGTGAAGGTCCTGTGTGAGTGTCTGGAGGCAGTTGGAGGATGGATAGCAGCTAACAGATTGAGGTTGAATCCCGACAAGACAGAAGTACTGTTCTTGGGGGACAGGGGGCAGGCTGGTGTGGAGGACTCCCAGGTCCTGAACAGGATAACTGTGCCCCTGAAGGACCACAGCCTGGGAGTCACTTTGGACTCACAGCTGTACTGGAGGCGCAGGTCAATTCTGTGTCCAGGGCAACTGTCTACCAACTCCATCTAATACGCAGGCTGAGACCCTACCTGCCCATGGACTGTGTCTCCAGAGTGGTGCATGCTCTAGTTATCTCCTGCTTGGACTACTGCAATGTGCTCTATGTGGGGCTACCTTTGAAGATGACTGGGAAACAGCAGTTAATCCAGAATGCGGCAGCTAGGCTGGTGACTGGGAATAGCCACTGAGACCATATAACACTGGTCCTGAGAGACCTGCATTGGCTCCCAGTACGTTTCCAAGCACAATTCAAAGTGTTGGTGCTGACCTTTAAAGCCCTAAACGGCCTCAGTCCTGTATACCTGAAGGAGCCTCTCCACCCCCATCATTCAGCCCGGACACTGAGATCCAGCGCCGTGGGCCTTCTGCCTGTTCCCTCACTGCAAGAAGTGAGGTTACAGGGAACCAGGCAGAGGGCCTTCTCAGTAGTGGCGCCCACCCTGTGGAACACCCTCCCATCAGATGTCAAGGAAATACGCAACCATCTTACTTTTAAAAGACATCTGAAGGCAGCCCTGTTTAGGAAAGGTTTTAATGATTAATGCTGTATTGTGTTTTTAATATTCAGGTTGGGAGCATCCCAGAGTGACTGGAGAAACCCAGCCAGATGGGCGGGGTATAAATAATAATAATAATAATCACCTAGTCCAGTATCCTGTTCTCACAGTAGTCAACCAGGTGCTGCAATAGGAAGCCCACAAGCAGGATAACCTTCCACCAGAATATGAGAAATAAAAAATTCCTTCCAGTAGCACCTCATACCAAGAACTAACTTAGTTGGTCTTTAAGGTGCTACTGGAAGGAATTTTTTATTTTGACTATGGCAGACCAACACGGCTACCTATCTACTACCAGAATATGAGAATTAGCAGTGCTGGATGGAAGTGGTCAGCTCTTTGTTGATCCCTCTTCCTCAACTTTTAGGACTGAAGGTGTGTCAACTCAGTTACACTTAATAACCAAAGCAGGTGGGGGACAGTGAAGAACTTAAACTAAAGATTTGGGAGTGCTGGCATCTCCACCTCCTGTTCTTCAAGACACTCAAGTTTTCAGCTGCTCCCGACACAGATGTGTGCAAAACTTCAGTCCATGTATTTGCTTGGGTCTTACTCTTGATAAAAAAACAAAACTTCTAGTCTGTGAGCAACAGTTAAATTCTGATCAATTGAAATTTTTGTTTTAGTTATAGGCCGGGGCGGTGAGCAGATTTCCCGGATTCAGGCAGAGTCAGGCTGCAAAATTCAGATTGCACCAGGTAAGACTATTTCTGCCTCACTCTCCACTTTCTAGAAGAACCAAGGCATCATCAAAATAACACAGTTGCTAGTCTTTGAGTGGTATACTAATATAAAACCATCAGACCAACTTAAAAGCTGAGAGAAATGTTTTGTAAAACATCCTCTTAGAGTCCCAAAGTGTTCATCCACAAGGCTTCTTGCTTGGGCCCATCTCTATACCCTTATTTGTCCCTCTCCTTTAACAAGAGGGATAAGTCCTTACAAAAAACATGCCCCACGTTCCTGTCCCAAAATCAGAACCCCTTTTCTGCCCAAGAAAGGGGGCAGCATAGAGCCCACTTTAAAAGACTTATGCTGATAGATCAAGCCCTGAACAATTTTGGGGATACTGTGTTGTATCCAGTGTTATCCCTACTCAGAATAGACCCATAGAAAATAGAACATGACTGCTTTAGGTCAAGTCATTTTCAAGATGTCTGCTCTTGAGTAGGGC
This sequence comes from Podarcis liolepis, assembly GCF_965112155.1. Classification (NCBI taxonomy): domain Eukaryota; kingdom Metazoa; phylum Chordata; class Lepidosauria; order Squamata; family Lacertidae; genus Podarcis; species Podarcis liolepis. The sequence goes on from NC_139568.1 coordinate 10,654,679, forward strand.
TAACAGTGGATCCAGCAACTTTGGTTCCAACTTGTTCAGTGCCAGACAATTTTTTTTTTTGGGGGGGGGAGTTGCTGCTCAGAATAGCTTCAGGATGAGGCTGGCATCACTCCTTTCCCCAAAACAATATCAAGACTGAAACTTGCAAGCTTAAGGAAATATGTGTGGAATTAGTTCACTATGGCTAATTTATGCAGGAGATAGAATTCAAAATTCTCTGCCTCCAAAAGCAATTCTCTGTTTTACAGGTAGTCTTGGTTCTAGATCCAGGCATGGTGTATGTCCATGTGCATGCTTAAAACAAATTATATATTGTTATTAAAAATATCCAAGGTTTACACCAATTGAACATAAAACTAGACAATAAAAGCCACATAAAAGTGTTAAAATCAGAAATAGGGTAACTTGCGGAAAGAGGTATTTCTTAATTGCTTGCATAAACCTGACAGAAAAGTTTTCAGCAGGCATTTATGTTGCAGTCTCATGCTGCCAAGCCACGGCAGAGCTCAGTGGAGGAAGAAGTCAGCCACCCAAGTCTCAGTGAGGTACTTGCCTAGAGGCAGAGTTCATATACAAGGTCCAGTCTAGTCCAGTCCTAAGATCAGGAGCATCTCAGTTCACATAGTCAGAAGGTTCCAGGAGTCAAGAAAGGCAAGGGTCCAAGGCCACAAGAAGCAGCAAGATCTGATCAGGAACGACGAATGTTGTTTCCAGCAACTGACTGAGGCTGGAAACCCTGCTTAAGAAAGTTGGAGCCAGGTGGTTCTCATTAGGAGCAAGAAGGCTGATCAGCAGCAGGTGGAGTCACTTTGCCTTCTGCTCCTTCAGAAGCTGACACCTGGCCCATGAATCTCTATTGGCAAAGCATTCCACAAAACTGAGCCAATGATACTAAAAGCTTAGTTTTCTGTTGTTTTCTGCCTCACCAATCTGGGGAATGACCAACAACACTCCTGCAGCTGCAACACTCCAGGTGGTTCCTGAGGTACTCAGGGCCTAAGCTTTTCAGGGCTTCGCAAATTAATGCAAGGATTTTAAACCTGGTTTCGTACAAGGGTATCACATGCTGCCAGCCAGATTTCCCTATCAGCAGTCTGGCTGCCCCATTCTGTACCAGCTGTAGCTTCTGAACCCAGGCCCAAGGGCAGCCACACATAGAGTGCATTACAAGTATAATCTAATAATAATAATATAATTTATTATTTATACCCGCCCATCTGGCTGAGTTTCCCCAGCCACTCTGGGCGGCTCCCAATCAAGCATTAAATATTAAATACAGCATTAAATATTAAAAACTTCCCTGAACAGAGCTGCCTTCAGATGTCTTTTAAAGATAGGATAGCTACTTATTTCCTTCACATCTGAAGGGAGGGTGTTCCACAGGGTGGGTGCCACTACCGAGAAGGCCCTCTGGTTCCCTGTAACCTTATTTCTCGCAATGAGGGAACCGCCAGAAGGCCCTCGGCGCTGGATCTCAGTGTCCGGGCTGAACGATGGGGGTGGAGACGCTCCTTCACCAGTATCACCAGTAACCAACCAGCTGGAAGCTGCTAGGCGGTTGAGAATTATGGGACGCTCAGTATGTGTTGATCTTTTATTTATTTATTGCTTTGTCTTTTGTAGACTGTGGTGGGTTGGTGGAGAGACCCTGCGTGCTCACCGGAACTCCAGAGAGCATTGAGTGAGTTGTTTTTTAAAAAAAATATCCACACATACATTTATATAATACTGGTTGCTTCTACCCCTTCTCTTCTGTCCTCTTTCCTCTTTCCTTTTTCCATTACACTTTTTTCTTCTGTTTGCTTGCTATCATTTTTATAGCTGCCACAGATGATCAGACGGCCAGCCGTAGACTCATCATGCACTAGATCCACCCCACCTGCCGTCTCTTGGTTAACAGCTCAGCAGTTTGACCTGCTGAAGGCTTCCTTCATATATGCACATTTAGCTCCCTTTCCCAATGTAGACAAATCTTCATAGTCCTCTTTTTTAAAAAAAAACACACCCTCAAGTGGGTTTGTTTGAACATGGGCACCATTATCGTTCTTCCAGTTGACTGATAATCTTAATTTATTCGATACCTGGAGATTGAAGCATCCCACTGAAAAGGATATTACTTATTTTTCCGAAGATAAAAAATCGGGAGGGAGAATAGATGCAATTTGGGCCTCTAAAAAATTGGCATTGAGCTTGGTAAAAACAGAGATTCTGAATAAATCTCTCTCAGACCATAATCCAGTTACTATACACATAAGATTTAAAAAACATATGAGAGGGAGGTGGAAGATGAATGATGAACTTTGGAGAGATGAGCAAAATGTGAATAAAATGAGGGAATTGTTGAAGGAATTTTTCGAAATTAATGAGAGACATGGGACAGACAGGAAAATCATTTGGGATACCAGTAAAGCCTATATGAGAGGAATTGGAATACAACAAATTGCAAAAATAAGGAAGGATAAAGCAAAGGATACTACGGAAATAAACACACACATAAGGGAGAAGGAAAAATAACTGTTGAAAAATCCAAAACAAGAGAGTATAATCCAGAATATTAAAATTTTACAATCCCAATTAAATAATTTAATAAACAAAGAGGTAGAAAATAAGATTAAATGGACAAAACAAAGGTGTTTTGAATCGGCAAATAAACCCGGTAGGATGTTGTCCTGGCTAACAAAGGAGAAGCAAGTGGATAGGGTTATAAATAAGATTATTGTACAAGGAAAAGAAATTATAGACCCGGACCAAATAAAAATGATGTTTAGGAATTTTTATAAAAAATTATACGAGTTGGAAGACAAAGATGAGAATAAAATTAAAGAGTATGTAAGAGAAAACAAAATCCCTGAACTAGATGGCAAGGAATGTAGTAATTTAAACTCGTGCATAAGCTCAGAAGAAATAAGAGAGGTGATAAGGAAAATGGAAACTGGGAAATCACCAGGGCCAGACGGAATACCGATTACATATTACAAGAAACTAGAAGAAGTAATAATCCCTAGACTTAAAAAGATCATGAATGAGATAATGGAAGAAGGTAAAATTCATAGAATCATAGAGTTGGAAGAGACCACAAGGGCCATCGAGTCCAACCCCCTGCCAAGCAGGAAACACCATCAGAGCACTCCTGACATATGGTTGTCAAGCCTCTGCTTAAAGACCTCCAAAGAAGGAGACTCCACCACACTCCTTGGCAGCAAATTCCACTGTCGAACATCTCTTACTGTCAGGAAGTTCTTCCTAATGTTTAGGTGGAATCTTCTTTCTTGTAGTTTGGATCCATTGCTCCGTGTCCGCTTCTCTGGAGCAGCAGAATACAACCTTTCTCCCTCCTCTATGTGACATCCTTTTATATATTTGAACATGGCTATCATATCACCCCTTAACCTCCTCTTCTCCAGGCTAAACATGCCCAGCTCCCTTAGCCGTTCCTCATAAGGCAGGGGTCTGCAACCTGCGGCTCCGGAGCCGCACGTGGCTCTTTTACACCTTTGCCGCGGCTCCGGGGCGGATACTAGCGAGGGGAGGAGGCGCATTGTGCGCCCCGACACTCCCCACTGTGGCGGGCGCTGTACTGGCTGTGACGTCGCATGGGGGCGGTGCGTGCGTTAGTCACGCACCGTCCCAACGTCACCTTCCCGCCTGCTGTCAGATCAGAGGGCAGCGGCGCGCATGCTTTAAATGTCACAATGGTTTTGCGGCTCCCAGGTTTTTTTTTTCCTTCGGAAACGGGTCCAAGTGGCTCTTTTTGTCTTAAAGGTTGCAGACCCCTGCCATAAGGCATCGTTTCCAGGCCTTTGACCATTTTGGTTGCCCTCCTCTGGACACGTTCCAGTTTGTCAGTGTCCTTCTTGAATTGTGGTGCCCAGAACTGGACACAGTACTCCAGGTGAGGTCTGATCAGAGCAGAATACAGTGGCACTATTACTTCCCTTGATCTAGATGCTATACTCCTATTGATGCAGCCCATAATTGCATTGGCTTTTTTAGCTGCCGCGTCACACTGTTGGCTCATGTCAAGTTTGTGGTCAACCAAGACTCCTAGATCCTTTTCACATGTACTGCTCTCAAGCCAGGTGTCACCCATCTTGTATTTGTGCCTCTCATTTTTTTTTGCCCAAGTGCAATACTTTACATTTCTCCCTGTTAAAATTCATCTTGTTTGTTTTTGCCCAGTTCTCTAATCTGTCAAGGTCGTTTTGAAGTGTGATCCTGTCCTCTGGGGTGTTAGCCACCCCTCCCAGTTTGGTGTCATCTGCAAATTTGATCAGGATGCCCTTGAGTCCATCATCCAAGTCGTTGATAAAGATGTTGAATAAGACCGGGCCCAAGACAGAACCCTGTGGCACCCCACTAGTCACTCTTCTCCAGGATGAAGAGGAACCATTGATGAGCACCCTTTGGGTTCGGTCAGTCAGCCAGTTACAAATCCACTGAGTGGTAGCATAGTCAAGACCGCATTTTACCAGCTTCTTTACAAGAATATCATGGGGCACCTTGTCAAATGCCTTGCTGAAATCGAGGTAGGCTACATCCACTGCGTTCCCTTCATCTACCTGGCTTGTAATTCTGTCAAAAAACGAGATCAGGTTAGTCTGACATGACTTATTTTTCAGAAATCCATGCTGACTATTGGTGATCACAGCATTCCTTTCTAGGTGCTCACAGACTGTTTGCTTAATGATCTGCTCCAGAATCTTCCCTGGTATTGATGTCAGACTGACTGGGCGGTAATTATTTGGGTCCTCTCTTTTCCCCTTTTTGAAAATAGGGACAACATTTGCCCTCCTCCAGTCTGCCGGGACTTCGCCTGTTCTCCAGGAATTCTCAAAGATGACTGCCAGTGGTTCTGAGATCACATCTGCCAGTTCTTTTAATACTCTTGGATGCAGTTCATCTGGCCCTGGAGACTTGAATACATCTAAACTAGCCAAGTATTCTTGTACTATCTCCTTAGTTATTCTGAACTGTGTTTCCTTTGCTGAATCATTTGCTCCAAATTCTTCAGGTCGGGCATTGTTTTCTTTATCAGAGAAGACTGAGGCAAAGAAGGCATTGAGGAGTTCAGCCCTTTCTGTGTCCCCTGTTTGCATTTCACCATCTTCTCCTCTGAGTGACCCCACTGTTTCTTTGTTCTTCCTTTTGCTACGAACATACCCATAAAAGCCTTTTTTGTTGCTTTTAACCTCTCTAGCAAGCCTGAGTTCATTCTCTGCTTTAGCTTTTCTGACTTTGTGTCTACACGTGCTGGCTATTTGTTTGAATTCCTCTTTGGTGGTTTCCCCCCTTTTCCATTTTTTGTACACATCCTTTTTTAATCTTAACTCAGTTAAAAGTTCTTTAGATAGCCACCCTGGCTTCTTTAGGCACCTTCCATGTTTCCGTCTCATTGGTATTGCCTGACGTTGTGCTTTTACTATCTCCCTCTTAACAAACTCCCAGCCATCATGAACTCCCTTTCCTTTTAGTATTACTGTCCATGGGATCTCACCCAGCACTTCCCTAAGTTTTATGAAGTCGGCTTTCTTAAAGTCAAGAAATTGAGTCCTAGTATGCTTGGCTGCTCCTTTCCGCTGTATAGTAAACTTCAGAAGAGCATGATCACTCACGCCTAATGATCCTTCCACTTCTACCCCACTAACCAGGTCATCACCATTGGTTAGGACCAGATCTAAAATGGCTGTTCCTCTTGTTGCTAATTCCTGACTCTTGGCGCAAAGCGTGGATAACCTTATTACCAAAACAAGGAATGGACCCAAATATTATAAAGAACTACAGGCCAATTTCACTGTTGAATATTGATTACAAAATTTTCGCAGCAAATAGATTGAAAAAATGCTTGAACAGAGTAATAGGCAGGGACCAGAATGGCTTCTTACCAGGGAGACAGATAAAAAATAATACAAGAATAGTGATTGATCTTCTAGAATATATTGATATGAAACCTAGCAAGAAGGTGGCAATGCTACTGGTAGATGCGGAGAAAGCCTTTGACAGTGTGGCCTGGAATTTTCTGGTCCACACTGTGGAAAGTTTGAAACTTGGGAACAAAATTTTGAATGGTATTAAAGCGATATATGAAAACCAGAAAGCTAAGCTAATAATTAACAATGACATAACTGAAGAATTCCAAATTGAAAGAGGCACCAGACAAGGATGCCCTCTATCCCCACTTTTGTTTATTAGGACGCTGGAAACACTCCTAATAGCGATAAGAAAGGACCCAAAAATCAAGGGGATTAGTCTAGGTAACAGACAATTTAAAGTTAAAGCATTTGTGGACGATGTAATCATTACTACAGAAAACCCAGAAGAAAGTATACCAGAAGCACTAGAGAAATTGTTTGAATATGGAGGAGTATCAGGCTTTAAGTTAAATAAAGAAAAATTAAATTACAGTGGTGCCTCGCAAGACGAAATTAATTCGTTCCGTGAGTTTTTTCGTCTAGCGAATTTTTCGTCTTGCGAAGCACGAAATCCCATAGGAATGCATTGAAATTCAATTAATGCGTTCCTATGGTCAAAAAAAGTCCAAACAAAGCCAAATTTGGTACAACAAGAGTTTATTAAGTGCTCTTTAAAGTCACACATACTGTAAAGAGCATTTCAAAAATTGAAGGAACAATAAATTAAGTTTCTAAACATGACAGAAAAACATTTAAAAATCAACAAAGTGTACAGTACATTTTCTAAGGCTCTGGGGGACAACTCGAGGAAGGTTCCTCTTCCACTTTTTGCTTCTTGCTGAAGAACCCCCTCCTCAACTGTTCCCCCAGCCACCCACCACACAGAAATTCAAATCCAGAATTTTTTAAAAAAAACAGCAGAGTGGCCCAATGGTCACAGAAAATCATAAAAATGCAGAAAAAAACGCACAAGCTTCCAGATTCTTGCAAACCCCTCCCCAACACCAAGTCCTTGAATTCCAAACACCCCAACCCAAAATCCAAAACCCCCCAAAAAAGTTTTAAAAGTTTAAAAGGAGTTTTGGAAAAGCTTCAAAAATCACCAAAGTCTTCAAAAACCTCAAAAAAGGCTACCACACCGCGTTCTATGAGTTGCTCCTCGAAGTCAAGTCGCAACTGTATTAACGGTGTTAAGAAAAAGGAAACAAACTTGCAAGACGTTTTCGTTTTTCGTCTTGCGAAGCAAGCCCATAGGGAAATTCGTCTTGCGAAGCAGCTCAAAAAACGGAAAACCCTTTCGTCTAGTGAGTTTTCTGTCTTGCGAGGCATTCGTCTTGCGGGGCACCACTGTACTAACGAAAAATATGGGGGTAAAGGAACAGGAAGAACTGGAAAGAGTAACAGGCCTTAAAATTACCACAAAAGTTAAGTATTTGGGGATCTGGATCACAAATAAAAATACCAATTTGTACAAGGATAACTATGTGAAGAAGTGGAAGGAAATAAAAGGACATCTAAATAAATGGAATAAATTGAACTTGTCCTTATGGGAAAGGATATCCTTGATAAAAATGTCAGTTCTACCAAAAATGCTCTTCCTTTTCCAGACGATCCCAGTAATTATCAGGACAAAATGTTTTAAAGGTTGGCAAAGGGATCTTTCTAATTTTATCTGGCAAGGTAAGAAACCAAGAGTAAGGTTCAAAGTTCTGATGGAGCCTAGAGAAAGGGGCAGGTTCACAGTCCCAAACCTCAAGCTGTATTTTGAGGCTGCATGCATGACATGGCTGAAAGATTGGATGTTACTGACAGATACCAAAATCTTGGACCTGGAGGGCTGGGACAAAGTTTTCGGGTGGCATGGCTACCTGGGTCACAATAAAATAAAAGCACATAGAGGATTCACTAACCATTTGGTAAGAAAGGCCCTATTCGAAGTCTGGGAAAGGAATAAAACAATAGTAACAGCCAAAACTCCCTGGTGGCTATCACCTATAGAGTCATCAGCCTTGCATAGAAGCAATATGAAAGATAGCTGGCTAACATATAGGGAACTCGTAGAAGAGATAAAAGATTGCCCAACAGTAAAGAAATTTGAAGAATTAAAAGAGAGGGGAGTGAATTGGTTAGAATATTTCCAATTAAAAACAATATTTGAGAAGCATAGTAAGCTTAAGGGGTTTGATAAAAAAATCTTGGTATGGGAAAAAGAAATTTTATATAACAACCAACAGACTCTCAATAATATATAAACTGTTACAAAATGGGAAAGTAGAAAAGGAAGGAAAAGGAGACGCTATTAAAAAATGGGAACAAGATCTGGGCCACCCAATTGAATATAATGAATGGGAAAGACTATGGACAAAAATTATAAATTTTACAGCATGTTACCTAATAAGAGAGAACTATATGAAAACGTATCACAGGTGGTACCTGGCACCAGAAAGCCTTGCAAAAATGAATAAAACATATAATAATAAGTGCTGGAGATGCAAGATACAAAAAGGAACCTTCTACCATATGTGGTGGACATGCCCCGAAATTGGGAAATTTTGGAGCATGATCCACAAAGAAATAAAGAAAATATTAAGAATATCATATAGTAAAAGGCCAGAGGCATTCCTTTTAGGAATTTTAAATGACGAGGGGGGCCGCTAGGGGCGTCTTGGAAGATGGCGGATATTAACATCTATCCAGCCCGCACGAGGTAATTAGAGGCTGATTATGGGGAGTAAATCAGTCTCCCTTCATCTCTCCAGGGGGGAGAGATGCAGTTTTCACCCGCTGTTGCCATAAATCACCCCCGAGTTCGGAAGAAGGAGGGGGTGAGGCACTGGGTGCACAACCCTCGGCGGGCCTCGGAACTCCTCCGAAGCTGCTTCCACGTGCGAAACTAGTTGCGTTACTTAAAAGGAAAAAATTGGTGAAAGATAATGCACATGCTTCAAGAGAGGCAGGAGGTTCTTATCTGCTAATAATTTTACCACTGAAATGAAGGACTGAGACGGAAGATTACATCAAAGTACTACAGACATAGTATGTGGAATGGAATGCGACAGAACTGAAAGGGGGGAGATGACTTATTATTTTTTTTGCTCTATGTGATTAACTAATAACCCTCCCTCTTAGAAGATCCGTCACAGCAACTAATTGCAAATGGGACTAAAAATGAATTGTGTGGGAATAATTTGAACTTAAAGGTTTTACTCTGTGAAGGATTTGGAAAGAAGAAGGGCTCTCTTGTGATGCAGTAAGAATGGAGATTTGATACGAGACCTGTGTTGCAGAGGTTTGGTCTTGGGGAGGGCGAGCCAAAGATTTATTACTTTCAAGGAGATTGCGATCTGGAAGGGGCAGCCCTCCTGGAAAAAGACTAATTTACGATGCAACAGGTCGGGAAAGTTAAAGAGCGAGCTTTTAGACTGTATTTCATCAGAACGACAAAATGGTGATTGCTTGCTCGAGCGGGAATGCCTGGATTATTGGATGAGAGCGATTTACGAGAGAGCAGTACAAAGCCCACACAGAAACACAAATAAGACTGTTTTTTTCAACCCACTTGCGGAGCAATTCGGAGGTGAATGAAAAGGAAAATGAGTAACGACAAGGATTGAGAAGAGGGGACTGGAAATATCATTCTTAAGATGAAAGCAGCACAAATATTCGAGGATTGGACTCCTGCCGATCGAGAAGCATGGGTACCCCCCACAAAAATTTTAATTTGGAAAACAATTGGACTACATGATATGTATTGTTATAATTTGGATTAATTGATTTGATGTGTTTAATTTGGTAATATGAAACTTAATAAAAATTATTTAAAAAAAAATAAAAAGGGATTTTAAATGACGATATTTCAAAAGACAAAATTAATTTTTTCTTATACGCAATGTCTGCAGCAAGAATCCTGGTGGCTAAGTACTGGAAAGGGAATCAGTTACCCACTAGGGGAGAGTGGCTATGTAAACTCTCAGAATACTTAGAATTAGCCAAATTGACAGACATAATAAGACAAAAACCAAAAAGTGAAGTAAAAAAAGAATGGGAGTGCCTAAATGAATACCTCAAAAGTCAAGGTTTGAGGGCAGAAATCTGGCTGAGTCTGAATAACCTTGTGAAGTGAAAGGATATGAAAGAAGGATTTATATCTAGATGTTAGGATAGAGATGATAAAGAAAACAGGAAAACAGGAAGACACAATGAGAGATAAAGGAGGTGCTGTGGGATTGGTGGAAGTCAATGTCTGGTTGTTGTTGTTTTAGTGTTTATAATATTAACTTGTAAGATATGGATTTGTTTTTGTTGTTGTTTTTTAGTTTTCGAATGTTGATTTTTGTGTATTATTATTTTTTGATATCTTTCGTGGTGTTGTTGTGTGGAAAATACTAATAAAATTCATAAAAAAAGAACATGGGCACTTTTTAAGAGCTGAAAAGTTACCTTGCAGTTGTAGATAAGACCCCCAAATAAGCATTTGACTGGCCTTCTGACATACAGCTCTTGTTATTCATGGCAGGTGGTGAGCCAAGTCACTTGGAGGAGATAATAATAATAATAATAATAATAATAATAATAATAATAATAATAATAATAAATTTTATTTATATCCCGCCCTCCCCAGCCGAAGCCAGGCTCAGGGCGGCTAACAACAATAAAATAATGCAACATTCTAAAAACATTTCATTATAAAAATTAATTAAAATCAAATTGATGGCAACCATTAAGCAAAGATTCTGTGCAGATTGCCAGAGGAGGGAGTCAGGCTGCGCCCTGACCAAAGGCCTGGTGGAACAGTTCTGTCTTGCAGGCCCTGCGGAAAGATGTCAAATCCCGCAGGGCCCTAGTCTCTTGTGACAGAGCGTTCCACCAGATTGGATCCGCAGCCGAGAAAGCCCTGGCTCTAGTTGAGGCCAGCCTAACCTCTGTGGCCTGGGACCTTCAAGATGTTTTTATTTGAAGACCGTAAGTTCCTCTGTGGGACATACCAGGAGAGGCAGTCCCGTAGGTACGAGGGTCCTAAGCCGTATAGGGCTTTAAAGGTTAAAACCAGCACCTTAAACCTGATCCTGTACTCCACCGGGAGCCAGTGCAGCTGGTATAGTACCGGGTGAATGTGATCTCGCAGTGAAGACCCCGTAAGGAGTCTCGCCGTGGCATTCTGCACCTGCTGGAGTTTCTGGGTCAGTCTCAAGGGCAGCCCCACGTAGAGAGAGTTACAATAATCCAGTCTGGAGGTGACCGTCGCGTGGATCACAGTGGCTAGGTCAGGGCGAGAGAGATAAGGATCCAACTGCTTAGCTTGGCGGAGATGAAAAAATGCCGCCTTTGTTATAGCTGTAATCTGCGCCTCCATAGAGAGGGAGGTATCGAAGATTACACCCAAACTCTTAACGGACGGTGCTGGCACTAATTGCACCCCCACAAGAGATGGGAGTTGCCCCCTCAATCCCATATCGTCCCGTCCCATGTTAAAAAGCATCGGGGAGAGTATTGCACCCTGAGGCACTCCACACACCAAGGAGTGGCGCGATGACAATTCCCCCCCAAGCGCCACCCTCTGTCCCCGACCAGAGAGAAACGAGCGCAGCCATTGAAGGACTGTGCCCTGGATCCCCACGTCGGCAAGGCGGTGGTCCAGGAGTTTGTGATCGACAATGTCAAAAGCTACTGACAGGTCTAAAAGAATCAGCAGCCCCGACCCACCTCGATCCAGCTGTCTGCGGAGATCATCTGTTAGGGCGACCAGAGCCATCTCAGTCCCATGACCAGCGTGGAAGCCGGACTGGAATGGATCCAGAGCTGATGTTTCATCCAGAAACCCACCAAGCTGTTCAGCAACCGCTCTCTCAATCACCTTACCCAGGAATGGAAGATTCGAAACCGGGCGGTAATTGGATAGATCTAAGGGATCTAATGATGTTTTCTTTAAGAGTGGGCGCACCACTGCCTCCTTCACTTCCCCTGGGAATATCCCAGTGCCAAGGGACAAAGCGATGATATCCCCCAGGGGGGCTCGCACCTCGTCTGAACATGCTCCAGTCAGCCAAGACGGGCACGGGTCGAGAGGACAGGTGGTGGGCTTTCCAGCTCGGAGGAGTCTGTCCACATCGGCTGGGGATATCCGGTCAAAGTGGTCCAATACTGGACCCAAGGACAGTCAAGGGGCCTCCAGTTATGTTATTGTATCCAAATTGGCAGGGAGGTCATGTCAGAGCAACAGGACCTTCTCCGCAAAAAAAGCTCGCAAATGCCTTACAGCTGTGTGTCAAATTGTTATTTAAATTTGGCTGTCCCTCGAGGGACGTTAAAGTCCTAATTATACTAAATAATTGCGCCGGGCGAGAGCTAGCGGATGCAATGGAGGCCGAGAAGTAAGACTTCTTAGCGGCCTTCACTGCCATCTCGTAGGTTTTCATAAAAACCCTGTAAGATGTTCTTGAAGCTCCGTCACGGGCACCCCGCTGTACTCGCTCTAGCCGTCTAAGGTCCCGCTTTATTTTCCGGAGCTCCTCGGTAAACCAGGGCGCCCGGTTTCTGCGGGGTCGCAGAGGGCGCTTAGGTGCAATCTCATTGATGGCTGCCAGGAGCTGGATATTCCAGCCCTCAACAAGCTCAGTCAATGAGTCGCCAGGGGGAGCAAGATCCCGCAAGGCTTGACGGAATCTATCAGAGTCCATCAGCCTCTGCGGGCGAGCCCAAATCGGCTCGCCACCTAAGCAGGGTGGGGATGGAAAGTCAATCCTGGCTTTCAGAGCGTAGTGATCAGACCATGGCACCTTCATCGAAGGAGACATGATCACATCTATACCGACGCCAAAGATCAAATCCAGCGTGTGGCCTGCTTGATGTGTGGGGCCCGAAAGAAACTGGGAGAGCCCTAGTGTCGCCATGGAAGACATCAGGTCCAGAGCCTGTGAGGAGGGAGTGGCATCAGCATGGATGTTGACGTCCCCCAATACCAATAGGTTAGGGAACTCCAAGGCCCAGCCGGCCACCGCCTCCAGCAGGCCTGACAGGGTGGCTGCTGGTGCACTAGGTGGCCGGTACACCAGACAGACAGCCAAGCTCACCTCGGAGCCCCACACTAGGCCAACACATTCAATGCCGGGGATCGATGGCGATGGTAGAGCCCTGAAAGAACAATCTTCCCAGATTAATAATGCCACCCCTTCCCCCTGGCCCACAGTCCGCGACTGGTGGAGGACGGAGAAACCCGGGGGCGCCATCTCTCGTAAGGTAAGTTTCCCCTTCGCGCACCCAGGTCTCCGTCACACAAGCCAGGTCAACCCCCTGCGAGGTAAAGAAATCTCACAGGGTGGCGGTTTTGTTGCCTATAGACCTGGCATTGCACACCAGTGACGGAGGTGAGTAATCCTTGCTCACCCTACCCTCATCCCTCGGGATGGGGAGCAGATTGGAAGGGGTACGAGCATATCCGTATCTCGATCCCCTTCGCCTGTGACATCTGCCCCCACCGCCATACCTCCCTCGCCCCTCCACGGTAGCAATCCCAAGCCTCATACTAGCCTCCATTTACAAAATAGAAAAACAAAACAAACCAGAAACAATTATACCAAAACAAAACCAATCCCCACCCCACTCAACATCCAACCCCAAACCAGAACAAAATAAAAATACATGAATAAAAGCCACCGTTCACGATGGTACAACAAAGTAAAAAGTAAAAACACCTTTAAAACACTTTAAAATATATTTTAAAAAATTAACATTTGCTGCAGCAGCACCAGTGTCCTTAAGCTGTGGTGGTGGTGAGTGTGGGCCCCGCCCCCTAGGCTTGATGGAGTTGGCCTGCAGGAGGGAGCGGCCTTCCCCAACACTCACAGTGGCAGCAGCAGCAGCAGTGTCCCAGGGCCTGAATGAGGCCTCTTAAAGCTGTGGCGGTGGTGAGTCTGGGCCCCGCCCCCTAGGCCTGGTGGAATTAGCCTGAGGCGGGAACGGCCTTCCCCAACACTCACAGTGGCGGCAGCAGCAGCAGTCATAGATAGATAGATAGATAGATAGATAGATAGATAGATAGATAGAAACTTTATTCGTGTTAGCCGATGGCCATAGCAACAATAAAACATTACAATATACACAGAAGAAAGGAAATTTAGTATAAAAGCACAGTTTAGGGTCTTGAATCAATGGTCAGATAGTGGCCCTTATTCTAATTGCCCCTGCTAAGAACCTAGCAACCTTTGCTGTTATCTGCTCTGTTTGGTCTGACAGGAGAAAGGACACTGTGGCAGTAGTTGTGCATCCTGGGATGGTCAGTACGATTGGGGTGATGATCTCGTTCCTCAGGTCTTTGTAGAGAGTGCAAGACAGGAGGATGTGTGCCACTGTTTCGGTGCTACCGTCTCCACAGGGGCAAAGGCGTTTCTCATGCGGGATCTTTTGGAATCGGCCCTCAAGTACAGCAGATGGCAAAACATTCAGTCTTGCGAGTGTGAAAGCATGTCTGTATTTTGGGATAGCTAGTTTGTACAGGTATGGAGCCAGAGAATCAAATTGGGTAGATGGAAATTGACAATACCATGGGCAGAATTTCCTTATAGTGGCCAGGTTGTTCTGATGCTCGATATCTTTTAGATGTTGACAAATTAGTATGTTTGCTTTGGTTAGGCCCATAGTGAGTAGGTGTTGTGGGGATAGGCCGCAAGAGTGGAGTTTTTGGTAGATGGTTTTAAGCCAGACACTTTTGTGGTAGTCTTGAAGTACTAAGGATAATAAACCGGGGGGATTTGAGTTTAGGTGGAGCCAGAAGTTAAAAGTTCTTTGCCAAGTCCGTACTTCTACTGAGGGGAAACTTGCCTCCATTCGCAGTGATGGAGAAAAAAATCTGCCTTAAGAACTTTGATTGAACAGCTTCCAAAGTACCAAGGTGGTTACCAGTCCAAATCTGACCCCCGTATAATAGTTGTTCTAGGGGTTTAGCCTGGAAGACTTCTAGGACTGAGAGTATGTGTTTGCCACCCTTTGTATGGAAAAACCGTGTCAGAGTTTTGGCACTTTGGGATGCTTTTTCTTTTGCACATTTTTGGTGTGCTCCCCATGACCCCATGGACTGGAAGATAAGGCCCAAATGTTTGAAAGCTTTGACCTGTTCGATTGGCTGATTTTCCATACGCCAACTGTGGGGCCTATAGCTTCTTGAGAAAACCATAACTTTGGTTTTCTGATAATTCATGGCCAGGTGTTCTCTCTGGCAATACACTGAAAATTCTCTTATCGTTTTTTTAGGCCTACTTTTGTTTGGGATAAGAGGACCGCATCGTCAGCATGTAATAGTATAGAGATTGGTTTTGAGGCCAGCTTAGGGGCATGGAATTCTGGAGATGTTAGACACTGAACCATGTTGTTTATGTATAGGTTGAACAGTGCTGGGGCTAGAATGCATCCTTGCTTAACTCCCTTTGTAGCTGGTACAGATCCTGTAAGTTGACTGTTGTAGAGCAGCGTACTTTCAGCACAGTGTCTTTATAAAGGCAGTTGATCAGGTATAATAATCTTTTGTCTGTGCTTGAGGTGTTCAACTTAGCCCATAGTCTTGCTCTTGAAATTGAGTCAAAAGCAGCTTTCAAACTAATAAAATCTGCATACAGCACACCGTGTGATTACTTGGCGCACTTATCTATGAGATGGGCTAGGACAAAGCAATGGTCTATAGTAGATCTGCCTTGCCTGAATCCTGCTTGCTCTTCAGCAAGGATAGCCTCAGCATCAATCCAGTAGGTTAGTTTGTTATGGAAATGCTTTGCATATTGTTGTTGTTTAGTCATTTAGTCGTGTCCGACTCTTCGTGACCCCATGGACCAGAGCACGCAAGGCTCTTCTGATAGACCTATAGCTAGTCGGATCTGATGTAGGGCCCTTTTTGAATATTGGGATGATTACCGCAATGACCCAGTAGACCAGATGAATCAATATGAGAGAATATTGCTGCAAACAGGTGCCCACCAGTCAATATTGAACTTCAGAAGTTCCGGGGGCAAATGATCAATGCCTGGGGCTTTATTGTTTTTAGCTGCGTAATTAGTTTTTTTACCTCAGTTATAGATACTGGGGGCCAAGCTGGTAATTTTTATGGAGATACTGTTTGGTGATTAGGCTGAGCATCCTGGTCTTGAAAAAGTGAGTGATAGTACTGCATCCATTCTTGGGGTTCGATAGTTCAAATTGGCCCATTGCGCTCATGCTCCAGGAGGCCTGATATGGTATGCCAGAAGCAGGATCTGTCCTTGTCATGCAAGGCCTTTATTAAGCTGTGCCAGGCGTTTCTTTTGGCTTTCTGTCTTTTCCATTTTATTAGTTGTTTATACTTCTATCTAAGAGAGACATATGCAGTAAATAGAAGAAGAGACTTGGAGGTTCTATATTTACAGTAAGCTCTCTTCAGGTGTCTTTGCCTGTTTGCACTCAAAGTCAAACCAGTTGGAAAATTCCGTCAACCTTTTTGTGGCGGTGTTTTTGATCACAGCTCTTAAGTGTAGTTGCAGCCAGTCAGTGTCTTGAATGATTTCATGGCCCCAGCAGCGGAGTTAGCTGATATATAGCTGAGCTAAAGGACATCCATACTGCAATTATAAGTGCTTAGCTAATGAGAGAGCCTCAGTTTTTATTTCTAGAAGCTGGTTTTCAAAATTGTGCATGACATGGAGAAAATGCATAGAGAGTTTTTCTCCCTCTCTCATAACACTGGAACTTGTAGATGCCTTACAAAGGTAAATGTTGGAAGATTCAGGACAAATAAAAGGAAGTCCTTCCATGCAGTGCATAGTTAAGCTATGGAACTCTTTCTGCAGGAGACAGTAATGGCCACCAACTTGGATGGCTTTAAAAGAGGATTTGAAAAATCCACAGAGAAGTCTATTGATGGTTGTCCTCTCTGTCTCAATGGTCTGAGGCAGAAATGCTTCTGAATACCAGTTGCTAGAAACCACAGGAGTGGGGAGTGCTCTTGTGCTTGGGTCCTGCTTGCAGGTTTCCCACTGGGGCATCTGAGTGGCCAAGGTGAGAATGGGATGCTGTATGAGATGGGCCGCTTTTGGTTTGATCCAGCAGGCTCTTCTTATGTTCTCATTTATTTACTTTGCTTGCCACTAACCCCCTCCTCACCCTCCCCAAGGTCCTCTTTCATTTGCACTGGAGCATTGGCAAGGTAAACTAAACTGGTTAACTTAAGTATAATGTTACCTCAGATTCCATCATTTTCTTAAACATCACTTAATCATACATTTTACAACTAAGTTACTGATGCCATGTTGTTTTCTATCATGCATTCTCTTAGCATTCATACAGCTTATGATGTTTTCGTAAATAGTCTTTAAATTTCTTCCAGTCCTCTTCCACCGTCTCTTCTCCCAGGTCTCGAATTCTGCCAGTCATTTCGGCCAGTTCCATGTAGTCTATCAGTTGTGTCTGCCATTCTTCCACAGTGGGCAAATCCTGTGTCTTCCAGTGCTTTGCGATGAGTATTCTTGCTGCTGTTGTTGCATACATAAAGAAAGTTCTGTCCTTCTTTGACACCATTTGGCCGACAATGCCCAGGAGAAAGGCCTCTGGTTTCTTAAGGAAGGTATATTTAAATACCTTTTTTAGTTCATTATAGATCATTTCCCAGAAGGCCTTAACCTTTGGGCACGTCCACCAAAGGTGAAAGAAGAAGAAGAAGAAGAAGAGTTTGGATTTGATATCCCGCCTTTCACTCCCTTTAAGGAGTCTCAAAGCGGCTCACATTCTCCTTTCCCTTCCTCCCCCACAACAAACACTCTGTGAGGTGAGTGGGGCTGAGAGACTTCAAAGAAGTGTGACTGGCCCAAGGTCACCCAGCAGCTGCATGTGGAGGAGCGGAGACACGAACCCGGTTCCCCAGATTACGAGACTACCGCTCTTAACCACTACACCATACTGGCTCTGTTCCTTCAGTTTCTTTACATTTCCAACACTTATTGTCTGGCAAATGATATATTTTTGCAAGCTTGACTGGGGTCATGTACCACCTGTAAACCATTTTCATAATATTTTCTTTCAAGGAATTACATGCCATGAATCTCACTCCGGTGGTCCATAACTTTTCCTAGTCAGCAAACATAATATTGTACCCAATGTCCTGTGCCCATTTTATCATAGCTGATTTGACCGTTTCATCTTGAGTATTCCATTTCAACAGCAAGTTATACATTTTTGAAAGTACCTTGGTCTTAGGTTCTAACAGCTCTGTTTCTAGTTTCGATTTTTCCACCTGGAAACCTATTTTTTTATCCAAATTAAAAACCTCCCTGATCTGTGCGTAGTGTAGCCAATCTCGCACTTTATCCTTTAATTTCTCAAAACTCTGCAATCTCCAAGTATCTCCTTCTTTTTCTAGTATTTCCCAATATTTCGGCCATGCGGCCTCCATATTGAGTCTTTTCTGTTCCTTGGCTTCCATTGGTGACAACCACCTTGGGGTCTTGTTCTCTAATAAGTCTTTGTATTTTATCCAGACATTAAACACTGCTTTTCTGGCAATATGGTTCTTGAAATGCTTATGAATTTGGCAAATATGCATGCCATCCAAAAGCGTTATTAAACCCTTCCAGATCCAGGACATCAGTGTTCTCAAGAAGAAGCCAATCTTTCAGCCAGCAGAAAGCTGCAGATTCATAGTACAACCTCAAATCTGGCAGGGCAAACCCCCCTCTCTCTTTAGCATCGGTTAGGATTTTAAATTTTATTCGGGGCTTTTTGCCCTGCCAGACAAACTTAGAAATATCTCTCTGCCACTTTCTAAAACATTCCACCCTGTCCACAATCTGTAGGGTCTGAAACAAAAACATTTTTGGCAATACATTCATCTTTATCACAGCAATTCTACCCAACAAGGAAAGTTTTAATCTTGACCAGCTTTCTAAATCCTTTTTAATTTCTGACCAGCACTTTTCATAATTATCCTTAAATAGATTCAAATTTTTAGCAGTCATATTAATCCCTAGGTATTTCACCTTCTTCACCACATTTAAGTCTGTCTCTTTCTGAAACCTTTCTGATTCCACAGTTGTCAAGTTTTTTTCCAAAACCTTAGTCTTTTGCTTGTTTAATTTAAATCCCGCCACCCGACCAAACTCGTGAATTAGTTCTAAAACCCTTTTCGTACTAGATTCCGGCTCCTGTAACGTCAGAACCAAGTCATCTGCAAAAGCTTTAAGTTTGTACTGTTTAGCTCCGACCTGAATCCCTTCAACCAACCGGTCCCCTCTAATCATATTCAAGAGCACCTCCAGGACTGAAATGAATAACAAAGGGGAGATAGGGCAACCTTGTCGTGTTCCTTTCTCAATCTTAAACTCCTCTGTCACCACATTGTTAACTATCAATTTGGCTTTTTGTTCTGAATAGATTGCCTCTATACCATTTTCAAACCCCCGTCCCACTCCCATCCCTTCCAAATTTTTCTTCATGAACTTCCATGAAATATTGTCAAAGGCCTTCTCCGCATCTATAAATATCAACACTGCTTTTGTATTAATATTTGTTTGCAATAGTTCCAAAATGTCGATAATGTTCCTAGTGTTATCAGACAAATGTCTACCAGGGAGAAAGCCTGCCTGATCTTTATGAATTACTTCATTTAACACTTTTTTGAATCTACTTGCCAAAATATCTGCAAAAATTTTGTAATCCACATTTAGGAGAGATATGGGGCGGTAGTTCTTCAATTGTGTCTTTTCAGTTTCCAATTTAGGTATCAAAGTGATGAAAGCTTCTTTTCACGATTCCGGTGCCTTCTTCCCCTCCATAATCTCATTGCAAACCTCCATTAATGGTTGTATCAAATAATCTTTCAATGTCTTATAGTACTTGGAGGTAAGCCCGTCTGGCCCTGGAGATTTGCCCAGTTGCATATTCTGAATGGCACCTTCAATTTCTTGTTGTGTTATTTTGTAGTTCAAGATTGTTGTATTTTCTTGAGACAGCTTTGGTAGTCCATTTCTTCTTAAAAATTTATCTATCTCAATCTCTTTTTGCGGCCCTTGCGTATATAGTTGTTTAAAGTATCTCTGGAAGCACTTTCTAATTTCCTCGGGGTTCTGGATGTTTCTTCCTTCAATCTCTAAATTTGTAACCGTGTTCAATTTTTGTCTCTTTTTCAACTGCCAAGCTAGCAGTTTCCCACATTTATTTGCTGATTCAAATGTCCTTTGTTTCATCAGTTTAATCTTCCATTCAACTTCCTGATTTATCAACTTAGAGTATTGTGATTGATAAAGTTTAATTTCTCTCAGAATCTCCTGTGATTTTGGTTTCAATCTTAACTTTTTCTCACCTTCCTTTATTTTCTCCAAAATCTTGTCCTTTTTCTCATTCTGTGCTCTTTTCTTTATCGTATTCTGTTGTATCAGAAACCCCCTCATAACGGCTTTACTTGCATCCCAGATTACTCTTTTTTCCACTGTGGTGTTCAAATTTATTTCAAAATAGTTCTTCAAAGTCTTTTGGGCCTTCTGAGTAATCTCTTTGTCTCTTAACAAGGTGTCATTCATCTTCCATCTGAAGGAGCCGGTTGGAGTTAGTCTCATATCCATCTTTATTGCGTTATGGTCGGAGCAAGTTTTTGGGCAGATTTCCACCCTTCTAGTCTTTGGAGCCAGGCCTCTAGTTATCCATATTTGGTCGATTCTTGTCCATGTCAGTTGGGCTTCAGAAAAGAATGTTCCTTCTCTTCCTAGGGGGTTCTTTGTTCTCCAAATGTCAATCAAGTCCATATTGTCAGTTAGTTCAAAAAAGGTTTTAGGTAGTCTGCCATCTTTTGTCAAGCTTTGGCTTTGTGACTTATCCATGTTTGTGGACACCACCCCATTCATATCTCCCATCATAATGATGTTACTATAGTCCAGATAGTCCAGCATTGTCTCATGCAGCTTCTTGTAAAATTCCGATTTCCCCTCATTTGGTGCATAAATTCCCAGTATCAGGAACTTTTCCCCTTGTGTTTGTATTTCGATTGCCAAAATTCTTCCTTGCTCATCTTTGAAAAGAAATTTTGGTGACAGGTTCTCCTTAGCATAAATCACCACTCCTCTCTTCTTCACACGGTCAGATGAAATAAATTCTTGGCCTAGTCTCTTATTAATTAACACTTTTCTATGGAGCCTTGTCACATGTGTTTCCTGCAAGCAAATAATGTCCAATTGTTCTTTCTTTAGTAAATGGAATATCCTTCTCCTTTTTTCCGGGGAGTTACCGCCATTAATGTTCCAGCTAAAAAGCTGCAGAGACATCCTGGACAAATCTGTTATTCCTTAGGTGGTGGTGTTTCTTTCTTCTGGTCTTCAGGTCCCAAGGGTGTGGGTATAGGCGGTGGCCAGGACTCAGGAGTTCCTGTGATCCCTTTCTGAAGGTCTTCTCCGTGGTTGTTCAAGAACTTTTCTTTATCCTCAGGTGTTTTAATTTTTACTTTCTTCCCTCTGAATGTAAAAGATAATCCTTGGGGAAATTCCCACCTAAAAGGAATTGCGTTGCTCTTCAGCAGTTTTGCTAGCTCTGTGTAAGTAGCTCTAAGATCCAAAAGTTGTTTTGGGATGTCTTTGTAGATTTCCGCTCTCTTGCCTTGGCTTACAATTGACTTTTCGTAATGTGAGCTTAATATTTTGTCTCTTTCTTCCTTGGATCTCAAAGTAATCAAACAATCTCTGGGTCTGTCTTTCCTTGCTACTCTTCCAAGTCTGAAGGCACTCACAATTTTAAAGTCCTTTTCTTCCTCCAAGGGCCAAAACTTGGAAAATTCCTTTGTCAAGTAATCAATTAAGTCCCCTTGTTCAAGTTCTGGAATTGCCCTCAGTCTCAGGTTCTTTTCCCTATTTCGTAATTCAATCATAGACAGGTAGGCCTGCTGTTCACCAAATTGCTTATGCAATGGTTTTACTTCTTCCTTTAATGCTTCAGCTTTTTGGTTAGCTTCCACAGCTAATTTACGATTTTCTGTGGTGGCTTCAAAAAGGTTCCCAATTGATTGTGCATGCTGAGCAACTTGTTCAGTCAATTTATTAACACTGGCTGTGGTTTGATCAATCTTAGCCGAATGCTCATCTGCCTTTTTGTCCAAACTTTCCAATTTTTCCAAAATTTTATCTAATACTGAGGCAGATCCTCCTGCAGCCATACCTTCTAGCAAGGCCTGCTCAGTTTCTTCCTCTTGTGCCACCAAAATAGCAGGGACAGATGATCTGCGCGTCTGTGGAATCAAAGTTGTTTGCGTTAATTGTTTAGCTTTAGCTTTGGCCGATCTTGTTTTCCCAAAGCCACTCATTCCACTCCTGTCTACGTGCCAAGGTCAAATTGTATATGATCCCATGGGAATCCACAAGCCCAGAGAGTAAACAACAGATGGAAGAAAAAGAGAAAAAAACAAGTCGCAAACAGTTATAAATCCAAAATCCTCTAGGGGGAGTACAGACGTAACTTGAGGGAAACGAAAAGAATTATTCCAACTTGTTCCAAAAAACTTCAAAGTTTTAATATTTGTCCAATCAGTCATAAATTCCAAAAAGACCTTCAGCTCTCTTATAATCAGCAGAGTTGATCCTTATTATAAGAACAATGTTTCAGAAAAAGTGCCAGAGAACAATGCTTCAATGTGTCTAGTCCAGCAACACTCAGATGTAACAATTCAAAGTAGCAAAAACAAAGTCTGCAGTCTGACAGCTCTGATAAATTGGCAGTCCAAGTACCTGGGTTTCTTTGTAAATTATTATTATAAATCCACAGGGAGAGGTAAAACCAAGTCCAAAACCAAATTAGTTAAGTCCCTTAGTCCCTTAGTCTCTGTAAAAACAGTTCAAGTAATGCACGAGTTGGAAGCTTTTAACTCCACTTCAAAGGCTTCAGATCAAAGACTTTGCTTTAAAAGTTAAGCAGAACCGGGAGACGGACTTCCTGGTTGCGTCTCCCGCTTTGGCCAAATTTTAATTACTTTAATTTCCAATTCCTTTAGTCCCTCTTACTCACGGGTTGATGTTTTCCAAATCTGATGTTCCAGGAAAAAAGGTCAGCGCTCACCGACAGCAGCTATGCGGCTTCACTCACGCAGAAAGAGCGATCGACTCACAGCACCGCGCCAGCCCTTCCACGTTCCGGGACCCCTTACGGGGTTCCTTCTTCGTTTCGGGGGGCGCTTCTGGTGTCCGCCGAGTCCCACGGCCACAGGCTCACTCTGCCTGTGGTTTTCCGACGTGGGTCCCCGCTTCGCCGTAGCGGGCGACCCATTTCCGCGGAGCTTCCCCTTCACAAAGCGAAGGAGACCGCCATTGCCGTTCGCGCCGCCTCCGGAAGTCCGGAAAATGTGGTTTTTAAAACCTTTATGTATTTTCTTCTTTTCACACCACAAATATGCGTGCCTACCAAATCTATTGTCAAAACCTTCCAAATCTAACAACTCTCCATTTTCTAATTTTATCCACTCTCTTACCCAACAGAGGCATGATGCTTCATAATATAGTTTCAGATCTGGCAGAGCGAAGCCCCCTCTTTCTTTCGCATCCGTTAATAACTTAAATTGAATTCTTGGCTTCTTACCCTGCCAGATATACATTGAGATTACTCTTTGCCATTCTTTAAATATTGATGCCCCCTTGATTATAGGAATTGTCTGAAACAAAAATAACATCTTTGGCAGCACACTCATCTTTATTGTTGAAATTCTCCCCCAAAATGATAACTTCATCCTTCCCCACACCTCCAGATCTCTTTTTATTCCATTCCACACTGGTATATAATTATTCTGAAACAGATCAATACTCTTGGGGGTTAACCATATTCCCAAATATTTGATTTTCTTTACCACTTCTATTTCTGTTTGTTGTTGCATTGTTTCTATCATCTCTTGATTCATATTTTTTGTGATTATTTTAGTCTTTTTCTTATTCAGTATAAACCCTGCCACTTGACCGAACTGCTCTATCTCTTCTAATATTTTTTTTTACACTTTTCAGTGGTTCTTCCACTGTTAGTACCAGATCATCGGCAAAAGTTTTAACCTTATATTCATTTTGACCTACTGTCACCCCTTTTATTTCTCCATTTTTCCTTATTGATTTCAGAAAGACCTCCAGTACCAAGATGAATAACGATGGGGAAAGAGGACATCCCTGCCTTGTGCCCTTGGTTATTCTCATATCTTCTGTAGTAATATTATTTACTATCAAATTTGCTCTCTGTTCTGTATATATAGACTTTATTCCGTTAAAAAATTCTTTCCCCACATCCATCAATTCCAAATTTTTTAACATAAATTGCCATGATATATTATTGAAGGCCTTTTCTGCGTCCACAAATATTAACATAGCTTGTTTCTCATTGTTGGTCTGACGTGACTCCCGCTAATTGATTTGCGATCCTCAATTAGCGATTTATGGCCGCCCGGCACACTTCCGCTGCGCAGCTCACAGTCACGCCTCAGCAGAGTTTAACACAGCGGTGAAAAACTGTCACGTAGCTTGGCTTAGCTTCCAGACAAACACACAGAGTACAGGTTTGTCGATTTACAGCCGTTTATTCCAACATATCTCCGGAAAAACCAGGACTGCTTGCAGCCATTACAAAACTGCTCCTTTTCCCTCACAGCATAGAGTGAGAATAACAAACTCCTCCCAAACTCCTCCCAGCTTCGAAAACTGACGTCAGAATGGTGTGGCATCATGGGAACAACTTAACCCGTTAAGTTCCAAACCCAACACCCCCCTTTGCCGCACATTCTGACAAGACCCTTTTGAGTTCAACACCTTCCCCTTTGCCTTGTGCCCCTTCCCGGCATCTTTCCCAGGCACCTGTTGAACCCTTTCAACACTCCCAGAATCACACTGTGCGAATCTTGCCCACGCACTTGTTGCCTGGTATCTTTCAGGTGGAATGCCCTTTGTTGTGCGACTAGACCTTCTGGGCATAAACTCAGATGCTTCCCCAGCACCAGCAGGTGTGTCCTCAGCATCACGGGATTCCCCCTCTGACTTAAAGCGTTTTCGAATCCTCTCCATTACACTCACAGGAGAACTGGGCTCGCTTTTGGGTGTTCTCTTAACATCTTGTGGAGAAACTACAGATACCGCCTCCTGTTCCTGACTTTGGTCAGTTACCTGATCGTCATCATCGGATTCTGAATCCTGATCTTGGACCTGGTCCTCATCACCGGGATCAGCCTCTGCCTCCCTTTCCTCCCTTTCCTCCCCAGAATCAGATAGACATTCTGAGAGCACATCACGCATGACAGCAGTTTGTGACTTTTTATCCTGCTCATAGAACTCAGCGTGTTTACTGATCAGTAACTTACTCTGATCACCTGATGGAAATGCAAACCTCCATGCACGTGCTTCTGGCTCATACCCGCAGAAGATCATTTTCCGGAACTTGGATCCATCTGGCCCCTGCAAAGCAGCAGGTACTGGCACAGACGCACCTGACCCAAACATACGTAAAAAATGAATCTGGGGTTTCCTGCCATGCAACAACCTAAAGGGTGTGTCACCTACCATTGTATTGTAGGTACGATTCCAGGTGAAGCTCACATACTTGATTGCCTCCAGCCAAAACTTTGGTGGCAACCCAGAATCTTTCAGCAACACCTGTGCAGCCTGGACCAGAGCCTGACGTCTCAGCCCTGCCACCCCCCACTGATTGGGTGAAGTCACTGTGTGACGTATCCCTTTCTTGCGAAAGAACTTCTGCAAAGCAGAACCTGTAAACTGGGCTCCTCTGTCACTTGTGACAGCTTGCACTCTGGTGGAAAACCTTTGTTCCACCTCCTCAATCCATCCTTTGATCAGCTGTGCTGCATCATCCTTGGATTTGAGACCGTGCGTCCAGGAATTCTGCGTAAAATTATCCTGCATCGTCAGCAGAAACCTGGCCCCTCCCAGACTTGGTTCCTTTACAGGACCCCACAAATCTATGTGGACCAGTTCGAAAGGTCTTGTGGTTACCCTCTCCACTTTTGGATAACTGCATCCTTTTACCTTTGCCAGCTTGCAAGTTTCACATTTCACAGCAAATCCACATTCTGAGATTTGACAACCTTTGGAAACCTCAGGCAGCACCTGTAGTTCTTCTAAAGAACCATGAGCTGTTCGTGCATGCCAAGCATGGACACATGAATCATGATTGGGAATTGTAGCACGCAGTGCTTGTGCTTTCTCAACCTTCCCATCACCCTCCAGAGGTGTTTTAAGAATGAAGAGATCATTCTGCCCCTTTTTAACCTTGGCAAGCATCCTCCCTCCTTTGGAGATTGTGCAGATTTCATCCTGAAAACAAACCTTAAATCCCTTTTTCAGTAAATAAGGCACAGATAAAAGACAGTGGTGCATCCCAGGAACAGTACAACACTCCAACGTCTCCTGTAAAATAGAAAAATGCACATTTACAGCATTAGTCACATTTCTTTTCTGTCCATTTGCGAAAAGTACAGTCTTCCCAGCCAGAATTGCCTTGCAATTCCACATCTCGACAGCAGGTGTCTCTGGAATCAAATTGCAGTTTGCTGCAGAGTCAATGATAAAACTTAGCTCTGAGCTTGTCCCACAGCTGTCTTCAGACAAAGCTAGACTAGCCGTGATCTGATACGTCTCCTCACGTTGTTTTCCACGTCCTTCTCTTGCGTTCCCACGCTGACCTCCTCTTCCAGACTGGTTCCCATGGAAACCCGACTGATTCCCATGGAAGGTGTCCTTGAAGCCTTCCTGTGCAGCTGCCCTCGCTTTCTGTGGGCAGTCTCTTTTGAAATGACTGTTGGATCCACACACGTAGCACCGACGAGTGGAAAAAGCCTGAACAAAGCTCTCATCTGGCCTGGCCCCCCCTTTTTCCCGGTGGAGCTCCCTGCGCCAGACTTGCTCTCCCTGAGGCGCCTCTCCTGTTCGTCAGCCAAGCGTCCTGTGACGTACGCCAGAGTCAGATCCTGCGGACTCATAGACTCCAAAGTTAGACATAAATTGTCATAACTTTTGTCCAGAGAGCTTAGCAAAATATAAACCTTCAGCTCATCTGTAAAGTTCACCTGCAACAGCCGCAGCTCATTAAACACAGAGAGCATCTCTGTAACATGCTGTCTTATGTCCCCACCTGGACGCAGCTTCATCTCAAACAAACGCCTGGTGGTGTGGATTTTAGCACCAGCCGTGGTCCTGTGGTGCACTCTTTCAAGAGCAGCATAAGCTTCATGCACAGTGTCCAACCCCTCCACATGGGGCAACTCTGAACCCTCCAAACTGAGCACTATAGCTCCCAGGGCTTTCTGATTTTTCCTCTGCGAAGCATGCGCATCTGCAATTGCTGCAGCTGCAGCTCCAGCGGCTGGTTGAGGCAGTGGAGGCCTTAAGACCGCCTCCCAAAGACCCTTAGCTACCAGCCAGGCCTTCAGCTTTCGACTCCATTCCGCCCAATTCTGGCCGTTTAACTTTTCGAAAGGCACGGAGAATGAATCATGGCTGTCCGCCATCTTCTTCCATTCTCCCAAGGGGCCCCAAGCTGTACTCACAAAATCACCAGCTCCTCTGGCTCCTGTCCATGGAGAAACGATCCCTTGCTGCTCTCAGCTCTCTGCTCCGCAGCAACACAGGCACTCCCTGCGTCTTTCAGCTAGCCGCTTGCCTCCGCCTCCTGCCGTGCTTCTCTGCTCGAAACCGCAGATCAAAGCTTTCGGCAGCCTCCAGTGACAGTTTTACGATCGGTGATTAAGGTTACCCATAACCTCTTGGACTTTGTTGGTCTGACGTGACTCCCGCTAATTGATTTGCGATCCTCAATTAGCGATTTATGGCCGCCCGGCACACTTCCGCTGCGCAGCTCACAGTCACGCCTCAGCAGAGTTTAACACAGCGGTGAAAAACTGTCACGTAGCTTGGCTTAGCTTCCAGACAAACACACAGAGTACAGGTTTGTCTATTTACAGCCGTTTATTCCAACATATCTCCGGAAAAACCAGGACTGCTTGCAGCCATTACAAAACTGCTCCTTTTCCCTCACAGCATAGAGTGAGAATAACAAACTCCTCCCAAACTCCTCCCAGCTTCGAAAACTGACGTCAGAATGGTGTGGCATCATGGGAACAACTTAACCCGTTAAGTTCCAAACCCAACAGGTCCCACACTCCAGGGATATGTCAGGTTTGCATTTTTTGGCATAGAAAGTATTGGTTTAAAGTTTTAAGATCTTTCCTATTTTAGTTGTTTCAAGATGGGTTGGGAGGCTTCTCTGTGTGATACAAGCCGGAAGATTCTAGCTGACAAGTGAGCTTTCTATTATGCCTAGAAACAAGCAGAAGGTTATTCCTTCAGAGAAGCTGAACTGGTTCAGACTGGTTGTGTTATCTCTTTTTGTCAAGGTCATTCTGTCTCTTTTTCCTTATGGTGTGGTGTTCTGTACATAGTATGCTTAAGTGCTAAGTTTTAGTCTTATTGTAAGTGTAATGAATATAGGGGTTGCTCGTGCGTAAGTTGCCGCCACTCCTGGCTATGTTGCCTTGTTAAACCTTTTCTGTCTGGACAGCCCTTCACTTCGTGGCTGCCTCAGTCGCTAGCAAAATCTGTCAGTGGGCGTTTCTTAAACCTTTTCCAGCATAAAAGCTGTTTGACGCCAAGTCTCCTCCTACTCTCCCTGCGCAGAAATCTTCTGCGCAGGGAGGGTGTGGGTAGCGGAGGACCCATGCTCTCCCCGCTGGTGTCCGGCGAGGAGTCCTGGAGCCCTATCACCGATTCCCCCATCTGCCCCCCTTTGTCCCTGGTGTTGCGCTGATTACCTTCCCCAGCTGATGAGCTGCCTCTCTCCCTGCTGGGTCCCTCTCCAGCATCACTTGGGAGCCTTCCCTCCGCCTCTGGCTCCGATGTCAGTTCCCTGACATCCACCTCCCCCCCAGGACCCCCTCCACCCCCGGCCCGACCTTTTGATCCAACTTCGTCCCTTTCTTCGGCCGACGATGCGGGGAACCCCCGGAAGGAGCTGTCGCCATCCTCTGAGGATTCAAAACCCGCTTCCCACCTGCTCTGATCCCTTCCCGCGGGGTGGGCCTCCCAGTCTGATACTTCTTCCTCCGAAGCCTCTCCTCCCTCCTCTTCGGAGGCAGAGAAACCCACAAACTCTTCATCGTCTGTGGTTCCAAATTGCTCCTCCCAGAATCTCGCTAGTGGTTTGGGTTTGTCTGGGAACAGGCGGTAGAATTCCTCCACAAGATACCCGTCATTGATTGCCTCCGTGGGAACCCACGTGTTTTCTGACCCGGGTTCTCCCTCCCAAGCTACCAAGTACTCCACCTGGCGTCCTCGCCACCTTGAATCGAGTATTTCCGTGGCCAGGTTGTGGTGTTCCCTCTCTTCTATCTGCGGGTGTGTGGTGACTTCTCCCTCTCGCCCCGGGAATTCCCACCCCTCCCTGTACGGTGAGAGTAGGGACCTATGGAACACCGGGTGTATCTTCATGCTGTCAGGCAACTTGAGCTTGAATGCCACGGGGTTCACCTGCTGTGTTACCTCAAACGGTCCCAGCCGCCTTGGCTGCAACTTCTTGCACCCCCCCTTAAAGGGTAACCCTTGGGTTGACAACCACACCCGGTCTCCCACCCGTATGGTCTCCCCTTCCCTACGGGGGTTGTCTGCCTGCCTCTTGTAAATTTCCTTGGCCCGTTCCAAGTTCATCTTAAATTGCTGGTGCAGGACCTCCATTTCTTCCACAAACTGCTCTGCCGCAGGTACGCTCCACCCTTCCTCCCCACTCCCCGGGAAGGCCCTAGGGTGACACCCATAATTGGCCATGAACGGGCTCATTCCCGTTGACACATGTTCAGCGTTATTGTACGCAAATTCAGCCAGCGCTAGTTTCTCTACCCAATCGTTCTGCCTCTCGCTGACGTAGCAGCGTAGGTATTGCTGGAGTATACTGTTCGCTCTTTCTGCTTGCCCGTTGGTTTCCGGATGTCTCGCCGTCGAGAAGCTCACCTCTACTTGCAGCAAGCTCATGAGCTTCCTCCAGAACCGGGAAGTAAATTGTTTCCCGCGATCCGAAATTACCCTCGAGGGAGCCCCATGCAACCTGAAGATGTGATCCACAAACAACTTGGCTGTCTCCTCAGCGGTCACTGCATGTGAGCAAGCTATGAAATGGCACATCTTTGTCAGTAGATCGACTACTACCATGACCGCTGTCTTCCCCCGGGACTTGGGCAAATTGGTCATAAAATCAATGGACACCACCTCCCAGGGTTTTCCCGGCGTGGGTAAGGGTTCCAGTAATCCTGCGGGGGCAGCCCGCTCCCCCTTTGCCCTTTGGCAGTGGTCGCACCCCCGTACATATTCCCGTACATCCTCCCTCACCCTTGGCCACCAGAACTGCCTGGTGACGAGCATCATGGTTTTGTGCTGTCCAAAGTGCCCAGCTGTGGGGTTGTCGTGGAGTTGTTTGAGTACCTTCCCCCCTCAGGGTCTCCCCCGGTACATACAGCGCCCCCTTATAGTACAGCACCCCTTCCTTTTCCTCAAAACCCCCTTGGTTTTCTCTTCCGTCTCGGAGTTCCCGGATTTTAGTTTGTGCGAACACGTCTTTCTAGTAAGCCCGGCCAGTTCTCGTTTCCCCACCAAGGTCCCCCCCCCCCACACCCATCGGTCCTCGGGGATCATGTGTCGTATCTCCGGCGGTCCCTCTCCTTCCATGTACTCCGGTTTCCGGGAGAGAGCATCTGCTCTCACGTTTTCCTCTCCTGGCACGTATCGGATTTCGAAGGAAAACTTTGAGAACTCCTGTGCCCATCGAATCTGTCTCTGGTTGAGTACTCGTGAGGTCCTCCAGTATTCCAAGTTCTTGTGATCTGTACAAACCTGGATCTTGTGCTGTGCCCCTATTAGCAGATGTCGCCATTGACGAAACGCCGCATAGATCGCAAGCAGTTCGCGGTCATACACAGTATAGTTTTGCTCCAACTTGCTCAGCTTTCTCGAGAAAAAGGCACACGGTTTCCATTCCTGCTTGCTCCTCCCTGGCTGCAAAAGAACCGCCCCAACGGCTCTGTCGGACGCGTCGGTCTCTATCCTCATGGGTTTCTCCAGATCAACGTGCAGGAGCTGCTCTTCCGAAGCGAATGCCTTCTTCAGTCTTTCAAAGGATTGCTGGGCCCCCTCTATCCAGATGAACTTCCTTTTGCTACTGAGACAATCTGTGATGGGCGCTGTCAAGTGGGCGAAGTTCTTGATGAACTTCCTGTAGAAGTTGCTGAACCCTAGGAACCTCTGCACGTCCTTCCGGGTTTTTGGTTTTTTTAATAAATTTTTATTGGGTTTTCACAATTTACACAAAACACAAACAATACACAACACAGACATACAAACACAAAAACAAACACATGCAATTTCAAATCCCTAATTTCTTAACCACTTTCCCTGACTCCCCCACACCTCCCCTTCCTGCATCCCAACTCCAATGATTAACTCAGCAAGTTCTTATCTCCAACTTTTACCTTATTACTATTTTACTTACTTCTTCTTAATTAACCAAATTTAACTTATACACCTCAATTAAACCAAAATACACACCCTTTACATATTTTTCTAAGGTCGACCCCGTTTCCCTTCCACGAATTTCCCAATTTTTATATTTACAAAACAAAATAACAAAAAACAACATATAATTATAGACCCTTTGGGTTCCAAAACTCTTGCCCCCCCCTTTTTCGGTTTCGATCCCCAAAGAATATCCATCAATCCATCGGCTCTCAGCCCGGATCCCTCATGTCCGAGGCCCTTAAATCTCTTTCAGTCCCTCTCTGCCGGTTTTGTTGGTAGTCCTTTATGGTAAACATCAAATCTCGGAGAAGCTCTGTCCCGATGGGGTCTACGTTTCTTCCAACCAGACCTCCGTATTCAAAAGTGGAGCCCAAATCATATTTCTTATTCCTTTTAAGTCCAAATGTCCCAAATGTCCCAAAAGCTCCAACTTTCACCTTGATCAAATTTGTAATCCATAGATCTTCCTATCTCCCCGTAGGGGGATCTCTCCAGTCATTCTCAAATTCAAGCCAAATTTTCATCATCCAGGTCTTGTTTCCTTTGTAATCCATTTTTTCAGGCCTCTTGTTGTCTTTTTTCACCTGCAACGTTTCAGCTTCTCCTTCCCACTCCTCTGAGTCTGCCCATATCTCTTCTTGTTCCGCTGCAAGATTTTCTTGAGTAAAGTCCTTGGCACCATCAACAAGATTATTTACTTCGGAATTCAAGGTCATAACATCTGTGGCCAGAGCTTCACTCTGATCTTGTAATTTTCCCAAGAGAAAGAACATTCTTTCCAGCTCAGCCTGTAATTTTCCATCTGCAGCCATTGTAATGTCTCAGAACCCCCTCTAGAGGGGTTCTGGTTACTTAGTATTCTTTTTCCAACAGTCTGATTACTTTGTTTTTATTTTTTCTTTATTTTCAAGCGACTTAAAGTCAATTTTATCAAAAATAACCAGCAGAAATAACAAAAGCAGATTTTTATAACTTTGACAGCTCTTTTGACAGCTGTCGAAGTCTTTGTATCTCCTCAACAGGCTCTCTCACGTATCGCTCCCGGATCCCGGGGGGTTGCACATCAGCTCCTTAAAATCAGATTTTATCCTCCAGCAAAATGCTTATAGTGCCAAATCGTGGAATTAGAAACTTTTGTCTCACAAAGAGAAAGATGGTCTTTCGACCTTAGTTACCCGGTCCTTGCTTTAAATTGTCTACAAGACGGGGGGCGGACTTCCTTTTAACGCATCCCCTGGTCGTGCCGAATTTAAAAATAGGATTTTTAAGTCCAATTTCCGTACTACTCACGGGTTGTTACTTTTGCAGTCCAAATGTTCAAAGGAAGAAGTCAACGCTCTCCGGCCATGGCTCGCGGCTTCACTCCATAGAAGAAGCGGTCTACTCACAGCACCGCGCCACTCTCCGTCACCCACTCCGCAGCCTTTAAAAAGGCTTCTTTGTGGGTCGGGGAGGGCGCAAATGGTGCCCACCGAGTCACCAAGTCCACAGGCCTCCGCGCCTGTGGTTTCTAAGGGTCCCCGCGTCGCCGCCGCGGCAGGACCCGTCTTCCACGAAGCCAATTCCCTCCAGAGCTCTGAGGGAATCCGCCATTAGCCGATCGCGCTAACCCGGAAGTCCCGTCAGTGGGCGTTTCTTAAACCTTTTCCAGCATAAAAGCTGTTTGACGCCAAGTCTCCTCCTACTCTCCCTGCGCGGAAGTCTTCTGCGCAGGGAGGGTGTGGGTAGTGGAGAACCCGTGCTCTCCCCGCTGGTGTCCGGTGAGGAGTCCTGGAGCCCTCTTGCAGATTCCCCCATCTGCCCCCCTTTGTCCCTGGTGTTGCGCTGATTACCTTCCCCAGCTGATGAGCTGCCTCTCTCCCTGCTGGGTCCCTCTCCAGCATCACTTGGGAGCCTTCCCTCCGCCTCTGGCTCCGATGTCAGTTCCCTGACAGTAAGTTTAAGCTTTTTTTAATGCAACTGGATTTTTGCTAAGAGACTATGCCAATCCTGAGTTTATAGATTTGAACTGTTATGCTCATTTACCTTCAGTAAACTATGCTGAATAAAGCTGATTGCCTCTGGCCTACTTTTTGGGAACCCTTCAATGTGTTTGTTTTTACTCTAATTATACATGAAGTGCAATATGGAGCAAAATCATGACAGGAAAGGAGTGTCAGAGCTGGGTCTGGGGGAGGTATCTGTCAGGTGATGATGGAAATGGTATCAAAAGTTTGGATCCAGAATTGAACTATGCAACAGTTCCACCACATGTGGAGCAATGTTCCAGTGTGTCCACAGCCCCGCCAACATAAATTGGAATAGCCTTTTGCCAACTCTGGATAGACAGAGTAGATTCCAATGCCATCTTAATAGTGTCTTCAATGTGGCTTCCTGTATTCTTAGAGATAGTTTTAAGTGAGGGTTAGACCATATTGCTTCCTATACTTGTTCCTCTATCCGAAGGCACAGATCACTCTCCCACACTGATCATAGCCCCTGGGAAGAGCCTGAAACTTTACTAAGTAGAATTTTGTATATATTGGAAGCCATACCTTTATTACTTAAGGTTGCATTAATACAAAGTACAGTTTGCAATCGGAATTATTGAACCCCCATTGCAAATCAAGTTTATTGTCAAAAGTTGCAATTTCAGCTGAATTTGGGGGAACCACTTGAAGCATCTGTTTTGTTGAGCTATTTAAATTGTTTTTGTTTGATTGTTTGATTTACTCATTGCAAACAGCTGAAAGTCTGTAAATTTTGATAATAAACCTGATTTGCAATGGGGTTCAATAATTTTGATTGCAACTGTAGTTACTAGTTCACAGGTGGCTAACCTGTCCCACAAGGAGTGTAAGCACTAGGGGTTGAACACAGGAAACTGCCTCATACTGAGTCAGACCATTCCTCTATCTAGTTCAGTATTGTCTACTCTACACTGAATGGCAATGGCTCTTTAACCTTTCAGGTAGGACATGTCTCTCAGACGTTCCTAGAGATGCCAGGATTGAACCTGGCACTTTCTGCATGCAAGGTAGATTCTACCACTTGAGCTACAAGCAGGCAAGTTAATGGTTTGTGTCAGGTAGGAGAAGCCACTGCAGTGAAAATGAAGTGTTTTGAGAAGTTAGTTGGACTTTGTGACCTCCTTTCCCCCTCTTCCCAACTCCTAAGTCAAAACGGGGTATGTCTGATGGGGGGTGTCTGATCTAAAACTATTCTATTTTCTATCCTTTCTCTTTTCATGCTTATCCCACCCCTCAAACTTCCTGCATTCTCATGGTATTCCATCCTGCCCCCCCCAACGGTTATACCCAGCAAGATGGGAGTGTGTACAGTGTAATAGCTGTTTGCCTTGAGGTGGTTATTATTATTCCCCCCCCTTTTGTTCTCTCCCTTTCCACCTCTTCCAAAGACAAGCAAAGCGGCTACTGGGGCAGATCGTGGACCGCTGTCGGAATGGTCCTGGCTTCCACAGTGACATGGATGGCAACAGCACGATCCAAGAGATCCTTATCCCAGCATCCAAAGTGGGCCTCGTCATTGGCAAAGGTGGAGAAACAATCAAGCAGCTACAGGTGGGTGTGATGTGGCTTCAGACAGGTGCATGGAGGAGGAGTCAGTGTTTACTAGTTACAGTGGTCCTGGCAATTGCAAGTGGGGAGAATGTTGCTGTTGCAGTCATGTTGTGCTTATGGGCTTCCCATATTGAACATCTACTTGACCACTGTGAGTACAGGAGGCGGGACTAGACGGGCCCTTGGCCTGATCCAGCAAGGCTCTTCTTATATTCTGCCTCCATGGTTGGAGGCAGCAGGCTTCTGAATACCAGTTGCTGGAAACCACAGGGCAAGAGAGTTGCTGTTGCACTTGGTTTCTTCTTTCAGGCTTCCTGCTGGGGCACCTGGTTGGCCACTGTGAGACAGTATGCTGGACTAGATGGACCCCCTTTGGCACTTATCATTTTCTAGAGTCGTCCTCCCCTGCTCTCCTTGTTTAGGAGGAATGTACATATCTCATTTGGGGAGCTTTTGGGTTGCTTTGCTTGTTTTAGCCAACAAAGCCTCAGAAAACTTGAAGTCTTAGAACAGAAGGCAAAAGTTTCCACGCTGCACCAGACCATGAAGTGCCCCGAGTCTGGGATTGGGTGCAAGCAAACACTGCCTTTCTTGTAAAGCTTTAGAGCCCTTCCTTCATGAAGTGAGAGTCTGTTGCCAGTGGCTGGTCTGCATTTCCATGGAATTGCTCCAGAAGTGCCTTTGGGTCTCTTTCTTCAGAGGGGTCATCAATATATATTTTATTAAACACAGTATTTTTTTCTTTACAAAAGTAACTCAAAGCCACATAAGTAAGCAAACCCTTTAAAGACAGCATAAAACAAAACAAAAATCTAAGACAATCCTATTTTTAAAAGGGCAGGATTAAAACATTCTACCTAGTCCACAGATAATTTAGAAGTCAAGTCTTGACAGAAGAAGAAATGTTTTTGCCTGGCACCTAAAGGTATATAATGATGGTGCTAGGCAAATCTCCTTGGGGAGATCATTTCTACAAGCAGGGAGCCACCACTGAAAAGGCACCATTCTCATACTACCACTGTCTAGACCTCCTGTGAAGAGGGCACATGAAGAAAAGCCTCAGATGACGATTCTGGGTCAGTTCATATGGGGAGAGGTGATCCTTGAAGTATTAAAGTCCTGAGCCAGATAATATATTAATTTAAAAAGCACTGAACAACTTAGGTTTATGGAACTTGAGTGGTCGCCTGAACCCTTCTATCCTAGCTTGATCACCGAGATCATCTGTATGAGCATCATTGGTCATTCCCCAAGTTTATGAGGCTCATTTGATGAGAAATCGAGCCTTGAGTGTAATTGGCTCAGTCTTATGGAATGCTTTTCCAACCCAACAGAGATTGGCACCGTCTGTACCAACTTTTAACTGCCTGCTGCAAACCTTTCTATTTTGCCAAGCCTTATGCAGTCAATTAAGAATGCATCCTTCTGCATTGGTTACTTGATGTCTTTTTAATTTTCTAATATAGTTTTATTCTATAACATTGTTTTATTTCTCTAAACTGCATATATAATGACAGCAGTGTCTATAAATATTTTTTATAAGTAAAGCTTTATAGGTTAGTGACAGCACTTTGAATTGGATATGCTTGTGGGTGGCAAAGCTCCCCCCCCCCCCAGCAACCTTCCCTGGAGCCCATAGGTGCCTGCCTCACCAAAGTGATTATCATAGCCAATAGAGGTGTGCACTTGATTGCAGGATGTGTTTGTGTTGGCAAAGTTGTCCCTGCCCCACCCACCAATTTTATCTAATTCCTGCATTATAGGGTGTTGAACTGGATGACTATTGGGGGTCCCTTCTAATTCTATGAATACTTGTTTGAGTGTATTCTGTCCACCTGATAAATTCGGGAGCTGAAGACTCTTCTGGGATGAATTAGAAGTGGCCCTAATATATTGCAAGACAATGTATCCTAAGGCAGTCCTAATTGTGTGTGGTGACTTTAATGCATGGGTAGGCTTGAGCCCAAATGACAAGGAAAACAATCATTGCCTGGATGGCAGTGAAGCTTTTTTACCTGAGCACTACTCCATGTATAAAATGATCAACAAAGAAGGTAAAAAGCTAGTTGAACTAATGTCCTGCTTGCAGCTGACATGCTTGCATGGTAGTCCATGAGACAAATAAAATGGTTACTTTACTTTCCTCAATAGCAGAACAAGAAGCGTTATTGACTACATTTTCTGTCTTTCAAAGGTATTGCTGTTAGGGCTCAGTTATATTTTAGATTGACCAGAAACTGATCACCTACCTATCTTCCTGTCCATTTCCCTTTCAGTCCCTCAGTTGCCCATTCCATCAAATTATTTGGCAGAGGGAACAGTATCTATGGGCAAACTTTTAAAGTGGTCTACCTTAGTTGAACATTCAGTTCAGGCCCATTTGAACAGCTCCCATTGCTAGCATGTTCACCAGAACATGGTTAATAGACATTTAGATCCCGTTGAAGGCATCATGTCTATTTTTTGTAGATTTAAGACCACTTTTATCTAAACCAGGTCACTCATCTAGTAAGGCTTTTGGCAAACCTGGGTGGGTACACTAATGAGTGCAGGCAAGCAAAAAAGAATTTGGCTCAACTAACTAGGAGGGCAAGACAGACACAGACAACAGCTACCGTATTTTTTGCTCCATAGGGTGCACCGGACCATAGGGCGCACTTAGTTTTTAGAGGGGGGAGGGATAAAGGGAAAAAAAATATTCCCCCCCCCCATCCCCAAAGAGGCTGCAAGCTGCTATCTGCAAGCCTTCGGAGCCTGGCGGGAACTCCCGTCGTGCTCCGAAGGTTTGCGGATAGCTGCCCGAAGCCTGGAGAGCGAGAGGGGTCGGTGTGGACCGACCCCTCTCGCTCTCCAGGCTTCAGCAAAAGCCTGCATTCGCTCCATAGGACGCACACACATTTCCCCTTCATTTTTTTATATAATATTTTTATTCATTTTCAAATACAAGTTTATATAACCAATATCAAAATTTATCACATAACCTTTTTTTTTAACGTCCCCCAGCTTCTCTGCCAATCTTCCGTTTTGTTTATTTATTCACACATTTTCTAATTTTAATATTGCCTTTAAAATATAACCTCCCCAATCTTATTCCCTTTTTTACAATATTCCTCATATTTTCACAGAACATCTTGAAAACCTACAAGCGTTGTCTGTTCATCACATATACTTTTCAGATAATCTGTAAATTTTCCCCAGTCCTCGGTGAACTTCTGGTCTCGCAAATATTGAATCTTCCCCGTTAGTTTATCCAGTTCTGCAAAGTCCGTCAATTTCAATCTCCATTCTTCGACCGTCGGTAATTCTTCCTGTTTCCATTTTTGGGCCATGAGTATTCTCGCCGCTGTTACTGCGTATTGGAAAACTTTACAGTCTTTTTTACATATTTCATTTCCTACAATTCCTAAAAGAAAGGCCTCCGGTTTCTTAACAAATGTATATTTCAACATCTTTTTCAATTCATTATAAATCATTTCCCAGAAGCCTTTCACCTTTTTACATTCCCACCACAGATGGTAAAATGTCCCTTCTTTTTCTTTACACTTCCAACACTTATTACACGTTTTGTACATTTTTGCAAGTTTTACTGATGTGATATACCATCTATATACCATTTCCATAACATTTTCCTTTAATGCAGTACATGCCGTAAATCTTAATCTTTCATTCCATAATTTTATCCAGTCATCAAATTGTATATTATATCCAAAATCTCTGGCCCAATGTACCATCACCGATTTAACTTCTTTGTCTTTTGTATACCATTCCAGCAGCATTTTATACATTTTTGATAAAATTTTATAATCATTACTTAGTATTTCTGTTTGGAATTTTGAATCTTTTCCCACATACCCACACTCTTTAATATCCTTTTTAAACATTTCATTAACCTGATAATAATGCAACCAATCATATACATACTCTTTTACCTCTTAATATGGTTTTATTTTCCATTTCCCTCCTTCTTTAATTATCAACTCTCCATATGTTATCCATCTCCCCCTCATATTGATATTTTTAACACTCATCACCTCTAATGGAGATAGCCAGTGAGGAAGTTTTGGTTCTAATAGGTTTTTATACCTATCCCATATTTCTATAAGAGAATTACGGAAAATGTGGTTTTTATTATTATTATTATTAAAAAAATATTTATTGCATTTTTTAAACACAAAACAAACCAAGAAACATATACAATACCATCACCATAGAACAAAACAAAAGGAAACAGAAGAAATTTAAAAAGTAAACAAAGAGTGAATAGAAGAAAAAAATACACCAAAATCAATTTATCCATTAATCATATTCTCATAACCTTTGGACTTCCTCACATCACCCTTTCCTGCGTTCTCAGTTATATAGTTACAAGCAGCAAATTATTACCTTATTTCAAATCTTATTTTGTAGTTCTCGAATATTATATCCCCAATTTCAATATTTTTTATCATATACTAAACTGGTTAACTTAAGTATAATGTTACCTCAGATTCCATCATTTTCTTAAACATCACTTAATCATACATTTTACAACTAAGTTACTGATGCCATGTTGTTTTCTATCATGCATTCTCTTAGCATTCATACAGCTTATGATGTTTTCGTAAATAGTCTTTAAATTTCTTCCAGTCCTCTTCCACCGTCTCTTCTCCCAGGTCTCGAATTCTGCCAGTCATTTCGGCCAGTTCCATGTAGTCTATCAGTTGCGTCTGCCATTCTTCCACAGTGGGCAAATCCTGTGTCTTCCAGTGCTTTGCGATGAGTATTCTTGCTGCTGTTGTTGCATACATAAAGAAAGTTCTGTCCTTCTTTGACACCATTTGGCCGACAATGCCCAGGAGAAAGGCCTCTGGTTTCTTAAGGAAGGTATATTTAAATACCTTTTTTAGTTCATTATAGATCATTTCCCAGAAGGCCTTAACCTTTGGGCACGTCCACCAAAGGTGAAAGAAGAAGAAGAAGAAGAAGAAGAGTTTGGATTTGATATCCCGCCTTTCACTCCCTTTAAGGAGTCTCAAAGCGGCTCACATTCTCCTTTCCCTTCCTCCCCCACAACAAACACTCTGTGAGGTGAGTGGGGCTGAGAGACTTCAAAGAAGTGTGACTGGCCCAAGGTCACCCAGCAGCTGCATGTGGAGGAGCGGAGACACGAACCCGGTTCCCCAGATTACGAGACTACCGCTCTTAACCACTACACCATACTGGCTCTGTTCCTTCAGTTTCTTTACATTTCCAACACTTATTGTCTGGCAAATGATATATTTTTGCAAGCTTGACTGGGGTCATGTACCACCTGTAAACCATTTTCATAATATTTTCTTTCAAGGAATTACATGCCATGAATCTCACTCCGGTGGTCCATAACTTTTCCTAGTCAGCAAACATAATATTGTACCCAATGTCCTGTGCCCATTTTATCATAGCTGATTTGACCGTTTCATCTTGAGTATTCCATTTCAACAGCAAGTTATACATTTTTGAAAGTACCTTGGTCTTAGGTTCTAACAGCTCTGTTTCTAGTTTCGATTTTTCCACCTGGAAACCTATTTTTTTATCCAAATTAAAAACCTCCCTGATCTGTGCGTAGTGTAGCCAATCTCGCACTTTATCCTTTAATTTCTCAAAACTCTGCAATCTCCAAGTATCTCCTTCTTTTTCTAGTATTTCCCAATATTTCGGCCATGCGGCCTCCATATTGAGTCTTTTCTGTTCCTTGG
Source organism: Podarcis liolepis (assembly GCF_965112155.1). Taxonomy (NCBI): domain Eukaryota; kingdom Metazoa; phylum Chordata; class Lepidosauria; order Squamata; family Lacertidae; genus Podarcis; species Podarcis liolepis. The sequence continues at coordinate 10,695,382 of NC_139568.1, forward strand.
CTTCCATTGGTGACAACCACCTTGGGGTCTTGTTCTCTAATAAGTCTTTGTATTTTATCCAGACATTAAACACTGCTTTTCTGGCAATATGGTTCTTGAAATGCTTATGAATTTTTACCTTGTCGTACCACAAATATGCATGCCATCCAAAAGCGTTATTAAACCCTTCCAGATCCAGGACATCAGTGTTCTCAAGAAGAAGCCAATCTTTCAGCCAGCAGAAAGCTGCAGATTCATAGTACAACCTCAAATCTGGCAGGGCAAACCCCCCTCTCTCTTTAGCATCGGTTAGGATTTTAAATTTTATTCGGGGCTTTTTGCCCTGCCAGACAAACTTAGAAATATCTCTCTGCCACTTTCTAAAACATTCCACCCTGTCCACAATCTGTAGGGTCTGAAACAAAAACATTTTTGGCAATACATTCATCTTTATCACAGCAATTCTACCCAACAAGGAAAGTTTTAATCTTGACCAGCTTTCTAAATCCTTTTTAATTTCTGACCAGCACTTTTCATAATTATCCTTAAATAGATTCAAATTTTTAGCAGTCATATTAATCCCTAGGTATTTCACCTTCTTCACCACATTTAAGTCTGTCTCTTTCTGAAACCTTTCTGATTCCACAGTTGTCAAGTTTTTTTCCAAAACCTTAGTCTTTTGCTTGTTTAATTTAAATCCCGCCACCCGACCAAACTCGTGAATTAGTTCTAAAACCCTTTTCGTACTAGATTCCGGCTCCTGTAATGTCAGAACCAAGTCATCTGCAAAAGCTTTAAGTTTGTACTGTTTAGCTCCGACCTGAATCCCTTCAACCAACCGGTCCCCTCTAATCATATTCAAGAGCACCTCCAGGACTGAAATGAATAACAAAGGGGAGATAGGGCAACCTTGTCGTGTTCCTTTCTCAATCTTAAACTCCTCTGTCACCACATTGTTAACTATCAATTTGGCTTTTTGTTCTGAATAGATTGCCTCTATACCATTTTCAAACCCCCGTCCCACTCCCATCCCTTCCAAATTTTTCTTCATGAACTTCCATGAAATATTGTCAAAGGCCTTCTCCGCATCTATAAATATCAACACTGCTTTTGTATTAATATTTGTTTGCAATAGTTCCAAAATGTCAATAATGTTCCTAGTGTTATCAGACAAATGTCTACCAGGGAGAAAGCCTGCCTGATCTTTATGAATTACTTCATTTAACACTTTTTTGAATCTACTTGCCAAAATATCTGCAAAAATTTTGTAATCCACATTTAGGAGAGATATGGGGCGGTAGTTCTTCAATTGTGTCTTTTCAGTTTCCAATTTAGGTATCAAAGTGATGAAAGCTTCTTTTCACGATTCCGGTGCCTTCTTCCCCTCCATAATCTCATTGCAAACCGCCATTAATGGTTGTATCAAATAATCTTTCAATGTCTTATAGTACTTGGAGGTAAGCCCGTCTGGCCCTGGAGATTTGCCCAGTTGCATATTCTGAATGGCACCTTCAATTTCTTGTTGTGTTATTTTGTAGTTCAAGATTGTTGTATTTTCTTGAGACAGCTTTGGTAGTCCATTTCTTCTTAAAAATTTATCTATCTCAATCTCTTTTTGCGGCCCTTGCGTATATAGTTGTTTAAAGTATCTCTGGAAGCACTTTCTAATTTCCTCGGGGTTCTGGATGTTTCTTCCTTCAATCTCTAAATTTGTAACCGTGTTCAATTTTTGTCTCTTTTTCAACTGCCAAGCTAGCAGTTTCCCACATTTATTTGCTGATTCAAATGTCCTTTGTTTCATCAGTTTAATCTTCCATTCAACTTCCTGATTTATCAACTTAGAGTATTGTGATTGATAAAGTTTAATTTCTCTCAGAATCTCCTGTGATTTTGGTTTCAATCTTAACTTTTTCTCACCTTCCTTTATTTTCTCCAAAATCTTGTCCTTTTTCTCATTCTGTGCTCTTTTCTTTATCGTATTCTGTTGTATCAGAAACCCCCTCATAACGGCTTTACTTGCATCCCAGATTACTCTTTTTTCCACTGTGGTGTTCAAATTTATTTCAAAATAGTTCTTCAAAGTCTTTTGGGCCTTCTGAGTAATCTCTTTGTCTCTTAACAAGGTGTCATTCATCTTCCATCTGAAGGAGCCGGTTGGAGTTAGTCTCATATCCATCTTTATTGCGTTATGGTCGGAGCAAGTTTTTGGGCAGATTTCCACCCTTCTAGTCTTTGGAGCCAGGCCTCTAGTTATCCATATTTGGTCGATTCTTGTCCATGTCAGTTGGGCTTCAGAAAAGAATGTTCCTTCTCTTCCTAGGGGGTTCTTTGTTCTCCAAATGTCAATCAAGTCCATATTGTCAGTTAGTTCAAAAAAGGTTTTAGGTAGTCTGCCATCTTTTGTCAAGCTTTGGCTTTGTGACTTATCCATGTTTGTGGACACCACCCCATTCATATCTCCCATCATAATGATGTTACTATAGTCCAGATAGTCCAGCATTGTCTCATGCAGCTTCTTGTAAAATTCCGATTTCCCCTCATTTGGTGCATAAATTCCCAGTATCAGGAACTTTTCCCCTTGTGTTTGTATTTCGATTGCCAAAATTCTTCCTTGCTCATCTTTGAAAAGAAATTTTGGTGACAGGTTCTCCTTAGCATAAATCACCACTCCTCTCTTCTTCACACGGTCAGATGAAATAAATTCTTGGCCTAGTCTCTTATTAATTAACACTTTTCTATGGAGCCTTGTCACATGTGTTTCCTGCAAGCAAATAATGTCCAATTGTTCTTTCTTTAGTAAATGGAATATCCTTCTCCTTTTTTCCGGGGAGTTACCGCCATTAATGTTCCAGCTAAAAAGCTGCAGAGACATCCTGGACAAATCTGTTATTCCTTAGGTGGTGGTGTTTCTTTCTTCTGGTCTTCAGGTCCCAAGGGTGTGGGTATAGGCGGTGGCCAGGACTCAGGAGTTCCTGTGATCCCTTTCTGAAGGTCTTCTCCGTGGTTGTTCAAGAACTTTTCTTTATCCTCAGGTGTTTTAATTTTTACTTTCTTCCCTCTGAATGTAAAAGATAATCCTTGGGGAAATTCCCACCTAAAAGGAATTGCGTTGCTCTTCAGCAGTTTTGCTAGCTCTGTGTAAGTAGCTCTAAGATCCAAAAGTTGTTTTGGGATGTCTTTGTAGATTTCCGCTCTCTTGCCTTGGCTTACAATTGACTTTTCGTAATGTGAGCTTAATATTTTGTCTCTTTCTTCCTTGGATCTCAAAGTAATCAAACAATCTCTGGGTCTGTCTTTCCTTGCTACTCTTCCAAGTCTGAAGGCACTCACAATTTTAAAGTCCTTTTCTTCCTCCAAGGGCCAAAACTTGGAAAATTCCTTTGTCAAGTAATCAATTAAGTCCCCTTGTTCAAGTTCTGGAATTGCCCTCAGTCTCAGGTTCTTTTCCCTATTTCGTAATTCAATCATAGACAGGTAGGCCTGCTGTTCACCAAATTGCTTATGCAATGGTTTTACTTCTTCCTTTAATGCTTCAGCTTTTTGGTTAGCTTCCACAGCTAATTTACGATTTTCTGTGGTGGCTTCAAAAAGGTTCCCAATTGATTGTGCATGCTGAGCAACTTGTTCAGTCAATTTATTAACACTGGCTGTGGTTTGATCAATCTTAGCCGAATGCTCATCTGCCTTTTTGTCCAAACTTTCCAATTTTTCCAAAATTTTATCTAATACTGAGGCAGATCCTCCTGCAGCCATACCTTCTAGCAAGGCCTGCTCAGTTTCTTCCTCTTGTGCCACCAAAATAGCAGGGACAGATGATCTGCGCGTCTGTGGAATCAAAGTTGTTTGCGTTAATTGTTTAGCTTTAGCTTTGGCCGATCTTGTTTTCCCAAAGCCACTCATTCCACTCCTGTCTACGTGCCAAGGTCAAATTGTATATGATCCCATGGGAATCCACAAGCCCAGAGAGTAAACAACAGATGGAAGAAAAAGAGAAAAAAACAAGTCGCAAACAGTTATAAATCCAAAATCCTCTAGGGGGAGTACAGACGTAACTTGAGGGAAACGAAAAGAATTATTCCAACTTGTTCCAAAAAACTTCAAAGTTTTAATATTTGTCCAATCAGTCATAAATTCCAAAAAGACCTTCAGCTCTCTTATAATCAGCAGAGTTGATCCTTATTATAAGAACAATGTTTCAGAAAAAGTGCCAGAGAACAATGCTTCAATGTGTCTAGTCCAGCAACACTCAGATGTAACAATTCAAAGTAGCAAAAACAAAGTCTGCAGTCTGACAGCTCTGATAAATTGGCAGTCCAAGTACCTGGGTTTCTTTGTAAATTATTATTATAAATCCACAGGGAGAGGTAAAACCAAGTCCAAAACCAAATTAGTTAAGTCCCTTAGTCCCTTAGTCTCTGTAAAAACAGTTCAAGTAATGCACGAGTTGGAAGCTTTTAACTCCACTTCAAAGGCTTCAGATCAAAGACTTTGCTTTAAAAGTTAAGCAGAACCGGGAGACGGACTTCCTGGTTGCGTCTCCCGCTTTGGCCAAATTTTAATTACTTTAATTTCCAATTCCTTTAGTCCCTCTTACTCACGGGTTGATGTTTTCCAAATCTGATGTTCCAGGAAAAAAGGTCAGCGCTCACCGACAGCAGCTATGCGGCTTCACTCACGCAGAAAGAGCGATCGACTCACAGCACCGCACCAGCCCTTCCACGTTCCGGGACCCCTTACGGGGTTCCTTCTTCGTTTCGGGGGGCGCTTCTGGTGTCCGCCGAGTCCCACGGCCACAGGCTCACTCTGCCTGTGGTTTTCCGACGTGGGTCCCCGCTTCGCCGTAGCGGGCGACCCGTTTCCGCGGAGCTTCCCCTTCACAAAGCGAAGGAGACCGCCATTGCCGTTCGCGCCGCCTCCGGAAGTCCGGAAAATGTGGTTTTTAAAACCTTTATGTATTTTCTTCTTTTCACACCACAAATATGCGTGCCTACCAAATCTATTGTCAAAACCTTCCAAATCTAACAACTCTCCATTTTCTAATTTTATCCACTCTCTTACCCAACAGAGGCATGATGCTTCATAATATAGTTTCAGATCTGGCAGAGCGAAGCCCCCTCTTTCTTTCGCATCCGTTAATAACTTAAATTGAATTCTTGGCTTCTTACCCTGCCAGATATACATTGAGATTACTCTTTGCCATTCTTTAAATATTGATGCCCCCTTGATTATAGGAATTGTCTGAAACAAAAATAACATCTTTGGCAGCACACTCATCTTTATTGTTGAAATTCTCCCCCAAAATGATAACTTCATCCTTCCCCACACCTCCAGATCTCTTTTTATTCCATTCCACACTGGTATATAATTATTCTGAAACAGATCAATACTCTTGGGGGTTAACCATATTCCCAAATATTTGATTTTCTTTACCACTTCTATTTCTGTTTGTTGTTGCATTGTTTCTATCATCTCTTGATTCATATTTTTTGTGATTATTTTAGTCTTTTTCTTATTCAGTATAAACCCTGCCACTTGACCGAACTGCTCTATCTCTTCTAATATTTTTTTTTACACTTTTCAGTGGTTCTTCCACTGTTAGTACCAGATCATCGGCAAAAGTTTTAACCTTATATTCATTTTGACCTACTGTCACCCCTTTTATTTCTCCATTTTTCCTTATTGATTTCAGAAAGACCTCCAGTACCAAGATGAATAACGATGGGGAAAGAGGACATCCCTGCCTTGTGCCCTTGGTTATTCTCATATCTTCTGTAGTAATATTATTTACTATCAAATTTGCTCTCTGTTCTGTATATATAGACTTTATTCCGTTAAAAAATTCTTTCCCCACATCCATCAATTCCAAATTTTTTAACATAAATTGCCATGATATATTATTGAAGGCCTTTTCTGCGTCCACAAATATTAACATAGCTTGTTTCTCATTCCTGGCAGTCAAATATTCTAAAATATCAATTATATTTCTTATATTGTCTTTCATCTGCCTGCCCAGAAGAAAACCCGCTTGATCTTTGTGTATAATTTCTTGTAATACCTTTTTCATCCTCATTGCCAATATACTTGCAAAGATTTTATAGTCTGTATTCAACAATGAAATAGGCCTATAATTTTTAACTTGTGTTAAATCAGAATCTTGTTTTGGAATAAATGTGATAAAGGCTTCTTTCCAGGTTTCCGGGATTTCTCTTTCTTTCATAATGTTATTCATAACTTCTTTCATTGGTATAAGTAGGATGTGTTTCATTTCTTTATAGTAACTTGCCGTAAATCCATCTGGTCCTGGAGCTTTCCCTTTTTTCAATTCTTTTATTGCCTCTTTTATCTCTTCAATTTCTATTGGGGCGTTCAGTCTGTCTTTTTTTTCTGTCGGGATCTTCTGCACCTCTTTTTCTTTTAAAAATCTTTCTATTTTCCTCATATTATTCTTTTCTCTACTTTTGTATAGATGTCTGTAAAAGTCCAAGAATCCCTTTCTAATCCCTTTCGGATCATCTATTTCTGTACCTTCAATGATGATTTTATTAACAGTATTCTGTTCCTTCCTTTTCTTAATCTGCCACACCAGCCATTTTCCTGATTTATTAGCGAATTCAAAGTTCCTTTGTCTCATTTTTTAAAAATTCCATTCCACTTCTTTATTTATTATCATTGCAAATTGTGTTTGCAAAACCTTTATACTCTGTCTTATTTTCAAATTGTTAGGTTTTTTTATTAATTTTTGTTCATTGTCCATTATTTGCTTTAAAATTTCCTTTTTTCCTTTCTCTCTGCTTTTATTTTTCAATGAATTCTGCTGGATAAAAAATCCTCTCATCACAGCTTTGCTGGCATCCCATACTGTCTTAATTTTCGTGCCCTTGTTACAATTATTTACAAAATAGTCTGTCAAATACTTTTGTGCCCTGTTAATGATTTTTTGATCATCTAGAAGGGAATCATTAATTCTCCATCTGAAGGTTCTTTCCTCCTATCCTTTTATTTCAAATTTTATTGCACTGTGATCCGAAATTACTCTTGGTTGAATTTCAATATCCAATATTCTCGGAATTAATTCATTGGATACCCATACTTGATCTATTCTTGACATTGATTGATTTGGCTCAAAGTGAAATGTGAACTCCTTTCCCAGTGGGTGTCTAAGTCTCCAAATGTCTATTAAATTACAATTCTTTGTCATCGAAAAAAAAAGTCTTAGGTAATTTTCCATCCTTACTCATCCCTGTTGCTCTCAGTCTGTCCATTTCCATTGACACCACTCCATTCATATCTCCCATTATTATAATCTTTTGGTCCATATATTCAAACAATTTTTCTGCTAAATTTTTATAAAAATCAGTCTTATTACCATTAGGTGCATAGATCCCAACAATTATTAATTTTTCTCCTTGCCATTTGATCTGGACTGCAATAACTCTTCCCCCTTCATCTTTGAAAATTTGCTGAGTTTCAGTTTTGTTTCTTATATACAATACCACTTTTTGTCTTTGTCAGAAGATATAAATTCATTTCCTAATCTTTTATTAATCAAAACTTTTCTATGTCTTCTTGCCACATGAGTATCTTGTAAACATATAATGTCTAAGTTTTTCTTTTTCAAATATTGTTCGATTTTATTCCGTTTTTTTATTGTTAATCCCATTAATATTCCAAGCCCATAATTTCAATGCCATTTTAACCTCTTATTAATTTTTTAAATTTTTATTACAAAATTTATAATCTTTCTTTCTCTTCTTCATCTTCTTCTTCCGTTTTTTCCTGTCTTCTTCTTCCTCCTCCAATTCCGAACCTCCTGTTCCTGCTTCTGCACCCCTTACTTCTTCTTCATCTGTTCGTAACTCCTTGTATCTTCTCAGAAATTTGTTTCCTTTGGGCTTGTATAGTTGTGTTTCTTGCTTTTATAGAAAAAGGAGATTCCTTCCGGAAATTCCCATCTAAATTCTATCTTGTTTCTCTTGAGAATTTGCACCATTGGTTTATATGGGTCTCTCCGTTTCAACAACCTGATTGGGATGTCTTTAAAGATAATTATGTAATTCCCTTCAATATTCAATCTCTTCTCTCTATTCTTTTGTAATATCATATTTCTCATTTCTCTATCCTTAAATGTAATCAAACAATCACCTGGAAATTTCCTTGCCTTAGTTGTTCTTACCTTCATTCGGAATGCGTTTTGCACTGTTTTTGCCACCTCTTCTGTCTGCAGCTCCAACCATTGTGCTATCCCTTCTATCAGTTTCTCTTTAATATTTTCACCTTGCGTCTCCGGCACAGATCTTAACCTTAGGTTAACTTCTCGTTGCCTGAGTTCATTCATGGCAATCACATCCCACACCTCCTCCTGTGATTTACTAATTTCCGACATCCCTGTTTTTATTTTTTCTCCTCTTTTTTCATTTCTTTCAATTCCAGCTTTGTCCTTTTCATCCCGTCTTCTAAAGTTTGTGTTCTCTTAGTTACGTCCTTTAATTGCCCTTTCAATTCATTTACTGCTACATCAACTTTTTTATCCATCTGTCCAATCCTTTTATCCACTTGTTCTAAGTTAGTCTCTATATTCTTTTCACTTTGCTTTATATCATTTTTAATTTCGGCAAACAATATTTCTCCTTTAAAATCTGGTTCCTGTTTAGAGCCTCTCCTTTCCATCGGTGTTCCTCTCTCACTCACTTTTTTCTGTAAATGAGTCATTTTGATTACATTCCCTTTAAGGCCCTTCCGATTCCTTCCCAAAAATCAAACAATACAATATCAAACAATAGAAAGAGTACCCAAATACAAAGAGAGAGAAGGGGCCCAACACCACCAGAGTCAGTGGGAGCAATCTTCTTACCACTTTCGTGGCTACTGACTTCCAATTCCCAACAATATTCCCAATTTTAAATTATATATTCAATTTACAACCCAAAGGACCCCAAAACAAATCTTCTTGCCTCTTGAATGGCTAACAGTTTCCAATTTTCGACAGTATTTCAGGCAAAATCTTAAATTCTTATTGTTGAAGAAAAATAAAAACTTATCTTCTTGCCACCAATTAGGCTAATCCACCAAGTCAGCAAACCACAAAAATCAAATTATGTCCTTATGAATTTTTAAATCCAAATGTTGAGAGCATTGAAAACGTTGAAAAAGATAAACATATGCAGAAAAAGAATGGCCAAATAATATGGTAATTAAAAAATAAAAATATAAGGTTTGCGGATAGCTGCCTGAAGCCCGGGGAGCGCAGCGGGAGTTGGCGCTGCGCTCCCCGGGCTGCAGGCTGCTTCCCGCAAGCCTTCGGGAACTCCCGCGGGCTCCGAAGGCTTGTGGATAGCTGCCTGAAGCCTGGAGAGTGAGAAGGGTCGGTGCACACCGACCCCTCTCGCTCTCCAGGCTTCAGCGAAAGCTTGCATTCGCTCCATAGGACGCACACACATTTCCCCTTCATTTTTGGAGGGGACAAAGTGTGTCCTATATAGCGAAAAATACGGTAATTTGGAAACTTTGGCTTTTTATCATTCAGATTATAAGGGACTACTAAGGGGAGAGGAGGTCATTCATGATTATTCAGTGGAAAGAGTTGGGAATGCCCCCCTTGGATAGAAATGATAGACATTTCTGAAATTTGATCTCAGACACAGGTTTTAATCCTATGTTAGATGCTTGCATCTCTGCTAATACCTGGTGTATTTACTTCAGCAATATCTTTGAAAGTGATTGTGACAGCTGTCCTAATGGACCAACTACTACTCAGGACTGGTTAATGTTGTTACCAGAATGGCCCCCAGTCTCAGAACAAGTAGTAAGCGATCTTATAGGTGCTTTAGTGAATGATAAAGCTCCTGGAGAGGACATGATCCCATCAGAGGTTTTGAAGAACAACTCTGATTGGTGGTCTCTTCTCCTAGCAAAATTATTTTTGTATATAAACTGTACTAGCACTTTCCCTGAGGGCTGGAAGCAGAGTGTAATCATTCCAATCAACAAGAAAGGTGATAAGCATAGCCCCCAGAACTATCGGCCTATTAGCTTATTGGATATCAGCTCTAAGATATATAGCCACTACCTTCTTCACACACTGACAAGTTGGGTGGAAGAAAACAATATATTGCATCAGGAACAAGCTGGATTTAGGAAGGGCCACAGTACAATCAATTTTTTGTATTGCATCATCTAATCTATAAATACACTAGTTTTCCTTCCAAACGACTTTTTGCTACGTTTATTGACGTATCAGCATTTGATACAATTAATAGGAATCTTCTGTGGGGTAAACTTGCAAGGACTAACATCTACAAAAGTTTGTTACAGTCAAACCACAGTTGTTGAATGTAATCCATTCCGGCAGACCATTTGACTTGGAAACTTTTGACAACTGATCGGTTTCAAGAGCTTCTTGCACTCAGGTGGAAGCCACGTTGGACATTCGAGTTCCAAGAAATGTTAGAAAACTGGAGCATTTACTTCTGGATTTTTGGCTTTCAGGAACCGAAATGTTAAAAAATGGAGCCCATTCAAGAACCAAGGTTTGACTGTACTCCTAATACTGGAGTTACATACTAATACAACCATAAGGCTAAGGATCAGTACAGATGGAAGGTTGACGAAGGAAATCAGTACTGATAAAGGAGTCAGACAAGGTTTTCTGCTAGCACCACTCTTATTTAACCTCTATATTAATAATATTGTAACAAAGTTAAACCACCCTGATCAATTTCCTCCTTCAATTGGGAATCATAAAACAGCAATTCTGATATATGTAGATAATATTGTATTACTATCTTTGAATAGAATAGGGATGAGGAGAAGCCTGAAAAAACTAAACAAGTTTTGCCCATCAGAGAAACTTTGCCCATCAGAGAAATAAATTACACAGAATCAAAGGTGACTATCTTTGGCAAACGCACCCCTAAGTTTAATTGAAATCTAGGTGGCAACAAAGTAGATCAGGTTCCCTCCTTTGATGAGAAAAAATCATGAAAACCTCAGCTACAAAACATAATAGCAACAGTACAGAAGTCAGCCTATGCTATACTGACTTTTTTTTATTCTAAAGGTGGCAGGCTGGTAATTCCAGCCCTAAAAGTCTATTTAGGGAAACTAGTAGCTCAAATGCAGTATGGTATTGAAATTTGGGGAATAAATCACAACAACCTGAAAGACCTGGAAGTGTGCCAGAATGTGTGCTGGCAGTACCTCCAGGTACCCTGGCTGCTTTCCTCAGGACAGAGACAGGCGTGGTGTCTGTAAAAGCTAGGGCGGAGATGGCTGCTCTTTCGTAGTATAAAAAGGTCCCGGATATGTCAGAGGACCGTTTGCCTAGACACTGCCTGGAAGACCAATGGCAGAAGGGTGGTTGGGCCAAGCTAGCACAAGATTTGCTAGTCTCAGAAAACCTGACAAGACATTTTTGTATTCCCATGAGTTAAAAGACTGCTCAGGAATTGGATCTATAAGCAGGATAATGAGCAAGATTTATCTTTAATCTATATCTCAAAATTCTCCCATTGGTATCATTTGCTGAAATCTAACCGCACCAGAGCCCAATATTTGCAGACACTTACCTTTGCCTCCCTGATAACTGCTTTTACAGCTCTCCGCTTTCAAACAATACCCACATCAGTCTTAGATGGAAGATATAGGAAAGCTCCAAGACATTTAAGATTCTGTATTTGTGGGGTAGGTGAAGTAGAAGACCTTCCCCATTACATACCCCATTGTCAGCTCTATCAAAATCCCAGAAAGAGATTTTTGGAACAGATGTTGGCACTGCTACAGGGACAGACCCCTGAAGTGAAAATATGTTGGCTGTTATCTGACTGTGACCCACTTGTTACATATACAACAGCCTTATTTGCAAAAGCCGCTAAAAGTATTTGTGCTAGTCCCATAAAAGGCAATCCTGTAGATTGTGCAGGGGATTGATTAATTTGATTTATTGTAAATGGTTGCTTATTTCTGGATCTTTCTTAATAGGTTTTATTGGATTTGCAGGTTTTGTAACGGCTTTTAGTCAAAAACAATACGTGATTGATACACAATTATATGAATGCACCATGAGCACAAGCATTTAAATGCAAAGTGAAAGTGGGAGAGGGTGGTAGAGCAAAAGGTAGAGCAAAAATTCCTTGCCTGCTTCTTCCTCTCTCCCCACCCCACCCCCCATTTTCATTTTACTGTCACTTGCCTTCTGCTTATGGAGTTATCAGGAAAAGCTGGCCAAGCCATGTCACTTACGGTAACTACATGAAAGTCCAAAGCTCCAGGGGAGTTCCTATTGCTTATCCCTGCTTTTTTCCACCCCCACTCCCCACCATTTTCATAGCCTTTCTGTCTGTTTTGGCATTTCCATTTATTTTTTGTGGCATTTTCTCTTTTCTCTCCCCATTGCACTGCCATTGGCACTTTTGCAGGAACGAACAGGCGTGAAAATGATTATGATCCAAGACGGTCCTTTGCCAACTGGAGTAGATAAACCTCTCCGGATTACTGGAGACGTTTTTAAAGTACAGGTATGTATCAAAGAGGATTTGCCATTATGCTGATAGAACATTAGGAGGATTTGCAATTATGGCACAGTTGGACTGCTGTCGGTCTGTCTCTCTCTCACATGTACACAATGATGGTGGCAGGGTGGAGGACCTCAAGCATATGGGCCAAGCAGTCCTTTTTCCCATTTGCATCTGCCACACACCTTTACATTGGTAACCCACTCAAATAGAGTTTGGTCAAGGAAAGGAAAGGAAACCAGTGCAAATCCTTGCGCTGCTGGTGAGGAGGGGTGTTGTCAGGCTGCCAGAAAAGCCCTGCCAGCCGTTATCTGAAGCTGTAAATTAGAAGCGGGCAAGTTAATTGGCAGCAATTAAATTTTATTGCTCAACACTCAGCGTGTTGCAGTAGTAGAGCGTGTTGCAGTAGTCCAAGCGGGAGATAAGCAGAGCATGCACCACTCTGGTGAGACAGTCTGCGGGCAAGTAGGGTCTCAGCCTGTGTGCCAGATGGAGCTGGTAGACAGCTGCCCTGGACACAGAATTCACCTGTGCCTCCATGGACAGCTGTGAATCCAAAATGACTCCCAGGCTGCACACCTGCTCCTTCAAGGGCACAGTTGCCCCATTCAGGACCAAGGAGTCCCCCACACCCACCCGCTCCCTGTCCCCCAAGAACAGTACTTCTGTCTTGTCAGGATTCAACCTCAATCTGTTAGCTGCCATCCATCCTCCAACTGCCTCCAGACACTCACACAGGACCTTCACCGCCCTCACCGGTTCTAATTTAAAAGAGAGGTAGAGCTGGGTATCATCCGCATACTGATGAACACCCAGCCCAAACCCTCTCATGATCTCTCCCAGCAACTTCATATGGATATTAAAAAGCATGGGGGAGAGGACAGAACCCTGAGGCACCCCACAAGTGAGAGCCCAAGGGTCTGAACACTCATCCCCCCCACCACTTTCTGGACACAGCCCAGGAGGAAGGAGCGGAACCACTGTATGACAGTGCCCCCAGTTCCCAGCCCCTCTAGACGGTCCAGAAGGATGTTATGGTCGATGGTATCAAAGGCCGCTGAGAGATCCAGCAGAACTAGGAAGCAGCTTTCACCTTTGTCCCTAGCCCACCGGAGATCATCAACCAACACGACCAAGGCAGTTTCAGTCCCATGATGAGGCCTGAATCCCGACTGGAAGGGATCCAAATGGTCCGCTTCTTCCAGGCGTGTCTGGAGTTGTTCAGCAACCACCCGCTCAATCACCTTGCCCAAGAACGGAAGATTTGAGACTGGGCGATAGTTGGCCATATTGGCCAGGTCTAAAGATGTTTTTTTAAGAAGCAGTTTAATGACTGCCTCTTTCAGCGGGTCTGGGAAGTCTCCCTCACAGAGGGAAGCATTCAGCACCCCGCAGAGCCCATCGCTCAGCCCTTCCTGGCTTGCCTTTATTAGCCAGGATGGGCAAGGATCAAGGAGACAGGTGGTTGGCTCTTCATGAAATTGCAATACAGTCGAAAGAGACCCAGTGTGGTGTGCTGGATAAAAGTGTTGGGCAAGGAGTTACCAGTTGCTGGCAACAGCAGGAGAGGAGAATGCTCTTATGCTTGGGTTCTCCTTGCAGGCATCCACAAGCATCTGGTTGGCTACTGTGAGGGTGCTGGACTAGATGGGCCATTGGCCTAATCCAGCACAGCTCTTCATATATTCTTAGGTGAGGGGAGCCCCAGGTTCAAAACACTCCCCACCCCAGCCATGAAGCTTGTTGGAGAACCTTGGGCCTGCCTAACTCCAGCAGCTATGTTCTACTTCTGCTGTCAGAGGCAGTATGCTTCTAATACCTGTTGCTGGAGACCGCAGGAGGTGCAAGTAGTATTATGCTCCCTGAAGAGGCAAGGATAATTTTTTTGTGTGGGGATCTAACAAAACTAGTCATCAACCTGTTTTCCTCCTTCTGCATTTGAACAGCAAGCAAGAGAGATGGTACTGGAGATCATTCGAGAGAAAGACCAGGCAGACTTCAGGGGCATACGCAACGAATTCACTTCCAGAATGGGCGGAGGCAGCATAGAGGTGTGGATTTATCTTATATGTTATAGACCCAAAGGGACATCTAGTCCAATTCCCTGTAATACAGGAATCTTCTCCCTAGGGGAAAAAGTGAAGTTGAGAGATGGTTTTATATTATTTTATTTATTGATTTATACATGCATACATGCATATTGTGCATATTTGCACAGCTTTAGGAGGCTGAAGTAATTACTCATTTATTTAAAATGATGCTTTCCTGGGCAACCAGCCTGGAGCCGCTGACAGTACCCTGACAGATTGCCCCAAGTCCTCTTTAATTGCCAGTTAAGTCATAAATCATGACAAACAGGGCAGGAGCTGCCAGGGTGCAGCCTGCCAAGACTGATAACTGAAAGTAGCAATTTCAATGCCTTTTATAACAAAATTTAACGCTGAGAGGACACGTAGAACAATTAACAATGGCCGTCAACTCTCAACATGCAGAAATGGCCAGGATGGTGGGAGAAACCCAGAGACGGTCAATGAGACACACACACACCCCGATTCCCCCATTGAAGTTCAATGGACAGATCTCTGAGTTGCTTGGGTTGAAAGCGAACATGGAAATGTTTTTGAAGGTGAGGCAAGATGACTTTTTGTCAGACCAGGAGCGTGTGTTTTTAGTTATTAATCTTCTGGAAGGAGCCGCCAGATGCTGGGTGATTACCTTACTAATTAATCAATACCCTTTTTGTTGCGGTTGAACAGTTTTATGGCTCATCTCTATTCCATGTCCCAGGACCCGCAGCAGAAACCTGCAAATACATGAAAGCTAATTAAGCTGAAGCAGGGGTCTAACTCAGTAATGGAGTACAGTACATAGTTCAGTTTGCTGTCGAAGGAGCTAGCGTGGGATCATGATTCCTTGATAGCTATTTACCGTGCAGGGCTGAGTGAAAGCCTGCTAATAGATAATTTATTATGGTCAAAGACCAGCTCACACAACACAATAAAAACAGTGTTCATAAAGATAAAATATACAATTAGAGCAGATTGCAGCAATAGCTCATGAGTTAAAATTGAGATATATACGTACATACACCTGTACAACTGAGATTTGGGGTACCATAAAAATTGACCCTGAGGTGCCCTAAAGGGTGACTTCAGCTTTTTCCTAGTAAGCTATTTAATTCTAGAGGATGATGTGTGCCTACAAATCTGGGCGCAGAATCTGACTACCAGCCAGGTCATCTTGTGATCTTTGCCTACCTAAGTGGAGACAATTAAGGTTAGACTTGTCTGAAAGATTGGCAAGCCTCTTCAGCAAAGGATCAATGGTGTCTCTACGAATCTCAGCATAAAAAGGACATCTAAAAATATATATGTTTGGGGCTTCCTTATTTCCCCTAATGGGCAGGCGCAAAGTCTCTGTGAGTACGAGACGCTTCTATAGGAGCCTTCCAGAACTGATGAGGGCAAGGCCGAGCTTCTAGAAAGAGTGAAAGCCCTTCTTGCATTTCTGGATGCAAGGAAAAATAGATATGTTGCTGGAGTGGCTACATATCTCCCGTTTTCTATGATTTTATAATTGGGGACCCTTATACAGTCCTGTTGTCTCTCTGTGTCCATGATTCTTTGCCTAACCACAGATCTAGCTTGACCACAGATCTAGGCCCATAGTTATGAGGGCTTGGGGAGCAGGGCCCAGTTTCTGAAGAGTGTTTAAGACTGCTGTCTGCCAGCCAGACTGGCTCTGAGGAGTTTGGATTGCACTCTTTCAAGGGGAATGAACAAGGAGGGAGGTGGACCCAGAAAGGATCCGTAAAGGAGCTGTGCCAATGTTTTGGCTTTATATAATTTTAGTGCCGTAGGGACATAAAAACCCCCTTGAGTTCTAAAAAATTTAAGGATAGCATTTGAAGATCTTTCTCCGGCACACTCATTTGAGTTAATATGAATTTTGTTGGATCCTGATGCCTGGACCACCATTCCTAAATATTTATAGTTCGAGATTTGTTCTAAATTTTGGCCTTGACGTTTCCAGTTTCTGAGCTTTGGTTTTTTCCCAAAAGCAAGAATTTTGGTCTTCTGATAATTTACTTTGAGGCATTCCATCTCACAATAGGCAGCTAATTTTCTTAGTGCTCTCCTAAGCCCTAAGGGAGTTCTGGATAGTATTACCGCATCGTCTGAATAAAGCAGAGCCGTGATATGCCGGTTTGCTAACTTCGGAGGGTGGAAGTCAAGGTTATGGAGAGTGGTTACCAAGTTATTTAAATAAAAATTAAACAATAAAGGGGCCAAAAGGCATCCTTGCCTGACACCCTTAAATGTTTTGATGGGATCTGTTAAATGCCCTAGCCGGCTGCACCTGACTCTAAGGGCCGTATTTGAATGTACTACCTGAATTAAATATAGTAGCCTTCTATCGATGGTAGTGGGCCAAAGCTTGTCCCAGAGTCTGGTTCTGGGAACTGAGTCAAAGGCTGCTTTTAGATCAACAAAGGCTGCATATAGTGAGGCCTGCCCTCCTGAGTTATATTTTTGTATAAGGTGTTGTAACGTTAGGCAGTGATCTAGCGTGGACCTGCCGGGTCTAAATCCCACTTGTTCTGCTGCCAGAATGTCTTTATCCTCTAGCCACTCTGTGATTTTTTCCAGCAGGTGCTTTGTACAGTATAGAGTTTGCTAATTACACTTAATAAGGTGATGGATCCCCTCTGTTGCCTTTTTTATAGAATGGAACGACTATGGCTGTGCCCCAGTCCCTTGGGATGCAGCCGGTATTGCCTATATGAGTGAAAAGAGTGGCTAGGAATGTGATGATTTCTGTTTGTTTGTGTTTTTTTTAAATTATATTTATTGAGTTTCCAAAAATTTAAACACTACAAACAAAAAACAAAAAACAAACGAAAAACAACACAATACAATAAAAAAACACTACAAAACACTAACACATAAGACAAATAAAACAAAGCAAAGACCATTTAAAGCACATTAAACAATTTCAATGTCATATCTTTCGTTCGCTTATTTCCACGACTTCCTCACACCTCCCTTTTTGTATTCCACATCAATTAATTATTTCAGCAATTCCTTTCCATCTTCCTCTGTTTTCTATCCTATAATTATCTTAACACATTCTAACCTTATTTTGTTCCCTTTAATGCACTATTAATCTATTTATACTTAATTCCTTATAACATTTTTGCTAAAGCCATACAACTTCATTCCAACTTTGTTCTAACATTCATTAATTTTGCAATATTTCTATAAATAGTCTTTAAACTTCCAGTCTTCTTCCACCAGCTCTTCTCCCTGGTCTCGGATTCTGCCGATTCTCTCAGCCAGCAAAAAGCAGATGATTCACAACAGAATTTAGGGGTCTGGCAGGGCAAGTCCACCTCCTTCTTTAGCATCCGTTAATATCTTAAATTTTACTCGAGGCTTCCTGCCCTGCCAACCAAATCTAGAGACGTCCCTCTGCCACCTCCTGAGACAATCCCTCCCATCCAAAGCTTGCAATGTTTGAAACAAAAGCAACATCCCCGACATCACAGCAACCCTCGTCCCCACCACAGCAACTCGGCCCAACAATAACAACTTCCAATTTAACCCTATTTCCAAATCCCCCTTCTCTTCAAGCCAACGTCCTTCACAGTTGCCCTTGAATAGATTCACATTTCTGGCGGTCATACTAACCCACAAATACCTCTCTTTCTCAACCAATGTTAGTCCTATCTCCTCCTGAAACTCTATCAAGCTTTTCTTTTCCTCAGGTAGGGCTCTGTTCCTCAATTTCATCTATTTCTCTTTAAGTTCAGTCATAACAAGTGTCAGCTTGTATTCATCAAGTTGTCCTTGTATGGATGGGACTCTCTCTCTCTCCAGTTGAATTACTTTAACTTCAGCAGCAAGGGTTTCCTCCTTAACTTCATCCACAGTTTGCCGTATCAGGGTAGATTCCTGTATCAATTTCTGGTTGGTTTCTGTATTGGTATTCACCTTTTGTCCCAGGTTATTTAAACTTTCTGCCATTAAGTCAATTTTAATATTTACAGCATCCACTTTCATATTTATCACATCCGTTTTCTTGTGAAGCTGTTCCAGCGAGTCATTTATTTTCACTAATACAACCGCTAAGGCCTCTTCTGGCGACATTCTGTCTTTCCCATCTACCATAACACTCAATAGATTCAAGGTCAGTCTCACAGTCTCATGGTTTTTATCTTACAGCTGGAAATTTCCCAGCCCAGATCTTACATAGCCGCCAGTTTCAAGAACTTCCACTAGAGGGAAACAGTTTCTATTTGTATTGACAAATAATATCCTCTTATAGGCACAGTTCAAACGACCCAAAACTAATTTCAATTTTCAGTTACTTTCACTGCTGGAGACAGTAGAAACAATGTGTCTTCTCTTATGCTAACTGTCAATGAACGATCCAAACGCTGTCAGTAAACGTCCCACCAAATGTTTAAACTGAATAAACAAAAGACTAAAGTGTTGGAAAAAAACCTAACAGTTATGGAGAGGGAGAAATTTCAGAATGAAACAGGTTTGACAGTGGTGAAGAAGGTGAAATACCTAGGGGTTTACTTGACATCTAAAAATTTGAATTTGTATAAAGATAATTATGAAAAATGTTGGTTAGAAATCAAAAAAGATTTAGAGATATGGTCAAGGTTGAAATTGTCAATGTTAGGCCGAATTGCAGTTATTAAGATGAATGTATTGCCTAGAATGTTATTTTTGTTTCAAACTTTGCAAATTCTTGACAAGATGGATTGTTTCAAGAGGTGGCAGAAAGATATTTCGAAATTTGTCTGGCAGGGCAAAAAGCCCAGAATTAAATTTAAAATACTGACAGATGTTAAAGAAAGAGGGGGATTTGCCCTGCCGGACTTAAAATTGTATTATGAAGCAGCAGCGTTTTGCTGGCTGAAAGAGTGGATGCTCCTCGAGAATACAGACATTTTGGACTTGGAAGGTTTCAATAATACATTTGGTTGGCATGCATATCTATGGTATGATAAAATCAAAGTGCATAGGGCCTTTAAAAATCATATTGTTAGAAAAGCATTGTTTAATGTCTGGACAAGATATAAAGATTTGTTGGAAAATAAAACCCCTAGATGGTTGTCTCCCTTGGAGGCTAAGGCATTCAAAAAGCTCAATATGGAGGCCGAATGGCCAAAGTATTGGGAAATTTTGGAACAAGAAGGAGACAAATTGAAGTTACAGAGTCATGAGAAATTGAAACCTAAAGTACGAGACTGGCTCCATTATTATCAAATAATGGAGATGTATAAACAAGATAGGAAAATCGGCTTCCAGGTGGAGAAATCAAAATTAGAAACTGAATTGTTAGAACCCAATACTAAAATTTTATCGAGAATGTACAACTTGCTGCTGAAGTGGAATACACAAGATGAAACAGTTAAATCAGCTATGATTAAGTGGGCACAGGACATTGGTCATAATATTATGTTTGCTGACTGGGAATGGTTGTGGAACACCGGGATAAAATTCACGGCATGTAATGCCTTAAAGGAAAATATTATGAAAATGATCTATAGGTGGTACATGACCCCAGTCAAGCTAGCAACGATTTATCATCTGCCTGACAAAAACTGTTGGAAATGTAAAGAATCTGAAGGTACCTTTTATCACCTTTGGTGGACGTGCCCAAAGATCAAGGCATTCTGGGAAATGATATATAATGAAATGAAAAAGGTACTTAAATGTACCTTTCCTAAAAAAACGGAGGCCTTTCTCTTGGGCATTGTCGGCCAATTGGTGTTAAAGAAAGACAGAACTTTTTTTATGTACGCTACAACAGCAGCAAGAATTCTCATCGCAAAGTATTGGAAGACACAGGAGCTACCCACTCTGGAGGAGTGGCAGATGAAAGTGATGGACTACATGATATTGGCTGAGATGACTGGCAGAATCCGTGATCAGGGGAAGGAGACGACGGAAGAAGACTGGAAGAAATTTAAAATTTATCTTAAGGACTATTATAAACTTGATGGATGTTAAAATGTCAAGGCTTTGAGAATGAAAGGGTTTCAGCGATATAAGAATAGATTGGAGGAAAGATGAGTAAGACATATTTCTGACAGAATCATTAGAAGTTGCTGAAAAAACTTTGGACATTGGGATGCAGAAAGGGGAGGTATGGGGGAGTCCGAGAAACAAGGTTTATGAGATTAAGGTTACGAAGTTATGTGTGTTTGTATGTCTTTTTATATGTTTGTATTGTGTTTTTAAAAAAACTTTGTAAAATCAATAAAAATTTATATATATATATATATATATATATAAAAAACGTCCCACCAAATGTCGGACCTACTAGCAGCCCGTTCCCAGGGTCCGAGCGGTGGTATTTTACCTCTCTTGGTCTCTTCCACAGGCAAACTCAGCCCACAACTCCCCCCCTTCTCCTGCCTCCAACGGGGGGATTATATTCTTTACTTATGAAAATTTAGTCTTTTACAAAAAACTTTCCAAGACTTCAGCTTGCTGCCTCAATTGCTTCAGTCTATTTACAAAAGGGGAAGGCGGACTTCCTGTATTGAACCTTCCCCGTTTCTATGCCAAATTAGACGTTTTAAAAATCCAATTTTCCCGATTAAGCTCTACTCACGGGTAGTTACTTTAGAGTCAAATTGTCCACAGGAAAAAGTCAGCGCTCTCCGACAACAGCTATGCGGCTTCGCTCCGTGGAAGAAGCAGATGATTCGAAGCACCGCGCCGCTCACCCCATGTCGCTCCGGATCCCCGAAACCGGGTTTCCCTGTGAGTGGGGGAGGCGCAAAAGGTGCCCGCTGAATCCTACGCTCACAGGCTTCTCCCGCCTGTGATTTTTAACAGGTCTTCGCCTTCGCGGCCAGACCCAGATTTCCACGGAGCTGATTCCTCCCGATCAGAGGAATCCAGCCATTTCCGGAGGCGCCTCCCCAGAAGTTGGAATGTGATGATTTCTGGATGTCCGGCACGCTTCCTTGCGCCTCTGGACTTCGCAGCTTCTAGGAGAGTATCCCTTGTGTGGGTGCAGAAATAACAGTCCATATACAGCTTCTTCCTAATCGAAGAAGTGTTTTATTTACAGCAGAGAAATAAATCATCTGGGAGAACAAGCTGGCACGATTGACCCTCTCAGACCAAAAATGAAAGTCACTTGGCTCACACACAAAGAACAATCCCCAGTGGACAGGACGACACATAGAGCTATTGTTGTGGTTCTGGACAGTCAAGAGTTAACACTTCAGGAAACATTCTGATTCACTGGGTGCACTGCCCGCATGACCCGGGCATTTTCCTTTGATCTGTGCTCTGTGGGGGCTGAACTCTCTCTGGATAGCAGTCTTTCTGGGAATGTGAGCAAAGTAGTTTTGTTTTTGTTAGCGGCAGAAAGCTGCGAACATGCAGCTAGATTCTGTAGGTTTTTCTTTTCTGTTATGCTTCTAAATAAAGAGTGATAGATTAGAAGCACTGGTGTCGAGCTGATTTATTGAAGACACCACGTTGACACAGACAAGCCATTTTATGCTGCGTGTGAACTCTGCTATTATCCGGCAACTGAGAAGAGTGGCAGCGCGTGGGCGCCATTGAAGTTTGTTAGAGTGGCAATAAATCAAATTTATTGCAGTGCCGTTGCAGCAGACTCAGTGGGTCAAAGGATTTACGACTCACAAACTTTAACAGCTATTAACCCTGTAAGCTCTGATTCTCCTTACAAGGAAAGGGGCCCACCAGTCCGCCTGTGATTTTAGCATTTATGGAAGGATGCCATCAGGTCCAGGAGCTTTAGCCATTTCCAGTTGGTTTATATGCAGTTTCACTTCTATTTCCGAGACTGCCGGCCATTTAGCCAGCTGCTCTATTTCATGATCCTGACTGGGATATTCAACATCCTCATACATAGCTTAAAAATAGGAGACCCAGTAGTCAGGTGGGATTTGTGTGGATAGAGGGGAAACAGCCTTGGGGGAGCCAGAGGTAACCAATTTCCAAAATAGTGACTGATTTTTTCCCTTTGGCACGCTAATTAGATTCGACGAGCATTTTCTGCTGCAGGCATATTTTTGGTGGGTTATTAGGGCTTTGTATTCTTTTTTTACAGTGCGGACAGAGAGATAGGCTTGTTGTCTAATAGCGTTATCAGCTGTCCGGGCAGCTTTATAGGCAGCTTGTAACGTTTTCTTGGCCTGGAAGTAGGTCTGATCAAATCAAGGTTTGTTTTCTGTTAAAGAGGTGGGGTTTTAGGCGTTGAAGCAAGCACTCATATTCAACAAGGGGATCTTCTGATCTTCTGGGTAGAGGTTGCTCCAGGAGCCCTTTGTAGGTGTATATGGTTTTTCAGAAGGTAAAATCTCCTTTAGTTGGATGTCAAGTGCGGGGGTCCATTTAGCTCGACATCCAGGGTGCTCTAAAGCGATAATCTCTACAGGGTATATTGTTTTAAGAAATATTGTCTTGTTTTTGAGGGATACCTGCAGGTGTAATGGGAAGTGATCCCCTTCTACATATGGAAGCGCTTTTAATCGCTCAGTTTTTGTTAATAATTCTCTATCGACCAATATGTAGTCAATTGTACTAGGTTTTGACCCTGACAGGAATGTATATTCCACAGGGATATCGCCTCTTGTGTGGCCATTTAGAATGTGTAAACTTAGCTGCCTGGAAAATTTGAAAAGGCAGGCGCCGGCGTAGTTTGAATATTGGTCCTTAGATAGCCCTGGGGTCTGGCGGGCTTCTGGTCTAGATGTCTCAGGAAACCCAATTTTTCACCTGTATTTGGTTGCTAAACTGGAGTCATCTGGCCCTAGCCTTGCGTTTAGATCACCCACCAGGAGGACCTGCCTGGTAATGTTTTCATCTGCTTGAGGCTTCCGGCCTGATGTCATGGCCATGATGGTTGAGCTCTGCTGCCCTCTGGGCAGGGGAAAGCCAGGATTTATGAAGTAAAATTCCTGGCAATGCTCCTCAGGGGGTTCTGGTGAGTGCACAGTATCCCTCTGTGTTGCTTAAGCCAACTTGAAAGGCAGAACGGGTGCGACCTGAGAAGTGTGTCCCTGTCATGGATGAACCTCCATTTCTGGCATGATCTATGATCGGTTCCTCAAGAATTTGGAATATTGGCTTTAATTAAGGGGCGCTCCTGAAACAGCATATGATAATGGGCTGCAATTAAGCAGCTGCCGAAAGGACTGGACTTGAGCTATGAAGGTATTTGAATGACTTTTTACAAGCACGAAAATCCTTGCAGCTGCCGGAATGGGAGGGAGAGGCAAGGCAATGTTTGTTATGATTCCTAAATGATATTTTTCTCTCTTGACCCCCCTTGCAAAATGAAAAAAATTATGTGTAGTCACTATGTTTGCCTGATACTGAGGGAAGAAAGGGAAAACACTGATTTATACTCTACCAAGAGTTTCACAATGGTTTTATATACCTTCCCCTTTCAACCGAGGTTGAAATAGACAATATTGAAAATATCTTTGGACTGGAGTGGAAAAGAGACTAATTTGGTAAAACGAAGGACTGCTAATTATATCTAGCAGGAGTTTATTTATGTGACCCTGTTCTCTAACTGCGGGCTGAAGAAAATAATTCCTGGAGTTTTAATGGTGGGGCAGCCTTCTGTTGGGGAGTTATTTATAGCCCAGTAAGAGCTTGAATAAAGCAGAGGAATGTGAATAGACAAAGGGTGACAGCAATGAATCATCTTTACACACCAGGCCTCCGGTTTCTGCGAATGGCGAAAAGGAGTGTGAGTCCGATCGTCTGACAGACTCGAGCCCCGCAGAGGTACAGGGGAAAGCGCCAAGGTGAGGCGCACCCCCTAAAATCCTTGAGAGAGTCCTCAGGGTGTCGAGAGGTCCAGCAGTCCACAAAACAGCTCTCCTGTGAACCTCAAACCCCTGTTCCGATAGGAACGGGGAGTGGGGAAGAACCGGTGATTGAGCCTGCAGATATGGCAGTATCGCAACTCCATGGGAGTGAAGCTTCAAACTCCTACTTGCAGCAGAGATCTTCCGAAAACTACATTTAAGACGACAGAAACATAAAGAAGATTAATTAATGGATCTAATTAGGCTGAATTCGGCGCTAGGCGGAGGAGTAAAAAGGAAGTCCATCCCTGTCTTCTGGGTAATTATCACCATGGAAACAACTTGCAAGTGAGAATGTTATTAATTTTATGTGACTCTATTAGATATACAGTATGTCTGCCGATGGAAAAGTTGGATTAAAAGCAACTGAAACCCATTTTTTACTACCTTTTATTGGATTTATAATGGAGAATTGTGGAGAGGACCGTGCACTAAAGTCGTAGGTGAATTCGAGCCCAGCAGAGAAAGCTTGAAACAATACTATCACATTTTTTTAAAGTTTATTTTGCGACACACCCACCCCCACCATAAAATACATAAACAAAAATAAAATGAACCAAAAACAAAGAGATACAAATAAAACATACTTACAGAAATGTATACAAACAAATGGACAGCAATATAGATACTATATTTCATTTCTTCTTTTCTTCCAATTGACTTCCTTCATCCTCAACACGGTTCCCTTTTTGTTTTTGGTAAACTGTTTCCTTCTTAATTCATTATTACCTCTTTTTCTTTGTTTTTTTGATTTACATGCTTTAATTTATTTTGCAGAAGTTAATCGAAACAAGTCCAAGTAGTTCTAATTCTAGCATGTTCCAAGTCAAAGTTGTCCAAACATGGGGGAGTCCACCATTTGGACTTGGTTAGTAGGTCCCAATTTGTGGCAATTCGAGCATTAAAGTCTCCCCCAATTAAGGAGTATGAGTTAGGGCATTTGGTATGACATGACAATAGGTGATTTTCAAATGATTCCCATCTCCAATCAAGATCAGGTGCTGAGCCTTCGGGGGGGAGATAAACATTAGTAATTAGTAATGAGGACTTCCCTTCTGCGATCAGTCCAGAAAGAGCAAAAGGCGGGGAAGCCCGTACCAGAGTGAATTTGGCGCGAATTAATTTGAGGGCACTGCTTTTTAAGGTATTCTCTTTATTTTTCCCAGTCTTTTTGATATCTTTGTGCTGATCCCTAATAGCTTTTGTCAATCTGGCCAATTTTATGTTATCAAATTATTTATCTTGCCATTCTTTTTTTGTCAGTGTTATTCCCCCCCCCCCCAATTTTTGGCAATTAATGTTCTCGTGGTCCCTGTGACATAAAGGATTCCCCCCCCCCGGCTATATCTGTATTGAGTATCCCCAATAAAAAGGCTTCTGTTTTCTTAATAAAGTTTTGTTGGAACATTTTCTTTAGCTCCTCATACACCATATCCCAGAAGTCTTTGATTTTATCACATGTCCCCCACATATGTATGAGTGTCCCCTCTACTTGATTACAGCTCCAACACAGATTTGATTTTGTTTTATACATTTTGCATATTTTGGTTGGTGTTAAATACCATCTATAAAACATCTTTATCAGATTTTCCTTTATCACTTCGCAAGCCGTAAATTTCCAACTTTCTTTCCAGAATTTTTCCCATGATAATTCAGTAGTTTTACCTATATCCATAGCCCATCTAATCATTACCTCTTTTACTTGTTCGTCCTTAACCTCCCAGTCCAACAATGTTTCATATAGTTTAGAAATTACTTTTGTCTTATTTTGCAATAACTCTTTGTCTAGTAATGAGATTTCATTTGTAAAGCCTCTTTTCTTGTCTGCCTTGCACACTTAATTTAATTGGTGATACTGAAGGAGAGGAAAAGTCAAGATGTTAGCTGAAAAGGAGGTGTAAGAAGGGGTTTTTAAATCGAACACTACACAATAACACACAATTGATCAAAATAAAGGAATTGATAACTGACAACTTATGGACCTTAAATTTTTGTGGAATGTTAATGGGTCAAATAGCAAGATAAAAAGAAACAAGGTTGAACATCTCTTAAAAAGTAAATGGGATATAATATGTCTGCAAGAGGCACATGTAACTAGAAAATACAGAAAGGTGCTAATTAATAAAAAGCTGGGTGATGAATTTGTTTCCTCAGATGTGATTTAAAAAAGAGGGTTAATCATTTATGCAAATCCAAAGCTAAACCCGGAGTATGTATTTAAAGATGAAGAAGGAAGAATGATGGCAATAAGGGTTAAAAAACAAAAACAAAAAATAATTATAGTGGGAATATATGCGCCAAATGACAAAAAAGCCGAATTTTATAAAAAATTGGAGGATAAATTATTAGAATATAGTGATGAAAACATCATACTAATGGGGGACCTAAATGGAGTCACTTCTTTGGAGATGGATAGAACAACACATGAGACGGGAGAATAAAGAAGGATGACTACCATTATTTTTTGCAACTAGTAGAAAATCTTGATCTGCAGGACATATGGAAGATTAAACGCCCAAATGAAAAGCAATTCATACACCACTCAGAAGCAAAAAAAACTTGGCGGGGAGAATAGACGCAATATAGGTATCCAAAGAATTATCAAAATGTAAGAAAGCCAAAATCCACTCAAAAACAATATCCGGCCAATATACTAGCAGAACCAATGAAAACAGTATTGAACAGAATATTAAAAGAAGAAAGAATAGCAAAATCGTGGGAAGAAGCATTTATCACATTGATACCTAAGCAAGGAGTGGATTCGACATTAATCAAAAATTACAGGCCTGTATCATTATTGAAAAACGATTATAAAATATTTTCTGATATTCTTGCCAACAGATTAAAAAGATTTTGAATGAAATTATACATAAAGACCAGGCGGGTTTCTTACCAGGTAGAAACATGCACAATAACATGAGGAATATAATAGATATACTAGAATATTTGGAAGAAAGATCCGCTAAAAAGGCCATACTGATGCTGATAGATGCGGAGAAGGCCTTTGATAACGTATCGTGGAATTTTTTGAAAAATATATAGAAAGAACATGACTCGGTGAAAACTTCAGCAGGGGTATTGAGGCAATATATTGAGAGCAGAGAGCCAAACTGATCCTCAACAATGAGACAACTGAAGAATTCAACATTGATAAGGGGACCAGGCAAGGCTGCACTCTTTCACCCCTTAATGAACACTTAATGATTGCAATAAGAAAAGATCCAAATATAAAAGGTATAACAGTAGGGAAGAAGGCACATAGGATAAAGGCCTTTGGAGATGATTTGATTTTAACCACCGAAAATCCAGAAGAAAGTGTTCCATAAATAATAGAAAGTGTTCTTGAATTTGGTAAAGCGGCAGGATTTAAACTAAACAAAAATATGAACAATATGTTAGCAAAAAATATGATTATGCAGGAAAAAGAAGAACTTAAGAGGATATCAGGATTGACAATAGTAAACAAAACTAAATACTTTGGAATCTGGCTAACGAATAAAAATAGTAATCTATTTAAGGACAATTACATTAAAATTTGGAAAGAAATCAAAGAGATTTGGAAATTTTGAATAAGTCAAGATTATCACTCAGCGACAGGATGTCAGTAATAAAAATGAATGTGTTACCCAAAATGATGTTTTTCCCCAAATGATACCAATTATTGGGGCGGGGGATAATGTCATGGGCCAGGAGTCAGCTTCACCTGGTGAGCAGCAGCCTGAAGGAGCAGAAAGCGAAGTGACTCCACCTGCTGCTGATCAGCCTTGTTGCTCCTGATGAGAACCAGCTGGCTCCAGCTTTCTTAAGAAGGTTTTCCAGCCTCTGTCAGTTGCTGGCAACAACAATTGTCATTCATGGCCAGATCTTGCTGCTTCTTGTGACATTGGACCCTTGGCTTTCTTGACCCCTAGATTATCAGACGACTTGAACTTATATACTCCTGACCTTAGAACTGGATTAGACCTTGTATATGGACTCTGCCTCCAGGCAAGTACCCACTGAGACTTGGGTGGTTGGCTGGCTTCTCCTTCCACTGAGCTCTGCTGTGACTGGCAGCACAGGACTACGGCAGCTATTCCTGGACCCCTGCACCTCCATAGGCCATTTGTCGTAGAAACGGATGCCTCTGACAGAGTGGTAGGTGCTGTGCTGCTGCAGGAAGACCAAAACTGGACCCTATGCCTGTGCATCTTCCATTCTAGAAAATTGAACCCTTCAGAACAGAATTACACCATCTGGGGAAACGAGCCTTTAGCTGTCAAAGAAGCCTTCAAAGTGTGGAGGCACTTCCTGGAAGGGCACAGCACCAGGTGGAGGTGTGCACAGACTATCTTAATGTGGAGTATTGTCAGATGACGCATTGCCTGAATCAATGGTAGATCCACTGGGCACAGTTCTTTGCTCGGCTTGAATTCAGAGTCCAGTATGTGTCAGGTAACTGGAATCAAAAAGCAGATGCTCTCTTCAGGAAGCCGGAATATCAAGACTTTGAGCTGGCCCCAGTGTATAGACATACCTTGGAGTCAGCACAGTTACAGCTAGCAGCTGGGTCAATCGTGGAAGTCACAAACTTCCAGTAGCTAACAAGAGAGGATGCCTTCACCAGAGGCAAGTTAACGGTGCTGCAGGAAGGCAGCAACGAAGCAGATGGTTTCTTAGAGAAGGATGACCTATTGTATAGAAGGAGAGGTTCTCTGCATCCCAGCAGGAGACCGCCAAGCCAAGGTCCTACATCAGTGTCATGACAACCCTACAGTGGGACACTTTGGGCAGTACAAGACGTTATACCATGTGGTGCAGCAGTTCTGATGGCCAAGGATGAGGGAGGAGGTCAAGGAGAATGTGAGAGCCTGTGAGACATGTCAGTGAACAGAGAGACCAAGAGAGGCACCAACAGGCTTGTTACAACTGCTGCCCTCCCTGCAAGGGCCCTGGGAAACCATAGCTATGGACTTCCTCACTGATCCGCCTAAATCATAGCAGCAGACAGTGATCTGGGTAGTGGTAGATCTGTTCAAGATGGTGCACTTCGTGCCCTGTAAGGGACTTCTGACAGCCCAAGAAACAGCTCAGCTCTTTGTAGATCATGTATTCAGGTTGCACAGACTCCCTCAACTGATAGTGTCTGTAGTAATGCTCCGGCCACTTGCCCCCTCCCTCTCCTGTTCTACCATCCAGCTGGATTAGGTTTAAAGGAACGGCGGCCGGCAGCATATACTTTTTACAGGACAGAACACATCAAAAACGGGTAGTTGCTGCCACCACTCCCCTGTACCAGGGCACCAGAAGTCGTAACCCAAGGGAGAAGGTTATGCTTCCTATTTACCGGCTGCCCCACCCTGCAAGTCGCTTCCACAAAATGCAGGCAGAAATTCAACAAATGTAGTACGTGACGGATTGGTCAGGCGCTGGACTTAGGCTTTCCCTCAGAATGGCACACAAGACAGGAAAAGTTCTCTTTTTAAAATTTATTTTAAAAAACAAGATTAAACATACTTAAAGCAGGCACATCTCTTATACATTTCAAACAGGCAAAACAAAAACATTGTAGAATATGGCTAGCTAGTATACTCACAATAAAAGAAGAAAGGCAAAGTTAGAATGGTTTCAAAGTCCTTAGATAGCTCCACATCTCGAAGGCAGGAAGAATCTCCACTACAAAGACTCACATGTCAATGCAGCAAGACGACTGTCAGCAAGGTGGCAAGCTGACAGAAGGGCGGATTGCAGAGCGCGCTTTCTCAGTCCGTCCTTAGGATCTTTATTTCAAAACCTCACATGGAAACAGAACTCAGACCCAATCAAAATTCTTGATTATGTTTAAATTCACCAATGGTCAGCTAGTTGGCTAATAATTTTAACTTGTGACAGCTGAGCTCATTAGTTCCCAGGACTTTGGATCAAAGAGTTCCTCCCTTCTTCAGATACTCAGCAGATACACATTCCCAGAGTAATTAGGGTTGATAACAACACTGTTTGGGTGTGAATGAGTTAGGTACCAGGTGTCAGAAGACCACTAATCAACCTGGAGAAGTTCCTTCCTGAGATAAGCAACCTCACACATTTGGAGACTGGTAGGCTGCAGTTTTAAAGTAAGAAAACACATTCCCCATAAATCCTAATGGCCTTTGGTCTTCCCATGATACTTTGCGTTTTACTTGACCAAAGTTTGGTCTACTGAAATTTCCTAACTTCACTACAGTGTCTGATAGGGGAACACAGTTTACCTTGCAGTTCTGGAAGAAGCTCATGCAGCTTCTCAAGGTGGAATGGGAATTCAGAAAGAAACAATGCCACGATGCAGCAGTACCTATTTTGCTATGTGAACTATCTACAAGATGGTTGGGTTTCCAAGCTTCCTTTGGCGGAGTTCGCATACAACAATGCTCTCCATGCTTCTGTGCATCAGACTCCCTTTTTTGCCAGTTATGGATACCATCCTTGTGCCTTCCCAACCCCAACTGACACCCTGTCAGTGCCTGCAGCAAAAGACTTTGTAGAAGAACTTTCAGCAATACAGAGTTTGCTGAAAGAGCAATTGGACTGTGCCAAAGAGGCCTATAAGAGAACGACTGGTGTGCACTGGCAGCCTCGCACCGAGATTAAGGTGGGAGATCGGGTGTGGCTGTTGACACATGATTTGCCACAGAAGGGCAGATGCAGGAAACTGGACCCACAGAGGGTGGACCCGTTTGAATTTGTGGACCAGATCAACCCTGTGACTTTCAGGCTTCGATTGCCTGTATCCATGAAGATTCACCCCGCCTTCCACAAATCAGTCTTGTTGCCTGTCGTGCCTGCACACCCCGACCAGGCACCTAGACAAGCACCTCCACCTCCCACCATGGTAGAGGGAGAGTAAGAGTGTGAAGTAGAGCAAATTCTAGACTCCAGGATGCGAAGAAAGAAGTGGCAATCCCTGATTGTGTGGAAGGGGGTATGGACCTGGAGAAAGTTCATGGGAGTATGCAGAACATCCCCATGCATCAGACTTGCAAAGGGTGTTCCATACATGCCACCCCAATCAATTGAAACCACTGGGTTGGGAAGAGGAGAGCTCTGGAGAGGGGGGTGATGTCAGGGACTGGGAAGAGGAATGGTGGAGACCACCTTCCCAGCCTGACACTCCTGGAGGAGGAAGAGGAGGCAGTATAGATTTACAACAGTGGTTTGCAGGAGGTCACAGCTGAGAGGCAGATGAGGGGAAAAGGTGGGAAATAATGGGAGAGGAGGAGCAGGCAGAGCCGGAGCAGCAGCTGAATGACAAGTTGTCACTAGAAAGCATTTCAGACCCACCATCTCCTGGAACCCAGTGAGTCTTAAAAGTAGAAGAGCAAAGAGCTCAAAGTGGCATCTGTAGAGGAGATGATGATGATGATGACAAATGAGGAAGTGGGAGAGAAGGGGGTGGAGATTCACTTGGGACAATTCCATTATCCAAGAGGCTGGGTTCTATAGCCTCTCTCTGTAGAATTTGAAATAAAAAAAGGACTGTAAGAAACTTTTCCTTGTCCCTCTTACTGCTTTTCTCTCTTCCTGGTAGGTCTCTGTGCCGAGGTTTGCTGTGGGAATCGTCATAGGAAGAAATGGGGAAATGATAAAGAAGATCCAGAATGATGCTGGTGTTAGGATTCAGTTTAAACCAGGTTTGTAGGCTGTTATCAAAAACAACGGTCTGTCTGATTTTGAGTGTACAACTCTCAGCTGGCAACCACTTTTTCTCTCCATCCTAAGAAAGCTGTCTTATATCAAACCTTTGGTATATTTAGCTCAATTAGTGTCTATACATTGACTGGCAACAGCTCCCCAGGGTTTCAGGCAGAGGGCATTCCCAGCCCGACCTGGAAATGCTGAGAATTGAATCTGGGACCTATGGCTTTCCCCCACTCGCTAAAAAGAAAGCAAGATTCTTTCTTTAAAATAATAATAATAATAATAATAATAATAAATGGTTTTAAGAAAATACAAAGGTTCAGGATAATAGTGCAATGCAGCTTACAAATCTTAGTAGTAGTAATTTATTTGTACCCCACCCATGTGATTGGGTTGCCCCAGCCCCTCTGGGTGGCTTCCAGCATATATAAAAACATAGTAAAACATCCAGTCTTCTGCCCTGTGAACCTCAGTCTGTAGTGCAAAGTCCCCTTCAAATAGCGGGCTATGCGCTTCAGAGCTTTCCAATCCTGAACAGTAGGATTGTTGGCATGTCTGCTAAGCAGGTTAGTGCTTACAGCTATGTCAGGTCTTGAACATCTAGCAATGAAATTCAGCTTGCCTAGAATGCATCTGTACAGTGTGGTGTCAGAAAATGCTTCAGCAGCACAATCTACCTGGTAACCTGTCACCATCGGTGTGTCTGCTGGGTTTGCATCAACCAAATTCAACCTGGTTAATACATCAGCAATTTTCTGTGTTTCGCGTACCAGAAAATTACCTGCTTGGTCTTTCTCTACATGCAAATAAAGATAGTTGGATACCTCACCAAGATCCTTCATGTCAAAGTGCTCCCTCAGTTGAGCTAGGGTGCTTTGGTACAAAGCCTGATTCTTCCAAAACAAAAGCAAATTATCAACAAAACATAAACAATACAGTTTGTTTTGCCCCTCTTTGACAAACACACATGGATCAGCTTTGCTGTGGTGAAAACCTAGAGAAAACAATGTCTCAGTGAATTTTATGTTCCAATACCTGGCACTCTGCTTGAGATCAGATAGGGATTTCCGTAGTTTACAAACCATTCCCTTCTGTACCTCCACACCATCAGGTGGAGGCATATACAGTTCCTCCGCAAAAAATTGCGTACAAAAAAGCTGTGTTCACATCATGATGAGAAACGTGTAGCTTCTCCTCTGCAGCAATCTTGAGCATTAGCCTAATGCTCTCATACTTGACGGTGGGTGAGTAGGTCTTGTGGTAATCCTGTCCTGGTACCTGTGAAAAACCTCTGGCGACCAATCTGGCTTTGTGCCTGACAACCTTGCCAGTCTGGTCTGTCTTGGCCTTAAAGACCCATTTGCTGCCAACTAGCCTCATTCCTTGGACTATTGGCACCATCTCCCAGGTTTGGTGCCTATTCAAGGAATCAACTTCAGCCTTCATGGCATTAAGCCATGGCTCAGCATCTTTAGAGGTTAACTCCTGAACCTCTTTGAAGCTTGAAGGTTCCCATACCTTCTCTGAGCTACTAAGAACAGCAGTTGCTGTCTTAGCAAACTCATCAGCAAATCTCTTTGGAGGTTTGCCTTTCGTGGCCCTTTCAGATCTGCGTACTAGACGCAAGTCTTCTGCACTCATTTCCTCTTTCTTAGGAGAAAAGTGGCCAATGGTGAACAGTGGTTCTTCCAGTTCAGTGTCAGACGCATCAGATGGTCTGACTGAGGCCTTTGCGCTCTTGTAGTCTGCTGTGTCATCACTGTCACTGACATCAGCAGCAGCGCCACCCACTGAGCTGGAATCCAAACTCTGATCATCATCCTCAGCTTCCTCTGCTTCCTCATCATCTTCATCCTCTTGTGAGTGACTATGGAAAATTCCCACATCCCCCCCCCCACCACTTAGGATTGTACTCAACACTCTTTGTGAACCTAACGGACTTTGAGTCAGTCATGAATACCCTGTATGCACCTTTTTCGTACCCCATGAACAAACCATGTGCCCCACGCTTCCCAAGCTTGCTGCTCTGTGGGGTGTGTACCCACATGTCAGAACCAAAGATTCTCATGTGCTTGATGTAAGGTTTCTTACCAAACATCTCATAGGGAGTACAACCAATAGGTGATGACAGTCTCCTGTTATAGGAATAAACAAAAGTATTCAAAGACTCCGCCCAATATTTCTCAGGGAGATTGGCATCATGCAACAAGGTTTTTAGGCCTTGCAGCAAAGTTTGGCTTGCCCACTCGCAAAGTCCATTCTCCCACGGAGATCTGGGACCTGAGAGGTCATGCTGGATTCCCTTCTCAGTCAGGAAAGCTTCAAACTTCTGAAAAGTGAATTCACTGCCTCGATCAGAAAATAAACAACCAATGCATTTATTGTGAGCATTTTCCAACCAAACACAGAATGCCTTGAACCTAAGAAACACTTCTGACTTCTGCTTGAGCATAAACACATGAATGTACCTAGAAAAAGAATCAATTAAAACCATGAAGTACCTTCTGCACCCAAAGAGTGGCACAAGTGGACCAACCAGGTCTGCGTGGACTAGCTGATAGGATTTGGAAGCCTGTCGGCTAGACACTTTGCCTTTGGGAGCAACCTTCACTTTGTTTTCTGCACAAGAGACACATTTGTGAAACTTACAGGGCTTTGTGGTTAAACCCTGAACCATCCCAGGCATCTTGGCCAGTGCCTGCCATGACATGTGACCAAATTTTCTGTGCTGTTTGTGAATACAACCTGAATGAAGAACTTTGTTAGTTGTGCAACACAAGATTCAACATTAGACACATCAACAGCTTTGTCATCATAAGCTATCAAGAACAAGCCATCTACAAACTTAGCATGCAAAATATCCTCTTTGCCCTTCTTGATGATGCAAATGCCCTTCTTGAAGGAGATCTCAAAGTCTTGCTCAGTCAGCTGTGGGACGCTGAGCAAATTGTCTGCAGAATCTGGAACAAAAAGTACTTTGCTGATGGTGGTATGCAGACTTGCCAGTTTCACTGTCCCGACTCCTGCAATTATCAAAGTCTTACCATCAGCCTGTTGAATTTCCCCATCCTGAGGCATAAAGGAAATAAACAGGTGTCGATTATGCTTGGCCAAGAGGGCCAAGAGGGCCAAACATGGAGTCCGGCACTCTTCCGTTGTGCAGCTTGCAAACTGTCCGTGCCGATCCAAACGTCCTTCCTCCTCTTTGGCCGGTTAGCAGAGCGATCACAGCGGTTAGAAGCAATTGCAGTGTGTGGGTAATAATTCAGAACAAACACAAGGCGTTCCTTATCTTCTTAGCCTTTAGTCATGTAGTATAACAGCATAAATCATCCCGGCGAAAGCTCGCACATTCTTCCTCTCGCATAGCGTACGAGACACAGACAGACTGAAACACTCAGAGTAAACCACTCCCGTAAGTGTCTGTGACCACGCCTCAGGAATGTGAGACGTCATTCAGAACGTCACTCAGAACTCCTTAACCCTGTAAGTTCTGAATCCCTTAACACCCCCTCTCGTCTTGCATCCTGAGGGAAACTGAGGACACCTATTTACAGACCTCTTTGAGTTCAACTCACCTCCCATTGCCTTCTGCCTCCCACTGACATCTATCCCAGGCAATTGTTGAATCCCTTCCACACTCCCAGAATCACACTGTGCGAAACCAACCCACGCACTGGTGACCTGAAACCTCTCAGGTGGAATCCCCTTTGTGGTGCGAGTTGACCGCCGGAGCACAACCTCAGGTGCTCCTCCTGACCCACTGGGATCAGCAAGTATGTCTCCTAGCACAGAAGACTCCCCCTCTGATTTGGTGCGTCTTCGGGCCTTCTGCACTTGGCTAACAGGAGATGAAGGCTCACTCTTGGGTTCTCTCTTAACAGCCTGTGGAGAAACCCACCCCTGTACTTGACCTTCATCAGCAACCTGGTCTTCAGCAACAGGCTCCGCCTCTGTTTCTCCTTCCTCCCTTTCCTCCCCCTCAGAATCGGACAGACATTCTGAGAGAACATCAGGACCATGCCTAGGTCGCGACCAACCACCCTGCTCATAGAACTCAGCATGCTTGCTGACCAGCAGCTTGGTCTGATCACCCTCTGGGTATGCAAACTTCCACCCATTTGTTGCAGGATCATACCCACAGAAGATCATTTCCTGGTACCTTGGACCACCTTCCTTCCGTTGAGCTGTTGGTATTGGCACTGAAGCCCTGGAACCAAACACACGGAAGAAATGCACCTGTGGCTTTTGCTTGTGCAGCAGAAAAAACGGTGTGTCACCTACAGCGTGATTGTAGGACCCGTTAAAAACAAAGCTGGCAAATTTCCAAGCTTCACTCCAAAAGCTCTGAGGCAGCCCAGAGTCACACAGCAAAACCCTGACAGCTTCAGCCAGTGTTTCACTCCTGTGCTCTGCCACGCCTCTCTCTTGAGGAGACTTTGCACCTGTCACCTGGTGACGAATTCCCTTTTGCTTGAAAAACTCCTTCAGAGCAGACCCAGTGAACTGTGACCCACGGTCGCTCCTGAACCCTTGCACTTTGGTGGAGAACCTTGGTTCCACCTCCGCAACCCAATCCTGGATCAGTTGCGCCGCCTCCCCCTGCGTTCTGAGAGAGAAAGACCATGAATTCTGAGAAAAATCATCTGTCACCGTCAGCACATACCTGGCCCCACCCAGACTCTTACACTTCATGGGTCCTGCAAGGTCTGTGTGAACCAGCTCAAAAGGTTTTGTGGTTACCCTCTTTACCCCGGGATAACTGCACCTTTGTACCTTTCTGCATGCCCTGCACTCTAGGGATCTCCCACATGGTGTGATTCCACAACCCTTGGTGCAGCTGGGCAACCTCTGAACATCTTCCAAACAAGCATGAGACATTCTCTTGTGCCATACATGAACACATGAATCATGGCTGGGAACACTAGCACACTGTGCCTGTGCTTTTCCAGCATTCCCCCCCACCCTCCAGAGGTGTTTCCAGCACAAAGAGATTGTTCTTGCATTTCACGTTGACAAGCTGTTTCCCCCCTCTGAAAATGGAACAGGCATCATTTTCAAAGCAAATTTTGTACCCTTGCTTTACAAGAGCAGGTACAGATAACAGGCAACAATGCATCCCCGGCACAATGTAGCACT
This sequence comes from Podarcis liolepis, assembly GCF_965112155.1. Lineage (NCBI taxonomy): Eukaryota > Metazoa > Chordata > Lepidosauria > Squamata > Lacertidae > Podarcis > Podarcis liolepis. The sequence goes on from NC_139568.1 coordinate 10,732,549, forward strand.
CTAGCTCCGCCTGCAAAAAGGAAACATAAACATTTGCAACGTTAGAAACTGGCTTTTGTGCCCCATTAGCAAACGTAACAGTTGTCCCAGCTGAAACAGCCCTGCAGTTCCGCAGCCCCCCAGCAGGTGGCGTTCCAATCAGGTGATGACTCGCTCCGGAATCCACCACCCAGTGCACAGCTGTGTCCCTGCTGGGGTTGTTTTTCAAAGCTGCCAGAGAAGCTGTGAGATGATAACAGTCTCCCTTCTCTGAGTCACGTCCTTCCTTCGCGTTCCCACGCTGGCCTCCTCTCCGAGACTGGTTCCCATGGGAAACGACCTTGGAGACATCCTGCCCGGCCTCTCTGCTCCTCTGCGGACAAGCCCTTTTAAAGTGGCTGTTGGACCCACAGAGATAGCACCGACGAGTGGAAAAAGCCTGAACAGAGCTCTCATCTGGCTTGGCCCCCCCTCTGCAACCGGTGGAGCTCCCTGCGCCAGACCTGCCCTCTCTGACACGCCTTTCCTGTTCGTCCGATAAGCGTCCTGTCACGTATTGCAGAGTCAAATCCTGTGGACTCATCGATTCCAAAGACAGACACAAATTGTCATAACTTTTGTCCAGAGAGCTGAGCAAAATATAAACCTTCAGTTCCTCTGAGAAGTTAACTTGCAACAGCCTCAACTCATTGAAAACAGAGAGCATCTCAGTAACATGCTGTCTGATGTTCCCACCGGGACGCAGCTTCATCTCAAACAAGCGCCTGGTGGTGTGGATCTTTGCACCAGCCGTGGTTCTGTGGTGCACCCTCTCAAGAGCTGCATAAGCCTCCTGAGCAGTGTCAAGCCCTTCAACCAGGGGTAGCTGGGAACCCTCCAAACTGAGCACTATTGCTCCCAGGGCTTTTTGGTTTTTCCTCTGCGACGCGTGAGCAGCTGCTACGTCCGCCGCCGATGCGCCTGCTGCAGCCTATAGAGGGGGCCCCTGGGTTGCCTCCCACAGCCCCTTGGCTACCAGCCAGGCCTTTAGCTTCTGGCTCAATTCTTGCCAATTTTGTCCATTTAATTTTTCGAAGGGGACGGAAAAAGATTCATGACCGTCTGCCATCTCCTTCCCCGGGAGCTAAGCGTACTCACGTCTCGGCAGTAGCTTCCTCCGGCTCCCGGCTCAGGCAGACCGCTTCTCCCCAGCGAGCTCCTTCCAGCCTCAAAAGAAAGGGCAAAGCTCCAGCTGGCTCCAGCGTCTTCTCAGCTGGCTCCCCCACACACAGGGACGTCGCTGCAACAGCTTCAAAGCGTTGGCAAACTGCCCATAACCTATGCTCGGCCAAGAGGGCCAAGAGGGCCAAACATGGAGTCCGGCACTCTTCCGTTGCGCAGCTTGCAAACTGTCCGTGCCGATCCAAACGTCCTTCCTCCTCTTTGGCCGGTTAGCAGAGCGATCACAGCGGTTAGAAGCAATTGCAGTGTGTGGGTAATAATTCAGAACAAACACAAGGCGTTCCTTATCTTCTTAGCCTTTAATCATGTAGTATAACAGCATAAATCATCCCGGCGAAAGCTCGCACATTCTTCCTCTCGCATAGCGTACGAGACACAGACAGACTGAAACACTCAGAGTAAACCACTCCCGTAAGTGTCTGTGACCACGCCTCAGGAATGTGAGACGTCATTCAGAACGTCACTCAGAACTCCTTAACCCTGTAAGTTCTGAATCCCTTAACAGACGTGCCTCATCGCTCCAGAATTGACAATAAATCTGCCTTTGGAGAAGCAGTGCCAGCAAACAAAGCCTGGTTTTTCACCGGCTTGGGATTTCCACCCCCCTTCTGCTTCTGGCCATCTGGAGGCTTTTTCTTTTGTTTCCCTCCAGCCTTTGGGCAATGACGCTGAATGTGACCTTGGTTTCCACAGTTCCAGCACTTCACAGCTTCCAATGCCTTGGCTCCCCCTGGAGGCTGGAATGCTATCCCACACTGCTCCCCCTGAAGCACATAAGCTGGTTCAGCTGCATTCCTCCTATCATATTCGTTTTGCAAGGTTGCCAAAACTTTTGTAGCAGTGAGGTCCTGCGCAGGAAGAGTTGCCAGCTGGCTTGCCACAGCATGATAGCTCTCATCCAGGGAGTCCAGGATAAGGATTGCAAACAGAGACTCGGGCATATTAAAACCTCTCTGAGTCAATTCCTGTCTGAGATGCTGCAAATGCAAAATGTGGGCTCTAAGGTCTTTCTCTGGCCCCAAACGCTTCTTGTGCAGCTTTCTGAAGTAAAGCAACACAGACCCAGTCTCTTGACAGAGATGATAGGCCTGAAGCCCTTCCCACATCTCACGCAAGCTGGTCTTGTCAACCAGGGTAATGAACTCTCCAGGAGCTACTGAGAGCAAAATTATTCCCATGGCTCTTGAATCTTGTGCCACCCACGCACCCGTCAGAGGCGCTGGGGGGGGGGGTCCTCAGAAACAGTGTGCCACACACCAAGCCTTCTCATCTGGCCCTCACAGTACCTTACCCAGGTCTGATAATTGTGGCCATTAAGCTTTGGGCACGGAACCCCATCTGAGGCTTGTAAAAGCTCCATTCCAGCTCTTTACTTCAGCCATGAGGCTCCTTATCTCTGGCAGGTCGTAAATTAAGAGGCCTGTTTCTCTCCGGCCTAATTACTTGGCCCGGACTTCAAAGACTCTCTGCCGCGGCACAGAAAAGCCTCGCTTTTCTCCATATACCTCTGTCGCTGCCAGGATCTCGCAGGCATCAGCAGCCTTACTCTCCTGTAAGTGCTGTGAATCTGGGCCCCAAACCCTGTTGTTGGGATACTGCTGGGGAGACGGGGGCATCAAGCAGGCCCCCAGCTGGCTCCAGGTGATCACTGGTCTCCTGTGGAACAGCATCAGTCAGTCAGCGACACGAGCCTCAGATACGTTCCAAGACCCTTGCACACTCTGTCAGCAGAGTGTATAAATCATCCACAACGGAAGAGGCAGACAGAGTTGTGCAAACATATGTACAGCATATATTCAGCGCGTTCAGGAACAAAGGAAAACATGACTGCTTGCCTTCGTGTCCAGCAAAACAGCCACATAGCAAAAGTAACATGTAACAGAAGTTCCCAGCGAGAGCTGGAAGTAAACAGGCATGTGATACACTAACATCATGCCAGTACCCTTTTAAGGTGGAATGGAACTATATCCTAACATCCCCTGGGCCCAGTTTTTTCAAGGTGCCTTTTCTCTGGAGACCTCGTACCCTACCGCCACACGATACATCATCCAGGACCAGTATGAAGGGCAGACCGTGTTGCCTGCTTCACTTGGCAGTATATTGCGAGTGAAACTGTGCTACTCCTGAGTCCCTCTGCCACCTGTGCCCAACGCGCCAAGGGAGAAACAAGCTGCAGCCAGGCTCTGGAGGCAGAGGGACTCGGGAGAGAGTCCAGAGGGAGAAACAAGCTGCATCGGTGAGGCGCTGATACAGCTTGTTTCTCCACTTCTTTAAACTGCTCAGCTGAGGAGTGAATGGCTGTCTTTGCCTCAGCCAAGCAGTTTTACGGAGCCCCCAACCTGCCACTAGCATATTTTAAGGATATGTATAGTTAGGTTTATGGAAACTGAGTGACTACTTGGAACTGTCTCGCTCCTCCTCTTCCTCCTAGCAGAATGTTCAAACACTGTTGCTGGTACACCACCTTGAGCTCCTTGGAAGATGGAAGGTGGTATATAAATGTAAGAAACAAAACAAATAAAGGACTTCTGTTTCTGCAATGGGGCTTTCTTCCCCTACTTCACAAGCACCTGAAATTGACGTGGGGAGGCGGCGGGATTGGAGTAACCACCACCTGTAGGACACCGTAAATCAATCCAAAGAAGCAGGGGCTTTAATTAAAGAATGTGTGTTGCATTTTAAAATAAAAGTATTAAATTACATAGTACAATAAAAACAATACAATTACAAAATAAGTGGCTAGTGCTTAGTGGGGCATTCCAGAGACTTTGCACTTGTTGTCAGAACATTGGAATACAGAAACGAATATTTTGCTTTCTGAACAATTGGGTGTGCTTTTCCTGAGAGAGGAGATTCTAGCTTAGAATATACCTGGGGCAAGGGCAGACAAAGAGGTATATTTCAAGGTACTGGTTTAATTTTTTCTCCAGTGCCAGTTTGCATAGCCTTGAATTCGTCCTGTGGCTGTCCAGAAATGGTTGGACAGCCCTTTTCATTGGAAGAATTTGCCCTTTAGAGTTTCTTGTTGCCACCATTAAGATGCTGCTTCCTCAGCTGTAGTCCTAGAGGCTTGTTGCTGCTGTTTTAATATTATTTTGATTTATTTTGTTTCTTTGTTAACAAAAAAAAATTGCAAACATAAACATAAAAAGAAAACAAAGATTAAAAAATGTAAACAATAAAGCCTCACAGCCTGGAAGGACTAACTAACAAACTAATTTATACCCCACCCATCTGGCTGGGTTTCCCCAGACACTCTGGGTGGCTCCCAACATAATATAATAATAATAATAATAATAATAATAATAATAATAATAATAATAATAATAATGAAAAAGCGATAAAAAATAAAATAATAATAATAATAATAATAAAATAATAATAATAAAATAATAATAATAATAATTAATAATAATAATAATAATAATAATAATAATAATAATAATAATTTATTTATACCCTGCCCATCTGGCTGAGTTTCCCCAGCCACTCTGGGCGGCTCCCAATCAGTGTTAAAAACAGTACAGCGTTACATATTAAAACCTTCCCTTATTAGGGCTGCCTTCAGATACCTTCTACAAGTCAGATAGTTGTTTATTTCCTTGACATCTGATGGGAGGGCGTTCCACAGATTGAGCACCACCAACGAGAAGGCCCTCTGCCTGATTCACTGTAACCTCACATCCCGCAGGGAGGGAACCACCAGAAGGCCCTTGGAGTGTCTGGGCTGAATGATGGGGGTGGAGACGCTCCCTCCAAAAGTGCAAAGATACTTAATTAGTAAACTATTAACACATACAAAGATTCCCTTTACAAATATTAAAGATTTATACAAAATTAAAGTATTTTCTATCTATGAGTTCCATCATTATTGAGAATAAGGGTTCTATATACTCTTAAATAATCTATATATTTGCATATACTGATGACATTAAGTGATCATGTGCTTTGTTATTTTTTCCCCTTTTCATATGAGAGGTTTATACCTCCTGCCTTTCCCCCTCTGTGTTTGTATTTAATTTAGGGTCTGTCTCCTCTTGTTCCACAGATGATGGGATTAGTCCTGAAAGAGTCGCGCAGGTCATTGGCCTTCCAGATCGGTGTCAGCACGCAGCCCAATTCATCAATGAGCTCATTCTCACAGTGCAGGTGGGTGGGGCAACCTCCATCCAGACTGTATAAAAACATGGGGAACTGCCTGAGTTTCCAGGGGAAGGGAATTAAGTCTTACAGACCTCTCTGCACATAACCCTTTAAGATTGTGGCACATAGATGGTAAATATATAAAGACTGTGCTAGCTGTTCTCTGTCTTCTACATAGCTGTGTTGGGAATAGGGGTGGACAAATCTTCCAATTTCTTTTCTCATTTTTCCAGTCTTCAGCTCATTAGTTTCGATCTTTTTAATGTCCTGATTATAAAATTCTTACTCCAAGGGTCAGGCCAGTTCTCTTTGTCTAAAAAGATAACAGTGGTGTGAGGTTTGGGGGCAGCCGTTTCAGAGTGGTCAAATCATTCTCGCTCCTCTGCATGCCACTGCTTTGGAGGCAGACAACCACCTCAAGCACCCACTGGATTTCCATGATAAACATGGCAGCCTTGACAGATAGTACAGCCAGACCCCTCTCTTGTCAAAGCTGCCTTTTAGTTCCATTTGAGTAATTGCTTAGCAATTTTGCATCCAGCTGTGGGGGACGCCTCTGCTCAGGTGCTCCTGCCCTCTCCCCCACACCCACCTGTGGTCAGGTGGAAGAATGGAAGCTCTCCTGTTTTTGCCAATTATTTTTTATTAAGTTTCAAATATTTTTAACAATTTACTGTATTTTTCGCTCTATAAGACACACCAGACCATAAGACGCAGCTAGTTTTTGGAGGAGGAAAACAAGAAAAAAAATATTCTGAATCCCAAAAGCCAGAACATCAAGAGGGATCGCTGCGCAGCGAAAGCAGCGATCCCTCTTGCTGTTCTGGCTTCTGGGATAGCTGCGCAGCCTGCATTCGCTCCATAAGATGCACACACATTTCCCCTTACTTTTTAGGAGGGAAAAAGTGAGTCTTATAGAGCAAAAAATATGGTAACTTCAAATTCCATACAAATTAAAAATAACTTTTATAAGTTGAGTTCCAATCTTTCCTCCCTGGTGTTTCCATTCTCACCCTTTCTTGCTGCATTATATAGCATACTTTTATCTATTACATTTTCCCTTCAATACAATTAATTATTCAGTTAATTTCCCCTTATTTCAATTCATTATCCATCCACTGCTATTTGGGATCTTTCTCACGCTTCCGTTAACTTTAGTATTTTCCAGATAGTCCAAAGAAGGCGCCAATCTTCTTTAATTTATTTTCAATATTTTAATCACTTAATTATACTGTATTGTTTGTCATGTTCACGCAAGTCACTGATTTTAAAAAGGCTCAGTCATGATTGATCCTTTTCCATCCTTTCTTCATTCTACATTTGTGAGATTATGGCTGCTGTTGTTAAATATGACAGTATTTGTTTGTTTGTTTTTTAAAGTAATATTTATTGAAATTTTAGAAACAATAAAAAGTTTCAAAGTTTAAACATAAAAAATAAGAACAAAGAATAACCCTAATAGAAGAAAAAAGAACTACAAAGGTACAAAAACAAAACACATGAAAAATGCAAAATAGAAAGCAGTTAACAAAAAGAAAAAAAGAAAAGCAACCAATATTTTCATATCTTGTACTTCATTTACTAGTTTCCTGACCTCCTCACACCTCCCTTTTTGTATTCCAGTTCAGATATTTAATTCAGCAAGTCCTTACCCTCTATCATTTATCCTTGCTCAAAATCTTAACCTATTATAAATATATATTTTCCACCATTATCAATCCATATTTACATATTCTTGTTAATCTTTTTACCAATACCGCTTATTTTCAATCCAACATCCCTTTAACATTCATTAATTTTACAGTATTTCTGCAAGTAGTCTTTAAATTTCTTCCAATCTTCTTCCACCACCTCTTCTCCCTGATCTCGAATTCTGCCAGTCATTTCTGCCAGTTCCATGTAGTCCATTACCTTCATCTGCCATTCTTCCAGTGTGGGTAAATCTTGTGTCTTCCAATACTTTGCAATCAATATTCTTGCTGCTGTTGTTGCATACATAAAAAAAGTTCTGTCCTTCTTTGGCACCAATTGGCCAACTATGCCCAAGAGGAAGGCCTCTGGTTTCTTCAGAAAGGTATATTTAAATACCTTTTTCATTTCATTATAGATCATTTCCCAGAAAGCCTTAATCTTTGGGCACATCCGCCAAAGGTGAAAGAATGTACCTTCGGTCTCTTTACATTTCCAACCTTTATTATCGGGCAAATGATAAATTTTTGCAAGCTTGACTGGGGTCATGTACCACCTATAAATCATTTTCATACTATTCTCTCTTAGGGCATTACATGCCGTAAATTTTATACCTGTGGTCCACAACTGTTCCCAGTCAGCAAACATAATGTTATGTCCAACATTTTGTGCCCATTTAATCATAGCAGATTTAACCATCTCATCCTGGGTGTTCCATTTCAACAGCATTCTTGAAAGTATCTTTGTTTTAGGATCTAACAGTTCTGTTTCCATATTTGGAAATAAATATGACAGTATTTGATCCCCTTCTTCAAAACATTCATCCTCTATTGTCCTTGTAAGAAAAGCTTCTGAATTTCTGGGAATAAACACCTCAATCTACCTCTTAAATCCTTTCCTGAAGTCCTTTAACTTTTCCATACAGCGACTCCCACTCCATCCATTTTGATAGTTCAGCTTTAAAATCCACAAATAAAGCCAAATTGTATCTGAGTCAGCATTGTTATGCAGATCATCATCCGCTGATTCAGTCAGATTCAACCATCTCTTGTTTACTCTTAGCCATATTCCCACAGCATAGCAGTCTGTTGTTGGCACCTTTCCAAACTTACTCTTCTCCCACAGACTGCTTTACTTTTACCATGATAAAGTCAAATACAGTTGTAATTGAAATTTTTAATATAGTTATCTTTATATTTTTATTTGACCTATAGTTAGATATTGACTCCGGATCTCCTCCCTGTTTAGGTATTAATGTTATGTAGGCTTCCTTCCATGAGTCTGGAATCTTTCCTTTATTAAGAATGTTGTTCATTACTTCAACCAGTAGGGCTGTTAGGATTTCCTCCATTTTTTAATAGAATTCTGCTGGGAGACCATCTGAGCCAGGTGTTTTCCCTAATTTAATTTTCTTGATTGCGTTCCTAATTTCTAATGTTATTGAAGAGTCTAGCATTTGTATTTTTTATTTATTTATCTCTGGGATTTTCTGTTGGTGTTGGTAGTTGTCTGCTTCTTTTGGATCTTTGTCTTTTTTATATACCGTATTTTTCACACTATTGGACGCACCGGACCATAGGACGCACCAGACCATAGGAGGGGGAGAACAGGGAAAACATTTTTTTCCCCTTCTTCTCCCCCTCTAAAACAAGGTGCGTTCTGTGCGTTCGAGGTGCATTCACCCGGAGCCCAGCAGGAGTTCCCGCTGGGCTCTGGAGGCTTTGGGTTCCTTTCGACCTGCTCTTTGGGGCTGGCGGGGGGGAGCTGCTTTCCCCCACTGCCAGCCCCAAAGACCAGGTCGGGGAACAGCGGGAAGGCGGCGCTCCACCTCCCCGCTGTCCCCCGAGCTTGTGGGGCTAGCGGTGGGGAGAAGCGCTGCTTTCCCCACCGCCAGCCTCCAAACCAGGTCGGGTTTGGAGGCTGTTATCCGCAAGCCTTGGGAGCCCAGCGGGAACTCCCACCCGGCTCCCAAGGCTTGCAGATATCTGCCCTAAGCCCAGGGCACGCTGCGCAGCGCGCCCCTGGCTTCAGGATGCAGGCTGCTATCCGCAAGCCTTCGGAGCATGGCAGGCACTCCAAAGGCTTGCGGATAGCTTCCTGAAGCCTGCATTTGCTCCATAGGACGCACACACATTTCCCCTTCATTTTTCCCCTTCATTCCTATAGAGCAAAAAATACGGTAAATTTTCATAATATTTTTTTAAAAATTGTATTATTACTTTTGGATCATCTGTAATTTTCTCTTCTATTTTTATTCTGTTTATTTGTCTTTGATTTTGCCTCTTTTTCACTTGCCACACCAAATATCTTCCGGGTTTGTTGGCAAACTCAAAATTATTTTGTTTCCACATTTTCACATTCCACTCTATTTCCTGTTCTATTTTGGACATATATTCTGTCCGTAATAACTTAATCTCTTTTTTGATTGTATCATTATTTGGTTGTTTGATTTGCTCTTTCTCTTTTTTCCTTATTTTTTCCATTAATTCTATTTTTTCCTTTTCGCTTTCCTTTTTTATTCTTGCACCTTGTTGTATAAAGTATCCCCTGATCACTGCTTTATGTTTTTGTTCAATTCACAGTATTCTTCCAATGCATTTTTAGCTCCCTCTAATATTTTTTTCCTTTTTCAGTAATGATTCATTCAATTTCCATCTATGTATTCCTGTTTTCCAGTCTGGATGTAGTTTTAACAGAACTGGATTGTGATCTGAGATTATTTTTGGTAAAATCTGTGATTCTTCAATCTTTCTAAGCAAATCTAACGAAACCCAGATGGCATTTATCCTACTAGCTGTTTTGTTTGGTTCAGAGAAGTACGTGTAATTCTCTCTCAAATCTATGTTTGTATCTCCATGAGTCCTTTAGATCTAGAATTTCTATCATCTTTGCAAATGTAGAAGGTAATTTTCCATGTCCTTTACTTCCTTCCGATCTATCTATCTGTGGATCTGTTGCTCCATTAAGATCTTCAAGCAATATTATTTTATCTTTTACATATTCCAACAGCTTTTTTTTCTAGTTTCTTATAAAATACTGTTTTTTTCCATTCGGTGCATATATCCCTACTATTATGATGTTTTCTCCTTGACTTTTAATCTTTACAATCACTATTCTCCTTTTGGGGTCAGAAAATAAAAACTCTGGCTCTAACACAGGTCTGACATAAATCACTACTCTTTTTTTTTACTTTATCTGCAGCAATGAATTCTTTTCCTTATTTGGGGTTGATTAATACTCTTCTATGTTCGTTTGTGACATGTTTCCTGCAAACAAGTAACATAATTCATTTGTTTAGTCAGAATATGTGCTATTTTCTTTTTTTATCATTTAAATCCATTAACATTCCACGATAAAAAATTTAAGTTCATCTTTATTCATTAAAATGTGTTATAACACGAAGTTTATTTACAATTTTTATTTTTGGCAATTCAATATGTTGTTTCTGTGAGGTATTTACTCACTCTCTGAATCGTGATCTGAATTTGTGTTTTTTGGATTCTTTGGGCTGGACTCTTTTTCTGTAAGGTGTATATCGCCCCCTAATTCATTTTTATATGTTCTATAAAAATTTTCTGCATCTTCCACTGTTTCCAATCTTCTTCTTTTCCCTTTAAAGTTGAAGGAGATTCCTTCCGGAAACTCCCATTTAAAAAATATTGATTTCATTTTTAGGGCTCTTGTCAGGAATTGGTATTTCTCTCTCTTTTTCAGCAAACAAGGGGGATCTCTTTCAAAATTATAATTTCCTCTCCTCCAATTTTGAACAGTTTTTTTCCTTCTTTGCAGTAGTATCCTGTTCCTTAGTATATTTGATGTAAACATAATTAGACAGTCCCCTGGCCATTTATTAATCTTTGCTTTCCTAGAATTTACTCTAAATATACTTTCTGTACTTTCTGCAATTTCATTTTCTTTTATTTCTAACCAGTTGGCTAATTATTTTTATAATAGTGTTTTGCACATTCTCTTCCAAATTCTCTAGGACACCACGTATCCTCAGAGTTCTTTCTTTAGTTTGCATTTGAAGGATGGATAGTGCATCCCATGTTGCTTCCTGAGTGACTTTAAAGTCATCATTTTCCTTTTAAACCTTATCCCATTCTTTTTTACTTTCTCTTAGATCTTTGGATGATTTCTTAGAAAATTCTTCTAAATGTTGTGTTTTTGCTTTAAGTCCCTGAACAGTTTTTGTTAGCTCTTTCCTCTGCAAATTCCTTTACTTGTCCTTTTAGTTCCATAATTGATTTAGTGTTCTCATCTCCCCCCCATCTTGTCTAATTTGTCATCTAATCCTTTCACTTTGCTATTCATTTCCAACTTAAGGTCATTAAATTCTTTCTTCATTTCCCCTTTATCGTTCTTCAAACTTAATATAAGATCTCTCAGATCCATTTCTTGTTCGAGTCCAGAATTCCTTCTGCCTTGCTGATTGTAAATAGGACCAATATTATATTTTTTGTTTGATGACATGGGGTCTTCTTATTTTTTCTTTGGCTCTTGTAGGGTTTTGAATTTAAATTTGATTGATTGGTTATCTATTTTTCTTCTTCTAGATGAGGTATTTTGCCCCAGATGACAATTAACATATGAAGTTACAAATTTACACAACCAATTTCCTCTTCCCCACCAAGTTTTTTACACAACACATCAAAATGTCAATTAACACATAAAAATGCAGAACTACAAGTCAGCCTACTCACTCCCATCCACTATTCCCCCTGAATTATTGGTTAAATCTATTAACCTGAAAAATAATTCCAAATTCTTTATATACCAATTCTTATCATCGTTTGGGTTCAAGTGCAGGTTTAATATAAAATGCTATGCCACGTCTGTTTGTATTGCCTGCTGAAATGAAATCCATCCCTACTTTTTTATTGATCAGAATTCTTTCGGGGTTTTTTGCTACATGTGTTTCCTGAAGGCTAATTATATCTAAGTTCTGTTTGAGAATTACATGTTCAATCCTATTTCTTTTTACCTTGTTACTCAGCCCTTTCACATTCCAATTTAGGAGTTTAAGATTTGCCATTGTCAATTTTGTTTTTAAAAATCTGTTTCTCCCCCTACTGCCCCCCAGTTGTTCCAGTGCCTCCTTTTGCTGTTCTAAGGGGCTTTTCTATTTTGCCCCTTCTCTAAGTTCAAAGTCTCTTCCATGTACTTCCAGAAACTCATGGGCCTGACTCTCAGTTACCAATCTATATCTCTTCTTTCTGTAAGTAAGGGAAACTCCTTCTGGGAATTCCCATTTGTATTTTATGTCCACTTTTCTAAGGGTTGTTGTCAGGGTCCTATGCTTCTGTCTCCTAATTCTTAATTTAAAAGGAATTTCCCTAAATATGTCCACTTTTTTACCTTCAACCTGCAGACCGTCTTCATAATGTTTTTGAAGGATTGCATCCTTCACTCTTTTTGCGACAAATGTCACCAAGACGTCTGCAGGCTGTTTTCTTTCTCTGGATGCTCTTGACATAGCTGTGTAAGCATTTTCAATTAATTCATCCATCCCAGCTTCCCCTTCCCCTATCCAGTCAGTCAGAATTTTGCCTAAGTATGTGGCAAAGCCTTGCTCTTTTTCAGAATCCAGCAATCCCCTTATTCGAACCGTATTAGCATTCTGTCGTAATTGAAGAAGAATTCTTCCAGCTCATTTTGTCTATTAGAGAGACCTCCTATAGCCCCTGCCACAGCACCTTGTTCTGCCTTAAGATCCTCCACCTCCCCAGCGGACTTTTCCAATTTCTGAATTTTGGATTCTAAGGAATTCACTTTTTCATCTAATTTATCAAATTTCTGAGAGAGTACCTCAGTACTATTTTCTATGTCTGCTTTTACTTCCCTGGTTAATCTTTCCATTGATTGATCCATTCCCCTTTTAAATTCTGCAAAATGTAATGCCATGAGTTCTGAAAAATCTACCTTAGTCATTTTTCATGTTCCTCTTGAGCAGAGGCCCTTATTTTTGCTTCTGCTGTTTTCTATCTTGTTACAACTAGTGGTTCCTGCTTACTCTTTTCCGCCATGGCTATTATCAAAACAGTTACTTCAGTCCCCCTGACTTCAAGGTCATAGCTGTTAGCTCTTATCTCTTTCCCATTGGTAAGCTCAGGGTAGGAAAATTCCACTTCTGAGCCCACCAGTTACACACTTCTCTATACCACACAGCAACCTAATACCATACCAAACAATATACAAATAAATCTGTGACTTTTGTAAATAGAGATTGAAGAAAATAAAAAGTAACTGCAAACATTAAAAAGTAAAAAGAGTGAAACAATATGTTACAGTCACTTAGGAAGATATAGTTACTTCAAGTTGATTAATGGGAAGTTCTCAATGTGGGTAAGCACAGAATGTTTTCCCTTGGGTTCCAGATTTCTATGTAAAATTGTTTTCCACTTATAATCCAATTATAATCCAAACATCTTTGATATATTTTATATTTTTTATATATAAAATATTTATTAAAGTTTCAGAAAAAGGAATTACATAAAAACAAGAAATACAAAGGTAAAAGACAAAAATAAAAATACAAGAAAAATACAAAATAAAAAAGTAAGTACACTTACAGAAAAAAGGAAAAAAGGAAAAATAAAAAATCAATCTTTCCATATCTTAAATTCATATCCTTGTTTCCCTGACCTCCTCATACCTCCCTTTTTTGTGTTCCAATTCAATTAATTAATTCAGCAATTTCTTTCCCTCCTTATTATCCTGATCTTTGATCTTAATATATTATAACATTAAATTTTTACCTATTTAGAAATCCAATTTTCCATATTCTTTTATATCATTACAGCGAGAAACCACTTAACTTCAATCAAACATCATTCTAACATTCATTAATTTTGCAATATTTCTGTAAATAATCTTTAAATTTCTTCCAATCTTCTTCCACCGACTCTTCTCCCTGGTCTCGGATTCTACCAGTCATTTCCGCCAATTCCATGTAGTCCATCACTTTCATCTGCCATTCTTCCAGAGTGGGTAGATCTTGTGTCTTCCAATACTTTGCGATGAGTATTCTTGCTGTTGTTGTAGCATACATAAAGAAAGTTCTGTCCTTCTTTAACACCGATTGGCCGACTATGCCCAGGAGAAAGGCCTCTGGTTTCTTCAAGAAGGTATATTTACCGTATTTTTCGCCCCATAAGACGCACTTTTTCCTCTCCAAAAATGAAGAGGAAATCGGGGTGCGTCTTATGGGGCGAATGCCTGCAAGCCTCGCGCGCTCAGCAGGAGGTCCCACTGGGTGCGCGAGGCTTGGGGCGGCAGCCTGTCGCCCGAAGCACGGGGAGCCCTCGGGAGGGCTCCCCCTGCTTCGGGCGAGTGTCTGCAAGCCTCGCGCACCCGGCAGGAGGTCCCACCGGGTGCGCGAGGCTTGGGGCGGCAGCCTGTCGCCCGAAGCACGGGGAGCCCTCGGGAGGGCTCCCCCTGCTTCGGGCGAGTGTCTGCAAGCCTCGCGCACCCGGCAGGAGGTCCCGCCGGTTGCGCGAGGCTTGGGGAGGCAGCGGACTGCTAGCTTCTAGGTGCGCGCAAGCAGTCCGCTGCCGCCCCAAGCCTCGCGCACCCGGCAGGAGGTCCCACCGGGTGCGCGAGGCTTGGGGCGGCAGCGGACTGCTAGCTTCTAGGTGCGCACAAGCAGTCCGCTGCCGCCCCAAGCCTCGCGCACCCGATGGGACCTCCTGCCGGGTGCGCCAGGCTTGGGGTGGCAGCAGACTGCTTGCGCGCACCTAGAAGCTAGCAGTCCGCTGCCGCCCCAAGCCTCGCGCACCCGGCGGGACCTCCTGCCGGGTGCGCCAGGCTTGGGGTGGCAGCGGACTGCTAGCTTCTAGGTGCGCGCAAGCAGTCCGCTGCCGCCCCAAGCCTCGCGCACCCGATGGGACCTCCTGCCGGGTGCGCCAGGCTTGGGGCGGCAGCAGACTGCTTGTGCGCACCTAGAAGCTAGCAGTCCGCTGCCGCCCCAAGCCTCGCGCACCCGGCGGGACCTCCTGCCGGGTGCGCCAGGCTTGGGGCGGCAGCGGACTGCTAGCTTCTAGGTGCGCGCAAGCAGTCCGCTGCCGCCCCAAGCCTCGCACACCCAGTGGGACCTCCTGCCGGGTGCGCCAGGCTTGGGGCGGCAGCGGACTGCTTGCGCGCACCTAGAAGCTAGCAGTCCGCTGCTGCCCCAAGCCTCGCGCACCCGGTGGAACCTCCTGCCGGGTGCGCCAGGCTTGGGGCGGCAGCGGACTGCTAGCTTCTAGGTGCGCGCAAGCAGTCCGCTGCCGCCCCAAGCCTCGCGCACCCGGTGGGACCTCCTGCCGGGTGCGCCAGGCTTGGGGCGGCAGCGGACTGCTTGCGCGCACCTAGAAGCTTGGGGCGCGCTGAGCTCAGCACGCCTCAAGCTCCTGGTATAGCGCAGCGATCCGCTAGCCCTGGGAGAGCCCCGCGGCTCTCCCAGGGCTAGCGGACTGCTTGCCGGCACGCAGAAGCTTGGGGCGCGCTGACCTCAGCTTGCCCCAAGCTTCTGGATTAGCGCAGGAGTCCGCTAGCCCTGGGAGAGGCGCCCGGCTCTCCCACACTAGCGGAGACCTTGCCTGCACGCAGAAGCTTGGGGCGCGCTGAGCTCCGCACGCCCCAAGCTCCTGGTGTAGCGCAGCGCACCTGGGGGGGAAATAAAATTTTTTTCCTTTATTTCCCCCCCCCAAAATCTAGGTGCGTCTTATGGGCCGGTGCGTCTTATGGGGCGAAAAATACGGTAAATACCTTTTTCAGTTCATTATATATCATTTCCCAGAAAGCCTTAATCCTTGGGCACGTCCACCAAAGGTGAAAGAATGTACCTTCAGTTTCCTTACATTTCCAACATTTATTATCGGGCAAATGATAGATTTTTGCAGGCTTGACTGGGGTTATGTACCACCTGTATATCATTTTCATTATATTCTCTCTTAAGGCATTACATGCCGTAAACTTCATACCTGTGTTCCATAACTGTTCCCAGTCAGCCATCATTATGTTATGTCCAATGTCTTGTGCCCATTTGATCATTGCAGATTTCACCGTTTCATCCTGAGTATTCCATTTCAACAGCAAGTTATACATCTTTGACAAAGTCTTAGTTTCGGGTTCTAACAATTTTGTTTCCAATTTTGATTTTTCCACCTGGAAGCCGATTTTTTTGTCCAAATTGTATGCCTCCATTATCTGATAATAATGAAGCCAATCACGCACTTTGTTTTTTAGTTTTTCAAAACTCTGCAATTTCAATCTATCTCCATCTTGTTCCAAAATTTCCCAATATTTCGGCCATTTGACCTCCATATTGAGCTTTTTCAAAGCTTTCGCTTCAAACGGTGACAGCCACCTTGGGGTTTTATTTTCCAATAAGTCCTTGTATCTTATCCAAACATTAAACAATGCTTTCCTGACAATATGGTTCTTAAATGCTTTATGTGATTTGACCTTATCATACCATAAATATGCATGCCATCCAAATACATTGTTAAAGCCTTCTAAATCCAAAATGTCAGCGTTTTCAAGAAGCAGCCATTCTTTCAACCAGCAAAAAGCTGCTGATTCATAGTAAAGTTTCAAGTCTGGCAGGGCAAATCCACCTCTTTCCTTTGCATCTGTTAGTATTTTAAATTTTATTCTAGGCTTCTTGCCCTGCCAGACAAATCTGGAAATGTCTCTCTGCCACTTCTTAAAACAGTCCATTTTGTCCACAATTTGCAATGTTTGAAACAAAAACAACATTCTAGGCAATACATTCATTTTTATCGCAGCAATACGGCCTAGCAGTGAAAGCTTCAAATTTGACCAAATTTCTAAATCTTTTTTCACTTCAACCCAGCATTTCATAATTATCTTTAAATAAATTCCCATTTTTTGCTGTCATGTTAATCCCCAAGTATTTGACTTTCTTAACCACTGTTAAACCTGTCTCATTCTGAAACCTCTCTCTCTCAATTGGTGTTAAATTTTTCTCTAAAACTTTGGTTTTTGACTTATTCAATTTAAACCCTGCAACCTGACCAAATTCTTGAATCAGTTCTAAAACTCTTTTAGTACTAGATTCTGGCTCCTGTAACGTCAATACTAAGTCATCTGCAAATGCTCTCAATTTGTACTGTTTGGCTCCGATCTGTATACCTTTAACCAACTGGTCCCTTCTTATCATATTCAGCAGAACCTCCAGGACCGATATAAAGAGCAATGGGGAAATTGGGCAACCTTGTCGTGTCCCTTTTTCAATCTTAACTTCCTCCGTCACCACATTATTTACAAACAGTTTTGCCTTTTGTTCAGAATATATTGCACTTATACCATTTTCAAAGCCTTGGCCTACCCCCATACCCTGTAATTTCCCCCCCCATAAAAATCCAAGAAATGTTGTCAAAGGCTTTCTCCGCGTCCACAAAAATTAAAACTGCCTTAGTGTTTATGTTCACTTCTAATTTTTCTAAAATATTAATTATGTTTCTCACATTGTCAGATAGATGTCTTCCTGGGAGAAAGCCTGCTTGGTCCTTATGTATCTCTTCCACTAGCACTCTTTTTAGTCTTTTAGTCAAAATGTCTGCAAAAATTTTGTAATCCACATTAAGCAATGATATGGGGCGGTAGTTCTTGAGCTGCGTCTTTTCAGTCTCTGTTTTCGGTACAAGTGTGATATATGCTTCTTTCCACGACTCTGGTGCCCTTTCCCCCTCCATTATTTCATTACAGACCTCTTTCAAAGGTTGTACTAGCCATTCTTTTAAAGATCTGTAATATCTAGAAGTCAGTCCATCCGGTCCTGGAGATTTTCCCAATTGCATATTCTGAATGGCACCTTCTATCTCCTGTTCAGTTATTTTGTAGTTCAACATTAATTTATTTTCTTGAGAGATTTTTTGTAATCCATTTGTTTTCAAAAATCGATCTACATCAGCTTCTTTCTGTGGCCCTTGTATATATAATTGTTTAAAATACCTCTGGAAACAATTTCTAATCTCAACTGGGTTCTGTATATTCCTTCCTTCCACTTCTAAATTTGTAACTGTATTTAATTTTTGTCTTTTTTTCATTTGCCAAGCCAGCAATTTCCCACATTTATTAGCCGACTCGAATGTTTTTTGTCTTATTTGTTTAATTTTCCATTCTATCTCCTGATTCATCATTTTCATATATTGCACTTGATATAACTTTATTTCTCTCAAAATCTCTTGAGACTTTGGTTTTGCTCTCAATTTTTTTTCACCTTCCTTTATTTTCTCCAAAATTTTATCCTTCTTCTCATTTTGAATTCTCTTATTTAATGCATTCTGTTGTATCAAGAACCCTCTCATAACCGCTTTACTTGTGTCCCAGATTATTCTTTTTTCCACATTGGTGTTCATATTTATCTCAAAATAGTCTTTCAAAGTTTTTTGGGCCTTCTCAAGCACATCTTCATCTCTGAATAAGGTGTCATTCATCCTCCATCTAAAGGAGCCAGTTGGTATTAATTTCATTTCCATCTTAACAGCATTATGGTCGGAGCAGGTTTTTGGGCAGATTTCCACTTTTCTTGTCTTTGGTGCCATTCCTCTAGTTACCCATATTTGGTCAATTCTTGTCCATGTCATATTGGCTTCAGAAAAGAAGGTTCCTTCTTTAGCCATGGGGTTCTTTGTTCTCCAAATATCAACTAAGTCCAAGTTGTCTGTCATCTCAAAGAAAGTTTTCGGTAGTCTACCATCCTTGGTGACTACCTGTCTTTGTGCCTCGTCCATATTTGTAGATACCACTCCATTCATATCTCCCATCAAAATCATGTTGTAATCCAAATAGTCCATCAGGGTCTCATGCAACTTTTTTTAAAAAAATCAGATTTCCCCTCATTTGGTGCATAAATTCCTACTATCAAAATTTTTTCTCCTTGTAATTGAATTTCGATTGCCACAAATCTTCCTTGGTCATCTTTAAAAATAAATTTCGGTAATAATCTGTCCTTTGCATAAATCACAACCCCTCTTTTTTTAACCTTGTCCGATGAAATAAACTCCTGACCAAGTCTTTTATTAGTCAATAGTTTCCTGTGTAACCTTGTTATATGTGTTTCTTGTAAACAAATCAAGTCCAATTGTTCCTTTTTTAATAAATGAAACACAGATCTCCTTTTCTGAGGGGAGTTCAAACCATTACAATTCCAGCTTAATAGTTGCAGAGCCATGATGTAGTTACTTTACTTCTCCAACTGCACCCAGTGCCTGTTCCTGTTCTGTCGGTGGTATCACCTTCTTCAGGCGATCTTTTAGTTCCGGAGGTAAATCTGGTATATCTAAGGTTTCACTTACAAGTGCTCTCAGCTCTCCTGTAACTTTCTTCTGCAGGTCTTCTCCGTGGTCTCTCCAAAATTTATCTTTGTCGTCTTCTGATCTTATTTTTATCTTCTTCCCTTTATAACTGAAGGATAGGCCTTGGGGGAATTCCCACCTAAAAATGATTCTGTTGCTTCTCAACAGGTCGACCAAATCTCTGTAATTGGACCTAAGGTCCAAAAGATGTTTCGGAATATCCTTAAATATTTCCACTTTCGACTGATGTATTTCCAAAGTCTTCTGGAAGTGCAGACTCAAGATTTTATCTCTCTCCTCTTTTGTTCGGAGGGTGATCAAACAGTCTCTCACCCTGTTCTTCCTCCCTCCTCTTCCAAGCCTAAAGGCTCTCACTATCTTGAAACTATCCTTCCCCAAATCTGGGTTCCAAAAGTCTGCAAATTCCTGCGTGAGAAATTCAATCAAATTATCTTTCTCCAATTCAGGTACGGCCCTGACCCTTAAATTCACCTGTTTCTCCTTCAATTCAATCATAGACAGTATTGACTTGTGGTCTTCAAGTTGTTTGTGCAACGGTGGTATCTTCTCTTCTAGAACAGTGGCTGTAGCAGTTGCAATTTCTTTAGCCTCCTCGGCTGTCTTTCGTGTCGAAGTGGATTCCTGCAATAATTTCTGGATAGTTTCTGTGTTAGTATTTACTTTCTGTCCCAAATTGTTAATACTTGTGGTATTTTGATCAATTTTACCCGATGCCTCGGCTACTTGTTTGCTTATTCTTTCCAAAGATTCGTTTATTTTTCCTAGTGCCTGAGCCAGGGCATCGTCAGCAGCCATACCTTTGGGTTTTGGTTGTGCCGATGAGGTTGCTGTTGGTAAACCAGAAGGGCCAGATGTCGAAGCCCTTCTTTGCAGCCCGCCGTCTGTGCGAAGTACTTTGCCAGACCTCGTTGCTTGTAACAAATCTATCTTCTCTTTCCCATCTGCCATATCCCTCTAGATATAGCCCAAGGTCAATCTCACGCTCAGAATCAACGTTGTTTTGAAGTGGAAAATCCCCTTAGCCCAGCTGCAATTGTAACAATTTCAAACTTCCTCTAGGGGGACACAGTAACAATCGGAAATGTCTTTAAAGTAATTAACTTCTCCCTTTCACCCCCCAGTTCACCAAAAAGACAACAGTTTCTATCTCAGTTATATCCAGTTACTTTAAGACCAGAAGAAGCCTGTCGGCAATATTGTATCTTAGTTGTATCTCAGATGCAGAGTTAACTGTCAAAAAGAACTTTCAAAAGCAGTGCAATTCTCAATACGGCTTTCTTACTGTCACTGGGAACCGTTCCAGGGTTTTGAGCGGTGGATTTTAGCTCCTCTTCCTCTTTTTGCAGGGAAATAACGTTCCAATCTTCTCCCCCCTCCTCCCCTGCTTTTAAGGGGGGAAAACACTATTTTGATGCTCGAAATTATTATCCTTCTCCAACGTCTTTTAAAGCTTCCGCTTTCAAGTTCATTGCTTTACTCCACTTACAAGAACGGGAGGCAGACTTCCTGTTTATACCTCTCCGCTTCGGTGCCAAATTAATCATAAAATTTGTAAAGTTCCTTTAATTCCGAAGTTAGCCTACTCACGGATCGTTGTTTTACAGCCAAATTGTCCCAGGGAAAAGGCAGCGCTCTCCGGCAACAGCTGCGCGGCTTCACTCCACGGAAGAAGCAGACGACTCACAGCACCGCGCCACTTCCCCGCTCCACTCCGGAGCCCGTTGCCGGGCTCCTTTGCCAATTGGGGGGCGCAAACGGTGCCCGCCGAGTCCCACAGTCACAGGCTTCACCCGACTGTGATTTTTGAAGGGTCCCCGCTGCGCCGTAGCGGTAAAGACCCGATTTCCATAAAGCTGGTTCCCTCCTAGTCAGAGGGAATCCGCCATTACCGATGGCGCCACCCCGGAAGTCTTTGATATATTTTATAATCCAGAAATGACCATAAAAGAATGGCAGTTGTAATCCATATATTATAATCCCGAGTGAGTGGCAAGGTCAGATATTCAGTATTCCAAATGCTGTGCCCTGGTCTTCATCAGATGTCACTATGGAAATGCTGCCTTCCGAATTAAACTCCCGCTATTCCAGGCACTCTGCCTCCCTGAGGTTACCCCCCCCCCAAGTTCGACAGAGTGTTCTCCTGCCAAACTTCGGTTGCAAAAGTGAAGTTCCAGGGTTCTTTAAACTTGTAGCAGTTTAAGTTGCCAGGTCTTTGTGTTTTTAATCCAACACAGAGTTTGCCTGCTGGTTGCCTGCTCACTCATCCATCCATTAACAGGATGCCTCAGTCCAAGTTAAAAAAGAGAGAGAGAGAGAAAGGGAAGTCTTTAAACACTTGTAAAAGTGCAACTTAAAATGTTAAGAGTACTCTGAGGGCTGTTTTAAAAAAAACAACAACTCTCCTCTCCCATTCACAAATCCCTGCTTGCAGAGCCTGTCAGTCAGAAAACGGAAGTTGACTTCCTGTTTAGATTCCATCTTCGCCAAATTGAAGTCCAATTACAAAAGAAAGAAAAAAGAAAAACCAAAGGATTTTAAGCTTGGAACATCTGCTGCTTTCGGTAGCAGCTGGTAACTGCAGCTGTTCGGTGCGCTGGAGCCGTGAGTGGACTCAAGCTGCTTCCTGCCCCCCACTTGCCGCCAAAAACAGTGATGGGTTTGCCAAGAGGTTGCGGCGCGTTTTTCCATGCTCTGCTGGTCCCCTCGAGACCCCACTCTTCTGTGGGAGTTTTTTAGGGGGTTGCCTAGCCCTGGCACAATCTCCTCTAGCCCAAAACAGCTCGAACCAGTCGTTTGTTTAAGCAGACGACACGGAACGCGCCGCCATTCTGCTCCACAGCAGACTGGAAGACCCAGATATTCTATAATATCAATTATGTTCCTTATATTATCCTTCATCTGACATCCTGGTAGAAAGCCAGCCTGATCGTGATGAATTATGGCTGTTAAGACACCCTTCATTCAATTGGCCAAAATATTGAGAAATAATTTATAGTTGTTATTTAATAAAGAAATTGGTCTATAATTTTTAACTAAAAGTCCATATCTTGTTTTGGGATCAGAGTAATATAGGCCTCCTTCCAGGTGTCTGCTACTTTACCTGATTTTAAAATCCCATTCATTACTTTTTTTAATGGTTGTACCAGAAAATCCTGCAACTTTTTATAATACTTTGCTGAAAATCCATTCAGCCCTGGCGATTTACCTATCTTAGCTTGCTTAATTGCCTCTTGCACCTCAAGCATCATGGGTACAGGGATTGGGGCCACATACGGCATCCTTCGGGGGTCGAGATGCCAGCTGGCTAGCCCCCAGCTGGATCATGCCCTTCCAGCCGTGATGATCCCCCAATCTCTGGTGCGACGTAAATCAGCGACTCAGACTTCAAAAGCCTGAGCATTTTATGTTATATTAAAATATAATATTAGCAGAGCATACTGTGCAAACAGAACAGGTGAGAGGCTTGTGGAAACATACTAACAGCTAAAGCTTTATTAAGCGTAAATCATGACAAAGAAAACATGTCATCTTCCTTTCTTCTCAGAGAGACAGAGAAAAGCAAAAGCTATACACACTACGGAAGTTCCCAGCCAGCTGTGCTGGAACGTAAACAGACATGTGACACGTAACAATCCCATGTCTGCTCCTTAAGGTGGAATGGAATTTTCCAACATCCTCCGCCTTTCCATGTAACCTATGGCGCAGTATTTCAACCCAACTGCAACCGCTGTACATATACCTTAAGTTGTTCCCTGTTAACAACTTTAGACAACAGATCAGCAGGAATTTCATTTCCTGGCATGTAGGACACCTGAATGAGTCCTTTCCGAACACACTCCCTTGCACAATGTAACTTTATTTGCAAGTACTTGGTTCTTTGCCTGCAACTCTCTGAAGCTAGCAAACCCAAACAGGACCTGTTGTCTTGATAAACCTGTATAGGACATTTCACATTAACCCTGATGTCCTGAAACAGTTGCAACAACCATTCACAATCCATAAGTGAATGACAGTGCATTGAGTTCAGCTTCACAAGAACTTAGGCTCACTGTTGTCTGCTTCTTGCACAGCCAGTCAAACTGACACTGGTTGTACATGTAGCACACCCCAGAAGTGCTTGTGCCATCTTTGGTGTCACTTCCAAAAATTGCATCTGCAAAAATCTCAAGACCTCCAGACTTTTGACTAGTGAATCTCAGTCTGTAGTGCATAGTACCTTTCAAGTTCAAGACCTGATATAGCTGTGAGCACTAATATGCACTTGAGAGCTTTCCAATCCTGAGCAGTAGGATTGTTAGCGTGTCTGCTAAGATTCCAGTTACAGATAGGTAGCCGTGTTGGTCTGCCATAGTCAAAATAAAAAAATTCCTTCCAGTAGCACCTTAAAGACCAACTAAGTTAGTTCTTGGTATGAGCTTTCGTGTGCTGAAGAAGTGTGCATGCACACGAAAGCTCATACCAAGAACTAACTTAGTTGGTCTTTAAGGTGCTACTGGAAGGATTTTTTTTATTCTGCTAAGATTATTAGTGCTCACAGCTATATCAGGGCTTGAACATCTGGCAATGAAATTCAACTTGCCTAGAATGCATCTGTACAGCGTAGTGTCAGAAAACGCTTCAGCAGTACTGTCTACCTGGTAACCTGTCACCATCGGAGTGTCTGCTGGGTTTGCACCAACCAAATTCAGCCTGGTTAACACATCAGCAATTTCCTGAGATTGGTGTACCATAAAATCACCTGCCTGGTTTTTCTCTACTTCCAGAGAAAGATAGTTTGATACCTCACCAAGATCCTTCATGTCAAAGTGCTCTCACAGCTGAACTAGGGTGCTTTGGTACAAAGCCTGATGCTTCCAAAAGAAAAGAAGATCACCAACAAAGCATACACAATACAGTTTGTTTTGCCCCACCTCTTTGACAAACACACATGGGTCTGCTTTGCCCTGGTGAAAACCTAGAGAAAGCAATGTCTCTGTTAGATTTGGCACTCTGTTTGAGACCATATAGGGATTTCTGTAGCTTACAGACCATTCTCTTCTGTACCTGCATTCCATCTGGTGGAAGCATATAAATCTCCTCCCCCAGAACCCCGTACAAAAAAGCTGTGTTCACGTTGTGGTGCAATCTTGAGCATAAGCCTAATGCTCTCATACTTGACAGTGGGTGAGTAGGTCTTGTGGTAGTCCTGTCCTGGTACCTGTGAAAAACCTCTTGTAACCAATCTGGCTTTGTGTCTTACTACCTTGCCATTCTGATCAGTATTGGCCTTAAAGACCCATTTGCTGTCAACCAGCTTCAACCCTTCTACTATTGGAACCAGTTCCCAGGTCTCATTCCTTTCTAAGGAATCAAGTTCAGCCTTCATGGCTTTTAGCTATGGCTCTGCATCCTTTGAGGTTAACTCCTGGACCTCTTGGAAGCTTGAAGGTTCCCACACCTTCTCTGAGCTACTAACAACAGCTGTTGCTGTTTTAGCAAACTCATCAGCATACCTCTTTGGAGATTTGCCCTTTGTGTCCCTTTCAGATTTGCGTACTAGACGCAAGTCTTCAGCACTGATCTCCTCTTTCTTAGGAGAATGGCGGCCAGTGGTGAACAGTGGTTCTTGCAATTCAGTGTCAGACCCATCAGATGGTCTGAGTGAGGCTTTCGTGCTCTTGAAGTCTGCTGTGTCACTGCCACTGTCAGCAGCACTAGCACCTCCCACTGAACTGGAATCTGAACCCTGGTCATCATCCTCATCTTCCTCTGCTTCCTCAGCAACTGGGTGACTCTGGAAAATCCCTACATTGTACTGAACACTCCTGGTAAACCGTACCGTCTTTGTGTAAGTCATTAGCACTCTGTATGCACCCATTATGTACCCCACAAATATGCCATGCACACCACGCTTCCCAAGCTTGCTGCTCTGTGGAGTATGGACCCACATGTCAGAACCAAAAATTCTCATGTGCTTGACGTATGGCTTCTTACCAAACATCTTTTCATAGGGAGTACAGCCTATTGGTGCAGAATACCTGCGATTATAAGAATAAACAAAACAATTCAGAGATTCAGCCCAATACTCTTCAGGAAGATTGGCATCATGCAACAAGGTTTTAAGGCCTTGTAGCAAAGTTTGATTTTCCTTTCACAAAGTCCATTCTGCCAAGGAGATCTTGGACTTGCGAGGTCATGCTGAATCCCCTTCTCAGTCAGAAATGCCTCAAACTGCTGAGTAGTGAATTCCCCTCCATCATCAGTAAACACTGCAGTTGCTTCCCATGGACATTTTGCAACCAAGCATAGAATTCCTTGAACCTAGGAAATGCTTCTGGTTTCTGCTTGAGCACAAACACATGAATGTACCTGGAAAAAGCATCAATCAATACCATGAAGTACTTTGCCCCACCTAGAAAGGGTTCAAGCGGACAAACAAGGTCTGCGTGGACAATCTGGTAGGGTTTAGATGCCTGCCTGCCAGAAACCTTGCCCTTTGGTGCAACCCATACCTTTGCTCTGCACATGACTTACACTTCATGAAAACCTGCAGGGTTTAGTGGTCAGGCCTTGAACCATCTCTGGCATCTTGATCAGTGCTTGCCATCCCAAATGACCGAACCACCTGTGGTGGGAATATATGCAATTTAAATGGAGAATTTTGTTAGTATTCATAACACAACAAGATTCGCCACTTTGCACATTGACACCGACATAAGTTATCAAGAAAAAACCATTTACATAATCTGCCTGTAAAATGTCTTTGTTGTTCTTCCTTATGAAGCAAACTCCCTTCTTGAAGGAAATGTCAAAGTCTTGCTCTGTCAGCTGAGAAAAGCTAAGCAAGTTATCAGTGGAATCAGGAACAAACAGCACTTTGCTGATTGTAGTACTCAGGCTCTGGAGTTTGACCGTCCCTTCGCCAGCAACCTATAACAATTTACCATCCGCTTGGTGAATTGAACCCTCCTGTGGCATGAAGGAAACAAATAAATGCCGATTTCGGCATACGTGGCAAGTCGCTCCTGAGTCGACAACAAAGTGACCCTTGGCCTTTGGGGTAGCAGTGTGTGCAATCAAGGCTTTATTCTGCACTGTGGTCTTCTCCCCCCCCCCTTCCTGCTGCCTGTAGAATTGCTGCTTTGTTTACCTTTCGCTTTTGGATGCTGTTTACAGTCCCTGCGTAGGGGATCTTGGTTCCCACAGGAAAAGCATCTCACAGCTGCCAACACTCTAGTGCCCCCTGGTGCCTGCATCACTGTCTGGGATGACTTAACACCTTTGATGCAGTTAAATCCTGCGCTGGCAACGCTGCCAACTGGCTAGCAATGGCACTGCAACTTTCGTCCAAGGAATCCAGAATAAGAACAAAAAACAAGGCCTCTGGAATGGTAAAGCCTCTATGCACAAGCTCTTGTCTGAGAGATTTTAACTCCAGGACATGTGCCCTTAAATCCCCTCCAGGCTTGAGCTTCATCCTGTGTAATTTTCTGAAGTAGAGCAGCACAGATCCAGCCTCTTCTCTCAGATGAGATGTGCAGTTGTCTTGCCAGCCAGCGTTATCAATTCCTCCTGAGAGAGAGACAGGAGAATTAAGCCCATGGCCTTAGAATCAGCAGCAGACCATTCTGCTGTCAACGGTGCAGGGGCAGCATCTTTAACCGTGTGCCACACTGCAGCCCTCCTCAACAAGGCTTCACAATAGCCAGCCCAGGTCTGATAATTCTCCCTATGAAGCTTGGGACACTGGGTGCTTCCCAGTGCATCCTGTAAAGGATCCATTTTCCTGCTCTTTGCTTCAGCCAGGAAAACAGTCAATTGCAGTCCTCTTTATCTGACAGCTCGTAAATCAGACTGCCTTTTTTTTTCTCAATTTCTCAATTTTTCCAGAAAGAAATGGCTTTGGGAAAAATGGGGAAAAAAACAGGTCCGCCCCCCCCCATTTTTCCATTTTCCCCCCAGGCCTTCCCATCTCTAGTCGTTATGTTTTTGTGGTCCTGAGCCATTTAAGGCTTTATATGTCAAAACCAGCTTTGAATTGGGCCCGGAAACTAATTGGTAGCCAGTGCAGTCGGACCAGGATCGGTGTAATATGCTCAAACCGTCTTGCTCCGGTGAGCAACCAGGCCGCTGAATTCTGCACCAGCTGAAGTTTCCAAAACGTCTTGAGAGGCAGCCCTACGTATAACGCATTACAGTAATCTAACCTTTAGGTTACCAGAGCACAGACAACACTAGTTAGGCTATCCCTGTCCAGATAGTGTTGTAGCTGGGCCACCAGCTGATGGAAGGCACTCCAGGCCACTGAGGCCACCTGAGCCTCGAGCGACAGCAAAGGATCCAGGAGTACCCCCAAGCTACGAACCTGCTCCTTCAGGGGAAGTGTAACCCCATCAAGAGCAGGCGACCTCCCACCTATGCAGTCTAGGGAACCACCCACTAACAATGCCTCAGTCTTATCTGGATTGAGCTTCAGTCTGTTGGCTCTCATCCCGTCCATTACTGAGGCAAGACACTGGTCCAGCACTGCCTCACCTGCAGATGTAAAGGAGAAATAGAGCTGAGTGCCGTCAGCATACTGCTGACAATGTACTCCGAACCTCCAGATAACCCCACCCAGCGGTTTTGTGTAGATGTTAAACAACATGAGGGATAGGATTGAGCCCTGTGGAACCCCACATTGAAGGTTCCATGGGGCTGAAAATCATTCCCTAAGTAACACACCCTGGGAACAACCATCCAAGTAGGACTGGAACCACTAGAAAGCAGTGCCACCCACCCCTAGTTTGGAGAGTCGCTCCAGAAGGATACCATGGTTGATGGTATCGAAAGCTGCTGAGAGGTTGGCCTAATGCAGCGAGCAGCCACAGATGCTCAACTAACTGATTTTGTTGGCTCAGATCACCAGACTGCCCTCTGCTTTTCCCTGCCCCCCATCCTTTTGCATTGAGTTTTGGTTGTTGGTCATATCTAGGACCATAAGAATCATAGAATCATAGAGTTGGAATAGACCACAAGGGCCATCGAGTCCAACCCCGTGCCAAGCAGGAAAAGAGAGGTCAAGCATATCTCAACTCACCACCCGCTTTGTCTCTGTCTCCCAAGCTGAGGCTAACCTTCCCTCTTGTGTGAAATACTGACAGAAGAAGACAGTAACCATCAGTGGATGCCTTTGTAAAGCAAATTTCCTTAACAGACCAACCCTTTGGAGTTCTCCTTGCCCATCAAGTCAAACCAAACTTACATTTGTGTACAAGCTGCTACTGTTTCACACGCGCTTAAAAAAATCTGAGATAGTATTGTTAAGGTTTTCTTGCCAGTCTCTCATAGATGGTCTAGTTGAGATTCTTGTATTGCAAGGGATTGGACTAGATGACCCTCAGGGTCTCTTCCAACTGTACAATTCTATTATTCTGTGATTCTAAATCCCAGGATGTTAATGGGTGTGTCATTTTCTTCCCACTTCAAGGAGCGTGATGGTTTTGGAAGCCTTGTTGTGGCCCGGGGAAGGGGGCACGGACGTGGAGACTGGAGCATTGGCACCCCTGGGGGCATACAGGAAATCACCTACACAGTGCCAGCTGACAAATGTGGCTTGGTCATAGGCAAAGGTAAGCAGCATGAATCATAGAATTGTAAAGTTGGAAGGGACCCCCCAAGAGTAATCTAATCCAACCCCCTGCAATAAATATTTATATGCATGGGAATGTTAACACTTTAACTATGGGAAGGTGGTTCTGCATTGCCTGATCTTGGGAGCTTTTCCTATGTGCTGGTATCAAGTTTCGGTCTTCCATCAATACTAGAGGCACAGTCGATGGTGACACAAGAGATTGCCTTTTTGGTGGGTTTCCCCATATTGTGGAAATCCTTCCCAAGAGAGGGTAGACTAGCTCCCTTTTTTATTATTCCATCAGCAGACTAAGCCCTTCCCATTCAGACAAGCCTTGGGAAACTATGCAGCAGAGGATTCTGCAGTTGCAATCAAAATTATTCAACCCCCGTTGCAAATCAGGTTTATTATCAAAAGTTAGACTTTCAGCTGTTTGCAATGAGCAAATCAAACAAAAGCAATTGATATAGCTCAACACAACGGATGCAAAGCAGCCCCAGAGCATCACCGAGCCACCACCATGCTTCACTGTAGGTGGAGTGTTCTTTTCAGTGTATGCTTCATTCTTCTTCCTCCAGACACAGCGCTGATTCATGGGGCTGAAAAGTTCCAATTTTGTTTCATCACTCCACAGAACAGAATCCCAAAACTTCTGTAGCTTATTTATATGATCTTGAGCATATTGGAATCAACTTTCATTGTGCTTTTTGGTCAGTAGTGGTGTACGTCTTGGAGTTCTGGTGGCATGGAAACCTTATGTGTTTAGTACATGCCTTACTTTGCTCACTGAAACCCCAGTGCCTGCTGCCACCAAGTATTGCTGCAGCTGTTTTGCAGTCACTCAAGGGTTTTTCCCAGCCTGCCTTCTCAGAAATATGGTTGTTGCCACAGAAGGCTTCATTTTTCTTCCTCTTCCAGGTACTGTAACCACTGTTCCTTTAACTTTGAACCTGTGAACTATGCTTCCAATGATGTCTTTAGGAACATTTAGTGCCTTTTGCTATCTTTTTGTATCTTGCTTCTTGTCTGTGAAGGGCGATAATCTCTTCTTTTACCTTCTTGGACCATTCTCTTGACTTAGCCATATTTCTAACATGCATTCAGTTTTGACACTCAGCAACCCCATAGCCAGCTTAGGTATTTCATGTGTTCCAGCTCAAGCACACCTGGTGCAACTGACGGAACCCTTGATTAGTTGCATCAAGTGTGTTTGAGACAACACCTGTTGTATTTGTGCTGTTGTGAGGGATTCTATTCAGGGGGTTGAATAATAGTGAGACTAGAGAAGCCAGTATAAGTTGCAATTTCAGCTGAATTTGGGGAGAACACTTGAAGCATCTTGTGCTCTTGTTATCTGTCGCTTGGACTACTGCAGTGCGCTCTATGTGGGGCTACCATTGAAGGTGACCCGGAAACTACAACTAATCCAGAATGTGGCAGCTAGACTGGTGACTGGGTCCTGAAATACCTACGTTGGCTCCCAGTACGTTTCTGGGCACAATTCAAAGTGTTGGTGCTGACCTTTAAAGCCCTAAACAGCCTCAGTCCAATATACCTGAAGGAGCATCTCCACCCCCATCGAGAAGCCAAGTTACAGGGAACCAGGCAGAGGGCCTTCTCGGTAGTGGCACCCACCCTGTGGAACGCCCTTTCTGCCAGATGTCCAAGAGAACAACAACTACCAGACTTTTAGAAGACATCTGAAGGCAGCCCTGTTTAGGGAAGCTTTTAATGTTTGGTGTATTACAGTATTTTAATATTTTGTTGGAAGCCGCCCAGAGTGGCTGGGGAAGCCCAGCCAGATGGGCGGGGTATAAATAAATTATTGTTGTTATTATTATTATTACTATTATTATTACTATTATTATTATTTCAATTGCTTTTGTTTGATTTGCTCATTGCAAACAGCTGAAAGTCTGTAATAAACATGATTTTCAATGCAGGTTGAATAATTTCGATTGCAACTGTAATCACTGGGTTGCTGTCAGGGCAAACTGGATTTTAATTGCTGGTTCAAAATGTGTTTTAATGTATTTTACTTATTGTTTTTAACTAGCTTGTTTTTATTACATTATATTTTACATCATGATGATTTAAAAAGTTTGAAGTTGAATTTCAACTTGGAGAAAGGATGGATATAAATATATTAAATAAATACACAGTAAATAACTAAGTAGCATCACTTTGCACCATGCAGTCATAAAACCCAGAGCAACCCAGACCCAGCAAAAAGTATTAACTCACTCCCACACCACCCCCGACAATACCAGAAAAGCAGCCCTTGAGGAAACCTGTCCCGAACAGCCTCAGCCCATTTCAACTGATTCAAGCCTTAGAAACCTTCCAGGCAGCTGAAACCTGGCAGAAAGTTTTCTGCCTTCGCTCCTGGCCTCCAGGGGGAGCCTCACTCTGCCCTTCTGGCTGCACTGAGGCTTTCCTCCGCAGAGACTTACTGTGCCAAAGCGAGCAGGCAAGGAAGGCGGAGAAGTGCAGGAGTTATTTTTGTCCCCCTCCCTCAGTGATGACACCCAGGGCAGTCCCCACACCCACACCTTCCTTTGCCATTGGGTGCTGCAGCACTGGCTGGGCCACAGGCCAGCGGTGAGACTGAAGAAGCATAGATACAGTGGCTAATTCAACAGAATGTGGTACTCAGAGGTCATGTAGAAAGTCTGACAAACACAGTAAATCAGCAGCACCTGGCAAGCATGCAATAATTGGTGAGGCGAGCTGCGAGACCCCCCCCCCATCACCCCAGCTAAGTTCAGTGACAAAGTGATGGATTATCCAGGGTTCAAAGTGAATATAATGTTGCTCTTCAGAGTGCGGGAGGGGGGGGAGACAGAATTCAAAGATGATTCTGAGCATGTTTTCTTTCTGATTAACCTCTTAGAAGGAGCAGCAAGATGCTGGATAATACCCCTAATGGTTAATCAGCACCAATGTTTGTCAGATTTGAACAGTTTTATGATGCAGCTGGATTTGATGTTCCAAAACTCTGAATGTCAATCCACTGCCAACAGGAACATTCTGATATTGTGTCAAGGGGACTCCTCTATAATGCTTTACACCACGGAATTCAATTTAATCGCACAAGAATTAAATTGGAATCAGGAGGCTCTAATGGTGGTTTATCGGGCGGGGCTAAATGGGACTCTGCTAGATGAGCTGGCTAGGATGGCCCCTCCCTCTTCCCTGGAGGAGCTTATGCACATGACGTTGAGAATGGATCAAAGGCTGCAAGAGAGGAAAGAGGAATGGAAGCCCCTTTTCTGGATGCCAGTGAAATTGGGGGGCATGCCTATCCTTCATGTCAGAGAGCCGGGGGGGAGGGTTGCCAAGGAGCGAGCCAGAAGAAGAGCCGATGCAGCTTGGCACTGCTTGTGGGCACCACATGTGGCCACAGAGGAGAAAGAGAGGAGGAGAAGGGAGCAGCTCTCCTGTTATTGTGGGGAAACTAACTACACGGCCAGGAATTGCCAGCCAAAACCCCAGTGAGATCTCTTTCTGGAGCTAGTATGGAGGGAGGGCCACCCTGTGGGACAGCAGGCAGGAAACGGCCGACCCCAGTTCCAGTAAGAGGCCCAGAACTGGGAGGAAGTTCAGCTGCAGAGCCTCCATCTCCACGGGCGGTTCCCAGTCTCACAGTGCTTGCTGTGCTACAGTTCCCAAATGGGCGCAGAATGCAGTTGCGAGCTCTCATAGATTCAGGTTCCTCATCGGATTTTGTGGATGTGGAATTTGCTAAGGAACATGGCATATCCATGCATAAATTATCCACCCCATTTAAAGTACAAACCATAGATGGGAGACCCCTGGTGTCAGGGGTGGTCTCTTGTGCAACCGTGCCTTTGAACTTGGAGCTACCTGGCCACCGTGAGCAAGCTATTTTCCACATGGCAAAGCTGGCCACATACCTTCTAGTCTTGGGGATGACTTAGTTGTCCAGACATGATCGTGTTATCTCCTGGGGACAGAAATCCATAATGTTTGCTTCAGCGTATTGTCACCTCAATTTTTTGGGCTACAGACCCTTGGAAGTTGCAGCAGTATTGGGTGCAGGAGTGCTGGGTCCTTAATGGGTAAGGAGAGCCAACTGCCCCAAGAATACCAGCCCTTCCAAGATGTCTTTTGTGAAAAAGAAGCAGACAAGTTGCCGCCCCATAAAATAGACCTTGTGGCAGGTGCGAAACTGCCCATAAGTCGCCTCTATTCAATGTCGGAAGTAGAGTTGGCGGCCTTGAGGGAGATTTTAGAGAAGAATCTTTATCAGACCCCCCATGGCACCAAGTGGATCCCCTGTACTCTTCATGAAGAAAAAGGACACCACAGAACTTTGTTTATGCACCAACTATAGACAGATTAACCGGATAATGGTGTCCAATCGCTGTCCACTACCACGTATCGGGGATCTATTGGAAAGGTTGTGGTCAGCGAAGATCTACACAAAGCTGGATTTGAGAGGGACCTACACCTTAATCCACGTGGGAGAGGGAGATGAGTGGAAGACGATGTTCTGCACCAGGTACGGCAGCTTCAAATATCTGATCATGCCTTTTGGACTTCAGTCAGGTACAGCAATGTTCCAAGCCTTCATCAGCTACATCCTCAGCTGTCTAGTAGATAAGTTTGTGGTGGTGTATCTCAATGATGTGCTGATTTACTCAGAGAACCCAGAGCAACACGTCCGACATGACAGGTGCTGCAACGATTGAGAGAACACCAGCTTTATGCGAAGTTGGAAAAGTGCCAATTCCATGTCTCTTCTGTAGATTTCCTGGGTTACAGACTCTCGCCTGAGGGGTGTGCATGGATCCGCAAAGGTAGAGAGTGTGGTGTTTGTTGGGATTCGCAGGATACTGGATAAGTCTGCAGGCTTCAACAGGATGATGCAATACTCTGCTGGGTCGGAGTGACTCAGCAGGAGTGTGATTAGTGTAATTGGCTATCACCTGTTTTAAAAAGGAAAGCCTGTTTAACAGTGGTTTGGTGGTTGTG
The DNA here is from genome assembly GCF_965112155.1 of Podarcis liolepis. NCBI lineage: Eukaryota > Metazoa > Chordata > Lepidosauria > Squamata > Lacertidae > Podarcis > Podarcis liolepis. The sequence continues at coordinate 10,766,497 of NC_139568.1, forward strand.
CTGTAGTGTGGTGGTGCTGTGGTGGAGAGTATTCGTTTGTAAGTACTCTGTATGGACTGTTTCTTTTGTATATAGCCTGTGTATAGCTCACATTAAAAGGACTGCACTGAAAAACCTGGAACTCTTAGTGTTTCGCTGAAAACGCCGCGTGGAATACGCGACAGGGTTATGGGCCCAGCACGCTTCCGCTGCGCAAGAGTACAGGTGGCAGTTATCTAGCCGTGGGTGCTGGAGGTGAGCTGCAGGGATGGAGCAGTCCAGAACTGGCGTGTTGCTGGAGAAGCTGACGGCCACAAACTACAGCATCTGGTCGGTCCGCATGCAACACTTCCTCAAGCGTGAGGGCCTGTGGAAGGTGGTGGAAACTCCACCGCAGCCCCCTGAGGAGGATGAGGACGACGATGAAAAGCTGGCACTAGCAGAGGCCCAGCTTGAAAAGGATGAGAAAGCTTTGGCTACGATCATCCTTGGAGTGGACGACAGCCAGCTAGTCTACGTAGCTGATAAGGTGACGGCAAGTGAGGCGTGGAATGCGCTCAAGGCTGTCCATGTGCGAGAGACAGCTGGCTCGCTGATAACACTGACCAGGAGACTACCGGTGTCGGAAGAAACCGGGGGACTCCCTGGTAAACCACCTAAAATTCCTAACAGGCTGTTTCCAGGAGCTAGCCTTAAGAGGGAGGCCTGTGGAGGAAGAGGACAAAGTCTTTATAGTCCTGAGTTCCCTTGATGACAGCTATGATATGCTGGTCAACTCCCTCGAGTCTGTAGAGACTGATATGCTGACTCTGGAATACGTGACCGGACGGTTGTATGCAGAGGAGGACAGGCGTGCAGAGCGAAAGATGACCTCAGCCCAGCTGTTGGAGCATCCCAGAGGGAACAACAGCCGGGAAGAGCAGAGGTGTCGGGAGCCGGAGAAACAGCCAGGAGGAGCTGCTGCAGACCAGCCGGTGGTCAACAAAGTAAAAAGGTGTTTTTGCTGCAAGTCCAGTGGACATCTGCTGCGGGACTGCCCGAGAAAGCAACAAAAACAGCGGAAGCACAAGAGGCAGCAGAGAGACACCACCGCTTGGGTGTCTGCAGATAGTCAAGAAAATGAAGAGCTGTGGGTTCTGGACAGTGGAGCTTCTCAAACCTTTTGTAAAAGAAAAGGACTGCTAACTCATGCTAGGGCTTCAAACAAAAACATGTAAGTCTTGCTACGGGCCAGAAAGCTAATGTGGTTTGTGAGGGGGAGGTTGTGTTCCCACAGCTGGGACACACATTCAGGAATGTGTTGTGTGTGCCTAGTTTGCAAAACAATCTCCTGAGCATTCCTGATTTGGCAAAAGCAGGCTTTGAAGTAAATTTTGTGGGAGACCAGTGCCAGATAAAGCAAAATGGGGCAGTGTTGGCAAATGCTAGCCTTAGAACTAATATGTATGTACTGCAGTGTGAATCTAAGGTTGCAAATGTGCAAAATGTCCCGACCCATGATATGTGTATTCATCTCCTGCACAGGCGTTTGGCTCATGCTAGCTATAAGGTGCTAAACAAAACATTGGAGTTGTGTGGGGGGATGAAAAACATAAAAAGTTGTGATAATTACTTAGACTGCAATATCTGCAAGGAGGTTAAAAGCAGGGCTTGCCCAGTAGCAAGAGCAAGCCCAGAGAGAAACCAAAAAACCACTGGAATTGATTCATGCTGATGTAACTGGTCCTTTTCCACCTAGCGTCTCCCACAACAAGTACTGTTTGATCCTAGTGGATGATTTTTCTAGATTTGGCTGGGTCTATCCATTAAAGCAAAAGTCTAACGTTGCCCAAACTTTGAAGTTCTGGGTAAGAAGGGTAGAAAGGCAACTTGGTGAAAAGGTGTCCTCTATTCAATCAGACAGGGGAGGGGAGTTTATGGCAAGCTCCCTAAGAAGCTGGTTGCGTGCCCAAGGGATTAAACATAGACTTACCAATGTGGCCACGCCTCAGGAGAACGGAGTAGCAGAGCGTAGGGGAGGTGTCTTACAGACACAAATGAAAGCATTGTTAGCAGATGCAAATCTTCCAATTAAGTACTGGGCTGAAAGTATTAAGACAGCGAATTATATTGGGAATCGCTTGTGGTCAAGGGTACTAGATGACATACCCTATAAAATTCTCTATAACAAAAGTCCCAGTTTGCAACATTTAAGAATCTTTGGGACAAAGGCATGGGTTGACATACCTGTGAAAAACCGAAGAAAAGGTGGGAAAAGGACACAGCAGTTGCGCTTTCTTGGATATGAAAGTGGTACGAAAGCCTACAGGTTTGAAGATGATAAAAACCTTTTGAGTTATAGTCGATCAGCCAGCTTTAATGAGCAAAGAAATTGGGCCAAGATACATGCAAACCTGCTTCCAGAAAAAGTTTTACTGCCGAGCATACCTGATAAGGCAGCTGAAACAAAGCTAAGAATTGGCAGCTCTCCCAAAGAAACTGAAAGGGAGGAGGTAAAGGTTGAGCATTTTTCTCCAGCTGCTAGCATGGAGCAGGGGAGAGAAGAAAGTGCAACAGGGAAAGGAGGAGGTAAATCTCCAGAGTCAATCCACCCCAAAAGCTGTCCTGAAGGTAGCCCAGGGGGTGACATTAATGAACCAAGGAGGTCTGCAAGAAGTAATAAAGGTCAGCCTCCAGACCGTTATGGGTTCCCAGCCACCATAAACCAGGTTTGTGTAACTGAGCCAGAAAACTTTGAAGAAGTGCAAGAGTTACCTACTCTAGAGAAAGAGGCGTGGTTAAAGGCAATGCAGGCAGAGTATAACTCTCTGCTAAACAACAATGTGTTTGTACCTACAGAATTGCCTGAAGGTAAAAAGCCCATAAGCTGTAAGTGGGTTGTTAAAGTGAAAAAACTGGCTGATGGTAGTTGTCAGAGGAAAGCCAGGTTGGTTGCACGGGGCTTTACACAGAGGAAAATGATACATTATGATGAAGTGTTTGCCCCAACAGCAAAGGCTGAAACAGTAAAATCAGTTTTAGCAATGGCAAGTCTGAGAGGGTTAAAAGTTAATCATTTTGATGTTGCCTCAGCATATTTAAATGCTCCTATTGACGCCGAGGTATATTTACAGCAAATACCAGGTTATGAGCTAGAAAAAGACAGCATGGTGTTAAAACTGCAAAGGGCACTATACGGTTTACACCAAAGTGCACGTCTGTGGCATGAATGCATAGACACAACTTTGAAAAAGATGGGATTCAAACAAAGCCTGGCTGATTCCTGTTTATATTCAGCAATGGTGCAAGGAAGTGTTTGTTATTTACTTTTGTATGTTGATGATATTTGTCTAATAACAACTGCACAAAAGCAAGTGTCTTGGTTTATAAACAGCCTAGGTAACAAATACAAACTGAAGTATTTGGGAGAGATTCAAAATTACTTAGGAGTAGAGGTTCAGAGAAATGAAGAGGGGGTTTACTCTCTGAGTCAGAAGGAAAAAAATCGAAAAGTTGCTGAACACATATGGAATGGAGAGGGCAAATGAGGTTGACACTCCCATAACTACCCAGTACAAAAATGAACCAGAAGGGCAAAAATGTGAGAATGCAACAGCGTTTCATTCTCTGTTGGGTTCTCTGTTATATTTAAGTTGTTGGACAAGACCCGACATAACATTGGCAGTGCACGTGCAGACCCGGCTCAGAGAGATTGGGTAGCACTTAAAAGAATCCTAAGGTATCTGAAAGGCACAAAAGATTACAAACTGGTGCTGGATACAGGACATGATCAGCAAGTGTATGCATACGCTGATGCCAGCTGGGGAGACAGAGAAAATGGAAAGTCTACCACTGGCTATGCCATATATATTGGAAATGCCCTGGTTCAGTGGAAATCCCAGAAACAAACATTTGTTGCCACAAGTACTTGTGAAGCAGAGTACTCAGCCATAAGCGAATGTGTATCACAAATAGAGTGGTTTGCTTGCCTAACAAAAGAGCTAGGAATACCTTCTGAAATGCCAATCACTGTGCTAAGTGACAACATGGCTGCACAACAGCTTGCTAACCAACAGAACTTTAAGAGCAAAAGTAAACATATTGCTATAAGATACGGAAATGTGAAAAATGCTTTGGAAAGAAATGTGTTAAAGGTACAGCACTGTAACACAAAATGTAATGTGGCAGATTTGTATACAAAATGTTTGGATGCTCCTAAATTTCGAGACTTAAGAGAATTATTGGGTCTCAAGCCTTTGACTTAAGGAGGAGTGTTGGGATTCGCAGGATACTGGATAAGTCTGCAGGCTTCAACAGGATGATGCAATACTCTGCTGGGTCGGAGTGACTCAGCAGGAGTGTGATTAGTGTAATTGGCTATCACCTGTTTTAAAAAGGAAAGCCTGTTTAACAGTGGTTTGGTGGTTGTGCTGTAGTGTGGTGGTGCTGTGGTGGAGAGTATTCGTTTGTAAGTACTCTGTATGGACTGTTTCTTTTGTATATAGCCTGTGTATAGCTCACATTAAAAGGACTGCACTGAAAAACCTGGAACTCTTAGTTTTTTGCTGAAAACGCCGCGTGGAATACGCGACAGTGTTGTGGCACAAACCCAAAACAAAGAAAGACTTGCAGAGATTCTAGGGGTTCACAAACTACTACCGCAAGTTCCTGCCAGACTATTCAAGGCTAACTACACCTCTCACAGATTGAGGGGCAAAAAGTCTTTCCAGTGGACAGCTGAGGCATGACGGGCATTTGAACAGCTCAAAACCATGTTCTCTTCAGAGGTATATCTAGCACATGCAGACCCGCACAGGCCACTAATCGTGGAAATGGATGCTTCAGACAGGGTGATGGCTGCGGTGTTGCTGCAGGCTGACCCGGGTGGCAACCTTCATCTGGTCACCTTCCACTCTAGGAAGCTGAATCCTTCTGAGCAGAACTACACCATTTGGGAGAAGGAACTTTTAGCTATCAAGGAAGCTTTTGAAGTGTGGAGACATTTCCTGGAAGGGGTGCAGCACCAGGTAGAGGTGCACACTGACCATCGTAATCTAGAGTATTGGCAGACGGCAAGCTGTTTGAAACAGAGACAGACTCACTGGGCGCAGGTCTTTGCCAGGTTTGATTTCAGAGTCCAGTATGTGGCTGGGAGTCAGAATCAGGGGGCAGATGCCGTTTTGAGGAAGCCAGAGTACCAGGAGCTTGAACCAGTCTCAGTATATAGGCATATCTTGAAGCCAACACACCTGCAGTTGGCTGTAGGATCGGTAGGGGATAGCACAGAATTTCTACAGCGGACAAGAGATGATAACTTCGCTGGAGGCAAATTAACTGCGTTGTAAGGAGAGACTAAGAATGCTCCAACTACTACACAATTGCACTCATTTCACAAGCTAGCAAGGTTATGCTTAAGATTCTACAAGGAAGGCTCAAGCAGTATATGGACCGAGAACTCCCAGAAGTGCAAGCTGGATTTAGAAGAGGCAGAGGAACCAGAGACCAAACTGCAAACATACTGAAATATACTCTGAGTCGCAAAGTGATTTCATGCTCTTTATTCAGCTCATAGTGGTGAGGAGGAATGAATGAAAGTCCCCTCACAGTATCTGCTTTATATACATTATTTACACAATGGGCTGCACGTGATTGGCTAATCCCGGAATTCTACTGTAAGCCAATCAGGTTGTGGATTCACTTATCTCTGGAGCATGATTGGGTGGTTCCTGCCAACCAATCATACTGCTGCATTGTTCTAGGACCAATCAGACTGCTGCAATTTGGATCCTATTGTTCTAGGACCAATCAGACTGCTGCACTTTGGATCCTATTCAATTCAGTACATAACACCCCTCCCCTCTAAGTTCCAGTCCTGCCCGGGAGGTCGCATTCATATTCCTTGAGTTACGCCGGCGGCCTACGTGTGCGTTGCGGCCTGGGGTGTTCCCTGGTCCGAGGTTCAGGTTCTGGCTCGTGTTCCAAGGATGCTGGCTGTGATGGGCCTGATTGGTCTGGTGCAACCGGCTCGCTCAGTCGTGGTTCTGGTTCCGGTGTCCTTTCGGCCTCACGGGTCCTCTCTGTATTTACTGATTCTGCCTCTCCTGCTGGCCCCTCCTGCTCTATGGGCCTCACTGCCCCGCTGTTCCCTTGGGACTCCTCTGACCTGTTCTCCTCCTGGTTTTCTCCCAGGAATCGTCGCCGTATCGTCGCCAGCATTGCCCCCCATCCGTTAGCACCTCGTACGACACGGGGCCAGTGACCCTGGTGACTGTGGCGGGTACCCAAGCTGGGCCTGCCCCAAAATTCTTTGCGTACACTGGGTCCTGGGCCTCGAAGGTCCGGGGGTTCCTGCCTTCCCCCACCACTACCTCATCCTGAGCTCTATCGGGGTGAAGGCGGTCCAATCTGATTGCAAGGCGCCGACCCATTAGTAGTTCAGCGGGGCTCCGGCCAGTCGTTGAGCTGGGGGTGCTGTGCTGTGCTAGAAGGAATGTGGCAAGGCGGTACTCCCAGTCCCCATGCGTCATGCGGCGAAGGGTGTCCTTGGTGGTCCGCACCATGCGTTCTGCTTGGCCATTGGTGGCAGGGTGGAACGGCGCTGAACGGATGTGGCGGATGGCGTTCTGCACCGTGAAGGTTTGGAATTCTCCTGATGTAAATGCAGTCCCGTTGTCTGAGACGAGAGTGTCAGGGAGCCCGTGGGTTGCAAACAGCCTGCGTAGAACCCGGATGGCTGCGGACATGGAAGTGGACGGTACCAGTGCGACTTCCAGCCATTTGGTGTAGGAGTCCACCACTATGAAGAATGTTTTCCCCTGAAAGGGGCCAGCGAAATCCACATGCAGGCGTGACCATGGTGCTCGGGCGGACTCCCAGGACTGGACTGGGGCCCTTGGGGGATCTGGGCGGGATTCTTGGCAGGCCTGGCAGTGTTTGACCCAGGCCTCTATCTCTCCATCGATCCCCGGCCACCACACATAACTCCTGGCAAGGGCCTTCATTCTTACTACCCCTGGATGTGTCTCGTGTAGGGCTGTGAGGACCCTTTTGCGGAGGGGCTGGGGAACAACGACTCTGCTTCCCCATAACAGGCACCCCTTGTGGGCCGACAGTTCATGTTTGCGGGTTGCGTAGCCGGCGAATTCTGGCCCGGGGCTGCTGCTGGGCCATCCCCTCCACACCCAGTCCAGGACCCGGGAGATGACCCTATCTTTCTTGGAATGGTGTGCAACTTCTTGTGCCTGAATGGGGCGGTCGGGAAGCAGCTCCAGGCTCATAACCTCTTGTGCAGGTGCTGGGTCAGGGCCTGTTTCCGGTAGTGGTAGCCTGCTGAGGGCGTCCGCATGGCCCATCGCCTTCCCAGGTCGGTGAATCAGTGCATACTGGTAGCTGGCAAGGAAAATTGACCACCTGAGGACGCGAGGAGACAGCACTTGGGGGGGTCTGCTTTTCAGGGGCAAACAAGCCAAGCAATGGCTTGTGGTCAGTCACCACGGTGAAGGGCCGCCCGTACAAGAAATCATGGAATTTTTTTACTCCCTTCACGATTGCAAGCCCCTCCTTGTCGATTTGCGAGTAGTTCCGCTCGGTTGCGTTGAGTGTCTGGGAAAGGTAGGCCACCGGTACCTCTCTTCCATCTGGGAGTTGGTGCCCCAGGACAGCGCCAATGCCATAGGGTGAGGCGTCGCATGCTAGCACCACCGGCAGCCTCTCGTCGAAGTGTGCCAAGACCGAGTTTGAGACAAGCAAGTCCTTGACTGCCTGGAATGCGGCCTCCTGGCGCTGGCCCCACACCCAAGGGGCCCGCTTGTCCAGGAGTCAGTGTAGGGGCTCCGCTACTGCCGCCTTGTGGGGAAGGAAGGAATGGTAAAAGTTCAATAGTCCCAAGTAGGCCTGAAGTTCAGTTTTGCTCTTGGGCGCTGGGGCATCACAAATGGCCCGTACCTTGTCCCCAGTCGGGTGGACCCCTTCTGCGTCCACCATAAATCCCAGAAAGTCCACCTGAGGCACTCCTAGTAAACATTTTTCCCGCTTCACCTTGAGACCTGCCGTCTGGAAACGGTGCAGAACGGTGCGGAGGCGGTCCTCAAACTCCTCTGGTGTGGGCCCGGCAATCAACACATCATCGAAGAAGGGGGTGACGCCAGGAATCCCTTTAAGGAGAGAGTCCATTAGATTCTGGAATATGCCTGGTGCCACACTGACCCCGAATTGCAGCCGCTTTACCCTGAACGCTCCTCTGTGCGTCACAATCGTCTGTGCCTCTGCTGTGGCCTCATCTACTGGCAGCTGTTGATATGCTTGGGCCAAGTCCAGCTTGCCAAAAATTTTCGACCCAGCCAGGGTGGCAAGGACATGGCTGACCACTGGCACTGGGTATGCGTGGGCCGTGAGGGCCTTGTTTATGGTACATTTGTAGTCTGCGCAGATGCGGACCGAACCATTAGGCTTGACGGGTGTGACGATTGGGGTTTCCCAGGGGGCATTAGGCACCGGCTCCAGCACTCCTTGCTCCACGAGTTGGTCCAATTCCTCGTCTATACGGGGTTTCAAGGCGAACGGGACCCGGCGGGCCTTGAGCCTGACCGGTCGTACTGTGGGGTCAAGCTGTAGCGCAATGGGGGGGCCCGTATACTGTCCCAATTTCCCGTCGAAAACCCCTGGAAATTCCTTGCATATGGCGTCTACGTCCACTTGTAAGGTAGTGTGGTTCACCCCGGTGACAGCTAGCCCCAGTGGTCCAAACCATGCCAATCCCAGTAAGCTAATGTAGGGGCCCTTGACCACAAGCAAGTCCAGTTGCCGCGTCCGCCCTCGGTATTGCACCCTGAAGGTCCCCACCCCCATTGTGGGGACCTTACGTTTCTGGAAGTCCCGTAGGGTGAATGGGGCCGGCCTGAGTTTGGGACCCCCAGTAGGACACAGTTTCCTTAAGGTCCTTGCCGAGATTATGGATAGAGTTGAACCCGTGTCAAGCTCCATGCGGCATGGGGTCCCCTCTATCTGTACCTCTACATAAATTTTCTCTACGTTGGGGTGGGGCAACTGGTATACCTGGCAGTCCGTGACCTCCGTCGAGTTGCCTTGGTGCGTTGGGCCCCGGGACCTGGGGCTCTTGGATTGGTCATCTGATGCCTGGTGTCGGGTGAGCCGAGCCCGACACACCCGGGCGATGTGTCCCAATTTTCTGCACTGCCTGCACTCTGTGTTGCGGAAACGGCAAGTCCTCCTCTCGTGACTCTCCCCGCAGCTTGCGCAGTTTCCTCCTTCTCGTCGAGGCAGCTGTGGTCTGTGCGCTGCTTGAGTGCGCTGCTGTACTCGGTGCACCTCCTCCCTGTCGGATCCTGAGTCGTCGGTGAGGTCTTCGTGGTGGACCCTCGGTTGGGATGGCAGGCTCGGCTGTGCCTCTTGCGTCGACCTCTCGGCAGCTTCCGTTGCCAGGGCCTCCTCCAGAGCGACCTGGAACGTTAGGTCCTTCTTAGCGTAGAGGCGTCGTTGCAGCTTCTCATCCTTCAGGCCACCGACGAGGCGGTCACGAAGCATGTTCTCCAGCTCTGAGAAGTTGCAGAACCGGGCAGCTTGGCGGAGAGAGGTCACAAACCCAGTTATGGTTTCCCCAGGGGCTTGCCGCTTTGCGTAGAAGGCATTTCGACGAGCCACCCCTGAGGGCTGCGGCGAAAAATGCCCCTTCAGCTGTTCCATTATTGTTTTGTATGGAACAGTAGCGACGTCTTCAGGCGCAAGGAGAGCCCGGGCGACTTCAAACGTCTCCTCTCCGCAGACGCTGAAGAATATCGCCCTCTTCTTGGCGTCTTCTTCGTTGGTGACCCCTTGGGCTTCTAGGAGGAAGGTGAAACGGGAGGCGTATGCTTCCCAGTCTCCAGATGCTGGATTGAATGGCGAGAAGCTGCTGTTGGCTGCCATTCTGAGTTCCTTGTGTCCCGGAGCTGAAGCCTGGATACACGGTGCGAGGCAGCGGTGCGGCAGGTGGCGGGTGCTGCGGTGCTGTGTGTGGCAGTCAGCTCAGCGGGATCCCACCTTCGTCGCCAGTGAAATATACTCCGAGTCGCAAAGTGATTTCATGCTCTTTATTCAGCTCATAGTGGTGAGGAGGAATGAATGAAAGTCCCCTCACAGTATCTGCTTTATATACATTATTTACACAATGGGCTGCACGTGATTGGCTAATCCCGGAATTCTACTGTAAGCCAATCAGGTTGTGGATTCACTTATCTCTGGAGCATGATTGGGTGGTTCCTGCCAACCAATCATACTGCTGCATTGTTCTAGGACCAATCAGACTGCTGCATTCTGAATCCTATTGTTCTAGGACCAATCAGACTGCTGCAATTTGGATCCTATTGTTCTAGGACCAATCAGACTGCTGCACTTTGGATCCTATTCAATTCAGTACATAACACATACGCTGGATTATGGAGAAAGCTAGAGAGTTCCAGAAAGACATCTACTTTTGCTTAATTGACTATGCAAAAGCCTTTGACTGTGTCGACCACAGCAAACTATGGCAAGTTCTTAAAGAAATGGGAGTGCCTGATTACCTCATCTGTCTCCTGATAAATCTCTATGTGGGACAAGAAGCTACAGTTAGAACTGGATATGGAACAACTGATTGGTTCAAAATTGGGAAAGGAGTACGGCAAGGCTGCATATTGTCTCCCTGCTTATTTAACTTATATGCAGAATTCATCATGCGAAAGGCTGGGCTGGATGAATCCCAAGCCGGAATTAAGATTGCCGGAAGAAATATCAACAACCTCAGATATGCAGATGACACAACCTTGATGGCAGAAAGTGAGGAGGAATTAAAGAACCTTTAATGAGGGTGAAAGAGGAGAGCACAAAATATGGTCTGAAGCTCAACATAAAAAAATGAAGATCATGGCCACTGGGCCCATCACCTCCTGGCAAATAGAAGGGGAGGAAATGGAGGCAGTGAGAGATTTTACTCTCTTGGGCTCCATGATCACTGCAGATGGTGACAGCAGTCACGAAATTAAAAGACGCCTGCTCCTTGGCAGAAAGGCGATGGCAAACCTAGACAGCATCTTAAAAAGCTCATGCAGTTACTCAAGGTGGAAATCTGCCTTTCTTCTGTCAGGCATCCCAAGACGAATGGAGAGTCAGAGAGGACTAACGCTACATTGCAGCAATACCTGAGGTGTTATGTAAACTACTAGCAAGATGATTGGGTAGCCAAGCTCCCCTTAGCGGATCCAGTGCGCCTACAATAACACCCTGCACATTTCAACTCAGCAGACCCCCTTCATTAGCTACAGATGCCATCCTCACTCCCATCACCAACTGACACCTTGTCAGTGCTAGCCGCAGAAGAATTCATAAAGGAGTTGGCAGCCATCCATGAGTTACTAAAGGAGCATCTGAACTGTACCAAAGAGGCCTATAAGCAGGCAGCTGATGCTCACCACCAGCCTGGCCGTGAGATCAAGGTGGGGAATCAAGTGTGGTTGTCAACATGCGATTTGCCGCAAACAGGCAGATGCAAGAAATTAGAGCATCAGAGAGTGGGTCCGTTTGAAGTGATAGACTAGATTAATCCTGTGACTTTTAGACTCAAGTTGCCTGCATTCATGAAGATTCACCCCATGTTCCACAGATCTTTGTTATCGGCGGTGGTGCCTGCACATCCGTATCAGACTCCTACGGAAGCTCCTCCACCTCCTGTCATAGTGGAAGGAGAGGAGGAATATGAGGTAGAGCAGATTTTAGACTCTCAGTGGCGACGGAAGAAGTTGTAGTACTTGATTGGGTGGAAAAGGTATGGGTCAGCAGAGCGATCATGGGAGTATGCAGAGCAGGTTCATGCACCCTAATTGCAAAGGGTGCATGCAGGTCACCCCCATAAACCCAAACTGGCTGAGTGGAGGGAGGAGGAGGAGAGCTTTAGAGGAGGGGGGGTGTCAGAGACCAGACTGAGGATTACAGCTCTGAAGAGGAATGGTGGGAACCTCCACCTCTTCCTGCTCCTGACCAGGATCCTGAAGCTGCCCTAGAACAATGGAGTAGTATAGATTTAGAGAATTAGTTTGCAGAGGGACATAGTTTGGAAAACAACAGCTGGGCAAAGCTGAGTGGGGAACAGCTAGGAAAAGCAGAACAGGAAGAGAGAGAGATAACTCACTCCCCTTCGCTGGAAAGTGTCCAGCCAATATCTCCCAGGGTAAGGAGAGCTGCTATGCAGAAGGCTCAGTGGTTGCAAGATCAGGTGGCAAGAAGGGGAAGTGATGAAGATAAAGTGGGGGTAAGTAGGAGGGAAGCTTAATTGGGAGCACCTTTCCTCCAAGAATGGCTGTGTTGTTCTTTTGCTCTGATCATTAAACAATCTTAAACTGGTAAGGGACTCTAATTGCTTTGTTCTGCTGATGCATGGCCAAAGGGAGGGAGGAAGCCATTTCTCCGAAGCTTGACACTGGGTGCCTTACCAGCTCTTAAGTCCAACACTGCAACCATTGTACAGTTATTAATAAATTTATTACCTGCAGGTCCAGGGCTTCCAGGTGACACCTATACATGGGGAACTGTCTGAATTTCCAGGGAAAGGGAATATGTGACTTACAGCTCTTTCTCCACATAACTCTGCATCCAGCTGTGGGGGACGCCCCTGCTCAGGTGCTCCTGCCCTCTCCCCCACACCCACTGTGGTCAGTGGAAGAATGGGAGCTCCCCTGTTGAATGGGTCTCTGTAGACAGGTGCCATGTGCAGAGTGAATGACCCTCATTCATGAAAAAAGTGAAACTCTTCAGGCACCAGGCGGCACAACATCATGTCAGCCACCTCATACTTGCATTATCCTCAAGGGCCATTCTTGTGTGTGTTGGGAGCTGCTCAGGGTGGTGGATGCTAGACTTTCCCAGAGAGTTGAAGGCATCATGATGCATCATTGGCTATGGTGTGTTTTCATATTGCACCAAAAGCCCAAACAAGCCTGGAGGATGCAGACTAGCTGCCAAATCGTTTTTAATTATTTTCTAAATTTTACCAACTCAACCACAAATTAAAGCTAATTTAATACAATTTTTCCAAAGATTGGTTTCCCGCACACCATCGTCAATGTGTCCATAATTTCCTCTTGTTGCTGCATTATTTTCCCAGTTATTTCTAACTCACATTCCATTCCTTGCAATTAACCTTCTTGTAAGAATAACGGAGACGACAGGAGGTTGAATGCAGGTGAGCTGTGCAGGAGCAAGCTGACAAGCATGCTCCAAACAAGCTGCCGGCTAGCTCTGTAGAGGCTCCTTTTATTAGCAGAAGTCAACAATTGGAAACAGTAGTGAAACCACCCTGAACTTAACGTTTTTCCATCTAAGCACATTTCCAGCGTTTGCAAATACACGTGTCAGCAGGTGTTTCCCTCAGATGTTCCCCATCTTGATTACGTCTGCGTTCCCGGTCATGCTCCAGCCAAGTGTTATGTCTAACAAACAAATTGTGAAAAGACAAAAGGTCGGGAAAACCCCTGTTTTCTAGCCAAGAAAGCAAAAGGTCAGGGAAAGCTGGCACAACGCTCTTTGACATACTGTTGCACGTCTGGTGTGAGGTTTGCTTTCGCAAAGTGGAGCGTTACCTCCACACTTCTATTACAATTTTTTAAAAAACTTATTATCCTTAACCATCAGCTATCCACTTGCCAATTATTGCACATACAATATTTTAACATTTCCAGTATCTACAAGTGAGGTTACTAAACAAATTATCAATCCACAATAAATCAATAAGTATTATTTATAAAATTAAATTCCTTTCCTTCTGCATGTATGAAAATATAGGAATTCTTATTGCCCCACATTTGAACTATAAATTGAGCCCAAAGTTAATTTTTGACAATTTAAGATGCCTTTCAGGAAAATAAAATGTCCTCCTCGGTCTTTTAAAATGTCTTCTTTGAAATGTAATATGTGGAGAGATCCAAATATTGAATTTCCAGCAGCAGAGTGCAATGTCACCTTAGATTGATTCATTAATGGCTTTGATTCTAATTGTTTTTTCATTGGGTTTCTTGTAGGAAAATACACTCTGAAGGTTTTTGTTTCAATTCATTCCAAACCCTTCTCCTTTTAATCTGATTTCCCAGGCCGTACACATTCCATGAGCAGATTTTATTGCTCATGTTAACATTTGAGTATAATGCTTTTTATATTGGGCATTTATCCACATGCAAAGTTTTTTATAACTACTGTGCATACAAAGATTACTTAGGCCTTGCACCTGGTACTCCAACGCATTATAACTTTTATCAGGTTTAAGTTTTTATTCTTTTAAAAAGTTATTATCTCTTCCAAGTTTGTTTAGTCTCCTGAGTTCAAGTTGTTTAGGGCTTTGTGGATTAGCACAAGAACCTTGAACTTGGCATGGTAAGAAATTGAGGAAGAGCTGTAGCTCAGCAGTAGAGCCTTGTATGCAAAAGGTCCCAGGTTCAATTCCTGGAATCTCCAGGTAGGGTCAGGAATGTTCCCTGCCTGAAACCATGGAGAGTCACTGCCAGTCAGTGTGGACCATACTGAGCTAGATGGACCAAGTATAACGCAGTTCCCTATGTCCATAGTTAAGCCAGCCTTTAATTCAGAACCACAAAGACTGGAATCTTAGTTCATTTTTAGGGGAAGGGCACAGCACAGTGCCCCATAGTGGTACAACACACACTTTGCATGCAGGAGGTCCCATGTTTAATCCCTGGTCTCTCCAGGTAGGGTTGTGTGATATCACTGCCTTAAACCACGGAGAACCACTGTCTGTCAGGGTTGACAGTACTGAGCTAGATGGACTAATGGTCTGACTCGATATGAAGAAGCTTTCTATATTACCTTTTAATTCATCTCTTTACTTTTAGGGGAAAGACCATAGTTCAGTGGTTGAACAACTGCTTTACATGAAAAAGGTCCCAGGTGCCATCCTTGGCATCTCCAGGGAGAGATGGGAAACACTGCCATCTGAAACCCTGGAGAGCTGTTGCCAGTTAGCAACACTGAGCTAGATGGAATAATGGTCTGACTTGGTGTAAGGCAGCTTCCTCCTACATTCCCAAATTGGTAACTGGTAGCGATTGAGGCAGTAATAAGACTGGAAGAGAGTAACCCATGAGGGGACTTAATCTGAAGCCTCATTTTATAAGTGCACAACTGGGTAAACAGGTGCATGTGCAATTAACCGCTCCCTTCACAGTACACTTGTGCACCCCAGCACACCATTCCTCTCAGTTAATTCCTCAAATAGGTCTTTGGTGATTAGAGAAAGAATAATAAAAGAATAGAGTTGTAGAGTTGGAAAAGACCCTGAGGTGTTGGGTGATAATGCCGAGGCCTGGTGCCTCCCCCCAACGCAGCATCGCCCGGGATTCTTCACTCCAGTCTCCCGTCACGCTGTTGTGGCCCATATCCAGGGACATGAGCACACGATGAGCAGAGTTCAAAACACAAGCTCAGCCTTGAGGAGTAACATCTAAGCCAAATTATTACAAATTAAATCAAACGTAACAGAACAAAGAAAACATGGTTCCTCTCTCTGTCTTCTTCGGAGAGAGAGCTGCAAAAGCTATACAGAGCGGAAACAGGGTATCTCCCTTTTTGCCCACAAGACTCCAATAATCAGTGCTGGAATGTAAACAGACACGTGACATGGAACAATCCCACACACACATCTGCAGCTCAGGAGGAATGGAATTCTGAACATCCTCCCCCATTTCATGTAACCCACTGCTGCAGTATTTCAGCCTAACTGCAACCGCTGTACATAAACCTGAAGTTGTTCCCT
The DNA here is from genome assembly GCF_965112155.1 of Podarcis liolepis. Classification (NCBI taxonomy): domain Eukaryota; kingdom Metazoa; phylum Chordata; class Lepidosauria; order Squamata; family Lacertidae; genus Podarcis; species Podarcis liolepis. The sequence goes on from NC_139568.1 coordinate 10,782,245, forward strand.
GTCAAAACTTTTGACAACAAATCTGCTATCGGACAGATGGTCTCACATTTCACTCTAGATTACTTTGGTATACAGAGGAGTTCATGGTTGACTCAATGACTACAAGGTTCCCAGGTTCTGTGGCTGCAAACCAAGCCCAATTCATCGCCCCTTCACCAGCGTGCTTGACAGTTGGTATGAAGTGTTTGTGCTGATAAACTGTGTTTGGTTTTTGCTGAACATAGCAATGTGCATTATGGCCAAACACCTCCACTTTGGTCCCGTCTGTCCAAAGGACATTGTTCCAGAAGTCCTGTGGCTTGTTCAGATGCAACTTTGCAAACCAAAACCGTGCTGCTATGTTCTTTTTAGAAAGAAGAGGCTCTCTCCTGGCAACCCTTCCAAACAAACCATACTGGTTCTGTCTTCTTCTAATTGTACTGTTCTGAACTTTGACATTTAACATGCTAATTGAGGCCTGTAGAGCCTGAGATGTAACTCTTTTGTTTCTTGAATTTTATCTAAGCATTGCACAGTCTGACATTGGGGTGAATTTGCCGGGACATCCGCTCATGGAAAGATTGGCAACTGTCTTGATTGTTTTTGTTAGGTGTGCGTGCAGGAGCCAGGCCCTGTGACCAATAGGACTTTGTAGGACTGGGGCCTTCCTAAGTTTCTTCTGAAGAGGCAAGGCGCGGCCTCACAGGTGAGGCTGATTGGTAACTCATAGCACCTGGTGGCAAGAGCTGGGAAGGCATATAAGGTCAGCATTTCCCTTCGGCTCTCTGCCGCAGCAGCACGCTTCATTCCTTGCTGCGTTTGGCTTCTTGCTTCCTGACCCTTGGACCCTTGGCTTCTTGACTCCCGGCTCTCTGACACTCGGACTCTTGGCTTTCTGACTCCTGGCTTCTGGATATATGAATAATTATATGAATATATGAATAATTAACATTCTTACATATCTAAATACAAATAAGGCAGACTCTACCCATTATATCTATATACACACTGAAATTAACTTTAAGTATTCCCAATCAAAAAATTATTATTTGAAAATATTCAAAAAAGGAAGTAGAGAAAAAAAGGAGAAAGGTGTAAAGTAGTTCTATCAACAGTAAAAAGGATTCAGAAAGGGTAGGCTCAAATATATACCAATAGCCAACAATTAATAATATAATATTAGCACTAACGGTAAGAAAAGAAAAAGAAAACTACTTAATACACTCAACAATAAAACAGAAATAAATAACGAAAAAAGGGGGGAAAGCAAATGCACGACTTCCGCTCTGTAGGAGACGCAAACATTCACCCCTTTGAGCTCCTAGGTTCACATATATATATAATAGGAGCTTTTAACTTGGCACATAAGGAGCCCTTTATATACATAAGAAAACAACATATATTACTTAGTTTGATACTTATTAAATGGCAAATCAATATCTCCACGGACGTTCAGCTTTTATAGTAATATTTATTGTACCACCGCCATTATTAAATTGCTAATTTATCTGGGGTTTCATAGCTCTATACTAAGGAAGCTTTGTTCAGAGGGTGAATCAACATGAGTCAGTGGTTCTTCAATGAGGAAAGTCAAGTTGAAAGAGAGCTTCAAAATGGTGGGTGGCTGCCCCGCCCTTTTCCAAGTCAAGTAGGAGAGGGAGGAAGGGAAAAAATAGCCCCCTTACCCTTCACCTTGGCTCTTTATCCACATTTATTGCTTGTAAATAGGATATCACATTATCATGGTTTTGAAAGCGGCACAGTTCATCATTTATCTTTAGGCAGAAATTAGCCGGGAATATTGTGAAATGCTGTATTTTTAATTCCCTTGCTAGCTTACGAGCAGGAGCAAATAGTCGTCTCTTTTCTGCCACCACTGGAGCATAATCTGGGAAAATATAAATTTTGTTTTTCCTCCATTCAAGGGCTTTAGCATTTGATTTCCCCCGGAAATTTTTAAGGATATCATCTCGCACCCTTGTGCGTGCAAATTGAATTATTGTTATATATGTTTCCCCTCTTGCTTTCTTGGTTTTCAGTGGGAAACTTTTAACACCATTTATCTCCATCCTTAAATCCAGTTGTTGTAGCTCCAGCAGTTCTGTTAAACAGTTCACAGTATATTCAATTGCCTGAATTCCTTCAGGTGGATGGTTTTTAAAACCTATAAGTTTAAGGTTGTTCCTTCTAAGTTCAGATTGCAGTTGGAGTAAGCATTTGTTGGTCTGGTTCTGAGCTGCAAATGAAACTTTCTCCAAGACATTAACACACTGTTTAATTGTATCCATGCGCAATGTTAAGACTTGTAAATCAATTCTCATTTGTGAAGTGTCTTGTTTAATCGCTGAAATTTCTGTCTTAAGCGCCCCCATGTCTTCTTTTATTTGGTTTTCCTGCTCCAGTTCCAATGCTCTGTTAGAACTGATGCATCTCACTTCATTTGTTTTGAGACCGTGTTATTATTTGACTTGGTCTTCTAGCCCTACGCAAGCCCACAGCGTCTTTTTGAAATTCGATATTCCCCAGCTGGTAAAGTGCCGATAAGCTCAGTTATAGTTGTTCTGAAATTCCCTCCACAGCTTTCCTCCAGTCCATAAATCATTAAATAGGTTTTAATCACCTTTAATTTATGCTTCTCCTTGCATTCTTGCTGCGGAGCTTCTCAGCGTGTCTGCTCACACCTCCATCTCAAAAGCGGAAGTGATGATTAATAGCAAATATTTAAAAAGCTACAATGGGACCAATAATAATATCAGATCATACTATGCTAGAAACCACATTGCAACTCTTACCAGAAGTTAGAGAAAGGCTTACTTGGAGATTAGAATCTGCCCTGTTACACAAAAGGGATGTATTTGATAAAATTAAGGCAAGAATAGAATAATTTTATATCCATAATGATCCTGCACAATATGAAGAGGCCTTACTATGGGATACACTAAAGGCTGTTCTTACAGGTGAATTTGTAAGTATAAGCATCTGTATTAAAAAGGAAAGAACCAAAATAAGAGACACTTTAATGACAGAGATCATTAAACTTGAACTGCATAAACAAATTGGGAACAAAAAAAATCACATAGCAAATTAAATACAGAAAAGAGCTGAATTACAGACACTAGCAATTGCGAAAATATCTGTCTCTGTACAATAGCTAAATCAAAAATTTAATGAATTTGGTGCTAAAAATTCTAAATTATTAGCATATTAGTTAAAACAGTGAAATCTCAAAAATAGAATCAAGTCTCTAAAAACAATGGCTCACAAATATTTCATTCTAAATTGTTCAGAAATTAATTCAAAACATTTTATAATAAACTATATACAAAGGAAAACTTGAACTTGGGTTCAATCCAACAATACATAGAAACTAGTATGTTAGAGAAAATTACAGATGAACAAAAGCAGTCCTTAGCAGCACCAGTAATGCTGGAAGATATAACTAAAGCAATCAAGAAACTTGAACCACATAAAGCATCAGACATGGGTGGTTTACCTGGAAAATTAAAAAAAAAACAAACAAAAAACAACTGAGATATTGCCCCATATGCAAAGATTGTTTTACAGTGTATTGCCTGGCAAGACAGTGCCTAAATCATGGAAAGATTCTATAATCGTTGTGATACTGAAACCAGGTAAAGATCCAGAAAATCTAGAACCATGCAGGCCTATCTCCTTAATTGGACAAGATGCAAAAGAATTAACAAGCATATTAGAAGATAGAGTGGCAAAATACTACCAAACGTAATCCACATTGCTCAAGCGAGGTTTGTAATGGACACATAGCAGATCCTATACAGAAAATACTGAATGCAGCGTACAATGAAAAAGCCTCAGGAATACCCTGTGCAATAGCCTCTCTAGATGCCCACAAGGTTTTTGACAAATTTCATTGAAAATATTCCAGCTGCTATCTTTGGAAATGACCTTATACTAATTTTTAAAAATCTGCACAGCAGTAGCAGAGCAGGAATACAGGTAAATGGACAAGACTCAGAATACTTGAGCATGCAAAGAGGCACCAAACAAGGATGCTCTTATTATTTGCAGTGTCAATGGAAGCACTGGCTAGTGTTATCAGAACTAATCAGAAAATAAAAGGAATATTAAGAAATGGACGTAGAATATTATTGAACCTCTTTGTGGATGATATTGCCCTGATGATTTTGGTTTTTTTTTAAAAAAGATATTTTATTAGAGTTTTCCAAATTATAACAAGAAAAATGAAAAAGAAAAAAGAAAATACAAAAAAGAAAAACATACAAAATAAAAACAGTTAAAAACACATTAATTTTCATAACATATCTGTCAGCATCGCCCTAGAGCCAGTGCGCCAACTGGACTCATGCACCTCAACCCCGACTGGGCTAGGCGAGCTAGGTAGCACCGCCAGAGACCTCCTTTCTCACAGGAACAGGTCACAGTGCTGTGGACTCTCAGCTTAGAGCTGAGAGCACCGGATTCACTGTCTCAATAATACAGTCGTTGCGCAGCAGAGTTTTGCAGAGTCTTGCAGAGTATAAACCACTCGGAGAGCAGCTCTGTAGAATATCTTCCTTTTATTCTGTAACTACAACTATGATACAAAACTATATACAGAGCTGAATATTCTAAGCATAAATCAATGCTACACTGAGAGTCTGCAGCTGCACTTAGCAGCAATCTTATCTCTAGAATCTCTAACACTCTCACTTTCTCCGATACACCGACTGACTGACTCTCTCTCACACACACAGATATGTTGCTGGGCAGAATAAGTAGATAGGCAGGACACGCCTCCTTCTCTCTGGAGAGTCAGCAGAGACCATCAGGAGATCATCAGGAGATTCTTGGGTATGGGAGGGGTGAAATCTCCTCAATATCTTCCATACACTTATTTTCCCAGACCTCCTCATACCTCCCTTTTTTGTATTCCAGTTCAATTTGTTAGTTCAGCAAATCCTTACCATCAAGTTTTTACCCTATTCTAATCTTTCATTACATTACCTTACTCTATTCTCCTCATTGTCCTATAAAAACCTTAACCTAAATCTTATTTTTAATAACTTCTCTTAACCATTATATTCTTTCCTAATCCCTTAAACTTTTATACCAGAGCCAAGCAGTTTCATTTCATACATCCATCTAGTATTCATCAATTATGTAGGATAATCCTAATAGCAAAAAAGAAAAAAAGAAAATCTTCATCCAACGTCCCATCCCCCAGGTCCCGGGTTTGTCAGTCCATTTATCCCATTAAACTGGCAAATTAACCTGGTGATCTTATATCCGAGGCTCTTAAATCTCTTCCACGTCCCTTCCACTGTTTTTCTTCATATTTTCTTTTCACTCGTGTGATCTCCAATTTAATAATGCTTTTGCCTCCTTCCAACCAAAAGGTCCCTTTTCCACAGTCCAAACTGAGCTCCATGTAGTACTTAAAAGCATGTTTCAAAGCCCCTCCAGACTTTGGAATCCCCATATCTCCAAGCCTCTCACAGTCCACTACCAGACTCGGAAAGTCCATATGTCCCTGCTCAGGGGGGTCAATCCAACCCCCCATTTCCAGTCCGACCCAAACTACTTCTTTCCGAGTCTGATTTTTTTGAAAGCCAGTTGCCAATTCCAAAGATTCATGTTCCTGCAGGGCCGCAACCTCCGTCTGTGGCTCCATTTCTGACTCCCAAGGTTCAGCAGAATCCTCTTCTTTCATCTGTTCTGACAAGGCACAATCTTGGTATAAATCCTGGGTAAACTCCATACTTTTTTCTACTGCCTGTCCAAGATTTCCCACAGTCTGCTTAAGATTCCCAACCAAGTCAGTCATCAAATTCATTCCCTCATGGAATTCCTCCAGTAAAGCATTTGTTTTGAGAAAAGCGCACAACAACATTTCTGAGTACATTGTCCTTCAAGGTCACCATTCAGTTCCCACAGGTTATACTGTAACGGCTGGAAAATCCCTAGTTACAGTTTCACTATCTCCCCCTAGAGGGAAAACTTCTGTTACAAATCCAGCCCCAAAGTTTCTTTTACTTTTAGATACTTTGTCAATCGTTGTTATTTTTAAGTTGCAAAAAGAAACAGTGGAATCGCAGCTTTTTTTTTTTCTTTTAACTATCTGTCAAACAGCTTCTGTCCTGGTCAATGAGCTTCAAACGTCAGTCCTGACACCCCGCTCCCTGGGTCAGGACGGTGGAAAATTACTTTATTTTAAACTTACTTCTGCAGGATACAACAGTCCAAAGAAAGCACCCCCTTCTCCTCCTGCTGCCGAAGGGGGGGTTCAGCTATTTTAGATGATGAAATCCACTCCTTTAAAATGATTTTCAAAACTCTAGTTTACTTTGTCTTTGCTTTGTTCAAATTACCAAAAAACGGAAGGTTGACTTCCTGTTAGACCTTCCCGTTTCAGTACCGCAATGTAATACATTTTTGAGTCCAATTCCTTTCTTTTCCCAGTTCCTTAAATTGTGGTTCGATTTTCCCGAGTTTAGGTACTCACGGTGGTTGTTTTTAGAATCCAAATTGTCCAAGAAGAAGGCAGCACTCTCCGGCAGCGGCTGTGCGGCTTCGCTCCACGGAAATATCGGTAGACTCTCAGCACCGCGCTACTTCCCCCTTCTTCGCTTCGGAGCCTGTTATTGGGCTCCTTTGCGGGTTGGGGGGGACGCTAAGGGTGCCCGCCGAGTCCCAAGGTCATAGGCTTCGTCCGCCTGTGATTTCTAAAGGGTCCCTGCTCCGCCGTAGCGGGAAAGACCCGTTTCGCACGGAGCTTGTCCCTCCGTTTCAGAGGGAGTCCACCATTGCCGGTGGCGCCACCCCAGAAGTCCTGATATTGCCCTGATGATTTTGGACTCAGAGACATCCTTGTCAGAGGCCACCAGGGAAATTGAATCATTTGGGGAAATAGCTGGACTATTTATCAATAAAACAAAATCAGAACTATTACGCCTGAACGTCCCCTCAGAAATGCAAGCAAAAATACAATTCCATGCTGACATGACCTTACAAGGGGCTGCTCAGGATTTTGTGGGAAGCATGGCCTCCATGTGGCTGTCCCTGAATAAGTTTGGCCCAACTCATAGTTGCGGACATTCCTTAGACCTGGTGTTCACCTCTATGGACGTGGGTGATCTGACATTAAGTAAAAGTGAAACAAAAGAAGTGCCATAGTGCAGTGTTCCCCAACCTTGGGCCTCCAGCTGTTTTTGGACTACAACTCCCATCATCCCTCGCTAGCAAGACCAGTGGTCAAGGATGGTGGTAATTGTAGTCCAAAAATAGCTGGAGGCCCAAGGTTGGGGAACACTGCCATAGTGGATCTCTCATGGATCTCTCAGCAGCCGTTGATACCATCAACCATGACATCCTTCTGGACCGTCTAGAGCAGCTGGGGACACTGCTATGCAGTGGTTCCGCTCCTTCCGCCTGGGCCGTGTCCAGAAAGTGGTGTTGGGGGATGAGTGTTCATCCCCCTAGGCTTTCACTTGTGGAATGCCTCAGGGTTCCGTCCTCTCCCCCATGCTTTTTAACATCTACATGAAGCTGCTGGGAGAGATCATCGGGGTTTGGGCTGGGTGTCCACCAGTATGTGGATGATACCCAGTTCTACCTCTCCTTCAAGTCAGAAACAGTGAGGGCAGTCAAGGTCCTGTGTAAGTGTCTGGAGGTGGTTGGAGGATGGATGGCGGCTAACAGATTGAGGTTGAATCCTGACAAGACAGAAGTATTGTTTTTGGGGGACAGGGGGCAGGCGGGTGTGGGGACTGCCTGGTCCTGAATAGGGTAACTGTGCCCCTGAAGGACCAGGTGCGCAGCCTGGGAGTCATTTTGGACTCACAGCTGTCCATGGAGGTGCAGATCAATTCTGTGTCCAGGGCAGCTGTCTATCAGACCCTACCTGCCCACAATCTGTCTCACCAGAGTGGTGCATGCTCTGGTTATCTCCCGCTAGGACTACTGCAGTTCGCTCCATGTGGGGCTACCTTTGAAGGTGACTTGGAAACTACAATTAATCCAGAATGCAGCAGCTAGAGTGGTGACTGGGAGTAGCCACCGGGACCATATAGCACTGGTCCTAAAAGATCTACATTGGCTCCCAGTGCACTCCTTGAGAGAAAGGGCTGCTTTGGGGAGAGAGAGGGAGGGAGGGAGATGGTGCTGGATATCCCAGGATCCAGCCCTTGAGGAGAGGACTGCATTTCCAACTCCCTCCCTGCTGTAAACTGATGAGCTCTCTCACCTTCAAGGGAGGGGGGGACCCTTCCTAGCTGCTGCCATCCCACCCACGTGGGAAGGTGTGTGCGCTGGCTCCTCCAAGAGAGAAAGGGCTGGTTTAGGTTTACTCGAAAGGAAGGGGTGGGTTGGATCCAGGGGAAAGGGCTTCTACAGGTTTCGTCCAGTTCTTAAGGTGGTGTTTGAAGGCTGTCAACTCCGCAGTTGAGTTTACCCAATTTCTGCTTCGAACTATGGGGGAAACCGCTGTGGTTGACATGTGCCCCTGACTCATTTGAAAAACAGCAAGAGTCCTGAGGCACTTTAAAGGTTTAACACATTTATTATGGCATGAGCTTTTTGTGAACAACAATCTGTGCATCATGTTCTGATTATATAGGACCCTGTCCTCAATGTTATTTTCTTATGTTATTACAAGTATACAAAGTATGTATTTTTTAAAATATATTAATTTAGGATGAACTTTTCAGGTTTTATGGAAGCGACTATCATTTGTTATTATTTTTCTCATAAGCTCAGCCAAATATTATATGTTTAAGTTGAAGAATGACAATGGGAGAGTGTGGTAGATCACTGCCAGTTTTTGATATTGGATGGTAGATCTCAGGCTACTTGTAGCTGGACCTGCCTGCTGTAAGCCACCCAGAGTGGCTGGGAAAATCCAGCCAGATGGGCGGGGTATTATTATTATTATTATTATTATTAGTAGTAGTAGTAGTAGTAGTAGTATTAGGCTACGAGTGATTGTCGCAGAAGAAAAGGCTTGCAGTGTAAGGCTTCATTTACAATAAATGAATCAACACTCAATGTGTTTCCTAAAAAATGGCTAGCTGCTGAAGTATTGCAATTAAAGAATTTAAAGTGAATTGGTGGCATTTTCCTTCAAAACAATAGCAAGGGCTTCATATGGCAGCTTCACCATTTCCTTCCTTTGGTGCAGGTATTGTATTTTCAGTATAAACAGGACTCCATTTTTGCACCTATACACACAAACACCACTCTTAATTGTTATCCAAGACATGGTGGGAAGGAAAAAGGCCAAGCAGGACATTCTGGGATCAAATCAGAAATCAGTATGGCTTCTGTAATTCCGAAACTCTCCCTGGAAAATAGAGACACCAGGAAGGTGTCAGGCTTTGGGGAATTCTACCCCCCCCCCCCCGTGAGGAGAACCTGAGCTTACAGGGTTAAACAGCTCAGAGTGTACGCCCTGCCTACTGTTGGGAGGGGGGAGGTTCGTCATTTCCGAGAGCCTCAAGCCTTTGTTCTCTCTCTACTTTCGCTTTTGAGGAGAGAGGACGTGTTTTCACGATGCTGTTCGTTGTGATAGATAATGGATAGTCCGCTCTAAATAAAACTGCTTTTAGCTGCTAAGATCCTGTGTGGACTTTATTTAAGCACACTGAAGAACGCACTGGAGGTTCCAGCTTTCTCTTGCCGCTGCTTAAACTCTGTGTTTGCTCAGAGCCTTTGGAATGTGGCCTTTGAAGTCCGGAGGCCTAGCAGAACTGCGCAGCCGAAGTAGGCTGGACGCCAAGGCTTATCTGAGCAATAAATCTTCCTTTCAGAGGTTATGGACGACAGTTACTGCAATTAGAGGAAGCTGCTTTGAAGCCTGAAGTGCTGTGTACTTAAAAAAGGCTGAGAAACTGAGTAGCTGCTGTTTTTGCTGCTGGAAGACAAAAGTCCTGCTTTGAGGCTTTGCCTGGGAGAAAGCAGGGAAACTGGCTGCAGAACAGAGAGGCTTAGATTTGATACAGGTGGAACAGCGGCTAGCGCCGACTCCCCTGGACATTGGAATGCCGGTTGCCAAGGGAACGACTGAGAGCGGGCTGGAACACAGCCAAAGCTCTCAGGAAGCTCAAACAGGCGTGAACAGACACAGAGATAGTCTATCAGAAAAGGAAGAGGCTGGAGCTGATCCAACAAGTCTGAAGAGTTGGTGAATGGGAGGGCTGCTAGACGGGAAGGAAAGCAAGAGATTAAAGGTGCAAAAGTTCAATATCTTCTGTAGGAACCGGAAGAAGTCTTCAGAAGGGTCATCTTGAGTGATAATGTCAGCGGCTTCGTTAGAGCCACCCAGAGCTATCTGTTTGTTTTTGCAATAAATCCTCCTTTTTAATTACGTACGTTACTGTATTATCAAGCTGGAACCTGGACTCCTGACACTAGCCTTTGAAATCCCCCCCCCTTTGAATGTTAGATAGGCACAATCTCTGTTGTATTTCCAACACCTATGGAAGAGCTCCCTCATCCCAGTGTGCATCTGTATTGGAATTGTTTTTAGATATTTTGATTGGCTTATTGCTTGCTGACCAGAGCATGATGAGAATTGCAGTCCAAAACATCTGAAGGGCATGCCAGGGTGGCAAGGACTGATCTAATCCATGTGATTGGATCTTCCTACTTCCACGCATCTTTGATAACTGCTGAAAATATAAAGTGGAAGACTGAGCAGGTTCTACCTCCCTTTTTTTCCTCCCCTCTTGCTTCCTTGCAGGTGGAGAGAATATCAAGAACATAAACCAACAGTCTGGGGCCCATGTAGAGCTCCAGAGAAACCCACCTCCCAGCACAGACCCCAGCATACGGATGTTCACCATTCGGGGTGTCCCCCAGCAGATTGAGCTTGCGAGACACCTCATAGATGAGAAAGTTGGTGTGAGTTGCTGCTCCTTCTCTTCCCTTCTGTTTGCTTCTTCCTTTTTAAAAAATAAAATAATGTTTTGCAGATTACAATACAGTATGATCACATCTTACACACAATTAACTTGTGTGATTTCAACCTTGTGTGGTTGAAAACTAACTGGTTGAAATCCTGCAAATTAATTGCACACAAGCTTGGCACAGAAAGAGCTTTTAAACTCTCTGCCTTGCTTAGAAGGTAAAGATGGTCACGCAGGGACAGATACGCCATTCCCAGAATGTAACCCTTGCACAACACACAATCATACTATACATTAAAGACCAATGATAGCAAAACATTTACATAATTTTCTTGTGTCATCATTACACCTTTGAGAGAAGAAAATGCTAAGGAGTAAACCTACAAAAAATCCAGACTGGAGTCCCTAAAATGGTTGGATGGCGCTTTGTATGCCTAATTTGGGCAACTCCTGCAGCCAAGCTGGTGCCAAATATATTGCTCTGCTTTCATTTGGACCACATCTCAAGGCAGAGAAGTGGGTTTTGTTGTCTGGGTGGCCCAGGACCTCCATACACACTGCCCAGGCTTGCACCCCAGAAGAGGTTGATTTGATGCTGCTAATGCAGCGGTTTGACTTCTCGAGACAGATGGATGCCAACAACATTTTTGCTAGGTGCACAGTCCCATTATGTGACGTGGAGCACTGTTGTTCCCACTGTACAAACAGGAAAATTGTTCTGTGGCCCAGAGCCCCATTCAACACTCACTATGTACCTTGCATAAGAATTTTGGGGTCATTTACCAGCAAAATTAGACAGGCACCTAATGTCACAGTGTTCAGATGCCTATTTGAAGGCATTTTTTATTTAAGAAGACTTTCCCCTTTGGGTGACCTGATCACTTATGGAATATTATTTGCAACTACAGTTTTATTATTTCTTTAGGATTTGTAATACAGGAATTGATTGCTTTTAGAGGTTTGTAGGAATGATTTTATTGCTTTTTTAGAAAGCAGGTTTTGTTGTGTTTATCCTATTTTATCTTGTACTCTGCTTTGAATAGCCTCTGGCCATGAATCTGTTTATAAATCTGTTAAATGAAATAAAATTATTCATATTGAGAAGCCTTCCACAGCTCCTTAACTCTTAGATGCACTCTCAATTATCTTGTAGCCTGAGTGACAGAAAGGTCAATTAATTACCTGTTTGTTCCTTCTCCAGTGTACTGGTCTGGGTGGCCCTGGGGGTTTCAGCCAGAGCCCCTTCAACCAAGCACCTGCTGCACCTCACCAAAAGTACGTAGCCATCTTGCTTGCATTCCCATCACCGTTAGATCCTCCCCACTCCCCGGCCCACCAAATATAGCTGTAGTTGTGATGGTAGCATTAAGCAGCATCCTGGGTTCATGATGCTTTTACAGAAGAACAAGTCGTCTATGCTTTCCCCTGAGAAACTTAAATAAATTCTGTAATTTTGAGGTGCCTGGATTGGGAGGGGGAGGGGCAGGCAGGGGCTGTGGCCACATGCAGCCTTGGATGGCCAATAAATATAGTTGAGACTTTCCTTCCCATCATAAAGCTCATTGGTACCTTCCAGGAAGACTCTTGGATTATTGGTTGGGCAGGGAACTTTCTTGCCATTAATTAAAATCAAGTATGGGAAACCTGTGGCCCTCATGTTGCTGAACTACAACTCTCATCATCCCTGAACACTGGCCATACTTGCTGGGGCTCACAGCAACATGGGGGGGGGCAGTAGCGAAAGATTCCCTACACCTGGTGTTTGTTTGTGTTTTTTTTAAAAAAAACCTCCACTGGAATCAGTGTTCTTTTTTAATATTGATGAGTTGGTAGTGAAACGAGTCCAGAGCTAATCTTGTGCATACTATGGTCTGTTTCAACCCTTTTTGACAAATTTTAATATGGACACATCATTGTGGATGGACCAGCTCCTTTTCCCTTAAATCACTAATGATCTTGTCCTTCACAGCGGTCCTCAGACCTTCATGACGCAGGGTTGGGGTGGCACTTACCAGACGTGGCAACAGCCTGGGCAGCAGGTTCCAAGTAAGTGTCTTGTAATCGTAGAGCTTCCAAAAATCACCCAGTTTAAGTTGATTGAGTTAAAGAGTGGGGAGACCTCTTGCCCTCTGTATGTTTTTGGGCTACATCTCCCATTGGCCATGCTGATGGGAGTCATAGTTCGGCTACATATGGAGGGCCACAGGTTCCCCACCACTGGACTCTTAAAGGAAATGTTTCTTCAAACATGCAATATCTGGAATTGTATATCATGCAGCACCTCAGTTTGCTACTGCTTAAGCACTGGTTGAACATGAGCATGTGAGAACTACTAGCAAGAATAATAGAATCTTAGAGCTGGAATGTACCCAAGGGCCATCTACTCCAATGCCCTGCAATGCAGGAATCTGGTGTGCAATGCAGGAATCTGCATCACACTGGTGGTTTTTTTTAAATGTATTGGTTTTCAAAAGTATGAGCAGTGCCGGCTTCCGGTTTGGCAGGGACATCAGGAAGAAGTGCGGAATAGCCTCTCGGACCTTGGAACCTCAAGGTTCCCTGCGGACCTTGGAACCTCAAGGGGAATACCTTGAGGGACGGAGCACCCAGCGGCGCCCAGATGTGCTCTCCTGCTTCTTGGGTTTAAATAATAATCCGAGGACAGGATAGAGCTGCGGGCGCGAAGGGGAAGCACCTCGGACCTCACGCTGTGCAGTCTCAGGCTTCTGATGAAAGTGCCAAGCTTCCATGATAAAATTGAATTCCGAAGAATGGGATATTTTTAAACACTGACAATCGGGAGGAATTCAAAGAATTTGACCAGCCAAGGGATGCAAAAAGGGAGTCCGTCCTGGCTGCGGTGTAAAGATGGCGTAGAGAACAAAGACATAAGAACAAAGGCGGAAGTGAAAGTTCCTGCTGAGTAAGTGTAAAACTGAAAGTCCTCAGAGGCACTGCACTGAGGCAAACGCCATTTCATAATGTTGAAAGAGGGAAAAGAGTTAAAAAGGGACTTTGTTTCTCTTCTTTTCTTGCGAAGACTTTGTGGCTCGGTGGGAGAAACAGTAACGTGCTGAGCTCCAGCCCAGAGACTCAGATACTTTGTATAAAACTTTATATAAAACAGAGGGGAATGCTGGCAACATTGGAAGGGACTGACAAGTGAAAGTGGGACAGAGCAGTAAAAGTTTTAAAGTGTGTTGCAGAGATCCCTAAGCCTCTCATCTCTGATTAAATGGACATAGAAGAGGTTTGAATTGAAACTATGATCATTCTCATACCCCCACTGGAATGAGAAGGGAGGAATTTAATTTGGAAAAAACGCTTTATACCCAAATATCCTTTGAGGATTAAGCCTGCGAGTGGCTAGAAAAATCACCTCCCTGGCTCCCTGATTGGATTACAACTCCACCTGGATCTATAAATTGGATTGAGCCGACAAGTGGCGGAAGACCAGAAAAGGACCTTTGAATTGAGACAGTAGTTGGGACAAGGTCTATATATTTCTGACTTGTATTACTTCTTTTTTCCTTTCCTTTTCTTTTGAGACAGTACTTGATGTGCATTTAAATGGGTGATCTTTAAAGTGTGTGGCTAAGACAAAGAAATAGAAAGCTATAGTGAAGAGAAGGGAAAACATCTGAGGACCCCTAAGGGTTATTGCCCAAATTTTTGGCTCTTTGGAGTACATGCTCCCTCTAGTGGTGAAAGTATAATATTGAGTTATATGCTTAAAAATGCCAGGGGAAAATGGGGGGGGGGGGGAAATGGAGGAACGCCAGGGGATAGAAGACAGTCGAAACAGGAAGAAATTAAGGACTTGGACATTTTATGGTTAAAAATAAAGGAATAATTTAAACAAAATGAACAACATATGGAGAAAAAATTGGCAGAAGTACAAGAAACTCTGGATAAGAAAATAGAGGGGTGGTGGGGGAGTTGTCAAATAAAATTAAAGATTTAACGGTTAGATCAAAAACAACGGAAGAGCTAGCGAAACGAACTCAGAAGGAAGTTAAGGAAAATAGGAAAGAGACAGATAGAATTAAAGAGGAAATGACAGAGGTTAGTAAAATACAAGAACAGATCTGGGACAACATGGCTCTGATGGAGATGAGGCAGAAGCAAAGAAATTTAAAATTTAGAGGGGTAGTAGAAGAAGCAAATGAAGATATAAAAGCAAAAATTATTAAAGAATTGGCAAGATGGATGGATATGAAGGAGAAAGAAATTGAATATACAATTGAGAATGTGTTTAGAATTAAAGTGAGATCGGTAAAAGCCAAAGCCAAAAAACTGCCTGGAGATTAATTTTTAATTCATTAGAGATGAGTAATGCAATTCTGAGAATGAGTTATAATAACAAATTATTAATTGATGGAAGACCAATCATCATTTTTAAAGAGATTCCTACCAGATTTTTACGAAAAAGGGACGGATACAAACAACTGGTGACTCTACTGAAGAAAAATGGAATCCAACATAGGTGGGAGTTTCCTGATGGGAGTTTTTATTAACTTCAGATGTTAATAAAAAAAGAGGGGTGGTTTTATATATAAAGGAGAGATTAGATCCTAAACTGATTTCTAAAGATGAGGAGGGAAGAGTGATTTTGGTACAAATAACGCTGCAGGGCGAGAGGTTAATTGTAGTGGGAATATACACACCTAATGGAAACAAAGCGGAATTCTTTAAGAGATTATGGGAAAGATTGATGGACTTTATGGATCAGAAGATAATTTTGATGGGGGATTGCAGTGGAGTGGTAATGCTGGAAATAGATAGAATGTCAAAGAAAAAAGATATAAAAGAGGGTAAACTTCATAAGACATTCTTTGATTTGGTTGAAAATTTTGGCTTAATAGACATTTGGAGGTTGAAACACCCAATTACAAAACAGTTCACTTTTTTCTCGGAACCCCATCAAAGCTCGAGCAGAATAGCCTATGTATGGGTATCCAAAGAATTGGCCCCAAGAGTAAGTAAAAATGTGATTATTCCACAAACCCAATCTGATCACAATTCAATATATTTGGAATTGAGAGGTAAAGAGCAATCTTCTTTCAGATGGAGGATGAATGATACATTGTTTGAGAACCCAAAAATAGTAGAGAAAGCAAAAGAGGCAATAAAGGAATATTTTGATTGGAATTTACACAAAGAGGCTGGTTTGGATATAGTGTGGGACGTGAGTAAAGCAGTTATGAGGGGTTTCCTGATACAGCAAAACAGCTTCAAGAAAGAAAAGGAAAGGAAAGGAAAAAGAGGAAACCCTGACTCAACTCATGGAAAATGAGAAAAAATTAGTAATAAAACCAAAAGATGAACAAATTAAACAGACTATTAAAATGTTACAAACTCAGTTTTCCATGTTGGTGAACCAAGAAGTGGAATGGAAATTAAAATTAATGAGACAGAAGTATTTTGAATCAGCTAAGAAAACCGGGAAGCTATTGGCATGGCAACTAAGAAAACATCAAAGTCAAAATACAATTAATAAAATCAAGATAGGAGAACAATTGACGGAAGACCCAAAAGAAATAAGAAGAGCCTTTCAAGGATTTTATAAGGAACTTTACAGGAAAGACAAGGAAGACATAAAAAAAAATAGAGAGATAGTTGGAAACACATAAAGGAAAACAGATTCCACCAGAAGAAAGAACAACTAAACGCCCCAATAACAAAACAGGGACTCCAAAGGACAATAAAGAAGATGAAACAAGGTAAAGCCCCAGGACCGGATGGGCTTACCTCAAAGTATTACAAAACCCTTAGTGAACAGCTGTTACCGGTTCTCTGTGAAGTAATGAACTCTATCCTACAAGGAGGAAAAATACAAAATTCCTGGAAGGAGGCATATATAAGGTTGATCCCCAAACAAGACACAGACCATTTGAATGTCAAGAATTTCAGACCACTATCATTGTTAAACAATGATTACAAATTATTTGCGGACATTATGGCAAACAGATTAAAAATAATACTAAATGAACTAATTCATAAAGACCAAGGAGGCTTCTTACCAGGCAGGCAATTAAAAGATAATGTAAGACATATTATTAATATATTGGAACACTTAAGAGGTAAGAAATGACAAACCAGCTGTATTAATGTTTATTGATGCTGAAAAAGCGTTCGATAACACTGGTCAACAACAAATTTGTTGTCTGCGTTTTTTCAGTTGATTTAGGACGAATCTGATGCACTGAATCCAAAAATCACATTGGTTTTGCTCAATCAGGTCAAGTTTTTGAGCTATGGCCACATGTCTTTTTTTACGTTTTTGTTCACATGTACGCTTGTGTGGAGCATTTTAGAAGAAGTTGGTGGGGGTAAAATGCCATGTTGAATAATTGTTTTGATTGGAAATGATTATTTTAATGACAGGAAGTATTCAGGTCCAATAGTTCTGGGTGATTATGTCGAAAAGGGATCAGTTTGAAGTCATAAAACCTCGAAATCTTCTATAAATTGGTGCGGCAAAGCATAAAGTTGGGGGATCAAAACCAAGTTAATGGGGCAGCCGCCCCACGAAGTGTATAGGAAACTTCACCTGCGCATGCTCCAACTTATGACTGATTTGTAACTATTTTTGTTTGGAATTCCCATGGTTTGGAGGGAGCCGACAAACCATGTCACTGACTGCTACTTCTGCGCTGTTGATGTGACTGGGATCAACAGAAAGAACTGGAGCAGCCTCAAGTATCCTGATTTTCAATCAGCACGTCGTCCTGTATCTCATTGTGATGAAATTTCAGTGCCTATCTTCGGAGAACTTCCTGACATTAGTGACGAAGATGCCTCCAGTATTGAAGGACATGAAGAAGAAGAAGTGGTTCTTGAAGATGATGCTCCACATCCATTTTCCCAAAAGGAGTTGAATGATCTAGTTCGCAGCCTCAGCTTGTCAAAGGACTCTGCCGAACTGTTGGCATCCAGATTGAAGGAAAAAAACCTCCTCTCTGACAGTGCTCGCATCAGCTTCTTCGCAACAGGCATCAAGAGTACCTCCTTTTTTTCTCGGAAGAGAAGGACTTGGTGTACTGTGCAGATATTGCGCAGCTTCTGCTCAAGCTTGGAGTGCCACAGTACGAACCCAAAGATTGGAGACTGTTCATTGACAGCAGCAAGCGATCACTGAAATGTGTTCTGCTACACAATGGCAACCAGTTTGCCTCTATACCCCTGGCTCACTCAAGTACACTGAAGGAGAACTATGAAGCGGTGAAGTATGTGCTGGAGAAAATTGGTTATGATCAGCATAAGTGGTTTATTTGTGTTGACCTGAAGATGGTGAGCTTTTTGTTGGGACAACAGTCTGCCTTCACCAAGTACCCATGTTTTCTGTGCATGTGGGATAGTAGGGACCGTGCTCAGCATTACACGAAGAAGGACTGGCCTGTGCGGGAGGAATTGGTGCCTTGCAGAAAAAGGAACGTCATCAACGACCCTCTGGTGGATAGAGACAGAATACTCTTCCCACCGCTGCACATCAAGCTCGGCTTAATCAAGCAGTTCACCAAGGCTCTGGACAAGGATGGTTACTGCTTCACTTACTTGTGCCAGGCTTTTCCAGGATTGACCATGGAGAAGTTGAAAGCTGGCATCTTTGACGGTCCTCAGATCCGTCAGCTCATCAGAGATCCAGAGTTCGGAAACTCAATGAACGAAATGGAACTGGAAGCGTGGAAGGCATTTGTTCTGTTAGTGAAGAACTTTCTTGGCAACAGTAAGGCCAGAAACTACGCAGAACTTGTCAACAACATGCTGACTGCTTTCAGAAACCTGGGCTGCAACATGAGCGTCAAGATGCACTACCTCTTTTCACATATGGACCGGTTTCCTGAGAACCTGAGTTCAATGAGTGACGAGCAGGGGGAGAGATTCCATCAGGACATGAAAGAGATGGAGACCAGGTCTCAGGGACGCAGTCATGATGGCTGACTATACTGTTGGACTCTGAAGAGAGACCTCCCTGCCGCTGAGCATTCCAGGAGTTCCAAGAAACGGAAGTTCAAGCCCTGAAGTTTGAAAAATGGTGAAGCAACATGCAATTTGCGTGTACTTACCTTTATCAATGCCCACCATTCAGTTTACAGAAATCGATGTTTCTATCAGGTAATCAATATATGTTGTTGGAAAAACATTTTTTTCTCTTAAAAACATATTTAGGATGATACGTGTTGACAAAAATCAGCTGATAATGCCACAAAAATGTAATCGATTTTGTCGCAAGATCTGATTTTTTTCAAATCAACATAGCACAAAAACCTGACCTGATGTAGAGAAACGGATGCCATTTCCTGATTCAGCAGTGCAAAAATAACCTAAATCAATTGTAGAAATCTAGACAACATTCAAAAAGTAAAAACTTGTTGCCGAGTGTAATATATCTTGGTTATTTATGAAGAAAAGTATGGGGATGATGGGGGTTTTGTGGCTCTTTCCTGAGAGGAATTGAGGCAATTTATTCGGAACAGAGAGCAAAACTAATAGTGAATAACGCTTTGACAAAATCATTCGACATCACAAAGGGTACCAGACAGGGGGGCCCACTGTCTCCGCTATTGTTTATAATGGTATTAGAGGTATTAGCAAATAGTTTGAGAGAAACATCAGAGGTAAAAGGAGTTAAAATAGGTGTTAAAGAATTTAAACTTAAGGCCTATGCAGATGACTTAGAATAAACCTTGGAAGAACCCCAGAAAAGTGTCAAAAAAGCATTGGAAGAAATGGACAAATTTGGACAACTGGCAGGATTTAAACTGAACAAGACAAAGACGAAAATGGTGGTCAAGAATATGGAAAATAATGAGATAGAAAGGCTGGAACAAGACAATGAAATTAAGGTGGTTAAGAAAGTAAAATACTTGGGAAATTAGATGACAGCAAAGAATATAAATTTGTTTAATGGCAATTACCAACCAGTGTGGAAAGAGATTAAAAGAGACTTGGAAATATGGGATAGATTAAAGTTGTCAATAAGTGGAAGAATATCAGCAATCAAAATGAACATATTACCAAGGATGCTATTTTTATTTCAAACGATTCTAATAATCAGAGGCTTAGGACAATTTAGAGAATGGCAGAAGGTTCTCTCGCACTTCATATGGCAAGGGAGAAAACCGAGGATTAAATTTAAAATACTGGTGGACAGAAAGGAAAGGGGGGGTTCTCGGTACCTGATTTGAAACTTTATTATGAAGCAGCCTGCTTATGTTGGATAAAGGATTGGATAACCCTGGAAAACTCAGACCTGTTAGATTTGGAGGGATACAATAACAGATATGGGTGGCACTCCTACCTCTGGTATGGTAAAGTGAAAGTGCACAGAGGTTTTACAAACCATGTGATAAGGAGTGCCCTATATTGTCGGGATCTCCGTTCGACCGAGCTGATAAAGTTCATCTTCCTCCGGCCGAGTCCTTCGGAATTGCCTCCGACGTGATTGACGACCTGAGCCTCTGATAAGGCTCCAGGCACATCCCCCATTCAGCAGAGTTTCCAGCACAGGGAAGAGACGAGAGGTTTGGGCTACATTCCTAGGAGTTTTATTATCTAGCTATGCAGACAGAAAAATACATCCTCTCTCTGTGAAAGCAGAGAGCAACTGAACAACAAAGGAACATGAAACCAGTTTGTCACATCCGTCTCCTGTGAGACTTCCAACAGTATGGAATGTGTGGAATGTAAACAGAGTCTTGTGACTCCAAAGCACTGCACAGTGGCACAAACAGAAACTAACATCCTCCCCCTTTCTGTGAACACCACTGGGCAGTGTGTCAGTACAATCTCAGTACAAACCCAATTTCTGTACATAGGTACAGTGTTGATCCTTCGGAACAACCTTTGATAATAAATCAGCAGGAATTTCATTACCTGGCATGTAGGACACCGTTACGAATCCTTTCTGAACACATTCTCTAGCATGTTGCAGCTTCACTTGCAAGTGCTTTGTGCTTTGCTTACAACCTTCAGAAGTCAGCAAAGCCAAACATTCAGTTCGGCTTCACAAGAACTCAAGCTTACTGTTGTTTGCTTCTTGCACGACCAATCAAATAGACCCTGGTTGTACATGTAGCAAACTCCAGACATGCTTTTCCTGTCTGTAGTGTCACTTCCAAAACTCGCATCAGTAAATATCTCAAGACCACCAGACTTCTGATTGTTAAATCTCAGTCTGTAGTGCATAGTGCCTTTCAAATAGCGTGCTATGCGTTTCAGAGCTTTCCAATCCTTAACAGTAGGATTGTTGACTTGTCTGCTTAGCAAGTTCGTGCTAACTGCAATGTCAGGTCTACTAAAATATTACCATGTTGGTCTCTTCTCTCTCTTTCCAGAGATAGGTAGTTGGTTACCTCACCAAGATCTTACATGTCAAAGTGCTCCTTCAGTTGAGCTAGGGCGGTATTGTACATTTTGACATCCTTCCAAAAGAAAAAAATGTCATCAACATAAAATAAGCAATATAGCTTCTTTTGCCCTTCCTCTTTGACAAATGGATGTCAAAATGTACAATACCGCCCTAGCTCACATGGATCAGCTTTACCTTGCTGAAAACCTAGAGAAAACAACACTTCGGTGAGTTTAGAGTGCCAGCATCGTGCACTTTGTTTGAGACCATATAGGGACTTCTTCAGAGAGCAAACAAATCCCTGTTTTACCTGTATGCCATCAGGTGGAAGCATGTAAAGTGATTCACCTAAGGTTCCGTACAAAAATGCTGTATTCACATTCTGATGAGAAACGTGTAGATTCTCTTCTGCAGCAAGTTTGAGCATAAGCCTAATGCACTCATATCTCACGGTGGGTGAGTTGGTCTCGTGATAGTCTTCTCCTGGTACCTGTGAAAAACCTCTGGCTACCAATCTGGCTTTGTGTCTGACTACCTTGCCATTTTGATCTGTCTTTGCTTTGAATACCAATTTGCTGTCAAGCAGTTTCATCCCTGGAACTAGCTCCCATGTTTTGTTCCTCTCTAAGGAATCAAGCTCAGTGTCAGGATGATATGTGGGTGCTAGGCGAGATAACAACCCGGTACTCCAGCCAGCTTTACAAGATTTATTAAGTCCAAAAACTATGTACAATCCGGAGCTCTTAAAAGCATGTCTTCCTCAGTCACTATCAGTTGCCGGAAGTGGCTCCTGCCTCTTCCCTTTCCAGCATAGAAACTTCCTGAGCCTCCCCCCCTTTTCCTTCTCTCTCTACATAAAGACCGAAGCGTTGGAGGCTGTTCCTTTCTCTCTGTTTCCGTGTTTCCTGACAGCCCCTCCTCCTCTTCTCTCTCTGATGAAGTGCAGCTGCTCATTAAAGGAGGCGGCTCCCTGTACATTCCGATCTCTCCCCCCTTCTCAGCCAACAGATCCCTGACATCCACCCCCTCCTCAAAACCCCCCTTCCCATCCTCAGGACAGACGGCTACCTCTTCCTCACTGATATCGCGAGGAGAGGGAGAGAATCCTAGAAAGATGTCATCATCGTCTTCTGTGTCCACAAAACCATCCTTCCAGCCCTCCCCCAATCCCGTTGTTTCGAGGTGATCCTCGGGGTGGTCTTCTGCAGTGCAGTTCCCATCGACCCCCCCCCCCGTGCCCACTCGTCACCCTCAGATGGTGTGAACCCTTCGAAGTCCTCCTCGTCCTCCGTCGGCCCAAAAATCTCCCTAAAGAACCTACCCGGGGGTTTTGGCTTGTCGGGAAATAAGGCGTGGAACCTCCACCAGAAACTCCTCAGTGATACAACTCTCTGGCACCCACGTGTTTTCTGAGCTAGGTGGCCCCTCCCAGGCCACTAGATACTCTAGTTGGTGCCTGCACCACCAAGAGTCCAGTATCTCTGTCACCTCATTGCATATCTCCCTCTCCGCTATGTCTGGTGTTGTGGTCACCCCTTGCCCCCTCCCTGGATGGCTGCTCCCCTCCCTGTAGGGCGACAACAGCGACCTGTGGAAGACAGGATGGATCCTCATATTGTCCAGCAGCTTCAACTTAAACGCCACGGGATTGACCTGTTGGATGACCTCAAAGGGCCCCACCCTCCTAGGCTTGAGCTTTTTGCACCCACCCCTTCAGGGCAGGCCCTGCCTGGACAACCACACCCTATCCCCCACCCGGATGACCTCCCCTGGTCTTCAGTGCCTGTCTGCTTCCCTCTTGTACACCTCCTTGGCCCTCTCCAGGTTCAACTGGAGCTGTTCGTGAATGGCTGCCATCTCTTCCGCAAACTGTTCGGTGGCTGGCACACTCCACGACTCCTCCCCCCGCCCCGGAAAGGCCCTGGGGTGACACCCGTAATTGGCAAGGAAATGACTCATCCCTGTGGACACGTGTTCAGCGTTGTTGTACGCAAATTCTGCTAGTGCTAATTTCTCCACCCAGTCATTCTGTCTCTGACTTGACATAACATCGCAAATACTGCTGCAAAATGGCATTTGCTCTCTCTGCTTGCCCATTGGTTTCGGGGTGCCTTGCTGTCGTGAAGCTCACCTCTACCTGCAGCAAACCCATGAGCTTGCACCAAAATCGTGAGGTGAACTGTGCCCCTGGTCAGAAATTACCCTTGAAGGAACCACCACCACCATGACTGCTGTTTTACCTCTGGACGTGTGTAGGTCCGTTATAAAATCTATGGACACCACCTCCCATGGCTTCCCTGGTGTGGGCAAAGGTTCTAGTAATCCTGCCGGAGCAGCCCTCTCCCCCTTAGCCCTTTGACATGTGTCACGACCTCTCACATATTCCCACACGTCCTCCCTCACTTTGAGCCACCAGAAGTCCCTTGTAACCAACAGCATGGTCTTGTGTTGCCCAAAATGCCCCGCAGTGGGGTTGTCGTGGATCTGCTTGAGAATTTTGGCCCTTCGGGATTCACCCGGCACATACAGTGCCCCCCGATAAAACAACAGCGCCCCTTTCTCCTCGAAGCCTCCCTCAGCTCCCCCACCCTCCTTGAGTTCGCTCAGCTTCCGCTGAGCAAAAGCATCATCTCTCATCAGTTGCACCAGTTCATTTTCCTCTACCACTGCCCCCCCACAAGTCCACCTGTCCTCTGGGAACATGAGCCTGGCTACAGGAGGTCCCTCTTCTGCCCAGTACTCCAGTTTATGTGATAGCACATTCGCCCTCACGTTCTGCTCTCCTGGGATGTACTGAATCCTAAAGTTGAAGTTGGCAAAAAACTCCGCCCAACGTATCTGCCTTTGGCACAACACACGTGCGATCCGCCAGTACTCCAGGTTCTTATGATCCATGCACACCTGTATCTGATGTTTCGCTCCAATCAGGAAGTGCCTCCACTGTTTAAAAGCTGCAAAAATCACCAGCAACTCCTTGTCATAAATACTGTAGTTTAGCTCCGACTTTTTCAGCTTCCGGGAGAAAAAGGCGCACGGTCTCCAATCTCCCCTCCCATCTTGCTGCATCAGGACCGCTCCGATGGCCCGGTCTGACGCATCTGTCTCCACTCGCAGCGGCTTGTCAGGGTTGACGTGCAATAACTGCTCCTCCGATGCAAAAACTTTCTTCAGTTTCTCAAATCCCTTTTGTGCCTCTTCAGTCCACAGAAACTTCTTCCCGCTGAGGCAATCCGTTATGGGCGCCGTCAAACGCGGAAAGTTCTTGATAAACTTCCTGTAGAAGTTGCTGAAGTCCAGGAACCGCTGAACATCCTTCCTTGTCTTGGGGCTCTTCCATTCTACCACGGCCTTCACCTTCTCTGGATCCATTGCCAGACCCTTATTCGACAGCCGGTAACCCAAGAACTCTACCTCCCTCGTGTGGAACTGGCATTTTTCCAGCTTCACCCACAAGTGATGCTCCTTTAGCTTCCCCAGAACCTGACGCACGTCCTCCACATGCTGTTTTTAGTTTTCGGAGTATATCAAAATGTCATCCAAAAAACAAATGCAGTTACAGTACAGTAGCGTGGTGCAGGAACGCCTGGAAGCACGGGCTTCCGCTTTGTACACCGAAGGGCATAACGAGATATTCAAATGCCCCAAGGGGGGTAAACACGGTGGTTTTCCATTCGTCTCCCTCGCGCATCCTGATGAGATTGTACGCCCCCCTGAGGTCCAGTTTTGTAAAAAATTTCCTCTTCTGCACTCTCCAAAACGTCGATTCTCGGCATGGGAAAGGCCAGGGGTTCCGTCAAGGAATTCTAAATTCTAAAGTCCACCACCAACCTCCGTTCTTTCGTCCCTCTCTTGTCCACAAAGAACACAGGACAGCTACCCACCACCTTGGACTCCCTGATGAACTCCCTTTTCAGGTTCTTGTCAATAAACTCCTTCAAATCCTGTATCTCTTGGTTGGACATTGAGTACAGCTTACCAGCCGGTAACTTGGCCCCCGGGACCAAGTTGATCTGGCAGTCGTATGGCCGGTGAGGCGGTAACGCGTCGGCCTCTCTCTCACTGAACACCTCCTCCAAGTCCCTGTATTGTGGAGGGATCTTGCCTTCTCCCCCAGACACATTGTCGCCACCTGGGCCTTTCTTTCCCGGGGTTCCCCTCCTCCCAGGCAGTGCTCTAGGCAGTGGGTCGACCCAAAAGACAGGGACCACTGGTGCCATGACACCACTGGGTCATGCAAGGCCAACCAACTCATTCCCAAAATAATGGGTGGCCCTGCCAAGGTGGCCACGTGAAAGGCGATGGTCTCGGAGTGCATGGAGATCCGCATTCTCATGGGAGGAGTCTGATGTGTGACCTCCCCCCAATAGTTCCCTACCATCAATCGTGGTAACTTGCAAAGGAAAATCGAGCGGCAGTAGGTACAGCTGGTGCTGTGCAGCAAAGTCCCTGCTGAAAAAGTTTGCACTGGCCCCCGAATCAACTAGGGCGTGGACCTCCATTGCATGGCCATTGGGGAGCTCCAGCAGCACCCTGCCCACTATGCCTACTTTGAGGTGGCCTGGTCGGGGCTCTTCGCTGCTGCTCCTGCCTGGCTGTTGCCTTGGATTCCCACCAGCCAGGCCTTCCCGTTTCCCTGCACCTGGGGCACTTCCTCTCCCCCCTGTGGCGTGGCCCCCACCATCCCCTGCCAGTTACGACGTTCCGGACACACTCTGGCAAAGTGGCCTGGTCTTTGGCACAGAAAACACTTCTTGGCAGCTTTCCAGTCCTTTCCCTCCTTTTTCTCCTGTTGCTGAACTTTTGAATGCTCCCGCATGCAGGCTGAGTTGATTTCCATGGGCTCTGGCTGACTCTGACCTTGAGAAACCCCTGCTGGTATCGCAGGAATGCGGTTGCCATGGAAACGCTCCCCTCTGTTCTCCCTCCTCTCCAGCAAATGGGTCTCCTGCCGCACCCCCACAGCTAAGGCAGCCTTAGTTAACGCGTCCATGTCCTTGGGCCGGGGGCCCCTTGAAAGCTCATCCTTCATGTCTGAATTTAGCCCTGCCTTAAAAAGAGCCTGCACTGGTTCAGAGCTCAAGTCCCAGCCCAGCTTGTGGACAAGCATTGCAATTTGAGACCAGTAACTGCAGACAGTCAGACTCCTTTGCCTCAAGGCCAGTAATTGCTGCTGAGTCATATCAATTTGGCTCTCATTTGTAAACATGGCTGTTGGAAACTGGCCCCCTCGGGAAGGCTGGCTCATCTATCCACTTGTTGGAAACTGGCCCCCTCGAGAAGGCTGGCTTATCTTCCCAGGCTTGTCGGGGCCTGTTTGCCGGTGACCCACCCTGGCTGGCATCCCGGCAGACCAGGGAGATCTTGATAGGTGACACCTCCCTGATAAAAGGTGCACACCCCCTTCCCCCTTGTATAACAGCAGGAGAAAGAAATCAGTCAGAAAGTCTTTTTCATCTCTACTTTATATCTGACTGTACACTGTACAAAAAGCATGTCTGCTCACTCAGTCTCCTCCGAGCAACTGCCTTAGACTTCCTCGACACAAGCAACAGGAAGGTCTCATATTACACAGAGAACAAATCCCTGAGAATTGCCTGGAACATCCTGTCCCACAGTTAGACCCATCATGTGATGTAAACATCGAACTGCTTGTTCGCAGCTGCGTAGTACTCATATCCCAACATCGGCATCCATCACCTCATAAAACTTCCCCAGATCCCGGAGTGCGTCATTATCGGTGGCAATTAGGAGCCGCACCCATTCCCTCGCTGACCCTGCCAAATGACTGATTACGAAAGCCACCCTCTG
Organism: Podarcis liolepis; assembly: GCF_965112155.1. Lineage (NCBI taxonomy): Eukaryota > Metazoa > Chordata > Lepidosauria > Squamata > Lacertidae > Podarcis > Podarcis liolepis. Next base: position 10,809,266 of record NC_139568.1, read on the forward strand.
CTGATCGTTGGCAAATTCACTCCTCTGGAGATCCAGGGCATATTTCATTTCAGTCTTAAAGCTCAAATATTCCTGGGGGTCCCCATCGAACCTACCGACCAATGAAGGCATTTTCCTTCCCAGCGGGGCACCCCTCAATTCCTGATCTTGCGACCTGCGTTCCTCCAGCCTAATTCGCAATTCCTGTGCATGTTGTTCCAGTTCTAGGTGTCGTTGTTTCAAAGCAGCAAATTCTTTCCTCGTCCCCTCCTCCATCGCTGGTTGTCTCTCCCTCCTTGCTAGCTCCCGGCAATGGACTGTCAGGATGATATGTGGGTGTCAGCCGAGATAACAACTCGGGACTCCAGCCAGCTTTGCAAGATTTATTAAGTCCAAAAACTATGTACAATCCAGAGCTCTTAAAAGCATGTCTTCCTCAGTCACTATCAGTTGCCGGAAGTGGCTCCTGCATCTTCCCTTTCCAGCATAGAAACTTCCTGAGCCCCCCCCTTTCCTCCTCTCCCTACGTAAAGACTGAAGCATCGAAGGCTGTTCCTTTCTCTCTGTTTCCGTGTTTCCTGACAGCCCCTCCTCCTCTTCTCTCTCTGACGAAGTGCAGCTGCTCATTAAAGGAGGCGGCTCCCTGTACATTCCGATCTCTCCCCCCTTCTCAGCCAACAGATCCCTGACACTCAGCCTTCATGGCAGTTAACCATGGCTCAGCATCCTTCGAGTCCAAAGCCTGGATCTCTTGGAAACTTGAAGGTTCAAATACCTTCTTGGAGCTATTAACAGCAGTTACAGCTTTGGCTGCTTTAGCAAATTCATCAGCAAATCTCTTTGGAGGTCTATCTTTTGTGGCTCTTTCAGACCTGCAAATTAGATGTAAGTCTTCAGCGCTCCCCTCTTCTTTCTTAGGAGAAAAGGGGCCTGTAGTGAACAGTGGTTCCAATTCTCGATCAGAGCCTTCAGAGTGTCGCAGAGAGGCCTTAGCACTCTTGAAATCCTCTGAATCATCTGATTCAGTTTCAGATTCAGAACCTTCATCAGTGGGTGTGGGGTTTTGCTGCTGTTTATCCTCAGACTCTTCACTGTCATCAGGATAACATTGGAAAATTCCCACATTCTCCCCCCACTTGGCATTGTACTCAACACTTCTAGTGAGTCTAATTGTATTAGTGTCAGTCATCATTACTCTGTAAGAACCTTTCTGATATCCTAGAAAGATACCATGCAAACCATGTTTGCCTAACTTGGAGCTTTGTGGTGTGTGAACCCACATGTCAGAACCAAAAATTCTCATGTGCTTGATGTATGGTTTCTTACCAAACATCTTTTCATAGGGTGTACAACCAATCGGTGATGATAATATGCGATTGTAAGTATAAACAAAACAGCTGAGCGCTTCTACCCAATAAATCTCTGGAAGATTGGCATCATGCAGCAAGGTTTTCAAGCCTTGAAGCAAAGTTTGGCTTGCTCTTTCACAAAGTCCATTCATCCAAGGAGACCGTGGACTTGACAAATCATGTTGAATTCCTTTCTCAGTCAGAAAAGCTTCAAACTGCTGAGAAGTGAATTCTCCCCCTCGATCTGTAAATAAACATTTCACCTGTTTATCATGCACATTTTGCAACCAAGCACAGAATTCCTTGAACCTAGGAAACGCTTCTGATTTCTGCTGGAGATTGAACACATGGAAAATGTGTTCATACCTGGAAAATGAATCAATGAGGACCATGAAGTACCTGGCTCCACTCAAAGCGGGTGCTAGAGGACTAACGAGATCAGCATGCACTACCTGATATGGTTCTGTAGCTTGTCTACTAGATACCTTACCTTTTGCAGCCATTTTAACCTTGTTTGCTGCACATGCCTTACACTTTATGTGGTACCTGCAGGGTTTAATAGTCATACCTTCAATTAAGGCAGGCATTTTGGAAACTGCCTCGAAGTTTAAGTGACCAAGTTTCCTGTGATAATCATGAATACATCCTGCATGCAAAACCTTGCTAGTATCTTGCACAACATCAACAGAATCATCATAATGCAATACAAACAAATGATCAACATAATCAGCATGCAATAGAAAGTCATCTTTCTTGGTGATGGTGCACTTCCTCTTCTTGAAGGAAACGTCTGTGTCCTGTTCAGTCAGCTGTGAGACGCTCAACAGGTTGTGTGCAGCATCTGGAACAAAAAGAATGTTGCGTATTGAAGCATCCAAGCTGTGAAGAACAACCGTTCTGTAGCCGTGACTGGAGATCGTGTGGTCATCCGCTTGGTGAATCGCACCTTCCTGTGGAGTAAAGGACACGAACAGGTGTTTGTCTTTGCAGACGTGCTGGGTGGCTCCCGAGTCGACGATGAAGAAAGATCTAGACGTCTTCTGGACCTTTGGAGTGAAGCATGAGACCATAGCCTTGTGTTTTGTTGTCATGGACTTCTGACCTTTGCCTTTGCCTTTTCCACGCGTTGAGCTTTCACTGCGCTGCTCTGTTGCTTTGGCATTGGGTTGTTTGCAATCCCTATTCACATGGCCTAGACATCCACACAAGTAGCATTTCACTGCCTTCAAAGCTTTGGCACCATCTAGTGGTTGCACTGCATTCTGGGATGACGTCTGTGAGGACTCCTCCTTAGTGATACAGCTAGTACTACACCGATCCGCTTCATTTAACACCACAGCAGTGACATGCGCTACCGTTAGCTGAGCAGTAGGCAAAACAGCAAGCTGGCTGGCAATCGCTTCCCAACTTGAACCCAAAGAATGTAGAATCATGAAGGAATGCACAGCCTCTGGAAAGGTGATTCCACGCTGTTGCAACTCGTGCCTGAGATTCTGCATTTCCATGAGGTGAGCACGTACTTCTGCTCCTTCAACAAGTGCCATATCATGCAACTTGGCATAAAAGAACAAAGAAGCTCCCATGTCTGTTCTTAAATGTGAGTGTTGGAGACTGTCCTACATCTCTTTGGCTGAGGCCTTGTCACACAAAAGACATAATTCTTCAGGAGACATGATAAGCGTCAGATTTCCCTTGCTTTGGAATCCTTAGCCTCCCATGCTTCGGTAACTGGAGCTGGGTGGGGGCATCTGTTATCACATTAAACAGACTCTCTTTTCTTATCAGAGCTTCTGCATACTGCACCCACTCCTGATAATTCCACTTTGAGAGCTTAGGAATTGCCATCACATTTTGAAGGGCCTCCATTATTCTGGCATTGGCCTTCTGTGTCATTGAAGCATGCTGCGTCTGTTTACAAGCAGCTGCGTTTCAAACAGCATACTGCTTGAGGCTTTTGCATGCTCATGAACCTCTGCTGCAACCGGTCAGTGCTTTGGCTAGAAGTTCAAAGTCCACCCTAATTGCCAATTAATTAGGGACTGGCAGGCTTCCCGGGGCAATGAGCACATACCTCTCATCAATCTTCTTGACATGCAGAGAAGATAAGCTGCATTCCGTTCTTCTGGGCCGGAAACCAAAAATGTCAGAACCTACGTTCGACTGAGCTCCTCCAAGCTCCTCCGGAATCGCCCCCCGATGATAATTAACAACCTGAGCCTCTGATAAGGCTCCAAGCACGTTCCCATTCCGCAGCGTTTCAAAGCGGCAGAAGTGACGAGAAGTATGAGCTACATGCTAAGAGTTTTATTGCTAAGCTACGCAAACAGAAAAGAAATACACCCTCTCTCTGTGAGAGCAGAGAGCAACTGAACAAGCAAAGGAACAGGAAACCAGTAACGTCACATCCGTCTCCCATCTCCCGTGAGACTTCCAACAGCCTGGAATGTCTCTGGAATTTAAACAGAGTCTTGTGACTCTAAGCAGCTGCACAGTGGCACAAACAGAAAGCAACCATTTTTTTCTACATCTATTTGCTAATAGTCTGGCGTTTTCCCCTCTATAGTCATAGAAGCGTTGTTTAGAGTATAGAATGCTGATCATTGTTTTGTCGATTTCTAGGGAGTCTTCTCTGGTGACTGCTTTCATTGCGTCCCATAGGAGGGGGGGGGGTTATTATATTGTCTACATCGTTTTCCTTGAAGTTGTTTTGGAGAGTTTTGGTGAGACTCTCTAATTTGATCGTTTGAGGTTAGGATGGGACTGAAGGACCATGATGGGGTGGTTTGTGTCTCCTCTCCTATATTAACTGTGACTTCTACTGGGGCGTGATCTGTGAGTTTAATGTTACCTATGTTCGTTGATTCCACTGAGGGGATCAGACCCTGTGTGAGCAGGATGCTGTCCAGTCTGGACACTGTATTCTGGCATCTGGATTGGAATGTGTGGCTGGTGTCTCCCGGGTTTTTCTCACTCCAAATGTCGTAGAGACCTCTGTTTTTTTAAGCATTTTTAGTTAGTTTAATTAACTTTTTCTCATTTTCCATTATCTGATTTAAAATTTCCTTTTTTCCTTTCTCTCTAAATTTTTTCCTGATGCTGTTTTGTTGAATAAAGAAACCTCACATAACCGCTTTACTGGCGTCCCACACCATGTTGATTTGGGTTTCTTTGTTACAATTATTTACAAAATATTCCATTAGCATCTTCTGTGCCTTCTCATTTGTTTTCTGGTCCTCTAATAGATTTTCATTTAACCTCCATCGAAAAGTCCTTTCCTTTCATTCTTTTATTTCACACTTAATTGCATTATGATCTGAAAGTATCTTTGGTTGTATTTCAATTTTTGTGACTCTAGGTGTTAATTCACTAGATGTCAACACGTAATCTCTTCTTGAAGCTGATTGATTTGGTTCTGAAAAGTGGGTAAATTGTTTATCTAATGGGTGTCTCAGTCTCCAGACATCTATCAAATTACAGTTCTCTATCATAGAGAAAAAGGTCCTAGGTAATTTCCCTTCCTTCGATTTTTCTTTTCTCCTTGATCTATCCAATGAGACCACTCCATTCATATCTCCCATTATTATAATTTTTTGATCCATAAATTCCAATAATTTTTCTTCCAGATCTTTATAAAATTCCATCTTATTACCATTTGCTGCATAAATTCCCACAATTATCAGTTTTTCGCCTTGCCAAGTGACTTGTACTGCAATTACCCTTCCCTCTTCATCTTTGAAGATTTGCCGAGCTTCTAGTTTGTTTTTTATATACATCATCACTCCCCTCTTCTTACTTTTATCTGATGAGATAAATTCATTTCCCATTTTTTTATTAACCAGTACTCTTCTATGTTTTCTGGCTACGTGAGTCTCTTGTAAACAAATAATGTCCCAATTAAGATATGAACTTGTTGGATAAATATTTGGACTTGGAATACAAGAAGGGGAGGTGAGGGGAAGTTGCGGAAAAAAGTTATTGAAAATGGGATTGTAAAGAATGAATTCTTTTTTTTCTTTTTTTTTCTTTTTGTTTTTTGTATTACTTGAAATTCTAATAAATATTACTTAAAAAAAAATATTTTTACTTTCTTGTTTCGATCTCCTCCTTTCTAATGGTGTTCGTCCTTCTCCTGCCGTTTTCTGTGCTGACATTATGCTTCTATTCTATTATAAATGTTACTTCACTCTTCACCACTAGGTGTCCCCCACCAATGTTAAGCATTCAGAAAGAAAACAAAGGAGAAAAAAGCAATATTTTCCGCCTCTTGTTTGGCTAATCCACCGTGTCAGAACAAAAGGATTAAAATCCCCAAAATGACTCAAATTATTAAAAATCAAAGATAATAAATTTCTTCTGCCACTTGCTTGGCTAATCCACCACACAGCTTTCCCCACACAATAAACACAGGAACAGCGAATCCATTAATATCAAGGAACAAGAAATCTTCTATTTGCCTTCAAGTGTTTCAATTTTTTAAAAAATCGCCAAATAAAAATCAAACCAATTCTTCAGCCACTTGCTGGCCTAATTCCATTTGAAATCCCACGATCCAAAAAGTAAAAAAGAAGAAGAACAGGTAATATCTATATTTAAAAAAGAAATCCAAATAAAAAACAATCCACCAATCCAATATCAATCCGTAAAGAAGAAGGCGGGGGGTAATTTAAGGTCTTATTTTCTGCTCCACTCCCCCTCAAAAATATAAAAATATACAATCCATAATTCCAAATCAGTTCTTCTTGGGCTTAGTAGCTTTCCCCCAACACACTGCTGTCTGGCAATAACAAGAACTAAAAGAAATAAAAAATATGAAGCTTTTTAACTTTAACTATGCAGTTCCACAAAAACAAAAGTAAAAGTTTTCCAGGAGGTTCTCCTCCTGCCGTCTCAGAGATCCTAAGATAGACAAACAATATCCACAGTAAGAGGTATTCAACCCTTAACCCTTTTAAATCAATATATAGACAGTTCTACTTTTCAGCAAATGTGTTTGTGTTGAAGTTTATATTTCCGCTGTAGGTAAGATCATATGTTTGTTGTTCCATAGGAACGTCATGTATCTAAGTTCGAATTCCAGACAGGGCTGACCTCCTTTTTTCCACCCCGCTGCTTCCGAATTATTCTAATTATTAAAGTTTTTTATTTCTCATCAAATTAATCCGAATTTTCTTCTTCTTTTGGAATCGATCGCTGTGCCAGGTAAGCTTAAGGCTGTGCTTCTCAGGAGTAGAAAATGGCGTCCCGCGCTGGTGTCTCGATCTCGCCGATCTTCCCACTCCTAAAAGGAGCGTATTAGGGAGTGGAGAGACCGCTCTTTGGCTTTGCTGGGAACCCTTCCCTCAGAATCTTCCTCCTGAGGTTTTTGGGGGCTTGCAGCACCCATGCAATGCCCCCCTTTCCCCCGAAAAGCTGGATTCTCCCCTAAGGGCTGAATCCCACTTGCTCATGGCTTTGCGATCAACCACAAGTTGTTTGCTGCTGTTTCATCGTGGTCATTGCTGTCACTTGGTGTGTCTGTCAGTTGCCATTCCGGTGGAGGGTTGAGTTCAAGGTTCTTCAGTAGTTGCAGGGCTTCAGGTATGTTGGCAGCCATGTGTTGTGTTGTGTTGGTTGTTACAGAAGGGGAAGCCCCATTGGTATTTGATCCCTGCTTGTTGGAGATGCTGGGTGCATGGGCATAGGCTTTTTCTCTGTTTTAGGGTGTCCTGAGATAAATCCTGTAAGGCCAGTATGGGTTTGTCTCCATATCGAAGGTTGATTGAGTTTCTGAGGTTATTCCATGCCTCTTCTTTATTTTTGTAGCATGTGAAGCACACAATTATGTCTCTTGGGGGGGTGCTGGGTTTCGGCATAGGTTTTAGGGCTCTGTGAGCCCTCTCCAGGTCGTCTACTTCAAGTGTCAAGTTTGGGATTGTATTTTTCAGCCAGCGTACAATTAGGTCTGCTGGGCTTTTCTCCTACACTTTTTCAGGAAAGTTGTGGAAGCGGATGTTGCAGCGTCTACTATGGTCTTCGAGGTCCGCCTGTTTTCATGACTTTATTTTCCGTTTCTATTATTTCCAGGTGACTTTCCAGTTCAGCCAATTTATTATTCACACGTGTGTTTTCCTCTTGGTACTTCTCTAGTATTCTTTCTTGTATTTGGTTCTTGTTTTCTAGAGTTTCCACTTTAGAGGTTAGGTCACTTAATGCTTTCAGTAGTTCTTTTAGTCTCATTTTCACATCCTTCAGTTCTCATTTTGTTGCTGGGTCATTGTCATCTGGGGGGGGGGGTTGTGTTCTCAGTGCTGTTTGCCATCTCCCTGGTTAGTGTCATCACAGTCTCACTGATGTTTTTGGTTTGAGACCTGCTTGGTTTTCTCTTGGAGAAGGGAGAAGGGTGTGTTGTGGTTAGGAGTTGTGGTGGTGGTACCTGGGTGTTGTTGAGCTGAACAGGCGTTGTTGACTGGTGGCTTTTACAGAGTGTCTGGATTAGGCAGCCATTAGTGTTCCGTCTGGCCTGTGCTTTAAGGGCTTCTCTGGGGTTCCTGCATGTCTCCTCAGCGGTGTTGCCAGGGCCGGGGGGGGGGGGGGGCAGACAAGCAGACAGACGAGTAAGCCAATAGACAGACAGTTCACATAAAGGGGTTGGTAGGCAGGGGTGTGAGATATTGATGGGGTGGGGCCAGAGGAAGGGTGTGTGTTTGAGGGGGTTATTCGGGGGTGCACCTGTGTGTACACGTCTGTGCAGTCATATGCACCAAGGGGGTATTGGGGTCCAGTTGAGGGTGGAGGGTGGGGTTATGGGTTCATAGAAAAGAATTAAGAATTTAAGGTTGGCAAGGGTGTGTTCAGGAACAGAGCCAAACAAAACAATATAGAGGTTAAAGATGAAAAAGAAGTGGAGGAAAGGGGGAAGAGCAGAGGATTGGAGGAATGGAAGTTAGGGTAAAATAAAAAGGAGAGAAAGAAAAAGAGGGAAAGAGAAGGAAAAGAAAGAAAGAAAGAAAGAAAGAAAGAAAGAAAGAAAGAAAGAAAGAAAGAAAGAAAGAAAGAAGGAAAAGGGGGAAAGAGACAAAGAAAGATGAATATACTTGGTTGCAAGTGGTGGTTTTAGTTTTAGTAAATAATAACTTTATTAACCTCCTCCTCCTTGACTTCCCAGTCAAGGAGGAGTTGGTATGTTTTCGAGAGAGCTTTGGTTTTTGTCCTAATTAAGTCTAACCCAAATCTTGAACTTTCTTGAGCAAAGCTTTTCCCTTTGTCAACTTTGAATCTCTCAAATAATTGATAATATTGGAACCAGTCAACAACATATTCTCTTACTTATTCAAATTTCTTCAGCTTTAGCTGGTTCTCTTCTTCCTTCAATAGTACTTGGTACATCGGCCAGTTTCCTTCTGTGTTTTTTCTTTTAACTCCTAGGGCTTCCATTGGTGATAATCCACCTGGGCATCTTAGGTTCCAGAAGGTCTTTATATTTTTTCCAGACCTTATACAAGGATTTCCCAGCAATATGGCTCAGGAAGTTTTGATGTACAGTGGTACCTCGGGTTAAGTACTTAATTCGTTCCGGAGGTCCGTTCTTAACCTGAAACTGTTCTTAACCTGAAGCACTACTTTAGCTAATGGGGCTTCCCGCTGCCGCTGCGCCGCCGGAGCACAATTTCTGTTCTTATCCTGAAGCAAAGTTCTTAACCTGAGGTACTATTTCTGGGTTAGCGGAGTCTGTAACCTGAAGTGTATGTAACCTGAAGCGTATGCAACCCGAGGTACCACTGTACTTTTACTTTCTCGTATACTAGGTATGCATGCCAGCCGTACCTATTGTTGTGTCCCTCTAAGTCAAGCAATTCTGAATTTTGGAGTGTACACCAATCTTTTAGCCATGTTAGACAGGCCACCTCATAATACAATCTTAGGTCTGGCAGGGAGAGACCCCCTCTGTTTTTAATATCAATTAAGATCTGATGCTTGATTCTGGGCCTCTTCCCCTGCCAAATGAACCTTGAAATAGATGCTGCCATTCCTTGAGGTGGCCCCTCCTGCGCAGTATTAGGATTGATTGGAATAAAAAAAGTAGTTTTGGTAGAAAACTCATTTTTATGACTGAAATTATTCCTGTAAATTAAGTCTGGCCCAAATATCCAAATTTATTTTGATCTTCTCCCAGGTTTTTACATAATTATCCTGAAATAAGTTACCATATCTTTCGCTCTATAAGACACACCTGACCATAAGACGCACCTAGTTTTTGAGGAGGAGAACAAGAAAAAAAAATATTCTCTCCCTTTCTGCGCAGCGCCCCTTCAGTGAAGCAGCAGGAGAAGCGGAGCCCCTTCCGTTTCTCCTCCCGCTTCGCTGAAGGGGCGCTGCACAGAGAGGGAAATCTTCAGCGAAAGCAACGCGAAGCCTCCTGAGTACAGCGGTAGGCTCCCGCTGCGCTCAGGAGGCTTTGGGTGGCTATCCCTGAAGCCAGGAGAGCAAGAGGGATTGGTGCGCTCCTGGCTTCCGCGAAAGCTGCGCAACCTGCACATTTCCTTACTTTTTAGGAGGGGAAAAGTGCATCTTATAAAGCGAAAAATATGGTAATATTCTTTGAAGTTAGCCAGACGCCCAAGTATTTTGCTTTTTGGCAGATTTTCAAACCAAACATTTTTTCCAGTTCTTTTTCTTTTTTTTAATATAATTTTTATTAACAGGTCAATCAAATCACATCAATTCCAAATCACATTAGTTCCAAATTATACAACCAAATTTTTAAAATTTTGTTGGGGGTACCCATACTTCAAGCTCTGAAAGGGATCCAAACATCACTCTTGCTGTTGCTTTAATTAAACAGTTCTATCCAGTTCTGTCCAGATAGTCTCTTTGTTATTTTCCTCATCTTCTTGTTGTTATCATATATTCCTTTCTTTGTGATATCTGATAATCTTCACAAGCGGGTTGAAAATAAACATGTCCTGTGTGGGTTTTACACTTTCCAAGAGTTCTATCACATAAAGGACAGACGCCATTTCCACACCTCCGTAAGAAACATTCCCACAGTCTGTCCGTTGATTTCACAGGCTTGCCAATCTATATCTCAGGGGGCTCTGCCAGGTCAAGATCACATTCCGATCACCATACATTCACATTCCGATGACCCTGGTCCTCCTCCCTGTCGCGTATTCCACGCGGCGTTTTCAGCGAAACACTAAGAGTTCCAGGTTTTTCAGTGCAGTCCTTTTTAATGTGAGCTATATACAGGCATTTACAAAAGAAACAGCCCATACAGAGTACTTACAAACGAATACTCTCCACCACAGCACCACCACACTACAGCACAACCACCACACCCCCTGTTAAACAGGCTTTCCTTTTTAAAACAGGTGATAGCCAATTACACTAATCGCACTCCTGCTGAGTCACTCTGACCCAGCAGAGTATTGCATCATCCTGTCAAAGCCTGCAGACTTATCCAGTATCCTGCAAATCCCAACACTCCTCCTTAAGTCAAAGGCTTGAGACCCAATAATTCTCTTAAGTCTCGAAATTTAGGAGCATCCAAACATTTTGTATACAAATCTGCCACATTACATTTTGTGTTACAGTGCTGTACCTTTAACACATTTCTTTCCAAAGCATTTTTCACATTTCCGTATCTTATCGCAATATGTTTACTCTTGCTCTTAAAGTTCTGTTGGTTAGCAAGCTGTTGTGCAGCCATGTTGTCACTTAGCACAGTGATTGACATGTTAGGCAAGCAAACCACTCTATTTGTGATACACATTCGCTTATGGCTGAGTACTCTGCTTCACAAGTACTTGTGGCAACAAATGTTTGTTTCTGGGATTTCCACTGAACCAGGGCATTTCCAATATATATGGCATAGCCAGTGGTAGACTTTCCATTTTCTCTGTCTCCCCAGCTGGCATCAGCGTATGCATACACTTGCTGATCATATCCTGTATCCAGCACCAGTTTGTAATCGTTTGTGCCTTTCAGATACCTTAGGATTCTTTTAAGTGCTACCCAATCTCTCTGAGCCGGGTCTGCACTTCTTTGGCTTAACATGTGCACTGCCAATGTTATGTCGGGTCTTGTCCAACAACTTAAATATAACAGAGAACCCAACAGAGAATGAAACGCTGTTGCATTCTCACATTTTTGCCATTCTGGTTCATTTTTGTACTGGGTAGTTATGGGAGTGTCAACCTCATTTGCCCTCTCCATTCCATATGTCTTCAGTAACTTTTCGATTTTTTCCTTCTGACTCAGAGAGTAAACGCCCTCTTCATTTCTCTGAACCTCTACTCCTAAGTAATTCTGAATCTCTCCCAAAGACTTCAGCTTGTATTTGTTACCTAGGCTGTTTATAAATCAAGACACTTGCTTTTGTGCAGTTGTTATTAGACAAATATCATCAACATACAAAAGTAAATAACAAACACTTCCTTGCACCATTGCTGAATATAAACAGGAATCAGCCAGGCTTTGTTTGAATCCCATCTTTTTCAAAGTTGTGTCTATGCATTCATGCCATAGACGTGCACTTTGGTGTAAACCGTATAGTGCCCTTTGCAGTTTTAACACCATTGTCAGGGAACTGCCATCGGAGGAACAGGTGGTGGAAGGGCTCACGGAGGCTGGGAGAGACCCAGCAGCTGAAGCAGGAACCAGCAGGGGGAGAGGTGGGTCTCTGAGGGAAAGCGAGCAAGAGGGAGGGCTCAGGGATACGTCCAGCGAGAACAGTGGGGAGGTTTCTGAACCTCCCATAGGGAGACCCACTCCTCGCCGGAAACTGTCACGCCGCGAGTCCAGAAGACGTGTTTCCGTTAAGGAGCTTTTATGCTGGAAGCGATTCCAAAAGCAACCACTGTCGGAATCTGCAAGTGACTAGAGCAGCCATGTCTGAGGGGCTCTGTCACAGACAGAGGTTTGTGGGCTTGAACAAACTCTGAGGGACTACGATTTTACGCACAAGCAGCTCATCATCCCATCACAACCATACTGTCTTTTTCTAGCTCATAACCTGGTATTTGCTGTAAATATACCTCGGCATCAATAGGAGCATTTAAATATGCTGAGGCAACATCAAAATGATTAACATTTAACCCTCTCAGACTTGCCATTGCTAAAACTGATTTTACTGTTTCAGCCTTTGCTGTTGGGGCAAACACTTCATCATAATGTATCATTTTCCTCTGTGTAAAGCCCCGTGCAACCAACCTGGCTTTCCTCTGATAACTACCATCAGCCAGCTTTTTCACTTTAAAAACCCACTTACAGCTTATGGGCTTTTTACCTTCAGGCAATTCTGTAGGTACAAACACATTGTTGTTTAGCAGAGAGTTATACTCTGCCTGCATTGCCTTTAACCACGCCTCTTTCTCTAGAGTAGGTAACTCTTGCACTTCTTCAAAGTTTTCTGGCTCAGTTACACAAACCTGGTTTATGGTGGCTGGGAACCCATAACGGTCTGGAGGTTGACCTTTATTACTTCTTGCAAACCTCCTTGGTTCATTAATCTCACCCCCTGGGCTACCTTCAGGACTGCTTTTGGGGTGGATTGACTCTGGAGATTTACCTCCTCCTTTCCCTGTTGCACTTTCTTCTCTCCCCTGTCCCATGCTAGCAGCTGGAGAAAAATGCTCAACCTTTACTTCCTCCCTTTCAGTTTCTCTGGGAGAGCTGCCAATTCTTAGCTTTGTTTCAGCTGCCTTATCAGGTATGCTCGGCAGTAAAACTTTTTCTGGCAGCAGGTTTGCATGTATCTTGGGCCAATTTCTTTGCTCATTAAACCTGGCTGATCGACTATAACTCAAAAGGTTTTTATCATCTTCAAACCTGTAGGCTTTCGTACCACTTTCATATCCAAGAAAGCGCAACTGCTGTGTCCTTTTCCCACCTTTTCTTCGGTTTTTCACAGGTATGTCAACCCATGCCTTTGTCCCAAAGATTCTTAAATGTTGCAAACTGGGACTTTTGTTTTAGAGAATTTTATAGGGTATGCCATCTAGTACCCTTGACCACAAGCGATTCCCAATATAATTCGCGGTCTTAATACTTTCAGCCCAGTACTTAATTGGAAGATTTGCATCTGCTAACAATGCTTTCATTTGTGTCTGCAAGACACCTCCCCTACGCTCTGCTACTCCGTTCTCCTGAGGCGTGGCCACATTGGTAAGCCTATGTTTAATCCCTTGGGAATGCAACCAGTTTCTTAGGGAGCTTGCCATAAACTCCCCTCCCCTGTCTGATTGAATAGAGGACACCTTTTCACCAAGTTGCCTTTCTACCCTTCTTACCCAGAACTTCAAAGTTTGGGCAACGTCAGACTTTTGCTTTAATGGATAGACCCAGCCAAATCTAGAAAAATCATCCACTAGGATCAAACAGTACTTGTTGTGGGAGACACTAGGTGGAAAAGGACCAGTTACATCAGCATGAATCAACTCCAGTGGTTTTTTGGTTTCTCTCTGGCTTGCTCTTGCTACTGGGCAAGCCCTGCTTTTAACTTCCTTGCAGATATTGCAGTCTAAGTAATTATCACAACTTTTTATGTTTTTCATCCCCCCACACAACTCCAATGTTTTGTTTAGCACCTTATAGCTAGCATGAGCCAGACGCCTGTGCAGGAGATGAATACACATATCATGGGTTGGGACATTTTGCACATTCGCAACCTTAGATTCACACTGCAGTACATACATATTAGTTCTAAGGCTAGCATTTGCCAACACTGCCCCATTTTGCTTTATCTGGCACTGATCTCCCACAAAATTTACTTCAAAGCCTGCTTTTGCCAAATCAGGAATGCTCAGGAGATTGTTTTGCAAACTAGGCACACACAACACATTCCTGAATGTGTGTCCCAGCTGTGGGAACACAACCTCCCCCTCACAAACCACATTAGCTTTCTGGCCCGTAGCAAGACTTACATGTTTTTTGTTTGAAGCCCTAGCATCAGTTAGCAGTCCTTTTCTTTTACAAAAGGTTTGAGAAGCTCCACTGTCCAGAACCCACAGCTCCTCATTTTCTTGACCATCTGCAGACACCCAAGCGGTAGACTCTCTCTGCTGCCTCCTGTGCTTCTGCTGTTTTTGTTGCTTTCTTGGGCAGTCCCGCAGCAGATGTCCACTGGACTTGCAGCAAAAACACCTTTTTACTTTGTTGACCACCGGCTGGTCTGCAGCAGCTCCTCCTGGCTGTTTCTCCGGCTCCCGACACCTCTGCTCTTCCCGGCTGTTGTTCCCTCTGGGATGCTCCAACAGCTGGGCTGAGGTCATCTTTCGCTCTGCACGCCTGTCCTCCTCTGCATACAACCGTCCGGTCACGTATTCCAGAGTCAGCATATCAGTCTCTACAGACTCGAGGGAGTTGACCAGCATATCATAGCTGTCATCAAGGGAACTCAGGACTATAAAGACTTTGTCCTCTTCCTCCACAGGCCTCCCTCTTAAGGCTAGCTCCTGGAAACAGCCTGTTAGGAATTTTAGGTGGTTTACCAGGGAGTCCCCCGGTTTCTTCCGACACCGGTAGTCTCCTGGTCAGTGTTATCAGCGAGCCAGCTGTCTCTCGCACATGGACAGCCTTGAGCGCATTCCACGCCTCACTTGCCGTCACCTTATCAGCTACGTAGACTAGCTGGCTGTCGTCCACTCCAAGGATGATCGTAGCCAAAGCTTTCTCATCCTTTTCAAGCTGGGCCTCTGCTAGTGCCAGCTTTTCATCGTCGTCCTCATCCTCCTCAGGGGGCTGCGGTGGAGTTTCCACCACCTTCCACAGGCCCTCACGCTTGAGGAAGTGTTGCATGCGGCCCGACCAGATGCTGTAGTTTGTGGCCGTCAGCTTCTCCAGCAACACGCCAGTTCTGGACTGCTCCATCCCTGCAGCTCACCTCCAGCACCCACGGCTAGATAACTGCCACCTGTACTCTTGCGCAGCGGAAGCGTGCTGGGCCCATAACCCTGTCGCGTATTCCACGCGGCGTTTTCAGCGAAACACTAAGAGTTCCAGGTTTTTCAGTGCAGTCCTTTTTAATGTGAGCTATATACAGGCATTTACAAAAGAAACAGTCCATACAGAGTACTTACAAACGAATACTCTCCACCACAGCACCACCACACTACAGCACAACCACCACACCCCCTGTTAAACAGGCTTTCCTTTTTAAAACAGGTGATAGCCAATTACACTAATCACACTCCTGCTGACTCACTCTGACCCAGCAAAGTATTGCATCATCCTGTCAAAGCCTGCAGACTTATCCAGTATCCTGCAAATCCCAACACTCCCCCTCGTCCTCCTATGAGCAAGCCTGTCTTAACAAAGCTCCATTTTTAGCTGTGTCATAAAGCTTTCTTTCCAATCCTCGATGTTTCCACCAGTCCTCTCTTTAATCAAAAATTCATTTCCACACAGTTTCTTATTCTCCTGCTTGTGATTAGTAATTTGCAACGATTCTTCTCTCTGGAGGGGAGGGTTATTGAATACTCACATAAGACACACAAAAAAAGTTTTTTCCTCCCCCCCCCCCCCTTTCCGGTTCAGTCCAACATACCGATCTTTTAATGATAATTATTCACTTGATTTATTGTCCAGCCCGTCGCTCCGCTCACAGAGATCCCATTATTCAGCAGTCTTTACTCCCGATCTTCACTTGATGTATGTGCATTAGCTTCTTTCCAATTATATATTTCGAGCTAATGCTAACCAGTGCGCAATGAGAGACAGCGTCAGGGAGAGCCGACCTCACCTGAGGGCTTTGTGCCAAGTGCCCACACCCCCTTCTTTTGAATCCGGGGGTGAATTATGGGCACAGCTGCCAACGCAGTCCCCCCATTCCCTTGGGGGGGCAAGGGAGGCTGCATACTCCCATATCAGCCTCTTAATCACCTCGTGTGGTTCGGAGAGATGTTATTGTCGGCCATCTTCCAGTGTGCCCCCTGGTGGCCCCCTCCAGTTCTTTTTCTTGATTTGATGTGCTCTTTGTTTTTGTTTTATTTTGTTTGAATCCTGCTACTTTGCCAAATTTTTGTATTATTTCCATTATTTTTGATAAGCTCTTTTGGGGGTTTTCCGTCATTATAAGCAAGTCATCAGCGAATGCCTTTATTTTATAAGACCTATCTCCCTTTAATTTGGCTTTCTTCTAGTATTCTTCTATTTAAAATTTCCAAAACCAAAATAAAGATTAAGGGATATAAGGGGCAGCCTTGGCATGTACCTTTATTCATTTGGCATTCCTTCGTAATATTGCCATTAATAATTATTTTAGCTTGCTGTTCAGCATATATGTCCCTTATTCCTCTACAAAAAATTTCTCCAAACTTCATTTTTACCAGTAGTTCTTTCATAAATTTCCACGAGATGTTATCAAATGCTTTCTCAGTATCTACTAGCATAATCACAGCAGGTTTGTCTATTTTGAGATCCAAATATTCCAACACTTTAATAACATGTCTAATATTTTCCTGCATTTTGCGGCCTTGTAGAAATCCAGTTTGGCTTCTGTGTATCAGTTCTTGTAGAGTTATTTTGAGCCTGGAGGCTAGGACATCTGCAAAGATTTTGTAGTCATTATTTAAAAGCACAATTGACCTGTAGTTGGCTTTGTTTGTTAGGTCAGCTCCTTGCTTTGGAATAAGCGTGATGTAACTTTCCTTCCACGAGTTTGGGAGGGATCTGTTCATCAGTATATCATTCATTAGATCTTTTAGGGGGAGAAATAGAATTTATTCAATTTTTTGTAATATATTGCTGGGAGCCCATCTGGACCAGGGGTTTTCCCTGTTTTGGATCTTTGTATTGCTTGTTGAACCTCTAAAGGTGTAATTGGTGAGTTCAATAAAGTAATTTTATCCTCTGGGATCTACGGTAATTTGTTTTCCTCTAGGTAGTTTTTAATTTTGTCTATTCCTTCTGACCCTTCTTGGTATAGTTCTTTATAATATTTGATAAAGTTATTATTTATTTCATTTTGGTCATCAATCCATTGATCTTCTATTTTGATTTTATTAATTATCCTTTCCTCTCTCTTTCTTTAATTGCCAGGCCAGAAGTTTTCCAGGCTTATTCCCAAATTCAAAGTGTTTTAGGTTCAACCATTTAATTTTCCATTCCAGCTCTTCATTTATCAACAATGAGAATGACATTTGAAGAATTTTGATGTTTTGCTTAATGTTTTCATTATCTGGATGTTTGAATAATTCTCTTTCCTTTTGCTTTAGTGCTTCCCATATTTCAATGTTTTTCCTTTCTTTCATTTTTCTTTCATATGCATTTTGTTGAATAAAGAAACCCCTAAGCGGGTGGCGCTGTGGGTTAAACCACGAAGCCTAGGACTTGCCGATCAGAAGGTCGATGGTTCGAATCCCAGCGACGGGGTGAGCTCCCGTTGCTCGGTCCCTGCTCCTGCCAACCTAGCAGTTCGAAAGCACGTCAAAGTGCAAGTAGATGAATAGGTACCGTTCCGGCGGGAAGGTAAACAGCGTTTCCGTGTGCTGCTCTGGCTCGCCATGCTGGCAACATGACTCGGAAGCTGTACGCAGGTTCCCTTGGCCAATAAAGCGAGATGAGCGCCACAACCCCAGAGTCGGTCACAACTGGACCTAATGGTCAGGGGTCCCTTTACCTTTACCTAAGCTTTACTTGACTCCCAGACAGTTTTCATATCTGTTCCTTGATTTGAATTCAATTCAAAATATTATTTTAGCGTTTGTTGGGCTTTTTGTAAGATCTTTTCATCTTTTAATAGATTTTCGTTCATACGCTACCTCTTTTAACTATATTTCCACCAGGTTAAGGTCTGAAATTGTGCTGGGGTGAATTTCAGCTTTTTGGAATTCACTCAACATGTCCTTTGTGATCCATATTTAGTTGAGTCTTCCCACTGAATTATTGGGATCAGAAAAGTGGGTAAATTATTTTCCCGTTGGGTGATTAAACTGTTGGGATAATGCTCCGGGCTATCTGCAGCCCCCCCCCCCCCGGATCTGTGAGCGTCCTCTGGTGAGCATAGCTCTGGAAAAGGCATCCCCGTCTTCTCCAGGGTGCTCCAGCGACATAAACCAACTTGATTTATGCACACTAGCCTTCTCTCCTGACACAGCAAAAGAAAGAGGCATTGTAGTTCTAAACTACAGTGGTACCTCGGGTTAAGAACTTAATTCGTTCTGGAGGTCCGTTCTTAACCTGAAACTGTTCTTAACCTGAAGCACCACTTTAGCTAATGGGGCCTCCCACTGCCACCACGCCACTGCCACACGGTTTCTGTTCTCATCCTGAAGCAAAGTTCTTAACCCGAGGTACTATTTCTGGGTTAGCGGAGTCTGTAACCTGAAGCGTCTGTAACCTGAAGCGTCTGTAACCCGAGGTACCACTGTACTATTTATTTACACTGTATTACACAGACAAGGAATCATGGTGCTCTCTCTCATCCAGCTCTGAGAGAGAACAGGCAGGCAAAAGTGAAAGTACAGTTTCACAGTCTTACAACGGAAGAGTGATAAGACAGACTTCCTTTCTCAGGCTTTACTCAGACAGGCTTGGGAATTATACCAATCATAAAAAAAAACAGCATTGGGAAGCATGAAATCCTAACATAAACCTCCAAGTGTCATTCAAACCCATTAAATCTATCAATTGGATGAACGTATTTGGTAGCTTATTTTGTTTGCTGTCTTTTTTATTCTTTGTTCTGACTAAGTAAGGGTGAGTGACTCCATTGAAGTCACCTAAAAAAAAAATTCCCCTAAAAGTCCACCATAAACAAAAATTGGTTGTAGCTTGTTGTGTGGAGTGAGACAAACCATGAGCTCAGGCTGGTATGTAACTCTTAAGCCAATCCATAGCTCAGGTCCGGGTAATGTGGCAGCAAGGTGACAGGAGAGAAGCAAAGCAGCTACCATTTCTACTACGAATGCTAGCACATTCATGCTTGGCCATGGTTAACTGAACCAGGCCCCAATGTGATAATAGACACTAGCTCAGAGTGGAGGGGGATTGTGTTGGATGGTTTGTGATGATAGGTAAAAGTGTGTCTCCACAATCAGAGGCAGTTTGTCACTGGAAACCAGTTGCTGGGGATAAATGGGACAGCCACTCTCTCCTTTGTGCCCAGACTGTAAACTTCCAGCTGTCTGTTGCCAGAAGCAGAATTATGGTTTAAGAACTGTGGTGGGCATTATGGGAAATGAGGCAGCAAAATTCTGGATTGAGCTGCTTCAACATTGCAAATGTGGTCATTGTTTGCCTTAACTCTTCAATGCTTTCTTACATAAAAATATGGCCTAACTAGTCATTTTAAAATTAACTGCTCATGGGTAAAGTACTTCTTCCAAGCATATAATTGTCATGTTTCTGCTCCATATTGATCCAGAGCAGAGCTCAACTTATGTTAGCAGAGTAAAAACTTAAACACAATGCAGGGTTCCCAAAAAAATGACTCAGAGGGAATCCACTTCATCCAGCAGAGCTTTTCACTACTGAAGGCAGCTGAGCATAACAGTTACAAATCCATAAACTCAGGATTGGCATAGTCCATAAAAAATCCAGTTGCAGCAGACTTACACTTACAATAAGACTAAAACCTTAACACTTAAACATACTACGTACAGAACACCACACCAGGAGAGACAGAAAGTGAAACCCAGACTCCTTCTGACCTTACTATTATAGTCTGCATGACCTTGCATGAAAGAGATAACAAAACCAGTTCGTGTTTTTGTTTGATAACATTTTTTTGATTTCCCAAAAATAACAAAAAGAAAAAGAAAAAAATCATAACCAAATTAAACCATAATTTTTGGGTTGACTTCACTCCCCCTCTTGGTTCCATTATAATATACTTGTTCATGCACGTCCATAAAATCTTATATACTTAACAATCCCATTTCAAAACCTTCATCTTATTACAAGTGACTTTTAAAAGTTATACTAATGTAAAATTCTATACACAAAGCTTAAAAAATATGCATTAAACAGTTGCCCTTTTTTGTAATAATTTGTCCTGCATAGTTCAGTAACTTATTTTGTCAGTCTTCTTTATCTTCTTTTTTTTATATAAAATTTTTATTGGTTTTTCACAATTTATATAAACACAAACAATGCACAATACAGACAAACAAACACATAAACAAACATGTATAATTTCAAATCCTTTTTTCTTAACCTTACTTCACCGACTTCCCCATACCTCCCCTTTCTGCATCCCAATTTCCAAATTTGTTTCAGCAAATCCTCCCCCTTGATTTTATCTAATTTTCCCTTATTCTTTTCTTTTACTTAATCTTTTACAGCTGTAGTCCCCTTTTTTCTATAACCTCAACATTTTAGCATTCATTAATTTTACAATATTTCTTAAGATAAATTTTGAATTTCTTCCAATCTTCTTCCGCCGTCTCTTTCCCCTGGTCTCGGATTCTGCCAGTCATTTCGGCCAGTCCCATATAGTCTATCACCTTCATCTGCCATTCTTCCAGAGTGGGTAGATCCTGTGTCTTCCAATACTTTGCGATGAGAATTCTTGCTGCTATAGTAGCATACATAAAAAAGTCCTGTCTTTCTTTGGCACCAATTGGCTGACAATGCCCAAGAGAAAGGCTTCTGGTTTCTTGGGAAAAGTACATTTAAGTACCTTTTTCATTTCATTATATATCATTTCCCAGAAAGCCTTAATCTTCGGGCACGTCCACCAAAGGTGATAAAAAGTACCTTCAATTTCTTTACATTTCCAACACTTATTATCAGGCAAATGGTAGATTTTTGCTAGCTTGACTGGGGTCATGTACCACCTATAAATCATTTTCATAATATTCTCTCTCAAGGCATTACATGCTGTAAATTTTATACCGGTGGTCCACAACCATTCCCAGTCAGCAAACATAATGTTGTGACCGATGTCCTGTGCCCACTTAATCATAGCTGATTTAACTGTTTCATCTTGTGTATTCCATTTCAGCAACAAGTTATACATTCTTGACAGATTCTTAGTATTGGGTTCTAACAGTTCTGTTTCTAATTTTCTAATTTTCTCCACCTGGAAGCCAATTTTCCTGTCCTGTTTGTAAACCTCCATTATTTGGTAATAATGGAGCCAATCTCGTACTTTGAACTTCAATTTCTCATAACTCTGTAATTTCAGTTTATCTCCCTCTTGTTCCAAAATTTCCCAATATTTTGGCCATTTGGCCTCCATATTGAGCTTTTTCACGGCTTTTGCCTCCATTGGCGACAACCACCTTGGGGTTTTATTTCCAACAAATCCTTGTTTCTAGTCTTCTTTATCTTCTTTGGCTGAGTCTTCTTCCTTCAATAGGGGCTGGCTGGTCTTGGCCTGGCATCCAGTCTCGCATATCGGAACAAAGTCTTTTGCTCAAACAATCCATCAAGTCCTGTACATTTCAAGATCATAACTTCAATTTTTTTAACAACAATCATTTCCCACAATTTCTTCAAATCTTTATATGTCTTTTCCCAGGCCTTTTTGATAATTTTACATTGCCACCACATAAAGTAGACTCTCTTAAACCTTTTGCCCTCCCTTCTTGCTTCTTCTCTAGCACAGTCAAAGCCTCCCTAATCATTTCACACAAGGTACCATCTTTATCAGTCAGGTCCTCCCATATCATATCACATTAAATTCCATTTTTAATGGAACCATCGGCTGGGTGAGGACTGCAGGGCCTGCTCCCTTCCAGGGCCTTTTCCAACTGGCCCAGGCCCTTATTTGGAACAAACTTTTGGGGAAGTGTGGGAAGTGTTCTGCCATTGCTTCCCTGTTCCACGTGGTTAATGTGCTTTAAAATGTCCTCAAGCAGTCGGTGGCAATTTAAATTTGTATTCCTTTTATTCCTTTTTTCCTTTGTTGGGGGTGGGTGGGTGGGATGGATAGTTGGTTGGGGATTAATTTTAGTATAATTGTTCTGTTCCTTTTTGTTGTTGTTGTTTTATTGGTTCTGTATAGTTTGTGTTTTGTTTTTAAGGGGTGGGATCAGGGCTGCCTGGGAGTGGCTCCCCAGCCAACACGATGGCTGGGACAAGTTCCACAGGGGGGGGAAGCACTGGGATATCTGATCTCGGTGATCATGGGCAGGAGGCGGAGTTACGCTAAGACCAGACCATGTCATTACCGAGGAGGCAGGTTTAGTCGTTGTTTGAAGACTATCCCTGCCTCCGGGTCTGGCCTTGACCGGATGGATACTGGAATCAACAGGGGAAACCCACATGACCTGAAAGTGTTGCTGTGCAATGCCAGGTCAATGATGAATAAAACCACTGCCATCCACGACTTGATTGTGGATGGAGGATTTGACCTGGCATGTGTGACAGAGACCTGGTTGGAGGAAGCAGACGGGCCTGTCCTTGCCGCTGCTTGCCCACCAGGTTTCTCTTACGCACAGCAACCCAGGTCATGTGGGCGGGGAGGGGGGGTTGCAGTGATTTTTAGGAAGTCACTAGCTTGCACCAGGCGTCCTACTGGGAAGATCCAGTTCTCTGAGTGCATGTTCTGGAAGTTGGGCAATAGGGGCAGTACAGGATTCCTTTTGGTGTACCGACCTCCCCGCTGCACCAAGGATTCCCTGTCCGAGCTGCTTCAGGTCGTGGCGGATGTTCTCCTGGAGACACCTAGTTTGGTTGTCCTAGGGGATTTTAACATCCATGCTGACACGACCTTACAAGGGGCCGCTCGGGACTTCGTGGAAAGCATGGCCTCCATGGGGCTGTCCCTGAATAAGTTTGGCCCAACTCATAGTCATGGACATGCCTTAGATCTGGTGTTCACCTCTAGTGACGTGGGTGATCTGACACTAAGTAAAAGTGAAACAAAAGAAGTGCCATGGTCAGATCACTTCCTGGTGCAACTGGACTTCTCCGCGACCCTTCCCCTCTGCAGGGAGGTGGGACCAATTCGGATGGTCCGCCCCCGCCACTTAATGGATCCAAATGGTTTCCAGAGAGTGGTAGGGGATGCTTTAGCCCATGTTGATGGCCTTTCAGCTGATTCCCTGGTGGCCCACTGGAATGCGGAGTTAACCAGGGTTATCGACTGTCTGGCTCCGAAGCGCCCTCTCCGATTGCATGGAGCCCGGACAGCCCCGTGGTTTTCTTCGGAGCTGAGGGCGATGAAACAATCGCTGAGACGGCTAGAGCGTCGCTGGCAGAAAACTCACTCCGAATCTGACCGGACACAGGTTAGAGCTCAACGTCGAGCCTACCAAGTGGCGATAGTGACGGCGAAGACGACTTTCTTCACCGCCTCTATTGCATCTGCAGAAAATAGTAGCAGGAGACTCTTTCAGGTGGTTCGCAATTTAACGGAACCACCTTTACCACCGGGGCCTTGTAAATACCCCAAGATCTCCTGCAATGATTTTGCTAAGTTTTTTGCAGATAAAATCACTCATATTCGGAAGGAGCTAGACACCACCATGGGAGCAGGGCCAGGGCGGGAGAGTGCTAGAGCTCTGTCTGGTCAAGTTGCATGGAATCAATTTCAATCTGTTACCCCCGAGGATGTGGACAGGCTGCTTGGACGCATGAAACCAACCACCTGTCTCCTTGATCCTTGCCCATCCTGGCTAATAAAAGCAAGCCGGGAAGGGCTGGGCGATGGGCTCTGCGGGGTGGTGAATGCTTCCCTCTGTGAGGGAACATTCCCAGATCCGCTGAAAGAGGCGGTCATTAAACCGCTTCTTAAAAAACCATCTTTAGACCCAGCCAGTATGGCCAACTATCGCCCAGTCTCAAATCTTCCATTCTTGGGCAAGGTGATTGAGCGTGTGTTTGCTGAACAACTCCAGGCACGCCTGGAGGATGCGGACCATTTGGATCCCTTCCAGTCGGGATTCAGGCCTCACCATGGGACTGAAACTGCCTTGGTCGCGCTGGTTGATGATCTCCGGCGAGCTAGGGACAAAGGTGAGAGTTATTTCCTGGTTCTGCTGGATCTCTCAGCGGCCTTTGATACAATTGACCATAACATCCTTCTGGACCGTCTAGAGGGGCTGGGAGCTGGGGGCACTGTCATACAGTGGTTTTGCTCCTTCCTCCTGGGCCGTGTTCAGAAAGTGGTGGTGGGGGATGAGTGTTCAGACCCCTGGGCCCTCACTTGTGGGGTGCCTCAGGGTTCCGTCCTCTCCCCCATGCTATTTAACATCTATATGAAGCCGCTGGGAGAGATCATCAGGGGGTTTGGACTGGGTGTCCATCAATATGCAGATGATACCCAGCTCTACCTCTCTTTCAAATCAGAACCAGTGAAGGCGGTGAAGGTCCTGTGTGAGTGTCTGGAGGCGGTTGGAGGATGGATGGCGGCTAATGGATTGAAGTTGAATCCTGACAAGACAGAAGTACTGTTTTTGGGGGACAGGGGACGGGCTGGTGTAGAGGACTCCCTGGTCCTGAATAGGGTAACTGTGCCCCTGAAGGACCAGGTGCGCAGCCTGGGAGTCATTTTGGACTCACAGCTGTCCATGGAGGCGCAGGTCAATTCTTTATCCAGGGCAGCTGTCTACCAACTCCACCTGGTACGCAGGCTGAGACCCTAGCTGCCCGCGGACTGTCTCGCCAGAGTGGTGCATGCTCTGGTTATCTCCCGCTTGGACTACTGCAATGCGCTCTACGTGGGGCTACCTTTGAAGGTGACTCGGAAACTACAACTAATCCAGAATGCAGCAGCTAGACTGGTGACTGGGGGCGGCCGCCGAGACCACATAACACCGGTCTTGAAAGACCTACATTGGCTCCCAGTACGTTTCCGAGCACAATTCAAAGTGCTGGTGTTGACCTTTAAAGCCCTAAACGTGTCCATAACCTGTGGCCGCCAAGAGGGCCATATGGAGTCCTGCAGGCTTTCACTGTGCACCCCTGCTCCTTCCGGTCACGGCAAACGTCCTCTCTGCCCTCCTTGGCTGGCTTAGCAGAGTAATCGCAGCGGCAGAAGCGAATGCAGTGTGTGGGTAATAATTTCAGACTTGACGCAGCCTGTCTTGCTTATCTCCAAGACTTTATTCGTGCAGTAAAACAGCTCATAAATCTCCTGGTGAGAGAGCGCACATTTTCTCTCGCCTTCCGTCCGAGCAAAACACAGACTAAAACACTCAGAGCAAAACCACTCCCCGAATGTGTCTAACCACGCCTCAAGAATGTGAGACGTCATTCAGAACGTCACTCAGAACTCTTTAACCCTGTAAGTTCTGAATCCCTTAACACCCCCTCTCGTCTTGCATCTTGAGGGAAACTGAGGACACCTATTTACAGACCTCTTTGAGTTCAACTCACCTCCCATTGCCTTTTGCCTCCCACTGGCATCTGTCCCAGGCAACCGTTGAACCCCTTCCACACTCCCAGAATCACATTGTGCGAAACCAACCCACGCACTGGTGACCTGAAACCTCTCAGGTGGAATCCCCTTTGTGGTGCGAGTTGACCGCCGAAGCACAACCTCAGGTGCTCCTCCTGACCCACTGGGGTCAGCAAGTGTGTCTCCCACCCCAGAAGACTCAGAAGACTCCCCCTCTGACTTGCTGCGTCTTCGGGCCTTCTGCACTTTGCTAACAGGAGATGAAGGCTCACTCTTGGGTTCTCTCTTAACAGCCTGTGGAGAAACCCACCCCTGTGCTTGACCCTCTTCAGCAACCAGGTCTTCAGCAACAGGCACCGCCTCTGTCTCTCCTTCCTCCCTTTCCTCCCCCTCAGAATCAGACAGACATTCTGAGAGAACATCAGGACCATCCCTAGGTCTTGACCAACCACCCTGCTCACAGAACTCAGCATGCTTGCTAACCTGTAGGAATGAAAAATCACGGGAGACGAGAGAGGCAGGTGCAACATGAGGCGTCTGTCTGGGCGGACCCTGAAAAGCCTCTTTTATTGAATATTACAAACATTGCCACAGGTGGGCCTGTGGCTGATTGGTTGATAACACAAAGAAACTTGTTGCTGATTGGTTAACATAAGTACTAAGGCGGGAATTACATGTGAGAGGTGGGGATTACATGTGATCATTTATCATTGATGGAGTAAAGGCTGGGAATCGGAGCTAGAACTAGACAGGCATGAAGCCTCCTAATTGAATTGTAACTAGAGATTAATATGGCACAAACAATATAACAATCAGGTAGGCATGGAGAACAGGTACAGTTTGTTTTCCATGAGCTTGGGATGTCTGTTACTAATGATTGATCATAGCATGAGACAATGTAATAATCAAGTTCTGTGGATGTGGTCAGCTAGGCGTGAAGAGCAGGTTCGTACAGTGTGTGCAAAAGCAGGGAAATACCTACGAGCAAGACTTCTCAGAAAGCAAGAGAAAAGAGGAGCAAGGCTTCCCCCAAATGGAGCAGTTTTGTGCAGAAAGAGACTAACAGTTATGTGCAGAAAGAAGACTTCCCTTTACTAACCAGCAGCTTGGTCTGATCACCCTCTGGGTATGCAAACTTCCACCCATTTGTTGCAGGGTCATACCCACAGAAGATCATTTCCTGGTACCTTGGACCACCTTCCTTCCGTTGAGCTGTTGGTATTGGCACTGAAGCCCTGGAACCAAACACACGGAAGAAATGCACCTGTGGATTTTTCTTGTGCAACAGGAAAAATGGTGTGTCACCTACAACGTGATTGTAGGACCTGTTAAAGACAAAGCTGGCAGCTTTCCAAGCAGATAGGTAGCCGTGTTGGTCTGCCATAGTCAAAATAAAAAAATTCCTTCCAGTAGCACCTTAAAGACCAACTAAGTTAGTTCTTGGTATGAGCTTTCGTGTGCATGCACACTTCTTCAGATACACTGAAACAGAAGTTGCCAGATCCTTCTATATAGTGAGAAGGTGGGGAGGGGTATTACTCAGAAGGGTGGTGGGAATGGGTGATTGGCAGATAGCTGAGATGAGCCTGTTGACGACTCTTAACGACTGCAATAGGTCTTACAGGAAAAGGCAAGGGGTGAGAAGGTGAAAAATGGCTAGTCATGTATAATGAGATAAGATTCTTATCTTAAGAGTCGTCAACAGGCTCATCTCAGCTATCTGCCAATCACCCATTCCCACCACCCTTCTGAGTAATACCCCTCCCCACCTTCTCACTATATAGAAGGATCTGGCAACTTCTGTTTCAGTGTATCTGAAGAAGTGTGCATGCACACGAAAGCTCATACCAAGAACTAACTTAGTTGGTCTTTAAGGTGCTACTGGAAGGAATTTTTTTTATTTTAGCTTTCCAAGCTTCACTCCAAAAGCTCTGAGGCAGCCCAGAGTCACACAGCAAAACCCTGACAGCTTCAGCCAGTGTTTCACTCCTGTGCTCTGCCACGCCTCTCTCTTGAGGAGACTTTGCACCCGTCACCTGGTGACGCATTCCCTTTTGCTTGAAAAACTCCTTCAGAGCAGACCCAGTGAACTGTGACCCACGGTCGCTCTTGAACCCTTGCACTTTGGTGGAGAACCTTAGTTCCACCTCCGCAACCCAATCCTTAATCAGTTGCGCCGCCTCCCCCTGCGTTCTGAGAGAGAAAGACCATGAATTCTGAGAAAAATCATCTGTCACCGTCAGCACAAACCTGGCCCCACCCAGACTCTTACACTCCATGGGTCCTGCAAGGTCTGTGTGAACAAGCTCAAAAGGTTTTGTGGTTACCCTCTCCACCCCGGGATAACTGCACCTTTGTGCCTTTACCTTTCTGCATGCCCTGCACTCTAGGGATCCCCCACATGGTTTGAGTCTGCAACCCTTAGTGCAGCTGGGCAACCTCTGAACATCTTCCAAACAGGCGTGAATCGTTCTCCTGTGCCATACATGAACACATGAATCATGGCTGGGAACACTAGCACACTGCGCCTGTGCTCTTCCGGCATTCCCCCCACCCTCTAGAGGTGTTTCCAGAACAAAGAGATTGTTCTTGCATTCCACGTTGACAAGCTGTTTCCCCCCTCTGAAAATGGAACAGGCATCATTTTCAAAGCAAACTTTGTACCCTTGCTTTACAAGAGTAGGTACAGATAACAGGCAACAATGCATCTCTGGCACAACGTAGCACTCCAGCTCCGCCTGCAAAAAGGAAACATAAACATTTGCAACATTAGATACTGGCTTTTGTGACCCATTAGCAAACATAACAGTTTTCCCAGCTGAAACAGCCCTGCAGTTCCGCAGCCCCCCAGCAGGTGGCGTTCCAATCAGGTGATGGCTGGCACCCGAATCCACTATCCACTGCACAGCTGTGTCCCTGCTGGGGTTGTTTTTCAAAGCTGCCAGAGAAGCGGTGAGATGATAACAGTCTCCCTTCTCTGAGTCACGTCCTTCCTTCGCGTTCCCACGCTGGCCTCCTCTCCGAGACTGGTTCCCATGGGAAACGACCTTGGAGACATCCTGCCCGGCCTCTCTGCTCCTCTGCGGACAAGCCCTTTTGAAATGGCTGTTGGATTATACTCTGGCTTCTCCTCAGATCGTATAAATCTTTCGCCTTTTTGAAATGGCTGTTGGACCCACAGAGATAGCACCGACGAGTGGCAAAAGCTTGAACAGAGCTCTCATCTGGCTTGGCCCCCCCTCTGCAACCGGTGGAGCTCCCTACGCCAGACCTGTCCTCTCTGACACGCCGTTCCTGTTTGTCCGATAAGCGTCCTGTCACGTACTGGAGAGTCAAATCCTGTGGACTCATCGATTCCAAAGACAGACACAAATTGTCATAACTTTTGTCCAGAGAGCTGAGCAAAATATAAACCTTCAGCTCCTCTGAGAAGTTGACTTGCAACAGCCTCAACTCATTGAAAACAGAGAGCATCTCAGTAACATGCTGTCTGATGTTCCCACTGGGACGCAGCTTCATCTCAAACAAGCGCCTGGTGGTGTGGATCTTTGCACCAGCTGTGGTTCTGTGGTGCACCCTCTCAAGAGCAGTATAAGCCTCCTGAGCAGTGTCAAGCCCTTCAACCAAGGGTAGCTGGGAACCCTCCAAACTGAGCACTATAGCTCCCAGGGCTTTTTGGTTCTTCCTCTGCGAAGCGTGAGCAGCAGCAACCTCCGCAGCCGATGCGCCTGCTGCAGCCTGTAGCGGGGGCCCCTGGGTTGCCTCCCACAGCCCCTTGGCTACCAGCCAGGCCTTCAGCTTCCGGCTCCATTCGGCCCAATTTTGTCCATTTAATTTTTCGAAGGGTACATTAAATGACTCCTGACCGTCTGCCATCTCCTCCCCCGGGGTTAAGCGTACTCACGTCTGGCAGCCGCTTCCTCCGGCTTCCGGCAGATCAGCCCCTTCTCCCAGCGAGCTTCTTCCAGCCTCAGAAAGCTCTAGCTGGCCCCAGTGTCTTCTCAGCTGGCTTACCCCACACCTGGGACGTTCCTTCTGCAAAGGCTTCAAAGCGTTACAAAAGCCCCATAACCTGTCCATAACCTGTGGCCGCCAAGAGGGCCATATGGAGTCCTGCAGACTTTCACTGTGCACCCCTGCTCCTTCCGGTCACGGCAAACGTCCTCTCTGCCCTCCTTGGCTGGCTTAGCAGAGTAATCGCAGCGGCAGAAGCGAATGCAGTGTGTGGGTAATAATTTCAGACATGATGCAGCCTGTCTTGCTTATCTCCAAGACTTTATTCATGCAGTAAAACAGCTCATAAATCTCCTGGTGAGAGAGCGCACATTTTCTCTCGCCTTCCGTCCGAGCAGAACACAGACTAAAACACTCAGAGCAAAACCACTCCCCGAATGTGTCTGTAACCACGCCTCAAGAATGTGAGACGTCATTCAGAACGTCACTCAGAACTCTTTAACCCTGTAAGTTCTGAATCTCTTAACAAAACGGCCTCGGCCCAGTATACCTGAAGGAGCGTCTCCACCCCCATCGTTCTGCCCGGACGCTGAGGTCCAGCGCTGAGGGCCTTCTGGCGGTTCCCTCACTGTGAGAAGCAAAGCTACAGGGAACCAGGCCTTCTCGGTAGTGGCGCCTGCCCTGTGGAACGCCCTCCCATCAGATGTCAAAGAGAACAACAACTACCAGGCTTTTAGAAGACATCTTAAGGCAGCCCTGTTCAGGGAAGTTTTTAATCTGTGACATTTTACTGTATTTTTTGTTTCTATGGAAGCCGCCCAGAGTGGCTGGGGAAACCCAGCCAGATGTGCGGGGTACAAATAATAAATTATTATTATTATTATTATTATCTTTGACTATTCTCACTTTCCCTCGTATGTTCTTCAGACCTCGTTTGTCTACCCGTCCCACCTTGGTGGTTTGTGCATTCACTTCTTTTAATTGTCTTGCAGCCTCTGAAAGTACATTAGTATTTTTTTTTTAAGTAGAGGCTGTTTTGTTAACATCTTCCTTTATCTACTCACATTCTCTTTTAATATCTAAAAGCAAATCAAACCACTTGTGTTTTAAATTCTCTTGCCTTGCGTCCTGACTAGTTAGTTTTAGCATTGAACTTTTTCCTTTTGCCATTTCCGGTTTAGAGTGAGGGGGGTCAATTCTCTCCCCCTTTCCCAGCACAGAACCAGTTTGAACTGGCTGTTCAGCTTCTCTGAAGGAATAACCCAAACATCAGGAACCTTCTGCTTGTTTCCAGGCAGAATAGAAGCTTACTTGACAGCTAGAAACTTTCAGCTTGCACTAGCTTGTATCACACAGAGAAGCTTCCAGAAGCTTATTGAATTAAATAGAATAGTAAAGATCTCTACACCTTAAACCAATAGTTTCTGTACAAAAAAAAATGCAAACCTGACAATAATATCTGGAGTTCTTTGCCACACCATGCCCCAGTAACACTACTCCAAACCATGGCTAAGTGTCCAACTTGGATGGCTTTAAATTAAACAAATTCATGGTGCATGAGGCTGTAAAACAAATTAAGACAAATTTAACATTTTTTCCAAATCTGACGGACTGACTTCCCACATGCTTTCCTGGATGTGTCAATGGTTCTCAATAGTGCTGCATCATATTTCCCACTTATTTCTAGTTTATCTTCAAACATTACACATACCTTACATCACCATACAATATATTTGCTTTTCAACTTAATTTGTTTTCAAACAACTATCCATCAATCAATTCCTGCATGTATATTAAGTTAACATTTCCAACTTCAACAAGTGAGGTTACTTAATCAGATTGTCAATCCCTGCTAAATCATTAATTAATATTAATTAACATGAAATAAACTTCTCCTTCCATCTGTGTGTGTCGAGACATAACAATCTTCTTGCTGCTCAGCTCCTTTGTCCCATGCCCCATGTAATCTGTAGTCTTCTTTTTTTAAGATAGGAACTCCAAAGTTGACCATCTCACTTGATATATTTTCCCACCAGCAACTTCAAAGCAAACAGCCCATAATGTCAGGGGGCTAACCGCCTTCTCCTAGATATTTCATAATCCTTATTGCAGCCTCTCCCCCTGATGCTAACCGCTCAAGTGGATGTGTCCCCCCAATGGAATTTCCAGTTCTTCTCTATGCAGACAAATCTGCTCCTTTCTGGCCAGTGGTACTTAGACACCACTTTTCCCAAAGGCTGAAAGAGGGTGACAAAAAAATAAGTATTGTAAACACAAAAGATAAAGTTTTGTTGTAAACCCTTATTGTTTTGAAAGATGCACATTCAAACCTACAGGTACCTGGTGACATCTCCAAAGTTAGGAGTGGGATAAGATTCCCAGTGGCACTTCTCCATGGCTAGGAAAACCAGAATAAAACAAATTAACCATGATGTTATGACTATGCAAAGCTGCCTTTCAATTTCCACGATTGACTCAGTCCATGAAAACGTGGGTTTCCTTAGCAAAGAATGGTGGTTTGTCTTGTTCCTTTTGGAGTACAATCCAATCCACACATAACATATGACATGTTGCTGCATATGTTTCCTGATACAAAGAGCACACATAACAGAGGGGGGGAAACCTATTTCTGTAGCATCCTACAAATTTGGGCTTTCCATTTCCCCCAACCCCATAACAACAATGTTTTAAGATTGAAACTGAATCGTGCTCCAAAATTATATGCTTAGAAGAAGTAGCCAAGTGAAGGTGGTAAATGTCCTGTGTAAGTCTCAGGAGGTGGTTGGCGAATGGATGGTGGTCAATGAATTGAGGCTGAATCTTGATAAGACAGAAGGAATGTTTCTGGGGCACAGGGCAGGTAGGTGTGGGGGACTCCTTGGTCCTGAATGGGGTAAATATGCCCCTAAAGGACCAGGTGCACAGCCTGCGAGTCATTTTGAACTCTCAGCAGTCCATGGAGGCACAAGTCAATTTTGTGTCCAGGGCAGCTGTCTACCAGCTCCATCTGGTACACTGGCTGAGACCCTACTTGCCTGTGCACTGTCTTGCCAGAGTGGTACATGCTGTAGTTATCTCCCGCTTGGACTACTGCAGTGCACTGTATGTGGGGCTTTTTTTGAAGATGACTCAGAAACTACAACTAATCCAGAATGCGGCAGCTAGAATGGTGACTGGGAGCAGCCGCCGAGACCACATAACACTGGTCCTGAAAGACCTACATTGGCTCCCAGTACGTTTCCGAGCACAATTCAAAGTGTTGGTGCTGACCTTTAAAGCCCTAAATAATAATCATCCCATCCATTCTATTTTCCCCTCTTTTTTTGTCCCTTGCACAGATCAACAAAGCCAGCAACAGAACAGCCAACCAGACTACAGCAAGGCATGGGAGGATTATTACAAGAAACAGAGTGAGTAAAAGTCTGTATGTGTGCATGTGCGTGTTGCATCAGTTAAATGTGTTGGGCTAGGATCTAGGAGATGCCAGGGTTCAAATCTCCTCTCAGCCATAAAGCTCACTGGGTGACCTTTTAATTTATATATATATAACAATTATTCAAGATCATCATTTAACATCCATTTTCTAGTTTCCCCCCTCCCTGTTGACTTCCCCCAACTTCCATTTCTGGTTTGTTACACCAAATGTTACATTCTGCTGTTTATACATAATGTTCTGTTATTACTGATTATATTTCTTGTTCTCTGTAAATAAAGTTGTAAATGTTTATTTGAATCCTGACAACGATTGACAAATAGTAAATTTTGAAGTAGAAAACAATATACGGTGGATGAAACAAAGATCATTCGAGTTTGCAGATAAACCTGGAAACATGTTGGCATGGCAACTGAAGAAAAAACAGAAAGAGATGATAATCGACAGAATAATGGATGAAGGGAAACTCCTAGACAACCCTTTGTGAGATACTTTAAAAAACTATATAAGAGGGAGACCGAGACTGAAGATGAGATAAAAGAAGGGAAACAACTACCAGTGATACCAAAAGGAAGAACTGAATCTTTAAATGCCCCAGTGTCTATGATGGAAATACATGAAGCCATAAGAAAAACAAAGAAAGGAAAATCCCCTGGTCCGGACAGAATTACGGCCCTTCACTATAAAAAATTAGAATATTAATAATAATTTAAAAAAAAATTATATCCCGCCCTTCCCAGCCGAAGCCGGGCTCCGAGCGGCTAACAACAGTAAAATAATATAGCATTCTAAAATCAATTCATTATAAAATCAGTTCAAATAAAATTAATGGCAACCATTGGGCTAGAAGAAAAGTGGCCAATAGTAAACAATGGTTCCTCCAATTCTTGATCAGAGCCTTCAGAGGGTCGCACTCTTGAAATCCTCTGAATCATCCGATTCAATCTCTGATTCAGGATCAGGACCTTGATCAGTGGGTGTGGGTGGTTGCGGCAGCTGTGGTTGTTGCTGCTGCTGTTGCTGTTGTCTATCCTCAGTCTCATCACTGTCATCAGGATAACATTGGAAAATTCCCACATTCTCCCCCCACTTGGCATTGTACTCAACACTTCTTATGAGCCTAATTGTCTTAGAGTCAGTCATCATTACTCTGTAAGAACCTTTCTGATACCCTAGAAAGATACCATGCAATCCACGCTTGCCTAACTTGGAGCTTTGTGGTGTGTGAACCCACATGTCAGAACCAAAAATTATCATGTGTTTGATGTATGGCTTCTTGCCAAACATCTTTTCATAGGGGGTACAACCAATCGATGATGATAATCTGCAATTGTAACTGTAAACAAAACAGGAGAGAGATTTGGCCCAATAACTCTCTGGAAGATTGGCATCATGCAGCAAGGTTTTCAACCCTTGAAGCAATGTCTGATTTGCTCTCTCACAAAGTCCGTTCTGCCATGGCGAGCGAGGACTAGACAAATCATGCTGAATTCCTTTCTCAGTCAGAAAAGCTTCAAACTGCTGAGAAGTGAAAAGAGTTTTTATCTTCTTACCGTGCACATTTTCCAACCAAGCACAGAATTCCTTAAACCTAGGAAATGCCTCTGATTTCTGCTTGAGATTGTACACATAAATATACCTGGAAAATGCATCAATGAGAACCATAAAGTACCTGTTTCCACCCAAAGAGGGCGATAGTGGACCAACTAAATCAGCATGCACTACCTGATATGGTTCTGTAGCTTGTCTACTAGACACCTTACCTTTTGCAGCCATTTTCACCTTGTTTGCTGCGCATGCCTTGCACTTCATGTGGTACCTGCAGGGTTTAATAGTCATACCTTCAACCAAGGCAGGCATTTTTGATACTGCCTCAAAATGTAAATGACCAAATTTCCTGTGAAAATCATGAATACATCCTGCATGCAAAACCTTTTGTTAGAACCTGCAATGCAACAAGTTTCATCCTGCACAACATCATCAAAATACAAAACAAACAAACAATCAACATATTCAGCATGCAATACATAATCGTTTTTCTTTGTGATGATGCACTTCTTGTTCTTGAAGGAAACGTCAATGTTCCATTCATTCAGCTGCGCAACGCTGAGTAGATTGTGTGCAGCATCTGGAACGTAGAGAACATCGTGTATTGACAAGTCCAAACTGTGAAGAACAACAGTTCCGTAGCCTTGACTGGAGATCGTGTGGTCATCCGCCTGGTGAATCGCAACTTCCTGCGGTGTAAAAGACACGAACAGTCGCTTGTTGTTGCATATGTGGTGCGTGGCTCCTGAATCAATTACGAAGAACAATCTAGACGTCTTCTGGATCTTTGCAACCTTTGGAGTGAAGCGTGAGACCATTGCCTTGTGCTGCGTTGTCCTGCACACCAGACCTTTGCCTTTGCCCTTTCCACGCGTTGAGCTTTCGCTGCGCTGCTCTGTCTTGGCCTTGGGATATCTACATTCCCTCTTCACGTGGCCTAGACGTCCACACGAGTAGCATTTCACTGCCTTCAAAGCTTTGGCGCCATCTAGTGGTTCCACTGCATTCTGGGATGACGTCTGTGAAGACTCCCCCTTACCAATGCAGCTAGCACCTCGGCGGTCAGCTTCATTCTGAATCACAGCAGTAACATGCTCTACCGTGATCTGAGCAGTTGGCAGAACAGCAATCTGAGTGGCAACGGACTCCCAACTTGAACCCAAAGAATGTAGAATCATGAAGGAATACACAGCCTCTGGAAAGGTGAGTCCTCTCTGTTGCAGCTCATGTCTCAGATTCTGCATCTCCATCAGATGAGCACGCACATCTGCACCTTCAGCAAGTGCCATATCATGCAGCTTGGCATAGTAGAACAAAGAAGCACCAGCCTCTGTTCTCAAATGAGCATCTCTTAAAGTGTCCCAAATCTCTCTCGCTGAGGCCTTATCACGCAATAGGCATAGCTCTTCTGGGGATACCAGCAATGTAAGTGTTCCCCTTGATTTGGAATCCTTAGCTGCCCATTCATCCGTCATCGGAGCTGGGGGGGTGTCTGTAATAACATTAAACAGACCCTCTTTTCGCAGAAGAGTCTCTGCGTACAACACCCATTCCACAAAATTCTTTTTATCAAGCTTTGGAATCCCAAAAGCTTCTGCTAGCCTTGCATTAGCCATCTCTTCTGCTTTAATCAAGCTGCATCTGTGTTTACAGCAGCTTCATTCCAAAAGCACTTTCAAAAGCACTTTTGTTTCTCCAGCCTCTGCCGAGCCCCTGAGCCTCTGCCGTGGCAAACGGCTTAAAAAGTTCAAAGTCCAGCCTTAAAGCCATTAATTAGGAGCTGGCAGGCTTCCCGGGGCAAGAGCACATACCTCTCATCAATCATCTTGACGCGCAGAGCAGATAACACCGATCCGTCCCTCTGTTCCTCTGCCGGCAGCCATTAGTCAGTCTGATTCTGTTTTTCTGGGCCCGGAACCAAAAATGTGAGTTTTTGATTAGCTCCGGCCCACCTGGAGCTGATACAGGCTCGTTTTATCTTGAGCCCAAGCAGAGCGTAGTCTCGCAACGAAAGGATAAGCAGGTAATGTGCTACATGCTGAAGTTTATTTACAAGCTATGCTGAGAGCATACAAACATGCATCCTGCCTCTGTGAGAGCAGAGAAGCAACTCTTCTCGACACAAAGAAACCGAGAGAACACTGAAAAACAGGAAACCAGTGTACGTCACATCCAGTCTCCCATTCCCGTGGGAACCCAACAGTAACTGACTGTGGAATGCAAACAATGTCTTGTGACATGCAGCTGCTGCTCAATGAGGGAAATAGAAACCAACAGTTTCAATGAGGGCAGCCCCACGTAGAGTGAGTTACAATAATCCAGTCTGGAGCTGACCGTCGCGTGGATCACAGTGGCTAGGTCAGGGCGAGAGAGGTAAGGCGCCAACTGCTTAGCTTGGCGGAGATGAAAAATGCCGCCTTTGTTATAGCTGCAATCTGCGCCTCCATGGAAAGGGAGGTGTCAAAGATTACACCCAAACTCTTAACGGACGGTGCTGGCACTAATTGCGCCCCCACAAGAGATGGGAGTTGCCCCCCAAATCCCATATCGCCCAGACCCAGCCAAAGGACCACTGTCTTCGAAGGATTTATCTTCAACCTGCTCCCATGTAACCATCCAGCCACAGCTTCCAAACATCTGATCAGTGTGTCTGGGGCCGAGTCAGGATGGCCATCCGTCAACAGATAGAGTTGGGTGTCATCAGCATACTGATGGCAGCCCAGCCCAGCCCAAAACTCCGGACAAGCTGGGCGAGGGGGCCTATAAAGATGTTGAAAAGCATTGGGGAGAGTATCGCACCCTGCGGCACTCCACACACCAAGGAGTGGTGCGAGGACAGTTTCCCCCAAACGCTACCCTCTGTCCCCGACCAGAGAGAAATGAGCGCAGCCATTGAAGGACTGTGCCCTGGATCCCCACATCGACGAGGCGGTGGTCCAGGAGTTCGTGATCGACCATGTCGAAGGCTGCTGACAGGTCTAAAAGAATCAGCAGCCTCGACCCGCCTCGATGCAGCTGCCTACTGAGATCATTTGTTAGGGCGACCAGAGCCGTCTTGGTCCCATGACCAAATCAGAAGCCGGATTGGAATGGATCCAGAGCCGATGTTTCATCCAGAAACCCACCAAGCTGTTCAGCAACCACTCTCTCAATCACCTTACCCAGGAACAGAAGATTCAAAACCGGGCGGTAAATGGATAGACCTAAAGGATCTAATGATGTTTTCTTTAAGAGCGGGCACACCACTGCCTCCTTCAATTACAAATGGATTATATCCCAGGGGGGGCGCACCTTGTCTGGACACGCTCTAATCAGCCAGGTTGGGCACAGGTCAAGAGGACAGGTGGTGGGCTTTCCAGCTCAGAGGAGTCTGTCCACATTGGCTGGGGATATCCAGTCAATGTGGTCCAATACTGGACCCGAGGTATGGTTTTCCCAGTAGTGATGTATGGAAGTGAGAGCTGGACCATAAAAAAGGCTGATCGCCGAAGAATTGATGCTTTTGAATTATGGTGCTGGAGGAGACTCTTGAGAGTCCCATGGACTGCAAGAAGATCAAACCTATCCATTCTTAAGGAAATCAACCCTGAGTGCTCACTGGAAGGACAGATCCTGAAGCTGAGGCTCCAAAACTTTGGCCACCTCATGAGAAGAGAAGACTCGTTGGAAAAGACCCTGATGTTGTGAAAGATGGAGGGCACAAGGAGAAGGGGACGACAGAGGACGAGATGGTTGGATAGTGTTCTCGAAGCTACCAGCATGAGTTTGACTAAACTGCGGGAGGCAGTGCAAGACAGAAGTGCCTGGCATGCTCTAGTCCATGGGGTCACAAAGAGTCGGACACGACTAAACGACTAAACAACAACAACACTGGACCCGAGGACAGTCAAGGGGCCTCCAGTTCTGTTATTGTATCCAAATTGGCAGGGAGGTCATGGCGGAGCAACAGGACGTTCTCCGCAAAAAAGCTCGCAAATGCCTCACAGCTGTGTGTCAAATTGTTATTTAAATTTGGCTGTCCCTCCAGGGACGTTAAAGACATAATTATACTAAATAATTGCACCAGGCAAGAGCTAGCGGATGCAATGGAGGCCGAGAAGTAAGACTTCTTAGCGGCCTTCACTGCCATCTCATAGGTTTTCATAAAAACCCTATAAGATGTTATTGAAGCTCTGTCGCGGGCACCCCGCCATACTCGCTCTAGCCGTCTGAGGTCCCGCTTCATTTTCCGGAGCTCCTCGGTAAAACAGGGAGCCCGGTTTTTGTGGTGTCGCAGAGGGCGCTTAGGTGCGATCTCATCGATGGCTGTCAGGAGCTGGATATTCCAGCCCTCAACAAGTTCAGTCAATGAGTCGCCAGGGGGAGCAAGGTCCTGCAAAGCTTGACGGAATCTATCAGGGTCCATCAGCCTCTGTGAGCGAGCCCAAATCGGCTCGCCACCTAAGCAGGGTGGGGGTGGAAAGTCAATCCTGGCTTTCAGAGCGTAGTGATCAGACTATGGCACCTTCATCGAAGGAAACATGATCACATCTATGCCTGCACCAAAGATCAAATCCAGCGTGTGACCTGCTTGATGTGTGGGGCCCGAAACAAACTGGGAGAGCCCTAGTGTCGCCATGGAAGACACCAGGTCCAGAGCCTGTGAGGAGGGAGTGGCATCAGCATGGATGTTGAAGTCCCCCAATACCAATAGGTTAGGGAACTCCAAGACCCAGCCGGCCACTGCCTCCAGTAGGCCTTACAGGGTGGCTGCTGGTGTGCTAGATGGCTGGTACACCAGGCAGACAGCCAAGCTCTCCTCGGAACCCCACACTAGGCTAACACATTCAATGCCGGGGATCTATGGCGATGGTAGAGCCCTGAAAGGACAATGTTCCCGGATTAATAATGCCACCCCTCCCCCCCAGCCCACAGTCCGTGACTGGCGGAGGACAGAGAAACCCGGGGGTGCCATCTCTTGTAAGGTAACTGTTTCCTCTTCGCGCACCCAGGTCTCCGTCACACAAGCCAGGTCGACCCCCTGTGAGGTAAAGAAATCTCACAGGGTGGCAGTTTTTCTGCCTATAGAGCTGGCATTGCACAACACCAGTGACGGAGGTGAGTAATCCTTGCTCACCCTACCGTCGTCCCTCGAGATGGGGCACAGATTGGAAGGGGTATGAGCATATCTGTATCTCAATCCCCTTCACCTATAAAATCTGCCCCCACCGCCATACCTCCCTCACCCCTCCACGGTAGCAATCCCAAGCCTCATACTATCCTCCATTGATGGCATTGGTGTTACTCTTTCCCAGCCTAGTTATTCTGCTTATAATAGCAACAACTCGATAAACTCTAATAGTCGAGTAGGACAAACCAGCTAATCATCAGCTACCTCTCTGATTATATGAAACTATTATATTATTTGTCAACCTTCTATTATAATATTAGACTAACCGATTAATTAAATCGGAAAATAAACCACAAAACATTCCACAAATAGCAGGAGAACAACAATCAAGCATCTAACAGTAAACAAGCAAAACTTAAATATAATCATGAAACAATGGACTATAAAGAACTAAAACAGATGGCAAAGGAAGGGGGGGGGGAGAAAGAAAAAAGAAAAAAGTTTCTTGTAGCAGAGGAAGTTCTTGTAGCATCACATGCCAGCTCGAGAAGATTCATTAGCACTACCGATGAAGACACTAATAAACAAGATAATGGAAGAAGGAAAAACACCAGATACTTGGCAACAAGCGCACATTGTAGTGATACCTAAACAAGGACAAAACAAAGAGAACATCAATAATTATCGACCGATTTCACTACTTAATATTGATTATAAAATCTACGCAGACATACTGGTTTTAAAAGACTACATTAATGAAGAGCAAGCGGGGTTTTTACCAGAGAGGAAAATTAGCAATAACATAAGAATAGTAATAAATGTAATAGAATATCTGGAGCTGAGACCGAATAAAAAAGTGGCCTTTATATTTATAGATGCTGAAAAAGCGTTCGACAATATATCGTGGAAATTCATAGAAAAAGTTATAGAAAAAATGGGCATGGGAGAACAATTTATAAAAGGGTTAAAAGCGATATATAAGGGGCAAACAGCAAATTTAATAATTAATGGGGAAATGACCGAATATTTTGATATTGAAAGGGGGACCAGGCAGGGATGCCCTCTTTCCCCATTACTTTTCATATTAGTACTGGAAGTGCTAAATCAAGAGATAAAACTGGATCAGGATATTAAAGGAATAAATTTGGGTAACAGATCATACAAACTACGGGCATTTGTGGATGATTTGATATTAATGGTAGAGAATCCAAAGGAAAGTATTGCAAAACTATTGGGTAAACTGAGACTTTGGCAAGGTCTCGGGCTACAAGCTGAATAAAGAAAAAACAAAATTAATGGTAAAAAACATGAGTGATCGGGAGGAAAAGGAACTTGAGGACAAGACTGGGATACAAATAGCAAAGAAAGTAAAATACCTAGGAATACAAATGATGATGGAAAACATAAGCTTATTCGAAGATAATTATAATAAAACCTGGAGAGAGGTGAAAAAAATATGGAAATTTGGTCAAGATTAAATTTATCTCTGTGGGGCAGAATATCAGCCATAAAAATGAGTATATTACCAAAATCATTGTTTCTTTTCCAAACGATACCAATAATAAGCAAAATGGACTGTTTCAACATATGGAGGAAAGACATAGTAAAATTCTTATGGCAAGGGAAAAAACCTCATATCAAGTATAAATTATTAACTGAGAAAAAGAAAGAGGGGGCTTTGGTCTTCCTGATCTGAAGATTTATTATGAGGCAGCATGCCTCAACTGGTTAAAAGACTGGGTAACATTGAAAAAGGCAGACATTCTAGACCTAGAAGGCTGGAATACGAGGTTTGGCTGGCATGCCTACTTAATTACAACAAAGTGGCATTGCATAAGGATTCTTTAAATCATATAGTTAGAAACTCATTATATAAGGTCTGGGAAAGGTATCACAGATTATTAGAGCCTAAGATATCCTGGTGGGTATCCCCAGTGGAAACGATATCGGTAAAAAAGAAGAATATGGATACAAATTGGGTAACCTACCAGCAACTGATAAAAATAGAACAGGGCCAATTAAAGATAAAACCATATGAATAAATCAAACAGTTCTGTAACAGTTGGATTCAATATCACCAAATAGTGCATATATTCAATCAAGATAAGAAGATTGGTTTTGGAGAAAAGGAGTCATTATTACAAAAGGAATTACTACAAATTAATAAAAAGACCCTATCTAGGATATACGACCTACTTTTGGAATGGGAACTCAAGGATGAGATGGTAAAGGATGTTATGATAAAGGGGGCTCAGGACCTTGGACATAACATAATGTTAGAACAATGGGAACAGCTGTGGAAAATTGACATCAAATTCACAGCATGTTACACAATAAGGGAGAACTTAATGAAAATGATCTACCGCTGGTATCTAACCCCCGAGAAATCGGCAAAATTTTATAAGCAAAAAACCAATGCGTGCTGGAGATGCTACAGCGAAACAGGAACAATGTATCATATGTGGTGAGGGTGTAGCGTGATAAAAAACCTTTTGGAATAAAGTTCATGAAGAGATAATAAAGATTTTTTAAAAATAATTCAACAAGAAACCAGAAGCGTATCTTCTGGGATTAATAACAAATGACATCCCCATAAATAAGAAAAGGATATTCTTATACGCATCCGCTACTGCAAGAGTTCTTATAGCAAAGAACCGGAAGGGAGACAAAATACCCACAATAATAAATCAAACTTACTGAATTTCTTGAATTGGCCAAAATGATGGCAGCTATCAAGGTCAAACAAATCAAAATTTAATAAAAGAATGGAGTTGCGTGAATGAATATATGAAAAAACACTGCTCCAGTACAGAAATATTGATATGTAAAGAACAAAGTTTGTAAGGGGGAAAGGTTAAAAATGCAAGTAAAATCAGAATATTTGTCAAATACAATATAACAACACAACTGTAAAGATAAGCTATAGAATTAAGGTTAAGCAACGATGGAAGGAAGTCAGATTTTAACTCACATTTTGAGTTATGTTGAACCAATGGGGGGTGAGGTGGGGGGATACTTTGTGTTACTAACATGTACATATGTGTAAACCTTTCTCTCTGTTATTTTGTTGAGATGAAAACTTCAATAAAAATTAATTTAAATAAATCCTGTCAACGAGTCCATGTTTTTGTTGTTGTTTCTGCAAGTATGTTGTAAAGGGTTCCCATTCTTTTCCAAAGTCACTATTGTCCTTCTCACGCAGTTTGTCCATTAACTTTGCCAGTTCTGCATAGTTCATCAATTTTTCTTGCCATTGTTCTGTAGATGGTGTTTCTCCAGTCTTCCAATTTTGTGCTATTAGAATTCTTGCTGCCGTAGTAGCGTTCATGAATAATGTCCAATTTTTCTTTGGCATTTCTTGTCCTAGAATACCTAACAAAAAGGCTTCTGTTTTTTTCACAAAGGTTATTTTGAACATTTTTTTCAATTCATTATATATCATTTCCCAATTTTTTAGAATAATCATACAGTCCCACCACATGTGATAAAATGTACCTTCTTCTTTAAATCTCCAACAGTTCTTCTGTTCTGTTTTATACATTTTGGCCAGTTTTAATGGTGTAATGCACCACCTGTACATCATTTTCATATAATTCTCTTTCAACAATATACAATCCGTAAATTTCAAGTTCACTTTCCAAAGCCTTAGTCAATCCTCAAATTGTATGTTATGACCTACGTCCTGTGCCCACTTGATCATTACTGCTTTAACTTCCTCATCTTTAGGTTCCCATTCCAACAGAATATTATACGCCTTCTTTAACAATTTAGAATTATCATCAATTATATCCTTTTGGAATTTGGAAACTGTGTAAGTGAATCCTCTCTTATTATCTTCGTCAAAGATTTCATTTAATTGCTTATAATGCAACCAACTCCGAAGGTGTTCCTTTATCTCATCATAATCTTTCAATTTCCACTTTCCTTCTTGTTCTAGTAATAAATCTCTATATGTTGGCCATATCCCTTTCATTGTTAACGTTTTAAGTGATAATGCTTCGATAGGTGACAACCACCACGGAGTTTTGGATTCCAGTAATTCTTTGTATTTTCCCCATACCCTTATCAGGGACTTTCTAATTACAGTGGTGCCTCGCAAGACGAAATTAATCCGTTCCGCGAGTCTCTTCGTCTTGCGGTTTTTTCGTCTTGCAAAGCACGGGTATTAGTGGCTTAGCGGCTATTAGCGGCTTAGCGGCTGTTAACGGCTTAGCGG
Source organism: Podarcis liolepis (assembly GCF_965112155.1). Classification (NCBI taxonomy): domain Eukaryota; kingdom Metazoa; phylum Chordata; class Lepidosauria; order Squamata; family Lacertidae; genus Podarcis; species Podarcis liolepis. Next base: position 10,853,123 of record NC_139568.1, read on the forward strand.
CTTAGAGGCTTTAAGAAAAAGGAAACAAACTCGCAAGAACTTGCAAGACGTTTCGTCTTGCGAAGCAAGCCCATAGGGAAATTCGTCTTGCGGAACGACTCAAAAAACGGAACTCTTTCTTCTAGCGAGTTTTTTGTCTTGCGAGGCATTCGTCTTGCGGGGCACCACCGTATGTAATTGTGGAATCCTTTGTGTACTTTTACTTTTCCATACCACAGGTATGAATCTGTCAGGGAACTGCCATCAGCTCAGAGGCGAGAGGTGGAAGGGCAGTTGTGTTATAGGGAACCTCCGAAGATCTTGCGAAGCAGTTCCTCCTCCAGTGGGGGGGAGGTGCAGGGACCAGGAGATGCTAGGGAGAGCCTCAACACCGAGCCTGAGCAAAGCGGAGGGGAGGGAAGTACCCCTTTGCCAGCGCCCACTCTGCACAGTAGGTTTCGGTGCAGAGAGGGGAGGAGAAGGCTGGGGGTCATGCGACTGTTATGCTGGGGGAGGTACAAGGACCGGCCACTCCCAGATTTTGCTAGCGACTGAGCCAGACATGAACTTGCGACACTCTTCACTGTAAATAGTTTGCACTAAGAATAAAGCTTGGAAAAGACAGGTCAGAGTCTTGCCTGTTTGCTCTCGAGCAACCACACCACCACCTGACAGAATGCCAATCAAATCTGTTATCGTGTCCTTCTAACTATTGCCTCCTCTTTTTCCAATTTAATCCAATCCCGAATCCAAGTAAGGCATGCTGCTTCATAGTAAATTTTAAAATCTGGAAGAGAAAAGCCTGCTCTCTCTTTTAAATATGTAAGTATTTTATACTTTATTCTTGGCCTTTTCCCATTCCAGTTAAATTTTGAAATATCTTGCTGCCATTTTTTGAAGCAAGCATTATTATTATTTTTATTTTTATTGGTACTGTCTGAAAAACAGCATTTTTGGCAATACATTCATTTTTATTGCAACAATTCGTCCTAAAAACAGAGATTCATCCTATTCCCAAATTCCTTTTTATTTCATTCCAATTTTTTTTCATACTTGTCTTTATAAATATTAAGATTCTTTGTCATCAACCATATTCCTAAATATTTTACCTTTTTGTGGATTTCTGTATCTATAGATTCTGATAGTTCTTTCTTTTCTGATTCTTTAAATTTTTTAACTAACAGTTTGGTTTGGTTTTTATTAAGTTTAAAACCTACCACTTGTCCAAACTTTTGAATTTTTTCTTTTACTCTCGGGAGAGAATTCTTTGGGTCTTCTACAGTAATAACCAAATCGTCCGCGAAAGCTTTCAATTTATGTTCATTTTTCTTTATTCTTATTCCTGCTACTTCTTTATCCATTCTAATATTCCTTGCCAGAACCTCCAGGACCAGAATGAACAAAAGCGGTGATAATGGACATCCTTGTCTAGTTCCTTTTTGTATTTTACATTGATTTGGTTAATAATCAACTTTGCATTCTGTTCTGAATAAATAGCTTGTATTCCCCTATTAAATTTTACTCCAAATTCCATTTCTTCAAGAACTTTTTTCATGAAGTCCCAAGAAACATTATCAAATGCTTTTTCTGCATCTATAAACATCAATGCTGCTTGTTTTTTCTCATTTTGCACTTCCAGGTTATGAACTTGGGGGTGGTTTATTGGGCATCCGCGGATGAGACTGCATCTTCCCTTACAACGGGAAGAATTTGGGAGGCTGATTACTCCCATCTCAGCCTCTAAATTGCCTCGTGGGAGCTGGAGAGATGGTATTGTCGGCCATCTTCCGTGGCACCTCAAGAGGAAGAATTACATGTTCAATCCTGATTCTCTTTCCTTTGTTATTCAATCCATTCACATTCCAACTTAGTACTTTAAGATTTGCCATTGTCATGTTTGTTTAAAGAATTTGTTTTTCCACCCACTGCTCCCTCCAAGTGTTCCAGTGCCTCCTTTTGCTGTTCCAGGGGGCTTTTCAGTTCTTTTGTCCCGTCTCTAAATTCAGGATCCCTGCCATGTTTTTCCAGAAACTAATGGACCTGACTCTCCGTCACCAGCCTGTATCTTTTCTTTCTATAGGTTCAGGAAATTCCCATTTGTATCTTATGTCAATTTTTCTAAGAGCTATTCTCAAGATCTTGTACCTCTGTCTCCTAACTCTTAATTTAAAGGGAATTTCCCGGAAAATGTCCACTTTTTTACCCTCAACCTGCAGACCCTCTTCATAATTTTTTTGAAGAGGGTCTGCATCCTTAACTCTTTGTGACAAAAGTTACCAAGACGTCTGCAGGCTGCTTTCTTTCTCTGGGTGCTCTTGTCCTGACTCGGTAAATGTTTTCAATTAATTTGTGCATCCCCGCTTGCCCCTCCCCCATCTGACCTGCTAGAATCTTACTCAAATACGTGGTAAGGCCTTGCTCTTTTTATTTTTTCCCCTTTTTTAAAAAATGAATATAATAATAATAATAATAATAATAATAATAATAATAATAATAATAATATCTTTATTGTCATTGCCCCCTCTCGGGGACAACGAAATTACTTGGCTGCTCCATCCACCCAGGTAGGGCACTCCACACAAAATCAAAACAACTATAAAAACACTAATTAAAACAATACAGTATAATACAGCAAGGAAGATTAGATGACTTTCAAAGTCCAGGCTTCCCATTCAGGGCCGAGATCGCTCTGGAGAAGAAGCTGTTCTTAAGACGGCTCGTTCTTGTCTTCATCGTCCTGTATCTCCGTCCCGACGGCAGGAGCTCGAAGAGACAGTGACCAGGATGCGATGGATCTTTTACTATGTCCAGTGCCTTCCTATGGCACCTTGTGGCATAAATCTGCTCTAAGGTGGAGAGTGGGCAGCCAACAATGCTCTCTGCTGCCTTAACAACTCTGCACAACCCCAACCTGTCCCGGGTAGTACAGCTTCCGTACCACACACATAAGCCATAAGTGAGCACGCTCTCAATGGCACAGTGATAGAAGGCAAGCAGCAGTTTCTGCGGAAGATGGTTTTTCCTTAGAATTCTCAAAAAGTACAGTCTCTGCTGCACCTTCTTCACAAGCCCCCTTGTGTTGACACTCCAGGACAGATCCTCTTGTAATTCAATGCCCAAAAATCTGAACGTTGTTACCCTCTCCACACAGACCCCATCAATCAAAAGTGGCTGGACATTGCTTTTCTGTCTCCTGAAGTCCACCAAAAGCTCCTTTGTCTTCCTTGTATTTATGAGCAAGTTGTTAGCTCTGCACCACTCTGTCAGCCGCTCCACCTCATCTCTATAGTCCGTTTCACCCTCCCTTTCAGAGATGAGCCCAATCACGGTTGTGTCATCTGCAAATTTGACAACCCTATTACTAGGGTGAGCAGCGACACAATTGTACGTGTAGAGAATATAAAGGAGCGGACTGAGTACGCATCCCTGTGGTGTTCCTGTGTTAGTCTTAAGCATACTAGAGGTATAAGGGCCCAACCGAACCCTCTGGGGGCGGTCTGACAAAAAGTCCAATATCCACCCACAAAGTGATAACGGAAGCCCCAGATCTTCCAGTTTAGACATCAGACGTTGTGGTAGAATGGTATTAAATGCCGAGCTGAAATCTAAAAAAAGCAGTCTGGCATAACCCCCCCCCCCCCCGCTGCTCCAAATGTGCAAGAACGGCATGGAGGGCAATCGCCACAGCGTCCTCTGTCGATCTTTTCGTTTTATAAGCAAATTGGAATGTGTCCATTCCCTCTGGTAGGCAGGCAATGACATAATTTCGTACCAGCTTTTCAAAGCACTTCATGATTATAGGTGTGAGTGCTACTGGACGAAAGTCATCCAGCTCTTCCGGGTTAGATTTTTTTGCTATTGGAACGATAGTAGAGGACTTTAGGCAGGATGGAACAATAGCCTGGGCTAGGGATCGATTTAAGATCCCAGTGAAAACTCCTGCGAGTTGATCTGCACAGTCTCTCAATACCCTTCCAGCTACCCTATCTGGCCCTGTGGCCTTCCTTGGGTTGATTCCCTTCAACACCTTCCTCATCTCTTCTTTTTCCACAGAGACTACTACATTCCTTTGTACTGATGATGGTGATGGTGGCAAGGCCTTCACAGGGAGTGGTGGTGGTGGTAAAGCCTCAGCAGGTGTTGCTGCAGATGTTACTTCAAAACGGGCAAAAAAGGCATTCAAATCCTCTGCGAGGGATGCCCCTCCCTCGTCTGCCAGGGAATCTTTGGATTTATACCCTGTTAATTCTTGTACACCTTGCCACACCTGCCTGGTGTTGTTACTTTGTAGATGATTCTCCAGCCGCTGTCTATACGCCTCCTTTGCTACACGGATACCTCTTTAAATCCACTCTAGCTAAGCTGTACAACGACTTATTTCCACTTCTGAAAGCAGTATTTCTTGCCTTTAGCAACCCCTGAACCTCCCTTGTCATCCAGGGCTTCCTGTTTGGGTAGATCTTTATCCGGCGCCTCCGTGTTACATTGTCAGTGCATAACCTAATATAGTCCAACACTTGCTCAGTATGAGTCTCTACATCCTGTTGGGCGAATACCTCCCAATCGGTGTCATGAAAACAGTCTTGTAGTTGTTGGGATGCTTCAGCTGGCCATATTGTAATATCCCTCTTTATAGCTGGAGTCCGTTTCCTCAATGGAATATATTCAGGAGTCAGGAGCAGGGACACATGATCAGATTGGCCTAGATGTGCCAGTGGTTCGGCCTTATAGGCCTGTTTGACATTTGTATACAGCCTGTCCAGAGTCCTTTCTCCCCTGGTTGCGCACTTTATGTGTTGATAGAATTTAGGTAGGACCACTTTCAAATCTGCCTGGTTGAAATCCCCGCATACAAGAAATGCAGCCTCGGGGTACTTGCCTTGTTGCCTGCTAATAGCATCATACAGAAGACCCATTGCCTCATTGATGTTCGCATTAGGTGCAATGTATACTATAGTTATCAGTACTGCTGTAAATTCTCGGGGGATATATATAGGTCTGCATTTAAGCGTCATAAATTCCACAGTTGGGGAGCAATGACTGGCTATCACAGCGTGGTTTGTGCACCAGCTGTTATTCACGTATGCACACAAACCTCCCCCCCCTTCTTTTACCAGAGTCCTCTGTTCTATCATGGCGGAACACTGTATAGCCTGTTAGTTCTATGGCTGAGTCAGGAATAATTGGTGTCAGTCAAGTTTCTGTAAGCAGCAGAAGACAGCATTCACTCACAGTTTTCTCCATTGCTATCCACAATTTCCACTCCTCCAGCTTATTCACCAAAGATCTCACATTCGCATAGAAAATGCTGGGAAGCGGTAAGTTATAATGTTGTGTCTTCAACCTTAATTGCCTTAATCGCCTTCCTCCTCTGCAGCCTCTCTTCTGTTTACAGTCTCTCCTGTGTCTCTTTACTCCCCAGTTCTTTGAAGTCAAAAAATCTTCCTTGCAGACGCGGAGACACTCACAATTTGTGCAGCACTCACTCCTTAGCCAAATAGATAACATGTCCTGCCGACTATAAACAAGTCTATTTTGGCAGGACAAAAAAGCCAAATTCTGAGTTGAGGAGCAACCAGCTGCTGCATCTACACGCGCCGCCATCTTATCTCCAATTCCTGTTCCTATTTTCCACACAACATACACAACACACAAAAATCAACATTCAAAAACTTTTAAAAAAACAAAACAAAAACAAATCCATATCTTACAAGTTAACATTATAAACACTAAAACAACAACAACAAGACATTGACTTCCACCAATCCCACAGCACCTCCTTTATCTCTCATTGTGTCTTCCTGTTTTCCTGTTTTCTTTATCATCTCTATCCTAACATCTAGATATAAATCCTAATTTCATATCCTTTCACTTCACAAGGTTATTCCAGACTCAGCCAGATTTCTGCCCTCAAACCTTGACTTTTGAGGTATTCATTTAGGCACTCCCATTCTTTTTTTACTTCACTTTTTGGTTTTTGTCTTATTATGTCTGTCAATTTGGCTAATTCTAAGTATTCTGAGAGCTTACATAGCCACTCTCCCCTAGTGGGTAACTGATTCCCTTTCCAGTACTTAGCCACCAGGATTCTTGCTGCAGACGTTGCGTATAAGAAAAAAATAATTTTGTCTTTTGGAATATTGTCATTTAAAATTCCTAAAAGGAATGCCTCTGGCCTTTTACTATATGATATTCTTAATATGTTCTTTATTTCTTTGTGGATCATGCTGCAAAATTTCCCAATTTCGGGGCATGTCCACCACATATGGTAGAAGGTTCCTTTTTGTATCTTGCATCTCCAGCACTTATTATATGTTTTATTCATTTTTGCAAGGCTTTCTGGTGCCAGGTACCACCTGTGATACATTTTCATATAGTTCTCTCTTATTAGGTAACATGCTGTAAAATTTATATTTTTTGTCCATAGTCTTTCCCATTCATTATATTCAATTGGGTGGCCCAGATCTTGTTCCCATTTTTTAATAGCGTCTCCTTTTTCCTCCTTTTCTACTTTCCCATTTCGTAACAGTTTATATATTATTGAGAGTCTGTTGGTTGTTATATAAAATTTCTTTTTCCCATACCAAGATTTTTTTATCAAACCCCTTAAGCTTACTATGCTTCTCAAATATTGTTTTTAATTGGAAATATTCTAACCAATTCACTCCCCACTCTTTTAATTCTTCAAATTTCTTTACTGTTGGGCAATCTTTTATCTCTTCTACGAGTTCCCTATATGTTAGCCAGCTATCTTTCATAGTGCTTCTGTGAAAGGCTGATGACTCTATAGGTGATAGCCACCAGGGAGTTTTGGCTGTTACTATTGTTTTATTTCTTTCCCAGACTTCGAATAGGGCCTTTCTCACCAAATGGTTAGTGAATCCTCTATGTGCTTTTATTTTATCGTGACCCAGGTAGCCATGCCACCCGAAAACTTTGTCCCAGCCCTCCAGGTCCAAGATTTTGGTATCTGTCAGTAACATCCAGTCTTTCAGCCATGTCATGCATGCAGCCTCAAAATGCAGCTTGAGGTTTGGGACTGTGAACCTGCCCCTTTCTCTAGGCTCCATCAGAACTTTGTTTTTTTTTTTTTTTTAATAAAATTTTTATTGGTTTTACAAAGTTTTTACGAAACAAACAAACACTTAAAAAGACAGACATACACGTATAATTTCAAACATATTTTCATAAACCTCTTTTCTTGGACTTCCCCATACCCCTCCTTTCTGCATCCCAAAGTCCAAAATCTCACAGCAACTCCCAGTTGTTACTTTCCAACCTCTGTCATCTTAATCCTCTTTATATTCTGGCCTTATATCACTGTACCCCTTTGTTCCTAAAAACCATAACATTTTAACATTCATTAAGTTTATAGTAGTCCTTAAGATAACTTTTAAATTTCCTCCATTCTTCTTCCACCGTCTCTTTTCGTTGGTCGCGGATTCTGCCTGTCATCTCAGCCAATGTCATATAGTCCATCACTTTCATCTGCCATTCTTCCAGAGTGGGTAGATCTTGTGTCTTCCAGTACTTTGCGATAAGTATTCTTGCTGCTGTTGTAGCGTACATAAAAAAAGTTCTATCCTTCTTTGACACCAATTGGCCGACCATGCCCAAGAGAAAGGCCTCTGGTTTTTTAGGAAAGGTACATTTAAGTACCTTTTTCATTTCATTATAGATCATTTCCCAGAAGGCCTTAATCTTCGGGCATGTCCACCAAAGGTGGTAGAAGGTACCTTCAGTCTCTTTACATTTCCAACATTTGTTGTCGGGCAAGTGATAAATTTTTGCCAGCTTGACTGGAGTCATGTACCACCTATAGACCATTTTCATAATGTTTTCCTTTAAGGCATTACATGCCGTAAATTTAATACCGGTGTTCCATAACCATTCCCAGTCAGCTGACATAATGTTATGTCCAACATCCTGTGCCCACTTAATCATAGCCGATTTGACTGTTTCATCCTGTGTACTCCATTTCAGCAACAAGTTATACATTCTAGATAAATTCTTAGTATTGGGTTCTAACAGTTCGGTTTCTAGTTTTGATTTTTCCACCTGGAAACCAATTTTCCTGTCCTGTTTGTAAAATTCCATTATTTGACGATATTGAAACCAATTTTGTACTTTATGTTTCAATTTCTCATGACTTTGTAGTTTGAACTTATCTCCATCCTGTTCTAAAATTTCCCAATACTTCGGCCATCCGACCTCCATATTGAGTTTCTTCACTGCTTTAGCCTCCACTGGTGACACCCATCTAGGGGTTTTGTTTTCCAATAGATCTTTATATCTTATCCAAACATTAATTAATGCTTTTCTAACAATGTGGTTTTTAAAGGCACTATTAACTTTGTCATACCATAGATATGCATGCCAACCAAAAGCATTGTTAAAACCTTCCAGATCCAAAATGTCCGTGTTCTCGAGGAGCATCCATTCTTTCAGCCAGCAGAAAGCTGCTGCCTCATAATACAATTTTAAGTCCGGCAGGGCAAAACCCCCTCTTTCTTTAGCATCTGTCAATATTTTAAATTTGATTCTGGGCTTTTTGCCCTGCCAGACAAATTTCGAGATGTCTTTCTGCCACCTCTTGAAGCATTCCATCTTGTCAAGAATCTGTAAGGTCTGAAATAAAAATAGCATTCTAGGCAAAACATTCATTTTGATCACAGCGATTCGGCCTAACATTGACAATTTCAAATTTGACCATATTTCTAGATCTTTTTTAATTTCTGACCAACATTTTTCATAATTGTCCTTGTACAAATTCACATTTTTAGATGTTAAGTAAACCCCTAGGTATTTCACCTTCTTGACCACTGTCAACCCTGTCTCCTCTTGGAATTTCTCCTTTTCCATATCTGTTAGGTTTTTCCCTAAAACTTTAGTTTTTTGTTTGTTCAACTTAAATCCAGCTACCTGGCCAAACTGTTGTATTATTTCTAAGACCTTTTTCGTACTAGTGTTTGGCTCTTGCAAAGTCAATACTAGGTCATCTGCAAACGCTCTTAACTTGTAATGTTTAGCTCCGACCTGCACTCCTTTAACCCGCTGGTCATTCCTTATCATATTCAGCAACACCTCCAGAACTGAAATAAAAAGTAATGGGGAAATTGGGCACCCCTGTCTTGTTCCTTTTTCTATCTTAAGTTCCTCAGTCACTACATTGTTCACAATCAATTTAGCTTTTTGTTCAGAATATATTGCAGCCATACCATTTTCAAAACCTTGACCTACCCCCATCCCATGAAGATTCTTTATCATAAAACTCCAAGAGATATTGTCGAAGGCTTTCTCTGCGTCAACGAAAATCAATACTGCTTTAGTGTTTATATTCACCTCTAGCTTTTCCAGAATGTCTATTACATTCCTTACATTGTCTGCCAGGTGTCTTTTAGGGAGAAAGCCTGCTTGGTCCTTATGAATCTTCTCCATCAACACTCTTTTAAATCTTTTTGCCAAAATGTCTGCAAAGATTTTGTAATCCACATTAAGTAATGATATTGGGCGGTAGTTCTTAAGTTGGGTCTTTTCAGTCTCTGACTTTGGTATGAGTGAAATATATGCTTCTTTCCACGATTCAGGTGCCTTTTTTCCCTCAAGTATCTCATTACAAACTTCCTTTAGTGGTTGAATCAGCCATTCCTTCAGCGATTTGTAGTATCTAGAAGTCAGTCCATCTGGTCCTGGAGATTTGCCCAGTTGCATATTCTGAATGGCAGCCTCTATCTCTTGTTCTGAGATTCTCTGGTTCAAATCCATCTTACTTTGATGAGAGATTTTTTGTAATCCATATTTATCGAGGAATTTGTCTATGTCTTCTTCGTTTTGCGGGCCTTGGGTGTAAAGTTTTTTAAAGTAACTCAGGAAACAGTTTCTAATTTCATTGGGTTTAGATATATTTTTTCCATCCACCTCTAGGCTTGTAACTGTGTTTAATTTCTGCCTTTTCTTCAATTGCCATGCCAGAAGTTTACCACATTTATTTGCTGATTCGAAGGTCTTTTGCTTCATTTGTTTTATCTTCCATTCAATCTCTTGGTTCATCAATTCCATATATTGTGTTTGATATAACTTAATCTCTCTTAAAATCTCCTGGGACTTTGGTTTTGTTCTTAGTTTTGTCTCACCTTCCTTTATCTTTTCCAAAATCTTTTCTTTTTTCTCAGCTTGCTTTTTCCTCTTTATTGAATTTTGCTGAATCAAGAATCCTCTCATCACCGCTTTACTTGCGTCCCAGATCACTCTTTTCTCCACTTCGGCCCTCATATTTATTTCGAAATAGTCTTTTAAAGTCTTCTGGGCCTTCGTGAGGATTTCCTTGTCTCGAAAGAGGGTGTCATTCATTCTCCATCTGAATTGACCAGTTATTGTAAGTTTCATCTCCATCTTCACGGCGTTATGGTCGGAGCAAGTTTTTGGGCAGATTTCCACTTTCTTAATCTTTGGAGCCATACCACTAGTAATCCAGATTTGATCAATTCTGGTCCAGGTCATCATTGCTTGGGAGAAAAAGGTTCCCTCTCTCTCCAGAGGGTTCCTTGTTCTCCAAATATCTATCAAGTCCATGTTTTCGGTCATTTCAAAAAAAGTCTTAGGGAGTCTCCCTTCTTTGGTAACTGTTAGTCTTTGTGCCTTGTCCATATTGGTGGAGACCACGCCATTCATGTCTCCCATGATTATCATATTGTAATCCAGATAGTCCGTCAAGGTTTCATGAAGTCTCTTAAAGAAGTCAGATTTGCCTTCATTTGGTGCATAAATTCCAACAACTAAAAATTTTTCTCCTTGTACTTGTATCTCCACAGCCAAATATCTCCCTTGATCATCTTTGAATATCATTTTTGGAGCCCATTTCTCCTTCACATATATTACAACTCCTCTCTTCTTAACTTTGTCTGATGAAATAAATTCTTGTCCTAGCCTTTTATTTGTAAGTAATCTCCTGTGGGCTCTGGTTATGTGAGTTTCTTGTAGGCATATCAAGTCCAGTTGTTCTCTATTCAATATATGAAATACTTGTCTTCTCTTCAAAGGCCCATTGAGCCCATTACAATTCCAACTAAGGAATTGCAGAGCCATCTTGCTATTTTCCTGAGGCTCCTCCAACAGCTCCAAGTTGTTGCTCTTCTTCTGATGGTGGTGGTTTTTGTCCAATCGAGAGATTCAGGATATCCAGTGCTCTCCTCTGTTCTGCAAGTACGTCCACAGTCCCCTTCTGTAGGTCCTCCTGGTATCTTGCCAAAAATTTGTCTTTATCTTGAATTGTCTTTATTTTCACCTTCTTTGCCTTGTAGTCAAATGACAGTCCTTGTGGGAATTCCCACCTAAAGCGGATAGAATTTTTCTTTAACAAGAGAGCCAAATCCTTGTAGAAATTTCTTAAATCCAAAATATATTTTGGGATGTCCTTAAATATCTGTACAGCTGAGTTACCAATTTGGAGAGCCTTTTCAAAATGTAGTCCTAATATTTTGTCTCTTTCCTCCTTAGATCTAAATGTGATCAGGCAGTCCCTCGGAGTCTTTCTATCCTGCTTCTTACCCAGTCTAAAAGCTGTTGTAATTTTGAACTCGTCTTCCTCCAGATCCCAGCAGTCCGCAAACTCCCGTGTCAAGTATTCCGCAAGGTTATCTCTCTCGTTCTCCGGAATCGATCTTAATTTCAAATTTCTCTCTTTTCTCTGTAACTCCCACAAGGCCAAAGTTGCGTCGTGTTCGTAAACCTTCTTAGCAATCGGCTCTAATTTCTCTTGCATTTCTCCAGCAGTAGCTTTGGCATCTTCGGCAATTTTACGCGTGGTGGCGTTTTCCTCTACAAGTTTATTTATAGATTCTGTATTCTGGTTTAACCTTAATGATATTTCTGATAATTTTTGTGTATTTTCTGAAGTCTGTTTTGTCAAAGACTCCAGAGTTTGGTTTATCTTAAGCAGAGCATCTGTCACAGCTTCCATAGAAGCAGCTGCTCCCTTTTCTTGTTCTGTTATTCCTGCTGGTCCTGCAGTAGCAGCTGAGATTGAGCCTCTTTTCTTTGGTTGCTGTTGCAGCTGTTGTTGTTGCTGTTGTTGCCTGATTTTGGCTCTTGTAACTATCTCTTCTTGTGAGCCACTCATGTCAAGGTCAATTCCCACGGGAACTATTTCCCGTTGGAAAATTCCACTGTCCTAAGCCGTGCCAAGGTTTACTTTACCCTCTAGGGGGAGCAAGTCAAAATGGCCATAAAGCAAATTATCCAAGTACAAAAGCAAAAGAGAATGTCCAAAGATGTAAAAAAAAAGAGATTAGCACAGTCAAAGTCAGTATTATTGAAAACTGTAACTGCAAATTGCCACAGTTACCCAATTTACACTGTTTCTTCTTGTAGTATAATGTAACCAGTCACTATGTAAACTTTGTATCACAGTCTCACTTTGCAGGGAGAAATCAGTTCAGTGTCCTGTTGTTCTGAAAGGCAGACCGTTCCGTACTTTCAATAGATGAGACGGCAGAGGATTTTACTTCAAATAAATCATGCAGTTATTAGAGTCTCATTCACCTCCCCTCTGCCCTGCCAGCTAGAGGGGAGATCTAAAGTCTCAATGTCCGGTTTAGTTAATTAAAAAGCGGGTTTCAACGGATGCAAGTTTAGAGTTCCGTTGCTTTCACTTTCATGCAGTCGGGGGGAGGCAGACTTCCTTGATTTAATCTCCCCGCTTTTAGCTCAATTTTCAAGATTTAAAGAGTCCCAGTTGCTTTTCAATTCTTACTCACGGGAAATCAGTCCAAATTTTCTTTTCAGGAAGGAATCGGCGCTCTCCGCTTATGGCGACGCGGCTTCACTTCGCAGGCTGGGTAGCGACTCTCAGCACCGCGCTCACTCCCGATGTCGATCCGTAGCCTTTAAAAAGGCTCTTTCACGGTACCGGGGGGCGCAAAGGTGCCCACCGAGTCTCCTTGTTCTCAGGCTTCAGCGCCTGAGATTTTAGGGGTCCCCCGCTCGCCGTAGCGGGTAAGACCCGAACTTGCGAAGCAGTCCTTCTCCGGAGCTCGGAGGTAGGACCGCCATTAAGCGCTGGCACCGACCGGAAGTCGTCGGCTCCATCAGAACTTTGAACCTTACTCTTGGTTTCTTACCTTGCCAGATAAAATTAGAAAGATCCCTTTGCCAACCTTTAAAACATTTTGTCCTGATAATTATTGGGATCGTCTGGAAAAGGAAGAGCATTTTTGGTAGAACTGACATTTTTATCAAGGATATCCTTTCCCATAAGGACAAGTTCAATTTATTCCATTTATTTAGATGTCCTTTTATTTCCTTCCACTTCTTCACATAGTTATCCTTGTACAAATTGGTATTTTTATTTGTGATCCAGATCCCCAAATACTTAACTTTCGTGGTAATTTTAAGGCCTGTTACTCTTTCCAGTTCTTCCTGTTCCTTTACCCCCATATTTTTCATTAGTAATTTAGATTTTTCTTTATTTAACTTAAAGCCTGATACTCCTCCATATTCAAACAATTTCTTTAGTGCTTCTGGTATACTTTCTTCTGGGTTTTCTCTAGTAATGATTACATCGTTCGCAAACGCTTTGACTTTATATTGTCTGTTACCTAGACTAATCCCCTTGATTTTTGGGTCCTTTCTTATCGCTATTAGGAGTGTTTCCAGCGTCATAATAAACAAAGGTGGGGATAGAGGGCATCCTTGTCTGGTGCCTCTTTCAATTTGGAATTCTTCAGTTATTTCATTGTTAATTATTAGCTTAGCTTTCTGGTTTTCATATATCGCTTTAATACCATTCGAAATTTTGTTCCTAAGTTTCAAACTTTCCACAGTGTGGACCAGAAAATTCCAGGCCACACTGTCTTTTTTTTTTTTTTTAAAAAAAGATATTTATTAAGCATTTTAAAATTACAGAAAAAACAAAGAAACAGAGAAGAAGAAAAAAACAAGGGAAAAACAAACAGCAATCAAACAATAAAAATCAAAAGCAAAAAGCAAAACCAAAACACATAACACATCAAAATCAAAAAACAAAAGTAAACCACAAAAATTTAAAAACAGATCCAATATTCTCAAATCCTTAACTGTCATTACCTTATTTCATCGACCTCCTCACACCTCCCTTTTTTGTATTCTAGTTATTAATTATCACAGCAAATCCTTCCCATTTTTCATAATATTCTGTCATTAAATTACCTTAATCTATTTTAACCTTATCTTACTATAAAAAACCCTAAAACTTAAAACTTAAATCTTATTTATACCAATTTCTCATAACCATAACATATTCTTGCATAGTTCTTTTTATCATTTCTGCTAAAGCCAAATAATTTCGTTCCAACATTTTTCTAATACTCATTAATTTTACAGAACAATCCTAAATAATTTTTTTTTAAAACTTTCTTCCAATCTGCATCCAACGTCTCTTCCTCCTGGTCCCGGGTTTTGTCAGTCCTTTCTATCCCATCCATCTAGTTCATTAACCTGGTAATCTTATGTCCGAGGCCCTTAAGTCTCTTCCATGTCCCTTCCGCAGATCTTCTTCATATTTATACCTGTACTTTACTTTGTCTCCTGGTCCTTTCACTCGTGGAAACTCCAATTTGACAGTATTTTTGTCCCTTCTCGACAGATCAGCTCCTTTTCCATAGTCCGCACTGAGCTCCATGTGGTATTTAAAAGCATGTTTCAAGGTCCCTCCAGAGTTGAGGACCCCCACAACCCCAAACTCCTCACGGCCCATTGCCAGACTTGAAAAGTCAAGACATCCCTGCATAGGGGGGGTCTATCCAGCCCCCCATCTCCAAGCCAAACAAAACTCTATCTCTCCAAATCTGGCTTTTTCCAAGTTCATTTGTCAGATCCAACAACTCATGTTCCTGCTGGGCCACAGCTCCCTCCATCTCTGCCACCCGAGGTCCAGCAACAACCTCCTCCCTCATCTGATCTGTCAGAGCACACTCCTGAGTTGCTTCCTGTGTGGGCTCTATATAGATACCCACTACCTGTCCAAAATTTCTAATCGCAACAGTCATCAAATCCATCTTCTCATGTAACTGTTCCAATAAAGCACTTGTCTTGCAGAAAGCACACACCAGAGCCTCTGAATACATTGTTATGCAAGGTCAGAAGTCTGTTCCCACGATCTTAATCTGTTTGCAGCTGCGAAGCTCCTCAGTTAAAATTTAATAACAGTTTCACAAGCTCCCTCTAGGGGAAGAACTTCTATTTGTATCAATCTCTTTTCTTTTTTTTCTTTTTTTTTAACAGCAGATCTAACAACAAAGTTTCCTTTTTCAGATATTTTGTCAATATTTGTTCCTTTAAAATGCGAAAGAGAACAATGGAATCACTATGTTTCTCTTCTTTTAACTGTCTGTCAAAAACATTTGTCTATAGTCAATGAACTTCCCAAAAACGTCTGTCCTGACACCCCGCTCCCAGGTTCAAGGCGGTGGAAAATTACTTTTCTTTACACTCTCTTCTGCAGGTTTAAACAATCCGGAAAAAATCCCCCCTCTTCTCCTGCTTCCAAAGGGGGTTCAGTAGTTTTATATGATGAAAGTTGATCCTTTACAAACGATTTTCTAAACTCTAGTTTGCCATGTCTTTGCTTTAATCTATCTACAAGAAACGGAAGGCTGGCTTCCTGTTTAGACCTTCCCGCTTTAGTGCCAAATAGGAATTTCTTAATCCAATTTTCCGTTCTACTCACAGATCGTTGTTTAAAGTCCAATTGTCCAAATTTGATCTGCTCACGGGTAGTTGTTTTTGTAGCCAAATTGTCCCAGGAAAAAGGTAGCGCTTGGCCTGTAGTTCTTTATAATATTTGGGTCCATTCCTTGTTTTGGTAATAAGGTTATCCACGCTTTGCGCCAAGAGTCAGGAATTTTCCCTTCTTCCATTATCTCATTCATGATCTTTTTAAGTCTAGGGATTATTACTTCTTCTAGTTTCTTGTAATATGTAATCGGTATTCCGTCTGGCCCTGGTGATTTCCCAGTTTCCATTTTCCTTATCACCTCTCTTATTTCTTCTGAGCTTATGCACGAGTTTAAATTACTACATTCCTTGCCATCTAGTTCAGGGATTTTGTTTTCTCTTACATACTCTTTAATTTTATTCTCATCTTTGTCTTCCAACTCGTATAATTTTTTATAAAAATTCCTAAACATCATTTTTATTTGGTCCGGGTCTGTAATTTCTTTTCCTTGTACAATAATCTTATTTATAACCCTATCCACTTGCTTCTCCTTTGTTAGCCAGGACAACATCCTACCGGGTTTATTTGCCGATTCAAAACACCTTTGTTTTGTCCATTTAATCTTATTTTCTACCTCTTTGTTTATTAAATTATTTAATTGGGATTGTAAAATTTTAATATTCTGGATTATACTCTCTTGTTTTGGATTTTTCAACAGTTCTTTTTCCTTCTCCCTTATGTGTTTATTTATTTCCATAGTATCCTTTGCTTTATCCTTCCTTATTCTTGCCATTTGTTGTATTCCAATTCCTCTCATATAGGCTTTACTGGTATCCCAAATGATTTTCCTGTCTGTCCCATGTCTCTCATTAATTTCGAAAAATTCCTTCAACAATTCCCTCATTTTATTCACCTTTTGCTCATCTCTCCAAAGTTCATCATTCATCCTCCACCTCCCTCTCGTATGTTTTTTAAATCTTATGTGTATAGTAACTGGATTATGGTCTGAGAGAGATTTATTCAGAATCTCTGCTTTTACCAAGCTCAATGTCAATTTTTTAGAGGCCCAAATTGCATCTATTCTCCCTCCCGATTTTTTATCTTCGGAAAAATAAGTAATATCCTTTTCAGTGGGATGCTTCAATCTCCAGGTATCGAATAAATTAAGATTATCTGTCAACTGGAAGAATGATAATGGTAGTATGCCTGAGTTTGATTTCCCCCCTCTCTCAGTTCTATCCATTTCAATAGATATAACTCCATTCATATCTCCCATCATAATTATCTTTCCATTCTCGAATTCCCAAAGCTTCTCTTCCAGTTTTCTGTAAAATTCGGATTTATTTTATTTGGAGCATACACTATTTGGAGCATACCACTATTATCTTTTCTTGATTTATTTGTATTTCTACTCCTACTATTCTACCTTCCTCATCTTGAAATATTAGTTGTGGACTTAACACTGGTTTTACATAAATTACCACCCCTCTTTTCTTTTCCGCCGCTGCGGCTATAAATTCCAGACC
This sequence comes from Podarcis liolepis, assembly GCF_965112155.1. Taxonomy (NCBI): domain Eukaryota; kingdom Metazoa; phylum Chordata; class Lepidosauria; order Squamata; family Lacertidae; genus Podarcis; species Podarcis liolepis. The sequence goes on from NC_139568.1 coordinate 10,870,319, forward strand.
CAAGTTCTTGTTTTTTAGTTCCCGTATATGATCTTTAGATACATGGGTCTTTTTCATGTATCCCCTTATTCGAACCGTGTTAGCATTCTGTTTTAATTGTAGTAGAAGAATTTGTTCTTCCAGCTCATTCTGTCTATTAGTGAGACCCCCCCCCATAGCCCCTGCCACCGCCCCTTGTTCTGTCTTAATATCTTCCACCTCCCCTGCTGACTTTTCCAATTTCTCAATTTTTGCTTCTAAAGAATTCACTTTTTCATCTAGTTTATCAAATTTCTGTGAGAGCACTTTAGTACTATTTTCAATGTCAGCTTTTACTTCCCTAGTTAATTTCTCCATTGACTGGTCCATTCCCTGTTTGAATTCTGCAAAATGTAAAGCCATGAGTTCTGAAAAATCTGCTTTGGCCATTTTTTTCTGTTTCTTCCTGAGCAGAGGCCCTTCTTTTCTCTGCTTCTTTCTGTCTTGTTCCTATAGTCGATTCTTGTTTACTTTTCTCCGCCATGACTGTCATCAAAACAATTACTTCAGTCCCGCCAACTTCAAGGTTAGGGCTGCCTGGTCTTATCTCTTTCTCACTGGAAGGCTCAGAGTTGGAAAGTTCCGCTTCCAAGCCTACCAGCAAAGTCGCCTCTTTACCTCCCAAAAGCCTGGCACCCCCTGGTACAATGTCTAATCTGTACACAAACCAAGTCTACAACTTTTATATACACAAAATTAAAAGTATTTAACAAAAATGCAAATTTAAAATTGTTTAAAAGCAACAAGTAGAAAATAAAAGGAAGAAAAAGAGAGAGAGGAGAGGAAGAAAAAAATAAAGAAGAAAATAAACACGGTATTGCTGTCACTTAATAGTTACTTGAAATTAGCTGCTTACGAACTTTGATCCGTGTACTGTAGGTGAACTAAGCGTTTTTTCTCCGGGTTCCAATTTTGTATTTGCGGTTGTATTCCAATAATGTTCCAAGTATATTCCAAATAAGCTCAATATGGTTTATAATCCAGAAGATGGCAAATAGAAATGGCAGATGTAATCCAGATGTTGTTATTATAATCCAATGGGTGGCTAGTTCCAATATTTAAATTTTCAAATGTGGTACCCTGGTCTTCGTGTAATATCAATATGGAAAGAACCAGTGTGGTAATTTCTTCCAAATCCAACCCCTGCTCTTCCAGGTACTCTGCCTCTCTGGAGTTTCTGTTAAAACTTTGAAGCCTGTTGACCTTTGAAGTGCTTTCACCTGCTGCACAGCTTAGCAGAGTATTGCAGCATTTCTTAGGCAACTCTCAAGATTGTCCAGTCAGGACGACGATCAGGAACAAAGACTGACGACTAGTAACTTGATTACTGTGGTCATGCTGCCTATATGGGAGACCTCAGCCAATCACCAAGCTGTTACTGTGTCCTCTTATCTCTAGGCAGATTCTTTCCGTGCTCCTCCTCCCCAGCATGTAGCAGAGACGCTAATTGCTCACTTGCCAAGCTGCACATAGACTATGAATTCCAACAGTTTCTCCCCAAGATCAACAGAGTGTTCTCCTGCCAAGCTTAGGTTGTTCGTGCAATGTTCCAGGGTCCTTTTAGCTTAATTCCAAGAATGCTTGTCCAGGTCTGTGTTTTAATCCATCTCCAAACCTGTCTGCTAATTACTTGCTCACCCAGCCTTCCATTCACAAAAATCTTCAATCCAAATTCAAAAGGACAATTGTTCATCCAATTTAGTTGATTCCAAGAGAAGAGGAATCTTTAACTACTTGCCAAAGTGCAGCTTAATAGTGTAAAAGATGCTCAAAAGGCTGTAGAAAGGCTCTCGTCTCCCATTCACAAATCCCTGCTTATAGAGCCTGTCAGTCAGAAAATGGAAGTTGACTTCCTGTTTGGTTTCCGTCTTCACCAAATTACTTTAAAAGTCCAAATTTATTAAATAAGATTCTAAAACGTTTTGGCATTAATTACCTTGTTTGGAAAGTCTGCTGCTTTTGGTGGCGACTTGTCGCTTCAGCTACTGGACTGCGATATCACCGTGAATGGACTCAAGCCGCTTGCTGCCCCCCCCCCACTCGCTGCTGATGCAGTGGCAAGAAGAAAGAGAAGCTGTGGCGAGTTACCCCCGTTTCAGCTGGTCCCCTCAAGACCCCACTCTTCTGTGGGGCTTTTTCAGGGGAGCGCGTAGCCTTGGCGCTTCCCCTACGGGTCCGAAGTAGCAGAGTGGAATTCTCTCACTGGGTGACCTTGAGCCAGTCACTGCCTCTCAACTGGGCCTCCCTCACAGGGTTGTTGTGGGGATTGAAGGGGGAGAACCATCTGTGGCAACATGGGCTCCTTCAAGGATTGGTGGTGTGATATTATTATTATTTTGTCCACCTTTACCTTAAGGTCCCAGGTAGGGCTGGGCAATATCAGGTTTTCAACATCACAATATATCACCAGCTAAATACCACTATATCTATATACATCTATATCTCTATCTATCTATCTATCTATCTATCTATCTATCTATGGTGGTGGAGGGCCTCGCTGGGCATCCCCGTGGTGGCAGAGGGTCCTGCCATACTTCCCCATGGTGGCGGAGGGTGTGCTGCACTTTCCTGCAGCAGCCGAGGGCTTTAATGAGGCTCCCTGTGGCAGTGGAGGGCCTTAAAATGTAAGGAAGTAGTAGATTTAATAAAAATATTAAATAAACTTCCATATATTATATTTAATATATTTTCAACTAATTTAAGAATAGTTCAAGTGATTTACTAGTCAAGCTGCATCTGCTTCCCCACTCAGAGATCTAAGTACAATCTATGCACTGAGTTCAACTAAACTTACTTCTACTTTCCTGGGAGTAAGCCCCATTGAATTCAGTAGGGCTTGCTTGTGAGTAGACACACATTTGCTTGCACCCTCCCCATCATTCTCACACATTATCCAACCTCCTATTTCAGCATAAAGTAGCCTGCTAAATCTTCTCCCTTCCATCCCCCCCAGGGCCCCCCAAAAGCCCTCATTCCGCCAATCTCTCCCTTTTTATCAAAGGGAGGGAGGGCAAGCAAGCAAAAAGATAAGTCTCCTTTAACTTACTAACTAACTAACTAACTAACTAACTAACTAACTAACTAACTAGCCCTTCCTTTTTAATATGGAGGAGAGCAATTTAGGAGAAACCAACAACATAAACACCACCAGAAAATAAAAATAAAAACTCTTCCCCCTCTTTTTTTTTTCACCTGTGGGAGTGAGTGTGAGTTCTTTGTTTACTCCCCCCCCCCCCGCTGGATTTTTGTCTAGCTATGGGACGTTCCTCCTGGATTGTTAGCAGGCTCTGCATAATTAACTGAGCTCTAAGTGGAAATATACAGGTGAAGCTGAAAGAGTTTGCTGGTTTGTGTGAGGGCTTATATTCATTTATTTTCAGGGAGGAGGGAGAGAGCAAGCAAAGCTGGAGTATTGTACAGCTGAGCTACACCCTGGGAAGCTGTTAAGTCTCCACCTTTTGTTCATTGGAATATTGCCTTGTTGAAACACTTATCACAATGTTATTTCAGTACAATGGTATGGTGATTTATTGCATAGCACTAGTCCCAGGGCAGGTTACAGCAATATAAAAGCAATATTAAGAACATTTTAAAACAACTTACCATCAAAGGAATAATGTGGCTCCCCCAAAATATACACCTTAAGTTGTCAAAAGCCAGAATAAAGAGGCACATCTTTAATATTCACCTCAGTGGGGAAGGCCTTCCACAGCTTAGAGACTGCCACAGATAATGCCCTCTCCTAGCCCACTTCTCCCACCTCCCAAACTTCTGAGGGTGGTGGATCAAATAAGACCCCCCCCCCCGCTGATCTTAACAGACAAGAGGGTCTGTAGGAAAGGAGGCAATCTTTCTTCTTCTTCTTCTAGACCTGTCAGCAGCCTTCAACATGGTCGATCACGAACTCCTGGACCACCGCCTTGCCGACGTGGGGATCCAGGGCACAGTCCTTCAGTGGCTGCGCTCATTTCTATCTGGTCGGGGACAGAGGGTGTCACTTGGGGGGAATTGTCATTTCTATCTGGTTGGGGACAGAGGGTGTCGCTTGGGGGGAATTGTCATCGCGCCACTCCTTGGTGTGTGGAGTGCCGCAGGGTGCGATACTCTCCCCGATGCTTTTTAACATCTTTATGCGCCCCCTCACCCAGCTTGTCTGGAGTTTTGTTCTGGGCTGCCATCAGTATGCTGATGACACCCAACTCTATCTGTTGATGGATGGCCATCCGGACTCAGCCCCAGACACACTGATCAGATGTTTGGAAGCTGTGGCTGGATGGTTACGTGGGAGCCGGTTGAAGTTAAATCCTTCAAAGACAGAGGTCCTCTGGCTGGGACGGGACGATATGGGATTGAGGGGGCAACTCCCATCTCTTGCGGGGGTGCAATTAGTGCCAGCACCGTCCGTTAAGAGTTTGGGTGTAATCTTCGATACCTCCCTCTCCATGGAGGCGCAGATTGCAGCTATAACAAAGGTGGCATTTTTCCACCTCCGCCAAGCTAAGCAGTTGGCTCCTTATCTCTCTCGCCCTGACCTAGCCACTGTGATCCACGCGACGGTCACCTCCAGACTGGATTATTGTATCTCGCTCTACGTGGGGCTGCCCTTGAGACTGACCCAGAAACTCCAGCGGGTGCAGAATGCCGCAGCGAGACTCCTTACGGGGTCTTCGCTGCGAGATCACATTCACCCGGTGCTATACCAGCTGCACTGGCTCCCGGTGGAGTACAGGATCAGGTTTAAGGTGCTGGTTTTAAGCTTTAAAGCCCTATACGGCTTAGGACCCCCGTACCTACGGGACTGCCTCTCCTGGTATGTCCCACAGAGGAACTTACGGTCTTCAAATAAAAACATCCTGAAGGTCCCAGGCCACAGAGGTTAGGCTGGCCTCAACTAGAGCCAGGGCTTTATCGGCTGCGGATCCAATCTGGTGGAACGCTCTGTCACAAGAGACTAGGGCCCTGCGGGATTTGACATCTTTCTGCAGGGCCTGCAAGACAGAGCTGTTCCACCAGGCCTTTGGTCAGGGCGCAGCCTGACTCCCTCCTTTGGCAATCTTTACAGAACTTAGGCTTAATGGTTGCCATCAATTGGATTTTAATTAATTTTTATAATTACATGTTTTTAGAATGTTGCACTATTTTATTGTTGTTAGCCGCCCTGAGCCCGGCTTCAGCTGGGGAGGGTGGTATATAAATAAAATTTATTATTATTATTATTATTCAGGTATTTGGTGCCTGAGTCATTGGAATATGAACCTGGGACCTTCTGCATGCAAAGCATGCACTCTGCCACTGAGCTATGGCCCTTTCCCTAAAAATAAAGATTTCTATTCCTTGTGAGAATGATTTAAAAAGGAATGTAGAAAGCTGCCTTAGAATGAGTCAGATGCTCTCCAGGGTTTCAGACAGTGGACATTCTCAGTGTGAATGTTTGTGATCTTAACCAGGGGTTGCGGGCAACTAATCACAATTAAGCACGGTCTGCCCTGGGGTCCTGCATTTGGAAAGGGGGCAGGGGGGATCTAGGTTTGTTGACTGCATTTGGAAATTTTCTTACTTGATTCCTCTGACAATTGGCTTTCTCTGAGTGCGTTGTTCTTTTTCCCCTCCAGGTCATGCTGCCACTGCTGTGTCTCAAGCCAGCTCCCAGCCCGACTACACAATGGCCTGGGCAGAGTATTACAGACAGCAGGCTGCTTATTATGGCCAGACATTAGGACAAGCTCAGACTCACAGCCAGGTGAGTCTCGCTTCTCTGCCGTATCTGCATCCCCCTTACTGACAACTGTTCCTTGTTCAGTTCAGCCTTGAAAACAATTAAACAGAAGCACCTAGCCCTGTGTACAGTGGTATCTCGGGTTAAGAACTTAATTCATTCTGGAGGTCTGTTCTTAACCTAAAACTGTTCATAACCTGAGGTACCATTTTAGCTAATGGGGTCTGCCGCACTGCCGCTGCACGATTTCTGTTCTCATCCTGAAGCAAAGTTATTAACCCGAGGTACTATTTCTTGGTTAGCAGAGTCTGTAACCTGAAGCGTATGTAACCTGAAGCGTATGTAACCCGAGGTACCACTGTATCTTCTTATGTTGCTTGTGGCCACTCCCACCCCCCTAAAAAAAGAGAACCAAGTCAAAGTTTTTGCAACATTTTCTACCTTGGTTGCTTGGAAGGGATTCTGAAGTCACACCGGACGACTGTATTCCAAACTTAGTTTAACTTAATTTAAACTTAAAACTTAAGTTTTTCTCCTCTCTCATAACATTAGGACTCATGGGCAAACAGTGCAGCTGAATGTTGGAATGCTGTCAGATTCAAGGCATATAAAAGAAAATGACTTATTCACGCAGTGCATAGTTTAACTATGGGACTAGCTCCCACAGGAGGAAGTGATGACCACTAAGCTGGATGGTTTTAAAATAATATTGGACAAGTTCATGGAAGAGAGGGTTATCAATAGCTACTAGCCATGATGACTATGCTCTGCCTCCACAGTTGGAGGCAGCAGTGCTTTCAAATACCAGTTGCTGAAAACCACAGAGGGGCGAGTGCTCTTGTGTTGAAACCCTGTTTTCTGGTTTCCCACAGGCATCCAGGTGGCCACTGTGAGATCAGGAGGCTGGACTAGATGGGCCATTGTTCTTAGGTTATGATTCCCAAACTTAGTTTAGCCTCTTCCGGATCTGGTGAAAGCAAAGTCAAAACTGTAACAGTGTAACGTACATTTCCAAGTAATGAGCTGCATACTGGCAAGCAGCAGATTCTGCATTTCTCAGATTTATGAGAGCTCAGGTTCATTTGCGCTCACATTTTCTGAATTAAAATTGGAGTCAATGCTTTGCTCTTACTCTTTGCCTTTTAAGGTGGTGTGAGATAACATGAAATACTGATAATTACCAGCTCCTTACATTTCTGTGGAGAAGCCAATGGTGGTCTCTGCTAACAAAAGCGTAGGGGATGATTTTTGCCCATTCTCCACCTCTTTGTGGCCCCTAGAGAGAGGGGCCATAGCTCAGTGGTACAACATCTGCTTTGCACCCAGAAGGCCCCATGTTTGATCCCCGTTGGCATCTCCAGGTAGGGCTGCAAATGTCTCCTGCCGGGAGAGCTGCTGCCAGTCAGGGCAGACAGTACTGAACTAGATGGACCCAATAATCTGATTTAGTAGAAGGCTACCCCTTTTAATGAGGAGGACACCACTCAGTGTTTATAGCATCTTTCTTGCATGCAGAATATTCCAAGTTCAATCCTCGGCATTTCTAGATAGAGTAGAGAGAGACTCCCTGCCTGTGTAACCCCTGGAGAGTTGCTGCTGGTTAGGGTAGACTATATTGAGCTAGATGGGCCACCTTTCACTCTTTTATGGAGGGTCCCCCAACTCCTTTTCCATTAGTAGACACCTCTTCCGAGATCCAAAAGCTGCCTGTGATTGTAAGGCACAGAAGCCACAGCCTTGCTCCACTGTTAGCTAGCCCACTCATGCAAATGGTGCTCAGGGAACAATGCTTCTCAACATGAGGGCTTTGCCTCTGAACACCAGTTGCTGGGAGCACACAGTTGGAGTAGGGGAATTAGAGGCATCTGGCAGGCCACTATGGTAAACTGGGGTAGAGTGGAGAGAACCTGTGGCTTTCCAGATGTTGCTGGACTACAACACCCACCATCCCTGGACCATTGGTCAGGAACCTGATCTAAGAAGAGGCATTCCCCCACCCCCGCCACTCCTCTATCTTGTGGGAATGCCTCTTTAATCTCTTGCATGCAGCAGGTAATGTTGCTTCTCAGATCAGGGAATGGTGACCCTGTAGCCTTCTAGTTGCTGCTAGACTACAGCTCCCATCATCCCTGACCACTGGCTATGCTCGCTCGAGGCTGATGGGAATTGTAGTTCAACATCACAGTTTAGCTACTTCTAATCCAAATTAGCCCCTTTGGTTTGATTCAGCCACAAGTTATTTTGTTTTAATTATTTCCTGAAAGTTCTCTTTCCTTCTTAACACAGATTTTTCATTTTGTCTTTTTCTACTCTTTGCAGGAACAGTAGAACTACATCCTTGACTCGTCTTCATTTCCCTCCCCAACCACTTTCTCTCTTTCTTTCTCATAATCATTGTGGAAATTAACCTTTTTGTAACAGAGGGTTTCTAGATTTGCAACATTTTGATGAAGAACTCTTGGGTTTTTTGTGTGTGAAACACTAGTTGTTAGGATAATCTATACTGAACTTTTTTCTAAGAATGAGGAACAATTAGTAATGTACTAAACTTTATGGACTTTGCTGGGTAATCTTTTATTTTTCGGTTGTTGTTGTTTTTTTTTGGGGGGGGCTTTTTTGATTTTCCAAATTTATAAGGAAAAAGAGAGAGAGAGAGAGAGAGAGAAAGCAAGCAAGCAAAACTCTTGGATCTGTATTTTGGGGTGGGAGGAGAGAAGAATAACTGTCATCTAATCTTACCCCAGAGCTGTGAGATTTCAACAAGTGGTTTTTCTTTCTTTCTTTTCTGTTGTAGCAGAAAAAGGCTTGGAAGTCTTAGGTGATATGTAACAAATTTTAAAAATAAAAAATGGGAAATTATAAAAAACAGTATTTAAAAATTCTTAAATATGTAAATTTATTAAATATTTTACTACTAATTTCTTGTACCTTTGCTTTCTTTTTGATTATATTGCATTTTTTTAAAAAAGAAAAAGAAAAACTGAACTATAGTATGTTATTATAATTAATTGTGTGAATTCTTGTCAGGATGGTTACTGTTTACTGTCAAGGTGGTTATTAGCGGGCAAATTTTTGTAGTGACGGCTGTATAATTTCTAGAAATCTAAAGGGATAATATAAAAAATGATGTGTTTAATTTTTTTAGCAATTCTGGTTTGCTTTCCACATTTTCCATTTTCTGGTTGCATCTGTGTATCTAAGACCTCCAAGCTTTGTCTAAAAAAATAAAAAATAAAAACAAAATACCTTTTGTCTATTTCAGAAATAAATACTGTTATTTTTAATATTAAGATGAAACTGCTATTATTAGTACCTTTAACAAAAACTGTGGAACATTGAGTCATATAAAATAGTAGTAACTATTTTTTAATTCCAGGGTTGGTGTGTGTTGCTTCTCCCTCCCCATTTTTATTTGTTTTTAAGTATTTTGTTATCTTAATAGTTGTCAAAAAAATTACCTAGAGAAATAAAATAAAAGTGACATCTAGTATTAACCCCAGGTATGCCAATAAATAATCTTTTGATTTAATAAAGGGGATAATATGATTTCCAGTGTTTACCTGTAGTACTTTCTTGTACAGATAAGTGTATTTTTAAAGGAGAAAAAATAATAATAAAGAAAGTAAAGCTATTTTTTCTTGACATTTTTGATTGACCTGCAGGACATTTTATTTTGAACTGTACTAAAGTTATTGATCTAGGTTATTTCCCCCTCCCCCTGATTTCTTTATAATACTTGAAATGTCTAACTATACGGAAACACAATTAGAGAATGTTGAGCATGATGTGTTTTAAACAAACAAAAATTGTTCATTTTATTTGACGGACAGTTGCATTTCACAATCTCTATAATAATAAAAACCAATCCACAAGGCAATTTGTGGGTTAAGTATTAAGACTGTTTGATCACTGCTCCATTTCCTGAAAAGAGTAACCCCCATCTTCCGTTTTAGTTTTCCGGAGGAAGTGGGACATGTTTTGTTTGTGTGTGTGACTTGCTGGTGAGAGTCTTTTATAAGACATCTGAAGGCAGCCCTGTTTAGGGAAGCTTTTAATGTTTGATGTATTATAGTATTTTAATATTTTTTGGGAAGCCGCCCAGAGTGGCTGGGGAAGCCCAGCCAGATGGGCGGGGTATAAATAATAAATTATTATATTATTATTATTCTTATACAGCTATACTGTAGTGGCTGCTAGTTCCCAACCAGTCCTTTTCATCCCTTGTGAACTCTGTTTCAATGTTACACCAATGTTTTTTCCTTTTCCTCCATGCTCCCCCCCCCCCATGTGCTGTGGTGGTTATGGAATGCCCCAGGCCCAGGGCAAAGAAACAGCTCCTCAAAGGAAGCATTTTATAAGCAGAAAACTCTTCTGATTATTTCCTGCTGCTCTTCGCAAGTCAAGCTTGAGGGTGGATGGGGTGGCATTTTCTCTGTCTATGACTCTCACTCTCCTCCATCCCAACTGTTGCTCTTCTAACTTCAAGGCTGCAATCCTGGTCCCACTTATTTGTGAGTAAGCCCCATTGAACATAATAGGCATGTTCCATGAGTTGATTGTTGTTTGGATTACGTTGCAAAATATTGCTGTGTTTCCCCAAATCCTTGGCAGCATAAAATTTCTTCCTGGAGATTAGTTCTTCTTTGACACTCTGGTTAGCATTTCGCTCCTTTGTTGCTGGATGTGTGATTGTTACATCACATGTCTGTGTTTACTTTCTAGGCTTGGAAAGTCTGAGAACGGAAGTCAGTCTTATCTCTTCCGCTGTACTGTACTTTTGTGGTGTAGTGGTTAAGAGCGGTAGTCACGTAATCTGGGAAACCGGGTTCGTGTCTCCGCTCCTCCACATGCAGCTGCTGGGTGACCTTGGGCCAGTCACACTTCTGTGAAGTCTCTCAGCCCCACTCACCTCACAGAGTGTTTGTTGTGGGGGAGGAAGGGAAAGGAGAATGTTAGCCGCTTTGAGACTCCTGAAGGGGAGTGAAAGGCGGGATATCAAATCCAAACTCTTCTTCTTCTTCTTTCTCTCAGAGAAGAGAGAGGATGCCATGGTTGCTTTGTCCTGTATATATTGCTTAATAAATCAGTTACAATGCTACACTCACGCTCCACGATCGTTTCTGCTATACTCTGCTGATAGAGTGTGCACGTCTTTAGATATGTCTTTAGATATGTGTTGCTGGTGCACACCAGGACTGATTTGTGAACGTCCCGGGCTGCACTTCATCAGGAAGACGGCTGGAGAGGTCTGTCTCATTCCGGGGGCTGCGTGTGCCCCCCAGGCGTGTTCTGACAATGGTTTGTGAGATTTTGACCAGCTTCGGCCCATCTGAAGCTGATACAGGCTCGTCTTATCTTGAGCCCAAGCGGAGTAGTCCACACAGCAGAAGGATAAGCAGTATGTACCACATTCTTAACTTTATTTCCACTCTATGCTGAGAGCATACAAACATGCATCTTGCCTCTGTGAGAGCAGAGAAGCAACCTCATCTCGGAAACAAAGAACACCAAGAGAACAGTGAAAAACAGGAAACCAGTGTACGTCACATCCAGTCTCCCATTCCCGTGGGAATCCAACAGTAACTCTGACTGTGGAATGTAAACAATTGTCTTGTGACAAGCATTTTGCTGCACAGTGAGGGAAATACAAACCAACATGGTTATGGGTGCCAGAGTGGAGCTGCGACATCGGTACCAAAGCCCAGAGTGGAGCAGCGTATTGGTTCCGACTCTGGAGTGTGCTGCAGAGTGTCCTGAGTCCTGTCTCAGTGATTTAATGAGGTATGTAACCTCTCAGTTCAGCGAGTGGAGCTTGGTAAGCCGCTTGCAAGATTTATGACTGTTTGCTGTGGAATTTCCCCGGCTGAAGTAAAAGAGCCAGAGAGGGATCTATTACAAGGATTGGGAATTTCCTCATGTCCTCTTTAAACGAAGGATAATTATGCTACCTGGAATCTCAAGGTTGAGGCTTTGTTGCTGAAACAGGGTGTTTGGCACACGGTTGACCTTTGGCACACAGGTGTCTGCCAGCCCAGCCCTCCCAAAGGTGGAGGAAGGCAGATCAACAGGCTAGAGCTACGCTCACACTGGCTGTACGTGATCAGCAGCTGATCCATCTTCAGGTGAAGAGGTCAGCTCAAGATGTGTCGATTGCTCTTTGAGGGGCACATCTGAGAGTAGCTGCGGGATCAGCGTTGCTTCATTTCCAGAGGCTGTCCAAGATGGCGTTACAGCCTGGGGGAGAGCTCCAAAGGCATCTGACGCAGATGAAATACCTAAGGGAGCAGCTGGTGCAGAGGGAAGTCGCACTTCCAGAGTCTTTTTTTTTTTGCTTTATGATCTTGAATTCCCTGGACGACAGTTACTCAGCTGTCACATCTCAGCTGGCTGTTCTGCCAACTGCTGATTTATCTGTTTCATGTGTTTGCTCTGTCCTGCTCAATGAGTCTGACCGCAGGAAGGCTATTGCTAATGATCAGGGGGAGGCTGTTGCTTCTAAAGCACCCCAGTCGGTGGCACAGAGTGCAGAAAGTGCCACAGCTTTGAAAGCACAGCAGTGCTACAATTGCGGTGAGAACGGGCATCTGCAAAAGGATTGTAGAAAGCGCCCAAAAGCCAAGGAAGCTACCAAGAGCTTCAAGGACAGAGGGGCCAAAGGCAAGGGTCAAGCCCAGCCCAGTTCTACCCAGGCAAAGGCTTTGATCATGCAAAGCACCAACCCAAAAGCCCAGAATGTGTTCATAATAGATTTTGGGGCATCAAGACACCTATGCTGTGACCGACACCTGTTTGTCACCTTTAAGGCGCAACAAGGGACTGTACTTCAGGCAGATGGTCATCGCTTGCAGAGTGAAGGTGTTGGTACTATTAACCTTCAGAGCGTCTGGACAACTGTGCAAAATGTACTTTTTGTTCCTGGTTTGGCTGATAATCTACTCAGCATTTCCCAGCTTACTTCGCAAGACTTTACTGTTGCCTTCAGTAAAGAGAAGTGCATCATTAGCAAGAACAATGAGAACATATTGTACGGCTATAATGTAAATGGATTGTATTTACTATCATGTGGTGGTGGTGGTGGTGATGTGGTGAAAAATGAAACATATGTTATGTCTGAAAATAAGGATCACATGAAGTGCAAGTCATGTGCAGAAACAAAGGTTGAGGTAGCTCCCAGAGGGAAATTGTCTGGGGGGAAAGCTATAAAACCTTATCAGCAGGTGCACGCTGATTCAGTTGGTCCTCTATCTCCCTCTAGAAGCAATGCTAAGTATTTTCTGGTTTTGATTGATTCTTTTTCCAGATTTACTTGGGTGTATATGCTGCAACAAAAGGATCAAGCCCTAACCAAGTTTAAGGAATTTTGTGCATGGTTGAAAAGTGTTCATAATGTGCAAATTGATTCTCTTTTCCAAGATCGGGGAGGAGTCTTTTGTTCAACAGGTTTTGAGAGTTTCCTGACTAAGACATTCAGCATGATGTTAGTACCCCAAGATCACCATGGCAGAATGGTTTGTGTGAAGGGGTGAACCAGATCTTGCTACAGGGCATGAAATCATAGTTGCATGATGCAAATTTGCCAAATTCATTTTGGGCTGAAGGACTGAATTGTTTTCTGTATGTTTCTAGCAGGAGATACTCCTCAGCTGTAAACAGCACACCCTATGAGAAATTGTACCAGAAGAAGCCTTTTCTCAAGCACCTGATATAACAACAACAACAACAACAACAACAACAACAACAACAACAACAACAATAATAATAGTTATTGTGGAGTATGGTGGTTATAGGGTTAACCTTCTTGGTGTTCTGTATCGGGGGGGGGCGTCTACGCGACGCTATGCTATCGTCACAGTCTTTGTTCTGTGAGTTGGTTTCAGTTTTAGACTGAGAGTGCTCCGGCACGGAACGGAGAGGAAATGTCTGAAAGTTCTGATGATGATTTACTGCTGTAAATAAACGCTTATAGATAGAAGAAGCTGTCTCTGGACTGTATCACTCCCTCTTCTCTCACACGGAAGGCAAAATCCTGCATCTCTGCAATTTTTTCCTACCTAGGTCATTTTTCTCAGAGTGTGCGCAAGGAGAAATGGCTGGACGGTGGAATCATATTTCCTCAGTTAGAATTATAATTATAATTTATTATTTATACCCCACCCATCTGGCTGAGTTTCCCCAGCCACTCTGGGCGGCTCCCAATCGAGTGTTAAAAACAATACAGCATTAAATATTAAAACTTCCCTAAACAGGGCTGCCTTCAGATGTCTTTTAAAGATAGGATAGCTGCTTATTTCCTTCACATCTGAAGGGAGGGTGTTCCACAGGGTGGGCGCAACTACTGAGAAGGCCCTCTGTCTGGTTCCCTGTAATCTCACTTCTCGCAATGAGGGAACTGTGTCCAGGCTGAACGATGGGGGTGGAGACGCTCCTTCAGGTATACAGGACCGAGGCCGGTTTAGGGCTTTAAAGGTCAGCACCAACACTTTGAATTGTGCTCTGAAACGTATTGGGGAGCCAATGCAGATCTCTCAGGACCAGTGTTATGTGGTCCCGGCGGCCACTCCCAGTCACCAGTCTAGCTGCCGCGTTCTGGATTAATTGTAGTTTCTGGGCCACCTTCAAAGGTAGCCCTACGTAGAGCGTATTGCAGTAGTCCAAGTGGGAGATAACTAGAGCATGCACCACTCTGGTGAGACAGTCTGCGGGCAGGTAGGGTCTTAGCCTGCGTACCAGGTGGAGCTGGTAGACAGCCACCCTGGACACAGAATTAACCTGTGCCTCCATGGACAGCTGTGAGTCCAAAATGACTCCCAGGCTGCACACCTGGTCCTTCAGGGGCACAGTTACCCCATTCAGGACCAGGGAATCCCCCACCCCCGCCCACCCCGTCCCCCAAAAACAGTACTTCTGTCTTGTCAGGATTCAACCTCAATCTGTTAGCCACCATCCATCCTCCAACCGCCTCCAGGCACTCACACAGGACCTTCACCGCCTTCACTGGTTCTGATTTAAAAGAGAGGTAGAGCTGGGTGTCATCTGCATACTGATGAACACCCAGCCTAAACCCCCTGATGATCTCTCCCAGTGTCTTCATATAGATATTAAAAAGCATGGGGGAGAGGACGGAACCCTGAGGCACCCCACAAGTGAGAGCCCAGGGTGTCTGAACACTCATCCCCACCACCACTTTCTGAACACAGCCCAGAAGAAAGGAGCGGAACCACCGTATAACAGTGCCCCCAGTTCCCAGCCCCTCTCGACGGTCCAGAAGGATGTTATGGTCGATGGTGTCAAAGGCCGCTGAGAGATCCAGCAGAACTAGGAAACAGCTCTCACCTTTGTCCCTAGCCCGCCGGAGATCATCAACCAGTGCAACCAAGGCAGTTTCAGTCCCATGGTGAGGCCTGAATTCTGATTGGAAGGGATCCAAATGGTCCACATCCTCCAGGCGTGCTTGGAGTTGTTCAGCAACCACCCGCTCAATCACCTCGCCCAAGAATGGAAGATTTGAAACTGGGCGATAGTTGGCCATATTGACCGGGTCTAAAGATTTTTTTTAAGAAGTGGTTTAATGACCGCCTCTTTCAGCGGGTCTGGGAAGGCTCCCTCACAGAGGGAAGCATTCACCACCCCGCAGAGCCCATCGCCCAGCCCTTCCCGGCTCGCTTTTATTAGCCAGGATGGGCAAGGATCAAGGAGACAGGTGGTCGGTTAGAATTTTTGGTTCTGATATGTGGGTTCAGACACCACAGAGCAACAAGCTCAGCAAACATGGTTTGCATGGTATTTTCCCAGGGTACGAAAAGGGTTGTATAGAGTACTAAAATCTGATACCAAGGTGATAAGACTAACCAGAAGTGTTGAGTACAATGCAAAATGGGGAGATAATGTGGGCATTTTCCAAAGCTATCCCATTTCTGCCGGTTCAGATACTGAATCTGATGATGACAGTGCCAGTGATAGCGCAGATGTGAGTTATACTGATACAGTGGACTACAAAAGCGCACAAGCATCTTTCAGACCATCTGAACAGTCTGATCGAGAATTGGAGGAACCACTGTTCACAATAGGTCACTATTCTCCTAAAGAGGAAAAGCCTAGTCTGGAAGACTTGCGTCTCATACGCAGATCTGAAAGAGCTACTAAGGGTAAGCCACCCACCAGGTATGCTCAGGAGTTTGCTAAAACAGCTACTGCAAATATAGCTGTTGCTAGCAGCTCAGAACAAGTTTTGAACATAAAAGCTTCCAAGAGGTACAGAGTGTGTCCTTAAAAGGATGCTGAGCCATGGCTAAAGGCCAGGAAGGCTGAACTTGATTCCTTAGAAAGGAACAAGACTTGGGAACTAGTCCCGATAAACCCAGGTATGAAGCTTCTTGATAGTCATTGGGTCTATAAAACTGACTGAGCAGAAGCGCAAGATGGCCAGGCACAAGGCCAGACCAGTTGCAAGTGGTCCCACATACGGGAAAAGAACTACAGGAGTCTGTTATGGGTATGACAACTGTATGTTTGATTGTGTTAGCAAATGCAGCAACGTGGTTTGCGTGGTATTTTCCTAGGTTACGAAAAAGGCTCCTACAGAGTACTAATGTCTGATACCAAAGAGGTAAGGCTAACCAGGAGCGTCGTGTACAATGAAAAATGGGGAGACAATGTGGGCATTTTCCAAAGCTACCCCATTTCTGCTAATGGCTCAGTTACTGAGTCTGCTGACAGCAGTGACAGTGACAGTGCAGATGTGAGAACTACTGATATAAAAAGGTAAAGGTAAAGGACCCCTAACATTTAAGTCCAGTTGCGAACGACTCAGGGGTTGCAGCGCTCATCTCACTTTACTGGCCGAGGGAGCCAACGTTTGTCCGCAGACAGTTTTTCCGGGTCATGTGGCCAGCATGACTAAGCCGCTTCTGACGAAACCAGAGCAGTGCATGGAAACGCCGTTTACCTTCCCGCTGGAGCGGTACCTATTTATCTACTTGAACTTTGACATGCTTTCAAACTGCTAGGTTGGCAGGAGCTGGGACTGAACAACGGGAGCTCACCCTGTCACAGGGATTCGAACCGCCGACCTTCTGATTGGCAAGCCCTAGGCTCAGTGGTTTAGACCACAGCGCCACCCATGTCCCAAAAGTGCACAAGCATCTCTCAGACCATCTGAACAGTCTGAGCAAGAATTGGAGGAACCACAGTTCACAATAGGTCACTATTCTCCTAAAGAGGAGATGCCCAGTCTGGTTTTTTTTTTAAAAAAATGATATTTATTAAAATTTCAGAGAAAAAAAGAATTACACAAAAACAAAAAATAAAAATAAAAGGAAAATACAAAATACAGGAAAAAAGGAATAAAAAACACTTAAAAAGAAGAAAAGGAAAATGAATCAATCTTTCTAAAGCTTACATTCATATCCTTGTTTCCCTGACCTCCTCATACCTCCCTTTTTTGTATTCCAGTTCAATTATTTAAGTCAGCAATTTCTTTCCCTCTTTGTTTTCTCATGATCCTTTAACTTAATATACTGTAACTTTGAATTTTCATCTGTTATCAATCCTTTTTTACATACACCTTTATAGCATTACTGCTTAAACCACCTAGCTTCATTCCAACATCATTCTAACATTCATTAATTTGAGGAGATGCCCAGTCTGGAAGACTTGCGTATCATACACAGAAGTGAAAGGGCCACATAGGCCAAACAACCTAAGAGGTTTGCTCAGGAGTTTGCCAAAACAGCTACTGCAAATATAGCTGTTGTTAGTAGCTGAGAACAGATTTTTGAACCTAAAAGCTTCCAAGAGGTACAGAGTGTGTCCTCAAAGGATGCTGAGGCATGGCTAAAGGCCATGAAGGGCAAGATGGTCAGGCACAAGGCCAGACCAGTTGCAAGTGGTCCCACAGGTTGGGGGGGGAGCACTGCAGGAGTCTGTTATGTGTACGACAACTGTATGTTTGTGTATGGCTGCGTTAGCAAATGCAGCAACGGTTACCTGAAAAGGGGGAGGATGTTAGCATTTCACTTCTCCGTTGCTGGATGTGTGATTGTTACATCACATATCTGTAACAATTATTGTTACTTTCTAGGATTGTTACAAATACAAAATCAATCAATATCTGAGTATATTATTTTATTACCGTCTTTGGGAGTAGAGAAACTTTTCAACTACTGTATTTTTCGCTCTATAAGACACACTTTTTCCCTCCTAAAAAGTAAGGGAAAATGTGTGTGCGTCTTATGGAGCGAATGCAGGCTGCGCGGCTAAGCCAGAAGCCAGAACAGGGAGAGGCAGCACTGCGCAGCGCTCCGTCTCGCTGTTCTAGCTTCGGGCTTAAATGCGCAAAGCCTCCACAGGGCAGTGGGGTGCCTTCATCCCACTGCCCTGCGGAGGCTTCATGGGCTGCCCCAGAAGCCAGAACAGCTTTGCTGCGTATCCCGCTGCCCTGTGGAGGCTTTGTGGGGTATCCCAGAAGCCTCCGCAGGACACAGGGATGAAGGCTCCCCGTGCCCTGCGGAGGCTTCGCACGAAGCTAGAACAGCTAGAGGGAGCGCTGTGCAGCGCTCCCTCTAGCTATTCTGGCTTTTGGATAGCCCCTGCGAAGCCTCCATAGGGCAGTGAGACGAAAGCTTTCCGCTGCCCTGGGAGGCTTCACGCAGCTCTTGTGGGAAGTGGGGGGCTCTGTCCCTTCCCCCACCTCCCAGAAAAGCCCCCAAGAACCGCGCTCCCTTTAAAGAGCGCACAGTTCTTGCTGGAGGATGGGGGAAGGTACAGAGGGCAGCTTACCCGCGCGCAGCCTCTTCCAGGCAGGGGGAGCCTTCATCCCGCTGCCCAGGAGAGGCATCAGTGGCTATCCCAGAAGCCAGAACAGCAAGGGGCTATCCCAGAAGCCAGATCCCTCTTGCTGTTCTGGCTTCTGGGATTCAGATTTTTTTTTCTTGTTTCCACACCCCCCCAAAAAAACCCCTAGGTGCGTCTTATCGTCTGGTGCGTCCTATAGAGCGAAAAATACGGTAGTTTCCCAAATATCACTTAGCAGAAAAGGGAACAGTTGGATGTTATCCTGGAGTGAATACTTTGAATAATCTTTTTATATGTAACTGACAGATGGAGAATCATAAGTCCTTTTAATTTTTCTCTTTTTCTCTTCTCTTTCTTCTTTTCCCCTTTGCTTTTGTGTGTGTGTGTTTGTGTCCTCTACTCTGGCCACTGTTGGGATTTTATGCACATGAACGTGTGATGGATTCAACCTGTTTTGTGTCACAAGAGCAGTACCTTTCAAAATATGGGGTTTTCGAGGACCTACCTTGCAAAACTGCAGAGGGCAAAACATTGAATCTTGCAAGGTAAAGAGCTCTGCGTAGATGTGGATCCTAAAGGTAATTTAAATATGGAGTATCCTGGCCAAACGAAGGTGGAATTCCCAACCCCAATGGGGAACCGGGTTTTTTGGCTGCACTGCTAGTGGTTTGGAATTCAATCTCTAGAATGCTATGCTTGATTGTCTGGAATGCTTCCAATTGTGGGAGCATCAGCAGTGACTTGAGTGATAGGCCACAGGTTCTGATTTTGCTCTCAATGTGAGCTAACCATTTGGAGAGGTGGGATTCCGCCAGCATATAGAAAGTTAAAGAAGTTGGGTTGAACTTGAAATATAGGCGGAGCCAGAATTTTATAGTGATGAGTCATGCTTTGTTTTCCAAAAGCCCTTGGCCAGTTTCCAGACACATGGCTGCATACGGCACACAATTTGGCAGCCCTAGGATCACCTCCAGAAAATCAAGAGGCACATATTGATAGATGGGGATGGTAATAGTCACATGGGCAGAAGAGAATAAAAGCCCAAGGGGATGGACATGAGGGGTATACAACAGAAAAGAGGAGTTATAAATTTCCCAGGGAGCAATTGTGTGATAATAAACCCAAAGGTGTATTTTAATTGAAGACAGGAGAATTGTGACTCATCTGATCCAAGACCTGTCAATTGTCCAGGAGAGAGGAGTTGGAGGATCCATTTTCTTAAATGTATCTGTAAGCACAGATGAGATAGCAGCTCCCTAGTGGAAATGTTCATAATATAAATTATGGAAACTAGTTTTCAGGCAGTCCTATTCCTCCTCCCACCCCCTCCTTTTTAATATCAAGTGGGTGGGGCAACCAACTTTTGCTTGACCCTCATTATGAATGATGCCTCACAAATGCATGCTTTTCATAAGCAGTCTGGTGTCTGCTTGAAATCTTTAAGTGCTTGAAACGTTACCAAATCAAGCAATTGATTTTTTTATCTGTTTATCTATGGCACTCATTAAGTACTGCAGGAAAGTCAATGGTGAAAGGAGCACTTGGCATTCAGAACCAATGCTGAACAATTTTGTATTTGCAGAACCATATCTTTCAGCATCTGGTGACATGCCTTTTCCTTACCAGAATTGTTCTGAGCTACCACTACCACTGCCTCCACTTTTTATAGGCCACTCTATACTTTCTCTGTATGTACTGGAAATTCCAACTATATTTAGCCCTATATTTAAACGTCCTGTGTCTTTCGCTGTGAAATTATTCCAGTATCAGTGTGTGGAATTTATTTATTTCATACAATATATACACCACTCAGTTGTAAAAAAATACCTCAAAGTGGTTCACAAAAGATAATAACAGTAAAACAAAAAAATACAACCCTACTTTAAAACATACAAAAATTAAAACACTAAAACACATTAAAATTACCTAAACTTTCTAAGCATCTGGGTAGGATTGTTTAAAAAGGAATGTTTTTAGCAGGCGCCAAAAAGAGTGCATTGAAAGTGCCTGCTTGATCTCAATAGGCAGGGAGTTTCAAAGTGTAGGCGCTGCCACACAAAACAATTGAATTCTTACAAATGCAGAATGAGTATTATGTGACACTGTGGCATCTGAATATAGACTGCATTTTTAATCAAGGCTTATATTGGCTTATATCTTGATCAGGTTCCTAAATTAAATGGGCTTAGATTTTCAAATGTTTCATGCCAGGCAAGAAGACTAGCTGTTCAGAGAACACTGGCAATGTTTTCCTCCTAGACAAGGGGCCCCTTGATTTATAGCAGAAAACAATTCTCAAAGTCGTAAAAAGGGAATTACATGCTGAGACCAAGGTTACTGACCCTACATAATTAATAGTTGGTAAACAGTAAAATAATACCAATGTGCCTCCCAGTAAAATGAGCCAGATCTTCTTTCTAAGGTTAAAAGGCCAAGACCAAATGGAGAAGCATCTAGCTGGCAGAAAGAGAGCATTTTTGGGAGAGCATTTTTGGGAAGTCTTTTTAAAAGCTGTTTCTTTCTTAAACTGAGAAAGTTAAAGGGCAATAAATGTTGGGAAGAGCTAATGGGGAAAGCAGCTGGCTGAAGGGGGGGTGTAAACTGAAGAGGCTTCTTTTGAAACTGCTTTTTACTGAGTTCCTTTTTACTGAGTTCCTTTTTCTACAAAGGCCTTTTTCCTTTTAAGAGGCTACCTGTGTTGTGTATTAAGTGTATTGGCATAGATGTAATTATGCAAAGGATTTAAGAAATGTTAGATTCTTATTTCATATAGTTGTAAGAGTTGTATTTATCCTGAAATTTAAGTCAGCCACCAGCTTAGCCCCCCTGCCAGACAGGAAGACGCCATCCAAGCAGTCCTGATATATAGCTGTCAGACATTTGTTTAGAAACCTTCAAATGAAGGAGATCTTTCAATGTTGATGTGAAACTCAAGATCCTTGACATATGTTTAAGATAAAAATTTAAGATTAACCATTTGTTTTAGAAGGCAATAGGGCAAGGAGGGCAAGAGGTGAGCTGGTAATTAAGATTCCTTGTTGAGACACATGTAAGATATATTACTACTTATTTGTCATTTATAGATGTAACAATATATAGCTCTTTGTGTTCCATATAAGGACAGGAGGATATGGGTGTATCTTTTAGGATTGGTTATAGCAATCAGCCAATAGGAAATCCAACCAGGCTGATTGGACAGAGGCAGCCAAAGGAGGAGCAAAGGGGGCTGGATTAAGGGAATATAAGTGCTGGCCATAATGGCAGGAGGCCAGGCCAGAGCTTGGTAACCATATACCACTGTGCCTCTCATTTATTTGTCTGACAAATAAATTATTATTTTAATTTCTCTATTGCTGCGTTGAATATTTCATTCCAGCTAAGCGTTAACCACAAGCAGGGTGCTACAACACCTGTAGTAGTGCCAATTCTGCCAATCTAAACAGTCAACTGAGCACATGTAAGGTAAGGTGAGCTCGTAAATAAACTGGTCCTTAGTTGTTAAGGGCTTTATATACTAATAGTAACACCTTGAACCTGTCCCGATAGCAAAATGGCAACCAGTGCAGATCTCTGAGCACGGGTGTTATATGCTGACAAGGCCTTGCTCCTGTCAATCGGGCTGCAGCATTTTGCACTAACTTCAGCATCTGGATCAAGCACGAGGGAAGCCCCACATAGAGCACATTGCAGCAATCCAGTCTTGAAGTAGCTAATGCATGAACTACTGTGGCCTTTCCCTGTACATGAATGGTCATAGCTGTCAAACCAGTCACAGCTAGTACTGTCAGAGGCAGTAAACCCAATACAATATTGTGAGATATTGTGTCTGTACTGTGGAGGAGGGAGCCATTTTGCTTGCAGTTGTCCGGCCAAAAGCTCTTCCAGCACTCTCTGTGTTGCCATGGAGAGGAGAAGGCCAGACCAGGAGGATCAGCAGCAGGAAAACTCCAAATTCTATCTCTGGTAAAGGTCAAGCTCTTCTTCACAGGGCTGGGAAGAAGACAGAACACAGGGCCTCATCCTTCGATACCTCTTCCTCCCCCACTGGCCTTACTCTGAGAGCAGTGCTACAATTCCCTGATGGGTGCAAAGTGCAGCTGTGTGCTCCTTTGGACTGCTGCTTCCAACAATTTTCTGGACTGCGACTTTGCACGGCAGCAAGGGGTGGGAACACAGGAGCTGGAGTCCCTGTTATTGGTCACAATATCTGTCTGTCCCACTGCTTTCAGGTTCTATCTCCAACACTACTGTGCCATTGCCCCTTGAGCTGCCGGGACACCAAGAGCAGGCTGTATTTTACCTAGCCAAGCTAGCCACATTTCCCCTGGTGTTGGGGATGTCTTGGTTGACATGCCATGATCCTTATGAGGCCTCTCCCTCTGGTAACAGGACTCTCATGAAGCATTCAGCAACAGTCCTGTATCTCAGCTACTCATATCTGCTCATATGAGCATGCGAACAGCAGAGTAAACAAAAGTTAGGTTGTGGAAGTATGTAGCATTGCTAATTTTATTGCTGTACATCAAATCAAATCATAATAAAGAAAATAACAACAGTGTGAAGAGCAGCTCACACAAACATTCTGTCTGTCCGGGAGACAGAACAAAATGTGGCAAGACCACCTGGAAGAATTTTGCCTTTATGATTTCTATATAATCATATATCCATATATAACCATATATCCTAATGATGATTTTTATATATCCATGTATCCTAATGATGTTTAAATCACTAAGGCTTCTGCAGAGCTAAAAGTGCTTGAATCTCAAGAATCCAGAGTTTGCCTTTGCCCTATTTCTCTCTGTCCTGCTATTGTGCTTGAAGGAAACAATAAATCTGATGTATTGGCATTTTTTCTATAGGGAACCTTCCCCAGACTGCTTCTCATGCTCACGAGATGGGGCTGAGATGGGGAACAGGAAAAAGCAGTCTGCCACACAATGCAATGTTCTAGCCGATAGCAGATGGTGGGGGTTATTCAGGTTTCAATGGTCAAATAGGTTTCTTTTCCTCCTTATTGCTGAAAATTAGGGTAAAGGGCATAAGGATGCACAATATGAGAAAAGCAGAAGTATTCTTTACATGGGCATAGGAAGAGCTTGTGCCCTGCTCATTGGTTTGATTTTGCCGCAATATATGAATATGTAATGCCCAAATGCTGTTTGTAATCAGGTATATAAACCCAATGCTCAGGGGGCTTCGGCACTCAGGCTCTGGAAAGTATTCCACTGGGTCTTTATTGCTCAGCAATAAACTTTACCTTCTTTTTCTCTACTGCTGCGTCTATTGATTCTTGGACACATTTTGAGTGGGCAACAGGTATTCCTTATATGCTTGCAGCAAAAGCGCAGAAATACAAAAGCACAGAGAACAGAAATGCTGTGTCTGAGTTTCCGTTCTCACACTTCCAGAGGAATGGAATGTAAACAGTGTGGATCACGAGATCCAACAGCAATGGGAGAATGAATAATACTTACAATCCTGTCACTGTGTGGGGGCAGCGCTCCCTAGTGTTTGGTTCAGCATATTGCCAGTGCCACTGCCTAGGAGATCTCACCCGAGACCATTGCTGCAGTGGAAACAGCTTTGGTGGGGCCTCTCACTGGTGAGTAGAGCCAGCTGCCCCCCAAATACTGCTCCTTCAGGGATGTCTTCCGTGAGAAGGAAGCAGACCGGTTGCCACATCATCGACCCTTATGGTTGCAAGATTGACCTCCTGCCAGGGGCACAGCTCCCCAATGTCAGAAACAGAACTGACCACCTTGAGGGATTTTCTGGACAAGAATCTGGGAAGAGGTTTCATCCGTCCTTCTAAGGAGCCTGGTGGCACCCCTGTCCTGTTTGTAAAGAAAAAAAAACCTTGACAGAACTTCGTCTATGCATGGATTTTTGAAAACTAAATACAGTGGAACCCCGGGTTGCGAACATGATCTGTGCGGGAGGCACGTTCGCAACCCGCAGCGTTCGCATCCCGCAGGTCACAATTTGGTCTTCTGTGCATGTGCGAGCGCCAAAACCCTGAAGTAACCTGTTCCGGTACTTCCAGGTTTGGCGCGGTGCGCAACCCGAAAATGCGTAACCTGAAGCGTCTGTAACCCAAGGTACCACTGTAAAATCATTGCTCCGACTCACTACTCATTGCCTCTCATTGGAGAGTTATTGGAGAGGTTGAGGTCTGCAAAGTGCTACACAAAATTGGACCTGAGAGGGGCCTATAACCTCATTCGCATACGGGGGGGGATGAGTGGAAGACTACGTTCCGCACCCGCTATGGCAGCTTTGAGCACCTAGTCATGCCCTTCAGAATGCTGACAGGCACAGCAACATTCCAAGCCTTCATCAACCACGTGCTGGGGGACTTTTTGGATCAGTACGTGGTAGTTTATTTAGATGACATCCTGGTGTACTTTGAGAACCAAGCTCAACATGTGCAGCATGTCTAGGCAGTACTGCAAAGGCTGCAGGAGCATCAGCTGTATGTCAAGTTGGAGAAATGCCAGTTTCATGCCACCACCATGGATTTCCTGGGGTATTGTCTCAACCCCTAGGGGGTAAAGATGAACCCAGCCAAGATGCAGAACATGAACACTTGGCAGACCCCAAGGACAAAAAAGGATTTGCAGAGATTCCCGGGATTCACCAACTACTACCAGACGTTATTGCCCGGCTATTTGAGACTCACCACTCCCCTCTAGGACTGTTTGAGAGGCAAGCAGCCATTATGGTGGGCTGCAGAGACGCAATAGGCATTTGAGCGCCTAAGACAGTTCTCCTCGGATGTGTATCTTGCGCATGCAGACCCCCTTCAGCCATTCCTGGTGGAGACTGAGGCCTCCAACAGGGCCATTGGCGCTGTGTTGCTTGCACCCTCCACTTGAGGAAGTTGAATCCCTTGGAGTGGAATTATACTATCTGGGAAAAGGAACTGCTGGCCATCAAGGAAGCCTTTAAAGCAGGCATGGGCAAATTTGGCCCTCCAGATGTTTTGGGACTACAACTCCCATTATCCCTAGCCAACAGGACCAGTGGTCAGGGATTGTGGGAATTGTAGTCCAAAACATCTGGAGGGCCCTCCAGATGTTTTGGGACTACAACTCCCATTATCCCTAGCCAACAGGACCAGTTGTCAGGGATTGTGGGAATTGTAGTCCAAAACATCTGGAGGGCCAAATTTGCCCATGCCTGCTTTACAGGCTGGAGACATTTCCTGGAAGGTGCCCAGCACCAGGTGAAGGTACGCACCGACCATCGGAACCTCGAGTACTGGCAGACAGCACACCATATCAATCAGAGGCTGATCCATTGGGATCAATTCTTCGCAAGGCTCGATTTCAGAGTCGTATATGTACCAAGCAAGCAGAATGAGGGAGCGGATGTTCTATCCTGGAAGCCCAAGTTGGGGGGGGGTGGCCCTACTATAGAGCCGCGAAACATTGAGCCTGGGACAGCTACAGCTAGCAGCAGAGTCAGCCATGGTGGTCTCTGATTTCCAAGAACAGATGGTGGCTGCCACCTTCACCAAAGACAAGCTGGCAGCGCTGAGGGAAGGCAGCACAGAGGTGGAACTGTTTTCTAAGAAAAATGGCCTGCTTTACCATGGAGAGGTGCTCTACGTAACCACCAGAGAAATCCGAGTGAAAGTTCTGCATCAGTGCCATGACAGCCTGATGACGGGCCACTTCAGACAGCTCAAGATTTTGTATTATTTGACGTAGGAGTTTTGATAGCCTTGAGTATGCGAGGACATCAAAGAGTATGTCCCTCTCCTGTAGGGAGGGAAATATGATCCTTTGTGGGTTGTCACTGCCCATCTCACCACTGGCAGGAAGTAACCGAGAGAGAGAGAGAGAGAGAGAGAGAGAGAGAATGTATACCTAGGGCAGGGATAACCCCTTTATCTATAGTTCCAACTTCCTGCCAGCCACTGGTAGGATGTCCTGTTGGCTTCTCTAGATATGGCAAAAGAGAAGAGGCAGGAAGGCCATCTTGGAAGGGATTAATCCTTTGTTTACTCCTTGATCCTCCTTCTGCTCCCTTCTGCTACTTACAGCCTGGGAGGCTTTCTGGGTGTTCAGGGGAGGGGGGAAGAGACTTGGGAAGGGCTTAAACAGGCAAAAAGGACTTTGCTCAGGAGGAGAGTTGCTTTTGGAGATGGATCTTTCTGCAGACTCATCAGAGGAATCACTGGGCACCTGTGCAAGGGGCCATGTGATTGTTAGTTTCTGTTTCTCACTGTGCAGCTTCTTGGAGTCACAGGACTGTGTTTACATTCCAGACACAGTCCAGGCTGTTGGCAGTCTCACGGGAAAGGGAGACGGGATGTGACGTTAGTGGTTTCCTGTTTCCTTTGTTCCTTTGTTTCAGTTGCTCTCTGCTTTCATAGAGAGAGGATGTCTTTTCTGTTCTGCGTAGTTTAGAAATAAAACTCTTTAAAATGTAGCCATAAATCTCATCACTTCCGCATGCTGTTTTGATGCTCTGCTGGGAGGACGTGCCTGAGGCCTTATCAAAGGCTCAGGTCGTCAATTAACCGTCGGGAGGCGATTCTGAAGGCTCGGGAAGAAAATGAGCTTTATCAGCTTGGCCGAGCAGAGATCCTGATATTTTTGGTTATGGGCCCAGATGAACGGCAGAAGAACGGAACGCAGCTTATCTTCTCTGCGTGTCAAGAAGATTGATGAGAGGTATGTGCTTGAGCCCCGGGAAGCCTGCCAGTCCCTAATTGATGGCATTAAGGGGTGGACTTTGGACTTCAAGCCAAAGCTCTGATCGGCTGCGGCAGAAGGCCTCAGGAAGCGTGCTTTTGGAATGCAACTGTTAAATAGACGCAGCTTGCTTTAAAAGACACTGAGATGGCCAGTCCAAGAGTAACAGGGGCTCTTGAGAACGTGTTTGGTTTTCTAAAGCTCGGAAAAGGGAATTATCAAAACTGGGTGCAGTATGCAGAGGCTCTGCTATGAAAAGAGGGTCTGTTTAATGTGATATCAGACGCCCCCCCAGCTCCAATGACTGATGAATGGAAGGCTAAGGATTCCAAAGCAAGGGGAACTCTGATGCTTATTGTGTCCCCTGAAGAGCTATGTCTTTTGCATGACAAGGCCTCGGAGAAAGAAATGTGGGACAGTTTGCAAGAGTCACATTTGAGAACAGAAGCAGGAGCTTCTTGGTTCTTTTATGCCAAGCTGCATGATATGGCACTTGTTGAAGGAGCAGACGTACGTGCTCACCTCATGGAAATGCAGAATCTCGGGCATGAGTTGCAACAGCGTGGAATCACCTTTCCAGAGGCTGTGTATTCCTTCATGATTCTACATTCTTTGGGTTCAAGTTGGGAAGCGATTGCCAGACAGCTTGCTCTTTTGCCTACTGCTCAGCTAACGGTAGCACATGTTACTGCTGTGGTGTTGAATGAAGAGGATCGGCGCAGTGCTAGCTGCATCACTAAGGGGGAGTCCTCACAGACGTCATCCCAGTATGCAGTGGAACCACTAGATGGTGCCAAAGCTTTGAAGGCAGTGAAATGCTACTCGTGTGGATGTCTAGGCCATGTGAAGAGGGAGTGCAAACATACCAAGGCCAAGGCAACAGAGCAGCGCAGCGAAAGCTCAATGCGTGGAAAAGGCAAAGGTCCGATGTCCAGGACAATGCAACACAAGGCAATGGTCTCACGCTTCACTCCAAAGGTCCAGAAGACATCTAGATCTTTCTTCACCATCGACTCGGGAGCGACCAGACACATTTGTCGGGACAAACACCTGTTCGTGTCTACTCCGCAGGAAGGTGTGATTCACCAAGCGGATGACCAAACGATCTCCAGTCAAGGCAATGGAACAGTTGTTCTTCACAGCTTGGCTGCATCGATACGCAACATTTTTTGTTCCAGATGCTGCACACAACCTACTGAGTGTCTCACAGCTGACTGAATAGGACATAGACGTTTCCTTCAAGAAGAGGAAGTGCACCATCACCAAGAAAGATGACTTTGTATTGCATGCTGATTATATTGATCGTTTCTTTGTATTGCATTATGATGATTCTGTTGATGTTGTGCAGGATGAAACTTGTTGTGTTGCAGATACTAACAATGTTTTGCATGCAGGATGTATTCATGATTATCACAGGAAGTTTGGTCATTTAAACTTCAAGGCAGTTTCCGAAAGGCCTGCCTTAGTTGAACCCTGCAGGTACCACATGAAGTGTAAGGCATGCGCAGCAAACAAGGACAAAATGGCTGCAAAAGGTAAGGTGTCTAGTAGACAAGCTACAGAACCATACCAGGTAGTGCATGCTGATCTCGTTGGTCCACTAACACCCTCTTTGGGTGGAGCCAGGTACTTCATGGTCCTCATTGATTCATTTTCCATGTATAGTTACGTGTTCAATCTCCAGCAGAAATCAGAAGCGTTTCCTAGGTTCAAGGAATTCTGTGCTTGGTTGAAAAATGTGCATGATAAACAGATGAAATGTTTGTTTACAGATCGAGGGGGAGAATTCACTTCTCAGCAGTTTGAAGCTTTTCTGACTAAGAAAGGAATTCAACATGATTTGTCAAGTCCACGGTCTCCTTGGATGAATGGACTTTGTGAAAGGGCAAGTCAAACATTGCTTCAAGGCTTGAAAACCTTGCTGCATGATGCCAATCTTCCAGAGAGTTATTGGGCAGAATCGGTCAGCTGTTTTGTTTACACTTATAATCGCAGATTATTATCACCGATTGGTTGTACCCCCTATGAAAAGATGTTTGGCACGAAACCATACATCATGCACATGAGAATTTTTGGTTCTGACATGTGGGTTCACACACCACAAAGCTCCAAGTTAGGCAAACGTGGTTTGCATGGTATCTTTCTAGGATATCAGAAAGGTTCTTACAGAGTAATGATGACTGACACTAATACAATTAGATTCACTAGAAGTGTTGAGTACAATGCCAAGTGGGGGGAGAATGTGGGAATTTTCCAATGTTATCCTGATGACAGTGAGGAGTCTGAGGATAAACAGCAGCAAAACCCCACACCCACTGATGAAGGTTCTGATTCTGAATCTGAAACTGAATCAGATGGTTCAGAGGATTTCAAGAGTGCTAAGGCCTCTATGCGACTCTCTGAAGGCTCTGATCGAGAATTGGAGGAACCACTGTTTACTATAGGCCACTTTTCTCCTAAGAAAGAAGAGGAGAGTGTTGAAGACTTACGTCTAATTTGCAGGTCTGAAAGAGCCACGAAAGGTAGACCTCCAAAGAGATTTGCTGATGAATTTGCTAAAGCAACAAAAGCTGTAACTGCTGTTAATAACTCCAAGAAGGTATTTGAACCTTCAAGGTTCCAAGAGATCCAGGCTTTGGATTCGAATGATGCTGAGCCATGGTTAACCGCCATGAAGGCTGAGCTTGATTCCTTAGAGAGGAACAAAACATGGGAGCTAGTTCCAACAGTTCCAGGGATGAAACTGCTTGACAGCAAATGGGTATTCAAAGCAAAGACAGATCAGAATGGCAAGATAGACACAAAGCCAGAATGGTAACCAGAGGTTTTTCACAGGTACCAGGAGAAGACTATCACGAGACCAACTCACCCACTGTGAGATATGAGAGCATTAGGCTTATGCTCAAAATTGCTGCAGAAGAGAATCTACACATTTCTCATCATGATGTGAACACAGCATTTTTGTACGGAACCTTAGGTGAATCACTTTATATGCTTCCACCTGATTGTGTACAGGTAAAACAGGGATTTGTTTGTTCTCTGAAGAAGTCCCTATATGGTCTCAAACAAAGTGCACAATGCTGGCACTCTAAACTCACTGAAGTGTTATTTTCTCTGGGTTTTCAGCAAGGTAATGCTGATCCATGTGTATTTGTGAAAGAGGAAGGGCAAAAGAAGCTGTATTGCTTGTTTTATGTTGATGATATTTTTTCTTCTGGAAGGATGTCAAAATGTACAACAGTGCCCTAGCTCAACTGAAAGAGCACTTTGACATGAAAGATCTTGGTGAGGTAACCAACTACCTATCTCTGGAAACAGAGAGAGTTACCAAGATGGTAATATTCTTGTACACCAGTCACAGAAAATTGCTGATGTGTTAAGCAAACGAAACCTGATGGATGCTAACCCTGTAGACACACTGATGACAACAGGTTATCAGGTAGATGACACTGAATGAACATTTTCTGACGCTACCCTGTACAGAAGTGTGCTAGGCAAACTAAACTTCATTGCCAGATGTTCAAGACCTGACATTGCTGTTAGCTGTAATTTGCTAAGCAGACAAGTCAACAATCCTACTGTTAAGGATTGGAAAGCTCTGAAACGCATAGCAAACTATTTGAAAGGCACTATGCACTACAGACTGAGATTTAACAATCAGAAGTCTGGTGGTCTTGAGATATTTGCAGATGCAAGTTTTGGAAGTGACACTACAGACAGGAAAAGCATGTCTGGAGTTTGCTACATGTACAACCAGGGTCTTTTTGATTGGTCGTGCAAGAATCAAACAACAGTAAGCTTAATTTCTTGTGAAGCTGAACTGAATGCACTGTCTTATTCACTTGTGGATTGTGAATGGTTGTTACAATTGTGCAAAGACATGAGAATTCCTGTCAAATGTCCAATCCAGGTTTATCAGGACAACAAAGCATGTTTGGCTTTGCTGACTTCTGAAGGTTGTAAGCAAAGCACGAAGCACTTGCAACTGAAGCTGCAACATGCTAGAGAATGTGTTCAGAGAGGACTCGTAACGGTGTCCTACATGCCAGGTAATGAAATTCCTGATGATTTATTGTCCAAGGTTGTTCCGAAGGATCAACATTGTACCTATGTACAGAAATTGGGTTTGTACTGAGATTGTACTGACACACTGCCCAGTGGTGTTCACAGAAAAGGGGAGGACTCCAGTAGCAGCAAGTCCCTCAGCCATGCAGGTATGGGGAACCTGAAAAGCCTCCTTCAGCACTCCCAGAGGTTCTGGTGAGCCGGGAAAAGGTGGTAGGGGACTGCTCATGCCTACCCACCCCTTGCAGGATGCCCCCTTTTGCTTTTGAAAGTCTGGTCTGTCCGGGACATGCTCTGGGCCTCCCTGCAGCCCCTTAGCCTCCCTCAGCCTGCCACAGGCCCATCAGGGCCCCTTCACCAGGGTCAGTCGTGGGGAAAGGGCCTCAGGAAAGCAGCCATGGCTTCAGCAGGGCTGGAAACCATCTGGCCAGATGCACAGGAGGAGGAGGAAGAGGGCTGATCCCTCTCCTTTCCCCTCAGACTCCTCATTCATCATCAGCCCCTCAGCGGGGCAGGGGCAGGGGGTGCAGGGTGCTGAGCAGGGGGGAAAGAGCTCAGCAGAAGACAGTGGCGTAGCGTGGGGGTGCAGGGGGGCCGGCCGCACCGGGAGCAACATCTGGGGGGTGCTCGCACTCGCAGCTCTCTGCCCCTACCTGGCTCACTCACACTCTCTCAGTTAGGGGGCGCAAATTACTTGCCTTGCCCCGGGTACTGACAACCCACGCTACACCACTAGCAGAAGAGCCTCCAGGGGAGATGTGACCCCCCCACTATGATTGCCAGAGATGGGCATGATTACCCCAGGAATCCTGAGGACAAGAGAGCAGAGGTTTGTTGAGCAGATAACGTGATACTTCAGAATTCGCCATTAGGCAGCAGCCTCCTTTATGATCAGGGCAGCCACATCTGGTCCAGGCCCATATGTTTGAGGCCACACCAGAGCCCATGCATATCCACCAGAGAATAGCAAGTTGGCTAAGGTTTCCGCCTACGTGGCTGAGGCTAATCAGATGCCTTGCAATTCTCAGCAAGAGCCAGATCAGGGGATGTGGCAGTGCTCAGGCAGCTCTGACCTAAGCAATGACCTACCAATGCCAAAGCCAAAGCCAGCATGTCTAGCAATCCCTTCAAGGGGGAAAGCTGCTTGGGAAGGGGCTGGAAGATGTCCTGATAGAAACCAGGGACAAAAGAAGGTGCTTCCTCACAGGACAGAGAGAAAGGCTCAGAAGGAAAATTACTATTCCATTGGTCCCGACAAGGGTTTTGTTAATAGCAGAGATGTCAATCTGCTCAGCAGGGAAGCTTCAAACCCTAGTGTTCAAGCCTGGAATGGCATCAAGAGAGTTCTGAGGTATTTGCAGGAAACCAAAGACTTTTGTCTTAGGTTGCCGGCACAAGGAGAAGTCAAACTGACTTGCTTTGTGGACTCGGATTGGGCTAATCTTGAGGATCGCAAGTCTGTGTCTGGCCTAGTGGTGAAGTTTGGGAACTCAGTAGTTGGATGGAGGTCTAAGAAGCAAAGTCTTATAGCGCTCTCATCCACTGAGGCGGAGTTTAGTGCTCTTTCAGAGGTATGCGGGGAAGTAGAGTTCTATGCTTGCTTAGTGCAGGAACTTTGCGAAGTGGATTGTCTGCCGATACGTGTTTTTGAGGACAATCAACCATGCCTGCGTTTGGCAGAGTCAGGTCAGTTCAAGGCTAGAACTAAACACCTAGACATTCGCTTTCGGAATGTGTGCCAGAGCGAATGTCTAGGTGTTTAGTTCTAGCCTTGAACTGACCTCACAAGCCACCCTCACAAGCCCTCCTGTGGGGGTGGCATGGTTTCCCAAAACAGAAACCCACATAGCCAGTTACTGTCCTTGAGCAGCCTCAGGGCAGTAACTACAGGGGAAGCAAAAGGCAGCCCCAGCAACAACAGGCCTGATTCAGACCAGTCCCGGTGCAGGGGGAAGGCTGCAGCAATTCCTCAGCTGCTAGGAAACCTCGACCACAGATTAGTGGATGCTCAGCATCATCTGGGAAGGTTTTACAGAAGAAAGTTTGACCATTTCCTCCACATGCTCCAAAAAGAAGAAAAAGGAAATCAGATGCTTTTCCTGATGCTTCAGACAGTTCAGCACTTAGTGGAGATCAGGGCAATAAACCTGTACCAGAACCGCAGCAGGGATCTGGCTGCTACTTTATCTTTTTACAATTCCAAACAAGTCAGGAAAGCAGAGGACCCTCCGGGTTCTCAAGACCCAAAAGAGATTCAGGAGAAAGATGCTGAAGACCAACCTAGAGGGTCTCAGGCTGGGGGACTTCATTACCTCCCTGGGGATCAAGCTGGGGAGTATTGCTCTGAGGAGGAATGGTGGGAGTCCCCCTCTCCCTCTGCTCAAGGCCAGGATCCTGAAGCATCACAGGAGCAGGAGGATAGTATCAACCTGAAGCAATGGTTTGCGGAAAGACACAGTTTGGAGACTTATAGCTGGGCCAAACTGGAAGGGGAACAACAAGGGGAAGAGGAACGGGAGGAGAGAGCAGGCTGACTCTCCCTCACTAGGAAGTGTGCAGCCTATCATTCCTAGAACCAGATGATTGGATAGGGTAGCCTCTAAGAAGGCTCAGTGGTGGAGGGATCACGTGGCTAGGAGACGGGAGGACGGAAGTAGCTAGAGGGAAGTGGGAAGAACTCAATTAGGAGCATTTGCACGGTGAGAACGGATGCTGGATTTTGTGCTGTGCTTAATAAACCTTTCTGTTGCTGTAAAAAGGCTGCTTTCGCTTTGTGCCGTTATCTACAGAGACGGGGAAAGGTAAGCCTTGCCTCGCAGCCTCACAACAAAGTGTTGGAAAAATGCCCAGGAAGGCCGCCACCTTCCCAAGACAGCGAGGCGTCTCTCCGGTTGTCACCCTCTGGCTGTAAACCCTCCTCAGTCCAGAGAGACCGTTAATAAGTGTTGGTACTAAAGGGTTAAGAGGTAACAAGTCGCTCTAATCACTGAGCAGCTGGAAGTCATTAAGCATCCAGGAATGTGAGTTAGTTTGTATAAATAGTCAGTTCACCCGTGTGTTTTTCTCCTCCCCCTGTGTTTGCTAATATGAGTTAAGTTTAGAGTAAAGTTTTCTTTATGATGGAGATAAAAGCATGTGTGCTTTATCGCCAGGGTTTTTCTTTTGTAAATAAAGTTTTTTTCTGAGTTCCAAAGTGCTTGCTCCAGGATTCTTCATTGAAAGGCACTGACTCTCCTGCCTCCTTCAACCGCTGCACGAAATTCTCTGCTGAGATAAGATTTATGGCGTTGGAAGCGCACTGGACGTCTACTTAACATTAAACTAATTAAAGTTTAATGGACAATAAGCGACCCCTCCCTCCTGAGAGGAGCACACTCGTCTTCTGGTATCTCATTGCAGAAGAAAGAGACCACCAGTAGCTATATACTACTTTATTCATTGTCTATACACAGAGACTCCATGAGCGTGTCTGCTCTCTCTAAGCAGCAGTACAGAAGAGCACACTTCACACAGAAGCAAAAGTAACTTTCTCTCAGTACTGAGACTATGCTGAGACTTCCTGTCTCACGCTCTCAGACACTCACATGACATAAACAACCATTGTGCTGCTCTCTGAGCAGCTGGAGAGATAAAAATCCAAACACAAAGCAGTCCACCCAGACATGGCAGGATTCTGCCCTTTGCATCAGGGATTGGCTGCAAGCCCGACAACGTTCTAAAAGTGGCCCATCTAAGGAAGAGAACCAGTCCTTACTTCCTGTATCTGGACATTACCTTGACTCAGTCAGACTCACTCATACAGGCTGAGAGTGATGTAATAATAATAATAATTTATTATACCCCGCACATCTGGCTGGGTTTCCCCAGCCACTCTGGGCGGCTTCCAACAGAACACTAAAATACAATAACCTATTAAACATTAAAAGCTTCCATAACCAGGGCTGCCTTCAGATGTCTTCTAAAAGTTTGGTAGTTATTTTTCTCTTTGACATCTGGTGGGAGGGCGTTCCACAGGGCAGGTGCCACTACCGAGAAGACCCTCTGCCTGGTTCCCTGTAATTTGGCTTCTCGTAGCGAGGGAACCGTCAGAAGGCACTCGGCTCTGGACCTCAGTGTCCGGGCAGAACGATGGAGGTGGAGACACTCCTTCAGGTATACTGGACTGAGGCCGTTTAGGGCTTTAAAGGTCAGCACCCACACTTTGAATTGTGCTCGGAAACGTACTGGGAGCCAATGTAGGTCTTTCAAGACCGGTGTTATATGGTCTCGGCGGCCGCTCCCAGTCACCAGTCTAGCTGCCGCATTCTGGATTAGTTGTAGTTTCCGGGTCACCTTCAAAGGTAGCCCCACGTAGAGCGCATTACAGTAGTCCAAGTGAGAGAATAACAACAACAACAACAACAACAACAACAACAACAACAACAACAACAACAATAATAATAACAACAATAATAATTTATTTGTACCCCGCCCATCTGGCTGGGTTTCCCCAGCCACTCTGGGCGGCTTCCATAGAAACAAAAAATACACTAAAATATCACAGAATAAAAACTTCCCTGAACGTCTTTCAAGACCGGTGTTATGTGGTCTCGGCGGCCACCCCCAGTCACCAGTCTAGCTGCCATGCACCACTCTGGCGAGACAGTCCGTGGGTAGGTAGGGTCTCAGCCTGCGTACCAGATGGAGCTGATAAGCAGCTGCCCTGGACACAGAATTGACCTGTGCCTCCATGTACAGCTGTGAGTCCAAAATGACTCCCAGGCTGCGCACCGCATTCAGGACCAGGGAGTCCTCTACACCCACCTGCCTCCTGTCCCCCAAAACAGTACTTCTGTCTTGTCAGGATTCAACCTCAATCTGTTAGCCGCCATCCATCCTCCAACCGCCTCCAGACACTCACACGGTAAATTCACCGCCTTCACTGGTTCTGATTTAAAAGAGAGGTAGCTGGGTATCATCCGCATACTGATGAACACCCAGCCCAAACCCCCTGATGATCTCTCCCAGCGGCTGCATGTAGATGTTGAAAAGCATGGGGGAGAGGACAGAACCCTGAGGCACCCCACAAGTGAGAGCCCAGGGGTCTGAACACTCATCCCCCCCCCCCCACTTTCTGAACACGGCCCAGGAGAAAGGAGCGGAACCACCGTATAACAGTGACCCCAGCTCCCAGCCCCTCTCGACGGTCCAGAAGGATGTTATGGTCGGTGGTGTTAAAAGCCTCTGAGAGATCCAGCAGAACTAGGAAACAGCTCTCACCTTTGTCCCTAGCCCTCTGGAGATCATCTACCAGTGGGACCAAGGCCGTTTCAGTCCCATGATGAGGCCTGAATCCCGACTGGAAGGGATCCAAATGGTCCGCTTCTTCCAGGAGTGCCTGGAGTTGTTCAGCAACCACTCGCTCAATCACCTTGCCCAAAAATGGAAGATTTGAGACTGGGCGATAGTTGGCCATATTGGCAGCATCTAAAGATATTTTTTTAAGAAGCGGTTTGATAACCGCCTCTTTCAGCAGGTCTGGGAAGGCTCCCTCACGGAGGGAAGCATTCACCACCCCACAAAGCCCATCGCCCAGCCCTTCCCGGCTAGCTTTTATAAGCCAGGATGGGCAAGGATCAAGGAGACAGGTGGTTGGTTTCACTCGTCCAAGCAGCCTGTCCACATCCTCGGAGGTAACAGATTGGAATTGATCCCATGTAACAGGACTAGACAGCACTCTCCCGCCCCGGCCCTGCTCCCACAGTGGAGTCTACCTCTTCCCGAATCTGAGTGACTTTATCTGCAAAAAACTTCGCCATCTTGAATGATTTAAATTTATCGCTGCAAGGACCAAATGCAACATGCCTCAATTTGTCTGAAAAGATCCAATCATTCCAAATGAAACTTCAGCTTGGCAAAAAAATTGGATGAAAATAAAATTTACATGTTGCCTACCTTATCTGCTTTCTTTGAGGAACATGACATTGAACCAGACAAAAGGATTATGATGATAATTTCTGTGAAAGAACACTTGCACATTCTTGCAGACGAAATTTCATCGTACTTTCCAAATCTACCTGACACCCCATTTGCATTTGCCAGAAGCCCATTCACAGTCAAAGTTTAAGATGTTCCTGTGACAGCACAAGAGGAGTTCATTGAACTTATTAACAGTGATGCAGCGACGACTGATTTCTCTACAATGCCAGTTACAAAATTCTGGATCATGTGTTTGCAGTCATATCCTGTTATGTCTGAGACTGTGTTGCGCCTTCTTCTTCCATTTTCAACAACATATCTTTGTGAAACAGGGTTTTCCAGCTTGTTGGTTATCAAGTCTAAATACAGAAGTAGACTTGTTGTGTAAGATGATCTTCATTGTGCTCTTGCAAAGGCTGCCCCGAGAATTTCTGATCTGGTGAGAAAGAAGCAATCTCAACCTCAGCACTGGCGTTGGCTTTTTATGCATACTGTTGCAAAATGTAGCAATCTAGTTTACTGTTGTTATATTAAGACTGTTATCCATGCTACACTATGCTTCAAGACAAAATTTCATTTATTTGTAATTAGAAATAAATATTTCACAATATATAATTACTCAGGCTTTGACTCGGCTTTTTAAATGAACTAAGGGAGGTGGAGCTGTGTTGCAGGAGTGTTCCGTTTGGGCTTGCCTCCACCATCTTGGCTTGTGGGTCCAACTGTGCTGTGTGCCTGCTCTGTCTTCCCAGTTGTGGGTCTGGCTGTCCTGCGTGCCAGCGGTGCTCCTGGACTGAGACAGACTGGTTGAGTGCTCGGCATGGAGCCTGGGTCAAGATATATTACTCTGCAGATGACTCAGTTGAAAGGCACCTAGGGAAGCTGGGGGGGGGGGTTCCACTCTCAAGATGCCAGAGACTCTTAAGCCACAGGGCTGGCAGCTGGTCGTAACAGAGGAGGTAACCAACAGAACTTACGTGAGGCCAAGGCTCTCAGGGGCCTTTGTGGTGAGGGCCTTCCACCTGGGGGTGAGTTGACATCCGTTCTTCAGGTGGCAGCTGGAGTTTAGGATGAGGACAACTTTGCACCTCTCAGGTCTCGAGACATCCAAGATTGAACCTACCCAGGTGGCAGCTGGGGAACGGTCAGTCCTGGAGGTAGCAACACTGGCGGCTCTCACCCTGGCATGGAGAAGGATGATGTAATGGAGGCTCCCCCCCCCCAAGGTATCATCCTGTGGCCCTGAGAACACCAGCTGTGGGGGAAACCAGAGGACTCCTGATGCCTTCTCTGCCACTACAAGTGCTAGCGCAACAGCAGGAGGAGGGCCCCCTGAGACCATTGGGCACGGCATCGACATCGAACAGGGCATTTACTGAGCCTGCCCCGCCTTCCTTTGCCCATCCCCTGATGTCGCCTGGTTGTTCAGGTTGGCAGATTCAGAGATCATTCAAGTAGACTCTAGCTGGCGTGTGATGTTACAAGAACTTCGCCTGCTACAAGAACCTTTTTTCTTTCTTTCCCCCCCTCCCCCCTTCCTTTGCCATCTGTTTTAGCTCTTTATAGTCCATTGTTTCATGATTATATTTAAGTTTTGCTTGCTTACTGTTAGATGTTTGATTGTTGTTCTCCTGCCATTTAGGTGGTTTTTCTTCCCTGAATGTATGTTATATGGTAGTTCTGTTTAGCTGTGGAATGTTTTGTGGTTTATTTTCCAATTTAATTAATTGGTTTGTCTAATATTATAATAGTAAGCTGATAAAGAATATAATAGTTTCATATAATCAGAGAGGTAGCTGATGATTAGCTGGTTTGTTCTACTCGACTAATTAGAGTTATCGAGTTGTTGATACTATAAGCAGAATAACTAGGCTGGGAAAGAATAACATCAATTGCAATCAATGGAGGCTAGTATGAGGCTTGGGATTGCTACCGTGGAGGGGCGAGGGAGGTATGGCGGTGGGGACAAATGTGATAGGCGAAGGGAATTGAGATATGGATATGCTCATACCCCTTCCAATCTGCGCCCCATCCCGAGGGACGAGGGTGGGGTGAGCAAGGATTACTCACCTCTGTCGCTGGTGCTGTGCAATGCCAGATCTATAGGCAACAAAACCGCCACCCTGCGAGATTTCTTTACCTTGCAGGGGGTCGAGCTGGCTTGTGTGACGGAGACCTGGGTGCATGAAGGGGAAACTGTTACCTTACAAAAGATGGCGCCCCCGGGTTTCTCCGTCCTCCACCAGTTGTGGACTGTGGGCCGAAGGGGGAGGGGTGGCATTATTAATCCGGGTAGATTGTTTTTTTCAGGGCTCTGCCATTGCCACTGATCCCCGGCATTGGATGTGTTTGGTAGGATATTTCCGTTCCACCTTAAAAGGGAGCAGGCTTTGTGAGTCACAGAGTCTGCGTATTTCCTGTTGACAGGAAGTTTATGTTTTCTGTTGCTTTCGTTTCTCTCTCTCGCTGCCTGAAACACTGAAGCAGGCAGTCATGTTTTTCTCTGTTCTGACTAACGCAGAATAAACTCTTAAATAATGCTCTCCTGCGTGCATCTTTCGCTGTGCATTATCTGCTGATAAGAGCGTGCATCAGCCCTGGAATGTGGCAAGCTATTTCTGGAGCTCGTGTCGCTAATTGCTGATACTGCGTTTCTACGGGAGATTGATGGACGTCCGGAGGCGACGTGGGGCCATGATGGACTTTGTCTCCCTGGCAGTATCCCAACAACAGGTTTCGGGCCCAGATTCACAGCACTTACAGGAGAGTAAGACTGCGACAGACTGCGTTAAGGTATGTGGGAAAAGCGAAAGAAAATAAGGCTTTTCTGTTTGCCGCGGCAAAAGACTTTGAACTCCGGCAGACTAATGGATCTGGGAGCTGCGCCAGAGGCTTCGTGATTAATGAGCTGCCGAGATAAGAAGTCTCTGAAGTGAAATAGACTCACGGCTCAAGTAAAAAGCTGGAATGGAGTTTTTCCAAGCCTCTGAAGGCACTGAGTGCCCAAAGTTAAATGGCCACAATTATAAGACCTGGGCTGTGTGGTGTGAGAGTTTACTACGACAGTTTGGAGTGTGGCATACTGTGTGTGAGGCCCCTCCAGTTCCTCTGACAGATAGATGGAAGGCCCAAGATTTAAAGGCCATAGACGTAATAGTCTTATCCGTCTCTCTGGAGGAAATTAAAACGCTGGCTGGCAATGCTACAGCACGTCAGATGTGGAATGCTTTGAAAGTAGCTCATCTGCCGGTCATCCCAGCCCAGAGTTTGACTGCGTCGGAGGTCCTGGCTGTTTCCCAGAATGCGAGTGAATGCAGGGATGCTGAGGGCACCGGTTGCAAGCTGCAAGGGGAGCTGACTGTGATGTCATCCCAGGCAGCATTCCAGCCTCCAGGGGGAGCCAAGGAGTCGGCAGCTGAGAGCTCTGTTTCTCATGGGAGCCAAGGTCATCCTCACAGATACCGGAAGGCTAGAAGTAAACAGAGACAGATGCCTGCAGATGGCCAGAAGCAGAGGGAAGGTGGAGAGCCCACGCCAGTGGAAAACAAGGCTTTGTTTGCTGGCACAGCTTCACCAAAGGCTAAAGGCAAGTCTGATGGCCAGGAGCAGGGGGGCAAGCAGCAAAAGCCCACGCTGGTGGAAAACAAGGTTTTGCTTGCTGCAAAAGCTGCTCCAAAGGCCAAGGCCAGATTTATTGTGGATTCAGGATCTCGCAAAAGATAAGCATCTTTTTATCTCCTTCAAGCCTCAAGATGGAGAGATCCACCTGGCTGATGGAAAGACGTTGCGAATTTCAGGAGAAGGGACTGTGAAACTGGCAAGTCTGCACACTACCATCAAAGATGTACTTTATGTTCCATGTGCTGCAGACAATTTGCTCAGTGTCCCACAGCTGACTGGGTGTGGCTTTGAGATTTCCTTCAAGAGGAGCGTCTGTGTCATCAGGAAAGACAAAGAGGACATTTTGCATGCAAAGTTTATGGATGGCTTGTTCTGTATAACTTATGATGACAATAGTGCTGTTGCTGTGTCTAATGTTGATTCTTGTTGTGTTGCACAAACTAACAAAGTTCTTCACGCAGGATGCATTCATGATGCACACAGAAGATTTTGTCACCTCTCTTGGCAGGCGCTGGCCAAGATGCCAGAGATGGTTGAGGGTTTGAACATCAAACCCTGTAAGTTTCACATGAAATCTGTATCTTGTGCAGAGAACAAGGTGAAGGTTGCTCCAAAAGGCAAGGAGTCTAGCAGGCAGGCTTCCAAACCCTACCAGCTAGCGCACGCAGACCTGGTTGGTCCACTTGCGCCCTCTTTGGGTGGAGCAAGGTACTTCATGGTTCTAATTGATTCTTTTCCCAGGTACATTCATGTGTTTATGCTCGAGCAGAAATCGCAAGCGTTTTCTAGGTTCAAGGCATTCTGTGCTTGGTTGGAGAATGTTCACGGTAAGCGCATTGGTTGTTTTTTTACTGATAGAGGCGGGGAATTCACTTCTCAGCAGTTTGAAGCTTTCCTGACTGAGAAGGGAATCCAGCATGACTTATCAACCCCTAGATCGCCATGGATGAATGGGCTTGCGGAGTGAGCAAATCAAATGTTGCTGCAAGGACTGAAAACCTTGTTGCGTGATGCCAATCTCCCTGAGAAGTTTTGGGGGGAGGCTCTGTCGAATTTTGTTTACACTTTTAATCGCAGATTGTCATCACCTATTGGTTGTACTCCCTATGAGAAGATGTTTGGTAAGAAACCTTGCGTCAAGCACATGAGAATCTTTGGTTCTGACATGTGGGTACACACCCCACAAAGCAACAAGCTTGGGAAGCATGGGGCACATGGTTTGTTCATGGGGAACGGAAAAGGTACATACAGGGTATGGATGGCTGACTCTAAGTCCATTAAGTTCACAAAGGGTGTTGAGTACAATCCTAAGTGGGGGGGGGGTAATGTGGGAATTTTCCAGAGTTACCCAGAGGAAGATGAATGTAATGTGAAAAAAGCAGATGATGCTGAGGAAGCTGAGGAAGCTGAGGATGATGATGATGATGATCAGAGTTCGGATTCCAGCTCAGTGGGCGGCGCTGCTGCTGATGTCAGTGACAGTGATGACACAGCAGACTACAAGAGTGCAAAGGCCTCAGTCAGACCATCTGATGTGTCTGACAATGAACTGGAAGAACCACTGTTCACCATTGGTCACTTTTCTCCTATGAAAGAGAAGATGAGTCCAGAAGACTTGCGTCTAGTACGCAGATCTGAGAGAGCCACGAAGGGCAAATCCCCAAAGAGATTTGCTGATGAGTTTGCTAAGACGGCAACTGCTGTTCTTAGTAGCTCAGAGAAGGTGTGGGAACCTTCAAGCTTCAAAGAGGTTCAGGAGTTAACCTCTAAAGATGCTGAGCCTTGGCTTAATGCCATGAAGGCTGAAGTTGATTCCTTGAATAGGAACCAAACTTGGGAACTGGTACCAGTAGTCCCAGGGATGAGACTGGTTGGCAGCAAATGGGTCTTCAAGGCCAAGACAGACCAGAATGGCAAGGTTGTCAGACACAAAGCCAGATTGGTTGCCAGAGGTTTTTCACAGGTACCAGGACAGGAGTACCACGAGACCTACTCACCCACCGTCAAATATGAGAGTATTCGGCTGATGCTCAAGATAGCTGCAGAGGAGAAACTGCATGTTTCCCATCATGACATTAATACAGTTTTTTTGTATGGGATTTTGGGGGAGGAGCTGTTTATGCTTCCACCTGACGGGATGCAGATACAGAAGGGAATGGTCTGTAAACTGCGGAAATCCTTATATGGTCTCAAGCAGAGTGCCAGGTGTTGGAACACAAAACTCACTGAGACATTGCTTTCTCTAGGTTTTCACAGGTTACCAGGTAGGTAGTACTGCTGAAGCGTTTTCTGACACTACACTGTACAGATGCATTCTAGGCAAGTTGAATTTCATTGTTAGATGCTCAAGACCTGACATAGCTGTAAGCACTAACCTGCTTAGCAGACATGCTAACAATCCTACTGTTCAGGATTGGAAAGCTCTGAAGCGCATAGCCCGCTATTTGAAAGGGACTTTGCACTACAGGCTGAGGTTCACCAGTCAGAAGACTGGAGGTCTTGAAATCTTTGCAGATGCAAGTTTTGGAAGTGACACCACGGATGGTACAAGCACTTCTGGAGTATGCTACATGTACAACCACTGTCTGTTTGACTGGCTGTGCAAGAAGCAGACGACAGTAAGCATAAGTTCCTGTGAAGCAGAACTCAATGCTCTGTCATTTTCACTCATGGATTGTGAATGGTTGATGCAACTGTTTAAGGACATCAGAGTTTCTGTGAAATGTCCTGTACATTTTTATCAAGACAA
Source organism: Podarcis liolepis (assembly GCF_965112155.1). Classification (NCBI taxonomy): domain Eukaryota; kingdom Metazoa; phylum Chordata; class Lepidosauria; order Squamata; family Lacertidae; genus Podarcis; species Podarcis liolepis. The sequence continues at coordinate 10,913,943 of NC_139568.1, forward strand.
TAGATCCTGTTTGGCTTTGCTGAACTCGGAGAGTTGCAAGCAAAGAACCAAGTACTTGCAGATTAAGCTACATCGTGCAAGAGAGTGTATTCAGAAAGGACTCATTCAGGTGTCCTACATGGCAGGAAATGAAATTCCTGCTGATCTGTTGTCTAAGGTTGTTAACAGAGAACAACTTAAAGTTTATGTACAAAGGTTGCAGTTGGGCTGAACCACAGGTACTACAGGTTACACGGAAAGGGGGAGGATGTTAGGATATTTCCGATCCACCTTAAAAGGGAGCAGGCTTTGTGAGTCACAGAGTCTGCGTATTTCCTGTTGACAGGAAGTTTATGTTTTCTGTTGCTTTCGTTTCTCTCTCTCGCTGCCTGAAACACTGAAGCAGGCAGTCATGTTTTTCTCTGTTCTGACTAACGCAGAATAAACTCTTAAATAATGCTCTCCCGCGTGCATCTTTCGCTGTGCATTATCTGCTGATAAGAGCGTGCATCAGCCCTGGAATGTGGCAAGCTATTTCTGGAGCTCGTGTCGCTAATTGCTGATACTGCGTGTCTACGGGAGATCGATGGACGTCCGGAGGTGACGTGGGGCCATGATGGACTTTGTCTCCCTGGCAGTATCCCAACAGTGTTGCCCTAGTGTGGGCCTCCGAGGAAAGCTTGGCTGTCTGGCTGGTGTACTGGCCACACTAGGGCTTTCCCAGTTTGTTTCGGGCCCCACACATCAAGGAGGCCACACGCTGGATTTGATCTTTGGCGCAGGCATAGATGTGATCATGTTTCCTTCGATGAAGGTGCCATAGTCTGATCACTACGCTCTGAAAGCCAGGATTGACTTTCCACCCCCACCCTGCTTAGGTGGCGAGCCAATTTGGGCTCACCCACAGAGGCTGATGGACCCTGATAGATTCCGTCAAGCCTTGCGAGACCTTGCTACCCCTGGCGACTCATTGACTGAGATTGTTGAGGGCTGGAATATCCAGCTCCTGGCAGCCATCGATGAGATTGCACCTAAGCGGTTTACTATGTCTCTCCCACACAAAACACAGCACGCTGGCAGCTTTATTACTTTCAGATTTATTAAGCAATTACAGGGTCTCAGCAGTTCAAGCTCTCTTAGCTCAGCCTTCACTGCTCAAGTCAGTTGAGGCTACTAGATTCTGTTTCCTGTCAAGGCAGGATATTTTCCACTCCCCCCCCACCTCCTTCTGGGCTTAAGTTGCTTGGATACCAGGCTCCTCCTACTGCTCCTAGGAGTCTCAGGTACAGCCAGCCCCTCCTCCTCTGGAGTAGAGTCTAAACACGGCTGTTCTCTTGCAGCCTGCTCTGTCAGCTCTGTGCTGCTTTGAGAATTTACAGGCAGCATTCCAGAGCGAGATAGGCTTATCTCCTTCTCACTGTGTGAAAGACTCAAGTTTCTACTCCCCTCAGCGTGTCCTCCCTCCTCTTCGGATTCTTCGCTCTCTGTCAGAACGGGAATGTCCCTGACATCGCCCCCCTTCTAAGTCCTCCGTCCTCTTCGGCCTCACTGTCTGCCATGGAGGACTCTCTTGATACAGGTCTCCACCATCCTTCAGTCTCCTCTGCTTCTTCCTCTTCCTCACTGAGGTCAGCCTCCTCCCTCCACCCTCTAGGTTTGGGCTTGTGTGTGTTAGGATTCTTTTCCCGTGCTTGCAGTCATGGGATTGTTTTTCTCACATGACGGTGTATGTTTTCATTCCACATTGTGGGAAGTGTTGGAGAGAGGATGTTTGTAGTACTGTATTTCCGTGATGTAGGTCGCTTGTCCTTTGTTTCTTACTCTTTGCTGTTTGATGCTGATGAGGAAGGAGCTGAGTCAGAATGCTCCGAGTGTATTATATGTAAACAAAGTGGTTTAGCCAATATTGCTGCGCTACTGAGTCTGTCACACTGACTGCTAACACTCTGCTGATCCTGAAGTGTGCTGATGTCTCTGAGGCATCAGTTGCTGTGATGTTCAGGCTGGAGAAAGACTTTGAGTCTCCCGAATGACCGACCAGGAGGGAGAGAACATGCCAGTCAGGCATGTGTCTCTGTCAGGTTCCTACTCACATGTAGGGCGCTCCTGACAATTGGTTATGGGCCCAGAGGATTGGGGCCACAGAGGACAGCAGGCTCAGTGCCAGCAGAAAGGTCCAGGAGCTCTTTTTGTCCCAGTTGGAGTCTCCTGGAACTGGCAGCGTGAAGCAATCTCAGGATGGAAAGAGACTGTGAGTAAGCTGCCTGTGCTTGAAAATGAAAACAGAGACAGGCTGGAATGTCTTGTGCTGATGCCAGCGGCTCGCACAGGAGAAGCTGTTTGATAAGGACTGCTTCTGTGTTTTCCTGGCTCAGAGTAATCTCTGGGTTGGAGATTGAGCAGGAATGAATCCCAGTCCCTGAGTTATGTAGAGGGAATGGGAAAAGCTGCTTTTCAAGAGAGAGAAGAGCTGCTTGATGCAGCAAGCCTTTGCCAAAAATGTAACCCTTGATTTATGTGCTACAGAGGGAGGACATTCCCCGATGCTTCTGATTCATTCCCTGAGAAGAGAAAGGGGAATGGGGGAGTTGTTTTATTTGTTCCCGAAGCTGCAAAAGCAGTTTGAGCCAACAGGCAGTGTGTGTGTTGCAGGAATTAAGGCTGTGTCACACATTGGACACTTCAAGATGGCGGGGGTTTGGTGACCGGGATACCAGAGAGGGCTGGATTTGCTCTCTCCGACGCTGCAATGGGAGGCAATGGCCATAAATCACGCCCAGGGGGAGACTGATGCAGTATCTCAGAGGATCGTGCAGAGCTCTGGATGCGTCATGAATGTGAAGATGCAGAGCTGTTTTTCTGATACCAGAAGCTCCACAGATGGGATTTGGAGAAGGCATTTGGAGGAAGAGTACACGGGGGTGGTGTTTCCTGTTCAGGGGGAGGTCTCTCCAGAGCAGGAGGAGCAAGGGGGTTGGCTGCCACATCATCCCAACCATCACTGCAACCAGCATGTGGCGCTGCTGTGTTCGAAGCAGTGGAAAGTTTTTCCTGTGAGAAGTTTGGATAGAGTCCAAAGGCCAGGACAATCTGTGCAGATATGGTGACCAGCTGTTCCAGTGCAGAGGCAAAGGCACACCTTTGTGGAAGATGGAACTGGTTCACCACGTGTACTGTGTGCTGTGTGTCTAGTACACAGGCAGTGGAACTCGCTGGTGAAGGACCCATCTTCCAGGTGTCGGGTGCAGGAGCTACTGAGCGTGAGTAAGCTAAGCCCCGGGGAAGGAAGATGGTTGAAGTCCAAGAGTCCTATTCAGTGCCTTTTGAGAGACTCAATGGACAGAACTGGGAGGAATGGTCCCGAAGAGTTAAGGCCTGGCTTACAGCCAAGGGTCTGTGGGAGAGCACCCAGGCATCTCCTCTCCAAGCTGCAGGCGGAGACACTCCGGCACAGGTTGCAGCAGCCACTGCCTCACAGAGGAGAGATCTATAGTGCTCAGTGTGGATGGCTCACAATTGCTGATCATTGAGGGTCTTTAGATGGCCCGGGAAGTTTGGCAAGCCCTAAAGAGAGTTTCAGAAAGCTTTATCTAGATTCATCTGGCAGGGGAAAAAACCCAGAATTAAATATAAATTACTAACAGATTCTAAAGAAAGAGAGGGAATTTCCCTGCCAGATTTGAAAATCTACTTTGAAGCGGCGGCGCTTTGCTGGATTAAGGAATGGATACAATTAAAAGATACCGATGTTTTAGATTTGGAGGGATTTGACAATGTGTTTGGATGGCATGCATATTTATGGTATGATAAAGTAAAGGCCCATAATGCTTTTAAAAACCATGTAATTAGGAAATCTCTGTACAATGTATGGATAAAATATAAAGCTCTCTTAGAAAGGAAGACACCCAGATGGCTCTCGCCAATGGAGGCGAAGGCCCAGAAAAAGCTTAATATGGATATCCAGTAGTTGAGATATTCAGACCTGTTATTGGAGGACAAAGAAGGTTATAAATTAAAACCATTTCATCAAATTAAAGATAAGATAAATTGGTTACATTATCACCAGATTAATGAATTGTACAAATTAGATAAGAAAAATGGTTTTGCTTCAGAAAAATCTAAGTTGGAAACAAAGTTGTTGGACTCTAAAGTTAAAATTCTGTCTAAAATGTATAATTTATTGTTGGAATGGCATACAAAGGATGAACAAGTTAAATCAGTGATGATAGATTGGGCAAGAGATGTGGAACATAATATAATGTTTGAAGATTGGGAAAGATTGTGGTCAAGTTCACTGCATGTACGCTGTTAAAGGAAAATATAATGAAAATGATGTATAGATGGTATTTGACTCCTGTAAAATTAGCAAAGATATACCACAACAGTGATACTCTATGTTGGAAATGCAAAGAAAAAGAGGGTACTTTTTATCATATGTGGTGGACGGGCCCCAAGGTGAAAGACTTCTGGGAGAAGATTTATAATGAATTGAAAAAAATGTTGAAATATACATTTATTAAGAAACCAGAGGCCTTTCTTCTTGGAATAACAGGTTTGGAATTGCCCCCCAAAAGATGTTAAACTATTTTTGTATGCCACAACTGCAGAAATAATTTTGTTAGTGAAGAACTGGAAAACACAAGAAGTACCAACAGTGGAAGATTGGCAGATGAAGATTATTGGTTTTTCGGAGCTAGACGACCTTTTTTTAAAAAGAGAGAGAGAGAGAGAGAGAGAGAGAGAGAGAGAGAGAGAGTTCATCATAGAACCACAGCAGGGGCCAAGATCCATGCCACCAGAAGTTTGTTTGAGCTGAGGCTACGTCCTGGTGAAAACATCAGACAGCATGTAACAAAGATGCCGGCAGTGTTCAACAAACTGAGGCAGCTGCAGGTGAATTTTTCAGAAGAGTTAAAGGTTTATATTCTTCTGAGTTCCCTGGACAAAAGCTACAACAATTTGTGTCTAACCCTCGAGGCCATGCCCCCATGGGATTTGACGCTGCAGTATGTCTCCGGGCTTTTGTGCGATGAGGAAGAATGCCGGCAGAGAGAGGGACAAGCTGGCTCAGGCTGCCCTGCTTCCAAGAGTTGGGGGGGGGGCTGTAAAGGCTGAAGACACTGCCAGGGCTTTTGCAACGCGTCGTCGTTTTCTTTGTGGCTCCGGAAACCACCTGCGTAAACAGTGCCCAAAGGGAGCCAAGGAACAGGATGCCTCCAAGGCCATTTCCCATGGCAACCAGATAAGAGGGGGAGCCCGGCAAACAAAGGGAAGGTGGAGGATGAACAAGGAGATATGGAGAGATGACCAATGGGTGACGCAAGCAAAAATCAAGTTAGTGGAATTTTTTGAGATAAATGGCAAACAAAATACAGATATAAATGTAGTTTGGGATGCAAGTAAAGCGTACATGAGGGGTCTTGGAATACAACAAATGGCTAGGCTGAAGAAGATAAAAGACAATAATATCCAAGAGTTAACTAAACAGATAAGAATTAATGAAAAGGAGTTGATCAAAAATCCAAAAAGTCATGAAATATTACAAAAAATAAAGATATTGAAATCCCATATCTCTAGTATATTAAATAAGGAAGTAGAAAATAAAATTAAATGGGCAAAACAAAGGTATTTTGAGTCCGCCAATAAGCCCAGTAAGTTGTTAGCATGGATGATAAAGGAAAAGCAAACAAAAAAAGTTATAAATAAAATTTTGGACCAAGGGGAGGAAATAACAGACCCAGTAAAAATAAAAATAAAATTCTTAAACTTTTATAAAGATTTGTATAAACAAGAACAATTAGAGGTTAATAAAATGGAAGAATATTTACAACAAAATAAATTACCAAGAATTGAAAAAGAAGTTGAGGCCCTAAACTCCAATATAGAAATAGATGAAATAGCACAAGTAATAAAAAAAAAAGTGGCAAATCGCCAGGTCTTGACAGAATCACATTAATGTACTATAAGAACCTGGAAGAAGTAATCCTCCCTATATTACAAAGAATAATGAATAATATACTGGGAGGGAAAGATATACCACAATCATGGAAAGAAGCACTGATCACTCTAATCCCGAAACAGGGAGTGGAGTTGACAGACATGAAAAATTATAGACCAGTCTCCCTGTTGAATACAGACTATAAAATCTATGCTGGGGTGATGGCTAATAGATTAAAAAAGACTCAAAACAAAATAATCAGCAGAGACCAGGTGGGCTTCTTACCGGATAGACATATAAAAGACAATACAAGAATAATAATTGACCTGTTGGAGTATGTGGAAATGAAACCAAGTAAAAAGATGGCCATGTTATTGGTTGATGCAGAAAAAGCTTTTGATAGAGTATCATGGAATTTCCTATTGGAAACTTTCAAAGGTCTGGACATAGGAGAGAAAATAATCAATGGATGTTAAAGAAGGACAGAACTTTCTTTATGTACGCTACAACAGCAGCAAGAAAACTTATTGCAAAGTATTGGAAGACACAAGAACTACCCACCCTGGAAGAATGGCAGATGAAGGTGATGGACTACATGGAATTGGCTGAAATGACTGACAGAAGCCGAGACCAGGGAGAAGAGTCGGTGGAAGAAGATTGGAAGAAATTTAAAGACTATTTACAGAAATATTGCAAAATTAATGAATGTTAGAATGATGTTGGATTGAAGTTAAGTGGTTTCTAGCTGTAATGGTATAAAAGAATATGAAAAAATTGGATTTTTAACAGGTAAATTTAGGTTACAACATATCAAGATTAAAGATCAGGATAAAATAAGGAGGGAAAGGAATTGCTGAACTAATAAATTGAACTGGAATACAAAAAGGGGAGGTATGAGGAGGTCCGGGAAACAAGTAAATGAAAGTTAAGTGATGAAAAGATTGAATTGTTTTTAACTATTTTTATTTTGTATTTTGTATTTTTTCTTTTTCATTTTGTAACATTGTAAAAACCTTAATAAATATTTATATATAAAAAGAAAATAATTAAAGGAATTAGGGCAATATTACAACAACAACAACAACAACAATAATAATAATAATAATAATAATAATAATAATAATAATAATAATAATAATAATAATAATATCCCGCCCTCCCCAGCTGAAGCTGGGCTCAGGGCGGCTAACAACAATAAAACAGTACAAAAGTACAACACAAACAACACTCTAAAATCATTCATTATAAAATTAATTCAAATCAAGCCACTGGTAACCATTGGGCCAGAGCTCCGCGTAGATTGCCGAGGGAGGGAGTCAGGCTGTGCCCTGGCCAAAGGCCTGGTGGAACAGCTCTGTCTTGCAGGCCCTGCGGAAAGATGTCAATATGATAACCAAAAAGCAAAATTGCTAATAAATAACGAGATCACTGAAGAGTTCAGCATCAAAAGGGGGACAAGACAGGGGTGCCCTCTCTCCCCACTTCTTTTTATTGCCACCTTGGAACCACTTTTAATAGCAATAAGAAAGGATAAAAACATAAGAGGAATTAACCTAGGAACTCGATACTACAAAATTAAAGCCTTTGCAGATGATGCAATCATAACCACTGAAAACCCAGTGGAAAGTATCCAAAAAATGCTTGCACAACTGGAAGAATTTGGGAAGGTCTCTGGGTTCAAACTGAATAAAGCAAAATCCAAATTATTAACGAAAAAATTTACGTTAGTCGGAACAAGAGGAACTGGAAAATACAACAGGTTTAAAGGTAGCCAATAAGGTAAATTATTTGGGGATTTGGATCTCCAATAAGAATATAAACGTATATAAGGACAATTATGAGAAGAAGTGGAAGGAAATAAAAAGAGAATTAGAGACTTGGGGAAAATTGAATTTGTCCCTGTGGGGGAGAATATCCACAGTTAAAATGATGGTATTGCCAAAGATGATTTTTATGTTTCAAACAATACCTATAATTAGAGGCGTTAAGTGTTTTAAGGAATGGCAGAAAGGCCTTGCCAAGTTTATCTGGCAAGGGGAAAAACCACACATAAAATTTAAGCTACTAACAGAGTTGAAGGAAAAAGGAGGCTTCACGGTCCCTGACCTTAAACTGTACTTTGAGGCAGCATGCTGGACATGGATTAAGGACTGGATATTAATTTTAAAAAAAACCGGAAGTCCTAGATCTGGAGGGGTGGGTTATTGTGTACTGGTGGCATGGCTACATAGGCTATCACAAGGTTAAATCCCACAAAGGATTTTTAAATCATATTGTGAGAAGGGCATTATATAAAGTATGGGAGAGGAGTAAAAAATCAGTAGTAACCAAAACACAATGGTGGCTGTCACCAATGGAATCTATGTCGGTTCACAGGATAAATATGAACAGCGATTGGCTAACATATAAGGATTTAGTAGAGGAAACTGTTGGGATACTGCCAGGGAGACAAAGTCCATCATGGCCCCCAAGCCGGCTGCCGGACGATCCATCGATCTCCCGTAGATACAGTATCAGCAATTAGCGACTCGAGCTTCCAGACATAGCTTGCCACATTCCAGAGCTCATGCACACTCTATCAGCAGATAATGCACAGCAAAAGTCGCACTCAGGAGAGCATTATTTACAAGTTTTATTCAGCGTTGATCAGAACAAAAAAACATGACTGCCTGCTTCAGTGTCTCCAGACACAGAGAGAGCGAAAACAAAAGACACAACAGAAACATCCTGTGAAACAGGAAATACGCAGACTCTGACTCACAAAGCCTGCTCCCTTTTAAGGTGGAACGGAAATATCCTCACATCCTCCCCCTTTCCGTGTAACCTGTAGTACCTTTGGTTCAACCCAATTGCAACCTCTGTACGTAAACCTTAAGTTGTTCTCTGTTAACAACCTTAGACAACAGATCAGCAGGAATTTCATTTCCTGCCATGTAGGACACCTGAATGAGTCCTTTCTGAATACACTCTCTTGCACGATGTAGCTTAATCTGCAAGTACTTGGTTCTTTGCTTGCAACTCTCTGAGTTCAGCAAAGCCAAACACGATCTATTGTCTTGATACACTTGTACAGGACATTTCACAGAAACTCCGATGTCCTTCAACAGTTGCATCAACCATTCACAATCCATGAGTGAAAATGACAAAGCATTGAGTTCTGCTTCACAGGAACTTAGGCTCACTGTCGTCTGCTTCCTGCACAGCCAGTCAAACAGACAGTGGTTGTACATGTAGCATACTCCAGAAGTGCTTGTACCATCCGTGGTGTCACTTCCAAAACTAGCATCTGCAAAGATTTCAAGACCTCCAGTCTTCTGACTGATGAACCTCAGCCTGTAGTGCAAAGTCCCTTTCAAATAGCGGGCTATGTGCTTCAGAGCTTTCCAATCCTGAACAGTAGGATTGTTGGCATGTCTGCTAAGCAGGTTACAGCTTACAGCTATGTCAGGTCTTGAGCATCTAGCAATGAAATTCAGCTTGCCTAGAATGCATCTGTACAGCGTAGTGTCGGAAAACGCTTCAGCAGTACTATCTACCTGGTAACCTGTCACCATCGGTGTGTCTGCTGGGTTTGCATCAACCAAATTCAACCTGGTTAATACATCAGCAATTTTCTGTGTTTGGTGTACCAGAAAATTACCTGCTTGGTCCCTCTCCACCTGCAGAGAAAGATAGTTGGATACCTCACCAAGATCCTTCATGTCAAAGTGCTCCTTCAGCTGAGCTAGGGTGCTTTGGTACAAAGCCTGATTCTTCCAAAACATCAGAAGATCATCAACAAAACATAAACAATACAGTTTGTTTTGCCCCTCCTCCTTGACAAAAACACATGGATCAGCTTTGCCCTGGTGAAAACCTAGAGAAAGCAATGTCTCAGTGAGTTTTGTGTTCCAACACCTGGCACTCTGCTTGAGACCATATAAGGATTTCCGCAGTTTACAGACCATCCCTTTCTGTATCTGCATTCCATCAGGTGGAAGCATAAACAGCTCCTCCTCCAAAATCCCGTACAAAAAAGCTGTATTAATGTCATGATGGGAAACATGCAGTTTCTCCTCTGCAGCTGTCTTGAGCATCAGCCGAATGCTCTCATATTTGACTGTGGGTGAATAGGTCTCGTGGTAATCCTGTCCTGGTACCTGTGAAAAACCTCTGGCAACCAATCTGGCTTTGTGTCTGACAACCTTGCCATTCTGGTCTGTCTTGGCCTTGAAGACCCATTTGCTGCCAACCAGTCTCATTCCTGGGACTACCGGTACCAACTCCCAAGTTTGGTTCCTGTTCAAGGAATCAACTTCAGCCTTCATGGCATTTAGCCAAGGCTCAGCATCTTTAGAGGTTAACTCCTGAACCTCTTTGAAGCATAAGGTTCCCACACCTTCTCTGAGCTACTAAGAACAGCAGTTGCTGTCTTAGCAAACTCATCAGCAAATTTCTTTGGAGGTCTGCCCTTTGTGGCTCTCTCAGATCTGCGTACTAGACGCAAGTCTTCTGGACTCATCTTCTCTTTCATAGGAGAAAAGTGACCAATGGTGAACAGTGGTTCTTCCAGTTCATTGTCAGACACATCAGATGGTCTGACTGAGGCCTTTGCACTCTTGTAGTCTGCTGTGTCATCACTGTCACCAACATCAGCAGCAGCGCCGCCCACTGAGCTGGAATCCAAACTCTGATCATCATCATCACCCTCAGCTTCCTCAGCTTCATGTGCTTTTTTCACATCACCTTCATCTTCCTCTGGGTAACTCTGGAAAATTCCCACACACCCCCCCACTTAGGATTGTACTCAACACTCTTTGTGAACTTAATGGACAGAGTCAGTCATCCACACCATGTATGTACCTTTTTCGTACTCCATGAACAAACCATGTGCCCCACTCTTCCCAAGCTTGTTGCTTTGTGGGGTGTGTACCCACATGTCAGAACCAAAGATTCTCATGTGCTTGACGCAAGGTTTCTTACCAAACATCTTCTCATAGGGGGTACAACCAATAGGTGATGACAATCTGCGATTAAAAGTGTAAACAAAAGTCGACAGAGCCTCCCCCCAATACTTCTCAGGGAGATTGACATCATGCAACAAGGTTTTCAGGCCTTGAAGCAATGTTTGATTTGCTCGCTCCGCAAGCCCATTCATCCATGGCGATCTAGGCGTTGACAAGTCATGCTGGATTCCCTTCTCAGTCAGGAAAGCTTCAAACTGCTGAGAAGTGAACTCCCCGCCCCGATCAGTAAAGAGACAGCCAATACGTTTACCGTGAACATTCTCCAACCAAGCACAGAATGCCTTGAACCTAGGAAACGCTTGCGATTTCTGCTCGAGCATAAACACATGAATGTACCTGGGAAAAGAATCAATTAGAACCATGAAGTACCTTGCTCCACCCAAAGAGGGCGCAAGTGGACCAACCAGGTCTGCGTGGACTAGCTGGTAGGGATTGGAAGCCTGCCTGCTAGACTCCTTGCCTTTTGGAGCAATCTTCACCTTGTTCTCTGCACAAGATACAGATTTCATGTGAAACTTACAGGGTTTGATGTTCAAACCCTCAACCAACTTAGGCATCTGGGCCAGCGCCTGCCAAGACATGTGACAAAATCTTCTGTGTGCATCATGAATGCATCCTGCGTGAAGAACTTTGTTAGTTTGTGCAACACAACAAGAATCAACATTAGACACAACAGCACCATTGTCATCATAAGTTATACAGAACAATCCATCTATAAACTTTGCATGCAAAATGTCCTCTTTGCCTTTTCTGATGACACATACGCTCCTCTTGAAGGAAATCTCAAAGCCACGCCCAGTAAGCTGTGTTACACTGAGCAAGTTGTCTGCAGCACCTGGAACAAAAAGTACACCTTTGATGGTTGTGTGCAGACTTGCTAGTCTCACAGTCCCTTCTCCTGCGATTCGTAACGTCTTTCCATCAGCCAGGTAGATCTCACCTTCTTGAGGTTTGAAGGAGATAAAGAGATGCCGGTCTTTCGTTACATGGCGGGTGCATCCTGAGTCCACAATAAATCTGGCCTTGGCCCTTGGAGCAGCTCTAGCAGCAAGCATAACCTTGTTTTTCACCGGCGTGGGCTTTTGCTGCTTGCCCCCCTGCTCCTGGCCATCAGACTTGCCTTTAGCCTTTGGTGAAGCTGTGCCAGCAAACAAAGCCTTGTTTTCCACTGGCGTGGGCTCTTCACCCTCCCTCTGCTTCTGGCCATCTGCAGGCATCTGTCTCTGTTTACTTCTAGCCTTCCGGTATCTGTGAGGATGACCTTGGCTCCCATGAGAAACAGAGCTCTCAGCTGCCGACTCCTTGGCTCCCCCTGGAGGCTGGAATGCTGCCTAGGATGACATAACAGTCAGCTCCCCCTGCAGCTTGCATCCGGTGCCCTCAGCATCCCTGCATACACTCTCATTCTGGGAAACAGCCAGGACCTCCGATGCAGTCAAACTCTGGGCTGGGATGACTGGCAGATGGGCTATCTTCAAAGCATTCCACATCTTACGTGCAGTTGCGTTGCCAGCTAACGTTTTCATTTCCTCCAGAGAGACGGACAAGACTAATACGTCTATGGCCTTCGAATTTTCAGCCTTCCATCTATCTGTCAGAGGAACTGGAGGGGCTTCAGACACAGTATGCCACACTCCAAACTGACACAGCAAACTTGCACACCACACAGCCCAGATCTCATAATTGTGCCGATTTAACTTTGGGCACTCAGAAGCTTGGAAAAACTCCATTTCAGCTATTCACTGGAGCCGTGAGTCTTTTTCACTTCAGAGATTCCTTATCTCGACAGCCATAAATCACGAAGCTTGCTTGGCGCAGCTCCCAGACCAATTAGGCCAGCCGGACATCAAAGAGACTCTGCCGCGGCAACGAAAAGCCTCACTTTCGCTTTTCCTCCACATACCTCTCAGCAGTCCATCGCAGTCTTACTCTCCTGTAAGTGCCGTGAATCTGGGCCCATAACCTGTTGTTGGGATACTGCCAGGGAGACAAAGTCCATCATGGCCCCCAAGCCGTCTGCCGGACGATCCATCGATCTCCCGTAGATACAGTATCAGCAATTAGCGACTCGAGCTTCCAGACATAGCTTGCCACATTCCAGAGCTCATGCACACTGTATCAGCAGATAATGCACAGCAAAAGTCGCACTCAGGAGAGCATTATTTACAAGTTTTATTCAGCGTTGATCAGAACAAAAAAAATGACTGCCTGCTTCAGTGTCTCCAGACACAGAGAGAGTGAAAACAAAAGACACAACAGAAACATACCCAAGAATCTCCTGATCATCTCCTGATGGTCTCTGCTGACTCTCCAGAGAGAAGGAGGCGTGTCCTGCCTATCTACTTATTCTGCCCAGCAACATATCTGTGTGTGTGAGTGAGAGTCAGTCAGTCAGTGTATCGGAGAGAGTGAGAGTGTTGGAGATCCTAGAGATAAGATTGCTGCTAAGAGCAGCTGCAGACTCTCAGTGTAGCATTGATTTATGCTTAGAATATTCAGCTCTGTATATAGTTTTGTATCATAGTTGTAGTTATAGAATAAAAGGAAGATATTTTACAGAGCTGCTCTCCGAGTGGTTTATACTCTGCAAGACTCTGCAAAACTTCTGCTGCGCAACGACTGTATTATTGAGACAGTGAATCCGGTGCTCTCAGCTCTAAGCTGTGAGTCCACAGCACTGTGACCTGTTCATGCATGAAGGAGGTCTCTGGCGGTGCTACCCAGCTCGCCTAGCCCAGTCGGGGTTGAGGTGCATGAGTCCAGTTGGTGCACTGGCTCTAGGGCGATGCTGACAAAAAATACACCCACTAAAGAGGAATGGCTTAACAAGAAAGATCTGGCTATGTTTAGAATGATACCGCATAGAGAAATGCTCCCTGATACCAAGATGAGGGATTCCTTTGGAATGCAGATAGAGAGAATTGATAAGAATAATGATCTATTGTGAGCTTGACGGAAGTGTACTGTCACGGGAATTGGGGTTGCTTGTGTGTAAACCTCTAGCTGTTCCAAACTGCTTAGGGGCGGTTGTGTCTTTCCCTGACTGAGCAGCTTGGGTGCTGCTGCTCAGTCGCTCGAAGAATCCGTGAGTGGGCGTCTCCTAAATTTCCTCCAGCATAAGAATTCCTTAACGGACAACCTTCACCTCGCCTCTCTGCGCGGAAGCCTTCTGCGCAGAGTGGGCGTGCCTAGTGGTGGTCCTCCACCCTCCTCACTGACTTCACTGCTAGAGTCTCGGAGCCTCTCCTCCGAGATGCTCTCTCCCTCTCCCTTCTTCCTGGTGTCACCTGGACATTCTTCCCCAGATGACGTTCTCTCTCTACCCTTACTCGTTCCCTCTCCTGCAGAGTCTGGAAGCCTCGCCTCCCCCCTCTGCTCTGATGTCAGTTCCCTGACATCCACAATAGATGAGCTTTTCTGCTTTGGCTCATCTTCCTTTTACTTTTTTTTACTTTTCTATTTTTCTTTTTTCTTTTCTTTTATCTTTCCCATAGTTGCTTATGTTCTGTGTCATGTACTTCGATATTTTTTGTAGTTTTTTCTTAGTTTCCCCTCCATTACTATTAAGGAATTTTCCTTTGTAATTTTGGTTGTCTATATTTATATGTACCTGTTTAAAGCAAAATAAAAGGTTTTTTTTTTAAAAAAGAGGGGGAGCCCGGCATGGGAACGCAAGGAGAGGTTCCAGAGGAAGTGACAGAGACAGCACGTCGCATCATCTTGCTGCATCTATGGCAACGGTGAAAGACAACAGCAATGAGGTCAGCCTGCTGCGCTGTATCATTGACAGTGGTGCCAGTCATCATCTGCCGCCATCTGGTGGCCAAATGTGGAACTGCAGAGCTGTTTCTGTAGGAAAATCAGTCACACTTGCCGATGGTTCCAAGAGACAGCTGACCACCTTTGGAAATGTTTTTGTTCATTTTTTGCAGGTGGAACTGGAAGCGTTTGTGGTGCCAGGGATGCAATGTTGTTTACTGTCTGTGTCTTCTCTTGTTAGAGATGGGTTTAAGGTTTGCTTTGAGAATAATGTGTGTTCTATTTCCAGGGGTGGGGAACAATTGGTCAGTGCTGAATGTCAGAACAGGCTATTTTTTCTGGAAACACCTCAAGCAGGTAAGGGTAACACTGAGACATCACAAGC
This sequence comes from Podarcis liolepis, assembly GCF_965112155.1. Taxonomy (NCBI): domain Eukaryota; kingdom Metazoa; phylum Chordata; class Lepidosauria; order Squamata; family Lacertidae; genus Podarcis; species Podarcis liolepis. The sequence continues at coordinate 10,929,010 of NC_139568.1, forward strand.
ACAGTGTGCTAACGTTCACAATATGTGTCAGCATTTGTGGCACAGGAGGATGCCCCACAGCAATTGGGGTTATGTGAAAAGGCTTCCAGAGTGCACTGAGGGATGCAAAATAAAGGCATGTGCAAAGTTCCTGGATTGCAGAGCCTGCAAGAAGGCAAAGGTAAAAATGTGCCGTTATCCTAGGTCTGACAGGGTAACCACAAAACCTTTTGATGCATGCAGATCTTTGTGGTCCTATGCCACTTGCAAGTCTGGGTGGGGCTAAATATGTTTTGACCCTGACAGATGATTTCTGTAGAAATGGTTGGGTTATACCTCTTAAGGACAAGAGTGAGGCTAGCAACATGGTAAAAGAGTGGGTCACTGCAGTGGAATTACAATTCTCACTGAGAGTTTGCAGTTCCCAGTCAGATCGCGGTGGGGAATTCACTGGGTCTGCTTTGCAGGGTTTCTTTTGCCAGAAAGGGATACATCACAGGCTGACGGTTCCAAACTCACCACAGGAGAATGGTGTGGCAGAACGGCAGAATCGGACACTTCAGGAAGCAGTGAAGCTGAAGTACTGTCCAAGCCAGAAAAATCTGGCAGATGGGTTCACTAAACCTTTGAGCTTCCAGCGTCATGGGGAGTTCTGTGAAGGGTTGTGGTTGGGGTAAGTGGTTGTACTTACAGTTTCCCCAGTGTACAGGATGAGAGGGGGTGTGAGGAGAATCAGAGCTTACAGGGTTAATAGCTCTGTGTGACGTCCTGTCCTCTGGGGCTGTGTTCACATATGGGGCTTTGTTCTTTGTTATGTGAGACAGTTACTTTCATTTTTGCTCCGAGAGAGGAAGCAATGTCTCCGCTTTCTCCTGGACTGATTTATTTCACTGGCTGTAAATAAAGCTTCTAGATTAGGAAGAAGCTGTGTACAGACTGTTATTTCTGCATGCTTCAGATTGCTAACGCAATATTCTGCTAGTGAGAAGTCCAGAGGCACAGGGAAGCGCGCCGGATGTTCGATCTCACAGGGTTTGCATCAACTAAGTTCAGTTTGATTAATACATCAGCAATTTTCTGTGATTGGTGTACCAAAAAAAAATCACCTTCCTGGTTTCTTTCTATTTCCAGAGAAAGATAGTTTGTTACCTCACCAAGATCCTTCATGTCAAAGTGCTCCTGCAGTTGAGCTAGGGTGCTTTTGTACAAAGCAGCATCTTTTTTTAAAAAAGGATGTCATCAACATTAAATAAACAAAACAGTTTGTTATGCTCCTCCTTTTTGACAAACACACATGGATCAGCTTCGCCTTGCTGAAAACCTAGAGAAAACATCGTTTCTGTGAGTTTTGAGTGCCAGCATTGGGCGCTCTGTTTGAGACCATATAGGGATTTCTTGAGAGAACAAACTAATCCCTGCTTTACCTGTACTCCATCAGGTGGGAGCATGTAAATTGATTCACCCAGGGTCCCATACAAAAATGCTGTGTTCACATCATGATGGGAAACCTGCAGTTTCTCCTCTGCAGCAAGCTTGAGCATAAGCCTAATGCTCTCATACTTCACGGTGGGTGAGTAGGTCTCATGATAGTCTTCTCCTGGTACCTGTGAAAAACCTCTTGCGACCAGTCTGGCTTTGTGTCTTACTACCTTGCCATGTTGGTCTGTCTTTGCCTTAAAGACCCATTTGCTGTCAAGCAGCTTCATTCCTGGAACTATTGGGACTAGTTCCCATGTCTTGTTCCTCTCTAAGGAATCAAGTTCAGCCTTCATGGCATTTAACCATGGCTCAGCATCCTTCGAGTCTAAAGACTGGATCTATTGGAAGCTCAAAGGCTCAAAAACCTTCTTTGAGTTACTAACAACAGCTGTATCTGCTTTGGCTGTTTTAGCAAACTTGTCAGCATACCTTTTGGGTGCAATACCCTTTGTGGTTCTCACACTTCTGCATAAGTTACACAAATCCTCAGCAGATGGAGTAGCCTTCGCTCTCTCGGATCGGCATGCTATACGCAAATCTCGAGGATCAGGCTTCTCCTCTTTAGGAGAATGGGTACCTATGGTGAACAGTGGTTCCTCCAATTCTTGGTCAGACCCTTCAGATGGTCTCAGAGAAGCCTTTGCACTTTTGTACTCCTCAGAGTCACTAGTCTCACTTTCTCCAATAGTGGAGGTGGAATCTGAATCTTGCTCATCATCAGACTCTGCATCAGTGTCAGGGTAACATTTGAAAATTCCCACTTAGCATTGTATTTGACACTCCTGGTCAGTCTTACTATTTCATTGTCAGACATTTGCACTCTGTAAGCTCCTTTCTGGTACCCTAGAAAGATTCCATGCAAACCACATTTGCCTAGCTTGGTGCCCTGAGGTGTATGAACCCACATGTCAGACCCAAAAATCCTCAGATGTTTCACAGATGGTTTTCTACCAAATATTTTCTCATAAGGAATGCATCCTATTGCTGAATAATACCTTCTATTATAAACATGGGAAAATAAATTCAGCGCTTCGGCCCAGTACGATTCAGGCAAATTTGCATCATGCAAAAGAGCCTTCAGGCCCTGTTGAAGAGTCCCATTAGCCCTTTCACAAATACCATTTTGTCATGGTGCCCTGGGATTGGCTACATCGTGCTGAATTCCCTTCTCAGCCAGGAAACTCTCAAACTGATGAGAACAGAACTCTCCACCTTAATCTGTAAAGAGATAATAAACCTGTTTCTTGTGGACATTCTGTAATCATGAACAGAATTCCTTGAACCTGGGAAATGCTTCTGATTTCCGCTGCAGTACATAAACATGAATATATCTGGTATATGCATCAATCAAAACCATGAAATATTCTGCTTTGCCTAAAGAGGGTGCTAGTGGACCAACAAGGTCTGCGTGCACTATCTGGTAGGGTTCTGTAGCTTGCCTTCCAGATACCTTACCCTTTGCAGCCACTTTCACCTTGTGCACTGCACATGACTTACACTTCATGTGAAACCTGCAGGGTTTAACGGTCATCCCTTCGACCATGTCAGGCATCTTGGACACTGCCTCAAAATTCAGGTGACCAAGTCTCCGATGGTGGTCATGTAAACAACCTGCATGTAAAGCCTTGTTAGTATTCACAACACAACAAGTTTCATCCTGCATCACATCAATAGAATCATCATACGTCAACAAGAACAAGCCATTAACATATTTAGCATGCAAAATGTCTTCCTTGTTCTTTGTAATGGTACATCTCCTTTTTCTGAAGGAAACAGCAAAGTTCTGTTCTGTGAGCTGCGACACACTCAACAGATTGTCTGCCAAATCTGGAACAAAAAGAATGTTGTGAATCGATGCATCCAAACTGTGAAGCACAACCGTCCCAATGCCTTCACTTGGGACTGATTGTCCATCTGCTTGGTGGATTGTTCCCTTCTGTGGTGTAAATGTGACAAACAAATGTTGATCTTTGCAGATGTGGCGAGTTACTCCTGAATGAACGAGAAATAAGGACGACTCCCCCTGAACTTTTGGGGTGGTGCAGCGTGTAACCAAAGCCTTGTGCTGTGTAGCTTTGCGCTTGGGGCTTTCCCCATCCCTCTGCTACTCTTCGAGCTTTTGCTGTGTTTCTCTGTTGCCTTGGGACTTTTGCAGTCCTTTTGTATGTGTCCTAGGTGACCACAAGAAAAACATTTCACAACCTTCAAAGCTCTAGTGCCACCTAGTTTCTACATCGCTGTTTGGGGTGACATAGCTGTTGACTCCCCCTGAGTGTTGCACCCAGCACTTCGTCTATCGGCTTCATTCTGGAGAACTGCTGTCACGTGCTGCACAGTTAATTGCTGCGTAGGCAAGACTGCCAGCTGGCTAGCAATTGCATCCCAACTAGGATCCAGAGAATGCAAAATCAGGAACAAGAACAGAGCCTCTGGAAATGTAATTCCACACTGCTGAAGCTCCTGTCTGAGAGACTGCATCTGCATCAGGTGATCTCTCGCATCACTTCCTGGGGTCAGCGCCATGTTGTGCAGCTTCTTATAATAGAACAAAGAAGCTCCTGCCTCCACCCTTAAATGAGCATCTTTCAGGCAATCCCACATAGCTTTGGCTGAGTCTTTATCACGTAAAAGACAGAGCTCTTCAGGAGACACAACCAACATCAAAGTGCCCCTAGCTTTGGAATCCTTTGCTGCCCATTCCGGCATTACAGCTGCTGGTGCTGCATCTGTGATCACATTAAAGAGGCCTTCCTTTCGTAGAAGAGCCTCCGCATAAAGAACCCAATTCTGGTAATTATGCTTGTCCAGCTTGGGAATTCCCAAAGCATTCCGTATCGATTCCATGTTCCTGCTTTTGCCTGCAGCCATGGACTATCCGATACAGTTCTTATCAGGCAGCTGCTAAATGAAAGAGCCTGCCAAAGTCTCTTGCTGGCTGATTAGTGCCTGGCAGTAACTTCAAAGCTTTTCTGTAGCTCCGGCTCACATACCTCATAACTCCGCCGGGCATGCCGCCAATGACGCTCCGGTACTGACAGCCTTGGCTCTGGGCCCATAACCATTATGTTGGGTCGGCTGGGGGCTAGGACAACTCTCCCCCCCCCCCGGGCATACGACAGGAACGTTTCCAGCCTGTCTCTCCCATCAGCGTGCAGCGTGCAGCGTGCAGCTCTAGGGAGTTCCGAACAGCCTTCCCTGACGATTTATAGTGACTCATGCCTTGGAGACATCAAGCACACATTCAGAGTCCAGCAGAGATAAAATGCAGCTAGAGCTAGGCTGGAGTTGTAAGCACTAAGCTACTTTATTAAGCATAAGGCAGAACAAAAGAAAACATGTCTCTTCTCTCTGGTCTTCCTTGGAGAGAAGTCAGAAGTGAAAGCAAAAACAAACAGAAACAGAGTACAGTAAACATCCGCTCCCATGATTCCAACAGTCAGTGCTGGAATGCATAACACAGACATGTGATGAACCAATCCTACGTATCTGCAGAGTGAGAGGAATAGAAACCCAACAGGAGAAAGACTTTGAGTCTCCCGAACGACCGACCAGGAGGGAGAGAACATGCCAGCCGGGCATGTGTCTCTGCCAGGTTCCTACTCACGTGTAGGACACTCCCGACAGTGTGGGTAGCGGCAGAGGAACTCTCTCTGCATTACAGTGGCATGCACATCCTTGTATCTCTCCCATGAATTTTCCTCAGGACCATAGCCTTTCCAGGAAACTAAATACTGCAACTTCCTCCTGTAGAATCTAGAATCCAATATCCTCTCAAACTCATGCTCATCTTGATCCTCTACCATTACTGAAAGAGGAGGTGCCTGCCTAGGTTTCTGGTACTGGTGGGCTGGAATAAATGGTGACAGGAGGGCCCTGTGGAATACGGGTGTATCTTCATTGAGGTGGGCAATTTAAGTCTGAATGATACAGGGTTAATCTGTTCTACGACTTCAAATGGTCCCAACCTCCATGGTTCCAGCTTCCTGCACCTCCCTTAATCTCCTTGCCCTGCTGCCTATGCTCATCGTCACCCCTCTTGTACGCTCCCTTAGTCACATCTAATTTCTCCCTTAATAACACATGCAAGGCCTGCATCTCTTCCACAAACTACTCAGCCGCTGGCACCAACAGGTTACTCCCTGGATCTGGAAATGCCCTGGGGTGTCTTCCGTGGTTGGCTACGAATGGAGTTTGTTGTGTAGACGCATGCACAACGTTATTGTAAGCAAACTCTGCCAGGCCCAACTTGTCTACCCAGTCATCTTGCTGATAGTTCACATAACAACGAAGGTACTGCTGCAATGTCGCGTTGATTCTCTCCAATTCTCAATTGGTTTGTGGGTGCCTCATCCAACAGCTGCATCAGCCTCCCCCAAAATTGGGAGGTAAATTGTGCCCCCTGTCCTAAATCACCCTCAACGGCAACTTGTGCAGCTTAAACACGTGGTCTACAAACATCTTTGCCATTTCTTGGGCTGATGGCAGCTTCTGGCACGGCACAAAGTACGCCATTTTCGTGAACAAGTCTACCACTACCCATATTACTGTCTGTTTCCATGAGGCAGGTAAGTCTGTAATGAAGTCCATCGCAATTGCTTCCCACAGTCCTTGTGGTGTCGGCAGTGGCTGGAGCAGTCCCACAGGTGCTTCCCGAGGCATTTTTGCCCGTTGGCAGGTCTCACATGCCCTCACGTACTCCGTCTCTTCTCACAACCTTGGCCACCAAAATTGCCTTGTTGGCTGACACAGAGACTTGTAGTATCCAAAATGACCCGCTGTGGGATTGTTGTGATACTGTCGTAGCACTCAGGGGGCGCAACTCCCTTTCTGAGACGTAGAGCGCCTCCCCCTTAAACAGTAAGCCTTCTTTCTCAGTGAAGCCCTCAGTGGCATCCTCACCTCTCCGCACTGCTTCTAACTTGTTTTGTGTGAAGTCATCCACTTTCATCTGTCTCTTAAAATCCGTGGTTTTGACTACAGGTGCTGCCGCCAGCTGTAACTGTTCTGGTTTTAGAATATGCCTCAGCCCAGTGTCCGACTCTCCCTCCAGATACTCAGGTTTCCAGGACAGGGCGCCCACCCTCTGATTCTGGTGTCCTGGCACGTATCGTATTCTGAAGTTGAATAGAGCAAAAAACTACATCCATCTGATTTGCCTCTGGTTCAGTTGCCTCGCCGTTTGTCAGTATTCTATGTTCTTGTGGTCTGTGCGTACCTCTACTTGGTGCTGTGCCCCTTTGAGGAAATGTCTCCACACTCCTAGAGCTTCTTTTATGGTGAGCAACTCTCACTCCCAAATGGTGTAGTTCTGCTCTGAAGTGTTTAACTTCTGGGAGTGGAAAGCACACGGCCTCAGATCTCCATGGCTGTCCTCTTTCCAAAGCATTCGTCTCCACCACCATCAGCCAATGTGGATCTGCATGGTGCAGGTACTCTTCGTCAGTGAACATCTCCTTGAGCCTCTCAAATGCATCTTGGGCCTCCTTCATCCAGATGAACGGTTTCTTGCCCCTCAGGCAGTATGCTGAAGCAAACTTTATGGAATGCTGCCACCACGTTATTATAGGATCGTGCTTAGTGAGCCATGTCATTCCTAAGACTAGAGGGTAGGTGGCCAACTTTGTTACGTGGAACATCATTGTCTCTTTGTGGCCTGACAATTCCACCCCCATTGGCTGTGTAGCGTAGGCAACTTGTCCCGACACCAATGGCCGCCATCAATGGTCTGCACCTGCAGTGGGGCCTCCAGCCGCTGCATGCCCAGCTTCTGCTGCTCCACAAAGTCTGAGTCTAAGAAGTCCAGGGAAGCCCCTGAGTCTATCAGGGCCTGAACCTACACATGGCAGCTGGCTGGGAGTTGTAGCGTCACCAGCACAGTAATTCCAGGAATGGCTGGTCCAACCTGAGGCCCTTTTACTGACTTGCAACCCAGCCGCTGGCCTCCTTCACAGACTGGGGCTTCCTGCTTCCCTCCGGCACTTCCTTAGGCTTTGCCCCCCCCCTTACACAGGCCCTGGACAGGGAGCCCCAGGCCTTTTTGTCTGGGCACTGTCTTGCCAAATGTCCAGGTTTGCCACATGCAAAGAAGCGTCTGGTCTCTCTGCAACGTTTGCCTCCTTCCCCCCACTCAGCTTCAGCACTCGGCCTTCCTGCCGAACCCAGTTGCATCAGTTCAGGAGTGTCTTCCTGCCTGGGCATACTGCCAACTCTCTGCTCTGGCATGTTAGGAATGTGGCTTCTCACAAACACTGGCCGTCCCTGCCCCCTCTTCTCCAGCATCCTCTGCTGCTGTCTCAGATCAAGTTGCAGAGACGGCCTCACTAGGTCATCTAAAGATTCAAGGGGTGCCATTCTCAATAATTCATCCAAGATAGGTTTAATCAGCCCTGCCTGTTGGATGCGAATTTTCCCTGGCGGCAGATGACAGGACCACGAGACTGATGTAAAATACTCAAACAAGAGTTTTATTACAACTATACAAACAACAAACACAAAGCATGTGGGTGTTCTCTTTCTGCAGGCAGTTGCAAACTGCAACTTCTCTCTTTATACACATCACCAGCTGTGCCTAATTAGCCTGGAAAACCACACCCAGAACTCATAGAAAACGTCCTTAAAGTTATCCGCACCCTTTTCTTGTTTCTTAAAGAATGATACCTAATACTGCCCAGTACAAAATGGCCAGGGGCTTTCTGTCTGCCTGCCACCCAAGCTTCTGAACCAACAAGCTGAACAAAGTCCAATAAGCAGAGACTGAATTACTGCCTTGGCACAGGTTCAACAGCTGCCGCGTGGCCATAGCATTCTGCAGGGGATCTTGGAAAATTTTCTCCATCATTTGCAAGAACTCCCCCAAGTTTGAGAGCGCAGGGTGCTTGCTGGCCATTAGAGGAATAGTCCATAATTTTGCATTTCCTTCCAGAAAGCTGATTAAGTACGTAACTCGTTCTTTATCTTAAACTCCCCTGCTCTGACGTCCAGAATGTAAAGAGCTTCCATTTTAAAAGCTAGATATTCATCATTTACAGGCAGCATTCCAGAGTGAGAGAGGCTTATCTCACTCTCACTGTGTGGAAGACTCAAGTTTCTACTCCCCTCAGCTTGTCCTCCCTCCTCTTCAGATTCTTCGCTGTCTGTCAGAATGGGAACGTCCCTGACAAATGATATCGGCATATAATCCTTTTTGTCCAGTGGGTCCTTATCTTGCTGTGGTACTGTATCAGTGTAATATACGCTTGTTTCCAGGATTCTGGCATTTTCCCTGTGTTTAATACCTTGTTCATAATATATTTTAATGGGGTTGTTAACTCATATTGGAATTTTTAATAATATCCTATAAAAGGCCATTATAAAAAAATCCAATATGTGTTAGATTATGGCAAAAAGAGATATCCAAATTCATATGGCAGTATAAAAAAACAAGAATTAAACACAAATTTCTAATAGATAAAAGCATAGAGGTGGACTGGCCCTACCTGACCTAAATTTATATTACGACGCTGTCTGTTTAAATTGGCTAAAAGAGTGGATTGTGTTAAAAGATGGTGATTTGTTAGATCTAGAAGGATTTAACAATTGTTATGGTTGGCATGCATATTTAGCTTATGAGAAAGGGAAAGTACACAGGGGATTTATGAACGACATCATAAGGAAATCATTATATAAAACATGGACAAAATATAAGGATCTCCTAGAACTGAAAACATCATGGTGGGCATCACCTCTAGAAGCAATTACAGTGGTGCCCGACAAGACGAATGCCTCGCAAGATGGAAAACTCGCTAGACGAAAGGGTTTTTCGGTTTTGCGTTGCTTCGCTAGACGAATTTCCCTATGGGCTTGCCATATGGCAGGGAAAGAAGCCCAGAGTAAAATATAAAATTATGATTGATGTGAAAGAAAGAATAAAAAAAATCCTTCCAGTAGCACCTTTAAGACCAACTAAGTTAGTTCTTGGTATGAGCTTTCGTGTGCATGCACACTTCTTCAGATAGTGAAAGAAAGAGGAGGCTTCACCCTGCCAGACCTTCAACTTTACTTTGAGGCATTATGCTTGCTTATGTTGGATAAAAAAACTGATTTTGTTGAAAAATATCAAAAGGTGGTGCACCTGCCTATGGTATGAGAAAATGAAAATAGATAAAACTTTTACAAATCACTTAATTACAGTAGTAAAAATCTATTTAGAGTATGGGGAAAGTACAAAAACTTATTAGAAAGAAAAACATCACTGTGGATATCCCCAGTGGGAGCTATGATGAGGAAAAGAACAAAAATGGATAAGCAGTGGTAAACATACAGTGAAATTTTAGCTTTTACAGGATAGGAAGCAAGACTGAGAAATCTTAAGGAAGTTAAATATCTGGAATCTGGAATTATAGGGACAGAACTACCCAAACTGTACAGAAACTTATTCATGTATGCTACTATAGTGGCAAGAATGTTACTTGCCCCAAAATGGAAATAAGTAGAAGTCCCAGCAACGGAAGAATGGATACAAAAACTTATGTGTCAGGGGTTCAGGAGCAGAGGCAAGGGCAAGGGAGGAAACAGAGAGCGAGGGGGAGGAGGCAGAAGAAAAGATGAGTGATGACGACGACCCGAGATCTCCGAGTCTTTCCAGTGAATCAGAAGATTCACAGAAAGGAGCACCAGTGGCCAGGGCAAGGGGGGAGCCTAGGGGGACACCCCAGGAAGAAAGGGCCAGAGGGGGCTCAGAGGGGAGCAGTTGGAAATCGGGACCAGCGTCACCAACAGAGAGCAGGGGAGAGGAAGGGCGCCAGGTATCAAGCGCTGGCAGCTCACAACAGGAGGGAGGGCACGAGTCAGGAGTGGCCACACCTCCATCGGGGAGCGAAGAAACGGTCAGACGGAAAGTGGAAGGTTGGGCGCGCGCGCCAAGTTCAAATGCACAGGAAGGTGGCGCAGTAAGCAGCCCGGAAAGGGAGCCAGGTCCTAAAGCCCGGCGCAAGGAGACAGGAGGGTCCGGGGGGTCAGCGGCAGAAGAATCCCGGAAGGAAGAGACCCCGGGGGGCAGAGGGAACCAGAGAAGAACAGTCAGGCGGAAAAGGTGGAGTAAGGCTAGGGTATTATGTTGGTGTACAGGGGGCGGAGACTCAGACGGAGCTTCGCCGGTCTAACCCTTAAGACGTAGAGCTGCGCGCAGCAGCTTGAGAATGGAAACTGTAACTCAATAAAAGACTTTTACAAGTGACCGCTGGCTAGCGTGATCCTCTGTGAGCTAGGATCTGGAAGCAGCTCGGACAGTAAGCTCCGTCTCACGTTGTGGGCATCTACAGCCTCGCGGACAGAGGAGAAGGGGGGTGCCTACGACTCAGCTCACGAACGGCAGACAAGATGACGGCCGAACAGCAGATAGGAGAACTCAGAGAAGCAGTGACACGTCTGAATGCCGAAATACTTGCATCCAGGAAGAGAGAGGAGGACGCAGCTGCCGCCTACAGGGATCTCCAGGTCAGGTTGGAAGTGCTTACGAAGCAAGGGCAACAGACACCCAAACCAGAGGGGATTGGGTTGGGGAGACGCACAGGCGGTCTAGTCTCTCACTTCGATGGGAATTTACAACTGTACCCCAACTTTAGAGCAGATGTACAGTGTGCACTGCAACTGCTGGACAAAGACTTTAGAGATGAGCAAGAGAAGGTGGGGTTCATCATGTCCCATTTGCATGGAGATGCTAAAGCATGGCTGCGCAATTTGTGGAGAGATAAGGATCCAGCGCTCCAAACCGCGGATGCCTTTATTAAAGCGATGGATGGCTGCTTTTTATCTAGCATAGACGTGGATCTTGCCCGGAAGGAGGTGCATGGGCTGAAGCAAGGGAGGGCCAGCGTAAGACAGTACCATGCCCGCTTTTTTGCATTAGTCAGTGCCTTGGAATGGGACAGAGATTCAGCTCCAGTCAGAGATCTATTTTGGGAAGGCTTGAAGGGAGCGGTTAAGGACGAAATTACAAGGGGGGAGAGACCCCGGACCACGCAGGAGGTCGTTCAGAGGGCGCTGGCGGTGGGAGTGCGGCTGGAGGAACGTACATGGAGCAGGGACGAAGGACGTGGAGGGCGCGAACCAGCGAGAGGGTTCTCCTTCGTTCCCAGGGAAGCTGCGCGTGAGCAATCCACGCCTCCGCCAGGAGGGGGAGCAGAACCGATGGAGGTGGGCGGTGCCAGGGCTCAGTCAGCAACCAGAGCCACAGCACCGGGAGCAGTCAAAGCGAAGCCTCCTAGAGGGAACAGGAAGTGTTACATCTGCGAAAGTCCGCAGCACATGGCGAAAGAGTGTCCCCAGAGGCTCCACAAGCACACTGCAGCCTCAGCAATGGTAACTGCAGCAACTCAGCAAGGGGAACCACAGCAGGGAAACGACGGAGTCTGGCTGGAGAGAGAGGCACTGGGGCCCAGCCAGACGTGTCAGTGAAGCAGTCCCCAGAGATTTTGCAGCCCACAGACCCCCTCCCACCCAAACCAGTGGTGAGGCTCACCGCATCGCTCCAGCTACCCAATGGACTCACCATGGACGTGCCAATCACCATTGACTCAGGAAGCAATGCGGACTTTATAGGGCAAGACTTTGTCGACCGGCACGCTATACAGTTGCTGCCTGCCACGCTGCCCCTGCAGGTCGTCACGGTGGATGGCAGGGAGCTGCTAGGGGGGCAGGTGGTGAAGCAAACGCCACCAATGGTGATGCGACTTGGAAATCACAGGGAAATCATCAGTTTTAATGTCACCAGACTGTCGGACACGCCTATTGTCTTGGGCATGAGTTGGCTGGACAGACACAGTCCGACGTTGGCTTGGTACCAGCGGCAGCTAGTCTTTGGCTCATCATACTGCGCTGAATACTGCATTCTGCCCCGGCAGGAGGGAGAGGAGGAGGAAGCGCAGCTGCAGCTGGGGACGCTGCAAGCAATCCCCCACAAATACGCGGGATTTTTGGAGGTCTTCTGCAAGAAGGAAGCGGATAAGCTACCCCCCCACAGATCATATGACTGCAAGATTGACCTACTGCCAGGGGCGGCGCTGCCCAAAGGGAAGCTGTATTCCATGTCTGAGGACGAACTACAGGAACTCAAGGAGTTCATAGATCATAATTTGGAGCGCGGCTTCATCCGAGAGTCCAAGGCGGTGGGAGGCAGTCCTGTATTCTTTGTTAAGAAGAAGGACACGCACCAAAAAAGACTTGTAGTGGACTACCGGATCTTGAACAGAGTGACCAAGCCATCGGACTTCCCCATACCCAGGATCGACGACCTCCTCGCGACGGTACGCAAGGGCTGCGTGTTCACCAAGTTGGACCTGCGTGGGGCGTACAACCTCATTCGCATGCGGGAGGGTGATGAGTGGAAGACAGCCATGTTCACGCCCCTGGGCACCTACGAATACAGAGTTATGCCTTTTGGATTGCAAAATGGCTCCCACTGTTTTCAAGCTTTCATGCATCACGTGCTGGCGGGGCTCCTCTACAAGACGTGCGTCTACTTCTTGGATGACATCCTGATATTTTCTGAATCGCAGCAGGATCACGACAGACACGTCAAGGAAGTGCTGAGCAGACTACAGCAGCATAGGCTTTACGCCAAGCTGGAGAAGTGCCAGTTCGACGTGACGGAGGTGGATTTCCTGGGCTACAGGTTGTCAGACAAGGGGCTCGCCATGGACAGCGCCAAGGTTCGTGCCGTGTTGGACTGGAAGAGCCCGCGCAACCGGAAGGAGGTCCAGCGGTTTGTTGGCTTTGCGAACTTCTATCGCAAGTTTATCAAGGGGTTCGCTATGCAAACAGCGGCCATCACAGACACGCTCAGTTCCAAGAAGAAGAAGTTCATCTGGACGGAGCAGGCGGAGCAGTCTTTTCAGGCACTCAAGCGTCTCTTCACGTCGGAAGAGCAGCTGTTGCATGTCAACCCCAGCAGGCCTATGAGGGTGGAGATGGACGCATCGGACAGAGCCGTGGGAGCAGTCCTGTTGCAGCAAGACCCGAAGGGGGCCTGGAGGCCGGGAGCGTTTTACTCCAGGAAGCTCAGCAAGTCTGAACAGAACTACACCATCTGGGACAGGGAGTTGCTTGCCATTCATGCTGCCTTCAAGGCGTGGAGGCACTTCCTGATCGGCGCCAAGCACACGGTGCAGGTCTGCACGGACCACAAGAATCTGGAGCACTGGCGCACGGCGCAGTTCCTGAACCAGAGGCAGATACGTTGGGCCGAATTCTTTGCGAACTTCGACTTCCGAATAGAGTATGTCCCGGGGGACACCAACGTCATGGCGGATGCCCTATCCCGTAAACCACAGTACCTGGAGGAGGCGACGCCAGCGGCTGCCATGCACATCTTCGCACCGACGGTGTGGGCGTGCGCTTCGGCGACAGTTGACCTGGATGCGGTGAGGAGAGCGCTGCAGGATGACACCTTCGCGCGAGCCAAGATGGCAGAGGCGCAGGGGCGGAGACTCAGACGGAGCTTCGCCGATCTAACCATAAGACGTAGAGTTGCACGCAGCAGCTTGAGAATGGAAACTGTTACTCAATAAAGACTTTTACTTAATGATCGCTGGCTAGCGTGATCCTCTGTGAGCTAGGATCGGGGAGCAGCTCTGACAACTGTATTCTATAACTTCACATATTTAAATCCTTAGCCTATCTATTTTCTTGCAAGTGTTTCTAATTAATTTATCTTAGCATATTTAAGTAAATAATCTTTGAAATTCTTCCATTCTTCCTGATGCCCCTCCTCCTTCTGGTCATGGACTCTTCTGGTCAGGTCGGCTAGCTCCGAAAAGTCCATCATCTTCATCTGCCATTCTTCCACAGTGGTACTTCTTGTGTTATCCAATTCTTGGCCAGTAAAATTCGAGCTGCAGTTGTGGCATACAAAAACAATCTAACATCTTTTTTGGGCAATTCCAAACCTGTTATTCCAAGAAGAAAGGCCTCTGGTTTCTTAACAAATGTATATGTCAATATTTTTTTCCAATTCATTATAAATCTTCTCCCAGAAGTCTTTCACCTTGGGACAGGTCCACCACATATGATAGAAGGTATCCTCCTTTTCTTTACATTTCCAGCATAGATTATCACTGTTGTGATAAATCTTTGCTAATTTTACAGGGGTTACGTACCATCTATACATCATTTTCATAATATTTTCCTTTAACACTGTACATGCAGTGAACTTGATCCCTAATATTTCTTATATTCTCCTTCATTTGTCTACCTGGGAGGAATCCTACCTGATCTTGAAGTATATACTCACCTAATTTTTTTTTCCAATCTGGTAGCTAATATATTTGCAAATAATTTATAATCATTATTTAATAAAGAAATAGGCCTATAATTTTTTATTTGCAATAAATCTGAATCTTGTTTCGGAATTACTGTAATATAGGCTTCTTTCCATGTTTCTGGGGTTTCACCTGTTTTTAAAATCTAATTCATCACATCTTTCAATGGATTTACCAATTGTTCACTTAACTTTTTATAATATTTTGCCGTTAGTCCATCTAGTCCTGGAGACTTGCCACTTTTTGTCCAATTGATTGCCTCTAATACTTCTTGAGCTGTTATTTGAGTATTTAAAATCAGCATTTGTTCCTCTTTTATTTTTGGCAGATTACTATTTTTTATATATTCCTCTATTTTACATTTCCCCCCCTTTCCTTTCATATACAACTCTGAGAAATCTTTTACAATCCTGTCAATGTTCTTATCTGTTTACAATTTATCTGTAAATATTCAATAAACCATTTCCACTCTTTTATTTAAAAAAAGTTTGTTATCTTGATTTCTTATTCTTCCAGAAAGTTTTGCCATTTCTGCATATTACATAATGTCAGAGCTGCTTCCAGATCCTAGCTCACAGAGGATCACGCTAGCCAGCGGTCACTTGTAAAAGTCTTTTATTGAGTTACAGTTTCCATTCTCAAGCTGCTGCGCGCAGCTCTACGTCTTAAGGGTTAGACCGGCGAAGCTCCGTCTGAGTCTCCGCCCCCTGTACACCAACATAATACCCTAGCCTTACTCCACCTTTTCCGCCTGACTGTTCTTCTCTGGGTCCCTCTGCCCCCCGGGGTCTCTTCCTTCCAGGATTCTTCTGACGCTGACCCCCCGGACCCTCCTGTCTCCTTGCGCCGGGCTTTAGGACCTGGCTCCCTTTCCGGGCTGCTTACTGCGCCACCTTCCTGTGCATTTGAACTTGGCGCGCGCGCCCAACCTTCCACTTTCCGTCTGACCGTTTCTTCGCTCCCCGATGGAGGTGTGGCCACTCCTGACTCGTGCCCTCCCTCCTGTTGTGAGCTGCCAGCGCTTGATCCCAGGCGCCCTTCCTCTCCCCTGCTCTCTGTTGGTGACGCTGGTCCCGATTTCCAACTGCTCCCCTCTGAGCCCCCTCTGGCCCTTTCTTCCTGGGGTGTCCCCCTAGGCTCCCCCCTTGCCCTGGCCACTGGTGCTCCTTTCTGTGAATCTTCTGATTCACTGGAAAGACTCGGAGATCTCGGGTCGTCGTCATCACTCATCTTTTCTTCTGCCTCCTCCCCCTCGCTCTCTGTTTCCTCCCTTGTCCTTGCCTCTGCTCCTGAACCCCTGACATCCACCCCCCCTCGAAGCCCCCTCTTCCCCCCTCCCCTCCTTCCAGTGCGGGAGCTGGGTGCTGCCGAGTCAGGGGGACGAATGTCGGATACAGTTCGCTTCCCGTGGCGGGCCTCCATCTGAAGTCTTCCGGTTCTTCCTCCCTGCTCTCGTCGACGACGGTCACCTCCGCTTCCATCTCTGTGCCGCCGTGCTCGAAACCCGGGTCGTCCCCGAATACGTCCATGTCCGTCTCTCCCTCATTTCCTTCTGGGGACGTTGCTCGTCCTGGACCCTCCAGCCACTTTCTGCGCCACTGCTCCTCTGGTCTATCGTCCCACCAATACGAGGGTTCTGAAGCAGATCCCGAGGGTGACCCCTCTTGAGAACGGGCGTCTCGTGTCGGTTCCTCGTTCGAGTCGAACCCCCGGAACGTGCTGGCTGAAAGCGTGGGTGTGAAAAGCCAGTCGTCGAAAAAGTCTGCTGGCATTGGCCTATGTGGGAAGAGGGCATGAAACTCTTCTTTGAGCAGAGGTTCGTCTAAAGCGTAGCCCGGCACCCAGCTGTTGGCACTGGCCGGGGTGCCCTCCTTGGCGAGAAGGTATTCTACCCCCTCTTCCCCCCATCTGGAGTCCAAAATCTCCGTGACTTCGTTGATGCGCTCCTCCTGTGCCACTCCCCCTTGCCCGGTTCTCTCTCGGAGCGGACTCGGTGCCGTTCCTGGTTCCTGAAACCTGTGAGGTGCCTTGTAGGGAGTGAGCACCGATCTGTGGAACACCGGATGCATCCTGGAGCCCTCCGGAAGCGCCAGCCTGAAAGCCACCGGGTTGACCTGCTCTTCGACTTGGTAGGGCCCCAGTTGTTTATGCCCTAGTTTCTTCTTCGCCAACGACCTGGCCGGCACTGCGTGGGCTGCTAACCAGACCCAGTCTCCCACATGGATCTCTTCGCCAACCCTTCTGTGTTTGTCCGCTTGTACCTTGTATGCGTGCTTGGCCAGCTCCAGGTGCCGCCGCAGCTGATCGTGGACCTCCTGCAACTCCGACGCGAACGCATCTGCTGTCTGCGGCTCCCCCTCCCCCATTCTTTCCAGTCCCGGGAAGGTTCTGGGGTGCCTCCCGTTGTTGGCGAAGAACGGCGTGACCCCCGTGGACACGTGCTTCGTGTTGTTGTAGGCGAACTCGGCGAGAGGCAGGTAATCCACCCACGTCGCAGGCTGTTGATTCGCATAACATCTCAGGTACTGCTGCATGATGGCATTGACCCGCTCCGCTTGCCCGTTGGTCTGCGGGTGTCTCGCCGACGCCAGGTTGATCTTGACGTTCAGGAAGCCCATCAGCTTCTGCCAGAAATTCGAGATGAACTGTCGCCCTCGGTCGGACAGAATAGACCGCGGCAGACCGTGAACCTTGAACACGTGGTCTATGAATAGTTTGGCGGTTTGTTCCGCCGTGGCCACCTTCGCACACGGAATGAAATGTGCCATCTTGGAGAACAAGTCCACCACCACCAGCACAGCCGTCTTGCCCCTCGAGCTGGGCAGATCCGTGACAAAGTCCAGGGCCACTCTCTCCCATGGTTCGAACAGCGTTTGCAGCGGTTCCAGCAGTCCGGCCGGCGGTCTGTGCACTGGTTTGGCCCTCTGGCAGGTGTCACACCTCGCCACGTAGTCCGCGACTTCCCCTCTCATTCCGGGCCACCAGAAGTCTCTGGCGACTAATTCCATCGTCTTCTCCTTGCCAAAGTGCCCGGCAGTGGGCGCGTCGTGCAGCTGCTGCAGTACCTTGGCGCGAAGTTCGTCTCCCGGCACGTAGATGGCCCCTTTACGGATGAGCAATCCATCTCGCAGCTGGAACTCGTCGGTTGCTGCCGTGCCCCTGTGCACCTCTGCCATCTTTGCTTGCGCGAAGGAGTCATCCTGCAACGCTCGTCGCACCGCCTCCAGGTCAACTGTTGCCGCAGCGCACGCCCACACTGTCGGTGCGAAGATGTGCATGGCGGCCGCTGGCGTTGCCTCCTCCAGATACTGCGGCTTACGGGAGAGAGCATCCGCCATGATGTTGGTGTCCCCCGGGACATACTCTATTCGGAAGTCGAAGTTCGCAAAGAACTCAGCCCAACGTATCTGCCTCTGGTTCAGGAACTGTGCCGTGCGCCAGTGCTCCAGATTCTTGTGGTCCGTGCAGACCTGCACCGTGTGCTTGGCGCTGATCAGGAAGTGCCTCCACGCTTTGAACGCTGCATGAATGGCCAGCAACTCCCTGTCCCAGATGGTGTAGTTCTGTTCGGACTTGCTGAGCTTCCTGGAGTAAAACGCTCCCGGCCTCCAAACCCCCTGCGGGTCTCTCTGCAGCAGGACTGCTCCCACGGCTCTGTCCGAAGCGTCTGTCTCCACCCTCATCGGACTGCTGGGGTTGACATGAAGCAGCTGCTCTTCCGACGCGAAGAGACGCTTGAGTGCCTGAAAGGACTGCTCCGCCTGCTCTGTCCAGATGAACTTCTTTTTCTTGGAGCTGAGCGTGTCCGTGATGGCCGCTGTCTGCATAGCAAAGCCTTTGATAAACTTGCGATAGAAGTTCGCGAAGCCGACAAACCGTTGGACCTCCTTCCGGTTGCGTGGGCTTTTCCAATCCAACACTGCTCGAACCTTGGCGCTGTCCATGGCGAGCCCCTTGTCAGACAACTTGTAGCCCAGGAAATCCACCTCCGTCACGTCGAATTGGCACTTCTCCAGCTTGGCGTAAAGCCTATGCTGCTGTAGCCTGCTCAGCACTTCCTTGACGTGTCTGTCATGCTCCTGCTGCGATTCCGAAAAGATCAGGATGTCATCCAAGAAACAGACGCACGTCTTGTAGAGGAGCCCCGCCAACACGTGATGCATGAACGCTTGAAAAACGTGGGAGCCATTTTGCAATCCAAAAGGCATAACTCTATATTCGTAGGTGCCCAGGGGCGTGAACATGGCTGTCTTCCACTCATCTCCTTCCCGCATGCAAATGAGGTTGTACGCCCCTCGCAGGTCCAACTTGGTGAACACGCTGCCCTTCCGTACCTTTGCGAGGAGGTCGTCAATTCGGGGCATGGGGAAGTCCGATGGCTTGGTCACACTGTTTAAGATGCAATAGTCCACTACAAGCCTTTTTTGGGGCATGTCCCACTTCTTAACAAAGAATACAGGACTGCCCCCCGCTGCCTTGGACTCTCGGATGAAACCGCGCTCCAAATTATGATCTATGAACTCTTTGAGTTCCTGCAGTTCGTCCTCAGACATGGAATACAGCTTCCCTTTGGGCAGCGCCGCCCCCGGCAGCAGGTCAATTTTGCAGTCATATGGTCTGTGGGGGGGTAGCCTGTCTGCCTCCTTCTCGCAGAAAACCTCCAAAAATTCTGCGTACTTGTGGGGAACCGCTTGCAGCGTGCCTAGCTGCAGCTGTGACTCCTCTTCCTCTCCTTCCTGCCGGGGCACGATGCAGTGTTCAGCGCAAAAGGAAGAGCCGAAGGTCAGCTGCCTCTGGTACCAAGCCAGCGTCGGGCTGTGCTTGTCCAGCCAACTCATGCCCAATACAATGGGCGTGTCCGATAGTTGAGTGACATTGAAGCTGATGATTTCCCTGTGATTCCCAAGTCGCATCACCATTGGTGGCGTCTGCTTCACCACTTGCCCCCCTAGCAGCTCCCTGCCATCCACCGTGACAACCTGCAGGGGCAGCGTGGCAGGCAGCAACTGTATAGCGTGCCGGTCGACAAAGTCCTGCCCTATAAAGTCCGCATTGCTTCCTGAGTCAATGGTGATTGGCACGTCCATGGTGATTCCATTGGACAGCTGGAGAGATGCGGTGAGCCTTACTACTGGTTTGGGCGGGAGGGGGTCCATGGGCTGTAAAATCTCTGGGGACTGCTTCACTGACACGTCTGGCTGGGCCCCAGTGCCTCTTCCTCCAGCCAGACTCCGTCGTTTCCCTGCTGTGGTTCTCCTTGCTGCGTTGCTGCAGTTACCATTGCTGAGGCTGCAGTGTGTTTGTGGAGCCTCCGGGGACACTCTTTCGCCATATGCTGTGGATCATCGCAGCTATAACACTTCCTGTTCCCTCTAGGAGGCTTCGCTTTCACTGTTGCCGGTGCTAGGGCTCTGGCTGCTGACTGAGCCCTTGCACCTCCAACCTCCATAGGTTCCGCCCCTCCTCCTGGCGGAGGCGTGGATTGCGCATGCGCTGCTTCTCTGGGAAGGAAGGAGGAGCCCCTGGCTGGTTCGCGCCCTCCACGCCCTTCGTCCCTGCTCCACGGACGTTCTTCCAGCCGCACCCCCACCGCCAGCGCCCTCTGAACGATCTCCTGCGTGGTCCGGGGTCTCTCCCCCCTCGCAATTTCATCTTTAACCGAGCCGTGCAATCCCTCCCAAAACAGGTCTCTTACAGGAGCCGAATCTCTGTCCCATTCCAGGGCACTGACCAAAGCGAAAAAGCGGGCATGGTACTGCCTTACGCTGGCCCTCCCTTGCTTCAGTCCATGTATCTGCTGCCGAGCAAGATCCACGTCAATGCTTGATAAAAAGCACCCATCCATCGCTTTAATAAAGGCATCCGCATTTTGGAGCGCCGGATCCTTATCCCTCCACAAATTGCGCAGCCATGCTTTAGCATCTCCATGCAAATGGGACATGATGAATCCCACTTTCTCTTGCTCATCTCTAAAGTCTTTGTTCAGCAGTTGCAGTGCACACATTACATCTGCTCTAAAGTTGGGGTACTGTTGCAGATTCCCATCGAAGTGAGAGACCAGACCGCCTGTTCGTCTCCCCAACCCAATCCCCTCCGGTTTGGGTGTCAGTTCCCCTTGCTTCGTAAGCACTTCCAACCTGACCTGGAGATCCCTGTAGGCGGCAGCTGCGTCCTCCTCTCTCTTCCTGGATGCAAGAGCCTCGGCATTCAGTCGTGACACTGCTTCTCTGAGTTCCGCTATCTGCTGTTCAGCCGTCATGTTGTCTGCCGTTCGTGAGCTCGCTAGTAGGCACCCGCTTTCTCTCCTCTCCGTGAGGCCGTAGATGCCCACAATTTAGAGACGGAGCTTACTGTCAGAGCTGCTCCCCGATCCTAGCTCACAGAGGATCACGCTAGCCAGCGATCATTAAGTAAAAGTCTTTATTGAGTTACAGTTTCCATTCTCAAGCTGCTGCGTGCAACTCTACGTCTTATGGTTAGATCGGCGAAGCTCCGTCTGAGTCTCCGCCCCTTGTGCACCAACTTAATATCCTAGCCCTGCTCCACCTTTTCCGCCTGACTGTTCTCCTCTGGGTCCCTCTGCCCCCCGGGGTCTCTTCCCTCCGGGATTCCTCTGACGCCGACCCCCCGGACCCTCCTGTCTCCTTGCGCCGGGCTTTAGGACCTGGCTCCCTCTCCGGGCTGCCTACTGCGTCACTTCCCTGTGCATTTGAACTTGGCGCGCGCGCCCAACCTTCCACTTTCCGTCTGACCGTTTCTTCGCTCCCCGATGGAGGTGTGGCCACTCCTGACTCGTGCCCTCCCTCCTGTTGTGAGCTGCCAGCGCTTGATCCCTGGCGCCCTTCCTCTTCCCTGCTCTCTGGCGGTGACGCTGGTCCCGATTTCCAACTGCTCCCCTCTGAGTCCCCTCTGGCTCTATCTTCCTGGGGTGTCCCCCTAGGCTCCCCCCTTGCCCTGGCCACTGGTGCTCCTTTCTGTGAATCTTCTGATTCACTGGAAAGACTCGGAGATCTCGGGTCGTCGTCATCACTCACCTTTTCTTCTGCCTCCTCCCCCTCGCTCTCTGTTTCCTCCCTTGCCCTTGCCTCTGCTCCTGAACCCCTGACAACAGTGTTTAAAGTAAAGATGAAATGAAACAAAGATGTTAAGAGGATTAAGTAAATTTTGTGAGAATCTGTTTTGGAAAACCGTTACAATGATAATAATAATAATAATAATAATAATAATAATAATAATAATAATAATAATAATAATAAAATTTTATTATTCATACCCCGCCCATCTGGCTGGGCTTCCCCAGCCACTCTGGGCGGCTTCCAAAAAAAATATTAAAATACTTTACTACATCAAACATTAAAAGCCTCCCTAAACAGGGCCGCCTTCAGATGTCTTCTAAAAGTCTGGTAGTTGTTGTTCTATTTGACATCTGGTGGGAGTACATTCCACAGGGAGGGCGCCACTACCGAGAAGGCCCTCTGCCTGGTTCCCTATAACTTGGTCTCTCGCAGTAAGGGAACCGCCAGAAGGCCCTCGGTGCTGGACCTCAGTGTCCGGGTAGAACAATGGGGGTGGAGTGACAAACTGAAATTGCAGAGTTATGACAAGCTTAAGGAGAAGGTGCGGGACTGGCTACATTACTTTCAAATAAGAGAGGTCTATAACTTGGATAAAAAAAATGGTTTCCAGGTGGAAAATCAAAGTTGGAAACAGAACTGTTAGAACCCAATGTAAAGATACTTTCAAGAATGTATAATCTGCTGTTGAAATGGAATACTGAGGAAGAAACAGTAAAATCGGCAATGATAAAATGGGCACAAGACATAGGTCATAACATTATGTTTGCTGACTGGGAGAAGTTGTGGACCACCGGGATTAAATTTACGGCATGTAATGCCTTAAGAGAGAATATAATGAAAATGATGTATAGGTGGCACATGACCCCAGTCAAGCTTGCAAAAATATATATCATTTGCCCGATAACAAATGTTGGAAATGCAAAGAGATTGAAGGTACATTCTTTCACCTTTGGTGGATGTGCCCAAGGATCAAGGCCTTCTGAGAAATGATATATAATGAACTGAAGAAGGTATTTAAATATACTTTCCCGAAGAAACCAGAGGCCTTCCTCCTGGGCATAGTGGACCAATCGGTGTTAAAGAAGGGTAGAACTTTTTTTATGTATGCTACAGCAGCAGCAAGAATTCTCATTGCAAAGCATTGGAAGACACAAGATCTACCCACCTTGGAAGATTGGCAGATGCAACTAATGGACTACATGGAAATGGCGGAAATGACTGGCAGAATCCGAGACCAGGGAGAGGAGACGGTGGAGGAAGATTGGAAGAAACTTAAAATTTATTTGCAGAAATATTGTAAAATTTATGAATGTTAAGGACATTGAAATGAATCACAGAGGTTTTAGCAACAAAGTAAAATGTAAGATTGGATTAACAACAGATAAATTAATAGGATATGAATTTGCTGAATTAATTCTTAAAAAAAGGGATACAAGAACGGGAGACGTGAGGAAGTCCGGAAAATAAGCTAACTGAAGATGAGAAATTAAGAAAGAGGGAATTTTTGTTTTTTGTTATTATATGTGTTTTTATCTCTTTTTTCTTTTTCTTTTGATGTGTTTAATGTCTGTGTTTTTGTATTGTATTTTTTGTGATTTTGTATTTTCTTTGTCTTTTATTGTGAAAACTTAATAAAATATTTATTAAAAAAAAAGAACAATGGGGGTGGAGACGCTCCTTCAGATATACTGGACCGAGGCTGTTTAGGGCTTTAAAGGTCAGCACCAACACTTTGAATTGTGCTCGGAAACGTATTGGGAGCCAATGTAGGTCTTTCAAGACCGGTGTTATATGGTCTCGGCAGCCGCTCCCAGTCACCAGTCTAGCTGCCGCATTCTGGATTAGTTGTAGTTTCCGGGTCACCTTCAAAGGTAGCCCCACATAGAGCGCATTGCAGTAGTCCAAGCAGGAGATAATCAGAGCATGCACCACTCTGGCGAGGCAGTTCGCAGGCAGATAGGGTCTCAGCCTATGTACCAGATGGAGCTGGGAAACAGCTGCCCTGGACACAGATTTTACCTGTGCCTCCATGGACAGCTGTGAGTCCAAAATGACTCCCAGGCTGCACACCTGGTCCTTCAGGGGCACAGTTACCCCATTCAGGACCAGGGAATCCTCCACACCTGCCCGCCTCCTGTCCCCCCAAAACAGTACTTCTGTCTTGTCAGGATTCAACCTCAATCTGTTAGCCGCCATCCATCCTCCAACCACCTCCAGACACTCACACGGTAAATTCACCGCCTTCACTGGTTCTGATTTAAAAGAGAGGTAGAGCTGGGTATCATCCGCATACTGATGAACACCCAGCCCAAACCCCCTGATGATCTCTCCCAGCGGCTGCATGTAGATGTTGAAAAGCATGGGGGAGAGGACAGAGCCCTGAGGCACCCCACAAGTGAGAGCCCAGGGGTCTGAACACTCATCCCCCCCACCACTTTCTGAACACGGCCCATGAGAAAGGAGCGGAACCACTGTATGACAGTGCCCCCAGCTCCCAGCCACTCAAGACAGTCCAGAAGGATGTTATGGTCGATGGTATCTGTCAGGGGTTTAGGAGCAGAGGCACGGGCAAGGGAGGAAACAGAGAGCGAAGGGGAGGAGGCAGAAGAAAAGATGAGTGATGACGACGACCCGAGATCTCCTAGTCTTTCCAGTGAATCAGAGGATTCACAGAAAGGAGCACCAGTGGCCAGGGCAAGGGGGGAGTCTAGGGGGGCACCCCAGGAAGATAGAGCCAGAGGGGACTCAGGGGGGAGCAGCTGGAAATCGGGACCAGCGTCACCGCCAGGAAGCAGGGAAGAGGAAGGGAGCCAGGGGGGAAGCGCTGGCAGCTCACCACAGGAGGGAGGGCATGAGTCAGGAGTGGCCACACCTCCATCGGGGAGCGAAGAAACGGTTAAGAGGAAAGTGGAAGGTTGGGCGCGCGCGCCAAGTTCAAATGCAGAGGAAGGCGGCGCAGTAAGCAGCCCCGAAAGGGAACCAGGTCCTAAAGCCCGGCGCAAGGAGGCAGGAGGGTCCGGGTCAGCGTCAGAAGAATCCCGGAAGGAAGAAGCCCCGGGGGGTAGAGGGACCCAGAGGAGGACAGTCAGGCGGAAAAGGTGGAGCAAGGCTAGGATATTAAGTTGGTGCACACGGGGCGGAGACTCAGACGGAGCTTCGCCGACCTAGCTACTAGGCGTAGAGTTGCGAGCAGCAGCGTGAGAATGGAAACTGTAATTCAATAAAGACTTTTACTTAATGATCGCTGGCTAGCGTGATCCTCCGTGAGCTAGGATCTTCAAGCAGCTCTGACAGTAAGCTCCGTCTCCCTCTTGTGGGCATCTACAGCCTCGAGGAGGGGAGAGAAACAGGTGCCTACTAGCGAGCTCACGAACGGCAGACGACATGACGGCTGAGCAGCAGATAGAGGAACTCAGAAACGCAGTGGCACAACTGAACGCCGAGGCTCTCGCATCCAGGAAGAGAGAGGAGGAAGCAGCTGCCGCCTGCAGGGATCTCCAGGTCAGGTTAGACGTGCTGACGAAGCAGACACCCCGGCAGGAGGGAATTGGGTTGGCGAGACGGACAGGCGGGCTGGTCTCTCACTTCGATGGGAACCTGCAACAGTATCCCAACTTTAGAGCCGACGTACTGTGCGCACTGCAACTGCTGCATAAAGACTTTAGAGATGAACAAGAGAGAGTGGGGTTCATCATGTCCCATTTGCATGGGGATGCGAAAGCATGGCTACGCAATTTATGGAGAGATAAGGATCCGGCGCTCCAGAATGCAGATGCCTTTATTAAAGCGATGGATGGGTGTTTTTTATCAAGTATTGACGTGGATCTTGCACGGAAGGAGGTGCATGGGCTGAGACAAGGGAGGGCCAGCGTCAGGCAGTATCATGCCCGCTTTTTCGCCTTGGTCAGTGCCCTGGAATGGGACAGAGATTCGGCTCCTGTAAGAGACCTCTTTTGGGAGGGGCTGCACAACTCGATTAAAGATGAGATTGCGAGGGGGGAGAGACCCCGAACCACCCAGGAGGTCGTTCAGAGGGCACTGGCAGTGGGGGTGAGGCTGGAAGGACGTCCGTGGAGCAGGGACGAAGGGCGTGGAGGGCGCGAACCAGCCGGGGGCCCCTCCTTCCTTCCCAGAGAAGCAGCGCGGGCGCAATCCACGCCTCCGCCAGGAGGAGGAGCCGAACCTATGGAGGTTGGAGGTGCAAGGGCTCAGTCAGCAACCAGAGCCCTAGCACCGGCAGCAGTGAAAGCGAAGCCTCCTAGAGGGAACAGGAAGTGTTACGTCTGTGAGGAGCCAGGGCATATGGCAAAAGAGTGTCCCCAGAGGCCCCACAAGCTCACTGCAGCCTCAGCAATGGTGACTGCAGCAACGCAGCAAGGAGGACCACAGCAGGGAAACGACGCTGTCTGGCTGGAGGAAGAGGCACTGGGGCCCAGCCAGACGTGTTAGTGACGCAGTCCCCAGAGATTTTACAGCCCGTGAACCCCCTCCCGCCCAAACCAGTAGTGAGGCTCACAGCATCTCTCCAGCTGCCCAATGGAATCACCATGGACGTGCCAATCACCATTGACTCAGGCAGCAATGCGGACTTTATAGGGCAGGACTTTGTCGACAGGCACGCTGTGCAGTTGCTGCCGGCCACACTGCCCCTGCAGGTTGTCACGGTGGATGGCAGGGAGCTGCTCGGGGGGCAAGTGGTGAAGCAGACGCCACCAATGGTGATGCGACTTGGGAATCACAGAGAAATCATCAGCTTCAACGTCACTCAACTATCTGACACGCCCATTGTATTGGGCATGAGTTGGCTGGACAAGCACAGCCCAACGATGGCTTGGTACCAGAGGCAGCTGACCTTCGGCTCTTCCTTTTGTGCTGAACACTGCATCGTGCCCAGGCAGGAAGGAGAGGAAGAGGAGTCACAGCTGCTGCTAGGCACGCTGCAAGCGATTCCCCACAAGTACGCTGAATTTTTGGAAGTTTTCTGCGAGAAGGAGGCAGACAGGCTACCCCCTCACAGACCATATGACTGCAAAATTGACCTGCTGCCGGGGGCGGCGCTGCCTAAAGGGAAACTGTATTCCATGTCAGAGGACGAACTGCAAGAACTCAAGGAGTTCATTGATCATAATTTGCAGCGCGGCTTCATCCGGGAGTCCAGGGCAGTGGGGGGCAGTCCCGTATTCTTTGTTAAGAAGCGGGACACGCCCCAAAAGAGACTCGTAGTGGATTACAGGATTTTGAACAGTGTGACTAGGCCATCGGACTTCCCCATGCCCCGAATTGACGACCTCCTCGCAAAGGTACGGAAGGGCAGAGTGTTCACCAAGTTGGACCTGCGGGGGGCGTACAACCTCATTCGCATGCGGGAGGGTGATGAGTGGAAGACAGCCATGTTCACGCCACTGGGGACCTACGAATATAGAGTTATGCCTTTTGGATTGCAAAATGGCTCCCACGTTTTTCAAGCATTTATGCATCACGTGTTGGCGGGACTTCTCTACAAGACGTGCGTCTGTTTCTTAGATGACATCCTGATCTTTTCGGAGTCGCAGCAGGAGCATGACAAACACGTCAAGGAAGTGCTGAGCAGGCTAAAGCAACATAGGCTCTACGCCAAGCTGGAGAAGTGCCAATTTGACGTGCCGGAGGTGGATTTTCTGGGCTACAAGCTGTCTGACAAGGGGCTCGCCATGGACAGCGCCAAGGTTCGAGCGGTGTTGGATTGGAAGAGCCCGCGCAACCGGAAGGAGGTCCAACGGTTTGTCGGCTTTGCGAACTTCTATCGCAAGTTTATCAAGGGCTTCGCGATGCAGACGGCGGCCATCACTGACACGCTTAGCTCCAAGAAAAAGAAGTTCATTTGGACAGAGCAGGCGGAGCAGTCCTTTCAGGCACTCAAGCGTCTCTTCGCGTCGGAAGAGCAGCTGCTTCATGTCAACCCCAGCAAGCCGATGAGGGTGGAGACAGACGCCTCGGACAGAGCCGTGGGGGCGGTCCTGCTGCAGAAAGACCCGCAGGGGGTGTGGCGACCGGGAGCGTTTTACTCCAGGAAGCTCAGCAAGTCCGAGCAGAACTACACCATATGGGACAGGGAGTTGCTGGCCATTCACGCAGCGTTCAAGGCGTGGAGGCACTTTCTGATCGGCGCCAAGCACACGGTGCAGGTTTGCACGGACCACAAGAATCTAGAGCACTGGCGCACGGCACAGTTCCTGAACCAGAGGCAGATACGTTGGGCTGAGTTCTTTGCGAACTTCGACTTCCGAATAGAGTATGTCCCGGGGGACACCAACATCATGGCAGACGCTCTCTCCCGTAAGCCACAGTATCTGGAGGACGCAACACCAGCGGCCGCCATGCACATCTTCGCACCAACAGTGTGGGCGTGCGCCGCGGCGACCGTGGACCTAGAGGCGGTGCGACGAGCGTTGCAGGGGGACTCCTTCGCACAAGCAAAGATGGCAGAGGTGCAAAGGGGCAAGGCAGCGGCCGACGGTTTCCAGCTAAGAGATGGATTGCTCATCCGTAAAGGGGCCGTCTACGTGCCGGGAGACGAACTTCGAGCCAAGGTGCTGCAGCAGCTGCACGACGCGCCCACGGCCGGGCACTTTGGCAAGGAGAAGACGGTGGAATTAGTAGCCAGGGATTTCTGGTGGCCTGGAATGAGAGGGGAGGTCGCAGACTACGTGGCGAGGTGTGACACCTGCCAGAGGGCCAAACCAGTGCACAAACCGCCGGCCGGACTGTTGGAACCGCTGCAAACTCCGGTCGAACCTTGGGAAAGGGTGGCCCTGGACTTTGTCACGGATCTGCCCAGCTCAAGGGGCAAGACGGCAGTGCTGGTGGTGGTGGACCTGTTTTCCAAGATGGCGCATTTCATTCCGTGTGCTAAGGTGGCCACGGCGGAGCAAACCGCCAAACTGTTCATAGACCACGTGTTCAAGGTTCACGGTCTGCCACGGTCTATTCTGTCCGACCGGGGGCGGCAGTTCATCTCGAATTTCTGGCAGAAGCTGATGGGCTTCCTGAACGTCAAGATCAACCTGGCGTCGGCGAGACACCCGCAGACCAACGGGCAAGCGGAACGGGTCAATGCCATCATGCAGCAGTACCTGAGATGTTATGCAAATCAACAGCCTGCGACGTGGGTGGATTACCTGCCGCTTGCCGAGTTCGCCTACAACAACACGAAGCACGTGTCCACGGGGGTCACGCCGTTCTTCGCCAACAACGGGAGGCACCCCAGAACCTTCCCGGGACTGGAAAGAATGGGGGAGGGGGAGCCGCAGACAGCAGATGCGTTCGCGTCGGAGCTGCAGGAAGTCCACGATCAGCTGAGGCGCCACCTGGAGCTGGCCAAGCACGCATACAAGGTACAAGCAGACAAGCACAGAAGGGTTGGAGAAGAGCTCCACGTGGGAGACTGGGTTTGGTTAGCAGCCCACGCAGTGCCGGCCAGGTCGTTGGCCAAGAAGAAACTAGGGCATAAACAACTGGGGCCCTACCAAGTCGAAGAGCAGGTCAACCCGGTAGCTTTCAGACTGGCACTTCCGGAGGGTTCCAGAATGCATCCGGTATTCCACAGATCGGTGCTCACTCCCTACAAGGCACCGCACAGGTTCCAGGAACCCGGAACGGCGCCGAGTCCGGCCAGAGACAGAACAGGGCACGCGGGAGTGGCACAGAAGGAGCGCATCAACGAAGTCACGGAGATTTTGGACTCCAGATGGGGGGAAGAGGGGGTAGAATACTTTCTCGCCAAGGAGGGCACCCCGGCCAGTGCGAACAGCTGGGTGCCGGGCTACGCCTTAGACGAACCTCTGCTCAAAGACGAGTTTCATGCCCTCTTCCCACATAGACCTATGCCAGCAGACTTTTTCGACGACTGGCTTTTCACGCCCACGCTTTCGGCCAGCACGTTCCGGGGGTTCGACTCGGACGAGGAACCGACACGAGACGTCCGTTCCCCGGAGGGGTCACCCTCGGGATCTGCCTCAGAACCCTCGTATTGGTGGGACGATAGGCCAGAGGAGCAGTTCCGCAGAAAGTGGCTGGAATGCTCAGGACGAGCAACGCCGCCAGGAGGAAGTGAGGGAGAGACGGACATGGACATTTTCGGGGACGACCCTGGTTTCGAGCACGGCGGCACAGAGATGGAAGCGGAGGTGACCGTCGTCGACGAGAGCAGGGAGGAAGACCCGGGAGAGTTCAGATGGAGGCCCGCCACGGGAAGCGACCGATATCCGACGTTCGTCACTTTGCAACAGCAGCCCCCAGCTCCAGCACCGGAAGGAGGGGAGGGGGGAATGGGGGGCTTCGAGGGGGGGATGGATGTCAGGGGTTTAGGAGCAGAGGCACGGGCAAGGGAGGAAACAGAGAGCGAAGGGGAGGAGGCAGAAGAAAAGATGAGTGATGACGACGACCCGAGATCTCCTAGTCTTTCCAGTGAATCAGAGGATTCACAGAAAGGAGCACCAGTGGCCAGGGCAAGGGGGGAGTCTAGGGGGGCACCCCAGGAAGATAGAGCCAGAGGGGACTCAGGGGGGAGCAGCTGGAAATCGGGACCAGCGTCACCGCCAGGAAGCAGGGAAGAGGAAGGGAGCCAGGGGGGAAGCGCTGGCAGCTCACCACAGGAGGGGGGGCATGAGTCAGGAGTGGCCACACCTCCATCGGGGAGCGAAGAAACGGTTAAGAGGAAAGTGGAAGGTTGGGCGCGCGCGCCAAGTTCAAATGCAGAGGAAGGCGGCGCAGTAAGCAGCCCCGAAAGGGAACCAGGTCCTAAAGCCCGGCGCAAGGAGGCAGGAGGGTCCGGGTCAGCGTCAGAAGAATCCCGGAAGGAAGAAGCCCCGGGGGGTAGAGGGACCCAGAGGAGGACAGTCAGGCGGAAAAGGTGGAGCAAGGCTAGGATATTAAGTTGGTGCACACGGGGCGGAGACTCAGACGGAGCTTCGCCGACCTAGCTACTAGGCGTAGAGTTGCGAGCAGCAGCGTGAGAATGGAAACTGTAATTCAATAAAGACTTTTACTTAATGATCGCTGGCTAGCGTGATCCTCCGTGAGCTAGGATCTTCAAGCAGCTCTGACAGTATCAAACGCTGCTGAGAGATCCAGCAGAACTAGGAAACAGCTCTCACCTTTGTCCCTAGCCCTCTGGAGATCATCTACCAGTGGGACCAAGGCAGTTTCAGTCCCATGATGAGGCCTGAATCCCGACTGGAAGGGATCCAAATGGTCTGCTTCTTCCAGGCGTGCCTGGAGTTGTTCAGCAACCACTGGCTCAATCACCTTGCACAAGAATGGAAGATTTGAGACTGGGCGATAGTTGGCCATCGTGGCCGCATCTAAAGATGTTTTTTTAAGAAGCGGTTTAATAACCGCCTCTTTCAGCGGGTCTGGGAAGGCTCCCTCATGGAGGGAAGCATTCACCACCCCACGAAGCCCATCGCCCAGCCCTTCCCGGCTAGGTTTTAGAAGCCAGGATGGGCAAGGATCAAGGAGACAGGTGGTTGTCAAGCATCAAGGAGACAGGCAGCCTGTCCACAACCTCGGAGGTAACAGATTGGAATTGATCCCACGCAATTTGACTAGACAGGACTCTAGCACTCTCCCGCCCCGGCCCTGCTCCCACGGTGGAGCGACTTTATCTGCAAAAAACTTTGCAAAATCATTGCAGGAGATCATGTGGCCCGTACTGGGCCCGGATGTAACAGGTGGTTGCGCTAAATTGTGAACCACCTGCTGCTGTTTTCTGCAGATGCAATAGAGGCGGTGAAGAAAGTCTTCTTCGCCGTCGCTACCGCCACTTGGTAGGCTCGACATTGAGCTCTAACCCGTGTCCGGTCAGCTTCAGAATGAGTTATCCGCCACCGGCGCTCTAGCCGTCTCAACGATTGTTTCATTGCCCTCAAATCCATGGAAAACCACGTGGCTGTCCGGGCTCCATGCAATCAGAGATGGAGCTTCAGAGCCAAACAGTCAATAGCCCTGGTTAACTCCACATTCCAGCGGGCCACCAGGGAATCAGCTGAAAGGCCATGCTGGAAACCATTTGGATCCATTAAGTGGCGGGGGCAGACCATCCGAATCGGTCCCACCTCCCTGCAGAGGGGATGGGTCCCGGAGAAGTCCAGTTGCACCAGGAAGTGATCTGGCCATGGCACTTCTTTCGTTTCACTTTTACTTAGTGTCAGATCACCAACATCCATAGAGGTAAACACCAGGTCCAAGGCATGTCCGCGGCTATGGGTTGGGCCAGACTTATTCAGGGATAGCCCCATGGAGGCCATGCTTTCCACGAAGTCCCCAACGGCCCCTGGTAAGTTCGTGTTGGCAGGGATGTTAAAATCCCCTCGGACAAGCAAACTAGGTGTCTACAGGAGCACATCTGCCACGACCTGAAACAGCTCGGGCAGGGAATCCTTGGTGCAGCGGGGAGGTCGGTACACCAAAAGGAATCCTGTATTGCCCCTATTGCCCAACTTCCAGAACATGCATTCAGAGAACTGGGTCTTCCCAATAGGACGCCTGGTGCAAACTAATGACTTCCTAAAAATCACTGCAATCCCCCCTCCCCGCCCACAAGGCCTGGGTTGCTGTGCGTAAGAGAAACCTGGTGGACAAGCAACGGCAAGGACAGGCCCATCTGCTTCATCCAACCAAGTCTCTGTGTGATGGCCTGGGAATCTGATTCAGAGGCTGAACGGGAGGAATCCCAGCCTTCACAGGAGTCCCCGCCTCCAGGGCCAGCTGAGCCAGGGCAGGGCCTTGAATCTGAAGTGCCTGCACCTGTGCCGGATCCTCAGGAGCAGACACCAGATGATTCCACTCTGGCTCCGGAGGTGATTGAGGACCCATTGCCTACAGGTGCGCCTCTCCCAGCCCTGTCAGGGGAAGGTTAGCTTCCCCCTGTGTCCAGTAACCCTCCAGCCTCTCCTGAGCTGCAGAGGCTCAGGGCAGAGAGGCGGAGGGAACTGGGTTCTCTCAGGAGGAGTGCTCGCCTTAAGGCCAGGAGAGGCGGGTCACCTGTGGGCTGGGACCGCCCCTGGCCTCAGAGAAGATAAAGGCCAGTCAGCCCGGTCCCAGGTTGCGGGAGCAACGTCGTTGGAAACCTGTTTCTGCCAGCACCCAGACCTGTTCTTCCAGAGTTCCCAACCTTGCCCGGCTCCTCGCTTTGGACCCCGCTTCGACCTTGGTGGACAGTCCCCAGACCCTCGACCCAGGACCGGACTCTGACCACGCCTCACGGTAACCTCCCCCCGGGACCAGCACACTCTGTTACACGTGCCAGGTCAAGTCCTCCATCCATGATCAAGTCATGGATGGCAGTGGTTTTATGAATCATTGACCTGGCATTGCACAGCAGCACCTTCAGGTCATGTGGGTATCCCTTGCTGATTTTAGTATCCATCCGGTCAGGACCAGACCCGGAGGCAGGGATAGTCCTCAAACAACGACTAAACCTGCCTCCTCTGTAACGACATGGTCTGGTCTTAGCGTAACTCCTCCTCCTACCCGTAATCACTGAGATCGGTTGTCCCAGTGCATATATTGAAATTCATTCAAGGGAATTTGACTGTTAAGTCACTTAACAATGTTATGAAGATTGGATTAAGTTCACTTGTGATATATGTTTGTTTGTTAGTTTAAAATTTTGGAAAATTAATTTAAAAATTTGGGGGGAAAAGAAATATTATGAATGTAATAGAATACCTGGAGGTAAAAATGGGGGGGGGGGCAGCAATGATGTTTATAGAAAAAGCCTTTAACAATGTTTCTTGGGATTTTATGAAAAAAAATCTTGAAGAAATTAATTGTGGATTTAATTTTTTAAAAGGAATACAAGCAATATATTCAGAACAAAGTGCTAAGTTAATAGTAAACCAGGTGATAACAAATGAATGTAAGATACAAAAAGGAACCAGACAAGGATGCCCGTTATCACCGCTGTTGTTTTTTCTGGTCCTGGAAGTACTTGCAAGAAATATAAGAGCAGATAAAGAGATTACAGGGATAAAAACTGGGGGGGGGGGGGAATGAATTTAAATTGAAAGCCTATGCTGATGATTTAGTGATTACGGTGTTGCAAGCATATATAGAGTACCTGTGGCCCACTCAAGTTGTGTCCAAGAATTGACAGACGCAGCAGTGTAGAAAAAGAAGGTTATATTTATTGCTCAAGCAATAATGACCCAGTGGAATCACTTCCAGAGCCTGGGCACCGAAACCCTAGTGCAGTAGGGTTTTATACCTGAGTACATACAGCCTAAAACATGACATAATCGTATATAATCGTACATGGCAGCAAAAAATCAAACCAATGAGCGCACACCCAAGCTTTTCCCCGACCATGTAAAGAATATTCCTTACTTCTGCTTTCCACAGATGATAACGTCAACCTGCCCTTTCCCCCAATTTACAGTAATAAAAGGGGAAAAGAAACCTATCTGACTGTTGTAATGTTGATAACCCTCCCACACACCATCTGCTACCGACTGGAACATTGTGGTTAGCTATCTTTTCCTGTTCCCTCCTCAGCCGCTGAGGAGCTTTGTCTGAGAGGAGGAAAGTGCCAGCACATCAGATTTATGATTTCCTTCAAACACAGTAGCGAGGCAGGGGGGAGAAGTAGGACAGAGGTCATCTTTGGATTTCTAAAATCTAAGCATTTAGCTCTGCAGAAGCCTTTATGATTCAAACATCCTTTGTATACATGGATATATAAAAATCATCATTAAGATATATGGATATGTGAGTATATAAAATCATAAGGGTATAATCCTTCCAGGTAAATTGTTTTCCGCGGTCGGAGATAACCCTCAAGGGGGCGCCATGCAACCTGAAAATGTGCTCTACGAACAAACGTGCCGTCTCTTCCGCTGTCACCGCATGTGAACAGGCTATGAAATGGCACATTTTGGTCAGTAAGTCGACTACTACCATGACCGCTGTTTTCCCTCGTGATTTGGGCAAATCAGTCATAAAATCAATGGACACCACCTCCCAGGGTTTGCTCGGTGTGGGTAAGGGTTCCAGTAAGCCTGCAGGTACCGTCCGCTCCCCTTTTGCCCTTTGGCAGTGGTCGCACCCTCGTACATATTCCCGTACATCCTCCCTCACCCGTGGCCACCAGAATTGTCTGGTGACCAGCATCATCGTTTTGTGCTGTCCAAAGTGCCCCGCTGTGGGGTTGTCGTGTAGTTGTTTGAGTACCCTTACCCTTAGGGCTTCCCCCGGTACATACATGGCCCCTCTATAGTACAACACCCCTTCTTTCTCCTCAAACCCTTCTGGTGCCTCTCTCCCATCTCGTAGCTTCCTGATTTTAGCTCTTGTGAATTCATCATTCCTAGTAAGCCCTGCCAGTTCTCTTTTCCCCACTAGGGTTCCCCCACACACCCATTGGTCCTCAGGTATGATGTGTCATGTCTCCGGCGGCCCCTCTCCTTCGAAGTACTCTGGCTTCCGCGAGAGAGCATCTGCTCTCACGTTTTCCTCCCCGGGCACATACTGGATTTCGAAAGAAAATTTGGAGAACTCCTGCGCCCAGCGAATCTGTCTCTGGTTGAGTACGTGTGCAGTCCTCCAATACTCTAGGTTCTTGTGTTCGGTGCACACCTGGATTCTGTGTTGCGCTCCTATCAGTAGATGACGCCAACGACGAAAGGCAGCGTAGATCGCGAGCAGTTCTCGGTCATACACGGTATAGTTTTGCTCCGACTTGCTCAGCTTCCTCGAGAAAAATGCACACGGTTTCCATTCCTGTTTGCTCCGCCCTGGCTGCAAAAGGACCGCCCCTATGGCTCTGTCTGATGCGTCGGTCTCCAACCTCAGGGGTTTCTCCAAGTCTACGTGTAATAGTTGCTCTTCCGATGCGAACGCCTTTTTCAATCTTTCAAAGGATTGCTGAGCTTCCTCTGTCCGCACGAACTTCTTTTTGCTACTGAGACAGTCCGTGATGGGTGCGGTCAAATGGGCGAAGTTCTTGATGAACTTCCTGTAGAAGTTGCTGAAACCTAGGAACCTTTGTACGTCCTTCCGCGTTTTTGGGGGTTTCCATTCCAACACTGCTTGCACCTTGCTTGGGTCCATCGCTAAGCCCTTGTCAGTTGGGAAACTGCCAGGGAGATAACGTCCATCATGGCCCCCAAGCCGGAGTTCGGAGATTCCATCGGCCTCCCGTAGTCACGCAGATCCAACAGTTAGGGGCACAAAGCCTTTGGAATTCCTAGCCACATTCCTAGGCTGGTGCACCCTCTTTCAGCAGAAACACAGCCAAAAGCTTGCATCACAGAAGAGCATAATTTACAGACTTTATTTAGCGTTTAACAGAACAAAAGAAAACACGTCCATTCTGTCAGCGTGTCTGAGCCGACTGAAAACGAAAGGAATATCAGAACAAAAACATCCTGTGATCAGGACATGCGCAGACTCTGTGACTCACAAAAGCCTGCTCCCTTTTAAGGTGGAACGGAAATATCCTAACATCCTCCCCCTTTCCGTGTACCTGTGGTTCACCCAATTGCAACCTTTGTACATAAACCTTAAGTTGTTCTTTGTTAACAACCTTAGACAACAGATCAGCAGGAATTTCATTTCCTGCCATGTAGGACACCTGAATCAGTCCTTTCTGGATACACTCTCTTGCACGATGTAACTTAATCTGCAAGTACTTGGTTCTCTGCTTGCAACTCTCGGAGTTCAGCAAAGCCAAACAAGATCTATTGTCTTGATACACTTGTACAGGACATTTCACAGACACCCTGATGTCCTTAAACAGTTGCATCAACCATTCACAATCCATGAGTGAAAATGACAGAGCATTGAGTTCTGCTTCACAGGAACTTAGGCTCACTGTTGTCTGCTTCTTGCACAACCAGTCAAACAGGCAGTGGTTGTACATGTAGCATACTCCAGAAGTGCTTGTACCATCCGTGGTGTCACTTCCAAAACTTGCATCTGCAAAGATTTCAAGACCTCCAGTCTTCTGACTGGTGAACCTCAGCCTGTAGTGCATAGTCCCTTTCAAATAGCGGGCTATGCGCTTCAGAGCTTTCCAATCCTGAACCGTAGGATTGTTGGCATGTCTGCTAAGCAGATTACAGCTTACAGCAATGTCAGGTCTTGAACATCTGGCAATGAAATTCAGCTTGCCTAGAATGCATCTGTATAGCGTTGTGTCAGAAAACGCTTCAGCAGTACTGTCTACCTGGTAACCTGTCACCATCGGTGTGTCTGCTGGGTTTGCATCAACCAAATTCAACCTGGTTAACACATCAGCAATTTTCTGTGTTTGGTGTACCAGAAAATTACCTGCTTGGTCCTTCTCCACCTGCAGAGAATGATAGTTGGATACCTCACCAAGATCCTTCATGTCAAAGTGCTCCTTCAGCTGAGCTAGGGTGCTTTGGTAAAAAGCCTGATTCTTCCAAAACATCAGAAGATCATCAACAAAACACAAACAATACAGTTTGTTTTGCCCCTCCTCCTTGACAAACACACATGGATCAGCTTTGCCCTGGTGAAAACCTAGAGAAAGCAGTGTCTCAGTGAGTTTTGTGTTCCAACACCTGGCACTCTGCTTGAGACCATATAAGGATTTCCGCAGTTTACAGACCATTCCCTTCTGTATCTGCATCCCATCAGGTGGAAGCATGTACAGCTCCTCACTCAAAATCCCGTACAAAAAAGCTGTATTAATGTCGTGGTGGGAAACATGCAGTTTCTCCTCCGCAGCGACCTTGAGCATCAGCCGAATGCTCTCATATTTGACTGTGGGTGAGTAGGTCTCGTGGTAATCCTGTCCTGGTACCTGTGAAAAACCTCTGGCAACCAATCTGGCTTTGTGTCTGACTACCTTGCCATTCTGGTCTGTCTTGGCCTTGAAGACCCATTTGCTGCCAACCAGTCTCATTCCTGGGACTACCGGTACCAGTTCCCAAGTTTGGTTCCTGTTCAAGGAATCAACTTCAGCCTTCATGGCATTAAGCCAAGGCTCAGCATCTTTAGAGGTTAACTCCTGAACCTCTTTGAAGCTTGAAGGTTCCCACACCTTCTCTGAGCTACCAAGAACAGCAGTTGCTGTCTTAGCAAACTCATCAGCATACCTCTTTGGAGGTCTGCCTTTGGTCGCCCTTTCAGACCTACGTACTAGACGCAAGTCTTCTGGACTCATCTCCTCTTTCTTAGGAGAAAAGTGACCAATGGTGAACAGTGGTTCTTCCAGTTCATTGTCAGACGCATCAGATGGTCTGACTGAGGCCTTTGCGCTCTGGTAGTCTGCTGTGTCATCACTCTCACTGACATCAGCAGCAGCGCCGCCCACTGAACTGGAATCCGAACTCTGGTCATCATCATCATCCTCATCATCATCCTCATCCTCATCATCATCAGCAGCTTCCTCAGCTTTAGCTCCTTGCTTGACATCACCTTCATCCTCCTCTGGGTAACTCTGGAAAATTCCCACATTTTCCCCCCACTTAGGATTGTACTCAACACTCCTTGTGAACTTAATGGATTTAGAGTCAGTCATCCATACCCTGTATGCACCTTTTTCGTACCCCATGAACAAACCATGTGCCCCACGCTTCCCAAGCTTGTTGGTTTGTTGTGTGCGTACCCACATGTCTGAACCAAAGATTCTCATGTGTTTGGTGTTGGGTTTCTTGCCAAACATCTTCTCATAGGGGGTACAACCAATGGGTGATGACAATCTGCGATTAACGGTATAAACCAAATTCCCCAGAGCCTCCCCCCAAAACTTATCAGGGAGATTGGCATCATGCAACAAGGTTTTGATTCCTTGCAGCAATGTTTGATTTGCTCTCTCCGCAAGCCCATTCATCCATGGCGATCTGGGCGTTGACATGTCATGCTGGATTCCCTTCTCAGTCAGGAAAGCTTCAAACTGCTGAGAAGTAAACTCCCCGCCCCGATCAGTAAATAAACAAGAAATACGTTTACTGTGCACATTCTCCAACCAAGCACAGAATTCCTTAAACTTCGGAAACGCTTGCGATTTCTGTTCGAGCAAATACACATGAATGTACCTGGAAAAGGAATCAATCAGAATCATGAAGTACCTTGCTCCTCCTAAAGAGGGCGCAAGTGGACCAACCAGGTCCGCATGCACTAGCTGGTAGGGTTTGGAAGCCTGCCTGCTAGACTCCTTGCCTTTTGGAGCAACCTTCACCTTGTTCTCTGCACAAGATACACATTTCATGTGAAATTTACAAGGTTTGATGTTCAAACCTTCAACCACCTCTGGCATCTTAGCCAGTGCCTTCCAAGAGAGGTGACAAAATCTTCGATGTGCATCGTGAATGCAACCTGCATGAAGAACTTTGTTAGTTTGTGCAACACAACAAGAATCAGCATTTGACACAACAGCAGTGTCCTCATAAGTTATATGGAACAAACCATCCATAAACTTTGCATGCAAATAGTCCTCTTTGCCTTTACTGATGACACAGACGCTCCTCTTGAAGGAAATCTGAAAACCACGCCCAGTAAGCTGTGGGAGCCTCAACAAGTTGCTTGCAGCTCCTGGAACAAAAAGTACATTACTGATGGTAGTATGCAGACTTGCAAGTTTCACAGTCCCTTCTCCTGCAATCTGCAACGTCCTTCCATCAGCCAGGTGGATCTCACCTTCCTGTGGCTTGAAGGAGATAAAGAGATGCCTGTCCTTGGAAATATGGCGGCTGGCACCTGAGTTGTCCCATTAAACTTTAATTAGTTTAATGCTAATCAAATGTCCAGTGCGCTTCCGATGCCACAATGTCCCATTACAGCAGAGCATTTCGCACAGCGGCTCAAGAAGGGCTGGAGAGTCAGCATCTCTTCAATAAAGGAATCTTGGAGCAAGCGGTTTGGAACTCAAATAAAAGGTTTATTTACACAAAACAAAAAACCCTGGTGAAGAATCACACATTTCAGCAAACACGCCCCAAAAGAAAAGGGAAGGGGAAAAGGAAGGCAAACACATGAGTGAGCTGACTATTTATACAAACTCACATTCCTGGAAGGTTAACGACCTCCAGCTGCTCAGTGATTAGAGCGTCTTGACTAG
The DNA here is from genome assembly GCF_965112155.1 of Podarcis liolepis. Classification (NCBI taxonomy): domain Eukaryota; kingdom Metazoa; phylum Chordata; class Lepidosauria; order Squamata; family Lacertidae; genus Podarcis; species Podarcis liolepis. The sequence goes on from NC_139568.1 coordinate 10,968,906, forward strand.
AGCTTCTTAACCCTTTAATACCAACACCCCCTCTCGCTCGTAACACTGAGCTGTACCAACCTTAATTCAAATTTAAACCTGAACAGAAACATTTATGAGATTGCGGACTCAAAGCTTTTGTAAAACCGTCTGCGAGATTTTCTTGGCTTGGACAATACTTTAGTTCAATTAAACCATGTTTTACACTTTGGCATACATTTTGATAACGGATATCCAAGTGTTTTGTGTGTGCCTTGAATTGACCTGATTTAGCTAGTTTGATACAAGGTTGATTGTCTTCCCACACTCTGATAGGTAGGGAACATTCTCCAAACAATTCTTGTACCAATTGCTTATAAAATTCCAGTTCTCTACATACATCTGATAATGCATTGAACTCAGATTCAGTTGAACTTAAAGCTATAAGTGATTGTTTTCTTGATCTCCAACCAATTAGTGCATTTCCAAATTTTATCGCCATTCCTGACACTGATTTTCTATCTGGTCCAGCATCAGCCCAACTGCTGTCAGCCCAACATTCAAGTTGTGTGCTGCCCTCTGCTGATAGTTTTAAGCGAAACCTTTTGGTAGTTTGGAGATACCTTAAAACTCTTTTTACTCCTTGCCAAGCATGCATTGATGGTTTTTCAGCTTGTCTACACAGCATGTTGACAGCATATGTTATATCGGGCCGAGTCCACTGTGCAATGTGGAGTAGACTGCCTATCGCTGACTGGTAAACCCCGGGATTACAGAACTCTGCCTGTTGCTCAGTTTGAGCATCCTTTGTGTAACTTAACTCCATTGGGGTTTTAACACCAGCACAGTTGTCCATTTTAAACCTTTCCAGCAGCTGCTGGATCTTAGCTTCTTGGCTGAGCCAATAGTTCCCGTTTTCATCTTGCTGAATTTTAACTCCTAGATAAACAGATACATTGCCTAGTGATTTTATCTGAAACCTTTCTCCAAGCTTTGTGGCAAATTGTTGTGCAAGTTTATCGTCCTTTCCACTGTATAATAAATCGTCAACAAATATCAACACTGCTTCTTGTTCACATCCCGAGCCTTTTAGATAAAGACACGCATCTGCTGCGCTCTGTCTGAACCCCATGCTCTCTAGAGCATCGTTTAAGCAGGAATTCCAATTACGGGCGGACTGTTTCAACCCATAAATGGATTTGTGTAGGCGCCAGACCTGGTTTGGCTTGTCTCCTTTTAAACCTGGTGGTGGCGTCATATAGACTTCCTCCTGTAAGTCTGCATTTAAATAAGCCACATTGACATCAAAATGAAACAGCTTATTTCCCTTCTTAGCTGAAGAGGCTAAAAGCATTCTTAACGACTCCGATCTTGAAGTAGGGGCATAAATTTGAGAATAGTGAACTCCTTTGCGCTGCGAAAACCCTTTTGCAACTAGTCGGGCTTTATATTGCAACTCCTCAGTAGTTGTGGGCTTTAAACGATATACCCATCGACAACCTACAGCTTGTTGGCCTTTTGGAAGCTCTGTACTTGTAAACACACCGAGAGACTTCATTGAAGCCATCTCTTTTTCCATTGCTTCCTGCCACTTTGCGGCTTCTGAGCTTGGAAGCTGTTGTACCTCTACATAGCTATCTGGCTCACACTGTGCCATATTTACGTATACACTTGTCACCTTAAACCGCTCTGGCGGCTTGCCCTTTGTGGCACGTTTTGACCTGCGCAATTGCTCCTCTTGTGCCCCCTCTGACTGTTGGCTGTCAGAATCTGTCTCAGACTTTATGTCTGGACGTGCCTCTAGGGATAAAGACCTCCGTTTAGATACCTCCCTTGGGCTTGGTGTTGCAGGCGACCTGCTTCGCTTTTGCTGTCTGCTAGGCCTACTGACTGGCGATGTTGGAACACTCTTAGATTCTGGCTTTTCTACCTTAGGAGAAGAACCTTGTGCCTGGTCAGAATCTGCATCTGGACCATGTGCACCATCCCCTTCTGGCTCATCACCCTCTGGACTTTCTTTCTCAGCATAAATGCCCAAATCATCTCTCAAAATGTCAGGGTTAGCATGCAAGTGAGTCCATCCGGATTGCTCACAAAATTCAGCGCTCCTACTGAGGACCACTCTTGTAGTATCCCCATCTGGGTTCACGAACCTCCAAGATTTGGCATGTGGTTCGTACCCACAAAAGATGAGTTTCCTAGTCCTTGGACCTCCCTTTTTCCTTAACGCTTTTGGGATAAGTACATAGGCTTGAGATCCAAACACCCGAAAGTAATTAACTTTGGGCTTCTTCCCATATAAAGCAAAATATGGCGTAGTATCAATTACCGAATTATATACTCGGTTCAGAACATGAGTAGCCGTCTTCCAGGCTTCCGCCCAGTAACTTTGAGGAAGTTTAGCATCAAACAACATAGAGTTTGCCAACTCTTGCAGAACCCTGTTTTTACGTTCGGCCACACCTCCTTCTTGGGGGGAATAAGGTGTAGACAGACGATGCTTAATTCCCTTTCTCTTAAAGAAATTCTGCAACACAGACCCGGTAAATTCTGACCCTCTGTCTGTTTGAAAAGCAAGTACTCTAGTACCGAATTCAAGTTCTACTGCATGAACCCAATTTTTAACTGTTTCTGCAGTATCTGCTTTTGTTTTGAGAGGAAAAAACCATGTAACCTTTGTTTTGTCATCTGAGAGACACAGTGCATACCTCGAACCTCCCATGCTAGCAACAGGCATTGGGCCACATAGGTCCATATGCACAAGTTGGAATACTTTGTCAGATTTCCTATTTGAACTGGGATAGCTGCATCTATGAACCTTCGCCCTTTTGCATGCAGTACAATCCAAATACTTAGTACACTTTTTCAATTTGCACCCTTCTGATAATTCAGGTTGCCTTTTAACATACTGAAAATTAATATGTCCCAAACGGCGGTGCCATAAATGAACACAAGAATTATGGGTAGGCGAGTTCACACAACCAGCATGAACCTGTTCAACTTCATCTGGACTTGTCTCAAAATAATATAACCCATCTCTGCATTCCACCTGCAAAAGAGATACGTTATTCTTTGAAATAGTGCAAACCCCATTTTCAAACACAGTTTTAAACCCATTTCTATCAAGTTCTGACACAGACAAAATACACCCCTTCATTCCCTTTAGCACGTAGGCATCAATTTCTGTTTGCAAACACTTCAAAAACACTGTGCCTACGGTCTCTAAGGAACGTTTAGTTGAATCTGCCATTGTCACAACTTTAAGGGTTTGCAAATGTCTGCAATTCTGCAAACGGACACTAGATGGCGCCACCAGGTGGTGAGATGCACCACTGTCGATCAACCAGCGTAGATTGCTGCCTTGGCCACGCCCTTGCATCAACGCCATTGCTGAAGCCATGTGCTGTGTGCTGTGGGAGTAGCCACGACCTCCTCCTCTTCTTCGACGTCCCCTGGAACTCCTTGTCTGGTAACTAGGGGTAACGGCCTTGGTGCTGTCTTGACCAGGTTCACGTGTACAATTCCTGATTAAATGGGAAGAGGAACCACAGCGAAAACAGTGTCTAGCTGCAAAAGCATTTACTGTGTTCTCAAACTCAGCATCCCCACTCTTAGGCACAGCATAACTCCCCTTTGAAGACAAACCTCTTTCTCTTTGCCTTTTATCCTGTTCATCAGCAAGTCGAGAAGAAATGTATTCAAGGGTTAATTCAGTTGAAGGCATAGCTTCCAAAGTTAAAGCCAGAGTCTCATAGCTTTTATCAAGAGAAGACAACAATATGTATGACTGCTGCTCCATAGAGAAAGGAATGCCCAGCTGTCTTAGTTGATTAAAGGCAGACACCATTTTGGCAATATGTTCTTTCACACACGCTCCCGGTTGGAGACGTAAATCAAACAAACATCTTGTAGCATGGATCTTGGCCCCCGCAGTGTTTCTGGAATTTAGCCGCTGCAGAACCGTCCAGACCTCATGCGTGTTCTTTAACTCAGAAACATAAGGCATTTGCTCTGGTCCCACTGCCAAAACTAGTAGACCTTGGGCTTTCCTGTCGCGTTTCTGTGAAGCTGCCGCTGCTGCTTTGTCTTCTGCAGACGCGTCTGCAGCTGCCTGTAAAGGCGGTGCTTCAGTACAACTCCACAACTCTCTTGCTTGCAACCAAACCCTTACTCTAGCCTTCCAATCTTGCCAATTTTTCCCATTGAGTCGCGTAAATGGGACAGTAAAACTTTCCTGGGACTCTGCCATCCTCCCTGGGGCTTAGGAACGATACTCACAGACCTGTAGACCGTCTCCCAGCTGCTGAGGTGGCTCCTCGAGGAATAAGACGTCTTCCAGCGAGTACAAACTGCGCAGTGCCTCTTTAAAACTTTTCCTAGGCACGTTGCAGGACTCAAGCTGCTTTGAAGGCTTTCATTGTCGGCAACCGCTTCTGTCTTCGCTCCAGTCCTTGCATAAATCACTCTGAACTGCACTCCTTATCTCCTTCTTGACGTACAAACAGCCATAACCTGTCCCATTAAACTTTAATTAGTTTAATGCTAATCAAATGTCCAGTGCGCTTCCGATGCCACAATGTCCCATTACAGCAGAGCATTTCGCACAGCGGCTCAAGAAGGGCTGGAGAGTCAGCATCTCTTCAATAAAGGAATCTTGGAGCAAGCGGTTTGGAACTCAAATAAAAGGTTTATTTACACAAAACAAAAAACCCTGGTGAAGAATCACACATTTCAGCAAACACGCCCCAAAAGAAAAGGGAAGGGGAAAAGGAAGGCAAACACATGAGTGAGCTGACTATTTATACAAACTCACATTCCTGGAAGGTTAACGACCTCCAGCTGCTCAGTGATTAGAGCGTCTTGACTAGAGCTTCTTAACCCTTTAATACCAACATGAGTCCACAATAAATCTGCCTTTGGCTGTTGGAGCAGTCCTTACAGCAAGCAAACCCTTGTTTTTCATCGGCGTGGGCTTTTGCAGCTTGCCCCCCTGCTGCTCCTGGCCAGCAGACGTGCCTTTAGCCTTTGGTGAAGCTGTGCCAGCAAGCAAAACCTTGCTTTCCACTGGCGTGGGCTTTTGCAGCTTGCCCCCCTGCTTCTGGTCAGCAGACGTGCCTTTAGCCTTTGGTGAAGCTGTGCCAGCAAGCAACGCTTTGTTTTTCCCTGGCGCCGCGGGCTCTTCACCCTCCCTCTGCTCCTGGCCATCTGTAGGCGGCTGTTTACCTTTGCCTTTCCGGCCTCTGCAAAGGCGATGGCCTTGGTTCTCACGAGAACCAGAGCTCTCAGCTGCCGACTCCTTGGCTCCCCCTGGAGGCTGGAATGCTGCCTGGGATGACGTGACGGTCAGCTCCCCCTGCAGCTTGCAACTGGTGCCCTCAGCATCCCTGCATTCATTCGCATTCTGGGAAACAGCTAGGACCTCCGATGCAGTCAAACTCTGGGCTGGGATTATTGGCAAATGAGCTTTTTTCAAAGCAGTCCACATCCCACGTGCAGTGGTGTTGCCAGCCAGCGTCTTAATTTCCTCAAGAGATACGGATAGGACTATTACGTCCATCGCTCTCGAATCAGCTGATCTCCATTTCTCTGTCAGAGGAACTGGGGGGGCTTCATAAACAACATGCCAGACCCCAAACTGACGCAGCAAAGATTCACACCATTTTGCCCAAGTTTCATAATTCTGCCCATCCAACTTAGGGCATTCAGCATTTCCATAAGCTTGGAAAAATTCCATTCCAGCTTTTTATTTGAGCCGTGAGCCCTATGCCTTCAAAGACTCCTTATCTTGGCAGCTCATTAATCACGAACTCTTTGGCTCGGCTCCCAGGCCAATTAAGCCTTGCCGTAGATCAAAGGCTCTTTGCCGAGGTATAACAGAAAAAGCGTCCGTCCCTTTCGCTTTTCCCCCCTTCATACCTCTCAAACGCAGTCTGTTGCAGCTTTACTCTCCTGAAGGTGCCGTGAATCTGGGCCCGAAACCTTGTTGTTGGGAAACTGCCAGGGAGATAACGTCCATCATGGCCCCCAAGCCGGAGTTCGGAGATTCCATCGGCCTCCCGTAGTCACACAGATCCAACAGTTAGGGGCACAAAGCCTTTGGAATTCCTAGCCACATTCCTAGGCTGGTGCACCCTCTTTCAGCAGAAACACAGCCAAAAGCTTGCATCACAGAAGAGCATAATTTACAGACTTTATTTAGCGTTTAACAGAACAAAAGAAAACACGTCCATTCTGTCAGCGTGTCTGAGCCGACTGAAAACGAAAGGAATATCAGAACAAAAACATCCTGTGATCAGGACATGCGCAGACTCTGTGACTCACAAAAGCCTGCTCCCTTTTAAGGTGGAACGGAAATATCCTAACAAACTTGTACCCCAGAAACTCCACTTCTCTGGCATGAAACTGACATTTCTCTAGCTTGACCCATAACTGGTGTTTCTGCAATCGTTGTAGCACTTCCCTAACGTCTTGTACATGTTGCTCCTCGCTTTCCGAATAAATCAATACGTCGTCCAGGAAGGCCACACAGTTCTTGTAAAGCAGTGACCCCAACACGTGGTGCATGAAAGCTTGAAAACAGGCGGAGCCTGACTGTAATCCAAAAGGCATGACTAAATATTCAAAGGCCCCTAGGGGGGTGAACATGGTGGTCTTCCATTCATCCCCCTCCCTCATCCTGATCAAGTTGTAAGCCCCCCTGAGGTCTAGTTTGGTAAAAATCTTTCCCTTCCTCACTCTCGTCAAAATGTCGTCAATTCTGGGCATTGGGAAAGTCACGGGTTCCGACACCAAATTTACGGCCCTGAAGTCCACTACAAGCCTGGGTTTATCCGTGTCTTTTTTGTCCACAAAAAACACCTCCCACTGCTTTCAATTCTCTTATGAATCCTCTCTTTAGGTTCTTGTCAATAAACTCCCGTAACTCCTTCATCTCCCTGTCCGACATGGCATACAGCTTACCAACCGGCAGCTGCGCCCCCGGGAGGAAGTTGATTTGGCAGTCAAAGGGCCTGTGGGGTGGTAGCCTATATGCCTCCTTCTCACTGAAGACCTCCCTCAGATCAGCATATTGTGGCGGCACCTCCCCTTTCCGTTCCACTGCCATTCCTGCCACTCGGGCTACACTCATCCTTGGTGTTTCCCCTCCTAGGCAGTGCTCCAGGCAGTAGGCTGACCCAAAGCTGACTGTCCTCTGATGCCACGCCACCACGGGATCATGTTGTGCTAGCCAGCTCATCCCTAATATTATTGGGGGCCCCGCTAGTGAGGCAACGTGAAAAGCGATCGTCTCTGTGTGCCTAGACACCCTCATGCTCATTGGTGGGGTCTGGTTTGTCACTTCCCCTCCTAGAAGCTCCCTCCCATCAATGGTGGTTACTTGCAAGGGGAAATCCAAAGGTAGCAAGTGAAGCTGGTGCTCTAATGCAAAGTCCTTGCTGAAGAAATTGCAGGAGCTGCCTGAATCCAGCATCCCCTGAACCTTGACTGGGTGCCCATTCGGGAGTTCTAGAACCACCTCAATGGCTATAGCTGCCTTTGGGGAATCTGGTTTGGGCACTTTTACTGGTTGCTGGCCTGGCTGCTGTGCCCGTTGATTGGCAGCCAAGCATTCCCATTTCCCTGCTCCTGTGTCTGTTGCACCTCCTCCTCACCCCCCACGGCTCCCACCATTCCTTGCCAGGCCTTTCTTTGTGGGCAGACTCTGGCAAAATGTCCTGTCCGCTGGCAGAGGAAACATTTCTTGGTCGTCTTTACGTCCTTTCCCTCTCTCTTGTGACTTTCGCTGGAGCTGGAAGCCTCCCGGGCACGCGCACCACCTATTTCCATTGGCTCCGCCGGCGGGGAAGGCTGCCTTGGTATTTTAGGAATGCAGTAGTCATGACAACGCTGCTCTCTGCCTTCCCGCCCTTCCTGAGCCCGCGCTTCCTGCCTCACACCAATCGCAAGTGCAGCTTTGGTCAGCTGGTCCATGGACTGTGGGCGGGGTGCGCGCGAAAGCTTATCCTTGACCGTTGGTGACAACCCCTCCTCAAACAACATTTGTATGGGTTCAGAGTCCAGCTGCCACCCGAGACGGTGAACTATCATTGCAAAACGTGACCAGTAGTCTCTAACTGACTGGTCTCCCTGTTTACAGCTCATCAGTTCCCGTTTTGTCACACTTTCCTCAATATCGCTGGCAAACATTGCGTCCATCGCCTGATAGAATTTCCGTACGTCCTGCATGGCTGCATTCTGCGTCGCCATCAGGGGCCTGATCCATGCCCTAGCCCCATCCTCCAGGTGACCCACGATATAAGCCACTCGCGCTTCATCGTCTGCAAAATCGCTATGCTGCAATTTCAAGGCGTATTCTATTTCTGTTCTAAACGCCCCATAATCTTGAGATCTCCCCCCAAACGTATGCACCAGTCCCGGTACCTTCCTTGCTATGGGGGTTGGCTTGCTCTGGGCATCTTGAGACCGTCGTTCGTCCAGCCTCGCTGTCAAGAGGCTATGTGCTGTTCCAATTCACTGTTTCTCTCCGCCAGTGATTGTCCTCCAGCAGCCCCTTCCGTGGCTCTGACTTCTCCTGTCTCACTCATGATGCCGCCTGCTTGTTGCGCACGAGCAACTTTCGGTGACAGACAGATTGCTGTAAGGGTTAGGAGTTACTCGTGCGTAAACCTTCCCATTTGGAAGCTTGGTTGCATAGGTTAAACCGTCTTGACTGCACAGCCCATCTCAGCGTGGCTGCCTCAGTCGCTAGCAGAATCTGTCTGTGGGCGTTTCTTAAACCTTTGCCAGCATAAAAGCTGCTTGACACCCAATCGTCTCCGCCTCTCATTGCGCGGAAGTCTTCTGCTCAGGGAGGGCGTGGGTAGTGGAGGACCAGTGCTCTCCTCACTGACTTCCAAGGAAGAATCCCGGAGCCCTTCCACCTCCTCTGCCATTTGCTCTCCTGGATCCTTGGTGTTACGCTGATTTCCTTCCCCCTCTATCAAGCTACGTCTCCCCCTTGTGCTGGTACCTTCCCCTGCAGAATCGGAGAGCCTCTCCTTCTCCTGTTGCTCTGATGTCAGTTCCCTGACAATTTCTGTTCTCGAGGTTTTGTTAAACATGTTGAGGAAAGAGGAGGAGGTTAAAGGCATTGTAGTAGGATCCAAGCAATATAAATTAAAAGCCTTTGCTGATGATTCAGTTTTAACTTTACAAGATCCAGAAACCAGTGCAGTAAAAGCACTGGAGCTGATTCAAGAGTTTGGGCAGGTAGCAGGATTTAAATTAAACAAGAGCAAGACCAAAGTTTTAGAAAAAAACTTAGATAACGAGGAAAGAAAAAACCTTTTTGAAAGGACAGGCCTTGTTTCGGTGAAAAAAGTTAAATATTTGGGTGTGAATTTATCGGTAAAGGATCTGAATCTTTACAAAGATAACTATGAAAAATTATGGAATGAAATCAAGAGAGATCTTGAGGTATGGTCAAATTTAAAACTCTCATTGATGGGCCGAATATTGGTGGTTAAGATGAATGTATTGCCGAAGATGTTGTTCTTATTTCAAGTCTTACCAATCATTGATAATGTCAAATGTTTTAAAGAATGGCAGAAGGTATTGTCTAAATTTATCTGGCAGGGGAAAAAACCTAGAATTAAATATAAATTACTTACAGATATAAAAGAAAGAGGGGGTTTTTCCCTGCCAGATTTGAAGATATACTTTGAAGCTGCTGCATTCTGCTGGATCAAGGATTGGATTCAATTAGAGAATGATGATGTGTTAGACTTGGAGGGATTGGATAATCGATTTGGATGGCATGCATATCTATGGTATGACAAGGTAAAGGCCCACAGGGGTTTTAAGAATCATGTAATTAGAAAAGCATTATACAATGTATGGACTAGATACAAAGATCTCTTAGTAATAAAAACATCAAAATGGATTTCACCAATGGAAGCACAGGCCCCAAAAAAGTTAAATATGGAAAACAAATGGTTGAGGTATTCAGATTTGTTGTTAGAGAATCAGGAAGGTTTTAAATTAAAACCATTTGAACAAATTAAAGATAAAGTGAATTGGTTGCAATATTATCAAATTAAAGAATTATATAAGATGGATAAGAGAAATGGTTTTGCAACAGAAAAAACCAAATTGGAAACAGAGTTGTTAGATACTAATGATAAGAATATGTCTAAAATGTACAGTTTGTTGTTGGAGTGACATACAAAGGATGAACAAGTTAAATTGGTTATGATTGATTGGGCAAGGGATGTGGGACATAATATAATGATGGAGGACTGGGAGAGGCTATGGAGGAAAGGGGTTAAGTTCACTGCATGTACGATGTTAAAGGAAAACATTATGAAGATGATGTATAGATGGTACTTGACCCCTGTAAAATTAGCAAAGATTTATCACAAAAGTGATAATCTTTGTTGGAAATGTAAAGAAAAAGAAGGTACTTTTTTCCATATGTGGTGGACTTGTCCCAAGGTGAAAGACTTCTGGGAGAACATTTATAATGAACTGAAAAAAATGTTGAAATATACATTTATTAAGAAACCAGAGGCCTTTGTCCTTGGAATAACAGGTTTAGAATGCCCAAGAAAGATGTTAAATTATTTTTGTATGCCACAACGGCCGCTCGAATATTACTTGCTAAAAATTGGAAAACACAAGAACTACCAACAGTGGAAGATTGGCAAATGAAGATGATGGACTTTTCGGAGCTAGCTGACCTGACTGGAAGAATCCGTGACCAGAAAGAAGAGGAGTTTCAAGAGGACTGGAGGAAATTCAAGGACTATTTGAACAAATATTGTAATATAAAAAAATTAGAAATTACTTGAAAGAAACAAATAGGCCTAGGACAAATTAAGTTATAATTAAATAAATGGGATTCAGAATGTCAAGAAAAGTGAATAAGATGACTATAATTGGAAATTGTTTTAGTTTAATAATGATATTGGAAAGCTGTTACTTTTAAATTACAAGGAAACTCAGAAGGGAGGGATTTGAGGAAGTCAATCAAGATGTTTAAAAAGTTGGATTTGTGAAGAATTAAGTTTGTTATTATTGTCTATTTGTTTATTGTTCTCCCCTTTCCCCCTCCCTTTTTTTTCTTTTTTTCTCTCTCATCTTCTATTTTTCCCTTTCTTTTTTGTATTAATTTGATTTGTGGTTTGTGTTACTATGAAAATTTAATAAATATTTATTTAAAAAAGAAAAAGAAAAAATGTTTAAAATGACATTTGTAAAAAAACCAGAAGCATTTTTGCTAGGGATTGTAGGACAAGACCTGCCAAGAAAAATAAAGAACCTATTTATGTATGCTACAACAGCGGCAAGAGTCTTGTTAGCACAAGGATGGAAGAATGAGGAAACCGCAACGAAAGAACAGTGGCAAGAAAAACTGATGAGCTATGCGGAACTGGCTAAATTGACATATAAACTGCATGACAAGGACAATCGTGACTTCAAGGAAGAATGGGAACTTTTTACAAATTATTTAAAAAGACAACAAAATGACTTGGACTCCTTGGCAGGTTTTGAATAAACATCCATAAATTTATTAGCTGAACACATGACAGATAAGGCAAGGATAGGTATAATTAATAACATGCAGAGAACAATATGTATGAAGAAATTAGAGAGGGGAGCTGAGGGAAGTCCTTGGTGGGGGGGGAGGGGGGAGAGGGGGGGAAAGAATGTAATTGATTATTTCGATTGATAATTTGGTATGTTGAAAGTGTTTAATAAAAATTATTTTTTTTAAAAAAAGAACATTGGCAGGATTATTGTAATAACCTGCAGTTTCATAAGAGTATATATTTAAAGTAGATGAATAAATGAACAAATTAAGTTAATTTGAATATGCAGAAGATATTAAAAATAAATGTAAGGAACTGCAGAAAGAGGGGGAAGGAAGTCAAGTTATGAAATGTTAAAATGACTGTAAAAAAAATTTCAATATTTTTATTGCATTTTCACAATTACATATACATATGCAAATATCTTTTTCCATTCCCATTAGTTATATATACTATAGTCTTACATACATTGCATTTCCATTTTCAAAATACTATAACAGTCACCAAAAAACATTTTCCACCATAAATTTCTTTTTTCCAAGTTGACTCCCCCCCCACCTCCTTACTGCTTCTTCATACTTCATTTTCTCCAAACTGTCTTGTTTTCCACTTTATTTATTGTTGTTAAAAAGAATAGTTCTTCCCTGACTAATTTCTCCCTTTCTGAATTTTATTTTCAGCACCTCTTAATCCCCCCCCCCCTTAGACACCATACTTTCGTAGATATATTTCAGAACAAACCCATTCCTTTTTATACCTTTGGCTCGATTGATCCCTTATTGCCTCTGTCATCCTAGCCAAATCCATACATTCACAAACTTTGTTTTGCCACTCTTTCTTAGTTGGTATTACCTCTCCTTTCCAGTTTGTTGCTATTAATATTCTGGCTGCTGTTGTCGTGTAAAGGAACACCCTTTTTATCTATTGAAATATCTATAATCATAATGCCCAATAAAAAAGCTTCTGTTTTTTTGCTGAATGTTTGCCCAAACATTTTTCTAATTTCTTCATACACCATATCCCAGAATTTTTTTTGATTTTGTGGCAGGTCCACCACATATGGTCAATCACATATGGAATAGTCTAGAGTTCCCTCGCTTTGGTTGCAACTCCAACATGTGCTTGTATTTGTCTTATACTGTATACAGGGGGACAGGAGGACTTCCGGGTTGGCGCGACTGGCTAATGGCGGATTCCCTCCAAGCTCCGGAGGGAATCGGCTTAGCAGGGGGCTGGGTCTTGCTGTGCCGGCGACACGGGGACCCTTAAAAACCACGGGCACGGAGCCCGTGGACATGGTGACTCGGCGGGCACCGTAAGAGCCCTCCCGACTCGTGAAAGAGCCTTTTTAAAGGCTACGGATCGGGTGCCAGGGAGCGGCGTGGTGCTGTGAGTCCTCCGCTTCCCCTGCCGAGCGAAGCCGCATGCCATTCTTCGGTCAGCGCTGACTTCTTCCTACTAAATTTGGACTTAAAAGCAACAACAACCCGTGAGTAATTGGAAAATTGGATTACAATATTTTTGGTCTTGGATTTGGCACGAGCGGGGGAGCCGAAAAAAAAGGAAGTCCGTCTCCCCCCTATTGTAAACAGTGCAAAGCAAGGACTTGTTAACTAAAGTTGCGGGAAGAATTGGATAAGGATACTAATTCCACGGATTTAAAACAACTAAGCTAATGTGCTGGAGGACTAGAGTTTACTTTGTTTGAAATTAAGTACCATTTTTCTCAAGCCCGGGAGCAACCCGTGTTAAGAGCCTGCTGAGGATATACAGGAACCTTTGACAGCTGTCAAACTAGCTGTCAAAGCTGGAAAAATTGAAAACTGAAACTCTAACCGATTAAATTGCTACAAAATATTGAAAACAAAGAAAGATTGTTACAAACAAATTTGACTTTTGGATCGGAAGGGAAAGGAACACTAAGTAACCAGAATCCCTCTAGAGGGGATTCTTGGACATTACAAGAATGGAACTAAAAAAGGGAATACAGGAAATACGTGCTGGCTTGGAGAAGCTGACTTCTCTCGTGGGAAAGTTGTTAGAGATGAATGAGAAAGGCCTTGTTTTGTCTACGAGCCCTTCAAACCCGAAGTTATCTGAAAATATACCAACTGAATTGGAAAGGGACTCGTTGTTCAAAACACAGGCAGCTGGACAAGAAAAAGAACCAAAGATTGAGGAGGAAAAGACATCTGCCAAGCAAGAGGAGCTGAAAGAAGGGATGGCTGAGACATCACAGAAGAGAAAAGAGAGATGGAGATCTGCTAAGAAGAAACTCAAATTGACCAAGGTCAAAGTTGGACTATTTGGGACATATAGATTTATGAAACAGCGTTGGAGCACCATCTTTAAACAAGTAGGTCTTGTTGGAAGAATCATGGTCAGCATTGAGAAAATACTTCTTCGATCCTGGGAGTTAAGTATGAGAGACTTTCGAAGAAATTGGCTGAAAGGGACTGTGAGAGATTTGCGTGCCTCGGACGTAAGATAACCAGGCTAAAAAGATGGACTAAATGTATTTTGGTTAAGGATTGAAACCGGGGAGAGAAGGGTGGGATTTAACAGTCCGAAGGGGGTCTGTATTTTTTTTTCTTTTGTGCTTTTGCAGTATAAAAATTATAGGTTTTTTATTGTTATAAGAATGGGGAATTCGTGGAGGGGAAATAGTGGCAGCCTTAGGAAAGGTATCTTTTTTAGTTTTACGCTTACATTTTTGTTTTTTTCTCTATATATAGGGTTAAGGTATATATCTTAATAAAATGCTAAGTTATAACAATGAACTAAAGTTTAATTTTACTATAAAAACTATTTTAATTAAATTAGGGTTAAGTGATTTTAATAAACTATGTTTCAGGATATTAAGGGGAAAACTTGCTTGAATAAATAATTGGAGTTGGAAAACAATAAGGGGAGACGTGGGGAAGCTCTGAAAAGAAGTTACTGAAAATGAGTGTTAAAAGGTGGAAATTTTCTTTGCTGTTTTTTGTTGTTGTTTTTCTTTTTCTTTTTTTCTGGATTTCCTACTTTTTTCTTATCTCTCTATTTCTCTTTTCTGCTCTGTTATTTGCAACCTTTTGAAAATTTAATAAAGATTATTATAAAAAAATATAAAAAATATATACAGGGGGACAGGAGGCAGGCGGGTGTGGAGGACTTCCTGCTCCTGAATGGGGTAACTGTGACCCTGAAGGACCAGGTGCGCAGCCTGGGAGTCATTTTGGACTCGCAGCTGTCCATGGAGGCGCAGGTCAATTCTGTGTCTAGGGCAGCTGTTTACCAGCTCCATCTGGTACGCAGGCTGAGACCCTATCTGTCCACGGACTGTCTCGTCAGAGTGGTGCATGCTCTGGTTATCTCTTGCTTGGACTACTACAATGCGCTCTATGTGGGGTTACCTTTGAAGGTGACCTGGAAACTACAACTAATCCAGAATGCAGCAGCTAGACTGGTGACTAGGAGCGGCCGCCGAGACCACATAATACCGGTCTTGAAAGACCTACATTGGCTCCCAGTACGTTTCCGAGCACAATTCAAAGTGTTGGTGCTGACCTTTAAAGTCCTAAACGGCCTCAGTCCAGTATACCTGAGCGTCTCCACCCCCATCGTTCTGCCCGGACACTGAGGTCCAGCGCCGAGGGCCTTCTGGTGGTTCCCTCACTGCGAGAAGCTAGGTTACAGGGAACCAGGCAGAGGGTCTTCTCAGTAGCAGCACCCGCGCTGTGGAACACCCACCCACCAGATGTCAAAGAAAACAACAACTACCAGACTTTTAGAAGACATCTGAAGGCAGCCCTGTTTAGGGAAGCTTTTAATGTTTGATGGATTGCTGTATTTTAATATTTTGTTGAAAGCCACCCAGAGTGGCTGGGGAAACCCAGCCAGATGGGCAGGGTATAAACGATAAATTAATTATTATCATCATTATTATAATTTTTTGCCAACTTACTAGGTGTCACATACTCATTTTTTTAAAAAAAAATTTCCTTTAATGAATAGTGTGCTGTAAATTTTAAATCCTTTTTCCATAGTGTTTCCCAGTCTTCCATTTGAATAGGGTGTCCAAAATACTGTTCCCATTTGATCATTACCTCCTTTACCTCTTCATCCTTTAATTTCCAATCAAATAACATTCTATAACTTTTGGATAGAATTTTCTTATTATTTAATATTAATTCTTTATCTAATTTTGATACTTCTTTCTCAAATCCATTTTTTAAATCTATCTTAAAGACATCATAAACCTAATAATTTTGCTGCCAGTGCAATCCATAGTGTTTAATTTCTTTTAAAAAAATATTTTCAGTTGGTTATTTTCTTCTTCTAGGATATCCTTATATGTTGCCAAATTATTTTTCATATTTTTTTTCTTTTTTATTGCAAAGGCCTCTATAGATGACAACCACACAGCTCTTAGAGTCAGGTGTAGCCGCCTAGGACACCTAACAGACCCCATTAAAACCTGCTTGGGCTAGTCTGCATGCAAATTCAGAAGTTGTTTTGTCTTCAGATAATACAGATAAATTTGTGAATTCTGATAAGGAAAAGCCACAAATTTAAAAAAAAATTATGATAGAGACAGTGATGAGGAATCTGGGGATGAGGGTCCCAGTACACAATCTCTTAAAGCTGAGCCAATTTCTCCTGAGCAAGATGAAGCAGAGGGGGGCGATAGGTCAGAGGGGGAAAGTGTTCAGGTTAGAAGATCACAGAGGAACAATAAGGGGGTTCCACCAGAAAGGTTCACTGTACAAGAAGTTTTCAATGTGAAATATGAACCTCATGATTATGAGGAAGTTTTAAAGTTACCACGCCAGGATATGGTAATGTGGAAAAGTGCAATGAAAGAAGAAATGAAATCTTTGACAAAACATAATGTGTTTACCGTTGAGCCATTGCCAGAAGGAAAAAAGGCAGTGGGCTGTAGATGGGTGTATCAAATAAAAAACTTAGCCGATGGTACTACTAAATACAAAGCAAGGCTAGTAGCACAAGGCTTTACCCAAAGAAAAGGTGAAAGTTTTGATGAAACCTTTTCACCAACTGAAAGGAGCAAGAGTGTGCGTTTGTTGCTAGCTATTGCAGCACAACATGGGTTTAAAGTAAATCATTTTGATATTGAAACTGCATATCTTAACTCAAATCTCCAAGAAGAAATATTTGACCTGGTTTTGAGGTGAACAGGGTTCTGTATACAGACTGCATAAAGCAATCTATGGGCTTAAACAATCTGCCAGGAATTGGAACGAATGTCTCGACAATGCTTTAAAAAATCTTGGTTTTAAAAGAAGCATAGCTGTTAACTGTATGTACATCAAAGGAACTGGAGATAAACATGAGTTATTGAAGGAATGGGTTTCTGTGTAGCAAGTTTAAAACTGACTCAACCCCCCCCTTTTGTTCTTTCAAAGGAGAGCACTTTAAAATGCGTAAAACTTGAACTGTTGAGCAAAACCATAATAAGGACACAACTGCATAAACAGTTCTGTCCTTTATCAGGACAGGCAAGGGATGGCCTTTGCTCCCCAGGGGAACAACGAAAACACGTCAGAACTTTATCTTATGTGCTGACCGCAAGATACGCACAAGACCAATGTCCGGGAAAAACACCAAAAGCGTGTTCCCGGAGATTATGACGTCTTCCCAGATAAGAGTAGGAAGAGGAAGATCCTTTTATGGTCAGACGTACAGGAAGGAAGATCCTTTTATGGTTGAGAGTACCAGAGCAGGAACATACGTGATGTCAACCTGCGTATACAAGTTGACGTGGCTGGGGAAGGGGGAGAGGATGCCTGGAGGGTATATAAACTGCATGAAACCTGTCATTTCTTTGTACTTACTGTGGACTCACCACGCAGGTGCCTTCTGCTATCCGGAGAGCAGAATAAATTCTTTATTTGAAGCAACCGCGGTGTCATTTTGACTTCCTTCCTCCTGTCCCGGAGCAACGCAGACCCAATCAGTGAACTCCAATAAGGCTACATTTCCTATACTGCTAAGCTTCAGGCTTTTTCACAAATGTTAAATGGAACATTTTATTCAGCTCATTGTATATCATTTCCCAAAACATTTTTGATTTCATTACAATCCCACCACATATGGTAAAAAGTCCCCTCCTTTTCTTTACACTTTCAACACACATTTGAACTGGTTTTGTACATTCTACCTAGCTGCACTGGTGTTGTATACCATCTATACATCATCTTCATATAATTTTCTTTCAACAGAGAACAATCTGTAAATTTTAAGTCAATTTTCCATAACCTTTCCCAATCTTCCAACATAATATTGTGACCTATATCTTGTGCCCATTTAATCATAACTGATTTCACCTCTTCGTCTTTCGTCTCCCATTCTAGCAGTATGTTATATGCACCCTTCAATAATTTAACTTTCCCTTCTATCACTTTCCTTTGAAACCTGGATATTGTGTAACTGAATCCTTTCTTACTGTCTTCTTTGTAAGTTTCATATAGTTGTCGATAGTGCAACCAACTCTAAAAATGATCTTTTATCTCATCATAGTCTCTTAATTTCCATTTTCCATCTTGATCCTTGATCCTTCAGCATATGTAAGCCATTTTTCTTTCTTTCCAAGTGGTTTGAGCAGTAATGCTTCATGAAGTGAAAGCCACCAAGGAGTCTTTTGTTCTAGCAAGTCTTTGTATCTCTCCCATACTATCATTAATGATTTCCTAATTATATGGTTGTAGAAACTTCTGTGTACCTTTCCTTTTCCATACCATAGATATGCATGCCAGCCAAATCTGTTATCATGTCCTTCCAGTTCTAATGCTTCTTGCTTTTCCAACCTCATCCAGTCCCTGATCCATACCAAACAGGCAGTTTCATAATACAATTTAAAATCTGGGAGGGCAAACCCACCTCTATCTTTTACATCTGTAAGTATTTTATATTTTTCCTTGGCCGTTTGCCTCCCCCCCCCCCCGATGAATTTTGAAATCTCTTTCTGCCACTTTTTAAAACATTCATCTTTCAGGATGACTGGTATTGATTGAAAAAGAAATAGCATTTTTGGCAACACATTCATTTTAATCGTTGCTATTTTGCCTAACAGTGAGAGATTCATTCTGCTCCATTTTTCTTAATTTCTTTTTACCTCAAGCCAGATTTTTTCATAATTATTTTTAAATAGGTTTATGTTTCTTGATGTTAACCAAATCCCTAGATACTTAACCTTTTTACGGACTTCAATCTCAATATTTTGTTCTAGCTCCGTTTTCCCCCCTTCTTCAATTTTTTGACTAATAATTTAGTTTTATTCCTATTTAACTTAAATCCTGCCACTTCCCCAAATTTCTGAATCTTTTCTATTACTTTGGGGAGTGAGGTTTTGGGCTCTTCCACTGTTATCACTAAATCATCTGCATATGCTTTTAATTTAAACTCACTTTTCCCAGTTTTTACAGCTGTAATCTCTTTGTCTGCTTTTATATTTCTGGCAAATACTTCCAGTACCAGGATGAACAATAATGGCGATAATGGGCATCCTTGTCTAGTTCCTTTTTGAATCTTACTGTCATACGTTATCACCTGGTTTATAATTAATTTTGCTTTTTGTTCTGAATAAATTGCTGCTATTCCTTTTAGAAATTTAGAGCCACATTTAATTTGTTCTAGCAACTTTGTCATGAATTTCCAAGAAACATTGTCAAAGGCTTTTTCAGCATCTATGAACATCATTGCCACTTTCTTTTCATTTTTAGCCTCCAGGTATTCTATTATAGTCAGTATATTTCTTATATTCTCCTTCATTTGTCTACCTGGTAAAAACCCTGCTTGATCTTGGTGTATATGTTGGGATTTTTATACCTCACCAGCTGCGAAGAGCAGCACATTGTTGACATCATGTGATGTCTCTGAGCATGAGACAGGAAGTCTCTGCTTGTTCTCATGTAACCGGAGAGTTATTTTCGCTTCTGAGTTGAGTGTGTGCCGAGTCGTAGACCTCTGTGCTTGCTGCTCAGGAGAGCAGACATGCTTGTAAGTGCTGCGTGTACAGTCTGTAAATAAAGTAGTGAGTAGACTACTGACTGTCTCTTTCTTCTGTGATGGGATACCAGAAGACGAGTGTGCGCCTCTCAGGATGGAGGGGTTGCTTATTACCGGTCTCTCTGGACTGAGGGCAATTTCCAGCCAGAGGGTGACCACCGGAGAGAAGCCTCGGTGTCTTGGGAAGTTGGCACTCTTCCCGGGGCGTTTTTCCAGCAAATGGTAGCAGAGGATGGTTGCCGATGGTTCCTGTTCAGATGGTTGCCAGATGGTTCCTGATCGATGGTTGCCAGATGGATGCGGATCGATGGTGAAAGGGTTCGACTGCATGGTGCCGGTTCATCGGATCTCTGCTGTTCTGCTGTTAAGCTGTTGCTTTGAGATGAAGCACTGCGTGTTCCTTGTTCCGGGGGAGTCTTGGATCAGCCTGGGAGAGCTGCATTCCTGCCGGACAAAGACGGAAACTTTGATTGCTTGCCGCTTGGAACTGTGAGTAATCAGTTTTGATTTATTGAGGCTGTTAAACCTCAAAGAAATAAGCAGTTCTTAATTGCCCACAGACTACTTGAAGATTTACAGCTTGCTACCTAGAAGGAGCTGAGAGCTGTTAATTGGAGCCAAGATGGATTCCAAGCATGGGGTTGGGATGATGATGTACCCTCCTCTTACAGACTCTAATTATGCCGGTTGGAGTTTGAAAATGAAAGCTATGCTTGAGCGTCAGAGAATATTTGATGTTATTCGAAACACCATTCCTGCAGTGCCATACAGGCTATGGAATGATCGCGATACGCAAGCAAAAGCTGCAATAATTCTGTGTGTCTCAGATGAACAATTGATCCACGTTCAGGATCAGCCCCACACGCGTGATATGTGGGAGGCATTGCATCGCATTCATATGTGAGAAGCAGTCGGGATGACTTTGTTACACTTTCAGCAGCTCACAAATATGAGGCTGAAGGAAGGAGCGGATCTTCAGACTCACCTCATGAGGATGAAATTCCTGTGTAATGAGCTGGCGCAGAGGAATTTTCCACTGGAAGAGTCAGTGTTTTGTTTCATGTTGATCAATAGTCTGGATCAGAGATTTGGGACTGTTGCTTCACAGCTGGGCACGTTGCCTGCAGCAGATCTGACTGTGCCACGTATTTGTGCCGCTCTCTTGAATGAGAACGATTGATTGGCTGTGATTGCCACATCTCAGGGGGAGAGTGGAGCTTCGATAGCTACCCCCACAGTTGCTCAAGAAGAGCAGGCAGTTGCTTTAAACGTCATTCGTTGTCACAATTGTGGTCTTGTTGGCCATCTACAGAAAATTGTAAAAAGAGCCGTGTTTCCAAAGCAGCCAAGGGGAGCTCAAGGAAAGAAGAGGCAAGTATCAGATCACATGCTAAGCCTCAGGCAAAGCCTGCTATAGCTTTGTTTTCGCCAAAGTCTTCAGCGTCAACCTGGAATGTGTTTGTGATAGACACAGGTGCTACCGTGCATCTCACAGGGCGGAAAGGGTTATTTTCCACTTTTGAGGATCGACGTTTCACCGTGAAGCAAGCGGACGGTCATGAGTTAGAAGCCACTGGATTTGGAACAGTGTTTCTTCAAAGTCTCAATGTCACCATTAACAATGTTTATTATGTTTCAGGCTTGAAGTTCAACCTGTTGAGTGTGTCACAATTGACTGAGCAAGGATTGGTGATATCCTGCAACAAGAAGAGGTGTGAAATCTCCAGAGACAGAAAGCCACTTCTTTCTGCTACAAAAGAAGATGGACTATATTTGCTTTCTTTTGATAGTACTGATTGTAAAGGCTGTAATGCTACTAATGTGTCTTATTTTACAGGTACCACAGGCAACAAGAAGCCTGCAAAAGTCACCAGAGTTTTTCAGCGGGTGTATGCTGATGTAATTGGTCCTCTACCGCTCTCTAGAGGCAAAGCAAAGTACTATCTATTAATGATTTATTGTTTTTCTCAATATGTCTGGGTGTACATGTTGCAGAAGCCTCAAAAAGCCTTAGCAAAGTTCAAAGAATTTTATGAAAAGGTGAAATTTGTTCATGATGCTAATATTGAAAGTCTTTTCACTGATGAAAGGCAGGTTTTTGTTTCACAGGATTTTCAAGATTTCCTAGATAAACAGGAGATTGAGCACGAAGTTGCTGTCTCTGAAGCTTAATGGAACAAAAGTGTGTGTGTCAAGGTGAACACAGAGTTGCAACAAGGCATGAAATCACAACTGCTAAGTGCAGATCTGCCTCAAAAGTTTTGGGCTGAGTCGCTGAATGCTTTTTCTTACACTTGAGTGAGTAAGGTTTCAGCAGGTATGGAAAGTTCTTCATTTGAGAGACTGTTCCAGAGAAAACCTTCTGTTAGACACTTAAAGGTTTTTGGATCTCATGTGCATGTAGAAACACCACAAGGAGTCAAAGGTGCACAGGGCATTTTCGTGGGTTATGAGAAAGGTTTATACAGAGTAGTATTGCCTGAAACTGACTCAGTGATTCTTACAAGGTTTGTATAATGCACTGGACGCCAGGAGAGAGAGGTTCTCCACAGTTTTCCCACTGAAATCAATACAGATTTGAATTCTGATATAGAGAGTGACAGTGAAAGCACCACTGAGGGTTCTGGTACAAATGACAGAGTCATTGAGAAATGTACACATACAATGTCCAGGCCATCACAAGTAAAGGCTGAACTGGAATTGTCAGAGCCACTATTTACTGTTGCATGTATAGCTGTAGTTAACAACTCAAGCCAGGTTCAAGGTTTGTCCAAGACAGAGACAAAGCCACACCTGAAAGTTGCAAAACGCGACACAATTCTCCCAAACCAAGGTAGAGCAGAAGCTCTAGTCCCTTGGAAAACAGGTAACCAGAGGTTTCAGCTGGTGGAACCAGTTGCAGGTAGTTCCAAAGATGGAGCTGGTACAACAGGGGTTTGCTATGTGTATAACAACTGTTTGTTTTTCTCTCTTGATGCTGCACTTGTTTTCGCAGCTAGTGTTACCTAAAAATGGGGGAGCATGTTGGGATTTTTATATCTCACCAGCTGCGAATAGCAGCACATTGTTGACATCATGTGATGTCTCTGAGCATGAGACAGGAAGTCTCTGCTTGTTCTCATGTAACCGGAGAGTTACTTTCGCTTCTCAGTTGAAGTGTGTGTCGAGTCGTAGACCTCTGTGCTTGCTGCTCAGGAGAGCAGACATGCTTGTAAGTGCTGCGTGTACAGTCTGTAAATAAAGTAGTGAGTAGACTACTGACTGTCTCTTTCTTCTGTGATGGGATACCAGAAGACGAGTGTGCTACTCTCAGGACGGAGGGGTCGCTTATTACCGGTCTCTCTGGACTGAGGGCAATTTCCAGCCAGAGGGTGACCACCAGAGAGAAGCCTCGGTGTCTTGGGAAGTTGGCACCCTTCCCGGGGGCATTTTTCCAACAGTATATACCCATTTAGTATTTTTTGTTATCTATTGGCTAATATGTTTGCAAACAATTTATAAGCATTATTTAACAAAGAAATAGGCCTGTAATTTTTGATTTGCAGCAAATCTGCATCTTGTTTTGGAATTACTGTAATATAGGCCTCTTTTCATGTTTCTGGGATTTCACCTGTATTCAGTATTTCATTCATGACATCTTTCAATGGGTTCACTAATTGTTCACTTAATTTTTTATAGTATTTTGCCGTAAGACCATCCGAGCCTGGTGACTTGCCGTTTTTAGAACCTTTTATTGCCTCTAGCAATTCTTGCACTGTTATCTGGGTGTTAAGAATGTTCCTTTGTTCCTCTTTTATGTGTGGCATATTACTACTTCTGATGTACTCTTCTATCTTGAATGTTTTTTCTTTCCCTTGTCTACACAGCTCTGATAAATATTTAACAAACCTTTCTCTTATTTCCTTCAACTTATCTGTGATCTTTCCATTTAAGTTGATTTTTTTAAAAGATGTTTTTTATTTTCAATGCAGAATCATAACAAAAATTACAAACATTGAATCCAAAATAATGCTATACAAGCAAAAATCCCCGGAACATATATATATATATATAAAAAAAAAAAAACAGAAAAGGAAAAGGGGGGAAAAAAGGAAACAAAACTAAACTAAACAAAAACGAAAAAGCACACATCTACAGAAAAAAACCATATCATTACATACATAAACACAAATTGACTTCTTTCCTTTGTTCTGAGACCTCAAAAAAATTACTCTTACTGTATTGTTGTGTCTAATTAGATTACTTCCACCTTGGTACTTTTTATTTTTTTTACACCATTTTTCTTTTTCTTTAACCCTGTAAAACATCATTCATTACATACCAATATACTAACTCCAGAACAATGTTTTTTCATATACTCTTTAGCACAACCCCATTCTTTTAATAATTTCTGGTCCGATTGTCCCCTTATGTAAGCTGTGAGTCTTGCCAGATTTATGTATTCACATAATTTAAATTGCCAATCTTTCACTGATGGAATTTTTCTGCCTTTCCAGTTTTTAGCTATATGCATCCTGGCAGCTGTTGTTGCATAAAGGAATACTTTCCTTTGATTTTCGGGGATATCATTTGTAATTAAACCTAAAAGGAATGCCTCCGGTTTTTTACTAAAAGATAATTTAAACATCTTTTTGAGTTCTTCATAGATTTCATTCCAGAATTGTTTAATAGGTCGGCATTCCCACCACATGTGAAACATTGTTCCTATTTCTTTTTTACATCTCCAACAGGTATTCAATTTTAATTTGTAAATTTTTGCCAATTTTACCGGAGTTAAGTACCATTGGTACACCATTTTCATAAAGTTTTCTCTTATTGTATAACATGCTGTGAATTTAATATCATATTTCCATAATTTCTCCCATTGGTCCAGCCGAATTACATATCCTATATCACGTGCCCATTTAATCATGACTTCTTTTACTTCTTCATCCTTTAATTCCCATTCTAATAGTAAATTATACATTTTGGATATAATTTTTTTTGAGTTTTGTAGTAATACTTTTTGTAATTTTGATTCTTCTTTTTCAAATCCTATTACTTTATCCTGGTTGAATATTTGTGCAATTTGGTGATATTGTAACCATGTGGTACAGTATTGGGTCACCTCATTGTATGGTCTTAGCTTTAATTGGCCCTGTTCTTCCTTTAGGAGCTGCTGGTATGTTGCCATTCTTCCTATAGTATTTATCTTTTTAACCGATATTACTTCTAGCGGTGAGACCCACCATGGGGTTTTTGGTTCTAACAACCTTCTATGTCTCAACCAGACCTTGTATAATGCATTTCTAATTACGTGGCTTAGAAATTCTTTATGAACTGCCACTTTGTTATAAATTAGATAGGCATGCCAACCATATCTGTTGTTCCATCCCTCCAAATCCAAAATGTCAGTGTTATCCAATTTGATCCAATCCTTAATCCAAGTAAAGCATGCTGCATCGTAATATAATCTCAGGTCTGGGAGTCCAAAACCTCCCCGCTCTTTTATGTCGGTTAATAATTTATGTTTGATCCGTGGCTTTTTGCCTTGCCATATAAACTTTGTTAGGTCCGTTTTCCATTTTTTAAAACAATCATCTTTACCTATTATGGGAATCATTTGAAAAAGGAACAGAAGTTTTGGTAAGATATTCATTTTAATAGCCGGAATTCTACCCCAGAGTGTTAATTTCAATCTTGTCCAAGTTTCCATTTCTCTTTTTGTTTCTTCCCAAATTTTTTTATAATTATCTTCAAACAAATTTATATTTTTCATTGTTATTTGTATACCTAAATATTTCACATTTTTTTTACAATTTGTAATCCGAATTTTTCTACCAGTTCCTTTTTCTCTTGATCTCCCATGTTTTTTACCATTAATTTCGTTTTTTCTTTATTCAAAGCAAAACCTGATACCCTTCCAAAGTTTCCCATTTTTTCTAGAGCCTTTGCTAAGCTTTCCTTTGGGTTTTCCACCATTAAAACTAAATCATCTGCAAATGCCCTTATTTTGTATATTTTCTCTCCTAGGGATATTCCATTTATTTCTTGATCCAATCTGATTTCTTGATTTAATATTTCCAAAACCAAAATGAATAATAAAGGTGAAAGTGGGCACCCTTGTCTGGTGCCCTTCTGTATTTTAAAACAATCAGTTGCATCATTATTTATTATTATATTTGCTTCTTGCTGTTCATAAGTTGCTTTTAGCCCTCTTGTAATTTGGTCTCCCATGTCCATCTGGTCTAATAATATTTTTAGAAATTTCAAATGCCTTTTCCGCGTCCACAAAAACAAAGGCTACCTTCTTGCTTGGTTTCATGTCTAAATACTCGATCATATCAATCACTGTTCTTATATTATCACTCATTTTCCTGCCCGGCAAGAACCCTGCCTGCTCTTTATTTATACAATCCTGCAAAACTGTCTTTAATCTTGTTGCCAATATTTGTGCATAAATCTTGTAATCATTATTTAATAATGATATTGGTCTATAATTGGTTATAAACTCTTTATTTCGTCCTTGTTTTGGGATTACTACTATGTGCGCCTGTTTCCAGGTGTTGGGAATCTTCCCGTCTTCTAATATTCTATTTAAGAGTGTCTTCATAGGTGATAATAGTGGTTCCTCTAATTTTTTGTAATGTATTGCGGTAAGACCATCTGGGCCTGGGGATTTTCCCAGTTTCATCTTAATTATCGCTTGATGAAGCTCTGTCGTGGTTATTGGGGAGTTTAGCTCTTAAATCTTTTCTTTCTTAATTTTAGGTATATCCTTTCCACATAAATACTCTTTTATTTCAACCTCTGTCTCATTTCCTGCTTTATATAGCTTATTATAATATTTTGTAAAACACTTTTTAATTTCCTCAGGGTAATCTAAAGTTCTCCCCTCTTCCACTATTTTATCTCATGCATAATTTTTATTAATTTACATAGTACAAAATACAAAATACAGAAATTCAATTCTCATTTTCACAGGTTTTTTGATATAACTTCCTTCAACCTTTCCACAAATCACCCGTAATAATTTTTTATGAGGGTTCGCATTTCCTATTTTGTATTGCCATTGATCATCACAGTTCTTCCGTTTCTCTTTAGACAATACCCTTTTCTTTTTACAGAGCTCCTTTAAAGCCCACTAGTGTTATCTGACCATCACTTAGGTTTTCCAGATATTTCGTAAAATTTTCCCAATCCTTAATGAACCTCTGGTCTTTTGAATATCTAATTTTCCCTGCCATCTTATCCATCTCCGCATAATCTAACAGTTTTGCTCTCCATTCCTCAATTGTCGGCAAGCCCTCTGATTTCCAATTTTGAGCTAGTAAGACTCTTGCTGCCGTTGTTGCATACTGGAACATCTTGTGATCTTTCTTCTTTATCTCCCTTCCTACCAATCCCAGCAAAAAAGCCTCGGGTTTTTTTTAACAAAAGTGTATCTTAGAATTTTCTTCATTTCGTTATATACACTCTCCCAAAACCCTTTGACTTTTTGGCATTCCCACCACATATGGTAGAAGGACCCCTCCCTTTCCTTGCACTTCCAGCATTTATTACAAGTTCCGTACATTTTGGCCAATTTTACAGGGGTCATATACAAACGGTAAAACATTTTCATTAAATTCTCCTTTAGTGTCACACAAGCTGTGAACTTAAGATGTTTTTTCCAAAGTTTCTCCCATTCTTCAAAATATATATTATGACCAATATCTCTAGCCCAGTATGTCATCACCGACTTTACTTCCTCGTCTATTAAATTCCATTCCAGTAACTGATTGTACATTTTGGATAAAATTTTATAATTGTTATTCAATATCTCAATCTGGAATCTTGAGTCTTTGTCAGCATATCCTTTGTCTTTGATGTCTTTTCTAAACATTCCATTTATCTGGAAACAGTGCAGCCAATCATAGACTTTCTCTTTAACCTGATCATACGGCTTCATTTTCCACTTTCCTTCTTCTTTCATTAACAGTTGTTCGTAGGTAGCCCAATTATCTCTCATGTTAATCTTTTTAACACTCATGACTTCTAGTGGCGATAGCCAATGGGGTGTTTTAGGTTCTAACATATCTCTATTCCTCTCCCATACCTCAATCAGCGGGCCTCTGAAGATGTGATTTTCGAAGCCCCTGTGTACTTTTCTCTTCCCCTGCCACAGATAGGCGTGCCACCCAAAGCTGTTGTTGAATCCCTCTAGGTCTAACACTTCCTTATCTTCCAATTTTATCCATGTTTTAACCCAGCATAGGCATGCCGCCTCATAATATAATTTCAGATCTGGCAGGGCAAAGCCCCCCCTTTCCTTCACATCTGTCAATAGTTTAAATTTTATTCTTGGTTTCCTGCCCTGCCAGACGAATTTTGAAATCACTTTCTGCCAGTCTTTAAATATCTCAGTACCTTTAATTACAGGAATGTTCTGAAATAAGAACAACACCTTTGGGAGCACACTTGATTGTGGCACAATCATCTTGATTGTGGCTATTCTGCCCCAGAATGACAATTTTAGCTTGCCCCACGTTTCAATATCTCTCTTAATTCCTTTCCATACTATCTTGTAGTTATTTTTATATAAATCTATGTTTTTTGGCGTTACCCATATTCCTAGATATTTTACCTTCCTGGCCACCTCTATCTCCGTTTCTCTTTGTAGTTCTTCGATTTTATCTATATCCATATTCTTTACTATAGTTTTTGTTTTCCTTTTATTTAGTTTGAAGCCGGCCACTTTTCCGAATTGGTCAAATTCTTCAAGTACCTCTTTTATTGAGTCTATTGGGTCCTCCATTGTTACCACCAGATCGTCTGCGAATGCCATAATTTTATATTCGTTCTACCCAACTGTTATACCTTTTATCCCCTTATTTTCTCTTATTGAGTTTAGGAGGACTTCTAACACCATTATAAATAACAGTGGGGACAGTGGACATCCCTGTCTTGTTCCTTTTGCTATTCTTATTTCTGTTGTCTCCACATTATTTATTATCAGTTTTGCCTTTTGTTCCGTGTAGATTGCCTTTACCCCGTTAAAGAATTCAGTGCCAACCTCCATATATTCCAATTGTTTCAGCAGGAAATCCCAGATTATGTTATCGAATGCTTTCTCTGCATCCACGAACAACAGCAAACCTTGTTTGTCACACCTATCAGATAAATATTCTATAATATTTACTATATTTCTTGTGTTGTCCTTCATTTGCCTGCCCGGCAAAAAGCCCGCTTGATCTTTATGTATGCTTTCTGCCAATATGTTTTTCAGTCTCCTTGCCAGAATTCCTGCAAAGATCTTGTAGTCTATGTTTAATAGGGAGATCGGTCTATAATTTTTGACCTGCTGTAGATCCGAGTCATGTTTGGGGAGTAATGTAATTAGTGCCTCCTTCCATGACTCTGGTATTTCTCTTTCTTTGAGAATATTGTTCATTACTTCTTGCAATGGAGTCAGCAAAACTGATTCCATTTCTTTGTAATAACTACCAGTGAACCCATCTGGGCCTGGGGCTTTCCCTTTTTTAAAATCCTTTATTGCTTCTGTTATTTCTTCTGCCTCGATTAAGGCACTCAATTTTTCTTTCTCCACTGTCGAAATCTTTTTTATGTTCTTCCATTTCAGAAATCTTTCTATTTTTCTTAGATTATTCTTTTCACTGTTTTTGTAAAGTCCTCTATAGAAGTCCAAAAAGGCCTTCCTTATTTCCTTGGGCTTATTTATCTCTTCTCCCTCGACCTCAATTTTATTTATTGTATTCTGTTCCTTCCTTTTTTTTAGCTGCCAAGCTAATAACTTTCCTGATTTATTGGCAGATTCGAAACTTCCCTGTCTTAGTTTTTTAACCTTCCATTCTATTTCCCTATTTATCAGCATTGCAAACTGGGATTGTAAAACCTTAATATTTTCTTTTATTCTCTTGTTTTTTGGGTTTTTAGTTAATCTTTGTTCATTGTCCATTATTTGCTGTAAAATTTCTTTTTTCCCTTTTTCTCTTTTTTTATTCTTAATTACGTTCTGTTGAATGAAGAAACCCCTCATCACCGCCTTACCTGTATCCCACACCACCTTTATTTTTGTGTCTTTACCTAAGTTGTCCTCGAAATATTCCTTTAGCCTTTTCTGAGCTTTCTCTACAATCTCTATGTCATCTAGCAGGTAATCTTTCATTTTCCATCTATATGTTCTTTCTTCCAGCCCTTTCAGTTCCATTTTTATTGGGTTGTGATCCGAAATCGTTTTGGCCTGGATCTCCACCCGTATAGATCTTGGTACTAATTCTGCTGAGATCCATATCTGATCCAATCTCGAGGATGAATCATTGGGTTCTGAGTGGTAAGTATATTGTTTTCCAAGAGGGTATTTAAATCTCCAAATATCCACCAAATTACAATTTTGGACCAATGAGAAAAAGGTTCTGGGTAGCTTTCCTTCTTTACCCCTTCCTTCCCTTAGCCTGTCCATATCTAACGACACCACACCATTCATGTCTCCCAATAGTATTATTTTCTGATCTACATATTCGAATAGCTTTTCCTCTAACATTCTATAAAACTCCGATTTACTATCATTTGGTGCGTATATCCCCACTATTATTAGATTTTCTCCTTGCCATTTAATTTGGACCGCTACTATCCTCCCTTCTTCATCTTTGAAGATTTGTTGTGCTTCAATTTGTTTTTTAATGTAAATAACCACTCCCCTTTTTTATTTTTGTCCGACGATACAAATTCGTTTCCCAGTCTTTTATTTATCAGAACTCTTTTATGTTTCCTTGCTATGTGGGTCTGCTGTAAACAAATAATATCTAAACATTCTTTTTTTAAGATGTGCTCAATTTTATTCCTCTTTTTCTTATCGTTCATCCCATTAATATTCCAACTCCAAATTTTTAGCGCCATAGTAGTTTGTGTTTACGAAAAACTGTTTTCTTTCTTTAAACTCTCTCCGCTCCCCCCTCTTCCTCTTCCTCCTCCTCCCCCTCTGTCCTCTCTATCTCTTCTTCTGAGTCTTTCCTTCCTTCTGCCTCCTCACTTTTATCTTCTTCTTTTTGTATTTTCAGTTCTTTATATTTTCTTAGGAATTTACCAGTTTCTTCTACACTTGTCAATTTTTGCCTTTTACTCCTATAAGTGAAGGAGATTCCTTCAGGGAACTCCCATTTGAACTCAATGTTGTTCCTCTTCAGAGTCTGTACCAGTTCTTTATATGGGTCTCTGCGTTTTAGCAGCCTAACTGGTATATCTTTGAAAATTATTATGTAATTCCCATCAATATTCAACCTTTTCCCTCTGTTTTTTTGGAGAATCATATTCCTCATTTCCCTTTCTTTGAATATTATTAAGCAATCTCCTACAAGTTTTTTTCTGGCTGATTTAGCTTTCAATCTGAATGCAGATTGTACTGCATTTGCCATTTCTTCTATTGTAATCTCCAACCAGAGGGCTAGTTCTGTTATTAATTTCTCTTTTATATTTTCACCTTGTAATTCTGGCACAGCTCTTAATCTTAAATTAACTTCTCTCTGTCTTAGTTCATTCATAGCAATTATATCTTTCACTTCCTCTTGGTTTTTGTTCAACTCCAAAATCTCTGCTTTTATCTTATCCTCCTCACGTCTCACATCTTTCATTTCTGTTCTTGTCTTTTTCAATCCTTCCTCCACTGCTTGTGTCCTCCTAAATACCTCTTTCAGTTGACCTTTCAGTTCGTTAACTGTTTCATCTATCTTTTTGTCCATTTTCCCAATTCTATTGTCTACTTGTTCTAATTTAAGCTCGAGATTTTTCTCACTTTGTTTGATCTCCGCAAACATTTTTAAGATGTCTGCTCTGAAGTCTGCTTCTTGCTTTGATCCCTTTCTATCTACTGGTGTTCCCCCTTCTGGTCTCTTTCCCGTGTTTGACATTCTTGCTTATTTAAATACAACAAATACACAATAAGTAATAGATCTTGGTTTTCGGTACCCGTTTGGCCTTTGTAGACCTGACCCAAAGTATTTTAGCAGTCCTTTAACAGTCCCTGTGGATCCCCCGTGGATCAGCTCAGTTCTTTTTGCAATAGACCTCTTTGGGTATATCTTCAGATTCTTAAGTTCTCATAAAAGCAGTAGGGAAGGTGCTCATGAAAGATTCTTTTGTGTTAAAATTAGAAAGTATGAGTTCACACCTTAGTAAACCTTAGAGTTAGAGTTGGAGGGAGACAAAGAACATATATAAAGCAGATAGAAGCAGATAGAAATATACAGGAAAAAAAAGAAATCTAGATCGTAATGATATACTCTGACCACCAGGTGGCTCCCTCCTACGCTGCTTGCTCCAGAAGCAGTCTCTCTCCGAAGGCAGACTGCAGCATCCAACTGCAGAGGGAGAAAGCCCACTCTCCGATTGCCAAGCAGCCACCAAAAATCTCTCCAACTCGGAACCCAGACAACAGCAGAGAGGCTGGAAGAGCAGAAGAGAGCCACAAACCAGGCTGATCCACAACAGAGAAAGTAGGTAAGCTTTTGTTAATTAGCAGGTATCGCACTTCCGATTCTCCTAATGGCGTCGGCTCTTTCTCTTCCGCTCTCGCTTTACTGTTCTAAATCAGCACAGAGAAAAACTCCTTCTCCTCCTTCCCCCTCAGTTCATTAGGCGGTTCCAATGTAGAAGCTTTACCCTCTGTTCCCTGTTTTAAGCAGTCCTATATTTTAACTTAATAGGTGTCAGGGGTTCAGGAGCAGAGGCGAGGGCTAGGGAGGAAACAGAGAGCGAGGGGGAGGAGGCAGAAGAAAAGATGAGTGATGACGACGACCCGAGATCTCCGAGTCTTTCCAGTGAATCAGAAGATTCACAGAAAGGAGCACCAGTAGCCAGGGCAAGGGGGGAGACTAGGGGGACACCCCAGGAAGATAGAGCCAGAGGGGACTCAGAGGGGAGCAGTTGGAAATCGGGACCAGCGTCACCGCCAGAGAGCAGGGAAGAGGAAGGGCGCCAGGGATCAAGCGCTGGCAGCTCACAACAGGAGGGAGGGCACAAGTCAGGAGTGGCCACACCTCCATCGGGGAGCGAAGAGACGGTTAGACGGAAGGTGGAAGGTTGGGCGCGCGCGCCAAGTTCAAATGCACAGGAAGGTGGCGCAGTAGGCAGCCCGGAAAGGGAGCCAGGTCCTAAAGCCCGGCGCAAGGAGACAGGAGGGTCCGGGGGGTCAGCGTCAGAAGAATCCCGGAAGGAAGAGACCCCGGGGGGCAGAGGGACCCAGAGAAGAACAGTCAGGCGGAAAAGGTGGAGCAGGGCTAGGATATTAAGTTGGTGTACAAGGGGCGGAGACTCAGACGGAGCTTCGCCGATCTAATCATAAGAAGTAGAGTTGCACGCAGCAGCTTGAGAATGGAAACTGTAACTCAATAAAGACTTTTATTTAATGATCGCTGGCTAGCGTGATCCTCTGTGAGCTAGGATCTGGAAGCAACTCTGACAGTAAGCTCCGTCCCATAAATTGTGGGCATCCACGGCCTCGCGGAGAGGAGAGAAAGCGGGTGCCTACTAGCGAGCTCACGAACGGCAGACAATATGACGGCCGAACAGCAGATAGCGGAACTCAGAGAAGCAGTGTCACGACTGAATGCCGAGGCTCTGGCATCCAGGAAGAGAGAGGAGGACGCAGCTGCTGCCTACAGGGATCTCCAGGTCAGGTTGGAAGTGCTTACGAAGCAAGGGCAACAGACACCCAAACCAGAGGGGATTGGGTTGGGGAGACGCACAGGCGGTCTGGTCTCTCACTTCGATGGGAATTTGCAACAGTACCCCAACTTTAGAGCAGATGTAATGTGTGCACTGCAACTGCTGAACAAAGACTTTAGAGATGAAGAAGAGAAGGTGGGGTTCATCATGTCCCATTTGCATGGAGACGCTAAATCATGGCTGCGCAATTTGTGGAGAGATAAGGATCCGGCGCTCCAAAATGCGGATGCCTTTATTAAAGCGATGGATGGGTGCTTTTTATCAAGCATTGACGTGGATCTTGCCCGGAAGGAGGTGCATGGACTAAGGCAAGGGAGGGCCAGCGTAAGGCAGTACCATGCCCGCTTTTTCGCTTTGGTCAGTGCCCTGGAATGGGACAGAGATTCGGCCCCTGTAAGAGACCTGTTTTGGGAGGGATTGCACAGCTCGGTTAAAGATGAAATTGCGAGGGGGGAGAGACCCCGGACCACGCAGGAGATCGTTCAGAGGGCGCTGGCGGTGGGGGTGCGGCTGGAAGAACGTCCGTGGAGCAGGGACGAAGGGCGTGGAGGGCGCGAACCAGCCAGGGGCTCCTCCTTCCTTCCCAGAGAAGCAGCGCGTGCGCAATCCACGCCTCCGCCAGGAGGAGGGGCGGAACCTATGGAGGTTGGAGGTGCAAGGGCTCAGTCAGCAGCCAGAGCCCTAGCACCGGCGACAGTGAAAGCGAAGCCTCCTAGAGGGAACAGGAAGTGTTACATATGTGATGATCCACAGCATATGGCGAAAGAGTGTCCCCGGAGGCTCCACAAGCACACTGCAGCCTCAGCAATGGTAACTGCAGCAACGCAGCAAGCAGAACCACAGCAGGGAAACGACGGAGTCTGGCTGGAGGAAGAGGCACTGGGGCCCAGCCAGACGTGTCAGTGAAGCAGTCCCCAGAGATTTTACAGCCCATGGACCCCCTCCCGCCCAGACCAGTAGTAAGGCTCACCGCATCTCTCCAGCTGCCCAATGGAATCACCATGGACGTGCCAATCACCATTGACTCAGGAAGCAATGCGGACTTTATAGGGCAGGACTTTGTCGACCGGCACGCTATACAGTTGCTGCCTGCCACGCTGCCCCTGCAGGTTGTCACGGTGGATGGCAGGGAGCTGCTAGGGGGGCAAGTGGTGAAGCAGACGCCACCAATGGTGATGCGACTTGGGAATCACAGGGAAGTCATCAGCTTCAACGTCACTCAACTATCGGACACGCCCATTGTATTGGGCATGAGTTGGCTGGACAAGCACAGCCCGACGCTGGCTTGGTACCAGAGGCAGCTGACCTTCGGCTCTTCCTTTTGCGCTGAACACTGCATCGTGCCCCGGCAGGAAGGAGAGGAAGAGGAGTCACAGCTGCAGCTAGGCACGCTGCAAGCGGTTCCCCACAAGTACGCAGAATTTTTGGAGGTTTTCTGCGAGAAGGAGGCAGACAGGCTACCCCCCCACAGACCATATGACTGCAAAATTGACCTGCTGCCGGGGGCGGCGCTGCCCAAAGGGAAGCTGTATTCCATGTCTGAGGACGAACTGCAGGAACTCAAGGAGTTCATAGATCATAATTTGGAGCGCGGTTTCATCCGAGAGTCCAAGGCAGCGGGGGGCAGTCCGGTATTCTTTGTTAAGAAGCGGGACACGCCCCAAAAAAGACTCGTAGTGGACTACCGCATTTTGAACAGTGTGACCAAGCCATCGGACTTCCCCATGCCCCGAATCGACGACCTCCTCGCAAAGGTACGCAAGGGCAGCGTGTTCACCAAGTTGGACCTGCGAGGGGCGTACAACCTCATTCGCATGCGGGAAGGAGATGAGTGGAAGACAGCCATGTTCACGCCCCTGGGCACCTACGAATATAGAGTTATGCCTTTTGGATTGCAAAATGGCTCCCACGTTTTTCAAGCTTTCATGCATCACGTGTTGGCGGGGCTCCTCTACAAGACGTGTGTCTGTTTCTTGGATGACATCCTGATCTTTTCGGAATCGCAGCAGGAGCATGACAGACACGTCAGGGAAGTGCTGAGCAGGCTACAGCAACATAGGCTTTACGCCAAGCTGGAGAAGTGCCAATTCGACGTGACGGAGGTGGATTTCCTCGGCTACAAGTTGTCTGACAAGGGGCTCGCCATGGACAGCGCCAAGGTTCGAGCAGTGTTGGATTGGAAAAGCCCACGCAACCGGAAGGAGGTCCAACGGTTTGTCGGCTTCGCGAACTTCTATCGCAAGTTTATCAAAGGCTTTGCTATGCAGACAGCGGCCATCACGGACACGCTCAGCTCCAAGAAAAAGAAGTTCATCTGGACAGAGCAGGTGGAGCAGTCCTTTCAGGCACTCAAGCGTCTCTTCGCGTCGGAAGAGCAGCTGCTTCATGTCAACCCCAGCAGGCCGATGAGGGTGGAGACAGACGCTTCGGACAGAGCCGTCGGAGCAGTCCTGCTGCAGAAGGACCCGCAGGGGGTTTGGAGACCGGGAGCGTTTTACTCAAGGAAGCTCAGCAAGTCCGAACAGAACTACACCATCTGGGACAGGGAGTTGCTGGCCATTCATGCAGCATTCAAAGCGTGGAGGCACTTCCTGATCAGCGCCAAGCACACGGTGCAGGTCTGCACAGACCACAAGAATCTGGGCTGAGTTCTTTGCGAACTTCGACTTCCGAATAGAGTATGTCCCGGGGGACACCAACATCATGGCGGATGCTCTCTCCCGTAAGCCACAGTATCTGGAGGAGGCAACGCCAGCGGCCGCCATGCACATCTTCGCACCGACAGTGTGGGCGTGCGCTGCGGCAACAGTTGACCTGGAGGCGGTGCGACGAGCGTTGCAGGATGACTCCTTCGCGCAAGCAAAGATGGCAGAGGTGCACAGGGGCACGGCAGCAACCGACGAGTTCCAGCTGCGAGATGGATTGCTCATCCGTAAAGGGGCCATCTACGTGCCGGGAGACGAACTTCGCGCCAAGGTACTGCAGCAGCTGCACGACGCGCCCACTGCCGGGCACTTTGGCAAGGAGAAGACGATGGAATTAGTCGCCAGAGACTTCTGGTGGCCCGGAATGAGAGGGGAAGTCGCGGACTACGTGGCGAGGTGTGACACCTGCCAGAGGGCCAAACCAGTGCACAGACCGCCGGCCGGACTGCTGGAACCGCTGCAAACGCCGTTCGAACCATGGGAGAGAGTGGCCCTGGACTTTGTCACGGATCTGCCCAGCTCGAGGGGCAAGACGGCTGTGCTGGTGGTGGTGGACTTGTTCTCCAAGATGGCACATTTCATTCCGTGTGCGAAGGTGGCCACGGCGGAACAAACCGCCAAACTATTCATAGATCACGTGTTCAAGGTTCACGGTCTGCCGCGGTCTATTCTGTCCGACCAAGGGCGACAGTTCATCTCGAACTTCTGGCAGAAGCTGATGGGCTTCCTGAACATCAAGATCAACCTGGCGTCGGCGAGACACCCGCAGACCAACGGGCAAGCGGAGCGGGTCAATGCCATCATGCAGCAGTACCTGAGATGTTATGCGAATCAACAGCCTGCGACGTGGGTGGATTACCTGCCTCTCGCCGAGTTCGCCTACAACAACACGAAGCACGTGTCCACGGGGGTCACGCCGTTCTTCGCCAACAACGGGAGGCACCCCAGAACCTTCCCGGGACTGGAAAGAATGGGGGAGGGGGAGCCGCAGACAGCAGATGTGTTCGCGTCGGAGTTGCAGGAGGTCCACGATCAGCTGCGGCGGCACCTGGAGCTGGCTAAACACGCATACAAGGTACAAGCGGACAAACACAGAAGGGTTGGCGAAGAGATCCATGTGGGAGACTGGGTCTGGTTAGCAGCCCACGCAGTGCCGGCCAGGTCGTTGGCGAAGAAGAAACTAGGGCATAAACAACTGGGGCCCTACCAAGTCGAAGAGCAGGTCAACCCGGTGGCTTTCAGGCTGGCGCTTCCGGAGGGCTCCAGGATGCATCCGGTGTTCCACAGATCGGTGCTCACTCCCTACAAGGCACCTCACAGGTTTCAGGAACCAGGAACGGCACCGAGTCCGCTCCGAGAGAGAACCGGGCAAGGGGGAGTGGCACAGGAGGAGCGCATCAACGAAGTCACGGAGATTTTGGACTCCAGATGGGGGGAAGAGGGGGTAGAATACCTTCTCGCCAAGGAGGGCACCCCGGCCAGTGCCAACAGCTGGGTGCCGGGCTACGCTTTAGACGAACCTCTGCTCAAAGAAGAGTTTCATGCCCTCTTCCCACATAGGCCAATGCCAGCAGACTTTTTCGACGACTGGCTTTTCACGCCCACGCTTTCAGCCAGCACGTTCCGGGGGTTCGACTCGGACGAGGAACCGACACGAGACGCCCGTTCTCAAGAGGGGTCACCCTCGGGATCTGCTTCAGAACCCTCGTATTGGTGGGATGATCGACCAGAGGAGCAGTGGCGCAGAAAGTGGCTGGAGGGTCCAGGACGAGCAACGTCTCCAGAAGGAAGCGAGGGAGAGACGGACATGGACGTTTTCGGGGACGACCCGGGTTTCGAGCACGGCGGCACAGAGATGGAAGCGCAGGTGACCGTCGTCGACGAGAGCAGGGAGGAAGAACCGGAAGACTTCAGATGGAGGCCCGCCACGGGAAGCGAACTGTACCCGACATTCGTCCCCTTGACACGGCAGCACCCAGCTCCCGCACCGGAAGGAGGGGAGGGGGGAAGAGGGGGCTTCGAGGGGGGGATGGATGTCAGGGGTTCAGGAGCAGAGGCGAGGGCTAGGGAGGAAACAGAGAGCGAGGGGGAGGAGGCAGAAGAAAAGATGAGTGATGACGACGACCCGAGATCTCCGAGTCTTTCCAGTGAATCAGAAGATTCACAGAAAGGAGCACCAGTAGCCAGGGCAAGGGGGGAGACTAGGGGGACACCCCAGGAAGATAGAGCCAGAGGGGACTCAGAGGGGAGCAGTTGGAAATCGGGACCAGCGTCACCGCCAGAGAGCAGGGAAGAGGAAGGGCGCCAGGGATCAAGCGCTGGCAGCTCACAACAGGAGGGAGGGCACGAGTCAGGAGTGGCCACACCTCCATCGGGGAGCGAAGAGACGGTTAGACGGAAGGTGGAAGGTTGGGCGCGCGCGCCAAGTTCAAATGCACAGGAAGGTGGCGCAGTAGGCAGCCCGGAAAGGGAGCCAGGTCCTAAAGCCCCACGCAAGGAGACAGGAGGGTCCGGGGGGTCAGCGTCAGAAGAATCCCGGAAGGAAGAGACCCCGGGGGGCAGAGGGACCCAGAGAAGAACAGTCAGGCGGAAAAGGTGGAGCAGGGCTAGGATATTAAGTTGGTGTACAAGGGGCGGAGACTCAGACGGAGCTTCACCGATCTAAGCATAAGACGTAGAGTTGCACGCAGCAGCTTGAGAATGGAAACTGTAACTCAATAAAGACTTTTATTTAATGATCGCTGGCTAGCGTGATCCTCTGTGAGCTAGGATCTGGAAGCAACTCTGACAATAGGTATCCAAATGCTTTAATGAGTCTTTTCAGGGAAACAAAGCAGTCACTAGGGGAACTCACTTTCTTTTCCGCGCTCTGATGCTCTCCTGCGACTTCGCTGATTCCGGACAAAGGCTGAACTCCATAAACAGTCTATTTTCACCGGGTTTTTCTATTCCAGAAAAAATTGTACTCCCTCAAATTTAGCTTACTCCCCGGTTTCCTGTGCTTGAGAGTGGAGCGCTATCCCTCGGCGAGACCGGGGCTTTCCACTACTTGGGAGGGTAGATATGGCTGCCCTTGACCTGCCGCTCAGCTCCGCCGCTCTCTTCGCCTCTATTAGAGGTTACCTGACGGCGAGGCGAGCCACAACCGGTCCCTGCTGGGCCCCTGTATCTCCGGACACCCTCCGGAGGTGTATCTGGGGTGCTTTCCGCTCTTCGGCACCCCCTTTTCCTCCCTTTGTAGGTCGGGATTTTCGCTCTCCGTCAAATCCCTTCTTGCTGCGAGTACGCGCTCCACCGGAACTCCAACCAGTTTTTCCTTTTGTCTCTTTTTCAGTTGCCAGGCTAGCATCTTTCCGGGTTTATTTGCAAATTCGAACGATCTTTGTTTCATCCATTTGATATTGTCCTCAATTTCGCTATTTAATACTGCTGAAGCCTGGTTTTGTAATATTTTTAGTTTTTGGTTTATTAATTCATTATTTGGTTGTTTTGCTAATAATTTTTCATTTATTCCTATTTCTTTCCTTATTTGTTCTAGTTTTTGCTCTCTGTTTCTTTTCCTTCTTGCACTTTGTTGTATGTAAAAGCCTCTTATAAAAGCTTTACTTGCATCCCATATTGTCCTGAAATCTGTATCCTGTTCTTTATTTAATTCAAAAAATTCTCTCAGTAGTTCTTGCGCTTTTTTCACAATCTTTTTGTCATTTAATAGTCTTTCATTAAGTCTCCATCTTTTATTAGTTTCCTTGTGTTCCTTTAATTCTAATGTGACTGGGTTGTGATCTGTAATAATTTTGGTCTGTATTTCTGCTTTTTTATTTTTAGTTGTTAAGTTATTTGATACCCATATGCTGTCAATTCTGCCGGCTGATTTTTTAACTTCCGAGAAATGTGTATACTGTCTTTCTCCTGGGTTTTTATATCTCCATGTATCAATCAAATTTAAGTTTTCTACCATCTGAAAGAAGGTGTCTGGGAGTCTGCCTTTTTTATTTTCTTTCTCTCTCTGTCCTATCTAATTCTATTGATGTGACACCATTTAGGTCTCCCATCAAAATAATTTCCTCTTCTATAAATTCCAGTAAATTAGCTTCTACTTTTCTGAAAAATTCTGTTTTGTTACCATTCGGTGCATAAACTCCTATTATAATTAAATGTTCTTTACCTTTTGTTATTTTTACCCCTAGTAATCTACCCTCATCATCTTTAAAGATTTTTTTTTGCATCTAGTTTAGGGTTCACATAGATCACAATTCCCCTTTTCTTTTTTACATCTGAGGATATAAATTCTTGGCCCAATCTCTTGTTTTCTAAAACCCTTCTGTGATTTCTAGTCACATGGGTCTCCTGCAAGCATATAATATCCCATTGTTCCTTCCTCAATACATGTTCTATTTTATTACTCTTCCTCTTATCATTTAAACCGTTAACATTCCAAGATATAATTTTTTTAAAGTTGATTTTATTTATGGAGTTCCTTTGTTCACTTTTTTTAAACTGCCAGGCTAACAGTTTTCCCGGTTTGTTCGCATGCTCAAAGTATTTTTGTTTTACTCTTTTTATTTATTACTTGTTTTTATCCCTCTCTTCCGTTTTACTTTTTAACTTTTTTTAGTGCTACCTCTAGTGCTGCGTCCTGTTGTTTTAATATTGTTTTATCTTGTTATTTTACTGCTCTAACTCCCTGATATTGTGAGGTTGCAAGAAGCTGGGCTGGGCTGGGCTGAGCACCTTGCCAGGCACTGCCGAATGAAAGGTTGTGTCAAACTTTACTATATACAAGCTATAAATTAAGGAAGAGAAACACCCTAATCGTCTGAGTTGCTGGCGAGCCCAAGTGGCAGCTACAGTGAACCCCCAAAGTGTTTTTTTTCTTCTGGATGGCACTGACTCTGGCCCTGTAAATTCAAGGCCAATGTATTTGGAGATAATTGACTTCAGCAAACCATCGATAACCAACTATATTTATTATGGTACTTACTAGAAAGAACTGCAAAGATCTGGGAATCATGCCAGTCCCGTTAGTCAGTTCCCCAGAACCCCGAAGGAGACAGAGTAAAATTACTCATTA
Organism: Podarcis liolepis; assembly: GCF_965112155.1. Classification (NCBI taxonomy): domain Eukaryota; kingdom Metazoa; phylum Chordata; class Lepidosauria; order Squamata; family Lacertidae; genus Podarcis; species Podarcis liolepis. The sequence goes on from NC_139568.1 coordinate 11,009,921, forward strand.
TTTTCTTCAAAAGGGAGAGAAAGAAGGACCTGAACGGGTTAATCTTAGATGAGGTTATTCTTCCACCTCCCACTGTGCTGGATTGGTCAACTCAGTTTAAAGAGCTCTGACATGATGCTGATAATATAAACAACTCAATAAGCCTGGCCCAAGAACTGGCCTTAGCTGAGAATACCTACAAGGCAAATACAACTGATATAACGACACAAAGGCTGCCTTCTGAGCTTGGAAATAACCTTCAAAGTCAACAGGTTACTTCCAAAGGTACCCAAACAGAGCATAGCTGTCAACCTTTTTCTTTTCTTGTGAGGATTCCTATTCGGAATAAGGGAATTTCCCTTTAAAAAAGGGAAACAGCTATGAAACAAAGGATAGAGGTGGCTATCTGCAGGACCAGGTCCACTTGATATGCACTGACCTATCCAACATTAAAAAATTCTTAACGATAACAAATGGGTTACTTCTGACCCTAGTGGAAAATTCTACACCTCAAGAAAGAGACATAGAGCCAAAAATGAACAACCGCCCCGAACCAGCTGAAATAAATCATCCAGTACTCAGTAAGAAATCACAAAGACAAAAACCAGAAGCAAAGAAGAAAAGCAAAAAACATCAAAATACTAAGGAAGTAAAAGATAACCCATCGTGTCTGCAAAAAACAATGGCAGAAGCTTTACAACCTAATCTCATCATCCTCTACACCTGGCTTAAACAAATCCACCTCAAGGGGCAGTAAAGAAAAAGGCAAAGTAGGAACAATCAAGGCAAAGCCCCAGTCTATATCTGTGAAGAAAATCTCGAACCAGAGCTCTGAAACAGACACAACAATGGAAGTAACTTCCCAGAGCCCTGGAAGGATACCAATGGGCAACACAGGTAGTAGAGAGGTGGCGACCCATAATAACAATGGGAACATGCTACAGGTCCGGCAAGTTTTGAGCCAGTAAAAAGGCTGGAGCTTGGTATTAATTTCCCCAAAACTTGTATTCGCCAACTACCCAAAAGTGAGGGGCTTTCTCCCACGGATAGATCGCATAAAGCATCTCTTGAACATCTTAAATGACATACTGCCAGGTGTAGTAAAGCCAACTGATATAGTTTCTATAGAGTATTTATACTATGATGGTCACTCGGTACAAGCATTGATCACCTTCCATGATCAAAATCTGGCCAACCTTATCCACAGAGCAAGACAACTACTCATAAAGGAAAGGATAGAAATACTAAGATTCTTCGAAAATAGGGTACCAAAGACCTCCCTCTTTGATGCCAAGGGCGATAAGCCAATGGCAAACGAGGATCAAAAAAACTCTAAAAAGGAAAACCGACCCCAAAGGCTTGACCATCATAAACAAGAGTCACCAAAATAAAAAAGGAAAGGCACATCCCTATACAACTCGCAATACCCTATGAGCGAGCAAAAGGACATTTTATCTACAGAAGAGAATGCTCTAATAAGCCGATTTTGGTCATTGCCGCCCCCAGCCCAAGCTGAAATTTTGGAAAGACTAGAAACACTAAGAAACAGATTGGCTGGGAAGGATGCTCACAATGAGGCCAAGGAGGGTCCACATTCGTGGCCCATCTCTCCAAAATGTCTAGTTGGCAAGAGGACGTCCGGAGGCTCATTCAAATTGCATAGAAACGGACCTTCAGTCCCAGCCTCCATTGGTGTACGACATGGCAGCAGCCAACCAGGACGCGAAGCCAGGTTGTCCCCAAATGAAATAGCTACTCCTCCCACGTCGAGAAAAGAGGAACACCTTAGCTCTACCAAACAGACCCCCACTGATAGAGCAAATGGGAGTGTTTTTTTAGACAAAATAGGGCTCCTAGACAAGGTGGAAATGACGGAAACAGGTCTCGGAGGTAATGGGGTCTAAAGTTGCTGTCCTGGAATATAGCAGGCTGGCGCGCAAAGAAGAATAACCAACACCTAATGTCCTACCTCATGCAATTTGACACCCTCCTCCTCCAAGAGACATGGCATAACAACCCTATAACGCTTAATGGCTATAGTTGCCATTCTTTGCCTGCCACCCCCTCCCCGAGGGGAGGAAGGCCCAGTGGGGGTCTAGCCTGTTTTATCTCCACAGCGCTAGACCACATAACAACAGCTTCAACCACTTGCAACTCACTTGCAATTGCTGTCCTAATCAAACTAAGGAGAGCCTCTTTATTGCTGGTCAACATCTATATACCTCCTTGCCAGAAAAAATCTACAATTAAAGCCACTTGGGCAGATTTAAGGTCCTATATAGAGTCTCTCGAATCCATCCATCCTGTTGTTCCGCTCATTATTGGTGGAGATTTCAACGCACGCATGGGTGCTAATGATGACAGCTTTCTGAGTATAGTAAACTTGTGAGGGTGAGTCAGAGTGGGGGCCATATATTCCTGTAAAAATGTCACCCAAGCATTTCCTTGGACAGATGCTTCTAACGAGTAGCCCAGCCCATTTGTACCTCGAACAACCAAATGCCAAAATTTCCATGAGTCCTTTTGAAGTGCTGCGTCTCCCAATGCTTTCCACTGTTGCTCATAATATATTTGTTTCTTGCCTTTAAGTAATAATTTATAATTGTATCATAATTGGGCTACCTCAGCTTGTAGAGCAAGATTGTGCTAATCATGTTTTAACTTCAATTTTCTAAGTTCCCTAGTGTAATGGTTCTAGGGGTTGCTCGTGCGTAAGCCGGTGCTTATCTACCCGGCTGGGTGCAAACACCTGGCTGGGTTGCCAAATTGAACCTTTTCTGTCCGGACAGCCACTCACCCGTGGCTGACTCAATCGCTGGCAGAATCCGTCAGTGGGCGTTTCTTAAACTTCTTCCAGCAAAGAAGCTCTTTGACGCCTAGTCTCCTCCTACTCTCTCTGCGCGAAAGTCTTCTGCGCAAGGAGGGTGTGGGCAACGGAGGACCCCTACGCTCCCCGCTGGTCCCAGGCAAGGAGTCATGGGACCGCCTCGCCACTTCCTCCATCTGCCCCCCTTCTCCACTGGTGCTACGCTGATTCTCTTCCCCAGAAGATGGGCTGCTTCTCCCGATCCCTGGACGCTCTCTGGAATCCCTCTGGCTTTTGCTCTCTCCCTCCTGCACTGATGGCAGTTCCCTGACATCCACCTCCTCCTCAGGACCCCCACCCCTGGCGCGATCTTCCGATACATCCTCCTCTCTCTCCTCGACCGACGATGCGGGGAATCCCCTGAAAGAACTGTCATCATCTTCTGAGGATTCAAAACCAGCCTCCCATCCGCTCGGATCTCTTCCAGCTGGTTGAACCTCCCAGTCTGATTCTTCTCCCTCGGACATCTCCCCTCCCTCCTCTTCGGAGGCAGGAAAACCCACAAAGTCCCCTTCGTCGTCTGTGGGTCCAAATTCTTCCTCCCAGAATCTAGCTAATGGTTTGGGCTTACCCGGGAACAAACCATGAAACTCTTCCACCAGATACCCGTCAGTGATTGATTCAGCAGGGACCCAAGTGTTTTCAGACCTAGGTTCCCCCTCCCAGGCTACCAAGTACTCTACCTGGTGACCTCACCACCTCAAATCGAGTATTTCCGTAGCTTCGTTGCAGTGTTCCCTCTCCTCTACCCGCAGGTGGGTGGTAACCCCTCCCTCCCGTCCCGGGAATTCCCGCCCCTCCCTGTAATGTGAAAGTAGGGACCTATGGAACACCGGATGTATCTTCATGCTGTCAGGCAACTTGAGTTTAAATGCTACTGGGTTAACCTGCTGTATTACCTCAAAAGGCCCCAGCCGCCTAGGCTGCAACTTCTTGCACCCTCCCTTTAGGGGCAACCCTTGGGATGACAACCACACCTGGTCTCCCACCCGTATGGCCTCCCCCTCCCGACGGTGCCTGTCTGCCTGCCTCTTGTAAACTTCCTTGGCCCGCTCCAAGTTCAGCCTGAGTTGCTGGTGTAAGGCCTCCATTTCCTCCACAAATTGCTCAGCCGCAGGTACACTCCATCCTTCCTCCCCCCGCCCCGGGAAGGCCCTGGGGTGACACCCGTAATTGGCCATGAAAGGGCTCATTCCCGTGGACACATGTTCAGTGTTATTGTACGCAAATTCAGCCAGCGCTAATTTCTCTACCCAATCGTTCTGCCTCTCGCTGACATAGCAGCACAAGTACTGCTGGAGTATACCGTTCGCTCTTTCGGCCTGTCCGTTGGTTTCTGGGTGCCTCGCCGTCGAGAAGCTCACCTCGACCTGTAGCAAGCTCATGAGTCTCCGCCAGAACCGGGAGGTAAATTGTTTCCCGCGATCCGAGATTACCCTCAATGGGGCCCCATGCAGTCTAAAAATGTGGTCCACAAACAGCCTGGCTGTCTCCTCTGCCGATACTGCATGCGAGCAAGCTACAAAATGGCACATTTTAGTCAGTAGATCGACCACTACCATGACCGCTGTCTTTCCCCTTGACTTGGGCAGATCTGTCATAAAATCAATGGACACCACCTCCCAGGGCCTTTCCGGTGTAGGTAAGGGTTCCAGTAGCCCCGCCGGGGCAGTCCTTTCCCCCTTTGCCCTCTGGCATTGGTCGCACCCTCGTACATATTCTCGTACGTCTTCCCTCACCTTTGGCCACCAGAACTGCCTGGTGACAAGTAGCATGGTCCTGTGCTGTCCAAAGTGCCCAGCTGTTGGATTGTCATGGAGCTGTCTAAGTACCTTCCCCCTCAAAGCCTCTCCTGGTACATACAGCGCCCCCTTGTAGTACAGTAGCCCTTCCTTTTCCTCAAACCCTCCATTGTCTTCCTTTCCATCCCTGAGCTCCCTGATTTTTGTCTGAGCAAACTCATCGTCTCTGGTGAGCCCTGCTAGTTCTCGTTTCCCTACCAACGCTCCCCCCCACACCCACCGGTCCTCGGGGAACACGTACCTGGTCTCTGGTGGCCCCTCTCCTTCCATGTACTCCGGTTTCCTGGAGAGTGCATCTGCCCTCACGTTTTCCCCTCCCGGCACGTATCGTATCTCGGAGAAAAACTTGGCGAACTCCTGGGACCATCTGATCTGTCTCTGGTTGAGCACTTGCGCGGTCCGCCAGTATTCCAAGTTCTTGTGGTCAGTTCGGACCTGGATCTTGTGCCGCGCCCCTATCAAAAGATGTCTCCATTGCCGAAATGCCGCGTAGATCGCAAGCAGTTCTCGGTCATACACCGTGTAGTTTTGCTCCGACTTGCTCAGCTTCCTAGAGAAAAAGGCACACGGTCTCCAGTTCTCCTTGGACCTGGGTTGCAAAATTACCGCTCCGATCGCGCGGTCGGACGCATCCGTCTCCAGTCTCATGGGCTTCTCCGGATCCACGTGCAGGAGCTGCTCTTCCGAGGCAAACGCCTTCTTCAGTTTTTCAAAGGATTGCTGCGCATCCTCTGTCCATGCGAACTTTTCTTTGCTACTAAGACAATCCGTTATGGGCGCTGTCAAGTGAGCGAAGTCCTTTATGAACTTCCTGTAGAAGTTGCTGAAGCCTAGGAACCTCTGCACATCCTTTCTGTTTTGGGGGGCCTTCCATTCCAGCACTGCCTTCACCTTGCCTGGATCCATGGCCAGTCCTTTGTCTGACAACCTGTACCCCAGGAACTCGACCTCCCTGGCGTGGAATTGGCATTTTTCCAACTTGACCCACAACTGATGCTTCTTCAGTCTCTGTAGCACCTCCCTGACGTCTCTGACGTGTTGCGTTTCATTGTCCGATTAAGACGTCATCCAAAAAGGCTACGCAATTCTTGTACAGCAGGGGCCCCAACACATGGTGCATGAAGGCTTGAAAGCAGGCGGACCCCGATTGTAATCCAAATGGCATAACTAAGTACTCAAAAGTCCCCAGGGGGGGTGAACATGGTCGTTTTCCATTCGTCCCCCTCCCTTATCCTAATCAGATTGTATGCCCCCCTGAGGTCCAGCTTGGTAAAAATCTTCCCCTGCCTCACACGTGTCAAAATATCGTCAATCCTGGGCATTGGGAAAGTCACGGGTTCTGACACCAGGTTTACGGCCCTGTAATCCACGGCTAATCTGGGTTGATTAGTCTCTTTTTTGTCCACAAAGAACACTGGGCTGCCCCCCACCGCCTTTGATTCCCTTATGAAACCTCTCTTCAGGTTCTTGTCAATAAACTGCCTCAACTCCTGCATCTCCCAGTCGGACATGGCATACAGCTTACCCACCGGTAACTGAGCCCCTGGAAGCAGGTTGATTTGGCAGTCAAATGACCTGTGGGGGGGCCTCTGTCTGCCTCCCTCTTGCTGAAGACCTCCTTCAAATCAGCATATTGTGGTGGCACCTGCCCTTTTTCCTCCAGGGCCACCCCAGCCACCCTGGCCACAGTCATTCTTGGTTCCTTCCCTCCCAGACAGTGTTCTAAGCAGTAAGCTGACCCAAAGGTGAGCGACCGCTGATGCCATGACACCACTGGGTCATGTATTGCCAGCCAGCTCATTCCCAGTATTATTGGGGGTCCTGCCAGCGTGGCCACGTGAAAGGCAATGGTTTCCGTGTGCCTGGAAACACTCATCCGCATTGGCGGTGTCTGGTGTGTCACTTCCCCTCCCAGTAGTTCCCTGCCATCGATGGTGGTCACCTGCAAGGGAAAATCTAGTGGCAACAGGTGGAGCTGGTGCTCCAGAGCGAAGTCTCTGCTGAAGAAATTACACGAGCTGCCAGAATCCAGCAGCCCCTCCACTTTGACTGGGTGCCCATTTGGGAGTTCTAGCACCACTTCTATAGCTATAGCTGCCTTGGGAGGGTCAGGCTGGGGCACTTCTATTGGTTGCTGGCCTGGCTGCTGCCCCTGCTGGTTGGCAGCCAGGCTTTCTCGTTTCCCTGCACCGGCCCTTCCTCCCCCTTCTCGCCGTGGCCTGCAGCCCCCATCATGCCTTGCCAGGCCTTTCGTTGAGGACAGACCTTTGCAAAATGTCCTGGCCGCTGACAGAGGAAACACTTCTTGGTAGTTTTCCACTCCTTCCCCTCCATTTTCTGGCCTTCACTAGCGTTTGAAACTTCGCACGCACGCGCTCCATCAATTTCCATCGGCTCTGCGGCCTGGGAAGGCTCCCTCGGTATCTCAGGAATGCTGTTGCCATGGGAACGTTCCGCCCTTATCTCCCGCTTCTCCTGAGCCCGCGCTTCCTGGCGTACACCGATCGCAAGCACAGTCTTCGTGAGTTCATCCATCGACCGCGGGCGGGGCGCTCTGGACAACTCGTCTTTCACTTTGGGGTCCAAACCTGCCTCAAACAGCATTTGTACTGGTTCAGAGTCCAGATCCCACCCGAGCTTGTGCACTAACAACGCAAAACGCGACCAGTAGTTTCTGACGGACAGGCTCCCCTGCTTGCACCCCATCAGCTCCATCCGTGTCATGCTTTGCTCAACCTCGCTGGAGAACATCGCGTCCATTGCCTGGTAGAATTTCTTAAGATCTTTCAATGCATCATTCCCCGTTGCCATTAAGGGCCTGATCCATTCGCGCGCCCCATCCTGCAGATGTCCAACAACGTAAGCCACCCTCTCCCCGTCATCAGCAAAGTCATTTTTTTGCAATTCCAAAGCGTATTGAATTTCCGTTCAGAAAGCATTATAGTCTTGGGGCTTTCCTTTTTTCTTTTTCTTTTTGGAAAATAATATTTATTACTTTTCCAACAATTTAAACACAACACTAAAATGAAAAAAAGAAAAAAAGAACAATACAATACAATACAAAAACACTACATAACACTAACACATTAAACTAACAAAACCAAACAAAAACAATTTAAAACACATCAAACAATTTCAATATCTTATCTTTCATTCACTTATTTCCACGACCTCCTCACACCTCCCTTTTTGTATTCCACTTCTGTTAATTGTTTCAGCAATTCCTTTCCATCTTCCTCTGTTTTCTATCCTATAATTATCTTAACACATTCTAACCTTATTTTTCCTTTAATATTCTATTAATCTATTTATACTTAATTCCTTATAACATTTCTACTAAAGCCATATAACTTCATTCCAACATCCTTCTAACATTCATTAATTTTACAGTATTTCTGTAAATAGTCCTTAAACTTTTTCCAGTCTTCTTCCACCAACTCTTCTCCCTGTTCCTGGATTCTGCCAGTCATTTCCGCCAGTTCCATATAGTCCATCAACTTCATCTGCCATTCTTCCCGGGTGGGTAAATCTTGTGTCTTCTAATACTTCGCAATGAGTATTCTTGCTGCTGTAGTTGCATACATAAAAAAAGTTCTATCCTTCTTTTGCACCAATTGGCAGACCATGCCCAGGAGAAAGGCCTCTGGTTTCCTCAGGAAGGTATATTTGAATACCTTTTTCATTTCATTATAAATCATCTCCCAGAATGTCTTAATCCTTGTGCATGTCCACCAAAGGTGAAAGAATGTCCCTTCAGTCTCATTACATTTCCAACATTTATTGTCGGGCAAATGGTAAATTTTTTCAAGCTTGACTGGTGTCATGTACCACCTATAAATCATTTTCATTAAATTTTCTCTTAGGGCATTACATGCCGTGAATTTCATACCTGTGGTCCATAACTGTTCCCAGTCAGCCATCATTATGTTATGTCCAACGTCTTGTGCCCATTTAATCATAGCTGATTTCACCATTTCATCCTGAGTGTTCCATTTCAACAGCAAGTTATACATTCTTGACAAATTCTTGATTTTTGGTTCTAACAATTCTGTTTCCAATTTTGATTTTTCCACCTGGAAGCCAACTTTTTTGTCCAAATTGTATGCCTCCATTATTTGGTAATAATGGAGCCAAACTTGCACTTTGTTTTTCAATTTTTCAAAGCTCTGCAATTTTATTCTGTCTCCATCTTGTTCCAGAATTTCCCAATATTTCGGCCATTTGGCCTCCATATTGAGTTTTTTCTGTGCCTTTGCTTCCATTGGTGACAACCATCTTGGGGTTTTCTTTTCTAACAAATCCTTATATCTTATCCAAACATTAAACAATGCTTTTCTAACAATATGGTTTTTAAACGCTTTATGTGCTTTTACCTTATTGTACCACAGATATGCATGCCAGCCAAATGCATTATTAAAACCTTCTAAATCCAACACTTCAGTGTTTTTAAGAAGCAGCCATTCTCTCAGCTAGCAAAAAGCAGCTGATTCATAATAAAGTTTAAGGTCTGGCAGGGCAAATCCACCTCTTTCTTTGGCATCCGTTAATATCTCAAATTTTATTTGAGGCTTCTTGCCCTGCCAAACAAATCTGGAAATATCTTTCTGCCACTTCTTGAAACAATCCATCTTATCCAAAATTTGCAATGTTTGAAACAAAAACAACATCCTTGGCAACACATTAATTTTTATCACAGCAATTCGGCCTAACAATGATAACTTCAAATTTGTCCATACTTCTAAATCCTTTTTCACTTCAATCCAACATTTTTCATAATTATCCTTAAATAAATTCACATTTTTGGCAGTCATATTAACCCCTAAATATTTCACTTTCTTAACCAATGTTAGTCCTGTCTCCTCCTGAAACTTCTCTCTCTCATTCACAGTTAAGTTTTTCTCTAAAACCTTGGTTTTCATCTTATTCAACTTAAAACCTGCTACCTGTCCAAATTCTTGAATCAGTTCCAATATCCTTTTGGTACTAGGTTCTTGCTCCTGTAAAGTCAATACTAAGTCATCAGCAAATGCTTTCAATTTGTACTGTTTAGCTCCCACTTGTATACCTTTAACCTCTTGGTCCTTTCTAATCATATTTAACAAAACCTCCAGGACCGATATAAAGAGCAATGGAGAAATTGGGCAACCTTGTCGTGTCCCTTTCTCAATCTTAAACTCTTCTGTCACTACATTGTTCACAATTAGTTTTGCCTTTTGTTCTGAATAAATTGCACCTATACCATTTTCAAAACCTTGACCTACCCCCATCCCCTGTAGATTCTTCTTCGTGAAACTCCAAGAAATGTTGTCAAAGGCTTTCTCTGCATCCACAAATATCAAGACTGCCTTAGTATTGATATTCACTTGTAGTTTTTCTAGAATATTATTTATATTCCTCGTGTTGTCAGACAAATGTCTGCCCGGGAGAAAGCCCGCTTGGTCTTTATGAATTTCTTCTGCTAACACCTTTTTTAATCTTTTAGCCAAAATATCTGCAAAAATTTTGTAATCCACATTAAGCAGCGATATAGGGCGGTAGTTCTTGAGCTGTGTCTTTTCAGTCTCTATTTTCAGTATAAGTGTAATGTAAGCGTCCTTCCACAACTCTGGTGCCTTTCTCCCTTCCAATATTTCATTACAGACTTCCTTCAATGGTTGTATTAGCCATTCTTTCAAAGATCTGTAATAACTTGAAGTCAAACCATCTGGTCCTGGAGATTTACCTAGTTGCATGTTCTGGATGGCCCCTTCCACCTCCTGATCTGTTATTTTGTAATTCAACATTAGCTGTTTTTCCTGAGAGATTTTGTGTAGTCCATTTATTTTCAAAAATCGATCAATGTCCATTTCTTTCTGCTTCTCCTGTGTATAAAGTTGTTTGAAATACCTCTGAAAACACTTCCTGATCTCCACTGGATTCTGTATATTCTTTCCTTCCACTTCCAAATTCGTAATAGTATTGAGTTTTTGTCTTTTTTTCATTTGCCCGGCCAACAATTTTCCACACTTATTTGCCGATTCAAATGTCTGTTTAATCTTCCATTCTATTTCCTGATTCGTCAGCTTTGTATATTGTGCTTGGTATAACTTTATCTCTTTCAGGATCTCCTGTGACTTTGGTTTTGCTCTCAGTTTCTTCTCTCCTTCCTTTATTTTCCCCAGGATTTTATCCTTTTTTTCATTCTGAATTCTCTTCTTAATTGCATTCTGTTGTATTAGGAATCCTCTCATAACTGCTTTGCTTGCGTCCCAAATTACTCTTTTTTCCACTGTAGTATTCATGTTTATCTCGAAATAATCTCTTAGAGTTTTTTGGGCCTTCTTAGTTACCTCTTCATTCCTGAACAAAGTATCGTTCATCCTCCATCTAAAGGAGCCATAGTCTTGGGGCTTTCCTCCAAACTTGTTTACCAGCCCCGGGACCTTCCTCCCTATCGGGGTGGCTCTGACCTGTGCATCCTGAGCCCGCCTCTCCTCCAGGGGAACAACATGTGCCTCCAGGTCTTGGTTCCTCTCGACCAGACCTCGCGCAATGGCTTCTTGCTCTGTCTCTCCAGCCGGCCCTGTTTGGCTCATTGTGCTGCCTCCCCGGGGCTGCGCATAAGCAACATCAGGGACTGACGGATTGCTGTAATGGTTCTAGGGGTTGCTCATGCGTAAGCTGGTGCTTATCTCCCCGGCTGGGTGCAAACACCTGGCTGGGTTGCCAAAGTGAACCTTTTCTGTCCGGACAGCCACTCACCCATGGCTGACTCAATTGCTGGCAGAATCCGCCAGTGGGCATTTCTTAAACTTCTTCCAGCAAAGAAGCTCTTTGACGCCTAGTCTCCTCCTACTCTCTCTGGCTTTTGCTCTCTCCCTCCGGCACTGATGGCAGTTCCCTGACACCTAGCTAGGCATTTTTTGCTATTCTGATATTCCTTATCAAACCAAGTCTGTCTTTTAAACTTTTTTATTTTTTATCACACTAGTTGTGGTCATCAGTGGGTGCATTCAGTTGATTATGTTCTCATAAAGACTCTCCTCCCTGAAAGAGAGAGGAGTGGTTGTGGGCGGGAGCGTTGCCCCCTGCCTCCAGCTCACCTGGCTGGCACTCACGCCCCCCCCCAGTGGCCGCCCAACCAGGTGCCATGGGGGGGGGCGTGTCCAGCAGCCTTTATGCTGCAGTGCCAGCCTCTCCCCGGCCTCATTTCTACTTGTCGTCCTGAGAATATATATAATAACAACAATAAATAAATAAATAAAAATGAATAGATAAATAATAGAATAAAATACTACTAATAATAAATAAAATAAGTGGATGTTATTTATTTATTTATTTATTTATTTATTTATTGAAAAATTATTATAATAAATATATAATGATAAATATACATTAATAATAATAAAAGAGAATAAGTGGAATGATGTCACATACCAAGATTAAATTGATTAATTAATTAAACAAATCCATAGATAAATATATAAATAAACAAATAACATTAGAAGAAGAAAAAATCATTAATAACAAATAATTTACATATATTTCGGAACCCACAGTTGGTTAGAGCGTGGTGACAATAACGCCAAGGTTGCAGGTTTAATCCCTGTATGGAACAATTATATATTCCTGCTTTGCAAGGGGTTGGACTAAATGACCCTCGGGGTCCCACACAATTCTAGAGAGCCTGGATAGTTCAACTGGTTAGAGCATGGGGCCGATAATGCTAAGGTTGCTGGTTTGATCCCCGTATGGGACCCTGGTATATTCTGCGTTGCAGGGGATTGAATGAGATATTATAATATGAAGTAGGAAGCATCTTAATTTTTAAGAAAAATTAAAAATAAATAAATAATAATAATAATAAATATTAATATATATAGAGAGAGTAATAAATAACACACGGAAGCACATACTAATGGGATAAACAATTAAACATTTAACTGAATGCTTGAGAATCATTGTTTTAAGTAAAGCAATCATTAATTAGTATATTTGTTTCAGAATCAATAACACGTCCCTGTACAACCGCTTGTAAGCGGTGGCACGTGTTTGTGGCAGTAGCTTTAGCATGTTATCCATGGCGCCTAAGAGGAAGCGCTCTGCAACAGAATCTACTCACACCTCAGGCTGCATGGGTGCATATAGCCGTAATTCATCGGGGGTGCCACATGGACGGGATAATAACCCCAAAACTATTTCACACTGCCTAAATGCATTTAGATCGTTCATTGATGATTATGAGCAGCGTTTTTCCCTATCAATCCCCTATAATGAATAATTATTTCATATTATCGTCAGTTACGGTAGACAATTGATAGTATCAGTAATTAATTCTACTTACAGTGGTAATTGATTGAACAAATAATACTGGATTAGATTTTAATAAATAACAACAATAATAAATAATAATAACAATAAATGGATAAATAACAGATAAATAATAATAGAATGATAACAACAACAATAAGGGGGTATAGCTCAGTGGTAGAGCATTTGACTGCACATCAAGAGGTCCCTGGTTCATATCCGGGTGCACCTCCCACCAGCTCCCTCCTCTCCGCATTCTTCGATTGAATTCTTTGATCGGGCACTAAGACTTATCCGGAATTTTGGTTACGAGGCACTCTTAGCAAAATGTGACATAGTCAGCCTTCTGTCTATTGCCAGTTCATCCCAATGACTCTCATTTGCTGGGATTCAAATTTCAAGGGAATATTACATTGTCAAGGCTATGCCGATGGGTTGTTCTGCAGCCGGCTTGGCCTTTGAGACATTTAGCACTTGTTGGGACTGGGCCTTGCGCTACAGAACCAACTCACCTGGGGCGACACGTTACCTCGGTGACTTTTCTACTCATTGGGAAACCCAACACTGGCGAATGTGCCTCCCTTCTGGAGGCCTTCTCAGCTTTGGCCCAGGAGCTGGGAGTTCCCCTCAGATAAGGCGGACCCTCAACGCATCTTACTTGCCTGGGTATAGAGCTTGACACAGCAGCTCAATCCGCCCGCCTGCCAGTGGGGAAAATAGTTGCCCTTAACGAAACTATTTGTCAAACCCTTCCCGAAATAATAATAATAATAATAATAATAATAATAATAATGAAGTCGCTCTTAGACAGGTCCAGTCCTTGCTAGATCATTTCAACTTCGCATGTAGAGTAGTTTCACCAGGCCGCCCATTTCGCTCACCCTTAGCCAGGTTGTCAGCGGGCCTCAAGCATCCGCACCATAGAGTAAGACTTATCAAGTCGGTCAAGGCGGATTGTGAGATGGGGATCAGATTTCTGGAACACTACAATGGAGTCTCCCTATGGCTGGAAATCCTTAATTTGGCCTCTGATTTCCAGGTCCACTCCAATGCGCGTGCCCGCCTAGCCAGGCTGTCAGTGGTCTTAGACACCCGCACAACAGGGTCCGCCTCCCCAGGTCGGTCAAGGCAGATCTGGAGGTGTGGACGACTTGTCTGGAGATCTACAATGGGGTATCTCTATGGCAGGATGTCTTGAATCTGTCATCAGACTTCCAGGTCCAATTGGATGCGGCTGGGTCCTTAGGCTTTGGCTTGTACTTCAAGGGGCGCTGGTGTGCACTACGATGGCCGACGGCATGGCAAGGTCAGGCCATCACGTTGGATCTCACCTTTCTTGAGTTCTTTCCAATAGTGGTGGCCGTTCACATCTGGACGGAAGATTTTCGAGATCACCGCTTGTGCTTCCGACAACCTGGCGGTCATGAACATTCTAGCCAGGCAGTCATCTCGGTCTGAGAGGATCTCCTCCCTTCTGCGGGCGTTCGTCCTCCGGTGCCTTGAGTTCAACATAATATTTTCAGCCAAATTCGTACCCAGAGCCAATAATGACATTGCCGATGCCTTGTCTCGATTTCAGATACCTCGCTTCCGGTTGCTTGCACCTGGAGCACAACTGTTGCCCGAACCCTTTCCGGAGCACCTGTGGAATGTGGGAGACGCAAAGTGATACAGGGAGTATTGGCATCCATGGCACCCTCCACTCTCAGGTCCTACAAGGAGGCCTGGTGTGATTTCCTTGGTTCCAGGTCTGGGTTATCTGGACTCTCACATGACGTACCTCCTACCACTGACGATGTCTTGCAGTACCTTTCCCATCTCGATGATCTGGGACGTGCTCCTAAAACCTTAAAGATTCACGTAGCCGCCATCAGCTTCTTTTCAAAAGCTACATTTGCTCATGACCCGGGTAGCGACTTCTTGATCCGTAGAGCCATTGAGGGTTGGGGCAGGTTACAACCTCACAGGGCCGAGGGCCATAAGCCAATTCTTACGGGTTATCACAGATACGCATAAAACTCAGGTCAATTTGCTGGTGCAGGTTCGAAACATGTCTCTTTTCCGCAGCATACGCTATCGCCTTTTTGGCGCGCTTAGAGTTGGTGAGGTGGTGTTTGAAGTTAGTGCACGAGGTTCAACACGCGGCCTCCTGTGCAAGGACGTGCAGTTGTCCGATTCTAATGTGACAGTGGATATACGTCAGTCCAAGACTGATCAGGCTGGTAAGGGTGTCCTAGTTAAGCTCACGGCATCGGCACAGCAGGGCCCATGCCCGGTAGAGGACACTAGGCGGTACCTCTACCTCAGACCGCCCGGCCCGGGTCTGTTTCTGGTCCATGAAGTTGGGTCACCCTTGTTGAGGCACCAATTCACCAGAGTACTTCGCAAGGCTATTGAGGCTTGTGGTCTATCCTCCCAGGAGTACGCCACGCACTCATTTAGGATGGGCGCCGCAACCACGGCCACGCACCTGGGGCTACCGGCGGACAGGATCAAAGAAATGGGCCGGTGGAACTCCAATGCTTATAAGTCTAATATGTGACCTGCAGCTTTACCCTACTTATCTGCCTTTTCTTTTCTGTCTTTTACCCTCAGCTATGCTCAGGAGAAGCGTGTGGATTTGCGGCCACAGTATAGTTCATTGGGCCCGCGTACGAGCGGTGAGCTGCGGCCTTGCATACAATCTTGGCCTTCCACATGGTGTTCGAATTTCCTGGCTTTCGAGAAGAGGCATGCGTTGGGAGGAGCTTATGCCATTGCTGTGGGAGAAAGTAGCCAAGTTCGGCCCTCCCGACATCCTTGTAATTCATTTGGGGGAGAATGACCTCCTAACAGAGGGAGTGTGGACTTGTTGTGGAGCATAAAAGAGACCTGAATGCATTTGCAGCCTTGTGTCCCAGAACAACGGTGTTCTGGTCCTCCTTCCTGAAACGAACTGTGTGGCGCGGTGCGCAAAGCTGTATGGCCATTGAAAGAACCAGGAAACTCTGGTCCTTGAAACGAACTGTTTGGCGCGGTGCGCAAAGCTGTATGGCCATTGAAAGAACCAGGAAACTCGTAATTCGGGCGGTGGCCCGTTGGGTGCGCTCTATGTATGGCCGAGTCATTTATCATGACCGTATCCGGATTGGCGACCAAGCTTTATACCGGAATGACGGCGTCCACTTATCGGATCTGGGGAACGACATTTGGTTAGCTAGTGTCAGCAAAAGCATCTGGGATTGGTTGCAGCTTTGAAGGTATTGGCGGCGAGCCTTTAGCTCGGGTGGCGGTTAGGCATTGGAATAATGTGTTGTGGTGTGTCGAAGTGCTAGGTGTGGCCATCGCCTATGCCTTCAATTTATAGGGGTATTCCGTTAAAGGAATCTGGCGGTCGTGTATTCCGTCCGAAGCCTGCTTGGCGGGAGGCCATGGCACGACCCTCGGTGACATCAGGGGTGAGCCTATAGTTGGATTAGCATCAACAGGTGTTGACCCCCTGGTGAATAAACCCACTTGTTTTGCGATCCAATGCCTAAGCCAATATCTTTTCATTGCTGTAATCAATAAAGTTGTGGCCTTTTCTAGCCCATTAACCTTATATCACGTGTCCCTTTGTCTTCATTTTACTTCGCGGGGGTCGGGTCCTCGAACCACAAAGTCGGACTACGTTTCCTGTTTCTAACAACATTTCCCCCTTTAATAAAGCAAATTCATGGGAGTCCAGGATCTGAATCATTTTTTCTTGGACCTGTGCATTCCATTTTAACCTCATATTTCCAAGTATCAGATATTCTGTTTCATCCAATAATTTAGGAAAGGCAGGAGAAACGAATGATGTCAGAGATAACTCAAGTGGAAAGTGGTCACTTTCAGCTCTGGGAATTATCCTAAAGGTGTCTCGGTTAATTGGCACATTATTAGATGTTAGGATATAATCTATGGTGCTAGTAAATCCTCTGGGGGAGATAAAAGTAAAATAACCCTCTTGATCCCCTTGATCGTGCCCATTGCATAACAAAAGGTTACTGTCAGGGGCTCAGGAACAGAGGCACAGGGGAGGAAGGAAATGGAGAGCGAAGGGGAAGAATCTGAGGGCAGCGTAGGGGAGTATGACAGTGACCTGAGAGATTCCATGAGCTTCTCCAGCGGATCGGAAGATTCCCAGAAGGAGGCGCCGAGGGTCAGGGCAAGGGGGGTCCCAGGGGGGACGCACCAGAAACAAGGGGCCAGCGGGGACTCCCAAAGCAGCAGCGGGAGATCAGGACCAGCTTCCCCACCAGAGCGTAGTGGGGGGGAAGAGTCCCATGTGTCAGGGCCAGCGTCTCCTCCATCAGGGAGAGAAGATGAGTCAGGGCTGACCACGCCTCTATCGGAGAGTGGGGGAACGGAGGGGAGGTCAGGTCCAGCTAGCCCCCCCGAAGGGGGAAGCAGTGACAGGAGCAGTGTAACGGTCAGGAGGAAGGTTGCCGGCTGGGCGCGCGCGCCAAGTTCAAATGTACAGGCGTGTGGGACAGCAGAAAACCCGGATTGGGAACCAGGTCCTAAAGCCCGCCGGAGGCAGGGGGAAGACTCAGGGGACTCAGCGTCAGAAGAGTCTAGGAAGGGCAAGACCCCAGCGGACGGGCGGAACCAGAGGAGGAAAGAGCAAAGGAAGAGGTGGAGCAAGGCCAGAGTCTTAAACTGGTGTCTGGGGGGAGGAGATTCAGACGGAGCTTCAGCGGTCTAGAGTTTCAGACGTAGAGCTGCGCGCTGCGGCTGTGAAAGCGAAACTGAACTTCAATAAAGACTTTTGTATATAACAACGAACCGGCGTTGGTCCTTTGTGAGCTGGGACCTCGGGCAGCTCTGACAGTTACGCTTAATTATAAGTTCCCAGCGCGGTTAGAGGTGGTGTCCATTGCTGCCCTCTGACAGATTTCGGGTTCGTCCTCCAAGTTTAGTCCAGATAATATTGTATTTTGTGGGGAAACAAGGCCGATCTGGGCATTGAAGTCGCCTCCCAAGACAAGCTGAGGGTTGGGAGACAGAGAGTCTATACTTTCGAGTAGTTGGTCAAGTTTTTCCCAATATGATCTCAGTTCCCCACAAGACTTTACTGGAGGTATGTACACTCAGATACAGTAAGTATTTCTCCAGAGACTATCAGAAAGGGACAACACTAAAAAATTAGGGGTGGTCAGCGAGGGAAACTGTTGAATTGATACATTAAGAGAGGTTGACACTGGCACCGCCAGCCCCCCCGCTAGGCCTTCCATATTTTACAGTTTTAAGAGCTGGATGAATGTAACTTGTGTTGTTGTTGTTTAGTCGTTTAGTCGTGTCCAACTCTTCATGACCCCATGGACCAGAGCACACCAGGCACTTCTGTCTTCCACTGCCTCCTGCAGTTTGGTCAAACTCATGCTGGTAGCTTCGAAAACACTATCCAACCATCTCGTCCTCTGTCGTCCCCTTCTCCTTGTGCCCTCCATCTTTCCCAACATCAGGGTCTTTCCCAGGGAGTCTTCTCTTCTCATGAGGTGGCCAAAGTATTGGAGCCTCATCTTCCTTCCAGTAAGCACTCAGGGCTGATTTCCTTAAGAATGGATAGGTTTGATCTTCTTGCAGTCCATGGGACTCTCAAGAGTCTCCTCCAGCACCATAATTCAAAAGCATCAATTCTTGGGCGATCAGCCTTCTTTTTGGTCCAGCCTTCTCTTCCATACATCACTACTGGGAAAACCATAGCTTTTACTATACGGACCTTTATTGGCAAGGTGATGTCTCTACTTTTTAAGATGCTGTCTAGGTTTGTCATTGCTTTTCTCCCAAGAAGCAGGCATCTTTTAATTTCGTGACTGCTATCACCATCTGCAGTGATAATGGAGCCCAAGAAAGTGAAATCTCTCACTGCCTCCATTTCTTCCCCTTCTATTTGCCAGGAGGTGATGGGACCAGTGGCCATGATCTTCGTTTTTTTGATGTTGAGCTTCAGACCATATTTTGCGCTCTCCTCTTTCACCCTCAATAAAAGGTTCTTTAATTCCTCCTCACTTTCTGCCATCAAGGTTGTGTCATCTGCATATCTGAGGTTGTTGATATTTCTTCCGGCAATCTTAATTCCGGCTAGGAATTCATCCAGTCCAGCCTTTCACATGATGAATTCTGCAGCCTTGTCATACTCCTTTCCCAATTTTGAACCAATCAGTTGTTCCATATCCAGTTCTAACCGTAGCTTCTTGTCCCACATAGAGATTTATCAGGAGACAGATGAGGTGATCAGGCACTCCCATTTCTTTAAGAACTTGCCATAGTTTGCTGTGGTCGACACAGTCAAAGGCTTTTGCATAGTCAATGAAGCAGAAGTAGATGTCTTTCTGAAACTCTCTAGCTGTCTCCATAATCCAGCGCATGTTTGCAATTTGGTCTCTGGTTCCTCTGCCTCTTCTAAATCCAGCTTGCATTTCTGGGAGTTCTCGGTCCACATACTGCTTGAGCCTGCCTTGTAGAATTTTTTTTTTCATAATTTTTTATTCATATTTGCACATATATACAGGAAAAACAAACAAAAAATCCACCACATACCTTATACAAATTATATCCACTTCACAAATCATAAATAAAATATATAACTGAGTTAGTCTCAACTGAGCCTTGGACTTCCCTCCACTCCTTTGGTAAGTATCGAATAAATTATATAGTCGCGTACTTTTTAACTCTTTTACATAGGCCTTTCCCGCTGTTAGAGTTATTTCAACCCCGCCAGTGTCACCTGAGATTTAGATTCCATATACATTAAATATTTCTTCCAATTATCATGAAATTTCTGTTCGTCTTGGTCCCTTAATCTTCCTGATATTCTATCAAGCTCAGCATAATTTATCATTTTAACCTGCCACTCACTTATGTTAGGTATTACTTCTAATTTCCAATTTTGTGCTAACATAATTCTTGCAGCTGTCGTGGCATATAGAAACAAGGTCTTATCTTCTTTTTTAATTTCTTTACCAACCATTCCTAACAAAAAAGCTTCTGGCTTTTTGGGAAATGTATATTTCAAGATTTTTTTAAGTTCATTATAGACTGTCAGGGAACTGACATCAGAGGCACGGGAGAAGGAGAGGGTCTCTGATTCTGCAGGAGAAGGTCCCAGCGCTAGGGGGAGACTCGGCTGGGAAGAAGGGGAAGGGAATAAGTGTAACACCAGGGATCCAGGAGAGCAACGGGACCAGGAGGTGCAGGGGCTCCAGGACTCTTCGCTGGAAGTTAGTGAGGAGAGCCCAGGCACCCCGCTACCCACGCCCACCCTGCGCAGGAGACTCCTGCGCAGTGAGAGGCGGAGACGCTTGGGCGTCAAACAGCTCTTATGTTGGCAGCGCTTTAAGAAACGCCCACAGACAGATTCTACGAGTGACTAAGGGCAGCCACGCTGAGATGGGCTGTGCAGTCCGAAGGGTTTAACCAGGCAATCTAATGCCCAAATGGGGCAGGATTACGCACGAGTAACTCCCAACCACTACATAGACCAATTCCCAAAAGCCTCTCACTTTGCAGCACGACCACCACATATGGTAGAGGTCACCTTCTACCTCTCTACATTTCCAGCATCTTTTATCCTTCAACTTATAAATCTTCGCTAATTTCACTGGTGTATGGTACCACCTGTAGATCATTTTCCACAGGTTTTCCTTTAGTGCCGTGCATGCCGTAAATCTCATATTCTTGTTCCATAGTTCCAACCACCTCTCAAAGTCGATATTATATCCAATGTCTATCGCCCACTTAGTCATGGCCTCCTTCACCTCCTCATCTTTTGTATACCACTCCAGCAAAATATCGTACATCCTTGACAGTGTTTTGTTCTTACCTTCTATAACTTCTACATTAAATTTAGATTTTTTATCTTCAAATCCTACTTTCTTTTTGTCTTCTTTTAACAGGTCATTTACTTGGTGGTATTGCAACCACCCAGAAAATAAATTTTTGATCTCTTCATATGGTCTAAGTTTAATCCCTTGATCTGTCTTCCAAGTTAGTTCTTCATAGGTGGCATTCTTCCCTTCCATATTTGTTTTTTTTATAGTTAACACCTCTATTGGTGAAATCCACCAAGGTGTCTTCCTTTCCAATATATTTTTATTTCTTTCCCATACTTGGAATAGTGGTCCCCTAAAAATATGATTTAGAAAGCCTCTATGGACTTTCACCTTTTCGTACCACAGGTACGAGTGCCACCCATACCTGTTATCGAAACCTTCCAAGTCCAAGATGTCCCTATTTTCCAATCTTATCCAATCCTTCAGCCACACTAAACACGCCGCTTCATAATATAAACTTAGATCCGGTAGAGCGAATCCCCCTCTTTCTTTTTTGTCCACCAATATTTTCATTTTTATTCGTGGTCTTTTGCCTTGCCAGGTGTATCTCGCTAAGGCTCTTTGCCACTCTTTACACTGCTTTAAACCTTTTAGTACCGGAATGGTTTGGAACAAAAATAACATTCTGGGGAGAACGTTCATTTTGATAACCACTATCCTCCCCAGAAAAGATAGCCTCAATCTCTCCCAGATTTCATGATCTTTCTTAATATTCTTCCAAGTGACTTCATAATTATCCTTATATAGGTTAATATTTTTCGCTGATATCCACACTCCAAGGTATTTCACTTTCTTTGCTGTCATAATTCCCGTCTTTTGTTCTAGTTCTACAATATCTTCCTTAGTTAGATTTTTAGAGCCTGCCTTGTAGAATTTTAAGCATAACCTTGCTAGCGTGTGAAATGAGTGCAATTGTGTGGTAGTTGGAGCATTCTTTGGCGCTGCCCTTCTTTGGGATTGGGATGTAGACTGATCTTCTCCAATCCTCTGGCCACTGCTGAGTTTTCCAAACTTGCTGGCATATTTGGTGTAGCACCTTAACAGCATCATCTTTTAAAATTTTAAATAGTTCAGCTGGAATACCATCACTTCCACTGGCCTTGTTATTTGCAGTGCTTTCTAAGGCCCATTTGACTTCACTCTCCAGGATGTATGGCTCAAGGTCAGCAACCACACTACCTGGGGTGTATGAGACATCCATATCTTTCTGGTATAATTCCTCTGTGTATTCTTGCCACCTCTTCTTGTTTTTTTTTAATATATATTTATTAGCATTTTCTATAATGAAACAAAAACAAAAATAAAAAACCACAACAAAAAAGAAAAATATATATAACAAACATACAAAAATATAAAACTTAAAAACAATTAAAAACACATAAAGTTTCAATTGCTTATTTCTTTTAATTTCTCAGACCTCCTCACACCTTCCCTTCTTGTATTCCAATTCAAATTATTAGCTCAGCAAATCCTTATTACTTATTTCTCAACTTTAACTTAATAATTTAATTTAACATATTATTATTTTACTTTTTCTCTTTCATCCATTTCCTCAATTTATTTTTGCTAACCTTATTTTCATTTAATTTAGTTCATTTTAAAAAACCAATTTTACCTTATCCAAACTTAAACATCAATACTTATACATCAATACTCATTCTTAAAACATTTTTTCTAAAGTCGATCCAAATTCTTTTCTTGATGTCTTCTGCTTCTGTTAGGTCCTTACCACTTTTGTCCTTTATTATGGTAATCTTTGTACGAAACGTTCCTTTCATATCTCCAATTTTCTTGAACAGATCTCTGGTTCTTCCCATTCTGTTGTTTTCCTCTATTTCTTTGCATTGCTCGTTTAAGAAGGCCTTCTTGTCTCTCCTTGCTATTTTTGGGAAATCTGCATTCAATTTCCTGTATCTTTCACTATCTCCCTCGCATTTTGCTTGCCTTCTCTCCCCCGCTATTTGTAAGGCCTCGTTGGACAGCCACTTTGCTTTCTTGCATTTCCTTTTCATTGGGATGGTTTTCGTTGCTGCCTCCTGTATAATGTTGCGAGCCTCCATCCATAGTTCTTCAGGCACTCTGTCCACCAAATCTAAATCCTTAAACCTGTTCCTCACTTCCACTGTGTATTCATAAGGGATTTGATTTAGAGTGTATCTTACCTGTCCAGTGGTTTTTCCTACTTTCTTCAGTTTAAGCTTGAATTTTGCTATAAGAAGCTGATGATCTGAGCCACAGTCAGCTCCAGGTCTTGTTTTTGCTGACTGTATAGAGCTTCTCCATCTTTGGCTGCAGAGAATATAATCAATCTGATTTCGATGCTGCCCATCTGGTGATGTCCATGTGTAGAGTCGTCTCTTGTGTTGTTGGAAAAGCGTGTTTGTGATGACCAGCTTGTTCTCTTGAAAGAACTCTATTAGCCTTTGCCCTGCTTCGTTTTGATCTCCAAGGCCAAACTTGCCAGTTGTTCCTTTTATCTCTTGATTCCCTACTTTAGCATTCCAATCCCCTATAATGAGAAGAACATCCTTCTTTGGTGTCACTTCTATAAGGTGTTGTAAGTCTTCATAGAATTGGTCAATTTCAGTTTCTTCAGCACCAGTAGTTGGTGCATAAACTTGGATTACTGTGATGTTAAAAGGTCTGCCTTGGATTCGTATCGAGATCATTCTATCATTTTTGAGATTGCATCCCAGTACATCTTTTGACACTCTTTTGTGGACTATGAGGGCCACTCCATTTCTTTTACGGGTTTCTTGCCCACAGTAGTAGATATGATGGTCATCCGAACTGAATTCGCCCATTCCCGTCCATTTTAGTTCACTGATGCCCAGGATGTCAATATTTATTCTTACCATCTCATTTTTGACCACATCCAACTTACCCAGGTTCATGGTTCTTACATTCCAGGTTCCTATGCAATATTTTTCTTTACAGCATTGGACTTTCCTTTCGCTTCCAGGCATATCCGCAACTGAGCGTCCTTTCGGCTTTGGCCCAGCTGCTTCATCAGCTCTGAATCTACTTATACTTGTCCTCCGCTCTTCCTCAGTAGCATGTTGGACGCCATCCGACCTGAGGGGCTCATCTTCCAGCGTCATAACTTTTATATGCCTATTGTCTTTGTCCATGGAGTTTTCTTGGCAGGGATACTGGAGTGGCTTGCCAGTTCCTCCTCCAGGTGGATCACATTTGGTCAAAACTCTCCACTATGACCTGTTCATCTTGGGTGCCCTGCTCGGCATAGTTCAGAGCTTCTCTGAGTTATTCAAGCCTCTTTGCCACGGCAAGGCAGTGATCCATGAAGGGGGAGTGTAACTTGTAAAACCCTGTAATTCAAACATAGTGCCCTCTTTTGCCCAAGTTTCTTGACGAAAGATGATATCATGTTTTTGTAGATAGGGACAGAAATCACTGTCTTGGATTTGATCGGCCATCCTGTTACATTCAATGAGAGAAGTTTCATTGTTTTACAGTGATTTACTCTTTTTTTTAAAAAAAAAAAATTTTTAATTACCGTAAGTTTCTTACAAATATAACACATACTACAACAAAAAAGAAACAAAATCACAAATATAAACAAAAAAGAAAATAAGAAAATAAAAATACATATCTACAAACACCCAGACAATACAAATTAATTGGCTACTTAAACTTCTAATGTCATAAACATGGTTTTGACTTCCTCTGAGCCCTCCCATCTGAATTTCCTTGTATTTAAATATAGCAGTTTTCTAATATCATTATAAAACACAATATTCCAATAAAAATCAAATTTATTTATTTATAATGATTTTTATTGAATGATTTTATGTTACAAAAAACAATACAGCCATACTACCACTGAATATAATTAAGAAATAAAAATTTTATACATCAATATTTAGTTTATTTGTTATTTACCATCTTATTTCCTCCCAAACATTGCATACAACAACACACATATGTGCAGACACCCACACACCCACACCCGCACACAAAATGATAATAATGAAAGTAAATATTTTTCCACTTTTATCTTCCAAAATCTTTTCTTCAACTTTGACTTCCTGTCAAGTCCCTTTGCATATGTTTTATCTTACATTTGAATGTACACAAAACAATAAACCTTTCTGTATAATTTTTCTAATACATTCTGAAAACATAATAAATCCTTAATTGTTATGCACCTCCTTTTAGTTCCTCTATCACTCGAATGCTAGCACAGAGTCAAAACTATTATTATATTTTTCAACATATCTTCTATAACCATCCCATTTTTCTGCAAATTTTCGCTTTGAGTTTCCTCTGAGTTTACTAGTCAATTGAGCCGTCTCCACCAATTCCTGTAATTTGATTTGCCAATCTGTTATTTTTGGAGCCTCGTGATCTTTCCATCCCTTGGCCACAAGTATACGAGCTGCTGCGGTTGCATACAAGAATACCTCTCTTAGATTTTTGGGGATCTCTTTATCTATAATACTTCATAGAAATGCCTCTGGTTTTTTCGTAAAAGTTATCCCCATCATCTTTTTTAGTTCATCGTATATTTTTCCCCAATTTTTTTAAATCTTTTCACACGTCCACCACATGTGGATCATGTCACCGTTATTTCCTCCACATCTCCAACAAGCATTCGCCAAGTTTTTATACATTCTTGATCATCTGGAAGGAGTGAGGTACCACCTATGAGCCATTTTCATCATGTTCTCTCTTATATTATAGCTGGCTGTAAATTTCAGATTTACCTTCCATAAGTTTTGCCAACCTTTTAGCATAATTGGATGGCCCACATCTTGGGCCCACTTTATCATTGAAGCCTTAACCTCCTCATCCATTACTTCGTAGTCTAAAAGAAGTCTATACATTTTTGCTATTATTTTAGTTTTACTATTCAGTAATTCTCTTTCAAATCTTGAAGGCTCCTTTTCAAAACCTATCTGCTTATCCTGTCTGAACATTTCATTAACCTGGAAGTAATCTAGCCAACTAGAAAAGTGATCTTTTATTTTCTCATAATTTATCAATATTAGTTGACCCTCCTCCTCCTCCCTTAATATTGTGTTATACGTTATCCAGTTCTCTTTGATTTTTTTTTTTTAACAGCGATTGCTTCTAATGGAGAGTTCCATCTTGGGGTTTTCTGTTCCAAATATTCTTAACTTTTCTTAAAGTTCTAAATCTCAATTATTTCACTAACTCTTACTTTCATCCTAGGCCTATTTAGTACTTTCAAGTAATTTCAACTAAAATTTAGTACTTTCAAGTAATTTCTAATTTTTAATGTTACAATACTTATTCAAATAGTCTTTAAATTTATTCCACTCTTCTTGATGTTCCTCTTCTTTCTGGTCATGGATTCTTCCAGTAAGGTCAGCCAACTCCACATATTCCATCATTTTCATCCGCCATTCTTCCACAGTTGGTAGTTCTTGTGTTTTCCATTTCTTGGCTATAAGAATTTGAGCAGCCGTTGTGGCATACAAAAATAACTTTACATCTTTCTTGGGTTGGTCGCTTTCGCGGAAAGGGTGCCGGTGCTTTGAAGGCAGGGCAGAACTGCTAGAGCGCTGCAGTACCCCGAAAAAACCTCGGATCGAGCCTTCCGAGGACCTGGTGTTCCTACGGGTGCCTGGAATGACTCCCCCGCTTCCCGGTAAACTCCTAAAAGAGTGCCAAGTGCGAGTGGGGTCAGAGATGGCGGCACTTGGGAATAGACTCGCTCCCTTCATTGCATGAAGCTCTGAGTCCGGCGATCGTGAGCGGCCAATTCCTCCCCCCAAAAATTGACTTGAAATTCTTGAGTAAAGAGCTATAAATTCGATCAGCTAATTAGGAAGGAAAGGGATTTAAAAACGGAGGTCATCCCTTCCGCTGAATAAAGGAGAAAGCAGCTAACGTAACCAAAGCCGCAGTTTAAAACTTCTTTTCTTCCGAAAGCTTTCAAGTAAACATTGACCCCCCTTCTAGCAGGGGGAAGGGGGTAAAAAGACTAACTTTAAAAATTAATTTCCCCGCAGAAGATTGTTTGAACTGTTGTATCTTCTTTGTGGAAGCAGACCACCCGGTGGGGGGAGGCTAGACTCTATTGTGACGTCATAAAGGAATCGGATACTTTCAACTTTCGTTTTTTTCTGGGAAAAACAAAGTAACTCCAGCTGCCAGAACTCTAAAACCACTATTAACAGTATATCTACCCCCCGGATACAAATTGCAACTCTGAAATTAAACTTCTGGGAATCCAGTTAAAGGAGTAAAAAAAGGTTTAAAAAGTTGAGGAAAGGAGAGACTGCTTTTTTTTGCAGTGGGACTAGTGGACTAGTGGAGAGGCTGGGAAGAAAATTTGTCTGCTCTCTTATCTCCCCCTTTGTGACTGAGGCTGACCTGGGGGGGGGGTTTAAAAAGTATGGAAGGGGGAGAGAAAGGAGAGAAGGGGAAAAGACCAGAGAAAGCTAAAACTAAAGTAAGGAAGGACTTTTGAAGAGTCAGTGATGCAACTGCTTCAGGAAATTAAAGCAGAAGTAAGAGGAAATCAAAAATCTATACAGGACCTAAAAAATGACTTTGTTGAATTAAAGCAAGATTTGAAAGAGGTTAAGACAGATGTATCTGCACATGAAGCTAGACTGACACAATTGGAAACTGTAAGAGTCCCTGATATGGAAACAATTCAGCAGGAAGCCCAGAATTCAATTGTGTTTCTTCAATTGAAAGAGAGGGAGACCCATTTGAGATTGAGAGGGATACCCCAGAAGGAGCAGGACAATTTGAAGGACTGGCTTATTGATGAATTTGCTGCTCAGTGGGATCTCTCAAAAGAAGAATTAAATTCCTGGATTGATAAGGCTTATAGATTTGGACCGAAAAAGGACTCTAAGATCACACAGGATTGCATGGTGATCTTTAAAACAAAAGAACAAAGAGACATTGTTCTAGGACATCACTATAAAAAAGGCCTAAAGATAGAAGGGAAGGGGGTAATCTTGTTTAAAGAGATCCCGAGACACTTCTTGGCCCTGAGAAATAACTGCACAGATTTGGCGACTGCTTTAAGAAGAAAGAACATCTTTTTCAGGTGAGAGTTCCCAGAAGGTCTCTCTTTCAAATTTCAAGGGAGAAAACAAAGAATTAGAACTGTTGGAGAGAAAGAGAGATTTCTGGAGAAAAACGCAAAAGAGCTTGGATTGGAAAGTCCCTCATCACTGGGGGCAAGGGCAGTAGGCCCCTAAAAAAACTAGGATGTCCCTAAAAATTTACTCCTGGAACGTGAATGGTTTGAATTCTCATCGAAAAAGGAACCAAGTTTACCATGTTTTGGTAAGACAGAATTTGGATATAATTTGTTTACAAGAAACACATGTTATTAGACTTCATAGAAAGATTCTACAGAATAAAAAACTTGGACAGGAATTTATCTCATCGGACAAAGTTAAAAAAAGAGGCGTGGTTTTTTATTTTTTATGTTAAAGAAAAATGGAATCCCAAGTTGTTGTTTAAGGACGAGGAGGGGAGATACATTGCTGTTGAAATTACAGCACAAGGCGACAAATTTCTTTTACTGGGAATCTACTGGTAAAGTAGAATTCTTTAAGAATTTGGACTTAAAACTTACGGATTATTTGGATTACAAATTGATTTTAATGGGTGACCTGAATGGGGTAGTCTCAACATTTATGGATAAGTCACAAGAACAAAAACTTCAAAATTCTGGCAGATTACCTAAGATCTTGATATGATGGATAAATATCATCTGTCAGACATATGGAGGCTACGGAATCCTATAGAAAGAGACTACACTTTTTTCTCAAATTCAAGCTAAACATTTTCAAGAATCGATTAACTGGGCAACAATTTTTTCCATTTTGAATGTTGTCTAGATTTCTACAATTTTTTCCTTTTTGAATGTTGTCTAGATTTCTACAACTGATTTACGGTATTTTTGCACTGCTGAATCAGGAAATGGCATCCGTTTCTCTCCATCAGGTCAGGTTTTTGTGTTATGTTGATTTGAAAAAAAAATCAGATCTTGTGACAAAATCGATTACATTTTTGTGGCATTATCAGCTGATTTTTGTCAACACATATCATCCTAAATATATTTTTAAGAGGAAAAAATGTTTTTCCAACAACATATATTGATTACCTGATAGAAACATCAATTACTGTAAACTGAATGGTGGGCATTGATAAAGGTAAGTACACGTAAATTGCATGTTGCTTCACCATTTTTCAAACGTCAGGGCTTGAACTTCTGTTTCTTGGAACTCCGCTCAGCGGCAGGGAGGTCTCTCTTCAGAGTCCAACAGTAGTCAGCTATCATGACTGCGTCCCAGCGACCCTGATACCTGGTCTCCATCTCTTTCATGTCCTGATGGAATCTCTCCCCCTGCCCTGCTCGTCACTCGTTGAACCCAGGTTCTCAGGAAACCGGTCCATATGTGAAAATAGGTAGTGCATCTTGACGCTCATGTTGCAGCCCAGGTTTCTGAAAGCAGTCAGCATGTTGTTGACAAGTTCTGCGTAGTTTCTGGCCTTATTGTTGCAAAGAAAGTTCTTCACTACCAGAACAAATGCCTTCCACGCTTCCAGTTTCACTTTGTTCATTGAGTTTCCGAACTCTGGATCTCCGATGAGCTGACGGATCTGAGGACCGTCAAAGATGCCAGCTTTCAACTTCTCCATGGTCAATCCTGGAAAAGCCTGGCACAAGTAAGTGAAGCAGTCACCATCCTTGTCCAGAGCCTTGGTGAACTGCTTGATTAAGCCGAGCTTGATGTGCAGCGGTGGGAAGAGTATTCTGTCTCTGTCCACCAGAGGGTCGTTGATGACGTTCCTTTTTCTGCAAGGCACCAATTCCTCCCGCACAGGCCAGTCCTTCTTCGTGTAATGCTGAGCATGGTCCCTACCATCCCACATGCACAGAAAACATGGGTACTTGGTGAAGGCAGACTGTTGTCCCAACAAAAAGTTCACCATCTTCAGGTCAACACAAATAAACCACTTATGCTGATCATAACTGTCAGGGGCTGCCTCAGGTCTCAGCTCACAAAAGACCAACGCCAAGCTCTTCTTATATACAAGGATGTTTATTGCAGTTCATTATTGGTTCCACAACCGAGGCGCGCAGCCCCGCGTCTCTTAACGTCAGACATTTGAAGTCCCCTCTGAGTCGGTCCCGCCTCTACACCAGCTTAAGAGGCTTGTGCTAGACCACCTCTTCCTGTCTTTCCTTTTCCGCAGGGTCTTTCTGCCCCCCTGGGTTCCTTCCCTCCTGCTCTCTCCTGAAGCGGATTCCTCAGATGCCTGTTCCCCCCTCCTTCGTGCTTTGGGGCTAGGCTCCTCCTCCGGGCTTTCTCCATTTCCGCACGCCTCCACATTTGAACTTGGCGCGCGTTCGCTACCCCTGACCTTCCTCTTGACACTTACACTACTCCCTGTACTACTCTCCGCCTCTTCCGGCAGGACGTCCTGCCCCGATCTCCTTCCCCTGTCTCTTTCCTGCTCCGCTCCGTGTGTCACACTGGGAACTCCCCTCTCTTCCCTTCGTTCCTGCTGGGAAGCCGGCCCCGATCTCCCACTCCCACTCGGGGTTTCCCTGCTGCTTCCCTGCTCCTGGCAGGTCCCCCCTGTGACCCCCCTTGTCCTGACTAGGGGCGCCCCCTCCTGGGAATCCTCCGATTCACTTGAGAGACTCATGGAAGACCTTAAGTCATTGTCATCCTCTTCCTCACTGTCCTGGGATTCTTCCTCATCGCTCTCCGTCTCCTCCCTCACCTGTGCCTCTGTCTCTGAACCCCTGACATCCATCCCCCCCTCGAAGCCCCCCTTCCCCCCTCCCGCTGCTCGGGCGCAGGTTCCGGGGGCTCCGTCGTTGCGGAGGTCGCTGCCGGACACAGGTCGTCGACGTCGATCTCCTCTGCTTCCAGTTCATTGTTTGTGTGCTCGAACCCATAGTCCTCTCCCAACATGTTCACGTCCTCCCCTCCCCCTGTTGCCTGGGTGGGGTCTGCTTGCCAAGGACCCATCCGCCACCTCGCGCGCCAGTCCTCTTCTGGTTGATCGTCCCACCAGTAAGAAGGGTCGGTGTCCACCCCCGAACACGATCCCCTTGGAGGGCTCGACTCTGGCGTTGTCTCCTCTGCGGAGGAGAACCCTCAGAAGGTGCTGGCGGAAAGTGTGGGCGTAAAAAGCCAATCGTCGAAAAACTGTGCTGGCATGGGCCTGTGTGGGAAAAGGGCATGGAACTCGTCCTTGAGGAGGGGTTCGTCCAAAGCGTAGTCCGGCACCCAACTGTTGGCGCTGGCCGGGGCGCCCTCCCTGGCGAGAAAATATTCTACTCCCTCTTCCCCCCATCTCGAATCCAGAATCTCTGTGACCTCGTTGACTGGTTCGTCCTTAGGTGACCTCCCCCTCTTGGGCGACTCCCTGCTTGGTTCTGGTGCCGTCCCTGACTCCTGAAATCTGTGTGGGGCCTTGTAGGGGGTGAGCACCGACCTATGAAAGACCGGGTGCATTCTGGAACCCTCGGGGAGGGCCAATCGAAACGCTACGGGATTGATCCTGGCCTCAACTTGGTACGGCCCTAGTTGCCTGTGTCCTAGCTTCTTTTTAGCTAACGACTTGGCCGGCACCGCTTGGGCCGCTAACCATACCCAGTCTCCCACCTGGATGTCTTCCCCCTCCCTCCTGTGTTTGGCCGCCTGCACCTTATAGGCCTGTTTAGCTAGCTCTAAATGTCTCCGTAGCTCGTCGTGCACCTCTTGCAATTCTGCTGCGAAATGGTCAGCTTCCTGTGGCGCCCCCTCCCCCGTCGTTACGAGCCCCGGGAAGGTTCTGGGATGCCTTCCATTGTTAGCGAAGAACGGCGTCACCCCCGTCGACGCGTGCTTCGTGTTGTTGTAGGCAAACTCAGCCATCGGCAGGTAATCCACCCAAGCCGCGGGTCGCTGATTGGCGTAACATCTCAGGTACTGCTGCATGATCGCGTTGACCCTCTCTGCTTGGCCGTTGGTCTGCGGATGTCTCGCCGACGACAGGTTGATTTTGACGTGCAGGATCCCTAGGAGCTTCTGCCAGAAGCTGGACACAAACTGGCGCCCCCTGTCGGACAGAATGGACCGTGGCAACCCATGCACCTTGAACACGTGGTCAATGAACAGTTTGGCTGTCTGCTCCGCTGTCGCCACCTTCGCGCAAGGAATGAAATGCGCCATCTTGGTGAACAGGTCTACAACCACAAGCACCGCCGTCTTGCCTCGCGAACTGGGCAGATCAGTGACAAAGTCCAGCGCCACCCTCTCCCACGGTTGCAGTGGCGTCTCCAGCGGTTCCAGCAGTCCCGCTGGCTTCTGGTGCACTGGCTTGGACCTTTGGCACGTGTCACACCTGGCGACGTACTCCGCGACCTCCCCTCGCATCTGGGGCCACCAAAAGTCTCTGGCCACTAATTCCGTCGTCTTTTCCTTGCCGAAGTGGCCAGCGCTGGGTGCGTCGTGCAACTGCTGCAGAACCTTCGCGCGGAGATCGTCTCCCGGAACGTAGAGAGCACCTTTACGGGTCAGCAGGCCGTCGCGTATCTGGAACTCGTCGTCCTTCGCTGTGCCCCTCCGCACCTCTTCCATTTTGGACTGTGCGAACGGATCCGCCTGCAACGCGCGACGCACCGCCTCCAGGTGCAAAAATGTGCTTGGCTGCCACCGGTGCCGCTGCCTCGAGATACTGCGGTTTCCAGGAGAGCGCATCTGCTATGACATTGTTGTCGCCTGGGATGTACTCTATCCTGAAATCGAAATCCGCAAAGAACTCCGCCCAGCGTATGTGCCTCTGGCTCTGTAGCTTCGCCGTGCGCCAGTACTCTAGGTTCTTGTGGTCCGTGCGGACCTGCACGGTGTGCTTGGCTCCGATGAGAAAGTGCCTCCACGCCTTGAAAGCTGCGTGGATGGCCAGCAACTCCCTGTCCCAGATGGTGTAGTTCTGTTCCGACTTGCTGAGCTTCCGGGAGTAGAAAGCACAGGGCCTCCAGTTCCCCTGCGGGTCTTCCTGTAAGAGGACGGCCCCCACCGCTCTGTCAGATGCGTCAGTCTCAACCCTCATGGGCCTGCCAGGATTCACGTGTAGCAGCTGTTATTCGGACGCGAAGAGACTCTTAAGTCTCCTGAAGGACTGCTCCGCTTGGTCCGTCCAGGTGAACTTCTTCTTCTTGGAGCTGAGAGTGTCCGTGATAGCTGCCGTCTCCCTGGCGAAACCCCTGATGAACTTGCGGTAAAAGTTGGCGAAGCCGACGAACCTCTGGACCTCTTTCCGATTTCGCGGGCTCTTCCAGTCCAACACCGCGCGGACCTTGGCGCTGTCCATGGCTAGTCCCCTGTCGGACAGCCTATAGCCCAGAAAATCCACCTCCGTCACGTCGAATTGGCACTTCTCCAGCTTGGCGTAGAGCCTGTGCTCCCGTAGCCTCTGCAGGACCTCCTTCACGTCGCTCTCGTGAGCCTCCGGCGATTCTGAGAAGATCAGAATGTTGTCGAGGAAACATACTCACTTCTTGTAGAGGAGTCCCGCTAGCACGTGATGCATAAAAGCTTGGAAAAAGTGGGAGCCATTTTGGAGACCAAACGGCATAACTCTGTATTCGTAGGTGCCCAACGGCGTGAACATGGCCGTCTTCCACTCATCACCCTCTCGCACGCGTATGAGATTGTAAGCTCCGCGGAGATCCAACTTGGTGAAGATCTTCCCTTTCCGCACCGTCGCGAGCAGGTCGTCAATCTTGGGCATGGGAAAGGCCACGGGCTTTGTCTTCGAGTTTATGAATCTGAAGTCTACGATCAGCCTCTTTTGGGGCGTGTCCTTCTTCTTCACAAAAAACACAGGACTGCCCCCTACAGCCTTCGATTCTCGGATGAATCCCCGCTGCAGGTTGTGATCTATGAACTCCCTGAGCTCCTGCAGCTCCTCCTCGGACATGGAATACAGCTTCACAGGTGGCAGCGTTGTCCCTGGCAAGAGGTCAATAGCGCAATCGTAGGGCCGGTGAGGTGGCAACTGGTCAGCCTCCTTTTCGCAGAAAACCTCCAAAAACCCCTTGTACTTGAGGGGTACTGCTTGCACCATGCTGAGACGTAGCTGCTGCCCCTCCTCTTGGCCCTCCTCCTCCTGACCGGTCTGGATGCAATGCTGCGCGCAATAGGACGAGCCGAAGGTGAGCTGCCGCTGGTACCACGCTATGGTCGGGCTGTGCCTATCCAGCCAACTCATGCCTAACACTATAGGCGTGTTTGACAGGCGGGTGACGTTGAAACTGATGACTTCTCGGTGATTGCCAATCTGCATCACCATGGGCGGCGTCTGTTGTACCACTTGCCCCCCCAGCAGCTTCCTGCCATCCACTGTGACGACGTTCAATGGCAGCGTGGCTGGCAGAAGCTCTATGCGATGCTGCTTTACGAACTGCACCCCCACGAAGTCTGCGTTGCTCCCACTGTCAATTGTGATAGGGACTTCTAGGGTGCGTCCATTAGGTAGCTGGAGAGTTGCAGTGAGCTGCACTACAGGTTTGGGTGGCAGGGGGTCTGTAGGCTGCAAAAGCGCTGGGGACTGCTCTACTGACTCGCCTGGTTGTGCCCCAACATTGCTGATTCCAGCCAGGCATTGTCGTTTCCCTGAAACTGCTCTTCATGCTGTGCTGCTGCAGTTACTGTTGCCAAGGCTGCAGTGTGCTGCCGGAGCCTCTGGGGACACTCTTTCGCCATGTGCGTTGCACTGTCACAGATGTAACACTTCCTGTTCCCTCTAGGAGGCTTCTTCTTGACTGTTCCGGACGCTGGGGCTCCGGCCACTGACTGAGCCTTTGCACTCCCCAGTTCCATCGGCTCCTCCCCTGCCTGCAGCTGAGGTGAGAGACGCGGACGTCCTGGATCTCTGGGAAACAAAGGAGGCACTCTAGACGGTGCGTGAAGCTGGCTACCCCCTTCATTGCGCCAAGGGCGTTCTTCCTGGCGTACTCCAATGGCAAGCGCTCGCTGCACCACGTCTGCCAGGGTTTTAGGTCTGTCCCCCCTTGCCAATTCGTCTTTCACAGGGCCAGAGAGCCCCTCCCAAAATAAGTCTCTGACAGCCAGAGAATCTTTCTCCCATCGCAGCACATTCAGCAAGGCGAAAAAGCGAGCATGGTACTGACGTACTGAAGCCTTGCCTTGCCTTAAACCATGGATCTGCTGGTGTGCTACATCCACATCCACGCTAGACTGGAAGCAAGCGTCCATGCATTTGATAAATTCATCAGAGTCCCTTCGAGCAGGGCAATCCTCGCGCCACAGATTGCGCAGCCAAGCCCTCGCTTCCCCATGCAAGTGGGACACAATGAAACCCACCTTCTCCTCCTCATCTTTAAAGTCGTCGCGAAGCAAATGCAACGCATATTCTACGTCTGCTCGAAAACTGGGGTACTGCTGCAGGTTCCCATCGAAGTGGGCTACCAAGTTGCCCCCTCTTCTGCCCAGTGCTACTCCAGCAGCTTTGGCCCCCGGGAACCCCACTTGGCATGCATGATCCCACCTGGCTTGCAGATCTTGGCACCGCTTCTCCGCCTCTTCCCCCTTCTTCTGGGAGACCACTACTTCAGTGGTAAGCCGGGAGACTGCGTTGCGTAGCTCAGCTATCTGCTGCTCCATACTCATGGCTGCCAAAATTCGTGAGCTTTGCAAAAAAAAATTTTGCGTATTTTGAGAGGGGACTTACTGTCAGGGGCTGCCTCAGGTCTCAGCTCACAAAAGACCAACGCCAAGCTCTTCTTATATACAAGGATGTTTATTGCAGTTCATTATTGGTTCCACAACCGAGGCGCGCAGCCCCGCGTCTCTTAACGTCAGACATTTGAAGTCCCCTCTGAGTCGGTCCCGCCTCTACACCAGCTTAAGAGGCTTGTGCTAGACCACCTCTTCCTGTCTTTCCTTTTCCGCAGGGTCTTTCTGCCCCCCTGGGTTCCTTCCCTCCTGCTCTCTCCTGAAGCGGATTCCTCAGATGCCTGTTCCCCCCTCCTTCGTGCTTTGGGGCTAGGCTCCTCCTCCGGGCTTTCTCCATTTCCGCGCACCTCCACATTTGAACTTGGCGCGCGTTCGCTACCCCTGACCTTCCTCTTGACACTTACACTACTCCCTGTACTACTCTCCGCCTCTTCCGGCAGGACGTCCTGCCCCGATCTCCTTCCCCTGTCTCTTTCCTGCTCCGCTCCGTGTGTCACACAGGGAACTCCCCTCTCTTCCCTTCGTTCCTGCTGGGAAGCCGGCCCCGATCTCCCACTCCCACTCGGGGTTTCCCTGCTGCTTCCCTGCTCCTGGCAGGTCCCCCCTGTGACCCCCCCTTGTCCTGACTAGGGGCGCCCCCTCCTGGGAATCCTCCGATTCACTTGAGAGACTCATGGAAGACCTTAAGTCATTGTCATCCTCTTCCTCACTGTCCTGGGATTCTTCCTCATCGCTCTCCGTCTCCTCCCTCACCTGTGCCTCTGTCTCTGAACCCCTGACAATAACCAATTTTCTCCAGCACATACTTCACCGCTTCATAGTTCTCCTTCAGTGTACTTGAGTGAGCCAGGGGTATAGAGGCAAACTGGCTGTCGTTGTGTAGCAGAACACATTTCAGTGATCACTTGCTGCTATCAATGAACAGTCTCCAATCTTTGGGTTCGTACTGTGGCACTCCAAGCTTGAGCAGAAGCTGCGCAATATCTGCACAGTACACAAAGTCCTTCTCTTCCGAGAAAAAACGGAGGTACTCTTGATGCCTGTGTTGGGTTTTTGCAGTATAGTAACGCTGCAGAGAGCTTGCTGGGGAGATCATGCATTAAAAAGAAAGGACTCAAAAAGTACTTAAAGAAGGTTTTAATAAGAAAAACAAAAACTCCATTTACACTAAATATATTAACAAACAAACATGACCCAACCACCAACCCATCCCCCAGGGTAATGGGAGAGCTAGGTGCTGCTCCTTATATACTACACCCAGATGCTGACACACCTTAATCAAATACAACTCAGCAGCACCTGCTATGTTTCACAGCTGTAAAGCTGGGTCTCGTTATCTTGCTCTGGCCCTTGCTCTGGCCCCTTAAAGACATACACATGGAGTGGAACAATGATGAACCTTTACATTTAAAGAAACCATTCAACAGCCTGTTGCGGAAGAAACTGATGCGAGCACTGTCAGAGAGGAGGTTTTTTTCCTTCAATCTGGATGTCAACAGTTCGGCAGAGTCCTTTGACAAGCTGAGGCCGCGAACTAGATCATTCAACTCCTTTTGGGAAAATGGATGTGGAACATCATCTTCAAGAACTACTTCTTCTTCTTCATGCCCTTCAACACTGGAGGCATCTTCATCACTAATGTCAGGAAGTTCTCCGAAGATAGGCACTGGAATTTCATCACAATGAGCTACAGGACGACGTGCTGATTGAAGATCAGGATACTTGAGGCTGCTCCGGTTCTTTCTGTTGACCCCAGTCACATCAACAGCGCAGAAGTAGCAGTCAGTGACATGGTTTGTCGGCTCCCTCCAAACCATGGGAATTCCAAAGTTCAGACTCCTCTTGCCATTGGTCCACCCACGTAGAGTCTCGGTGCATGCCTTGCACACCATGTATGGCGCCCAAGCTATATCCTGGTCACCAAGTTTAATACCAAAATAAGCATGGTAAGCATGCCTTATGAAACTTATGCACCAATTTATGGAAGATTTCAAGGTTTTATAACTTCAAACTGATCCCTTTTCGACATAATCACCCAGAACTATCAGACCTGAATACTTCTTGTCATTAAAATAATCCTTTACAATCAAAACAATTATTCAACATGGCATTTTACCCCCACCAACTTCTTCTAAAATGCTCCACACAAGCATACATGTGAACAAAAACGTAAAAAAAGACATGTGGCCATAGCTCAAAAACTTGACCTGATTGAGCAAAACCAATGTGATTTCTGGATTCAGCGCATCAGATTCGTCCTAAATCAACTGAAAAAACGCAGACAACAAATTTGTTGTTGACCAGTGATTTATGGGTCACTAGACATTTGGTCCCTAGGGTTTGTAAAACTCAAATTTGTCCTAAGACTCTAAGAGATTATTTTGAATTAAATATGAATACAGAGGTAGAAACAAGAGTCATTTGGGATGCTAGTAAGGCTGTAATGAGAGGTTTCGTCATACAACAGAATTCGATAAAGAAAAAGATACAAAATGAAAAAGAAAGAAAAAATTCTGTCTCAAATAAAAGACAAAGAGAATTTAAGATCAACACCAAAGAGCCAACAGATACAAAAAGAAATTAAAGCTTTGCAGATTCAATTTTCTCAAATTATAAATCATGAAATAGAATGGAAAATAAAAATAATGAAACAGAGAAAGTTTGAATCTGCAAATAAGTGTGGAAAGTTGTTGGCCTGGCAATTAAAAAAGAGACAGAAACAAAATACTATCATAAATATTGTATCTGATGGTAAATCTGTGGAAAATCCTGCAGACATGAGGAAATGTTTTCAGAAATATTTTAAACAACTGTAGAAAAAAAGGCAAACAAGATAAGGATAAAATTGAGCAATTCCTTAATGTAAATGAATTGCAGAAAATTCCCGTAGATAAAAGACTCCTATTCAATGGCATGATTACAAGACAGGAAGTTGAGACAGCAATAAATCAGATACAATTAGGCAAAGCCCCAGGACCAGATGGTTTGTCTGCTAAATATTACAAAATTTTGAAAGATTGGTTAATTCAACCGCTGGCAGATGTGTGTAATAAGATTTTAAGAGGGGAGAAAGCACCTGAAACCTGGAAAGATGCATACATAACCCTGATACCGAAACCAGAGCAAGATAGATCAGATGTTAAAAATTATAGACCAATCTCATTACTTAACGTGGATTATAAAATTTTTGCAAATATTTTGGCCAATAGATTGAAGAAGGTCTTAACAGAATATATTCACAAGGACCAGGCAGGATTTCTGCTCGGGAGACATATGAAAGATAATATTAGAAATATAATTGATATATTAGAAAGATGAGAAGTTAAAAGAAATTGTAAAGCATTATTAATGTTTATTGATGCGGAGAAGGCCTTTGACAATATTTATTGGCTTTTTATGGGGGAAAAATTAGAAACAATGGAGGTTGGTCAAGAATTTTTAAATAGTATTAAGGTGATCTATTTTGAGCAAAAAGCTAAAATTATTGTTAATAATGTGGTATCAGAAGCAATTAGAATTGAGAAAGGAACCAGGCAAGGGTGTCCACTTTCCCCTCTGTTATTTATTTCGGTTCTGGAGGTTTTGCTAAATATGTTGAGGAAAGAAGATGAGGTTAAGGGCATTGTAGTAGGATCCAAACAGTATAAATTAAAAGCCTTTGCTGATGACTTGGTTTTAACTTTACAGGAACCAGAAACCAGTGCAATAAAAGCACTGAAGATGATTCAGGAGTTTGGGCAGGTGGCAGGATTTAAACTAAATAAGAGCAAAAGCAAAGTTTTGGATAAAAATCTAGATAATGATAAAATTAGAATTCTCAATGAAAAGACAGGCCTGACTTTTACGAAAAAAGTTAAGTATTTGGGGTGAACCTAACGGTGAAGAATCTGAATTTATATAAGGATAACTATGTAAAAGTATGGAATAAAATTAAAAGAGATTTAGAGATATGGTCAAATTTAAAATTTTCACTTATGGGCCGAATATCTGTGATTAAGACGAATGTATTGCCGAAAAAGTTGTTTTTGTTTCAAACCCTACCAATTATTGACAACATTAAATGCTTTAAAGAATGGCAGAAAGCCTTGTCAAAATTTATCTGGCAGGGGGGAAACCCCAGAATTAAATACAAACTACTTACGGATGTAAATGAAAGAGGAGTTTTTTCCTGCCAGCTTTGAAGATATATTTTGTAGCTGCAGCCTTCTGCTGGATCAAAGATTGGATCCAATTAGATAATGAAGATATCCTGGACTTGGAGGGGTTGGATAATCGATTTGGGTGGCATGCATACTTATGATATGATAAGATAAAGGCCCATAGTGGTTTTAAGAATCATATAATCATATAATCAGAAAAGCGTTATATAATGTATGGAGTAGATATAAGGATCTTTTAGTTCGAAAAACACCCAAATGGATTTCTCCAATGGAAGCACTGACCCCAAAAAAGTTAAATATGGAAAATATGGTTGAGATATTCTGATTTATTGATAGAGGACCATGAAGGTTTCAAATTAAAACCATTTGAACAAATCAAAGATAAGGTAAATTGGCTTCAATATTATCAAATTAATGAACTATTCAAGATTGATAAGAGAAATGGATTTGCAACAGAAAAAACCAAATTGGAGACGGAGTTGTTAGATACCAATGTTAAAAAAATGTCTAAAATGTACAACCTGTTGTTGGAGTGGCATACAAAGGATGAACAAGTTAAATTGGTGATGATTGATTGGGCACAATGATCGGTGGGGCATAATATATTGATGGAGTATTGGGAGAGGTTATGGAAGAAAGGGGTAAAGTTTACTGCATGTACGATGTTAAAGGAAAACATAATGAAAATGATGTATAGATGGTACTTAACCCTGGCTAAATTAGCCAAGATTTACCACAGCTGTGACAATACATGTTGGAAATGCAAAGAAAAGGAAGGTACTTTTTATCACATGTGGTGGACATGCCCCAATGTGAGAGATTGCGAATTCAACTCGGGCATGTCTGTTTCCTCCCCACCTGTCAAGTTTTTTTGCAATGTCATTACTTCCATTGGGGATCCAGGCCTTGGTTTTGTGGGCCCCTCTGTAGCACCAGTCCTCATCTTACATAAGGGTGCTACAATAGAATTGTCAAATACCCGGGTTGGAAAAACTCCTCTGCTTGACAATCTGAATTTCAGCTTGTGAATCAGTGAGGGGAGTCTAGTAGAGGAAACAGTTAACATAATTTTTTGGATTTGATTTGTGGTATTCAAGGGTTCAGTCCCAACTAAGTTGATCTCTGTAAGTCCAATACCAAGTAAGTCTGATAAATGTCGTTTAGAACGCTGGACACCTTTCCAGTTAGGAGTTTCATCTGGCCTTCTGCAAATTGTCATGCAGATCTTTTTTGGTTGGAAGATTAAATAAGAAGAGGTTGTTTTAAGAGCCTCTGCGCGTTCTATGTTGAGCTTAGGGGTCTGCTCTTGTTGTCGCCATTTCAATTTGGTACTTTGGTGTTCTGTTAGTGCCTGCTTGTTATTAACTGATAGACTGTGGACCTCTTTGGATAATTGGGTTGTTTGAAAGGCAATACCTCTAATTTGTTGGAAGCTATGCTCAACCGTTCTTGCAATTAGAGTTAATTTGGTACTCTCCCTACTTGTTATTCCTTCCTCTCTCAGAGGCACAGGGTCAACTTGCCCCATCGTTGGATCCAGTTCTGCGCTCTCACCTTGAGTATTCTCCTCATTTTCACAATCATCTTTAAGGGGAGAAAACCATTTTTTTTTTGTTGGAACTGTAAAAGCAGATCTGTTTTAAAAGTCCTCCATTTTAGATTGTTTGGAAGCCGGTGAAAGAATTGCCTCCTCTGGGTCCCTGTAGCGTTTACTAGCAGGCATAGTATTGCGGTGGGGAGTAAAACAAGGAGAGGTTTCCTTAACCGAAGAAAAGAGAAAAAAATAGAAAGTGCTCAGTTTGTTCAATTTAAGAGTTTCTCTGTGTGGTGACTGCCAGGAGTTCCAGGAACAAAGTATAAAAGGGAGCTGGCGGTTAATAGCTAGCAGCTGGCAGCCTGCCCAGGATGCTTCACAGAACTTGCCCAAGGTATTTCTCATAGCATAAGTAAGAAGGTGCTGATAGAAAAGGGGGAAAGGGGGAAATAACTTTCCTGGGTAGCAATTGACGCTAATTACAGTCCTGTTATCTGCAGAGCTCCAAAGCCTGCTTGCTAAGCTGTCGCCATGTTGGAACCACCAATTTTCAGTTATGCCAAGCACATCGTCCACGAATGCTTTAACCTTATATTTGTTTTTGCCCAAAGTGATACCTTTAACACAATTGTCTTCCCTAATTTGGTTATTTAATACTTCCATTACTAAGATGAAAATTAGGGGCAATAGGGAGCATCTAAGTCCTTGTATTGATTACTGAAAGCTGAATCAGGTGACCATCAAGAATCACTACCCTCGACTGCTAATTCCAGAATTGTTTGAGAGGCTGCAGGGTGCGAAGGTCTTTACTAAATTGGACTTACATGGAGCGTACAACCTGGTTCGGAACCGGGAGGGGGATGAATGAAAAACAGCGTTCCGGACCTGGTACGGCCATTTCAAGTACCGGGTCATGTCTTTTGGACTGTGTAACACACCGGCCACGTTCCAGCACTTCGTGAATGACGTCCTGCATGACTTACTGGACCGGTTCGTGGTCGCATATTTGGATGACATCTTGATATTTTCCACGTCCCCAGAGGAACATTGCCAGCATGTCCGCCTGGTCCTGCAGCATCTTTGGCAGCACCGGCTGTACGTTGTGATGGCTTGTGAATGCTCTTTGCAAGAAATGCCTCTGCTCACTCAGAGATACATATATAGTCTTTATTTTACATATGTACAAGCAGCATGTTGCAATCATGCATCTGAATCCTCTGGCTCAGATTCTGGGAGTGCCTTATGCCCGCCCCTTCTCCAACAGAAAAGGCATGGAATTTTCATGTGATGTCTCTGTCCCCTCCTCTTTAACACTCTCCTTTCTTTGGCAGACAGAATAGGCATTGTTTCACTGTCTGTGCCAGAACTTTCTGTGCGGTGTTGAGGCTCTGGTCCAACATCTGTGAGCTGTCCCTCCTCCTGGCTTTCCCTTCTTTCCTCCATCGCCACTTCCTGCCCCCCTTCCTCTGCCTGTTTCTGCTCCTCCCCTTCATTCTCCGGCAATACCATGATATCACCCCCCCTTCTAAGACCCCCCCCATCTGTGTCACTCTCGCTCTCTTCTGAGGATTGAAACCCGAAAAAGTCTTCCTCTTCCTCATCAGTCTGTGCAAATATATCTTTTAGTCGCCAGTTGTGGGGTTTGGGTTTGTGGGGGTATTGTGCATGAAATTCCTCTTGCAACTCCGGCGCTTGGATACTCTCTGCCGGTTCCCAAGAGTTCTCAGTTTCTGGACAACCCTCCCAAGCCACTAAGTATTGCAGCCTATTTCTATGCCACCTGGAATCCAGAATCTCCGCAACCTCTTCCCCCTCCTCATTTACCACCATTGTCAGAGATGGAGGAGGTTCCCTTGCCTCCACTTGATACCTATGCGCAGGATTATATGGTGATAGCAAGGATCTATGAAACACTCTGGTAAGCGGAGTCGGAAGGACACCAGGTTAATTTGCTCTATTACTTCAAATGGTCCTAACCTCCGGGGTTCCAGCTTTTTACACCTACCCTTAAAAGGTAACCCTCTGGAGGACAACCAAACCTTATCTCCCACTTGTATCTTTTCTCCCCCTCTCCTCCAAGCATCCACCGTCCGCTTATATTCTAAGTTTGACCTTTCCAAGTCCTCCTTCAGCATCCTATGCAGAAACTCTATTTCTTCTACAAACTCTTCTGCTGCAGGTACCAACAACCTTTCTTCCCTCCCAGGAAAGGCCCTGGGATGCCTCCCATAGTTGGCCATGAAGGGCGACACCCCTGTAGAGGTGTGCACTGCATTATTATATGCAAATTCAGCCAAACTTAATTTCTCTGCCCAGTCATTTTGCTGATGACTTACGTAACACCTCAAGTATTTTTTTTAAAAAATATTTATTAGAGTTTCCAATTTTTTACAAAAAAAGCAAACATAAAAAACAAAAACACATAAATTTCACAACTTATTTTCTCATAACATATTTCCCCGACCTCCTCATACCTCCCCTTCTTGTATACCCAGTTCAAATTATTTATACAGCAAATCCTTATCTCAAAGCATTACAGCTTAAAAAGAAAGGAAAAAAAAAGAAAACACCTTATTTTCTCTCCAACATCTTAGATTATTATAACTTTGAATAAAAGAAAACCATTTTATCAAATTCCTTTTACTATTACAGCTAGAAACCACTTAATTTTAATCCAACATCATTCAACATTCCTTAATTTTGCAGTATTTTTGTAGATAGTCCTTAAATTTTTTCCAGTCTTCTTCTGCCGACTCTTCTCCCTGGTCACGGATTCTGCCAGTCATTTCTGCCAGTCCCATACAGTCAATCAGCTTCATCTGCCATTCTTCCAAAGTGGGCAAATCTTGCATCTTCCAATACTTTGCAATAAGTATTCTTGCTGCTGTCGTTGCATACAAAAAGAAAGTTCTATCCTTCTTTAACACCGATTGGCCGACAATGCCCAAGAGAAAGGCCTCTGGTTTTTTCAGGAAGGTATATTTAAATACCTTTTTCAGTTCATTATATATCATTTCCCAGAAAGCCTTAATCTTTGGGCACGTCCACCAAAGGTGAAAGAATGTACCTTCAATTTCTTTACATTTCCAACATTTATTATCGGGCAAATGATAAATTTTTGCAAGCTTGACTGGGGTCATGTACCACCTATATATCATTTTCATAATATTTTCTCTTAAGGCATTACATGCCGTAAATTTCATCCCGGTGGTCCACAACTGTTCCCAGTCAGCAAACATAATATTATGTCCAACATATTTTTTTTAAATAAATCTTTATTAGGATTTTACAAATTATAACAGACATAACAATACACACAAACACACAAAAAAGAACAAGTATAATTTCAAACCTTATTTTCTTAAAACTTATTTCACCGACCTCCTCATACCTCCCCTTTCTGCATTCCCATTTCAGAAATTTAATTCAGCAAATCCTCACCCTTAATTTTATCTAATTATCATCCCTTCTTTTCTTTCAACTTAGTCTTTACAGCTGTACTCCATTTAAATTTTTTAAAACCACATCATTCTAAAACTCGTAAATTTTACAATATTTCTTAAGATAGTTCTTGAATTTCTTCCAATCTTCTTCCGCCGTCTCTTTTCCCTGGTCTCGGATTCTGCCAGTCAATTCTGCTAGTCCCATGTAGTCTATCACCTTCACCTGCCATTCTTCCAAGGTGGGTAGTGTTACGGAAAAGGAGCAATGCGGCAGCGAGCTGCAGCTGGCTGGAAAGCAA
The DNA here is from genome assembly GCF_965112155.1 of Podarcis liolepis. Taxonomy (NCBI): domain Eukaryota; kingdom Metazoa; phylum Chordata; class Lepidosauria; order Squamata; family Lacertidae; genus Podarcis; species Podarcis liolepis. Next base: position 11,054,851 of record NC_139568.1, read on the forward strand.
AACAGGATGTGAATGTTTGGGACTGTACCGTGGGAATGAAGGGGCAGTCTATTCACTGTGCTGAGCACCGGATGTTAGCTAAGAGTGTCATTTGACCTGTACTGGAAGTACAGGGGTGGAGTTTATCTCTCTGCTGTTGGAGTCTGATGAGAGCAGACGCGTTTCTCTGTACTGCTGCAAAGACAGAAATAAAGACATGTAAATACATTTCTGTCTATCTCTTTCCCCTCCCTGGGGGAGGCAGGGAGGAGGGAAGAGTGGTGTGTTCTTCTCACGCTTGAGGAGGATCACCGATAGTGACCTAGCCTGTATCCTGCCGGGAGACGCAGACGGGGGGGTCAACAAGGAGCTCAAGCCGGGTGCCTGGAGAGTGGCCAGTTTCTCCTGATAAGGCTTGAGAATCCAACAGGTAGATCTTGTGTCTTCCAATACTTTGCGATAAGTATTCTTGCTGCTGTTGTAGCATACATAAAGAATGTTCTGTCTTTCTTTTGCACCAATTGGCCGACAATGCCCAGGAGAAAGGCCTCTGGTTTCTTAGGGAAGGTATATTTAAATACCTTTTTCATTTCATTATATATCATTTCCCAGAAAGCCTTAATCCTTGGGCACGTCCACCCAAGGTGAAAAAAAGTACCTTCAGTATCTTTACATTTCCAACATTTATTGTCAGACAAGTAGTAAATTTTTGCAAGCTTGACTGGGGTCATGTACCACCTATAAATCATTTTCATAATATTTTCCTTTAAGGCATTACATGCCGTAAATTTCATACCGGTGTTCCACAACTGTTCCCAGTCAGCAAACATAATGTTATGACCAATATCTTGTGCCCACTTTATCATAGCTGATTTCACTGTTTCATCTTGTGTATTCCATTTCAACAGCAAGTTATACATTCTTGACAAGTTCTTAGTATCTATCAGTTCTGTTTCTAATTTTGATTTTTCCACCTGGAAGCCAATTTTCCTGTCCAACTTAAAAACCTCCATTATTTGATAGTAATGGAGCCAATCTCGCACTTTGTCCTTTAACTTCTCAAAACTCTGCAATTTCATTTTATCCCCCTCTTGTTCCAAAATTTCCCAATATTTCGGCCATTTGGCCTCCATATTGAGTTTTCTCACAGCCTTAGCTTCCATTGGCGACAACCACCTTGGGGTTTTATTTTCCAACAAGTCTTTATATCTAATCCAGACATTATATAATGCTTTCCTGACAATATGATTTTTTAAAGCTTTATGGGCCTTAACCTTGTCATACCATAAATATGCATGCCACCCAAAAATATTGTTAAAACCTTCCAGATCCAAAATGTCTGTGTTCTCAAGAAGCAGCCAGTCTTTCAACCAGCAGAAAGCTGCTGATTCATAGTAAAGTTTAAAGTCTGGCAGGGCAAATCCCCCTCTTTCTTTTGCATCGGTTAAAATCTTAAATTTTATTCTGGGTTTCTGGCCCTGCAAGACAAATTTCGAAATATTTTTCTGCCACTTCTTGAAACAGTCCATCTTGTCCACAATTTGCAATGTTTGAAATAAAAACAACATTCTGGGCAATACATTCATTTTGATCACAGCAATACGGCCTAACAGTGAAAGCTTCAAATTTGACCATATTTCTAAATCCTTTTTTACTTCCGTCTAGCATTTTTCATAATTGTCTTTAAATAAGTTCACATTTTTAGCTGTCATGTTAATCCCCAAGTATTTCACCTTCTTAACCACAGTTAAACCTGTTTCATTCTGGAACTTCTCCCTTTCAGTAGCTGTTAAGTTTTTCTCTAATACCTTAGTTTTTAGTTTGTTCAGTTTAAATCCTGCAACTTGACCAAACTCTTGAATTAATTCTAAGACTCTTTTGGTACTAGTGTCTGGCTCTTGTAATGTAAGTACCAAGTCATCTGCAAATGCTCTCAATTTGTACTGTTTAACTCCGACCTGTACCCCTTTAACCAGCTGGTCCCTTTTGATCATATTCAGCAAAACCTCTAGGACTGATATAAAAAGCAATGGGGAAATTGGGCACCCCTGTCGTGTCCCTTTTTCTATTTTAAATTCTTCCGTAACCACATTGTTTACAATTAACTTAGCCTTTTGTTCAGAATATATTGCACCCATACCATTCTCAAATCCTTGGCCTACCCCATCCCATGTAGATTCTTCTTCATAAAACTCCAAGAAATGTTGTCAAAAGCTTTCTCCGCATCCACAAATATCAATACTGCTTTAGTGTTTATATTCACTTCTAGTTTTTCCAAAATGTCTATTATATTTCTCACATTGTCTGACAAATGTCTTCCCGGGAGAAAGCCTGCTTGGTCCTTATGAATCTCTTCCGTCAATACTTTCTTCAACCTTTTAGCCAAAATGTCAGCAAAGATTTTGTAATCCACATTAAGTAATGATATAGGGTGGTAGTTCTTGAGCTGAGTCTTTTCAGTCTCTGTTTTCGGTATGAGTGTAATATAAGCTTCTTTCCACGATTCTGGTGCCTTTTTCCCCTCTAGAATTTCATTGCAGACTTCCTTCAAAGGTTGTAATAGCCACTCCTTCAAAGCCTTATAGTATCTGGAAGTCAGCCCATCCGGTCCCGGAGATTTGCCCAGTTGCATATTTTGGATGGCACCTTCTATCTCCTGATCCGTTATTTTCTGGTTCAAAACTATTTTACTTTGATGAGAGATTTTTTGTAATCCATGTTTCTTAAGAAAATCGTCAATGTCCTTTTCTTTCTGCGGCCCTTGTGAATATAATTGTCTAAAATATCTCTGGAAGCAGTTTCTAATTTCATTTGGGTTGTAAATGTTCTTTCCTTCCACTTCTAAGTTTGTAACCGTATTTAATTTTTGTCTTTTCTTGATTTGCCAGGCCAATAATTTGCCACATTTGTCTGCTGATTCAAATGTCTTTTGTCTCATTTGTTTAATTTTCCATTCTATTTCTTGATTCATTAATTCCATATATTGTGTCTGGTATAACTTAATTTCTCTCAAAATCTCTTGGGACTTTGGTTTAGATCTTAGTTTCTTTTCCCCTTCTTTTATCTTTTCCAAAATCTTATCTTTTTTCTCACTTTGGATTCTCTTCTTTATTGCATTTTGTTGTATCAAGAATCCTCGCATGACCACTTTACTTGCGTCCCAGATTACTCTTTTTTCAACATTGGTCTTTAAGTTTATTTCGAAATAGTCTCTCAAAGTTTTTTGGGCCTTTTTGTATACCTCTTCATCTCTAAATAAGGTGTCATTCATCCTCCATCTGAAGGAACCAGCTGTTGTTAACTTCATCTCCATCTTTACAGCATTATGGTCGGAGCACGTTTTTGGGCAGATTTCCACTTTCTTTATTTGTGGTGCCATCCCACTAGTAACCCATATTTGGTCAGTTCTAGTCCATGTCATCTTAGCTTCAGAAAAGAAAGTTCCCTCTCTCTCGAGAGGGTTCTTTGTTCTCCAAATGTCAATCAAGTCCATGTTTTCAGTCATTTCAAAAAAAGTCTTTGGTAATCTTCCATCTTTAGAAACTACCAGTCTTTGCGCCTTGTCCATATTTGTAGATACTACTCCATTCATGTCTCCCATCAAAATTAAGTTATAATCCAAATAGTCCAATAAAATCTCATGCAACTTCTTAAAAAAATCAGATTTCCCCTCATTTGGTGCATATATTCCTACAATCATAAATTTTTCTCCTTGAACTTGAATTTCAATTGCCAAAAATCTTCCTTGTTCATCTTTAAACATCAATTTTGGTAGCAAATTTTCTTTTGCATAAATCACAACTCCTCTTTTTTAACTTTGTCAGATGAAATAAATTATTGTCCTAATCTTTTATTAATAAGTAATTTTCTATGTAGCTTCATCACATGTGTTTCTTGTAGGCAGATCAAGTCCAATTGTTCTTTTTTCAATATGTGAAACACATTTTTCCTCTTCCGGGGAAGGTTCAAACCATTACAATTCCAGCTTAGAAGTTGCAGAGCCATATTGAAGTTATTTACTTTCTCCCCCTACTGCTCCGAGTAGTTGTTCGTTGTCAGTCGGTAGTTTCAGTCCAAATGATAAATTCGCTATATCTAGTATTTCTTTTACTGATGGGGTTGGTTCCACTCCAACCACTTCTTTCTGAAGATCTTCTTCGTTATCTCTCAAAAACTTGTCTTTGTCACTCACTGTTTTTATTCTTATTTTCCTTCCTTTATACTTGAAGGATAGGCCTTGAGGGAATTCCCATCTGAAGAGTATTTTATTCCTTCTCAGTAATATCACCAGGTCTTTGTAGTAAGTTCTTACGTCCAGAATATGCTTCGGTATATCCTTGAAGATCTCCGCAAAAGATTCTTCAATTTCCAAGGTTCTTTGGTAATGCAAATTCAGTATTTTATCTCTTTCCTCTTTTGATCTTAAAGTTATCAAACAGTCTCTTGGCTTCTTTCTATTCTGTCTTGTGCCGAGTCTAAATGCGGTCACTATCTTAAATTCTTCCTTCTCTAGCTCCTGTTGCCAAATTCCGAGAATTCTTTCGTGAGAAAGTCCGCCAACTTATCCTTCTCACTTTCAGGTACCGCTCTGATTCTCAGATTTCTCTCTTTTCTTTGCAGTTCAAGCATAGACAAAGTCAGCTCATGATCTTCTAATTTTTTACACACTGGTGGTATCTTTTCCTGGGTATCAATTGCAATACCCTTAGCTTCCTCTGCAATCTTTTGAGTTGTAGCCGATTCTTCTAAAAGTTTTTCAATAAACTGTGTATTTGAATTCACCTTCTTACCCAATTCATTGATGCTTTTTGTATTCAAATCAATTTTTGCTGAAATCTCAGCCACTTGTTTATTAGTGTCAGCCCCCTGTTTTGTCAAAAATTCCAGAGATTCATTTATTTTACAAAGTGCTTGTGCCACAGCATCAGATGACATGACTTTTGATTTTGTCTGCACAGCTGCAGCTGCTGCTGTGCCTGATATTGAAGCTCTTCGCTTGTGTGAAGTGTTAGTCTTGTAATGTTTACCAGACCTGGTAGTTCTGTCATCTGCCATAACACTCTCACACATAGCTAAGGTCGTTCTCACGCATGTAACTTTGTTTTGCAAAGGAAATTTCCAGTGGCTTAGCTACTAAAGTCTTAAATGTTACTGTTACAACCGAATCCTCTAGGGGGAGAAACATCCAACTTCACTTTACAGTTTTAGCAACAAAATGTCTCTTTTAAAAGTCCCCAATGTCTCAAAGAAGGCTACTGTCACAATTCCCAAAGTTATTCCAGGCTCAAAACAGTCCAGCAATTCTGTATCTTTCAGAGAGTTAAAGTATCACTTCAAAAAGATTTCCCTTAGCAAGTTGACAGTCCTCTAATTGGCTTCCCTGTCAAGGCAGTCCGTTCCCAGGGTTTGAGGCAGCGGATAAATTTTTCAAAGTTCCTTTTCAGGCAGGTAGATAGAATACACCTTCTGCCCCCTCTGCTCCTGCCTGCAAGAGGGGGGATGTTGTTTTAATGTTAATTTTGCTTAATTTCAGGAATAGTCCTTCTCAAGTTACAGCTTTGTGCTCTCTTGGCTTTGATCTTTTTGCAGTCCGGAAAGGCAGACTTCCTTTTCATACCTTTCCCGTTTCCGGCCGAATTTCTTTAAAATTAGCTCCAAGTCAGATAAATCTTTAAAATCCTACTCACGGGTAGTTACTTTAGATCCAATTCTCAGGAAGGAATCAGCACTCTCCGATAATGGCAACGCGGCTTCACTCCACGGACCGGTGACGACTCTCAGCACCGCGCCACACACCCGCTACCGTTCCGGAGCCTTTAAAAAGGCTCCTTCTCGGTTTTGGGGGGGCGCAAAGGTGCCCGCCGAGTCTCCTCGCTCACAGGCTTCCGCGCCTGTGATTTTTGGGGGTCCCCGCTTCGCCGTAGCGGCCAGACCCGAACTCGTGGAGCAGACTCCCTCCGGAGCTCGGAGGGAAATCCGCCATTAATCGCTGGCGCTGACCGGAAGTCAACATCTTGTGCCCATTTAATCATGACAGATTTAACTGTTTCATCCAGAGTGTTCCATTTCAACAGCAAGTTGTACATTTTTGACAAAATCTTGGTTTTGGGTTCTAACAATTCTGTTTCCAGTTTAGATTTTTCCACTTGGAAGCCAACTTTTTTATCCAGGTTATAAGCCTCCATTATCTGATAATAATGAAGCCAATCTCTCACTTTGTTTTTTAATTTCTCGAAACTCTGCAATTTCAATTTATCTCCTTCTTGTTCCAAAATTTCCCAATATTTCGGCCATTTGGCCTCCATACTGAGCTTTTTCTGAGCCTTTGCTTCCATCGGTGACAACCACCTTGGGGTTTTGTTTTCAAGTAAGTCTTTATATCTTGTCCAGACATTAAACAATGCTCTTCTAACAATGTGATTTTTAAATGCTTTATGTGCTTTAACCTTGTCATACCACAAATATGCATGCCACCCAAAAACGTTATTAAAACCTTCTAAATCCAAAATGTCTGTGTTCTCAAGAAGCAGCCATTCTTTCAGCCAGCAAAATGCCGCTGATTCATAATAGAGTTTAAGGTCTGGCAGGGCAAATCCACCTCTATCCTTTGCATCAGTTAATATTTTAAATTTTATTCTGGGCTTCTTGCCCTGCCAGACAAATCTAGAAATGTCTCTCTGCCACTTCTTGAAACAGTCCATTTTGTCCAAGATTTGCAATGATTGAAACAAAAATAACATTCTTGGCAATACATTCATCTTTATAACAGCAATTTGACCTAACAAGGAAAGCTTCAGATTTGACCAAATTTCTAAATCTTTTTTAACTTCCTTCCAGCATTTTTCATAGTTATCTTTAAACAGATTTCCATTTTTAGCTGTCATATTAATCCCCAGGTATTTCACTTTCTTAACCACAGTCAAACCTGTTTCATTCTGAAACTTCTCTCTTTCCATCGATGTTAAATTTTTCTCCAAAACCTTAGTTTTTAGTTTGTTCAATTTAAATCCTGCCACCTGACCAAACTCTTGAATTAATTCTAATACTCTTTTAGTACTAGATTCTGGCTCCTGTAACGTCAAAACTAGATCGTCTGCAAATGCTCTCAATTTATACTGTTTAGCTCCAACCTGTATACCTTTAACCAACCGGTCTCCTAATCATATTCAGCAAAACCTCCAGGACCGATATAAAAAGCAATGGGGAAATTGGGCACCCCTGTCGTGTCCCTTTTTCTATCTTAAATTGTTCCGTAACCACATTATTTACAATTAATTTAGCCTTTTGTTCAGAATATATTGCACCTATACCATTTTCAAAACCTTGGCCTACCCCCATACCCTGTAAGTTCTTTTTCATAAAACTCCAAGATATATTGTGAAAGGCTTTCTCCGCATCCACAAATATCAAAACTGCTTTAGTGTTTATATTCACTTCTAGCTTTTCCAAAATGTCAATTACATTCCTCAGATTATCGGATAGATGTCTTCCCGGCAGAAAGCCCGCTTGGTCCTTATGAATCTCTTCAATCAGTACTTTTTTCAGTCTCTTAGCCAAAATAAAAGCAAAGATTTTGTAATCCACATTTAATAAGGATATGGGACGGTAGTTCTTAAGTTGAGTCTTTTCAGTCTCTGTTTTCGGTATAAGTGTAATGTAAGCCTCTTTCCACATTTCTGGTGCCCTTTTCCCCTCCAGAATTTCATTACAGACTTCCTTCAAAGGTTGTATCAGCCAGTCCTTCAAAGATCTATAATATTTGGAAGTCAGCCCATCCGGTCCTGGAGATTTGCCCAATTGCATGTGTCAGAGCTGCCCTAGGTCCCAGCTCACAAAGGACCAACGCCAATCTGTTGTTATATACAAAAGTCTTTATTGAAGTTCATTTTCGTTGCCACAGCCGCAGCGTGCAGCTCTACGTCTGAAACCCTAGACTGCTGAAGCTCCGTCTGAGTCTCCTCCCCCCCAGACACCAGTTTAAGACTGTTTTGCCTCGCGAGCTGGGCAGATCTGTGACAAAGTCCAGGCCCACTTTCTCCCACGGTTCGAGCGGCGTCTGTAGCGGTTCCAGCAGTCCTGCCAGCTTCCTGTGCACGGGTTTGGCCCTTTGGCAAGTGTCACACCTGGCAACGTAATCCGCGACCTCTCCCCGCATCTGGGGCCACCAAAAGTCTCTGGCTACTAGTTCCGCCGTCTTGTCCTTGCCGAAGTGCCCAGCGCTGGGCGCGTCGTGTAACTGCTGCAGGACTTTCGCGCGGAGGTCGTCTCCCGGCATGTAGAGAGCCCCTTTGCGGGTGAGCAGTCCGTCGCGTATCTGGAACTCGTCGTCCTTCGCTGTGCCCCTTCGCACCTCCTCCATCTTTGATTGTGCGAACGGATCCGTCTGCAGCGCGCGACGCACCGCGTCCAGGTCCACGGTGGCTGAAGCGCATGCCCATGCCTTCGGTGCGAAAATGTGTTTGGCCACCACCGGTGCCGCTTCCTCGAGATACTGCGGTTTCCTGGAGAGTGCATCCGCCATTACGTTGTTGTCTCCCGGGATGTATTCTATCCTGAAGTCGAAATCCGCAAAGAACTCCACCCAGCGGATGTGTCTTTGGTTCAGGAACCTCGCCGTGCGCCAGTACTCCAGGTTCTTATGGTCCGTGCGGACCTGCACAGTGTGTCTGGCTCCGATGAGGAAGTGCCGCCATGCCTTGAAGGCTGCATGAATGGCCAGCAACTCCCTGTCCCAGATGGTGTAGTTCTGTTCCGACTTTCTGAGTTTCCTGGAGTAGAATGCGCAGGGCCTCCAGTTCCCTTGCGGATCTTGCTGCAACAGGACCGCCCCCACCGCTCTGTCCGAGGCGTCCGTTTCGACCCTCATTGGTTTGCCGGGGTTTACGTGTAGCAGCTGTTCTTCGGACGCAAAGAGACGCTTGAGTCTCCGAAAAGACTGCTCCGCCTGATCCGTCAAGGTGAACTACTTCTTCTTGGAGCTGAGGGTGTCCGTGATTGCCGCCGTCTCCTTCGCGAACCCCTTGATGAACTTGCGATAAAAGTTGGCGAATCCGACGAACTTCTGGACCTCCTTCCGATTGCTCGGGCTCTTCCAGTCCAACACCGAGCGGACCTTGGTGCTGTCCATGGCGAGTCCCTTGTCGGACAGCTTGTAGCCCAGGAAATCCACCTCCGTCACGTCGAACTGGCACTTCTCCAGTTTGGCGTAAAGTCTATGCTCCCGCAGTCTCTGCAGGACCTCCTTGACGTCTCCCTCGTGAGCCTCCTGCGATTCCGAGAAGATCAGGATGTCGTCTAGGAAGCATACGCACTTCTTGTAGAGGAGACCCGCCAACACGTGGTGCATGAAAGCTTGGAAACAGTGTGAGCCATTTTGGAGACCAAACGGCATAACTCGATATTCATAGGTGCCTAGAGGCGTAAACATGGCCGTCTTCCACTCATCGCCCTCCCGCATGCGTATAAGGTTGTACGCCCCACGTAGGTCCAACTTGGTGAAGATTCGCCCCTTCCTCACCGTTGCGAGCAGGTCGTCGATCTTGGGCATGGGGAATGCTGTGGGCTTTGTCCTGGAATTTATGAGCCTGTAATCAACTACCAATCTGTGTTGGGGCGTGTCTTTCTTCTTCACGAAAAACACGGGACTGCCCCCCACTGCTTTGGATTCCTGGATGAACCCCCGCTTCAAGTTGTGATCTATGAACTCCCTGAGTTCTTGCAGTTCGTCCTCAGACATGGAATACAGTTTTCCAGTCGGCAGTGTTGCCCCTGGCAGGAGGTCAATCGTGCAGTCGTAGGGCCGGTGGGGAGGCAGCTTGTCCGCTTCCTTCTCGCAGAAGACCTCCAAAAACGCCTTGTACTTGTTGGGTACCGCTTGCACCATGCCTAGGTGTAGCTGTGGTCCATCCTCTTGCCCCTCCTCTTCCAGGCTGGTCCGGATGCAGTGTTCTGCGCACTAGGAGGAGCAGAAGGTCAATTGCCGCTGGTACCACGCTAATGCCGGTCTGTGCCTATCCAGCCAACTCATGCCCAACACTATGGGCGTGTCCGACAGGTGGGTGACGTTAAAGCTGATGACTTCGCGGTGATTTCCAATTTGCATTACCATGGGCGGTGTTTGCTGTACCACCTGACCTCCCAGTAGCTCTCTGCCATCGACTGTGACGACGTTTAGGGGCATCGTGGCTGGTAGGAGCGCTATGCGATGCAGCTTGATGAAGTCCTCTCCTACAAAGTCTGCATTACTACCAGAGTCAATGGTAATAGGGACTTCCAGGGTGAGTCCATTGGGCAGCTGGAGAGATGCGGTGAGTTGCACCACTGGTTTGGGTGGGAGGGGGTCTGTGGGCTGCAAAATCTTTGGGGACTGCTTCACTGACTCGCCTGGCTGGGCCCCAGTGCCTCTGCCTCCAACCAGGTTTCGTCGTTTCCCTGCAGCTGTTCCCCCTGCTGAACTACTCCCCTTACTGTTGCTGAGGCTGCAGTGTGCCTCTGGATCCTCTGGGGACACTCTTTGGCCATGTGCTGTGCACTGTCGCAGATGTAACACTTCCTGCTCCCTCTAGGAGCCTTTGCCTTGACTGCTCCTGGTGTTTGGGCTCTGGTGACTGTCGGAGCCCTGGCACCACCTATCTCCATCGGCTCTTCTCCCTCCCCCAGTGGAGGCATGGATTGCGCGCGTCCCGTCTCTCTGTGTAGGAAGGGAGTTTTTCTGGCTGGCGTGCGTGCCATACGTCCCTCATCCCTGCTCCACGGGCGTTCTTCCAGGCGCACCCCTATCGCCAGCGCCCTCTGGACGACTTCTGTGGTGCTGTTAGGTCTCTCCCCCCTCGCCAGTTCATCTTTCACGGCCCCATTTAGTCCTTCCCAGAACAGATCCCTCACGGCAGTGGAGTCCTTCTCCCAGCCCAACGCATTTACTAACGCAAAAAAGCGGGCGTGATATTGTCTCACCGTGGCTTTCCCTTGCTTCAGCCCATGCATCTCCCTCCTGGCCATATCCACATCCACCGTTGATAGAAAACGTCCATGGCTCTGATAAATGCTTTTGAGTCTTGGAGGGCGGGATCATTTTCGCGCCACAAATTGCGCAGCCACGCTTTAGCTTCCCCATGCAGATGAGTTATTATGAACCCTACTTTCTCCTCCTCATCCCTAAAGTCTTTCCGAAGCAAATTGAGCGCGAAAACTATGTCTGCTCTGAAGTTGGGATACTGCTGCAGGCTCCCGTCGAAATGGGTTACGATGCTGCCCCCCCTCTTCCCGAGGCCAACTCCCTCCGGCTTGGGTCCCGGCAGCCGCTCCTTGCCCAACACTTCCCACCTGGATTGCAGATCCCGGCAGAGCGCTGCTGCTTCTTCTTCCCTCTTTCTGGATGCTGCTACTTCTGCGTAAAGCTTCGTGACTGCCTCTTGCAGTTCTGTCACCTTCTCCTCTGTAGTCATCTTTGCCGATCTTCGTGAGCTTGCAAAAAAAAAAAAAAATTTGTGAGACGGAGCTTACTGTCAGAGCTGCCCTAGGTCCCAGCTCACAAAGGACCAACGCCAATCCGTTGTTATATACAAAAGTCTTTATTGAAGTTCATTTTCGTTGTCACAGCCGCAGCGTGCAGCTCTACGTCTGAAACCCTAGACCGCTGAAGCTCCGTCTGAGTCTCCTCCCCCCAGACACCAGTTTAAGACTCTAGCCTTGCTCCACCTCTTCCTCTGCTCTTTCCTCCTCTGGGTCCGCCTGTCAGTTGGGGTTTCGCCCTTCCTAGACTCTTCTGACGCTGAGTCCCCTGAGTCTTCTCCCTGCCTCCGGCGGGCTTTAGGACCTGGTTCCCAATCCGGGCTTTCTGCTGTCCCGCGCGCCTGTACATTTGAACTTGGCGTGTGCGCCCAGCCGGCAACCTTCCTCCTGACCGTTACACTGCTCCTGTCACTGCTTCCCCCTTCGGGGAGGCTAGCTGAACCTGACCTCCCCTCCATTCCCCCACTCTCCGATGGAGGCGTGGTCAGTCCCGACTCATCTTCTCTCCCTGCTGGAGGAGACGCTGCCCCTGACGCATGGGACCCTTCCCCCCCACTACGCTCTGGTGGGGAAGCTGGTCCTGATCTCCAGCTGCTGCTTTGGGAGTCCCTGCTGGCCCCCCTTGCCCTGACCATCGACGCCTCCTTCTGGGAATCTTCTGATTCGCTGGAGAGGCTCATGGAATCTCTCGGGTCACTGCTATACCCCCCTACGCTGCTCTCCGATTCCTCCCCTTCGCTCTCCATTTCCTCTCTCCCCTGTGCCTCTGTTCCTGAGGCCCTGACAGCATGTTTTGAATGGCCCCTTCTATCTCCTGATCAGATATTTTACAGTTCAACATTAGCTTACTTTCCTGTGAATTTTTTTGTAATCCATTTGTTTCCAGAAAACGGTCAATGTCCATTTCATTCTGTGGCCCTTTTGCATACAATTGTTTGAAATACTTCTGGAAGCAATTTCTAATTTCAATTGGATTATGTACCTCTTTTCCATCTACGTCCAAATTTATGATGGTATTTAGTTTTTGTCTCTTTTTCAATTGCCAAGCCAGTAGTTTCCCACATTTATTCACAGATTCAAATGTCTTCTGTCTCATTTGTTTAATTTTCCATTCTATTTCCTGATTCATCAATTCCATATACTGTACTTGGTATAATTTTATTTCTCTCAAAATCTCCTGTGACTTTGGCTTTACTCTCAATTTTTTCTTTTTTTATATATTTTTTTAAAAATATTTTTATTGCTTTTTTTCCAGGTACAGATGTAAAGTCAGATATATAAAAGAAATAACAAAAGAAGAAAAAGAAAAGAAAAAGAAATCCATCTTTCCAAGACATTTTTTCATAACCAACCGGACTTCCCCACATCTCCCTCACCCTGCATTCTTTACAATAAAAATATCAGCAAATTGTTACCTTGTTTCGTGCGTTCTTTTGTACTTTCAAATAATTATATTTTGGGTTTAAAATACGTACTTATTATCAATTTACTTTTACCCTAGAATAGATATATTGTTGCTTTAAACTTTAGTCCTTTCATAATTGTAACTTAATTTCCCATGTCACCAAATCTTATTGCTGAAGCTAGATTTTCCAAATCATGCAAGTTCTTAACATTCATATAACTTATAATATTTTTGTAAATAGTCCTTAAATTTTTTCCAGTCCTCCTCCATTGTTTCTTCTCCCAAATCTCGGATTCTGCCAGTCATTTCAGCCAGTTCCATATAGTCCATCAATTGCGTCTGCCACTCTTCCAGTGTGGGTAAATCTTGTGTCTTCCAGTATTTTGCGATGAGAATTCTTGCTGCTGTAGTTGCGTACATAAAGAAAGTTCTATCCTTCTTTAACACTTTCTGGCCGACAATGCCCAGGAGGAAGGCCTCTGGTTTCTTGGGAAAGGTATACTTAAATACCTTTTTTAACTCATTATAAATCATTTCCCAGAAGGCCTTCACTTTTGGACAGGTCCACCAGAGGTGAAAGAATGTCCCTTCAGCCTCCTTACATTTCCAACATTTATTATCAGACAGGTGATATATCTTTGCAAGCTTGGCTGGGGTCATGTACCACCTATATATCATTTTCATAATATTTTCTTTCAAGGCATTACATGCCGTGAATTTCATACCGGTGGGTCCATAACCTTTCCCAGTCCTCAAACATGATGTTATACCCAATATCCTGCGCCCATTTTATCATGGCTGATTTGACTGTCTCATCCTGGGTATTCCATTTAAGCAGCAAGTTATACATTCTTGAAAGAACCTTAGTCTTTGGTTCAAGCAGTTCTGTCTCTAGCTTCGATTTTTCCACCTGGAATCCTATTTTTTTGTCCATTTTAAAGACCTCTTGGATTTGAGCATAATGTAGCCAATCTCGCACCTTGTTCTTTAATTTGTCCAGGCTCTGCAGCCTCCAATTGTCTCCAATTTTTTCTATTATCTCCCAATATTTTGGCCAACCGGCCTCCGTATTGAGTCTCCATATTGAGTCTTTTTCGGGCCTTAGCCTCTATTGGTGATAGCCACCTCGGGGTCTTGTTTTCTAATAAGTCCTTGTATTTAGTCCAGACAATAAATAATGCTTTTCTGACAATATGGTTTTTAAACATTTTGTGAACCTTTGCCTTGTCGTACCACAAATATGCATGCCATCCAAAAGCATTGTTGAACCCTTCCAGATCTAGGACATCAGCGTTTTCTAATAGAAACCAATCTTTCATCCAGCAGAAAGCTGCAGCTTCATAATATAACCTTAAGTCCGGCAGGGCAAACCCCCCTCTTTCTTTTACATCAGTTAATATTTTAAATTTTATCCTGGGCTTTTTGCCCTGCCAGACAAACTTAGAGATATCTTTCTGCCACTTTCCAAAACATTCCACTCTGTCCACAATCTGTAGGGTTTGAAACAAAAACAACATCTTTGGCAATACATTCATCTTTATAGCTGCAATTTGGCCCAACAAGGAAAGTTTCAATCTTGACCAAGTTTCTAAATCCTTTTTGATTTCTGACCAACATTTTTCATAATTATCTTTGAATAAATTCAAATTTTTAGCAGACAAATTGACCCCTAGGTATTTCACTTTTTTAACCACGTTTAACTCTGTCTCCTTCTGAAACCCATCTATTTCTAAAGGTGTCAGATTTTTCCCCAGAACCTTGGTTTTTTGCTTGTTCAACTTAAATCCTGCCACCCGACCAAACTCATAGATCAATTCTAAAACTCTTTTTGTACTAGGTTCTGGCTCCTGTAATGTTAAAACCAAGTCATCTGCAAAAGCTTTCAGTTTATATTGTTTCACTCCGACCTGTATTCCTTGCACCAACCGGTCCTCCCTAATCATATTCAAAAGTACCTCCAGGACTGAAATAAATAACAGAGGGGATAGGGGGCACCCCTGTCGCGTCCCTTTTTCAATTTTGAGTTCTTCTGTCACCACATTGTTCACTATCAGTTTAGCTTTTTGCTCTGTATAGATTGCTTCTATACTATCTTGCTTCTATACTATACTTTTCTTCTCTGCGTCTGCCTTCTCTGCGTCTATAAAAATTAAAACTGCTTTCGTGTTTATGTCAGTCTGCAAAAGCTCCAAAATGTCAATAATATTCCTAGTGTTGTCAAACAGATGTCTACCTGGGAGAAAGCCTGCCTGGTCTTTATGAATTACTTCATTTAGCACTTTTTTGAATCTACTTGCCAAAATATCTGCAAAAATTTTGTAATCCACATTGAGGAGTGAGATGGGACGGTAGTTCTTAAGTTGGGTCTTTTCAGATTCCAGTTTAGGTATCAATGTGATGAAAGCTTCTTTCCACGATTCCGGTGCCTTTTTCCCCTCCATAATCTGGTTGCATACCTCCATTAGTGGCTGTATCAAAAAGTCTTTTAATATCTTATAATACTTGGAGGTAAGTCCATCTGGGCCTGGAGATTTACCTAGTTGCATATTCTGAATGGCACCCTCAATTTCCTGTTGCGTTATTCTGTAGTTCAAGATTGTTCTCTTCTCCTGAGATAGTTTTGGTAATCCATTAACTTTTAAAAATTGGTCTATCTCAGTCTCTTCCTGAGGCCCTTGCGTAAAAAGTTTTTTGAAGTATCTCTGGAAACACTTTCTAATTTCTTCTGGTTTCTGAATATTTCTCCCTTCAACCTCCAGATTGGTAACAAAGTTCAATTTTTGTCTCTTTTTCAACTGCCATGCTAGCAGTTTTCCACACTTATTTGCTGATTCAAATGATCTTTGTTTCATTTGTTTAATTTTCCATTCAACTTCTTGGTTTATCAATTTCGCATATTGTGCTTGATGGAATTTAATTTCTCTTAGAACTTCTTTTGATTTTGGTTTTAGTCTCAGTTTTTTCTCTCCGTCTCTTATCTTCTCTAGTATCTTGTCCTTTTTTCCATCCCAGAGTTTTTTCTTAATCGTATTCTGTTGTATCAGAAACCCTCTCATAACTGCTTTACTTGCGTCCCAGATTGTTCTCTTTTCCACTGAGGTGTTCAAATTAATTTCAAAATAGTCTTTTAAAGTTTTTGGGGCCTTCTTCACAATCTCCTGATCTCTTAGTAGGGTGTCATTCATTTTCCATCTGAAGGAACCGATTGGAGTAAGTCTCAATTCCACTTTCAAGGCGTTATGGTCGGAGCAAGTTTTTGGGCAGATTTCCACTTTTCTAGTCTTAGGTGCCAGCCCTCTAGTTGTCCATATTTGGTCGATTCTTGTCCATGACAGGTGGGTCTCAGAGAAGAATGTTCCTTCTTTACCTAAGGGGTTCTTTGTCCTCCAGATGTCAATCAAATCCATACTGTCAGTTAGTTCAAAAAAAGTTTTAAGTAGTCTGCCATCTTTAGTTAAATTTTGATTTTGTGACTTATCCATGTGAGTAGAGACAACCCCATTCATATCTCCCATCATAATGATGTTGGTATAGTCCAGATAGTCCAGCATTATCTCATGCAGCTTCTTGTAAAATTCCGATTTCCCCTCATGCATAGATTCCTAATATCAGAAATTTTTCTCCTTGTGTTTGTATTTCAATTGCCAAAATTCTTCCTTGCTCATCTTTAAATAGAAATTTCGGTGACAGGTTCTCCTTTGCATAAATCACCACGCCTCTTTTCTTAACTCTGTCTGATGAAATAAATTCTTGGCCTAGTCTTTTGTTAATTAACACTTTCCTATGGAGCCTAGTCACGTGCGTTTCCTGCAAGCAAATAATGTCCAATTGTTCTTTTTTCAATATGTGAAAGATTCTTCTTCTTTTTTCCGGAGAGTTTCCGCCATTATATTCCAACTAAAGAGCTGCAGAGACATCCTGGATCAATCTGTTAGTCCTATAGTGTTGTCTCTTCCTTTTCGTCTGAGCCCAGAGGTGCTGATGTTGGTACAGGTGCAGGCAGAGGTGGTGGCCAAGATGCTGCTGCTCCCTTTTGAAGGTCCTCTTCGTGGTCTTTCAAAAACTTTTGTTGATCTTCTGCTGTTTTAATTTTAACTTTCTTTCCTTTGAAATTAAAGGATAGTCCTTGGGGGAACTCCCACCTGTAAGGAATTGAGTTGCCTCTTAACAGTCTTGCAAGTTCTGTATAAGTAGCTCTAAGGTCCAAAAGTTGTTTCGGTATGTCTCTGTAAATTTCTGCTCTTTTGCCTTGAATTTCCAGTGATTTTCCAAAATGTAGGCCTAGTATTTTATCTCTTTCTTGTCTGGATCTCAAGATGATCAACCAATCTCTAGATCTGTTCTTCCCAACCACTCTTCCCAGTCTGAAAGCAGTAACAATTTTAAAGTCCTTGTCTTCTTCTATACCCCAGAACTTTGATAGTTCTGATGTCAGATAACCAATCAGGTCTCCTTGTTCAAGTTCTGGGATGGCTCTTAATCTAAGGTTGTTTTCCCGATTCTTCAATTCCACCATAGACAGATAGGCCTGCTGGTCGTTAATTTGCTTGCACAGTGGCCTTACCTCCCCTTTTATTGCCTCGGCCTTCTGATTAGCTTGTTCTGCCTTTTGGTTAGCTTCCTCAGCCAGCTTACGATTTTCTGCAGTTGTTGCCTGAAGATTCCCAATTGCTTGTGTATGTTGAGTGACTTGCTCAGTCAATTTATTGATAGTGGCTGTAACTTGATCAAATTTTGTCGACTGCTCATCAGCCCTTTTATTTAAAGCTGCCCGTTGTTCCAAAATTTGTTTAGAGACTGGGTCAAGTCCTCCTGAAGCCATATCCTCTAGGGCTGGCTGCTCAACTTCTCCTTCTTGCAGTCCTAAAACAATTGGGACAGATGATCTACGTGGCTGAGATGTCAAAGTTGTTTGTAACAGTTGTACAGATTGTTTTGCTTTCGTTTTGGCCGCCCTTGCTTTCCCTGTGCCACTCATTCCACAGCTGTCTATGCGTCAAGGTCAAACTGTAAGCAATCCCATGGGAAAAACAGTCCAAAGCGTAAACATCAAGGCAACGGATAGCCAAAATAATGTGCAGTTCCCAGAGACTTATTAATCCCGAATCCTCTAGAGGGAGCACCCCTGTAATTCAGAAAAAGAAAGGATCTTTTTCCGCCATTAAAATCCCAGCAGTCCAAAATAAATTACAAAGGCATCTTCAATGCCCCTTTAAGCGTGCAGAGCTCTTCCCAAATTAAAACAAAGTTTCAGAGATGGTGCAAGTAACAGTCCTTATTTGTATCCACCAGTAACGCTCAAAAGTAGCACTTTCAGCATTAAATACAGTTTCCGCAATTTGACAGTTCTCTTGTATCCTGACAGTCCGCAGGTTTGGTTTCTTAAACCTTTGTAATCCACCAAGAGGAGGAAAAATTCCAGTCCAAATCCAATCAATTAACACAAAACTGATCCTTTTAGCTTCTCAATAACAAGCTCAAACATTGCACAATAAGCCAAACTTCTTTTGTAATCCCTTTCAAAGCGCTTCCCGCTTGTCAGAGTCTTTGATTTGATCTTTAAGCATAGTCGGAAGACGGACTTCCTGTTTGCATCTCCCGTTTTCAGCCGAATTAATAACTTTAGTCCCGAAAATTTTATCCTTACTCACGAGTATGAAGTTTAGAGTCTGATGTTCCAGGAAGAAAGGACAGCGCTCATCAGCAGCAGCCGCGCGGCTTCGCTTCCGCAGAAAGAGCGATGAACTCACAGCACCGCTCCCCCTTCCATGTTCCGGAGCCCCTTACGGGGTTCCTTCTTCGTTTCCAGGGTCGCTTCTGATGCCCGCCGAGTCCCACGGCCACAGGCTCACTCTGCCTGTGGTTTTTCTTGATGGGTCTCTGCTCTGCCGCAGCGGACGACCCTTTTCAGCGGAGCCCCTCTTCACAGCGCGAAGAGGACCGCCATTTCCGTTTCGCGCCGCCTCCGGAAGTCCTTCTACTCTCAATTTTTTCTCCCCTTCTTTTATTTTCTCCAAAATTGTATCTTTTTTCTCATTTCGACTTCTCTTCTTTAATGCGTTCTGTTGTATCAAAAACCCTCTCATCACAGCTTTACTTGCATCCCAGATTACTCTTTTTTCAACGTTGGTAGCCATATTTATTTCAAAATAATCTTTCAAAGTTTTTTGGGCCTTTTTGTAAACTTCTTCATCTCTAAAAAGGGTGTCATTCATCCTCCATCTAAAGGAGCCGGTTTTTATCTGGTTCATCTCCATCTTTACAGCATTATGGTCAGAGTAAGTTTTTGGGCAGATTTCCACTTTCTTTATCTTTGGTGCCATTCCTCTAGTAATCCAAATTAGGTCAATTCTAGTCCAAGTCATCTTAGCTTCAGAGAAAAAAGTTCCCTCTCTCCCCAGAGGGTTCTTGGTTCTTCAAATGTCAATCAAGTCCATATTGTCAGTTAGTTCAAAGAAAGTTTTACATTGTCTACCGTCTTTGGTGACTACCTGTTTTTGTGCCTTGTCCATATTTGTAGATACTACTCCATTCATGTCGCCCATCAAGATAATATTATAGTCCATATGGTCCAACAAAGTCTCATGCAACTTCTTAAAGAATTCAGATTTCCCCTCGTTTGGTGCATACACTCCTACAATCAAAAATTTCTCTCCTTGCAGTTGAATTTCAATTGCCAAATATCTTCCTTGTTCATATTTAAAGATAAATTTCGGTAGCAATTTCTCCTTTGCATATATCACCACGCCTCTCTTTTTAACTTTGTCAGACGAAATAAATTCTTGTCCCAATCTCTTATTAATAAGTATTTTCCTGTGTAGCCTCATTACAGGTGTTTCTTGTAAACAAATCAAGTCCAATTGTTCTTTCCTTAATACATGAAAAACTGATTTTCTCTTTCGAGGGGAATTCAGTCCATTACAATTCCAACTTAAAAGTTGCAGAGCCATGGTAGGCATAACACCTCAAGTATTGCTGCAAGATAGCATTCACCCTTTCTGATTGCCCATTCGTCTGGGGATGTCTAGCTGAGGTGGCGTTTACTTCCACCTCCAGCAGCTGCATTAACTTCCTCCAGAATCGTGAAGTAAACTGACTTCCTCTATCCGTAATTAGCTTAGAGGCCATCCCATGCAACCTGAATACGTTGTCTATAAACAGTTTGGCTGTTTCCTGCGCAGAAGGCATCTTGGTACAGGGTATGAAATGCGCCATTTTCGTCAGCATGGCCACTACTACTAGAATCACTGTTTTCCTCTGAGATACCGGCAGGTCTGTGATAAAATCCATAGATACCACCTCCCACGTTTTGTTAGGTGTGGGCAAAGGCTGGAGCAAGCCTGCAGGCGCTGCCCTTTCCCCTTTTGCCCTTTGGCAAACTGCACAACCCCTGACGTACTCTGCCACTTCCTCTTTAATTTTGGGCCACCAGAATTCCTTGGTAATCAAGTACAGAGTCTTATTATGCCCAAAATGCCCCGCTGTCGGATTGTCATGATGTTGCCTGAGAATTCTTGCTCTCAACTCCCCATCTGGCACATACAGCGCCCCCTTGTAATAAAGTAAACCCTCTCTTTCTTCAAACCCTCCTCCTCTGCCTTCCTTCTGCCTTACTTCTAACAGTTTCCTTTGTGCATACTCGTCTCTTTCTGTGAGTGTCTGCAGCTCCTGCTCCCTTACTATGGTGGCTGCGCATTGCCATTGCTCAGGTTCAAACACATACCTCTCCGTTGGAGCCTGTTGCCCTTCCATATATTCTGGCTTCCTAGATAGCACGTCTGCCCTTGCATTCTGCACCCCTGGCACATATCCTATCTTGAAGTGGAAACCTGACAGGAATTCCGACCATCTGACCTGTCTCTGATTAAGAAGTCTAGCCTTCCTCCAGTACTCCAGGTTTTTGTGATCTGTATATACCTGCACCTGTTGCTGGGCCCCTGCTAAGAAATGCTTCAAAATTCGAAAAGCATCAAAAATGCCCAAAAGCTCTTTGTCCCAAATCGTGTAATTCTGCTCAGAGCGGCTTAGCTTCCTGGAATGAAAAGCACACGGCCTCCAGTTTCCTTCCCTATCCTGCTGTAGTAATGAAGGAATGGGTTTCCCAAATCTAAAACCTGACTGTGCAGTCAGTCTGAAACGGGCCCCAAAATCCCAATTTTTCCTTCTCCAAGGGTGCATTAGCTAAAAACCATTAACTTGAGCACTTGAGCAAATGTATAAACAGGAACCCAGCTGTATAAACAAAGCCCTCTCCTTTATCAGTCCGTGACGCTTAATGGATGGCCTTGTCAGTTCCGAAGTGGAGACAGGATGGCAGAGCTGGGGCTTATCTTATCTTGTGGGTTGTAAATATCCTGACACACTGACGCACAGACCTTGCAAGACACCCCCGCACTCAGGGATGGCGCCAGGAGTGCTCTTAGAGTTGGTGACCTTCTTACCCCAAGATAAGGAATACAGGAACATCCTTTTATGGTCAGGAGTACAGGAACAGGAACATCTGTTTATGGTCATGGATGTCAACTTACGTGTATAAGCTGACGTGGCTGGATTCCTGGGGAGGGGGCAAGGGTACCAGAAAGGGTATATAAGCTGTGTGTAACTGCTCTTTAAGTGCTCTTGCTGTGAACCTATCATGCAGTGCCTTCTGCTACCCAGAGAGCAGAATAAACTCTTTCTCTGAATCCACCTCGGTGTCATTTGACTTCCTTTCTCCCTCCCAGGAGCAATGCAGACCCCACCAATCAGTAGAGTCTAAAAAGGCTACATTTCTTGGTGCATTGGCCGGGAATCCGCGTTCCCCGAGGATGAGGGATGAAGGTCCGAGGCGTCACTGCAGGCGAACAGCTTGGATCGGCGTCGGCGGCTCCATCCTACCAGTTCACAGGAGGAATCAGCCACCCCGTTCCTGAGTGGAGATGCTGCAGCGGTGAGAGAAAGAGACAGCTGCTGCACGGGAAGAGGGTACCCAAGGGAAAGGTAAGCTCCACCGCTTATTTTGTGGGAGCCAGGGATCTGATCAGCCCCAACTGGTAGGGCAGTAAAGTGCCACCGGTTTCCAGTAGAGAGCAGTAAAGTGCCACCGGTTTTGGGAAGTTTGTGGTTAAAGGTGATTGGGGGAGGTGCATGGGGTTTGTATGTGCATGGGGACACTCCAGTGAATGTTTGAGTGCATGAGACGTTGGGGCTCAGGGCCACTGGCGAAGCAAAGTGTGGTCCTTGAAGTGCGGTTCCTGGCGACGCGAGTCCGTCCAGGCCACCAACAGGACATGGAGAAAGGTGACTGACTGAGAAATTACGTTAGGTGAACGGAGTTTCCCAAATCATGGGGGGACAAAGCAGTAAATCGACCCCCTTGCAGTGTGTGTGTGTTTTCTGGATAATTGGAAGAATGCTACAAAGGGAGATGATTGGGGATTTTAAATCCCATGATCATGCAGATCAGGAGAGAAGTGAGAATGTTGGAACAGGAGAAAAGTTGCTTAGTGTGTTGTAAAGACGGTTGAGTGTTTATGCTGATTAGTATTAATGAAATTAATATATTCAGATGCTATTATTGAGAGAGAATTTACTAAATATAGTAAAAGCTGAATTGCATAGAGGCTGTGTGTGACCAGCAGCACACTTAGTCACTGTCTTGCATGTGCTGTTAAAATACACTCAGATCCTTGGTTGAGGTTTTCATGAGTAAAAACAGCTTTTAAAAGAATTAATCCACAGCTGTTGCAATGCTCAAAACGCAAGCTATCTCTGGTTTGGTTTCTGTATTTAAACTATACAAGTTTTGAAAAACTGGCTAGGATTCTGTATGCTGCTGAACCATGGTGAATAATTGGAAGAGGAAGAATTTTGTGTTTTGACTGTAACTGCATTTTCCCCAGAACTATTTTTATCTGAAGTATGTAAGGTGTAAATGAAATCAAAGAAATGGGTGTGCAATTTGAACCTTTATATGAATGTATCAAAAGACTTTCAAGTTTATATTTGCGGCTACCCAGGGGAGGAAAATATATTGGTTTGGAGTAACTTTAGGAATTGCGAGCAGCAACCATTCCCCTTTCCCTTTGAACTATTTGGGCATTAATTTTGAAATTTCTGAGTAATATCTGCTAGTTGCTGACACCTGGTGGGGATTATATGCAACTCCAAGACATATGTTCTCTTGGAAAAATGTGCCGTTTATTGTTTGTAAAACTTTGGCTGTTACTGGAGCAGTAAGCCGCCGGTCCTGCCAGCTCCAGAAGAAGAGGAGGGAGGAGTAATTTGGCCCCCTCCATGCACCAACTGCACCAGGGGTTTGTTTGTTCAGCAGCCAAGGGCACTGACAGAAAACAAAGAATCTTCTGCCACACCTTTACCAAAGCATTCAGTTGGGCCCTAATGGTTCAGGAGTAGTTATTGGGCCTGAGTTGACATCCACCTGCACCCAGTTGTAGTGCCAGGTGCAACTTATTGTATGTACTGGCATCATTTTGCTCACATTTAAATTCACATTTAAATGTGAACGCCTTGGGCACCTGCTAACGTCTCTCTTACAGAAAATGACAAGTCTTTTTTTTTATAAAGCTCTATGCAGCTAGATTGTAAACGGTATTTTTGCAGAATCCTTCTGGTTCCACAGTAATTTATTTTATTAGGCGTAATTAAGTTGTTAACAGAATACAGCATATCATCATAATGTTACAATTCAAACAGAACCAGTCTATGGAGTCTTAGTGCTCAAAGGCTGACTTTTTATGACTTTTTCAGATTTAACTGCTGAAATCCTTAAAATGGCTTGGGGTTGTGGGAGTGGGAAAGCTTTATAGGGGGATCAGAATAGTGCAATATGAATAATATGACAGCAACTGACAAAGTACAGTTGCATTATAATTTAAAAGCAAAGTTATACTATTGAACTCTCCCTTGTTACTTTTACCAGCTGTGTTAGAGAAGTTGAAATATGTGCTCTTAAAATAATTATAATAGATGTTCTGCCCTGTTCCTAGTGCTCTAGGTCATATATTTAGTTTCACATTATGAAAAGGAACAAGCAGGAACCTTTCCCCTAAACGGTGTCTTGGTACCTGCTCTTTCAACCCCCCCATCTGCTCTACATATGCTTAAATTAAATAAATATGCAAAAAGTTGGTGTTAAAAGTTGAGTTGCACTCTGTCTCCTTCTGTGTGCCATTCAGATGCAGAAATGAGTTTATACTTACTCAGCATGGTCATGAAGTCAGTGTCTATTGTGGGTTCTTAAACATTCTGAATAGAGTGTGCGCTCTTTCTTTGCTGTTTCTTTGAGTTCTGATGTCACTTATCTGAAAGTCAACATTAGATGCTTATTCCTCCTGTTTAATAGGAATACCGTTTCAAACTGTTATCAGATGTTTTCTTATAAGAAAATTCAGCCATACAGCAGGTAGCACTTAACCTATTGTAGTGCCCTAATTTTAACTGAACCACTGTCCCAAGTCAATTAAGTACATGAATATGTATATCAATATTAAAATTACTTGCAGATAAATAATAATAGGGGGAAACTGTCGGACTGTCCTACAGTTTATTTAAAAAGTCAATCAACTTTCAAGTGCAGCCCAACAAAACTCCCTTTCGCAGTGAATATTCTGCAGAAAGAATTTAAAACAGAAGCATATCTTAGAGGCAAAGGTAGGATAATCACAGTAGTATGCTACCTTCTGAGAGGATCTCATTATTTTGTGATTTAATCTCTGCCTGCAATTTGTGTGTGTATATGCTATAATCACATTTAACCTTGAGAAAAGCCAGCATCTGGTACATGTTTTCAGCAGGGAGACCTTATACTGTTAAATGAGAAAAACTACGTCTGACTTTACACTTGCTGTGATGACAACAATAGCTCAAACAAATACTTATGTGCTTTTAAGCTTTCTGTTTGTGTGAATGAGTTCAGATGCCAGATTATCACCTGTGTTACCTTGTTAACGTACTTCATCTTTGTGTCAGTGAAGATCATACTGATGGAAAGGGGGCAAGTTATATAAAATATTTTTCAGGCATGAATAAAAGTATTTGGGGGAAAAAACTTGTGCGGGGAAACCCCATTCCTGTGGGATTATACCCTGCATTGCCTAACCCCACTTTTTAGTGGCCCCGCTCCGCCGGGTGTATGACCCCTTGGAGCAACCGGCCCCCACGCACCTTTACTATGCAACATGTGCCGTTTAAAAGCGCGGATGTTTGCAATTGGAAAAACCAGAATCCTTCTTTTGAAGAGGATCCAGCTAATCTAATTAGACTATTTGAAGGTGTGTTTAAAACATACATGCCTACTTATGACGATGTAAGCCAACTTATGGATACAATACTCACCACTGAGGAGATCCGGAAGGTACATGCCGGGGCTAAAGAGCATCTGAGAGCAGCGGGCAATAATGATGATGCAATTGAAATAGCTTATCCTAGACAAACCTCTAATTGGGACTATAATACCGCTGGTGGGAGAGCAACATTAGAAACATATCATAGAATCATGTTAGAAGGCATGAGGAAAGCGGCTAAAAACCCATCAATATGGCTAAGGTAGTGGAAGTACCGTATTTTTCGCTCTATAACACGCACCTGACCATAACACGCACATCGTTTTTAGAGGAGGAAAACAAGGAAAAAAATATTCTGAATGAAACAGTGGACGTATCATTTTTGTGCTTCATGCTGTGGCCACAGACATGTGATCTGATGGTTAATTTGGGGTGACCCAATGCAAAAATCCTGAGAATCCCTGTAACCACTTTTTTGCACCATTGCAGCCCCAGGCGTGATTTTTGGGGGGCAGGCTGTAGCCATGGACATGCTATGTGCTCTGATGGTGAATTTTGGCTGACCCAATGCAAAGATCCTGAGGATCCATGTGGATCCATGCTTTGTAACCATGTTTTTGCACCATTGCAGCCCCAGGCAACAGTGGGTGCGTGATTTTGGGGGGCAGGCTGTAGCCATGGACATGCTGTGTGCTCTGATGGTGAATTTGGGGTGACCCAATGCAAAGATCCTGAGGATCCATGTGGATCCATGCTTTGTAACCACATTTTAAGTGGGGAGGGAAGGAAAAACACAGAAGGCTAAGAATGCAGAAGAGGGCTATAACGTGAGGAAAGGAAGGCAAAAGTCCCCCCACCCACCCACACAAGCCAGCCAGCACACTCTCTCTCTCTCTCTCTCCCTCCCATCTGCATGTTTTCCGGCTGCCTGATATTTATTTTTTTTAATTGCCTTGACAGAAGAAAGCATTTTAACTGCATTAAGAACTATTTAGCAGCGAAACCTAAGCTTTGCCATCCCTTAAGAGGTACACAACACTGTAATCTTCCAGATCGCATGAATTTACAGGCAAAACACTGTTTAAGGATTTCATCCTTTTAAATTGAAGAAAGCATATTTGAATGCTGTGTGTCCCCAAAAACAAAAAGCAGGAAGTCATATCAGAATTTTAAGCTGAACCTGTAATCTCTCTCCCTTCACAAACATTGTTCCCTCTGGAGCACAGAGAGGAAAGCAGACACTCTTCTTGCCTGGAGGGGAGGGGCTATCCCTGCTCTTTGTTCCGTATCAGCAAACACAGCAACGAAACAGACGGGTGGGCAGTAAGACCCTGAGGCAGAATGCAGGAAAGCAACCACTTCCTCTTCTTGCCTGGAGGGGAGGGGCTTTCCCTGCTCTTTGTTCCATTTCAGCAAACACAGCAACGAAACAGAGCGGGTGGGCAGTAAGACCCTGAGGCAGAATGCAGGAAAGCAACCACTTCCTCTTCTTGCCTGGAGGGGAGGGGCTTTCCCTGCTCTTTGTTCCGTTTCAGCAATGGTGAAGCCCGATTTGATTTTTGTCTGATTTTTCGGCTCCAGGGACCACACATTCGCTCCATAACACGCACAGACATTTCCCCTTCCTTTTCAGGAGAAAAAATCTGCGTGTTATAGAGCGAAAAATACGGTAGTCCAGAAGGCCAATGAGCCCCAGGGTGTATGTTTGGAGAGATTGAAGGAAGCATACCACAGGCACACCCCCATAGACCCTGATGATGACCAACCCATAGCCTATTTGTCTGAAAAATTAACCACTACGGAACAAGGTTTGCCTCCCTGCATGCGAGCAGTAGTGGCTGCTGCCACTCTGATTACAAGAGTAATCTCTTACTTAGAGAGTAAGGAAGTATAAGTACACCAAACTCGTGTAAAGAAGGCAGCATCAGACTGGAGTGTTACGACTGATCTACGCCAACCCCTTCGACTCACCATTTCTCAGCGCCCACCAGACGACCGCTCTGCTGGTGCCACCCCTGGAAAGCTGGCACCTCTACGCACAGCAGCGTGGACTAGAAGAGGACCTTTTCTATCCTATCCTTTCCTTTCCTTTCCTTTCCTTTCCCTTTGAATATATAGCTTTGTATATAGCTTTGTGGGAGGTAACCCAGGTAATAGGTAATAGTTAGGTCCCTCTGCCTAAATGCCGCAGATAGGACTGCGGGTGACCATGGGGGTGACACTGCCCCTATGGCCCTGTTTGATGCATCTGTCTCAACTCTCATGGGTTTTTGTGGCTCTACATATATCAGGTACTCTTCTGAGGCAAAAACCTTCTTCAATTTCTCAAAGGCCGCCTGTGCCTCAGGTGTCCAACAGAAAGCCTCCCTCCCTCTCAGGCAATCGGTTATAGGGGCAGTGATGTGTGCGTAATTGGGTATAAAAATTCTATAGTAATTACTGAAGCCTATGAAGCTTTGAACATCTTTCTTAGTTTTGGGCTGCTTCCACTCCAGCACACTTTTCACCTTCCCTCTTTCCATGTGTACACCTTCTGCTGAGAGGCGGTAGCCCAAAAATTCCACTTCTTGCACATGGAACTGGCATTTCTCTAACTTGGCATACAACTTATGCCTTTTTAACCTCTCCAATACCTCTTTTACATGCTTCACATGCTCCTCCTCCGTTTCTGAGTAAATTAGCACATCATCCAAATAACACACACAGTTTTTGTACAGCAGTGACCCCAATACGTGCTGTATAAAGGATTGACACGTGGGCGTGCCCGCCTGTAAGCCATAAGGCATGACTAAGAACTCATATGACCCAAAAAGGGTGTAAAAGGTGGTTTTCCACTCATCTCCCTCTCGGATTCTGATCAGATTATACGCTCCCCTCAAGTCCAACTTAGTGAAGATTTTCCCAGTCCTAACTTTCGCCAATAAATCTCCTATCTCTGGTAATGGATAGGCTATGGGTACAGTCACCTGTACACCTATTCAGCCGCCTGTAATCACATACAAGCCTCAGCTGATCCGTGTTTTTCTTGCCTACAAAGAAAACTGGGGAACCTCCTGTTGCCTTGGATTCTCTAATGAAACCCTTTTTCAAGTTCTTGTCCAAGAACTCCTTCAGAGCCTGTGTCTCTGCCTCTGACGTGGAATAAAGCTTCCCAGGGGGTAATTTGGCCCCTGGCACCAGGTCTATCTTGCAATCATACTCTCTGGGGGGGGGGGAACGGACTTATCTGCCTCCTGCTCACTAAAAATATCCTTATAGGCAGCGTAGTAATGGGGTATGCTTACTTCCTCCGTGTGAACTCCTTCCTTTTCCACACTTGCTCCCCTGGCTCCCACTGGTTCGCCCTGCTTTTCCCCAAAACAATTCTGGAGGCAATGGGCCGAAGCAAACGTGAGTGACCTCTGGTGCCAAGCTATAGCAGGGTCATGTTTGGCCAACCAACTCATGCCCAGTACCACGGGGTGTCCACTCAGCTTAGTCACAAGGATTCCCAGGCACGTCGTTTTGGACATTGCTTGGCAATATGTCCGGGCTGGTTGCATAGGAAACACTTCCTGGTCTCTTTCCAGCCCCTCCTTTCCTCCTTGGTTGCTGTGCTAACGGTCAAAGTGGTTTTGGCGTGCACAGCCCCCAATTCCATCGCCTCCTCCCCATTCTTTCTGGGCCAGCTGCCAGCTCTACGCTCTGGAATTTCAGGAATGCGACTTTCGCGCCAATGTTTCCCGGCTGTACTCTTTCTCTCTGCCTCCCAAGCTTCCTCTCTCAGTCCAATCTGAAGGCAGACTCTCACAAGTTCATCAAAGCTAGAAGGTTCTGGCATTCTGGCCAGCTGGTCTTGAACCTCTGCGTTCAAACCTCCTCTGAAAATCGCTTCCACCGGTGAAGAATCCATAGACCACTGTAGCTGGTGTATTAATGTAGCAAACTGAGCCCAGTAAACTCTTACTGGCCTGCTACCTTGTTTCAGGCCCAGGAGCTGTTGTGATGTAACCTTAGTATGTAAGGCACTTAGAAACACAGCGTCCATCATATCTATAAAATCCTTCACGTTCTTCAGTGCTGCGTGATTCCCTGCTATCAAAGGAACTTCCCGCTCTTTCGCATCTTTTTCTAAGGGAGCGATTATAAAGGCAACTTTCTCCTCATCCGATCTAAAGTCATTCTTTCTCAGTTCCAACATGTATATTATCTCTGTCCGGAAGCTGGCTGTTCCCATCAAATTTATTGAGGAGTAAGGGTATAGTCCTGCTAGCCTTGTTTGCTCTCTCTGATTCCAACAATTTAACTTGCAAGTCAAGTTTGCTGGCAAGTTCCGTAACTTGTGACTGCAACAAAACATTCTGCTGCCAGACTGCCTCCATCGATAACCCTCCTCTGGCTCCCCCAGCTGCTCCCTTCGGCTGTTCGGACGTACCTTTTTTGTCTTTCGATGGGTTTTGCATGGCTCAGCTTCCCTATCCTTGTGAAGAGAACTGAGACTCCCAGAATGCTGAGATGGCTTGTGAACGCTCTCTGCAAGAAATGCCTCTGCTCACTCAGAGATACATATATACAGTCTTTATTTTACATATGTACAAGCAGCACGTTACAATCATGCATCTGAATCCTCCGGCTCAGATTCTGGGAGTGCCTTACGCCCACCCCGTCTCCAACAGAAAAGGCGTGGAATTTTCATGTGATGTCTCTGTCCCCTCCTCTTTAACACTCTCCTTTCTTTGGCAGACGGAATAGGCATTGTTTTGCTGTCTGTGCCAGAACTTTCTGTGTGGTGTTGAGGCTCTGGTCCAACATCTGTGAGCTGTCCTTCCTCCTGGCGTTCCCTTCTTTCCTCCATCGCCACTTCCTGCCCCCCTTCCTCTGCCTGTCTCTGCTCCTCCCCTTCATTCTCTGGCAATACCATGACATACGCCAAGCTGGAAAAGTGTGCTTTTCACCAGGAGCGCATGGAATTCCTGGGATACATCATCTCCCCTGCAGGTCTCCAGATGGAGCCCCCCCCCCCAGGATGTAAAGGGAGTACAAGAGTTCATTGGGTTTGCCAACTTCTACCGCCACTTCATTCGGGGATTTTCACATGTGGTTGCTCCCATTTGCGCCCTCGTCCGGAAGGATGCCACGTTTCAGTGGACACCGGCAGCGCAAGAGGTGTTTGAGTTCCTGAAGGAGGCATTTACCTCTGCCCCCATCCTGGCCCATCTGGACTCACAGCTCCCTTTCATACTCGAGGTGGACGCCTCGGACCAGGCGACTGGGGCCGTGGATGTTAGGATATAGTTCAATTCCACCTTAAAAGGGTACAGGCACGACGTTTGTGTATCACATGCCTGTTTACTTCCAGCTCTCTCTGGGAACTTCCATTTCATGTTGCTTTTGTATTACTGCTGTTTTTCCCGGAGACGAAGGCAAGCAGTCATGTTTTTCCTCTGTTCCTGACTACGCTGAAAAAAGCTGTAAATATGCTCTCTCTGTCTGCCTCTTCCGTTGTGGATGATTTACATATTCTGACGAAGAGTGTGCACGAGTCTCAGAACGTATCTGAGGCTCGTGTCGCTAATTGACTGATGCTGTTCCACGGGAGACCGTGATTGTCCGGAGCCAGTTGGGGGCCTGCCTGATGCCCCCGTCTCCCTGGCAGTATCCCAACAGTGCTGTCTCAAAGACAGGGGCCACGGCAGTCGCTTCACCCCTGTGCCTTCTTTTCCCGCCAGCTTACTTCTGCGGAGCGGAATTATGATATTTGGGATAGTGAACTCCTTGCCATTAAAGTGGCATTAAATGCCTTAAGTATGGTGGGCTTTGTTCTTCACATGTTTTAATTTCCAGATCGCCTATTGCCCTGGCACCCAGAACAGAAAGCCAAGGCTCTTTCCTGGAGGGACTCGGACTCTGGGGATGATGGTTCAGAGCCAGCACCCATGTTGACCTCGACCAATTTTCTCCAGGGAACCTGGGAGCAGGACTTTCAGGCACAGATTCGCCTGGCTGTGCGACAGGATCTGTTCACCAAGGAGTGGTTGGATACTGTCCCGGTGCCTTTGGGACCAGGGGGTGCGCCACTTGATGTCCGGGATGGGTGTGTGTACCATTGCAACCGGCTCTACATTCCGGAGGGGCCGCTCCGGACCTAGGTCCTTGAGCAGTGCCATGACACGTGAACCGCCGGACATGGGGGATACGTGAAGACACTGCAGCTACTGGCCTGAGCTTTCTGGTGGCCAGGGGTTTGGGTGGACATTAAGAAGTACATGCGGTCCTGTGACACTTATGCTCAGACCAAGGTGCCGCGGCAGAGACCCCTGGGGCTCCCGGATGCAGTGATCTCCGATAGGGGTCCCCAGTTCACGTCCCGGTTCTGGGCAGCCTTCCTTAAGGGACTGGGTATTGAGAGGCGCCTCTCTTCCGTGTACCACCCTCAAACAGATGGCCAGACGGAGAGGGTTAATCAAGTCCTGGAGCAATATCTCCTCTGCTGCTTCCTGAGCTACCATCAGGAAGATTGGCTTCCTGACTCCTGGCTTCTGGACCCCCATTCCTGCTCCCACCCCGCCATCTTGCCCCCGGTCCTGACGTCCCCTGCTGGGACTTCAATTGCCCGTGAACCGGACCGTGACAATCGACAAACATGATGGCTCCTGGTTTATCAATTTTAAGATCCAAGTATTCATTTATAAATTTGTAAAGTATTCATATATAAATTTATATATTTATACATTTATAAATATAAATGTATTCATTTATCAGTGTTCTTATATTGGATTGCATATATGTTCCAGGGAGAAAACCTGTTTGATCTTTGTGAATTGTCTCCTTCAACAATATCTTTAATCTGTTCGCGATGATATCAGCATAGATCTTATAGTCATTGTTTAGCAGAGCAAAAGGTCTATAGTTAGCAGTATTTGATAGTCCTGTTCCTTGTTTATGGATGACCGAGGTATAGCTCTCCTTCCAAGAGTCCGGTAGCTTTTAGGGGTAGGGATAAAGCATCTTCTATTTTTTTTATAATAAACAGCTGGAAGACTGTCAGGACCCTGATTTTGATCTTTGAATAGAATGCTGTACTTCCATCGCTGTAATGGGGGAATTCAAAGTTATTAATTTTTTCCTTAGAAATCATTGGTAATTTACATGTCTTTAAGAATTCCTTAATTTTTTCATTCTTCTCCGGGCCTTCTTTATATAGTTTTGAATAGAAGTTGGCAAAACTTTTCCTGATCTCTTTCGGGTTTTGAATCCAAGCTTCCTCAACTTTAATTTTACTAATAATTCTGTCATCTTGCTCCTTTTTTATCTGCCAGGCCAATAATTTACCTGATTTATTTGCATACTCAAAGTTTCTATGTCTCATCGACTTTATTTTCCATTCTATTTCCTCATTTATTAACATGGAAAATTGAGTCTGTAAAGTTTTTATGGTTAGTTTAATCTGTTCACCATCTGGTTTTTGGAAGAATTTTTTTTCCTTTCATTTAACCAAATTTCCTCCCAAATTTCCATTTCTTTCTTTTCCATTTTCTTTTCCATTTTCTTTTGGATTGCATTCTGCTTGATAAAGAATCCTTTTAACATCACTTTGCTCGCATCCCATACCATTTTTTCATTTCACAATATACTTCTCTCTGCAGAAATTATTCAACATAAAAAAGAAGAAGAAGAAACAACTTCAGTTAATATCAAACGTTACTGTTCCGGTTCCTCTGAATGTCCCCAAAGTGGCAGTAGGTTCTCCAAAAATTTTCTGCTTCTGGTACGGACAAAATTTTTCTACATTTGCCCTTAAAAAAGGAGATCCCTTCGGGGAACTCCCATCTATAATCAATTGTTTTGGTTTTTAGAGCATCCGTCAGAGCCTTATATTTATCTCTTTTCCTTATCAGTTGATTTGGAATAATTTTATGTATGATTATATCTTTTCCTTCAACTCTCAGGGGTTTCTTTTGTTACTTGTCTGAAGAATTTTGTTTTTTAAGTCTAAGGACTTGAAAGATACGAGACAGTCTGCTGGCCAGCTATTTTGTTTGGCTACCTTAGAGTTTACTCTACAGGCTTTTTCTATTTTTTGTGTTACCTCTGATTCCTCAAGTTCTAAACAGACAGCGAGTTCTTTGGCTATTTTTCTCTCTATAACTTCCTCTGTCTCCTCCAATAATCCTCTGAATCTCAATGTATTTTATCTTCTCTGCATTTGTAAAATTGCCAGAGAGTCCCAGATTGCTTCTTGTTGTTTCCTCAAATCCACTGTTTCCTCTCGTATTTTATCACATGCACTTTATCGCTGTATTTTTTTCTGCCCTTCTTCTAAATTCTGAGATTTCTCTTTAAGGTCATGCACGGTTTTTATTAATTCGGATTTTTTTTGTACCAAATTGTGTACCTGATCTGATAAATCCGCTGTAATTTTAACATTTTCATCTAATTTCACCTTCATTGACATAAAATTATCCTCTACTATTTTAGCATTTTCATTTACAGTTAAGATCTGCAATGTCTTTTCATAATTCCAGTAATAATTCCTTGATATCCACTGTTGCATCCAGATCATAAGCAGAGCTTCTCCTTGCTTGTGTGCCTTGTGTAGCCAACGATGCAGTAGGAGGTTTTTTACCAGCCATTGCTGGGAATTTCTTTAGTCTCTTTAAATATGTAGCTCCTACCATACACTTTCTTATTCTCAAATTTATACGTGGTTCAGTCTATAATAAGATACTTCAAATTCATTCACATAAATTCTGAGTAGCAAGGTTAATAATTATAACTTCCAAATTCATTTACAATTTTTACCTGATAAATTTAAAAACTCACAAATTTAAGAATGAATTATATCGTGCAGTTTATCCAGTCAAATAATAATATAATTCCAATAATTGATTAATTAAATGAAACCATATTGATAATAAAAAGAAAATAGAAGTGGGGGGCTGGGAAATAAATGAACATAAATAAATAGGGATGCGGGTGGCGTTGTGGGTAAAACCTCAGTGCCTAGGACTTGCTGATCGTAAGGTTGGCGGTTCGAATCCCCGCGGCGGGGTGAGCTCCCGTCGTTCGGTCCCAGCTCCTGCCCACCTAGCAGTTCAAAAGCACCCCTAAGTGCAAGTAGATAAATAGGTACCGCTTTATAGCGGGAAGCTAAACGCCGTTTCCGTGTGCGGCGCTGGTGCTGGCTCGCCAGCTGCAGCTTCGTCACGCTGGCCATGTGACCCCAAAGTGTCTTCAGACGGCGCCGGCTCCCGGCCTCTTGAGCGAGATGAGCGCGCAACCCTAGAGTCGGTCACGACTGGCCCGTACGGGCATGGGTACCTTTAAATAAGTACTAATGCGAAACAGATACTATAAGAGGAGAGAAAAAAATGGGGTGATAAGAAAAATAAAGAAAAATTAAAAGGGACAAAGTGGGGAAAAAGACAGGAAAAAGAGAGAAAGAGAGAGAGGGAAAAGAGAAAGAAAGAGGAAGACAAAAAGGAAAAAGTTTTAAGAGAGCGACAAAAAGCTAATGTTCTGCCAGCAGAGAGGAATTTTCAGTTTGAGTGCTGTATCTTCTTTTCTTCACTACGTGTCTCAACTCCGTCAGATCTTGCTGTTGAGTGATTGCGCAGCCTTTACCTCTAGAATGAAATTTTAGTCCAGCTGAAACCGATGACAGCCAATCAACTGACAGCACATTACTGCTGAGTCTTTCTGACCCAGCACTTCCAATAGAAAGTATTGCAGGCTGATTGCATAAGCCAGTTGCATCAGCTAGCAAACTCAAGCCTGCAGACTTACTATCTCTCACATTGGTCCTAGAACAATGCAGCAGTATGATTGGTCCGCAGGAGCCACCCAATCCAGCTCCAGGTGGAAGTGAATCCACAACCTGATTGGCCTACAGGAGAATCCCGGAATTAGCCAATGACGTGCGGCCCATTGTGTAAATAATGTATATAAAGCAGATATTGTGGGGGAACTTTCATTCCTCGCTAATATGAGCTGAATAAAGAGCATGAAATCCACACTCAACTCTGAGTATATTTCACTTGCCTAGATGGAGGATATGAAAGGGCGTGTGTAGAAACTGGCCTGCTGTACAGAGGTAACATTTACATTAGCTGCCCTACTCACTTTTGCCTCTGCCCCCACCTACCACCAGCATGTGGTGCTCAGAAGGTTGCCCAGAACGGAATGAGGTAATTGGGTTGGGGAAAAAGATTTTCCACCCCTGAATTGGCATTTCCTTGTAGGGAAAGGCAATGCAGCCCCCCCCCCCCAAGTTCATTTTGTGTGTCCCTTTCCCAATCCACCCTGTCCACACTAAACCTACCTTTTTGCAAGAGCCAAGAGATTGCTTTGATCCTGTTATCAGCCCCCACTCTTACAAGCTGATGCAATTTGAAACAAAACACTGCAGTGTAGATAAAAAAGTTTTAATGCCACTGCCGTTTGGCCCCCTTCTAACCAGTAGTGCGCACACTAGGAGAAAGAAACCCTTGAGCACCTGCCTTCATTGCATGCCTGCATGATGTGAGTACACAGAGGACCATCTTCAAGCCTGGACAGAGGACAGTTAAGATCTGCAGCCTTGGTGGTTCCACATTCAGCAGTGCAGTCAATGTTCTCTAGATGTTGGGAACTCTTCATTGGCTGCAGCAGAGGCATTTGGCACAGGGGAAGAGGCTGGTTTGGAGGGTCAGCATAGCTCAGTGGTAGAGCCTTACATACAGAAGTTTCCAGGTTCAATCCTCAGAATCTCCAAGTAGGAATAAGAAAGACAGACCACTGCCTGAAACCCTTGAGAGCTGCCACTCAGCATAGACAATATGGAGCTAGATGGACCAATGGCCTGGCTGTAAGGCAGATTCCTATGTCCCTTTACTCCAAGTATGGGGAAACTTGGGCCCTCCGGATGTGGTTGTGTTACAGCTCCCATCATGACTAGAGATTATGGGAGTTGTAGTTCAGCAACACCTGGAATGAGAAAAGCTCTCATCTCCACACCTGCTATATTCCCATTGTCCATTTTCACCCTCTTACCCTCTTTAGCCAACTTAAGAAGCAGCGAGTTTGTTAGTTGAAATGCTCCCATTGGCCTGTCATGTCCTCATCCCCATCCCTATTTAAAAGCTCACAAGTAACCCTCAAGGTGAAATCCTGGGACCCAGTGGCAGTCCAAACCATTTTGCTGTCTGGGGCGAAAGACAAGATGGCAGTCTCTCTCTTGTTCGATAGGCAGAATCTGACCAGGCTTTGAATCTTAAATCATAACTGGGCAATGTCTTCCAGCACATTTGAGCTGACTTGGAGAACTCAAGGCAGGCTGTGTGACACACACAAGCTAGTCCTCCCAACACTTTGCTGCTGCTCGCCAACCACCTCTACCCTGCCCTCAGCATCTTCCGCCTGAGGAGGCTGCTGGTCCCTCTCACCCCCAGCCCCCAAAGAGCTGCCTCGTCCAAAAGATGGAGAAGATGAGTAGTAAAGTCACGCTTAAGATGACAGCCATCAGGTAGGTGAAAATCTGGAGCTGGGGGTTGCAGGCACACACCCACATTGGGGAGCGGTGGTGGTTGGGCAGGGTTGTGGTGGCAGTGGTAGCACTAGCCGGGCGGCTTGGCTCACAGTAGCTCTCAATGCTTGGATCTCTCACTGGGCCCAGGTCCAGGGTGTAAACCCTGGGCTGGCAGAGGAAGTACCTGCTCTTGCACTGCTCCTTCAAGCACAGCTGCCAACCCTACAGGATGATGTGGTTGGGCTCCAGGCACAGCAGGCGCAGGAGGGCCTCACTGACAGGCTGGTCGGAGGGGAGGACAGTAGGGTGGTGGCAGAGTGAGCACTGCAAGCGGTTCTGGGCTGGGGACACCAAGCTGAGAAGAGCCAGGCACTTGATGCAGAAGGAATATTGGCACTAAAGGACCTTGGGGTGCAAAAAGTGTTGTCGTAAGGGTTTCAGCAGATGGGGCATTCAGCCTCCAGCCCCTGGACCTGCTTCTCAGCCATGGGGAAACCCAGTCAACAGCACAGCCTTCTTTGCTACCTAGGAGACTAAAAAACAAGGGCAGGTGGAAACCCAGTGACAGTAATCATACAGCAGCATCAATGCAGTGGAACCTTTGGCCCACGAGAGGGAACGTTTGGCTTGCCATAGGGCTGTGCTTGCTGAGGCTGATGGGAGTTGTAGTTCTTCAACATTGGTGGGGGTGGGAGACAAGTTTCTCAACATCTGGTTTTTACAGCATCAGCAAATGCAAAGAGGTCCTCCACCCAAGGGAATTTGCAGTATGAAGTTTAAGAGTGGAAGTGAGCCCTTCTCTTGCAAAGCAATTGCTAAGGCAAGGGTGGGAAGATAAACATCCACATCAGAACAGCCTGCTGGAACAGGCTAATGGCAATCTATTTAATTTTATTTTCAATGCAAAATTACAACAAAAATTACAAACATTGAATCCAAAATGAAACAGTACAAACAAGGGGAAAAAACCCAAAACACAAGAGAGGGAAAACACACACACACAAAAACAAAAAAACCACCACACATCTACAGATAATACCATATCATCATTCTAATCTAATCATTACTGTCAGGGGACTGCCATCGGAACAGGGAAGGGAAGGAGAGGGGCAGTTAGGTTACAGGGAACCTCCGAAAATCTTGTGAAGCAGTTCCCCTTCCTGTGGTGGGGAAAGCCACACCTCCAGTGGGGGAGAGGGGAAGGGACCAGAGGATGCTGCTGGGAGCCTCAGCACCGCTCCTGGGCAAGCCGGCCAGGAGGGAAGCACGCCTCTTCCGTCACCCACCCTGCGCAGAGGTGTAAAACGCAAAGAAGGAAGGAAAAGGCTGGGGGTGACTAAGCTATTATGTTGGGGGAGGATCCGGAAATGACCACTCCCGGATTCTGCTAGTGATTGAGGCAGACATGAACTTGTGGTTCTACACTGTAAATAGTTTTGCACCAAAATAAAACCTGTAAAAGACAGGTTGGAGTCCTGACTGGTTACTCACAAGCAACCACCATTGCCATCTGATAGCAATCCGGGAGTCATTGCGGTTGCTCAAGTGTAACAGCAGAGAGACACACGATGAGTCACCTCAAAAAGGGAGCTGCAGGCGCTGAGGGAGAGGAGGCGTGGAAAGTAGCAGCGAGAGGAACGTGGAGTTGGAGCCACACGTCATCGAGCTTGTAGTGAGGCTTGAGGAGCGCAGAGTGCAGGACCAGCAGGTCAGAACCACTCCAGTTGGGAGAAAAGTACCATTACTGGTGAGCAAGTTTGGAGGGAACCCCCAAGAATACCTGGCATTTAAGATTACAGATAGGTAGCCGTGTTGGTCTGCCATAGTCAAAATGAAAAAATTCCTTCCAGTAGCACCTTAAAGACCAACTAAGTTAGTTCTTGGTATGAGCTTTCGTGTGCATGCACACTTCTTCAGATACACTGAAACAGAAGTTGCCAGATCCTTCTATATAGTGAGAAGGTGGGGAGGGGTATTACTCAGAAGGGTGGTGGGAATGGGAGATTGGCAGATAGCTGAGATGAGCCTGTTGACGACTCTTAACGACTGCAATAGGTCTTACAGGAAAAGGCAAGGGGTGAGAAGGTGAAAAATGGCTTAGTCATGTATAATGAGATAAGAATCCAATGTCTTTGTTCAGACCAGGTCTCTCCATGGTTTTAAGTTTGGTAATGAGTTGCAATTCAGCAGCTTCTCTTTCCAGTCTATTTCTGAAATTCCTTTGTAGTAAAACAGCTACTTTGAGATCTTGTATAGAATGTCCTGGGAGATTGAAGTGTTCTCCTACTGGTTTCTCTGTTTTGTGATTCTTGATGTCAGATTTATGTCCGTTTATTCTTTGTCGTAAGGTTTGGCCTGTTTGTCCAATATAGAGAGCTGAAGGACACTGTTGGCATTTGATGGCATACACAATGTTAGACGATGAGCAATTAAATAGTCCCGAGATGGTATGTGTGATGTTGTTGGGGCCAGTAATGGTGTTGTCCGGGTGTATGTGGCAGCAAAGTTGGCATCTGGGTTTATTGCAGGCTCTGGTGCCAGTGTCCGTGTTAAGTCTGGTTGTAGTATTATTGTGGGTTAGGAGTTGTTTAAGATTGGGTGGCTGTCTGTAGGCAATGAAAGGTCTTCCTCCCAGAGCTTGAGAAAGAGAACTGTCATTGTCCAGGAGAGGTTGTAGATCTCTGATGATGCGTTGTACTGTTTTAACTTGGGAGCTGTATGTGATGACTAGAGGTGTTCTGTTATTTTCTTTTTTGGGTCTGTCTTGCAGCAAGTTCTCTCTGGGTATCAGTCTGGCTCTGTTGATCTGTTGTCTAACTTCATCTGCTGGGTATTTTAGTTCTGAAAAGGTTTGCTGTAGATCTCTTAGGTGAGAGTCTCTGTCTGTAGAATTGGAACAGATGCGGCTGTAACGTAGACACAAAGCCTAATAAAGAGCAGAAGCCTGAGCCTGAGCCTGAAACAGTGCTTGATACAGTGCCAGAGCCTGAAACAGAACCAGAGCCACAGCTACAGCCATAGTGCCACAGCCTGAGTCTGCAACAGTGTTTGATACAGCGCCAGAGCCTGAAACAGAGACACAGCCTGAAACAGAACCTGAGCCTGGTTATTAGCATGGCAATTAAAGAAGAGAGAGGCCTATCACACTTCTAAATAACGATTATAAATTATGTGCAAATATTTTAGCCGAAAGATTAAAAAAAAAGGCT
This sequence comes from Podarcis liolepis, assembly GCF_965112155.1. Lineage (NCBI taxonomy): Eukaryota > Metazoa > Chordata > Lepidosauria > Squamata > Lacertidae > Podarcis > Podarcis liolepis. The sequence continues at coordinate 11,094,724 of NC_139568.1, forward strand.
TCCAGATGATGATACACAATGACCAAGCTGGCTTTTTGCCCGGGAAGCACATTTATAGCAACACTAGAAACATTATAAACTTATTAGCGTATTTAGACTTAAGAATAGAAAAGAAGGCAGCCTTAATGGCTATAGATGCAGAAAAAGCTTCCGACAGGGTATCCTGGAAATTTATGAAAGGTCTACTACACCATATGGATTTTGGTATACAGTATATAAAAGGGATTGAAGCAATATAATCAAAACAAAAAGCTAAAATCATAATCAATGGAAATTTATCACAGGAGTGTGAAATCAGTAAAGGGGTCAGACAAGGATAGTGAAACGGAAGAGAAAGTTCCGACGCCATTAAGGAACTTTAAGCGTAGTAAAACTGACAGTCAAGGAACTTAAAAACAAGCGCATTTGGGCAGTTTTAACTGAGTTAACTTATTTTTTGCCTGCATTTGTTTTATGGGGTCCTGGATACAAAATACTAAGGTACGCTAATATACTGAATTATTTCTTCACAATTGTTTCCCCCCCCCCCCTCTATTTTGGAAACTCTGCCATATTAAAATGCTGACGATTTGAGGACATCTAGTGGAAGGAACAAAACACTACAACTTGTTTTCTTCTTTTTTTTCCTCCCTTACTTTGCATATCCTTTTATGAACTTAAAGAACTTAAAGAACAGACATTGGAAATTAGAATATAAATAGTAATTGAAGGGCGTCTTCAACCACTGGTGAAATTGATTTTGGAACATATCTCTTTTGTTCCTCTTTTCAAGTTTGGAGACATATATTCCCTTCCCGACTCTAAGGTTAAATAAATAAGAAAAGTGGACAGAAATTGAAATTAATAACAAGGTTTTGGATGGTTTGTCTCTTTCATCCTTGAAGACGTCTTTGTTTGCCCCTTTGCTATTTGTTTTTTTTCTTTTCGGATACATCTTGGAATTCTTTGATTTTGGGAAAAATTGGACTTAAATGGAAGAAGAAAACTAACTGGATTAGCCTGATTGGAGGCAAGAAGAGGAATTGACCCTGTTTTGGATTATTGGCTGAACATACATTGGATTAGCCTGATTGGAGGCAAGAAGAGGAATTGACATTGCTTTGACTATATATGACATTCTGGGGACAAATCGGTGCTATACTGTGGTTTTTGGTGCCATATTGGTGATTCTGTTAAGTTACTGAAATTGTAAATTCATAAAAACTCTAGGGTCGGCAGGGTGTATTGGGTCAATTAGAGAAAAATGTCGAATCTACCAAAGAGGGCTGATGGGGGGACACCAGCAAACAGAAAAGGGTCCAAACAAGAAACAGATTTCAAAGCTGATATATTAAAAATGTTCGCAGAAATTAAACAAAGTGAAAAGAATTTAGAATCTAAATTGGAGCAAATAGATAACAAAATTGGAAAAATGGACAAAAAATGGATGAAACAGTCAATGAACTGAAAGGACAAATAAAAGAAGTGTTCAGGAGAACGCAATCGGTTGAAGAAGGATTGAAAAAGACAAGACTTGAGATGAAAGATGTGAAACGGGAAGAGGACAGGATTAAGATGGAGATGATGGAATTGAGTAAAGCGCAAGAAGAAATGAAAGATGTAATAGCCATGAATGAACTGCGGCAGAGGGAAGTTAATCTAAGACTCAGAGCGGTGCCAGAATTACAAGGAGAAAATATTAAAGAGAAATTGATAACAGAATTAGCCCAATGGATGGAGATACCAAAAGAAGAAATGGCAAGAACAATACAATCTGCATTCAGAATGCGTATAAAAACAACTAGAGCAAAAAAATTTGTAGGAGATTGCCTGATTACATTTAAAGATAGAGAAATGAGAAATATGATCCTTCAAAAAAACAGAGAAAAGAGATTAAGTATCGACGGGAACTTCATAATAATTTTTAAAGACATTCCAATTAGATTATTTAAACGAAGAGACCCATATAAAGCATTAGTACAGGCACTGAAGAAAAACAACATTGAATTTAGATGGGAGTTCCCGGAAGGAATTTCATTCATTTACAGAAGCAAGAGGCACAGATTGACAAGTCCAGAGGAAACTGGGAAATTCCTAAGGAAATATAAAGAACTGAGATCAGAAAAAGAAGAGGATAAAGGAGAAGAGGCAGCAGGAGGAGCAGAGTTAGAAGAAGAAAAGGGAAAGACATCAGAAGAAGAAGAAGCCAAATTATAAAATGACAAGTAAATTTATTTAAATCCAGGTCATCATGGCGCTAAAAATTTGGAGCTGGAACATTAACGGAATGAATGAGAAAAAAAAGAGGAACAGAATTGAACAAATATTAAAAAAACAAAATCTGGATATCATTTGTCTACAAGAAACACATGTGGCAAGAAGACACAAAAAAATATTGACCAATAAAAGACTAGGGAATGAGTTTATATCTTCAGACAAAGACAAAAGAAGAGGAGTGGTCATCTATATTAAAAATCAAATTGAAGCTCAACAAATCTTTAAAGATGAAGAAGGAAGGATAATTGCGGTTCGAATCAAATGGCAAGGAGAAAATTTGATTATTGTCGGGATCTACGCACCTAATGGTAACAAGACTGAGTTCTACAAAACTTTGGAAGAGAATCTATTTGAACATTTGGATCAGAAAATCATAATAATGGGTGATATGAATGGAGTGGTGTCACTGGAAATGGATAGACTTAGAGATGGAGGAAGCAAAGAAGGGAAGCTACCAAAATCCTTTTTTTCGTTGGTTAAAAACTGTAATTTGATAGACATTTGGAGACTCAGACACCCATTGGAAAAAAATTCACTTACTACTCCGAACCGAACCAGTCAATGTCCAGAATCGATCATATTTGGATCTCAAACAAATTGACTCCAAGAACCCTTCGGATAGAAATTCAACCGAAAGTGATCTCTGATCATAACCCAATAAAAATGGAACTAAAAGGTTTTGAAGAAAGAACCTTCAGATGGAGAATGAAAGACTATCTTCTAGATGATCAATAAATTATTGAAAAAGCACAAAAGAGGTTGACGGAATATTTCATGGATAATTGGAATAAAGGTACAAAGACAAAAGTAGTCTGGGATGCAAGCAAAGCAGTGATGAGAGGATTCTTTATTCAACAGAATTCTATAAAAAATAAAAGTAGAGAAAAAGGGGAAAAAGAGATCCTGAAGCAAATAATGGACAATGAACAGAAATTAGTCAATAAGCCAAACAATAAGAAAATAAAAGAAAACATAAAAATCTTACAAGCTCAGTTTGCAATGATAATAAACAGAGAAGTTGAATGGAATATTAAAAAACTGAGACAAAGGACATTTGAATTTGCAAACAAATCAGGAAAATGGCTTGCATGGCAAATCAAAAAAAGAAAGGAACAAAACACAATAAACAAAATTATAGTGGAGGGAGAAGAGACAACTAATCCAAAGGAAATTAGAAAGGGTTTCTTGGAATATTACAGAGGACTATACAAAAATAAAGAGAAAAACAACTTGAGAAAAATAGAAAGATTTTTAAAGGAAAAAAAGGTGCAGACGATCCCGACAGATAAAAAAGAAAGACTTAATACCCCAATAGAAATAGAAGAGATAAAAGAAGTAATAAAAGATCTAAAAAGGGGGAAAGCTCCTGGGCCAGGTGGATTCACCGCAAGATACTACAAGGAAATGAAATCTATATTGATGACACCACTGAAAGTAGTAATGAACAACATCTGAAAAGAAAGAGATATACCAGAAACATGGAAGGAAGCATATATTATGTTAATCCCAAAACAAGATTCAGATTTATCACAAGTTAAAAACTATAGGCCGATCTCACTATTAAATACAGACTATAAAATCTTCGCAGGAATTCTTGCGAAAAGAATGAAAAATGTATTGTTAGAAATTATCCATAGGGATCAAGTGGGTTTCTTACCAGGCAGGCAGATGAAAGATAATATAAGGAATATAATAAATATTGTGGAATATCTGTCTGCCAGGAATGAGAAACAAGCAATAATGATGTTTCTAGACGCTGAGAAGGCCTTTGATAATATAACATGGGATTTTATGTTAAAGAATTTGGAATATATGGAGGTTGGCAAAGAATTCTTCAACGGAATAAAGGCAATTTATACAGAGCAAAAAGCAAAACTGATTATAAATAATGTAGTCACAGAAGAAATAAAGATAGCAAAAGGAACAAGACAAGGATGCCCACTCTCTCCATTATTATTTATAACGGTGTTAGAAGTCCTTCTGAATTCAATAAGACAAAATGAGAAAATAAAAGGAATAACAATCGGTCAAAACGAATACAAAGTTAAAGCATTTGCAGATGACCTGGTAATAATGATAGAAGAACCAACGAGTACAGCAAAAGAAGTATTGGAGGAAATTGAACAATTTGGGAAAGTGGCAGGATTCAAATTAAATAAGAAAAAAACGAAAATGATTGTGAAGAACATGGATCAAAGTGTAACTGAAGTAATGCAACAACAAACAGAGATAGAGGTGGTTAAAAAGGTGAAATATTTAGGAATATGGGTAACCCCCAAAAATATTGATTTATATAAGAATAATTATGAACCAGTGTGGAATGGAATAAGAAAGGACCTAGAGGTGTGGGGAAGGATGAAGTTGTCATTTTGGGGCAGGATATCTACAATTAAGATGAATGTGCTCCCAAGGATGTTATTTTTATTTCAGACTATCCCTGTAATTAAAGGAAATAAGATTTTCAAAGATTGGCAAAGAGCAATTTCAAAATATATCTGGCAGGGCAAAAAGCCGAGAATTCAGTTTAAGTTATTAACAGATGCGAAAGAAAGAGGAGGCTTTGCCCTGCCGGATTTGAAATTATATTATGAGGCTTCGTGCCTATGCTGGTTGAAAGATTGGATAAAACTAGAAAACAAAGAATTGTTAGACCTGGAAGGGTTTGACAGCAGATTTGGGTGGCACGCGTATTTATGGCATGAGAAAAAGAAAGTCCATAAAGGTTTTGAGAGCCACACCTTCAGAGGTCCTTTGATTGAAGTATGGGATAGGTATAAAAACCTACTAGAACCTAAAGTCCCACACTGGTTATCTCCATTAGAAGTTATGAGTGTTAAAAAAGCTAATATGAGAGGTAACTGGATTGCATATGGTCAATTGGTATTCAAAGAAGGGGGAAAATGAAAAATGAAACCATACGAACAGGTTAGTGAAAATGTATATGATTGGTTGCATTATTTTCAGATAAATGAAATGTTTAAGAAGGATATTAAGAATACCGCAGACTATTTACTGCGGCTAGGCTGAATGTTCTTGACTCGGCGGTCCTGAAGGGAAGATATGGAGGAGTCCCATATGACCAGAGATTATGCCACTGTGCATTGGGTGAGGTAGAATCCACAGAGCACATTTTATTGAGCTGTCCCTTCTACAACGATTTAAGACAGTATCTTATAACTCCATACTTGCCCCAGCTCAGTTCCCGACAAAGAGGAAAGCAGACAGCATATCTGCTAAATAAGTCTTCTGGGAAAACAACCTTGTCAGTGGCTAAATTTCTTTTCCTGGCACTCAAGTGTCGGAAACGTATAACTGAATGCTTTGACGTGGGTTATCTGTGAGAGGTCTAGTACTGTGGCCCTACCTTATTTATGCACCCCCTATGATGTTATAGTTTATAATTATTGTGTAATGTTTAATTCTGACTATCGGTCGAATAAAGGAAATTGAATTGAATTGAATACATATTATGAAATGTGTATTAAGAATAACTACTATGGGTGATTTGGGGGGAAGCTGAAGGAAGTCCAGAAAAGAAGTAATTTGTGAAAATTTGATGTGAAAATTTGTTTTATTTTGTATTAAATTAATAAAATTAAACAAGATCGGGCAAAGTTAGAATCCAACAGACCAGCGCAGCACTGCAACAGCGCAGAGCATCTGCATCTGGCCCTTCTGTTCCAGAAGGGGAAGACCCAGCACAGGTGGGGGTAAAAGGTATGACATCGGAAGAAGGATTCACTTCAGTTTTAAGCAAAATATATGAAACCTTAGATAAATTAAGTAAACAAGTTACTGAAGCGACAAATAAAATTGACCAGAACACCATAAGCATTAACAATTTGGGGCAGAAGGTAAATTCAAATACAGAATCTGTTGAAAAATTGCTGCAAGAATCTGCATCAAATCAAAAGACAGCTGAGGAAGCAAAAGAAAAAGCAGCCGCTGTAGAGGAAAAGATAACACCGATATGTAAACAGCTTGGAGACCACCAGTCACAGCTTGGGACCCACCAGGCACTTTTGTCTATGATTGAATTGAAGGAGAAACAGACCAATTTGAGAGTCAGGGCGGTACCTGAACTTGAGAAAGATAACCTAAGTGACTTTTTGACATAGGAATTTGCAGGCTTTTGGAAACTGGATGACAAGCAAGACTTTAAGATAGTAAAAGCTTTTAGACTTGGAAGAGGAGGGAGAAAGAACAGGGTGAGAGACTGTTTGATCACCCTTCGATCAAAAGAGGAGAGAGATAAAATATTGAACCTGCATTACCAGAATACTCTGACAATACACGAATCAAGAGTGGAGATATTTAAGGATATTCCGAAATACTTGCTGGACCTTAGGTCTAACTACGGAGATTTGGTGACACTGTTGAAAGGTAATAGAACCATCTTTAGGTGGGAATTCCCCCAAGGCCTATCTTTTACCTTTAAAGGTAAAAAGTTTAAAATAAGATCAGTGGAGGAGAAAGAAAAAATTCTGAGAGATCACGAAGAAGACCTGCAAAAAGGAGTGGAAGAAGATCCAAGGGCGTTACGACCAGGAACATTAGACAAAGTACCACCACCCTTGGGATTGGACAAGTTACAGAAAGTGATACCACCGTCAGAACAAGAGGAGTTACTGGGAGCAGTTGGAGGAAAATAATTCAAATACACCATGTCTCTGCAACTATTAAGCTGGAACATTCATGGACTTAATTCCCCAGAGAAAAGAAAGAAAGTTTTTTATTTATTGAAAAAGGAACAATTGGACTTAATTTGCCTACAGGAAACACATGTGATAAGGCTACATAGGAAAATATTGATCAATAAGAGACTGGGCCAAGAATTTATTTCATCGGACAAGGTTAAAAAGCGAGGAGTAGTTATCTATGCAAAAGAGAGCCTATCACCGAAATTTGTTTTTAAAGATGATCAAGAAAGATTTATAGCAGTTGAAATTCAAACACAAGGAGAAACATTTCTGATAGTAGGAGTATATGCACCGAATGAGGGGAAATCTGAATTCTATAAGAAGTTGCATGAGACTTTGTTGGACTATATGGATTACAACATTATTTTGATGGGAGATATGAATGGAGTGGTATCGACAAACATGGATAAGTCGCAGAGACAGGTAGTCACTAAGGATGGTAGACTACCAAAACCTTTTTTTGAATTGACTGACAATATGGATTTGATTGATATTTGGAGAATTAGGAATCCCTTGGGTAGAGAGGGTGTTGAATGGTTTCTTTAAATGTAAAGGTTCATCATTGTTCCACTCCATGTGTATGTCTTTAAGGGGCCAGAGCAAGGGCCAGAGCAAGATAACGAGACCCAGCTTTACAGCTGTGTAACATAGCAGGTGCTGCTGAGTTGTATTTGATTAAGGTGTGTCAGCATTTGGGTAGAGTATATAAGGAGCAGCATCTAGCTCTCCCATTACCCTGGGGGATGGGTTGGTGGTTGGGTCATGTTTGTTTGTTAATATATTTAGTGTTAATGGAGTTTTTGTTTTTCTTATTAAAACCTTCTTTAAGTTATTTTTGAGTCCCTTTAATGCATGGTCTCCCCAGCAAGCTCTCTGCAGCGTTACCATACTGCAAAAAGCCAACAGAGGGAACCTTCTTTTCTGAAGCCCAAAAGACCATAATGCCGTGAAAATGGAGATGAAACTAACACCAACCGGTTCCTTCAGATGGAGGATGAATGACACCTTGTTTAGAGATCAAGAGGTTGTTAAGAAGGCCCAAAAAACCTTGAGAGACTATTTTGAGATAAATTTGAACACTACCGTGGAAAAAAGAGTAATCTGGGACGCAAGTAAAGCAGTTATGAGGGGGTTTCTGATTCAACAGAACTCATTAAAGAAGAGAGCCCAAAATGAGAAAAAAGAATTTTTTTTGGAAAAAATTAAAGAGGGCGAGAAGAAACTGAGAGTGAAACCCAATTCACAAGAGATTCTGAGAGAAATAAAGCTACAACAAGTGCAATATATGAAGATAATGAATCAGGAAATTGAATGGAAAATTAAACAAAGGAGACAAAGGACTTTTGAATCGGCTAATAAATGTGGGAAACTGCTAGCTTGGCAGATGAAAAAAAGACAAAAGTTAAATACTATTGCTAATTTAGAGGTGGATGGAAAGAACATTCAGAATCCAGTGGAAATTAGAAAATGCTTCCAGAGGTATTTTAAACAACTATATACACAAGGGCCTCAGAAAGAGACTGAGATAGACCAGTTTTTGAAAACAAATGGATTGCAAAAGATCTCTCAAGAAAATAAAATAATGTTGAGCTACAAAATTACGGAACAGGAGGTAGAAGGTGCCATTCAGAATATGCAGTTGGGAAAATCTCCAGGGCCGGATGGCTTAACCTCAAAATACTATAGAACCTTGAAGGACTGGATAATCCAACCACTAAAGGAGGTTTGCAATGAAATTTTGGAGGGGGGAAAAAGCGCCAGAGTAGTGGAAAGAAGCATATATTACACTTATACCGAAAACTGAGTCCGAAAAGACACAACTTAAGAACTATCGACCCATATCCCTGTTAAATGTGGATTACAAAATATTTGCTGACATTTTGGCTAAAAGGCTGAAAAAAGTACTAGGGGAAGAGATACATAAGGACCAAGCTGGCTTTCTCCCAGGCAGACACTTGTCTGACAACACGAGGAATATAATTAACATTTTGGAGAAGTTGCAAGAGGACATTAACACTAAAGCAGTTTTAATCTTTGTGGGACTTCCGGGTTGGCGCGACCGGCTAATGGCGGATTCCCTCCGAGCTCCGGAGGGAATCGGCTTGACAGGGGGCTGGGTCTTGCCGTGCCGGCGACACGGGGACCCTCAAAAACCACGGACACGGAGGCTGTGGACATGGTGACTCGGCGGGCACCGTAAGCGCCCTCCCGACTCGTGAAGGAGCCTTTTTAAAGGCTACGGAACGGGTGCCGGGGAGTGGAGTGGTGCTGTGAGTCTTCCGCTACTCCTGCCGAGCGAAGCCGCATGCCATTTGTCAGATAGCGCTGACTTCTTCCTACTAAAATTCGGACTTAAAATCAAGAACAACAACCCGTGAGTAATTGGGAAATTGGATTATAAATACTTCAGTTTTGAATTTGGCACGAGCGGGGGAGGTGAAAAAAAAAAGGAAGTCCGTCTCCCCCCTATTGTAAACAGCCTAAAGCAAGGATCTATCAACTAAGGTTGCGGGAAGAACTGTTGTGATTGGATAAGGATATAAATTCCACGGATTTAAAGGACTAAGTTAATGTGCTGGAGGACAAGAGTTTACTTTGTTTGGATTAATTACCACTTTTCTCAAGCCCGGGAGTAACCCGCGAAAAGAGCCTGCTGAGGATCTACAGAAAACTTTTGACAGCTGTCAAATTAGCTGTCAAAGTTGGAAAAACCGAAAGCTTAAACTCCAACCGGTTATTGCTACAAAATATTGAAAGTAAAGAAAGACTGATACAAATAAATCTGACTTTTGGATCGGAAGGGAAAAGAACACTAAGTAACCAGAATCCCCCTAGAGGGGATTCTTGGACATTACAAGAATGGAACTAAAACAGGGAATACAGGAAATACGAGCTGGCTTGAAAGAGCTGATTTTTCTCGTGCGAAAGCTGCGAGAGATGAACGAGAAAGGCCACGTTTTGTCTACGAGCCCTACAAACCCGAAGTTAACAGAAAACATATCTGCTGAATTGGAAAGGGACTTGGTGCTCAAAACACAGGCAACTGGACAAGAAAAGGAACCAAAGATCGAGGAGGAAAAGACACCTGCTATACAGGAGGAGCAGAAAGAAGGGATGGCTGAAACGTTACAGAAGAAAAAAGAGAGCCGGAGACCTGCCAAGAGGAACTCTAATTCGACCAAGGTGAATGCTGGACTATTTGGGACATATAGACTTAAGAAACAGAGTTGGAGCTCCACCTTTAAACAAGTAGGCCTTGCTGGAAGAACCATGGTCAGCTTTGGGAAAGTACTTCTCCGATCCTGGGTGTTTAGTATGAGAGACTTTCGAAGAAACCGGCTGAAAGGGACTGAGAGTGATTTAAGAGCCTCGGACGTAAGGTCACCAAGCTAAAAAGATGGATTAACTGGATTTTGGTTTGGGATTGAAACCAGGGAGAGAGGGGTGGGGTTTAGAAGTCCAAAGGGCGTCTGATTTCTGTATTTGTAGTGTAAAAACTATATGTTTTTTATTATTATAAATGGGGAATCCGTGGATGGGAAACAGTGGCAACCTTAGGAAAGGTACTTTTTAAATTTTGTTTCTATATCTCTCTTTTCTCTCTTTATATAAGGGTAAAGTATATATTTCAAAAATTGCTAATTAAACTAAATTAAGGTATAATAACGAACTAAGGTTTAAATTTATTACAAAGAATTATTTTAATAAATTAGGGTTAAGTAATTTAATAAACTATGCTTAGGATATTAAGGGAAAAACTTGTTTGAACAAACAATTGGAGTTGGAATACAATAAGGGGAGACGTGGGGAAGTCATGAAAAGAAGTTATTGAAAATGAGTGCTAAAAGGTGGAATTTTTTTTGTTGTTTTTTGTGTTCTTTTTTGGTTTTCTTTTTTCTTCGTTTTTTTCTTTTTTTTTCTTTTGCTTTGCTATTTGTAACCTTCTGGAAACTTAATAAAGATTACTTAAAAAAAAAAATCTTTGTGGACGCCGAGAAAGCCTTTGATAATATTTCTTGGAGTTTTATGAAGAAAAACCTTCAGGGGATGGGGGTCGGTCAAAGGTTTGAAAATGGTATAAGTGCAATTTATTCAGAACAAAAGGCTAAATTAATAGTTAATAATGTGGTGACAGAGGAATTTAAGATAGAGAAAGGGACACGACAAGGCTGCCCAATTTCCCCATTACTCTTTATTTCGGTCCTGGAGGTTTTGTTAAATATGATCAGAAGGGACCATCTGATTAAGGGTATAAAGGTCAGAGCCAAACAATATAAATTGAAAGCCTTTGCAGATGACTTAGTATTGACATTACAGGAGCCAGAACCTAGTACTAAAAGAGTATTAGAACTGATCCAAGAATTTGGTCATGTGGCAGGATTTAAGTTGAATAAGTTAAAAACTAAAGTCCTTGAGAAAAACTTAACAACGAATGAGAAAGAGAGGTTTCAGAACGAGACAGGTTTAACAGTGGTTAAGAAGGTGAAATATTTGGGGATTAATATGACAGCCAAAAATGGGAATTTATTTAAAGACAATTATGAAAAATGTTGGTCGGATGTTAAAAAGGATTTAGAAATATGGTCAAATCTGAAGCTTTCCTTGTTGGGTCGAATTGCTGCTATAAAGATGAATGTATTGCCAAGAATGCTGTTTTTATTTCAATCATTACAAATCTTAGACAAAATGGACTGTTTCAAGAAGTGGCAGAGAGACATTTCTAGATTTGTCTGGCAGGGCAAGAAGCCCAGGATAAAATTTAAAATATTAACGGATGCAAAGGACAGAGGTGGATTTGCCCTGTCAGACTTTAAACTTTACTATGAATCAGCAGCATTCTGCTGGTTGAAAGATTGGCTGCTTCTTGAGAACACAGACATTTTGGATTTAGAAGGTTTTAACAATGTTTTTGGGTGGCATGCATACTTGTGGTACGGCAAGGTTAACACATAAAACATTTAAAAACCATATTGTCAGGAAAGCATTATTTAATGTCTGGACAAGATATAAAGACTTACTTGAAAACAAAACCCCAAGGTGGTTGTCACCGATGGAGGCAAAGGCCCAGAAAAAGCTCAACATGGAGGCCAAGTGGCCAAAATATTGGGAAATTTTGGAGCAGGAAGGAGATAATCTGAAATTGCAGAGTTATGAGAAACTAAAAGATAAAGTGTGAGACTGGCTTCACTATTACCAAATAAGAGAGGCCTATAATTTAGACAAAAAAAATGGCTTCCAGGTGGAAAAATCAAAGTTGGAAATAGAATTGTTAGATCCTAAAACAAAGATACTTTCAAGAATGTATAACTTGCTGTTAAAATGGAACACTCAGGACGAGACGGTTAAATCTGCTATGATTAAATGGGCACAAGATGTTGGACATAACATTATGTTTGCTGACTGGGAACAGTTGTGGACCACAGGTATGAAGTTTACGGCATGTAATGCCTTGAGAGAGAATATTATGAAAATGATTTACAGGTGGTACATGACCCCAGTCAAGCTTGCAAAAATCTATCATTTGCCCGATAATAAATGTTGGAAATGTAAAGAAACTGAAGGTACATTCTTTCACCTTTGGTGGACGTGCCCAAGGATTAAGGCTTTCTGGGAAATGATCTATAATGAAATGAAAAAGGTATTTAAATATACTTTCCTGAAGAAACCAGAGGCCTTTCTTCTAGGCATTGTCGGCCAATTGGTGCCAAAGAAGGATAGAACTTTTTTATGTATGCTACAACAGCAGCAAGATTACTTATTGCAAAGTATTGGAAGACACAAGATTTACCCACTCTGGAAGAATGGCAAATGAAGATGATGGATTATATGGAATTGGCAGAAATGACTGGCAGAATCCGAGACCAGGGAGAAGAAATGGTGGAGGAAGACTGGAAGAAATTTAAAGACTATCTGCAGAAATACTGTAAAATTAATGAATGTTAAAGCGATGTTGGACTGAAAATAAGTGGGTTTGGTATTAAGGCTTATATGTAAATATAGATAGTTATTTGGATGAGAAATTATAGTTATAATAGGTTAAGAATATAGAGTAAAGAAAAATGAAAGAGGGTAAGGATTTGCTGAAAGGACTTTATAAACGGGAATACAAAAAGGGGAGGTGTGAGGAGGTCAAGGAAATAAGCAAATGAACCTAAAGATATTGAAAAATGGATTATTTCTTTTTTTAAGATATTTTTCCTTTTCTCTCTCTTTTTCTACTTTTTTGAATTTTTTTTTATTGTTTGCTACACTTTTTCTTTTGTGTAAAATCTCAATAAATATTTTATAAAAATAAAAAAAGAAAGAAAACCCCAAGATGGAACTCTCCACTAGAAGCAATCACTGTTAAAAAAAGCAACAACATCAAAAAGAACTGGATAACGTATAACACAATATTAAGGGGGGGGAGCGTGAGGAATCAAGCCTTTATCAGGAGAAACTGGCAACTCTCCCAGGCACCCGGCTTGGTCTCCTGTTGACCTCCCTCTCTGCTTTCCCGGCAAGATCCAGGCAGAGGTCGCGATAGGCGATCCTTCTCAGCGTGAGAAGAACACCCCCCTCTTTCCTGCCCCCCCCGGGCAGGGGAAAGAGATAGACAGAAATGTATTTACATGCCTTTATTTCTGTCTTTGCAGCATTACAGAAAACATGACTGCTCTCTTCATACTCCTGCAGTCGAGAGAGAACAAACACTTCCTGTCCAGCTCATATTACACTCTGAGCTAATTCCGGTGCCCTCTGCACTGTGAAGGTTTTCTGTGGAATAGCTTTTCAAAAGGAGAACTTCCTAAATCTTTTGAAACCTTTCTCATCCAACTGTAACAAAAACACATTAACGACTCCGCCCAATACTCATGTGGCAAATGTGAACTCAGCAATTGCGCCTTCATGCCATTTTGCAATTGTTTGTTCACTTGCACACAGACAATTTTGTCCCATGCATCTGCTGAAACAGCTGTCTTGTGCCTTATCCCTTTCTTATCCAGGAAATCCTGAAAATCCTGTAAAAGAAAAACTGGCTTTTCATCTGTGAAAAGACAATCAATGTTAGCATCATGAACATTTTTAACCTTGTCACAAAACTCTTTAAACCTTTCTAAGGCTTCTTGTGGTTTCTGCAATATATATACCCACACATAATGAGAGAAATAATCCACACACACAAGATAATATCTTGCATTGCCTCTAGATGGTGCTAGAGGACCAATCACATCAGCATACACTCGCTGAAATGCCCTGTCAACCTCGGTCGACTTCTTGACGTCCTTCGTCATACCTGCAAGAGAAAGCATGTTAGATTCAGATGCATTACAATTTATGCAATCACTTTGATCAAAAGTCAACAAATACAGTCCATCTTTCTCTCTGGCAGAAAGATACAGCTCTCCATCTTTGAAGATTTTGCAGCTTTCTCTATCATAGGACAAAGTCAGTCCTTTCTTTGTGATCTGCGAAACACTCAGCAGATTGAACTTTAAATCAGGAACCAAATACACATTGTTAATAGTCAAGTTCAGACTCTCAAGATACACAGTTCCAAACCCGGTCGCTTTCAGCTCCTGGCCATTGGCCTGTTTCACAGTGAAGCTTTGCTTCTTAAACGTTGAAAACAGATCTCTGTGCGACGTCATGTGTTGCGTGCATCCCGTGTCAAGAACAAAAGTGTTCTCCGTTGAAAATGTGGCTTTTGTTGACAGCAATGCTTTTGCAGGTTTCACCTGGGACTTGGTACGACTTTTGCCTGACGCCTCAGGCTTTGCAGAGCTCCCCTTAGCTCCTTTCTGTTGACGTGGCTTCTTACAATTCCGCTGAAGGTGCCCAGTCTGTCCACAATTGAAACAACGGACAACGTTCAAAGCAACAGCCTGTTCTTCACTTGCAATAGCAGTGGGGGTGCTTGAACTCCGAGCTTCTCTCCCCCTGTCTTTGACATCTATTGCAGCAAGTCTGTCTTTCTCATTGAGAAGCACGGCACAAATTCTCTCCGTCGTAAGATCTCGAGCAGGTAGAGAACCCAGCTGACTTGCAACTGTTTTATAAGTCCGATTAAGGCTGTTAATAATCATGAAGCAGAATATCTCTTCCTGTAGAGGGAAATTGCGTTCCGCCATCTGCTGGCGTAAGAATTTCATCTCTGTCAGATGCGCTCGTACATCTCCATCAGGCGCTAGCCTCAGATTGGTCAGTTTTTCAAAATGCAGCAACGCTGAAGAACCAGCATCTCTCTGATGTATTCTACGCAGCGTTTGCCAAATCTCACGCGCGTATTCCAAATCCTGAATATGCATGAGTTGATCATCTGAGATACACAGAATTATGGCCGTCCTGGCTCTCACATTCTGTGAATTCCAACCTGGCGTTGGTGCAGCAGGGATGGGGTTATCAATCACCCCAAAAATCCTCTGATTCTGAAGCAGGGCTTTCATCTTTACAGACCATGAGGAATAATTGTCATTAGTCAGTGGAGGTGGGTAAGGTAAGCCTCCCCCCTTCTTGGTATCCATTTTGAATCCAAGCCTCAGCTCTCACTCTCAAGCCTGTAAAATTCCAAGAGTCTATTGGCTGTTCACTGCGTTGCACTTTGCAGCTAAACGCAGGCTGTTTTGAAAGTCCCTCCAAGAGCAGTGAGATAGCAGGCAAAACAAACGCTGGATTTTTTACCAGTGTTTTTCCAGCCTTTCACAGTCCCAGCCCCTTTTCCGTTGGCTAGTAACTTTCCACTTTACTGACGTTTCGTTGCTTAGCAACTGGCTTATCAAGACTCAGGAATGTGAAGAATGTGGCTCTCCCTCAGTGCTGTTTTCATCCAAAAGCAGACACTCAGTGAACCGAAGAATGCTTCAATTCGCGTTCACTCTCACAGCCATAAAATCACCATACCTTGAGGGAATCCGTTGCTCAGCAAAAACACCTCCTCCAGTGCTCAGCCGTCCTTGTAGCTTCCATCCGCACGCTACCATATCTTCCTTATCTCCTTGCAGAGGATGAAGTACGATCCATCAACCTCTCTTGTTGCTTTCATGGATCAAAACCATCGGCTACATGCTACCAGATGTTGGAAATCAAGCCTTTATCAGGAGAAACTGGCAACTCTCCCAGGCACCCGGCTTGGTCTCCTGTTGACCTCCCTGTCTGCTTTCCCGGCAAGATTCAGGCAGAGGTCACGATAGGCGATCCTTCTCAGCGTGAGAAGAACACCCCCCCTCTTTCCTGCCCCCCCCCCCCCGGGCAGGGGAAAGAGATAGACAGAAACGTATTTACATGCCTTTATTTCTGTCTTTGCAGCATTACAGAAAACATGACTGCTCTCTTCATACTCCTGCAGTCGAAAGAGAACAAACACTTCCTGTCCAGCTCATATTACACTCTGAGCTAATTCCGGTGCCCTCTGCACTATGAATTGACCTCTGTTTCCCACGGAACAGTCCCAACATTCCTATTATGTTTTGTTTTCAAGCTACCAGCAGCTCGCGGCTGCATTGCTTCAATAGCGTAACAGGGAGGAGGGTGAACTAATATTGATAAGTTATGAGAAAATAAAAGATCACTTTTCTAGTTGGCTAGATTACTTCCAGGTGAATGAAGTGTTCAGACAAGATAAGCAGATAGGTTTTGAAAAGGAGCCTTCAAGATTTGAAAGAGAATTACTGAATAGTAAAACCAAAATAATCGCAAAAAATTAGACTTCAAAGTAAAGGATGAGGAGGTTAAGGCTTCAATGATAAAGTGGGCCCAAGATGTGGGCCGTCCAATTATGCTAAAAGATGGGGCTAACTGATGGAATGTAAATTTGAAATTTACAGCCAGCTATAATATAAGAGAGAACATGATGAAAATGGCTCATAGGTGGTACCTCACTCCTTCCAGATGATCAAGAATGTATAAAAATTTGGCGAATGCTTGTTGGAGATGTGGAGGAAATAACGGTGACATGAGCCGCATGTGGTGGACGTGTGAAAAGATTAAGATTTTTTTTGGGGGGGGAATATACGATGAATTAAAAAAGATGATGGGGGTAACTTTTACGAAAAAAACGGAGACATTTCTATGAAGTATTTTAGATAAAGAGATACCAAAAAATCTAAGAGAGGTATTCTTGTATGCAACCGCAGCAGCTCGTATACTTGTGTCCAACGGATGGAAAGATCACAAGGCTCCAAAAATAACAGATTGGCAAATCAAATTACAGGAATTGGTGGAGACGGCTCAATTGACTAGCAAACTCAGAGGAATCTCAAAGCAAAAATTTGCAGAAAAATGGGATGGTTATACAAGATATGTTCAAAAATACAAGAATAGTTTTGACTCCGTGCTAGCATTCGAGTGATAAAGGAACTAAAAGGAGGTGGACAACAATTAAGGATTTATTATGTTTTCGGAATGTATTGGAAAATTTATATAGAAAGGATTATTGTTTTGTGTACATTCCATTGTAAGAATGGAAACAGAGCCAGAGCCACAGCCACAGCCTAAGTCTGAAACAGTCCTTGATAGAGTGCCAGAGCCAGAGCGAGACCCTGAATCAGTGCCAGAACCAAGCCCTCATTCAGAACCAGAGCCTGAGAAAGAGCCAGAGCCAGAACCAGAGCAACAGCCACAGCCACAGCCTGAGTCTGAAACAGCCCTTGATAGAGAGCCTGAATCAGAGAATCAGAATCAGAGTCAGAACCAGATCTTCGGTAAAGACGTGGTCTGGTCTTAGCGCAACTGCTCCTCCCACCCGCGATAACAGAGACTGGGTGTTCCAATACATCCCCCCGTAGGGAACCTGCCCCAGCCATTCTGTTGGCTGAGGCCACCTCCCAGGCAGCCCAGACCCTTTCCCCTTAAAAAGCAAAATACAAACTATACAATAACCTAAAAAAATAGTAAAAGAAAAACAAAGCAAGAAACAATTACGCTAAACTTAAAATAATCCCCGCCCCAACTAAACATTTGTCCCACCCCAGAAAGAAAATAACAACAACAACAAACCACCGTTTGAGGTGCAACAGAGACACAATCAGAGACAGAGCGAGACCCTGAATCAGTGCCATAACCAAGCCCTCATTCAGAACCAGAGCCTGAAAAAGAGCCACAGCCCGAATCAGAGCAACAGCCACAGCCGCAGCCTAGAGCCACAGCCTGAGTCTGCAACAGTACTTGATACAGTGCCGGAGCCTGAAACAGAGACACAGCCTCAAACGGAGCCTGAGCCTGAAACAGAGGCAGAGCCACAGCCACAGCCACAGCCACAGCCTGAGTCTGAAACAGTCCTTGATAGAGTGCCAGAGCCAGAGCGAGACCCTGAATCAGAGTCAGAGTGAGACCATGAATCAGAGCCAGAGCCTCATTCAGAGCCAGAGCTGAAAGAAAGCCAGAGCCAGAAATAGGGCTTGATACAGGGCCGGAGCGCAAAACATAGCTGCAGCCACAGGCTAGAGCCACAGCCTGAGTCTGCAACAGTACTTGATGCAGTGCCGGAGCTGGAGCTGGAGCCAGAGCGAGAGACACAGCCAGAGCCAGAACAAAACCCTAATTCAGAACCAGACCCTGAAAGAGAGCCAGAGCCACAGACAGAGCCACAGACGGAGCCCAGAGCCACAGCCGAGATCCACAGCCACAGCCGAGATCCACAGCCTGAGTCTGAAATAGTGCTTGATAGAGTGCTGGATCCTGAAACAGAGACACTGTCTGAAACTGAGCCTGACGCTTAAACGTAGCCAGGGGCAGAGGGAGAGGCAGAGCCTGATACAGTGCTTGATACAGCATAGGAGCCTGAAGCAGAGACACAGCCAAATCCAGAGACACAGCCAGAGCCAGAACAAAACCCTAATTCAGAACCAGAGCCTGAAAGAGAGCCAGAAACAGTACTTGATAGAGTGCCAGAGCCTGAAACAGAGGCAGAGGCAGATACAGGGCTTGAAACAGCGTCGGAGCCTGAAACAGAGAAACAGCGTGAAACAGAGACAAAGGCTGAGACACAGGCCGAGCCTGAAATAGAGCTAGAATAAGTGCTAGAGCCAAAGACTGACACAAAGCCTAATAAAGAGCAGAAGCCTGAGCCTGAAACAGTGCTTGATACAGTGCCAGAGCCTGAAACAGAACCAGTGCCACAGCTACAGCCATAGTGCCACAGCCTGAGTCTGCAACAGTGTTTGATACAGCGCCAGTTTAAAGTTTAATTGTTTTACTTCCACGGTTGGCCTGTTGGGGCCAATATACGTATCAACAAGGATATTCAAACCTTCTGCTGAGAAAGCCTGCAGCTGATTAGTAACGCCGCCTTGAAGACTGGGTTATGCTGAGCAGTGGAGGAGGAGTACCAGATAAGTTGTGCCCATAAAAGATAAGTTCTCTTTTATCTCCGTTTATCCGTTTACTTCTACCTTGAACCTCCGCAGTTAGTGAGACAGCGACAAATGGGTCATGGCAAGCGACCAAGATCTGCTGAGAAAGATTGCTCACCTCCAAGAGTAAAGCAGTCGAAGCTTGAATCTCCCCCACCATCTACTAACAATAACAGCAAAACAGAGCAAGTAATTGTTTCTGCGGTCGAAACATACAACCGCTTTTGGCCCCTGTATGATCAAGGAGAGTTGGAAAAGCTAGCTGATCCAGCGGGGGATGGAAGCCATAGGGAAGCCATCCTCCCTGACACCTTAATTACACCTCCTGGTCTTTACCAGGTCTCGGAAAACTTACAGCTGGAAGTTAGATGGAGTCCAATTAGAACAGGTTTTCAAATTTAAATACCTGGGAGTCTTTTTTCACTACAACCTAAGCTGGAAGCCACAGATACAGTATTTACTAAACAAAGGGAAAACAATACTTTATACTCTACTCCAATTTTTTGCTGCCGACGGAGCCTCCCACATCCCTTCTCCATTGAAGGTATACCACGCAAAAGTGGTTTCCACCCTCTGTTATGCTGCCCCGCTCTGGGCCCCAGGGTCCAATCTAACATCGCTTGAGACATTGCAGAATCAGTTTCTCCGTCGCCTCCTGAAACTCCCCATGTGTGTGAGCAACGCAGCCATACGTTTGGAGTTAAAAATTGCATCATTGGAGACTGTCATCTGGAAGCGAGTCTTTGGCTATTGGCTGTCCAGCTGGCATAGGCTTCCCGACCATTACCTCTTCCAGTGCCTCTGGCGGGACGACTTTGTCAATCCGTGGGTAGGAAAAATCCAAGCCAAACTTCTGAGCATCGGAATTTCCCCAGCGGACTCCTTAAAGATGAACTTACGCTCAGCCAAAAGCCTTATAGAGCAAAGATTAGCAGACATTGAAAATCAACACAACCTCGCCTGGGGTGGGGGTGTCTGCTCCCCCAGGTATCACGGAATAACCCCACCACTTGGCCTTCCATCATACATATCATCTCTTTCATCTGTACCACACCGACTTGCATTTATTCGTGCAAGGTTCAATGTCCTTCCATCGAACCTGCTGAGCCACAGATTTTCCAGGGGTTTGGTGTCTCCGCTATGCGTGTGTGACGGGAAAACTGTTGAATCTCTTCCACATATAATGTTCAACTGTCCCCTACATAGCATAGCCAGGACTAAATTCCTGGGTCCTGTGTTATTGCGCTTGGTTGGCAGGCCTGTTGAGTTACACGCCGCACTACTTTTGCAGGATACAGATCCTTCTGTAACTGCAGGTGGCGAGATTCCTGAACGCGGTTATCTCACACACAAAAACCACTAAAAAACAACAACAACATCAAAACTAATCGGACAGTTATGATGAGAGTGCATGTCGGATCTCGTTTTCAGTTTTCCTTTTTCTGCGATCCGTCCCTTGGAGCTCTCCGGGCCCCAAGCTGTTATTTGGCTCGGCTCAATGTCCCACCCTTGCATCGTGGTGTTCTCTTTCTGGTGCCGAATATATCGGTCTTTATGCCTCTGCCCTTTTACGTTTGTACATATTTTATGGGCTAATAGCCATAAATAAAATTAAGTAAGTAAAATTAAGTAAGTAAGTAAGAGCTAGAATAAGTGCTAGAGCCAAAGACTGACACAAAGCCTAATAAAGAGCAGAAGCCTGAGCCTGAAACAGTGCTTGATACAGTGCCAGAGCCTGAAACAGAACCAGAGCCACAGCTACAGCCATAGTGCCACAGCCTGAGTCTGCAACAGTGTTTGATACAGCGCCAGAGCCTGAAACAGAGACACAGCCTGAAACAGAACCTGAGCCTGGTGATTAGCATGGCAATTAAAGAAGGGTGAGGCACAAAGGCTTATAAATAGAGTTAAGTGCAAAGGCAAAATAATAAACAACCCTAAAGAAATAGAGAAACGATTTCTCGAATTCTTTAGAGAAATCTATAAGGAAGGAAATGAAACAATAGAAGAAGTTAAAGAACATTTAGAACAGAACTGTCTTCCGAAACTTACTAAAGAACAAAAAGAACTGTTGAATGCCCCTATTACATCGTACGAAATGCAAAGAGCAATTAAGGAAGCAAAGATAGGAAAGCCACCAGGGCCAGACGGCCTACCCGCAATATATTATAAAAAAATGGAGGACTTACTGTCTGACCCATTAAGAAGTATCATGAACAACATCTTAAAAGACGGAACCATGCCGGATTCTTGGAAAGACAGCCTTATTGCATTAATTCCAAAACAATCTACTTATTAACAACTATAGGCCTATCACACTTCTAAATAACGATTATAAATTATGTGCAAATATTTTAGCCAAAAGATCAAAAAAAGGCTTCCAGATGATGATACACAATGACCAAGCTGGCTTTTTGCCTGGGAGGCACATTTATAGCAACACTAGAAACATTATAAACTTATTAGCGTATTTAGACTTAAGAATAGAAAAGAAGGCAGTCTTAATGGCTATAGATGCAGAAAAAGCTTTTGACAGGTGTCAGGGGTTCAGGAGCAGAGGCACAGGAAAGGGAGGAAACAGAGAGCGAGGGGGAGGAATCCGAAGGTAATATGAGCGACGACAGCGGACCGAGATCTCCGAGTCTTTCCAGTGAGTCGGAAGATTCTCAGAAAGGGGCGCCAGTGGTCAGAGCAAGGGGGGTGCCTAGGGGGACACCCCAGGAAGAAGGGACCAGAGGGGGTTCAGAGAGCAGCAGTTGGAAATCGGGACCAGCGTCCCCACCAGAGCGCAGCAGGGGGGAGGAGTCCCAAGTATCGGGATCTGGCGGCTCTCCGCAAGAGGGAGGACAGGAGTTAGGATTGGCCACACCTCCATCGGGGAGCGAGGAAACGGTCAAGAAGAAGGTTGAAGGCTGCGCGCGCGCGCCAAGTTCAAATGCACAGGAAGGCGGCACAGTAAGCAGCCCGGATAGAGAGCCAGGTCCTAAAGCCCGCCGCAAAGAGGGAGAAGAGTCGGGGGGGGTCAGCGTCAGAAGAGTCCAGGAAGGAAGAGACCACGGGGGGTAGAGGGACCCAGAGGAGAAAGGAAAGAAGGAAGAGGTGGAGTAAGGCGAGAGTATTAAGTTGGTGTACAGGAGGCGGAGACTCAGACGGAGCTTCGCCGGTCTAGCTTCTAAGACGTAGAGCTGCGCGCTGAGGCTTTGAAATGGAAACTGTAACTCAATAAAGACTTTTGTACAGTACTGCCGGCTAGCGTGGTCCTCTGTGAGCTGGGACCTGGAAGCGGCTCTGACAGTAAGCTCCGTCTCCTTTTGCACCAAAAGCCTCGCAGCGTGAGTGGACGCAGTGAGGGGTGAAGATTGGTGCTTCGAGAGCTCACGAAAATCGGACGAAATGACTACTGAACAGCAGATAGCAGCCCTGCAAAATGCAGTGTCACATCTAAACACCGAAATACTCGCATCCAGGAAGAGGGAGGAGGAAGCGGCTGCCGCCTACAAGGATCTCCAAGTCAGGTTGGAAGTGCTTACGAAGCAGGGGCAACCGGGACCCAAATCGGAGGGAATTGGGCTGGGGAGAAGAGGTGGCAGCCTTGTATCTCATTTCGATGGTAATTTGCAGCAGTACCCCAACTTCAGGGCAGATGTGCAGTTTGCGCTGCAACTGCAGGATAAAGACTTTAGAGATGAGCAAGAGAAGGTGGGGTTTATTTTATCCCATCTGCATGGAGACGCCAAAGCGTGGCTGCGCAATCTATGGAGGGATAAGGATCCGGCGCTCAGAAGTGCGGATGCCTTCATTAAAGCGATGGATTCGTGTTTTCTATCAAATATAGACGTTGATATCGCCCGGAAGGAGATACATGGGCTGAAGCAAGGGAGAGCCAGTGTGAGGCAGTATCATTCCCGCTTTTTTGCCCTGGTCAGTGCCCTGGAATGGGACAAAGATTCAGCCCCGGTCAGAGACCTGTTCTGGGAAGGATTGAACAGTGTTGTAAAAGACGAAATTGCGAGGGGGGAGAGGCCCCGGAGCACTCAGGAAATCGTTCAGAGGGCGCTGACGATTGGAGTGCGGCTGGAAGAACGCCCATGGAGCAAGGACGAAGGGCGTGGAGGGCGCGAGTTGGCGAGAACGCCTTCCTTCTTTCCCAGGGATGCAGCGCGTGCGCAATCCACGCCTCCGCCAGGAGGAGGAGGGGAACCTATGGAGGTTGGAGGTGCCAGGGCTCAGTCAGCAACCAGAGCCATAGCACCAGGAGCAGTCAAACCGAAGCCTCCTAGAGGGAATAGGAAGTGCTACCTCTGCGACAGTCCTCTACACATGGCGAAAGAGTGTCCCCAGAGGCTCCACAAGCACACTGCAGCCTCAGCGACGGTAACTGAAGTAACTCAGCAGAGAGAACCGCTGCAGGGAAACGACGGAGTCTGGCTGGAAACAGAGGCACTGGGGCCCAGCCAGACGAGTCAATGAAGCAGTCCCCAGAGATTTTGCAGCCCACAGACCCCCTCCCGCCCAAACCAGTTGTGCAGCTCACCGCATTGCTCCAGCTACCCAATGGACTTACAATAGAAGTGCCAATTACTGTTGACTCTGGCAGCAACGCGGACTTCATAGGGCAGGATTTCGTTCAGCAGCACAAGTTAACGCTACTGCCAGCCACGCTGCCCCTGAAGGTTGTCACGGTGGATGGCAGAGAATTGCTAGGGGGGCAAGTGGTGCAGCAAACGCCACCGATGGTGATGCAGATCGGAAATCACAGGGAAGTCATCAGCTTTAATGTCACCAAACTGTCGGACACGCCTGTTGTATTGGGCATGAGTTGGCTGGACAGGCACAGTCCAACGTTGGCTTGGTACCAGCGACAACTAACTTTCGGCTCCTCTTACTGTGCAGAACACTGCATCCTGCCTAGACTGGAGGGGGAAGAAAAGGACGCACAGCTGCAATTGGGCACGCTGCAAGCAGTGCCCCACAAGTACGCAGAATTTTTGGAGGTTTTCTGCGAGAAGGAGGCGGACAAGCTACCTCCACACAGGCCCTATGACTGCAAGATTGACCTTCTGCCAGGGGCGACGCTACCGACAGGGCACTTGTATTCCATGTCTGAGGATGAACTACAGGAACTCAGAGAGTTCATAGATCATAATTTGAAGCGCGGGTTCATCCGGGAATCCCAGGCAGTGGGGGGCAGTCCCGTATTTTTTGTGAAGAAGAGGGACACCCCCCAAAAGAGGCTGGTGGTGGACTATCGCGTTTTGAACGCTAAAACCAAGCCCACGGCTTTCCCATACCCAGGATCGACGACCTCCTCGCGACGGTGCGCAAAGGACGCGTCTTCACCAAGCTGGACCTGCGAGGGGCGTACAATCTGATCCGCATACGGGAGGGCGACGAGTGGAAGACGGCCATGTTCACGTCCCTGGGCACCTACGAATACAGAGTTATGCCATTTGGATTGCAAAATGGCTCCCACTGTTTTCAAGCTTTCATGCATCACGTGCTGGCGGGGCTCCTCTACAAGAAGTGTGTCTGCTTCCTGGACGACATCCTGATATTTTCAGAATCGCAGGAGGTTCACGACAGAGACGTCAAGGAAGTTCTGCGAAGGCTACAGGAGCATAGACTGTATGCCAAGCTGGAGAAGTGCCAGTTCGACGTGACGGAGGTGGATTTCCTGGGCTACAAATTGTCGGACAAGGGGCTCGCCATGGACAGCGCCAAGGTTCGCGCAGTGTTGGACTGGAAGAGCCCGCGCAACCGGAAGGAGGTCCAGCGGTTTATCGGCTTTGCTAACTTCTATCGGAAGTTCATCAAGGGGTTCGCGATGCAGACGGCGGCCATTACCGACACGCTCAGCTCCAAGAAGAAAAAGTTCATCTGGACGGAGGAGGCGGAGCAGTCCTTTCAGAAACTCAAACGTCTATTCTCGTCCGAAGAGCAGCTACTGCATGTGAATCCTGGCAAACCGATGAGGGTTGAGACAGACGCCTCAGACAGGGCCGTGGGAGCCATCCTGTTGCAACAAGACCCGCATGGGGATTGGAGACCGTGCGCCTTCTACTCCAGGAAGCTCAGCAAGTCGGAGCAGAACTACACCATCTGGGACAGGGAGTTGCTGGCCATTCATGCAGCATTCAAGGCGTGGCGGCACTTCCTGATCGGAGCCAAACAGACAGTGCAGGTCCGCATGGACCATAAGAATCTAGAGTACTGGCGCACGGCGAGGTTCCTGAACCAGAGGCATTTACGTTGGGCGGAGTTCTTCGCGGACTTCAACTTCCGGATAGAGTACGTCCCAGGTGACACCAACATCATGGCAGATGCACTGTCCAGGAAGCCGCAATACCTCGAGGTGGCAACGCCAGTGGCGGCCAAGCACATTTTCGCACCAGAAGCGTGGGCGTGCGCTTCGGCAACCGTCGACCTGGATGCGGTACGTCGCGCGCTGCAGGACGACTCTTTCGCACGAGCGAAGATGGAGGAGGTGCACAGGGGCCAAGCGAAGGGCGACGAGTTTCAGATACGCGAAGGGTTGCTCATGCGCAAAGGGGCCCTCTACGTGCCGGGAGACGAACTCCGCGCTAAGGTACTGCAGCAGTTGCACGACGCGCCCACCGCTGGGCACTTTGGCAAAGAGAAGACAATAGAGTTAGTCACCAGGGACTTCTGGTGGCCCAAGATGCGGGGGGAAGTCGCGGATTACGTAGCGAGGTGCGACACCTGCCAGAGGGCTAAACCAGTGCACAAACCGCCGGCGGGCCTGCTGGAGCCACTGCAAACTCCGCTCGAACCATGGGAGAGAGTAGCCCTGGACTTTGTCACGGATCTGCCCAGCTCGAGGGGCATAACAGCAGTGCTAGTGGTGGTGGACTTGTTAACCAAAATGGCACATTTCATTCTGTGTGCGAAGGTGGCCACGGCGGAACAGACCGCCAAACTGTTCATAGATCACGTGTTCAAGGTTCACGGTCTGCCACGGTCTATACTGTCCGACAGGGGGCGACAGTTCATCTCGAACTTCTGGCAGAAGCTGATGGGCATCCTGAACGTCAAGATCAACCTAGCGTCGGCGAGACACCCGCAGACCAACGGCCAAGCAGAGCGGGTCAATGCCATCATGCAGCAGTACCTGAGATGTTACGCAAATCAGCAGCCTGCAACGTGGGTGGACTACCTGCCGCTCGCCGAGTTCGCCTACAACAACACGAAGCACGTGTCAACGGGGGTGACGCCGTTCTTCGCCAACAATGGAAGGCATCCCAGAACCTTCCCGGGATTAGAGAGAGTGGGGGAAGGGGAGCCACAGGCACCGGACGCATTTGCGTCGGAGTTGCAGGAGGTCCACGAACAGCTTCGAAGGCAGTTAGAGCTAGCTAAGCACGCATACAAACTGCAGGCAGACAGACACAGGAGGGTTGGGGAAGACATACAGGTGGGAGATTGGGTTTGGTTGGCAGCCCAGGCAGTGCCGGCCAGGTCGTTAGCGAAAAAGAAGCTCGGCCATAAGCAACTAGGGCCCTACCAAGTCGAGGCACAGGTCAACCCAGTGGCTTTCAGGCTGACACTTCCGGAGGGGTCCAGGATGCATCCGGTTTTCCATAGGTCAGTGCTCACTCCCTACAAGGCACCGCACAGATTTCAGGAGCCCGGGACGGCACCAAGCCCGCTCAGGGAAAGGACAGAGCAGAGGGGGTCACCAGAGGGGGAGCCTCTCAACGAGGTCACAGAGATTTTAGACTCAAGGTGGGGGGAAGACGGAGTAGAATACCTTCTCGCCAGAGAAGGCACCCCAGTCAGTGCCAACAGCTGGGTGCCGGGTTACGCCTTGGACGAACCGCTGCTAAAAGATGAGTTTCATGCCCTCTTTCCACACAGGCCCATGCCAGCCGAGTTTTTCGACGACTGGCTTTTCACACCCACGCTTTCAGACAGCACGTTCCAGGGGTTCGACTCGGATGAGGACCCAACACTGAACGCACGTTCCCAGGAGGGGTCACCCTCGGGATCTGCCTCCGAACCCTCGTATTGGTGGGATGATCGACCCGAGGAGCAGTGGCGCAGGAAGTGGCTGGAGGGTCCAGGACGAGCAACGTCCCCAGAAGGAACCGAGGGAGAGACAGACATGGACGTGTTCGGGGACGACCTTGGGTTCGAGCACGGCGGCACAGAGATGGAAGCAGAGGAGATCGACGTCGACGAGTGCAAGGAGGAAGAGCCGGATTTCTCCAGATGGATGTACGCCGCGGGGGATGAACTGTATCCGGCACTCACCCCCATATCACCGGAGCACCCGGCACCCACGCCTGAAAGAGGGGAGGGGGGAAGGGGGGGCTTCGAGGGGGGGATGGATGTCAGGGGTTCAGGAGCAGAGGCACAGGAAAGGGAGGAAACAGAGAGCGAGGGGGAGGAATCCGAAGGTAATATGAGCGACGACAGCGGACCGAGATCTCCGAGTCTTTCCAGTGAGTCGGAAGATTCTCAGAAAGGGGCGCCAGTGGTCAGAGCAAGGGGGGCGCCTAGGGGGACACCCCAGGAAGAAGGGACCAGAGGGGGTTCAGAGAGCAGCAGTTGGAAATCGGGACCAGCGTCCCCACCAGAGCGCAGCAGGGGGGAGGAGTCCCAGGTATCGGGATCTGGCGGCTCTCCGCAAGAGGGAGGACAGGAGTTAGGATTGGCCACACCTCCATCGGGGAGCGAGGAAACGGTCAAGAGGAAGGTTGAAGGCTGCGCGCGCGCGCCAAGTTCAAATGCACAGGAAGGCGGCACAGTAAGCAGCCCGGATAGAGAGCCAGGTCCTAAAGCCCGCCGCAAAGAGGGAGAAGAGTCGGGGGGGTCAGCGTCAGAAGAGTCCAGGAAGGAAGAGACCACGGGGGGTAGAGGGACCCAGAAGAGAAAGGAAAGAAGGAAGAGGTGGAGTAAGGCGAGAGTATTAAGTTGGTGTACAGGAGGCGGAGACTCAGACGGAGCTTCGCCGGTCTAGCTTCTAAGACGTAGAGCTGCGCGCTGAGGCTTTGAAATGGAAACTGTAACTCAATAAAGACTTTTGTACAGTACTGCCGGCTAGCGTGGTCCTCTGTGAGCTGGGACCTGGAAGCGGCTCTGACAACAGGGTATCCTGGAAATTTATGAAAGGTCTATTACACCATATGGATTTTGGTATAGAGTATATAAAAGGGATTGAAGCAATATAATCAAAACAAAAAGCTAAAATCATAATCAATGGAAATTTATCACAGGAGTGTGAAATCAGTAAAGGGGTCAGACAAAGTCGCCCCCTATCCCCCTTAATTTTCATATTAACATTGGAAGTTTTATGTAAACAAATTAGGGAAGAAAAAGAAATAAAAGGGATTATGCTGGGAAATAGAAGTTACAAAATGAGGGCATTTGCTGACGATTTAATTATAACTACGGAACAACCAAAACAGAGTTTAAGAAAGGCGTTGGAAATAATATATGGCTACGGTAAAGTTGCGGGGTTCAAAATGAATTTAAACAAGACAAAACTATTAGTTAAAAATATGTCGCCAGATGAAAAAGCAGAATTAGAACAAATAATACACATTAAAATCTACCCCAAAATCAAGTATTTAGGATTATGGAGAACACCAAAGAATATTAACTTATATGAAGATTGTTAGGATATTTCCGTTCCACCTTAAAAGGGAGCAGGATGTTTGTGTCACAGCCTGCGTATTTCCTGTTTTCACAGGATGTTTCTGTTGTGTCTTTTGCTTTCGTTTTCTCACTCTCTGTGTCTGGAGACACTGATGCAGGCAGTCATGTCTTTCTTTGTTCTGATCTACGCTGAATAAAACTTGTAAAAAATGCTCTCCTGAGTGCGACTTTTGCTGTGCATTATCTGCTGATAGAGTGTGCATGAGCTCTAGAATGTGGCAAGATATTTTCTAGAAACTCATGTCGCTAATTGCTGATACTGCGTGCCTACGGGAGATCGATGGATCGTCCGGCAGACGGCTTGGGCCCATGATGGACTTTGTCTCCCTGGCAGTATCCCAACAACAGGTTATGGGCCCAGATTCATGGCACTTACAGGAGAGTAAGACTGCGACAGACTGCTGAAAGGTATGTGGAGGAAAAGCTAAAGTGAGGCTTTTCGTTTGCCGCGGCAAGAGCTTTTGATGTCCGGCAGGCCTAATTGGCCTGGGAGCCAAGACAAGCAGGCTTCGTGATTAATGGGCTGCCGAGATAAGAAGCCTCTGAAGTGAATAAGATTCACGGCTCAAGTAAAAAGCTGGAATGGAGTTTTCCAAGTTTCTGAGGCTGCTGAGTGCCCAAAGTTAAATCGGCACAATTATAAAACCTGGGCAAAATGGTGTGAGAGTTTGCTGCGTCAGTTTGGCGTGTGGCATACTGTGTCTGAAGCCCCTCCAGTTCCTCTGACAGATAGATGGAGAGCCCAGAATTCGAGGGCCATTGACGTAATAGTCTTGTCCGTCTCTCTGGAGGAAATTAAAACGTTAGCTGGCAACGTGACTGCACGTAAGATGTGGAATGCTTTGAAGATAGCCCACCTGCCAGTCATCCCAGCCCAGAGTTTGACTGCATCGGAGGTCCTGGCTGTTTCCCAGAATGCGAGTGAATGCAGGGATGCTGAGGGCACCGGTTGCAAGCTGCAGGGGGAGCTGACTGTGATGTTATCCCAGGCAGCATTCCAGCCTCCAGGGGGAGCCAAGGAGTCGGCAGCTGAGAACTCTGTTTCTCATGGGAGCCAAGGTCATCCTCACAGATACCGGAAGGCCAGAAGTAAACAGAGGCAGATGCCTGCAGATGGCCAGAAGCAGAGGGAGGGTGAAGAGCCCACGCCAGTGGAAAACAAGGCTTTGTTTGCTGGCACAGCTTCACCAAAGGCTAAAGGCATGTCTGATGGCCAGGAGCAGGGGGGCAAGCTGCAAAAGCCCACGCCGGTGGAAAACAAGGTTTTGCTTGCCAGAAAGACTGCTCCAAAGGCCCAGGGCAGGTTTGTTATTGATTCGGGGTGTACCCGCCATGTCTCAAAAGACCGCCATCTCTTTATCTCCTTCAAACCTCAAGAAGGTGAGCTCCACCTGGCTGATGGAAAGACGTTGCGAATCGCAGGAGAAGGGACTGTGAGACTGGCAAGTCTGCACACTACCATCAAAGATGTACTATATGTTCCAGGTGCTGCAGACAATTTGCTCAGTGTCCCACAGCTTACTGGGCGTGGTTTGGAGATTTCCTTCAAGAGGAGCGTCTGTGTCATCAGAAAAGGCAAAGAGGACATTTTGCATGCAAAGTTTATAGATGGTTTGTTCTGTATAATTTATGATGACAATGGTGCTGTTGCTGTGTCTAATGCTGATTCTTGTTGTGTTGCACAAACTAACAAAGTCCTTCATGCAGGATGCATTCACGATGCACACAAAAGGTTTTGTCACCTCTCTTGGAAGGCACTGGCCAAGATGCCAGAGATGGTTGAGGGTTTGAACATCAAACCCTGTAAGTTTCACATGAAATGTGTATCTTGTGCAGAGAACAAGGTGAAGGTTGCTCCAAAAGGCAAGGAGTCTAGCAGGCAGGCTTCCAAACCCTACCAGCTAGTGCACGCAGACCTGGTTGGTCCACTTGCGCCCTCTTTGGTTGGAGCAAGGTACTTCATGGTTCTAATTGATTCTTTTTCCAGGTACATTCATGAGTTTATGCTCGAGCAGAAATCGCAAGCGTTTCCTAAGTTCAAGGCATTCTGTGCTTGGTTGGAGAATGTTCACGGTAAACGTATTGGCTGTCTCTTTACTGATCGGGGTGGGGAGTTCACTTCTCAGCAGTTTGAAGCTTTCCTGACTGAGAAGGGAATCCAGCATGACTTGTCAACGCCTAGATCGCCATGGATGAATGGACTTGCGGAGCGAGCAAATCAAATGTTGCTGCAAGGACTGAAAACCTTGTTGCATGATGCCAATCTCCCTGATAAGTTTTGGGGGGAGGCTCTGTCGAATTTTGTTACACTTTTAATCGCAGGTTGTCATCACCTATTGGTTGTACCCCTTATGAGAAGATGTTTGGTAAGAAACCCAACATCAAGCACATGAGAATATTTGGTTCTGACATGTGGGTACACACCCCACAGAGCAACAAGCTTGGGAAGCGTGGGGCACATGGTTTGTTCATGGGGTACGAAAAAGGTGCATACAGGGTATGGATGACTGACTCTAAGTCCATTAAGTTCACAAAGAGTGTTGAGTACAATCCCAAGTGGGGGGGGGAATGTGGGGATTTTCCAGAGTTACCCAGAGGAGGATGAAGGTGATGTGAAGAAAGCAGATAATGTTGAGGCAGCTGAGGAAGCTGAGGATGATGATGATGATGATGATGAGAGTTCGGATTCCAGCTCAGTGGGCGGCGCTGCTGCTGATGTCAGTGACAGTGATGACACAGCAGACTACAAGAGCGCAAAGGCCTCAATCAGACCATCTGATGCGTCTGACAATGAACTGGAAGAACCACTGTTCACCATTGGTCACTTTTCTCCTAAGAAAGAGGAGATGAGTCCAGAAGACTTGCGTCTAGTACGCAGATCTGAAAGAGCCACAAAGGGCAGACCTCCAAAGAGATTTGCTGATGAGTTTGCTAAGACGGCAACTGCTGTTCATAGTAGCTCAGAGAAGGTATGGGAACCTTCAAGCTTCAAAGAGGTTCAGGAGTTAACCTCTAAAGATGCTGAGCCTTGGCTTAATGCCATGAAGGCTGAAGTTGATTCCTTGAATAGGAACCAAACTTGGGAACTGGTACCGGTAGTCCCAGGAATGAGACTGGTTGGTAGCAAATGGGTCTTCAAGGCCAAGACAGACCAGAATGGCAAGGTTGTCAGACACAAAGCCAGATTGGTTGCCAGAGGTTTTTCACAGGTACCAGGACAGGATTACCACGA
Source organism: Podarcis liolepis (assembly GCF_965112155.1). Classification (NCBI taxonomy): domain Eukaryota; kingdom Metazoa; phylum Chordata; class Lepidosauria; order Squamata; family Lacertidae; genus Podarcis; species Podarcis liolepis. Next base: position 11,126,919 of record NC_139568.1, read on the forward strand.
GACCTATTCACCCACAGTCAAATATGAGAGCATTCGGCTGATGCTCAAGATCGCTGCGGAGGAGAAACTGCATGTTTCCCATCGTGACATTAATACAGCTTTTTTGTACGGGATTTTGGGGGAGGAGCTGTTTATGCTTCCACCTGATGGGATGCAGATACAGAAGGGAATGGTCTGTAAACTGCGGAAATCCTTATATGGTCTCAAGCAGAGTGCCAGGTGTTGGAACACAAAGCTCACTGAGACATTGCTTTCTCTAGGTTTTCACCAGGGCAAAGCTGATCCATGTGTGTTTGTCAAGGAGGAGGGGCAAAACAAACTGTATTGTTTATGTTTTGTTGATGATCTTCTGATGTTTTGGAAGAATCAGGCTTTTTATCAAAGCACACTAGCTCACCTGAAGGAGCACTTTGACATGAAGGATCTTGGTGAGGTATCCAACTATCTTTCTCTGCAGGTGGAGAGGGACCAAGCAGGTAATTTTCTGGTACACCAAACACAGAAAATTGCTGATGTATTAACCAGGTTGAATTTGGTTGATGCAAACCCAGCAGACACACCGATGGTGACAGGTTACCAGGTAGACAGTACTGCTGAAGTGTTTTCTGACACTACGCTGTACAGATGCATTCTAGGCAAGTTGAATTTCATTGCTAGATGTTCAAGACCCGACATAGCTGTAAGCACTAACCTGCTTAGCAGACATGCTAACAATCCTACTGTTCAGGATTGGAAAGCTCTGAAGCGCATAGCCCGCTATTTGAAAGGGACTTTGCACTACAGGCTGAGGTTCACCAGTCAGAAGACTGGAGGTCTTGAAATCTTTGCAGATGCAAGTTTTGGAAGTGACACCACGGATGGTACTAGCACTTCTCTCCACTAGAAGCAATCGCTGTTAAAAAAAGCAACAACATCAAAGAGAACTGGATAACGTATAACACAATATTAAGGGGGGAGGAGGACGGTCAGCTAATATTGATAAGTTATGAGAAAATAAAAGATCACTTTTCTAGTTGGCTAGATTACTTCCAGGTGAATGAAGTGTTCAGACAGGATAAGCAGATAGGTTTTGAAAAGGAGCCTTCAAGATTTGAAAGAGAACTACTGAATAGTAAAACCAAAATAATCGCAAAAATGTATAGACTTCTTTTAGACTGCGAAGTAATGGATGAGGAGGTTAAGGCTTCAATGATAAAGTGGGCCCAAGATGTGGGCCGTCCAATTATGCTAAAAGATGGGGAAAAGTGATGGAATGTAAATTTGAAATTTACAGCCAGCTATAATATAAGAGAGAACATGATGAAAAGGGCTCATAGGTGGTACCTCACTCCTTCCAGATGATCAAGAATGTATAAAAATTTGGCGAATGCTTGTTGGAGATGTGGAGGAAATAACGGTGACATGAGCCACATGTGGTGGACGTGTGAAAAGATTAAGATTTTTTTGGGGGGGGATATACGATGAATTAAAAAAGATGATGGGGATAACTTTTACGAAAAAACCAGAGGCATTTCTATGAAGTATTTTAGATAAAGAGATCCCAAAAAATCTAAGAGAGTATACTTGTATGCAACTGCAGCAGCTCGTATACTTGTGGCCAAGGGATGGAAAGATCACGAGGCTCCAAAAATAACAGATTGGCAAATCAAATTACAGGAATTGGTGGAGACGGCTCAATTGACTAGCAAACTCAGAGGAATCTCAAAGCAAAAATTTGCAGAAAAATGGGATGGTTATACAAGATATGTTCAAAAATACAATAATAGTTTTGACTCCGTGCTAGCATTCGAGTGATAAAGGAACTAAAAGGAGGTGGACAACAATTAAGGATTTATTATGCTTTCAGAATGTATTGGGAAATTTATATAGAAAGGATTATTGTTTTGTGTACATTCCATTGTAAGAATGGAAACAGAGCCACAGCCACAGCCTACGTCTGAAACAGTCCTTGATAGAGTGCCAGAGCCACAGTGAGACCCTGAATCAGTGCCAGAACCAAGCCCTCATTCAGAACCAGAGCCTGAGAAAGAGCCAGAGCCAGAACCAGAGCAACAGCCACAGCCACAGCCTGAGTCTGAAACAGCCCTTGATAGAGAGCCATGTTCGGTAGATTTATTGCTTTATTGTTCGGCGCCCAGCCACGCTTCCCCTGGGAGCCTCTGTAGATCCTAAAGCAATTAGCAGAAGTACACAGCGGGGTGTGTCGAGAGAGCAGTAAACAAGTCCCACACGTTTCTTCTGTCCTACTATCCCTTTATTTGCTCAAATATAGTGTGTTTACAATTCATAAAGGCCATCAGATTCAAGCTGCATTTTCTCTGTGTCCTTCTCTCTCAGTGCAGCGGCTGAACTGCTTTCGGTTCCCACTCAGCTCACAGCATTCCAAGCTGCTTTCGTCACGTCCTGGCTTACTTCCCTTGTAAGCGCCTCCTCTCAGGCTTGAGGCACAGAAGGTTAACCCTTCACTACACCCAACACCCCCTCTTGCCTCGCGCCTGAGGGGAGAATCGACCCTTGGTCGTCCCAAACCCAGACCTTCGCAAAACTCCCCATGTCTTTGGAAGGTGAGTGGCTTCGTGAACCCATCAGCTAGGTTCTTGGCAGAGGGACAATACTTCAGCGCAACTAATCCCTCCTGAACGCTCTGGCACACATTCCGAAAGCGAATGTCTAGGTGTTTAGTTCTAGCCTTGAACTGACCTGACTCTGCCAAACGCAGGCATGGTTGAGTGTCCTCGAAAACACGTATCGGCAGACAATCCACTTCACAGAGTTCCTGCACTAAGCAAGCATAGAACTCTACTTCTCTGCACACCTTAGAGTCGGGAAGGGAATATATGTCTCCAAACTTGAAAAGAGGAACAAAAGAGATATGTTCCAAAATCAATTTCACCAGTGGTTGAAGACGCCCTTCAATTACTATTTATATTCTAATTTCCAATGTCTGTTCTTTAAGTTCTTTAAGTTCATAAAAGGATACGCAAAGTAAGGGAGACAAAGTCCATCACGGCCCCAAGCCGTCTGCTGGACGATCCATCTATCTCCCGTAAGCACGCAGTATCAGCAATTAGCGACATGAGTTTCTAGAAAATATCTTGCCACATTCTAGAGCTCATGCACACTCTATCAGCAGATAATGCACAGCAAAAGTCGCACTCAGAAGAGCATTATTTACAAGTTTTATTCAGCGTAGATCAGAACAAAGAAAGACATGACTGCCTGCGTCAGTGTCTCCAGACACAGAGAGTGAGAAAACGAAAGCAAAAGACACAACAGAAACATCCTGTGAAAACAGGAAATACACAGGCTGTGACACAAACATCCTGCTCCCTTTTAAGGTGGAACGGAAATATCCTAACATCCTCCCCCTTTCCGTGTAACCTGTAGTACCTGTGGTTCAACCCAATTGCAACCTTTGTACGTAAACCTTAAGTTGTTCTCTGTTAACAACCTTAGACAACAGATCAGCAGGAATTTCATTTGCTGGCATGTAGGACACCTGAATGATTCCTTTCTGAATACACTCTCTTGCACGATGTAGCTTAATCTGCAAGTACTTGGTTCTTTGCTTGCAACTCTCTGAGTTCAGCAAAGCCAAACATGATCTATTGTCTTGATACACTTGTACAGGACATTTCACAGAAACTCTGATGTCCTTAAACAGTTGCATCAACCATTCACAATCCATGAGTGAAAATGACAGAGCTCCAGGTGGAGTAAAGAATGCTAGAGGCATTTTTGTGGGTTATGAAAAGGGTCTCTACAGAATAATTTTGTCTGAATCTGGTCAGGTGATTCTCACAAAATCTCTAGAGAGTGCTCCTGAACAGGAGAGAGTAATTGTTCCCACATTTCCCACAGAGGACAATTCAGATGATGGTGGTGATTTTACTGATTACAATGGTACTGAGAGTAACAGTGATAGCTCGAAGAGCTCAGTTGACACAGTCATTGAGAGGAAATCTCACAGAATGGCTAGACCTTCACAGGTGAAGGATGAACCACTGTTTACTATTGGAACTAGTTCTCCAAAGAGTCCTGAGACTGAACCAGTGAGCATAGAGGATCAGCAACTCAAACGTAGCTCTGAGAGAGTTACAAAGGGTGTACCACCCAAGAGGTATTCAAAAGAGTTTGCTAACTCAGCTGTTGCATGTGTTACTATTGTTGACAACTCAAGACAGGTTGAAGCTGTGTCTAAGTCAGAGACAAAGACACAACAGAGAGTTGCTAAGCGTAACACTACATTCCCTAGCCAAGGAAATGCAGATGCACTCATTCCTTGGAAGTCAGACAACCAGAGAGGTACACTGGGGAAACCAGTGGCGGGTAGTTCCAAGGGTGGAACTGAAACAACAGGGGAGAAATTTAGAAATTTCTTTTTGCCACTTGTTGATACTGCTGGTCTTTCCTGTAATTGGAACCGTTTGGAATAGAAAGAGTAGCTTCGGTAAAACTATCATTTTAATTACCGAAATACGGCCCAGGAATGATAAATTTAACCTTGTCCATGTCTCCAACTGTCTTTTGATATCTTTCCAACAATTGGGATACAATTATCTTCATATAAGTTAATATTCTTTGGTGTTATCCATAATCCTAAATACTTGATTTTGGGGTAGATTTTAATGTGTATTATTTGTTCTAATTCTGCTTTTTCATCTGGCGACATATTTTTAACTTATAGTTTTGTCTTGTTTAAATTCATTTTGAACCCCGCAACTTTACCGTAGCCATATATTATTTCCAACGCCTTTCTTAAACTCTGTTTTGGTTGCTTCGTAGTTATAATTAAATCGTCAGCAAATGCCCTCATTTTGTAACTTCTATTTCCCAGCATAATCCCTTTTATTTCTTTTTCTTCCCTAATTTGTTTACATAAAACTTCCAATGTTAATATGAAAATTAGGGGGGATAGGGGGCGACCTTGTCTGACTCCTTTACTGATTTCACACTCCTGTGATAAATTTCCATTGATTATAATTTTAGCTTTTTGTTTTGATTATATTGCTTCAATCCCTTTTATATGCTGTATACCAAAATCCATATGGTGTAATAGACCTTTCATAAATTTCCAGGATACCCTGTCGAAAGCTTTTTCTGCATCTATAGCCATTAAGACTGCCTTCTTTTCTATTCTTAAGTCTAAATACGCTAATAAGTTTATAATGTTTCTAGTGTTGCTATAAATGTGCCTCCTGAGCAAAAAGCCAGCTTGGTCATTGTGTATCATCATCTGGAAGCCTTTTTTTGATCTTTCGGCTAAAATATTTGCATATAATTTATAATCGTTATTTAGAAGTGCGATAGGCCTATAGTTGTTAATAAGTAGATTGTCCGTTCCCTGTTTTGGAATTAATGCAATAAGGCTGTCTTTCCAAGAATCCAGCATGGTTCCGTCTTTTAAGATGGTGTTCATTGTCAGGGAACTGACATCAGAGCAACGGGAGAAGGAGAGGCTCTCCGATTCTGCAGGGGAAGGTACCAGCACAAGGGGGAGACGGAGCTTGATAGAGGGGGAAGGAAATCAGCGTAACACCAAGGATCCAGGAGAGCAAATGGCAGAGGAGGTGGAAGGGCTCCGGGATTCGTCCTTGGAAGTCAGTGAGGAGAGCACTGGTCCTCCACTACCCACGCCCTCCCTGAGCAGAAGACTTCCGCGCAATGAGAGGCGGAGACAATTGGGTGTCAATCAGCTTTTATGCTGGCAAAGGTTTAAGAAACGCCCACAGACAGATTCTGCTAGCGACTGAGGCAGCCACGCTGAGATGGGCTGTGCAATCAAAACGGTTTAAACTATGCAACCAAGCTTCAAAGTGGGAAAGTTTACGCACGAGTAACTCCCAACCACTACAGCAATCTGTCTGTCACCGGAAGTTGCTCGTACGCAACAAGCAGGCGGCATCATGAGTGAGACAGGAGATGTCAGAGCCACGGAAGGGGCTGCTGGAGGACAATCGCTGGCGGAGAGAAACCGCGAATTGGAACAGCACATGGCCCTCTTGACAGCGAGGCTGGACGAACGACGGTCTCAAGATGCCCAGAGCAAGCCAACCCCCATAGCAAGGAAGGTACCTGGACTGGTGCATAAGTTTGGGGGGAGACCTCAAGATTATGGGGCGTTTAGAACAGAAATAGAATACGCCTTGAAATTGCAGCATAGCGATTTTGCAGACGATGAAGCGTGAGTGGCTTATATCGTGGGTCACCTGGAGGATGGGGCTAGGGCATGGATCAGGCCCCTGATGGCGACGCAGAATGCAGCCATGCGGGACGTACGGAAATTCTATCAGGAGATGGACGCGATGTTTGCCAGCGATATTGAGGAAAGTGTGACAAAACGGGAACTGATGAGCTGTAAACAGGGAGACCAGTCAGTAAGAGACTACTGGTCACGTTTTGCAATGATAGTTCACCGTCTCGGGTGGCAGCTGGACTCTGAACCCATACAGATGTTGTTTGAGGAGGGGTTGTCACCAACGGTCAAGGATGAGCTTTCGCGCGCACCCCGCCCACAGTCCATGGACCAGCTGACCAAAGCTGCACTTGCGATTGGTGTGAGGCAGGAAGCACGGGCTCAGGAAAGGCGGGAAGGCAGAGAGCAGCGTTGTCATGACTACCGCATTCCTAAGATACCAAGGGAGCCTTCCCCGCCGGCGGAGCCAATGGAAATAGGGAGTGCGCGCGCCCGGGAGGCTTCAAGCTCCAGCGAAAGTCACAAGAGAGAGGGAAAGGACGTAAAAATGACCAAGAAATGTTTCCTCTGTCAGCGGCCAGGACATTTTGCCAGAGTCTGCCCACAAAGAAAGGCCTGGCAAGGAATGGTGGGAGCCGTGGGGGGTGAGGAGGAGGTGCAACAGACACAGGAGCAGGGAAACGGGAACGCTTGGCTGCCAATCAACGGGCACAGCAGCCAGACCAGCAACCAGTAAAGGTGCCCAAACCAGATTCCCCAAAGGCAGCTATAGCCATTGAGGTGGTGCTAGAACTCCCGAATGGGCACCCAGTCAAGGTTCAGGGGATGCTGGATTCAGGCAGCTCCTGCAATTTCTTCAGCAAGGACTTTGCATTAGAGCACCAGCTTCACTTGCTACCTTTGGATTTCCCCTTGCAAGTAACCACCATTGATGGGAGGGAGCTTCTAGGAGGGGAAGTGACAAACCAGACCCCACCAATGAGAATGAGGGTGTCTAGGCACTCAGAGATGATCGCCTTTCACGTCGCCTCACTAGCGGGGCCCCCAATAATATTAGGGATGAGCTGGCTAGCACAACATGATCCCGTGGTGGCGTGGCATCAGAGGACAGTCAGCTTTGGGTCAGCCTACTGCCTGGAACACTGCCTAGGAGGGGAAACACCAAGGATGAGTGTAGCCCGAGTGGCAGGAATGGCAGTGGAACGGAAAGGGGAAGTGCCACCACAATATGCTGATCTGAGGGAGGTCTTCAGTGAGAAGGAGGCAGATAGGCTACCACCCCACAGGCCCTTTGACTGCCAAATCAACTTGCTCCCAGGGGCGCAGCTGCCGGTTGGTAAGCTGTATGCCATGTCGGACAGGGAGATGAAGGAGTTACGGTAGTCCGGTGTTTTTTGTGGACAAAAAAGACACGGATAAACCCAGGCTTGTAGTGGACTTCAGGGCCGTAAATTTGGTGTCGGAACCCGTGACTTTCCCAATGCCCAGAATTGACGACATTTTGACGAGAGTGAGGAAGGGAAAGATTTTTACCAAACTAGACCTCAGGGGGGCTTACAACTTGATCAGGATGAGGGAGGAGGATGAATGGAAGACCACCATGTTCACCCCGCTAGGGGCCTTTGAATATTTAGTTATGCCTTTTGGATTACAGTCAGGCTCCGCCTGTTTTCAAGCTTTCATGCACCACGTGTTGGGGTCACTGCTTTACAAGAACTGTGTGGCCTTCCTGGACGACGTATTGATTTATTCGGAAAGCGAGGAGCAACATGTACGAGACGTTAGGGAAGTGCTACAACGATTGCAAAAACACCAGTTGTGGGTCAAGCTAGAGAAATGTCAGTTTCATGCCAGAGAAGTGGAGTTTCTGGGGTACAAGTTGTCTGACAAGGGCTTAGCGATGGACCCAAGCAAGGTGCAAGCAGTGTTGGAATGGAAACCCCCCAAAACACGGAAGGACATACAAAGGTTCCTAGGTTTCAGCAACTTCTACAGGAAGTTCATCAAGAACTTCGCCCATTTGACCGCACCCATCACGGACTGTCTCAGTAGCAAAAAGAAGTTCGTGTGGACGGAGGAAGCTCAGGAATCCTTTGAAAGATTGAAAAAGGCGTTCGCATCGGAAGAGCAACTATTACACGTAGACTTGGAGAAACCCCTGAGGTTGGAGACCGACGCGTCAGACAGAGCCATAGGGGCGGTCCTTTTGCAGCCAGGGCGGAGCAAACAGGAATGGAAACCGTGTGCATTTTTCTCGAGGAAGCTGAGCAAGTCGGAGCAAAACTATACCGTGTATGACCAAGAACTGCTCGCGATCTACGCTGCCTTTCGTCGTTGGCGCCATCTACTGATAGGGGCGCAACACAGAATCCAGGTGTGCACCGATCACAAGAACCTAGAGTACTGGAGGACTGCACGCGTACTCAACCAGAGACAGATTCGCTGGGCGCAGGAGTTCTCCAAGTTTTCCTTCGAAATCCAGTATGTGCCCGGGGAGGAAAACGTGAGAGCGGATGCTCTCTCGCAGAAGCCAGAGTACTTCGAAGGAGAGGGGCCGCCGGAGACACGACACATCATACCTGAGGACCGATGGGTGTGTGGGGAAACCCTAGTGGGGAAAAGAGAACTGGCAGGGCTTACTAGGAATGATGAATTCGCACGAACTAAAATCAGGGAGCTACGAGATGGGAGAGAGGCACCAGAAGGGTTTGAGGAGAAAGAAGTGGTGTTGTACTATAGTGGGGCTATGTATGTACCGGGGGAAGCCCTAAGGGAAAGAGTACTCAAACAACTCCACGACAACCCCATAGCGGGGCACTTTGGACAGCACAAAACGATGATGCTGGTCACCAGACAGTTCTGGTGGCCACGGTTGAGGGAGGATGTACGGGAATATGTACGAGGGTGCGACCATTGCCAAAGGGCAAAAGGGGAGCGGGCGGTACCAGCAGGCTTACTGGAACCCTTACCCACACCGAGCAAACCCTGGGAGGTGGTGTCCATTGATTTTATTTTATTTTCATAAAATATTTATTATAGGTTTTAAACAATATAGCCAACTTCACATTCACAACCAAATAAGGAAAAAAAAACACCATCACATTCAATGCAAGAAAAACATACAAAACATACAAAAAAGAAAAGCAGAGAAAAAGCATAAAAAGACATGAAAAAAACAAAAAAACCCCAATTCCATTTCTTAATTATTATTTCCATGACCCTCTTTCTTGACTCCCTCACATCTCCCTTTTCTGTGTTCTCATTTACAAGATCTTATTCAGCAAAACTTCACCTTCTTTCAAATCTTATTTTATATTATACATTTCAGCTATTATGTCTCCAACTTTATCCCCTTTATATTATTTAAGCTTGACATAATATTATACAAATTTCAACTTTGTTCTTATAGACCAATTTTGCATTCTCCTCTCAAATATGTCACTAATGCCATGTTATCTTCATATCCTGCATCATTCTAGCATTCATACAGTTTACAGTACTTTTGCAGATAGTCTTTAAATTTCTTCCAGTCCTCTTCCACTATCTCTTCTCCCAGGTCTCGGATTCTGCCAGTCATTTCTGCCAATTCCATGTAGTCTATCAGTTGCATCTGCCATTCTTCCAGAGTGGGCAAATCTTCTGTCTTCCAGTACTTTGCGATGAGTATTCTTGCAGCTGTTGTCGCATACATAAAGAAAGTTCTGTCCTTCTTTGGCACCCTCTGGCCGACAATGCCCAGAAGGAAGGCCTCTGGTTTCTTGAGGAAGGTATATTTAAATACCTTTTTTAGTTCATTATAGATCATTTCCCAGAAGGCCTTAACCTTTGGGCACGTCCACCAAAGGTGAAAGAATGTTCCTTCAGTTTCTTTACATTTCCAACACTTATTGTTTGGCAAATGATATATTTTTGCAAGCTTGACTGGGGTCATGTACCACCTGTAAATCATTTTCATAATATTTTCTTTCAAGGCATTGCATGCCGTGAATTTCACACCGGTGGTCCATAACTGTTCCCAGTCAGCAAACATAATGTTGTAGCCAATGTCTTGCACCCATTTTATCATAGCTGATTCAACCGTTTCATCCTGAGTGTTCCATTTCAACAGCAAGTTATACATTCTTGAAAGTACCTTAGTTTTTGGTTCTAACAGTTCTGTTTCTAGTTTCGATTTTTCCACCTGGAAGCCTATTTTTTTGTCCTTATTAAAAACCTCCCTAATCTGACCATAGTGTAACCAATCCCGCACTTTATCCTTCAATTTCTCAAAACTCTGCAATCTCCATGTTTCTCCATCTTTTTCTACTATCTCCCAATATTTTGGCCACTTGGCCTCCATATTGAGTCTTTTCTGAGCCTTAGCTTCCATTGGTGACAACCACCTTGGGGTCTTACTTTCTAGTAAATCTTTATATCTTGTCCAGACATTAAACACTGCCTTCCTGACAATATGGTTCTTGAAAGCTTTGTGAGCTTTAACCTTGTCGTACCACAAATATGCATGCCACCCAAATACATTGTTGAACCCTTCCAAATCCAAAATATCAGTGTTCTCTAGAAGTAGCCAATCTTTTAACCAGCAGAAAGCTGCTGATTCATAATACAGTTTCATGTCTGGCAGGGCAAACCCCCCTCTTTCTTTAGCATCGGTTAATATTTTAAATTTTATTCTGGGCTTTTTGCCCTGTCAGACAAACCTAGAGATATCTCTCTGCCACCTCTTGAAACATTCCATCTTGTCCACAATCTGCAAGGTCTGAAACAAAAACAACATTTTTGGCAATACATTCATCTTTATAGCAGCAATTCGGCCCAACAAGGAAAGCTTCAGTTTTGACCAAATTTCTAAATCCTTTTTGATTTCTGACCAACATTTTTCATAGTTATCTTTAAATAAATTCAGATTTTTAGCCGTCATATTAACCCCTAGATATTTCACCTTTTTTTTTTTAATAAATTTTTTATTACTTTTTCAGGTAAAAATATACAGTCAATATAAAGAAATAACAGTAAGAGAAAAAGAAAAAAAAGAAAGAAAAGAAAAGAGGGCTGCCACCCAGTCCCAGCTCACATAGGACCAAGTCAGCCAGCATTCAGTTTCAAAGAGTCTTTATTGGATTACAGGTTCCATTTCCAAACTGCAATGTGCAGCCCTACTTCTTCTAGGTCAGAACGACGAAGACCCGTCTGAGTCTCCGCCTCTAGCGCACCAGCTTAATACCCTAGCCTTGCTCCACCTCCTGCGCCTTTCCTTCCGTCTCTGGGTCCTTCTGCCCCCCTGGGTCTCTCCCTTCCTACTCTCTTCTGACGCGGACCCCCCTGACCCTTCCGCCTCCTTGCGGCGGGCTTTGGGACCCGGCTCACTCTCTGGGCTGCTGACTGCGCCAGCTTCCGCTACATTTGAACTTGGCGCGCGCGCCCAACTCTCCACTTTCCTCTTGATAGTTTCCTCGCTCCCCGAGGTGGGCGTGACTACTCCTGACTCATGCCCTCCCTCCTTCTGAAAGTCTCCGGAACCCGATATCTGGTCCCCTTTCTCCCCGCTGCTCCCGGCTGGGCACGTGGGTCCCGATCTCCAACTGCTGCTCTCTGATCCCTCTCTGGACCCTTCTTCCTGGGGCGTCCCCCTGCTCTCCCCCCTTGCCCTGGCTGCTGGCGCTCCCTTCTGGGAATCCTCGGACTCGCTAGACAGGCTCAGGTGATCTCGGGTCGTCATCCCCACTCATCCTTCCTTCGTATTCCTCCCCCTCGCTCTCTGTCTCCTCCCTTCTCTGCGTCTCTGCTCCTGAACCCCTGACATCCATCCCCCCCTCGAAGCCCCCCCTTCCCCCCTCCCCGCTTTCAAGGGAGGTTGGTGGGTGCTCCGTCATCACGGGAGTGAATGTCGGATACAGTTCGCTCCCCGTTGCTGGCCGCCAACTGAAGACCTCCGAGTCTTCCTCCCCGCTTTCGGCAACTGTGATCTCCTCCGCCTCCATTTCGGTGCCGCCGTGCTCGAAACCAAGATCCTCCCCGCAAATGTCCATGTCAGTCTCTGCGTCTGTCGCCGGACCTGGTATCTCCTGCCACTTCCGGCGCCACTGCTCCTCTGGCCGATCATCCCACCAATACGAGTTCTCGGACGCCGAACCCTCCGGTGACCCCTCTGGGGAACGTGTGCGCGGTGCTGGTTCCCCGTCCGAGTCGAAACCATGGAAAGTGCTGGAGGAAAGCGTGGGCGTGAACAACCAGTCGTCGAAGAAGCCCGCTGGCATAGGTCTGTGTGGGAAAAGGGCATGAAACTCATCCTTTAGCAGGGGTTCCTCCAAGGCGTAGTCCGGCACCCAGCTATTAGCACTGGCCCGGGTGCCTTCCCTTGCTAGTAGATATTCTACTCCGTCTTCCCCCCATCTGGAGTCCAGAATCTCCGTGACTTCGTTGATGGGGTCCTGCTGTGGCAACCTTCCCGCCTCCGTCCGTTCCGGAGACTGACTCGGTGCCGTTCCTGGTTCCTGGAACCTGTGCGGTGCCCTGTAGGGAGTGAGCACCGACCTGTGGAACACCGGATGCATCCTGGAACCCTCCGGTAGCACCAGCCGGAAAGCCACCGGGTTGATCTGCGCTTCGACTCGGTATGGACCGAGTTGCTTGTGCCCCAGCTTTCTCTTGGCTAACGATCGGGTCGGCACCGCGTGGGCTGCCAACCAGACCCAGTCTCCCACTCGGATCTCTTCGCCCACTCGCCTGTGCTTGTCAGCTTGTACTTTGTATGCGTGCTTCGCTAGCTCCAGCTGCCGTCTGAGTTGATCGTGGACCTCTTGCAACTCAGATGCGAAAGCGTCCGCCGTCTGCGGTTCCCCTTCCCCCATCCTGTCCAGTCCCGGGAAGGTTCTGGGATTCCTCCCATTGTTGGCGAAGAACGGCGTCACCCCTGTGGACACGTGCTTCGTGTTGTTGTAGGCGAATTCGGCGAGCGGCAGGTAATCCACCCACGTCGCAGGCTGTTGATTGGCATAGCATCTCAGGTACTGCTGCATGATGGCATTGACCCTCTCCGCTTGCCCGTTGGTCTGCGGGTGTCTTGCTGATGTCAGATTGATCTTGACGTTCAGGAAGCCCATCAGCTTTTGCCAGAAATTCGAGATGAACTGGCGTCCGCGGTCGGACAGTATAGACCGCGGCAGCCCGTGCACTTTGAACACGTGATCTATGAACAGTTTGGCCGTTTGTTCCGCCGTGGCCACCTTCGCACACGGTATGAAGTGTGCCATCTTGGTGAACAAGTCCACCACCACTAGTACAGCTGTCTTGCCTCTCGAGCTGGGTAGATCCGTGACAAAGTCCAGGGCCACTCTCTCCCACGGTTCAAACGGCGTTTGCAGCGGTTCCAGCAGTCCCGCCGGTGGTTTGTGCACCGGCTTGGCCCTCTGGCAGGTGTCGCACCTCGCGACGTAGTCCGCGACTTCCCCCCTCAGTTTGGGCCACCAAAAGTCTCTTGCGACCAATTCCACCGTTTTTTCTGTGCCAAAGTGCCCGGCCGTGGGTGCGTCGTGCAGCTGCTGCAGTACCCTGGCGCGAAGTTCGTCTCCCGGCACGTAGATGGCCCCTTTACGTAAGAGCAAGCCGTCTCGTATCTGGAACTCGTCGCCCTTCGCCGTGCCCTTGTGCACCTCTGCCATCTTCGCCTGCGCGAAGGAGTCGTCCTGCAACGCCCATCGCACCGCATCCAGGTCTACTGTGGCTGAAGCGCACGCCCACGCTGTTGGCGCGAAGATGTGCATGGCTGCCGCTGGCGTCGCCTCTTCGAGGTATTGCGGTTTTCGGGACAGTGCATCCGCCATGATGTTGGTGTCGCCCGGGACGTACTCAATTCGGAAATCGAAATCAGCAAGGAACTCCGCCCAACGTATCTGCCTCTGGTTCAGGAACCGAGCCGTGCGCCAGTGCTCCAGATTCTTGTGGTCCGTGCAGACCTGCACCGTGTGCTTGGCGCCGACCAGGAAGTGCCTCCACGCCTTGAAAGCTGCATGAATGGCAAGCAACTCCCTATCCCAGATGGTGTAGTTCTGCTCCGACTTGCTGAGCTTTCTGGAGTAGAACGCCCCCGGCTGCCAGACCCCCTGTGGGTCCCTCTGCAGCAGGACCGCTCCCACTGCTCTATCGGACGCGTCTGTCTCTACCCGCAGCGGTCTGCTGGGGTCGATATGCAGCAGTTGCTCTTCCGACGCGAAGAGACGCTTGAGTGTCTGAAAGGACCGCTCCGCCTGCTCCGTCCAGACGAATTTCTTTTTCTTGGAGCTTAGCGTGTCCGTAATAGCCGCCGTCTGCATCGCGAACCCCTTGATAAACTTGCGATAGAAGTTGGCGAATCCGACAAACCTCTGGACCTCCTTCCGGTTGCGCGGGCTCTTCCAATCCAACACCGCACGAACCTTGGCGCTGTCCATGGCTAGCCCCTTGTCCGACAGCTTGTAACCCAAGAAATCCACCTCCGTCGTGTCGAACTGGCACTTCTCCAGTTTGGCGTACAGTCTATGCTGCTGCAGCCTCTTCAGCACCTCCCGAACGTCCTGGTCGTGTGCCTGCTGTGAGTCAGAGAATATCAGGATGTCATCCAGAAAACAGACGCACTTCTTGTAGAGGAGTCCTGCCAACACGTGATGCATGAAAGCTTGAAAACAGTGAGAACCGTTTTGCAAACCAAACGGCATCACTCTGTATTCGTAGGTGCCTAGAGGCGTGAACATGGCTGTCTTCCACTCATCGCCCTCCCTCATGCGGATGAGATTGTACGCTCCTCGCAGATCCAACTTGGTGAACACGCGTCCCTTGCGCACCGTCGCCAGCAGGTCGTCAATCCTGGGCATGGGGAAATCGGAGGGCTTGGTCATCCTGTTTAAGAGGCGGTAATCCACCACCAATCTTCACGAAGAAAACAGGACTGCCCCCTACTGCTCTGGACTCCCGGATGAAACCGCGCTGCAAATTGTGATCTATGAACTGTTTGAGTTCCTGTAGTTCGTCCTCAGACATGGAATATAGCTTCCCCTTCGGCAGCGTCGCCCCTGGCAGGAGGTCAATCTTGCAGTCATATTGCCTGTGCGGTGGTAGCTTGTCTGCCTCTTTTTCGCAGAAGACCTCCAGAAAGTCCGCGTATTTGTGGGGGACTGCTTGCAACGTTCCCAACTGCAGTTGTGAGTCCTCCTCCTCTCCCTCCTGCCTGGGCAGGATGCAGTGTTCTGCGCAGTAAGAGGAGCCGAAGATCAGCTGTCTCTGGTACCAAGCCAGCGTTGGACTGTGCCTGTCCAGCCAACTCATGCCCAACACAATGGGCGTGTCCGACAGTCGGGTGACATTAAAACTGATGACTTCCCTGTGGTTACCAAGTTGCATCACCATTGGTGGCGTCTGCTTCACCACCTGCCCCCCTAGCAACTCTCTGCCATCCACTGTGACGACTTGCAGGGGCAGAGTGGCAGGCAGTAGCGGTATAGCGTGCTGCTCCACAAAATCCTGTGCTATAAAGTCTGCGTTGCTTCCAGAATCCACAGAAAGCGGCACTTCGATAGTGACGCCATTTGGTAGCTGGAGAGACGCTGTGAGCTGCACCACTGGTTTGGGTGGGAGGGGGTCCGTGGGTTGCAATATCGCTGGGGACTGCTTCACTGATGCGTCTGGCTGGGCCCCAGTGCCTCTGTCTCCAGCCAGACATCGTCGTTTCCCTGCTGAGTTTCGCTGTATTGCGTGGCCGCTTTCACCGTTGCGGAGGCTGCAGTGTGCTTGGAGCTCCTCTGGGGACACTCTTTCGCCAAGTGTTGAGAGCTGTCGCATATGTAACACTTCCGGGTCCCTCTAGGAGGTTTAGTCTTGACTGCCGTCGGTGCAGAGGCTCTGGTAGCTGACTGAGCCCTGGCGCCTCCCACCTCCATAGGTTCCACCCCCCCTCCTGGCGGAGGTGTGGATTGCGCACGCGCTGCTTCCCTTGGAACGAAAGAGAAACTTCTCGCTGCTTCGCGCCCTCCACGTCCTTCATCTCTGCACCATGGACGTTCTTCCAGCCTCACCCCCACAGTCAGCGCCCTTTGGACCACTTCTTGCGTGCTTCGGGGCCTCTCCCCCCTCGCAATTTCATCCTTCACAGCAGGGCTTAGACCCTCCCAGAACAGGTCCCTGACTGGGGGCGAATCCCGGTCCCATTCCAAGGCACTGACAAGCGCAAAAAAGCGGGCGTGGTACTGCCGTACGCTCGCCCTCCCTTGTTTCAGTCCATGAATCTCCCGTCGGGCAAGATCCACATCAATGGTAGACAAAAAACACGCATCCATCGCTTTGATAAAGGCATCTGCACTCTGAAGCGCCGGATCTTTATCCCTCCACAAATTGCGTAGCCACGCTTTAGCATCCCCATGCAAATGGGATAGTATAAACCCCACTTTCTCTTCCTCATCTCTAAAGTCTTTTGCCAGCAGTTGCAGTGCGCACATTACATCTGCTCGAAAATTGGGGTACTGTTGTAAATTCCCATCGAAGTGAGCCACAAGCCCTCCTGCTCTCCGTGCCAACCCGACCCCCTCCGGTCTGGGTCCTGGCTGCCCGTGCTTAACCCATGCTTCAAACCTGGCGTGGAGATCCCGGTAGGCGGCTGCCGCATCCTCCTCCCTTTTCTTGGATGCCAGTACCTCCGCATTCAATTGGGTAACTGCCTGTTGCAGCGCTGAAACTTTCTCTGCTTCCGTCATCTTTGCCAACTGTCGTGAGCTTGCTCCCAAACACCGATCCCCTCCTCCAGCTGCTGCTGTCTCCGCTGCGAGGTATCAGGTGTCAGAAGCTTAAGAGACGGGTCTTACTGTCAGGGCTGCCACCCAGTCCCAGCTCACATAGGACCAAGTCAGCCAGCGTTCAGTTTCAAAGAGTCTTTATTGGATTACAGGTTCCATTTCCAAACTGCAATGTGCAGCCCTACTTCTTCTAGGTCAGAACGACGAAGACCCGTCTGAGTCTCCGCCTCTAGCGCACCAGCTTAATACCCTAGCCTTGCTCCACCTCCTGCGCCTTTCCTTCCGTCTCTGGGTCCTTCTGCCCCCCTGGGTCTCTCCCTTCCTACTCTCTTCTGACGCGGACCCCCCTGACCCTTCCGCCTCCTTGCGGCGGGCTTTGGGACCCGGCTCACTCTCTGGGCTGCTGACTGCGCCAGCTTCCGCTACATTTGAACTTGGCGCGCGCGCCCAACTCTCCACTTTCCTCTTGATAGTTTCCTCGCTCCCCGAGGTGGGCGTGACTACTCCTGACTCATGCCCTCCCTCCTTCTGAAAGTCTCCGGAACCCGATATCTGGTCCCCTTTCTCCCCGCTGCTCCCGGCTGGGCACGTGGGTCCCGATCTCCAACTGCTGCTCTCTGATCCCTCTCTGGACCCTTCTTCCTGGGGCGTCCCCCTGCTCTCCCCCCTTGCCCTGGCTGCTGGCGCTCCCTTCTGGGAATCCTCGGACTCGCTAGACAGGCTCGGTGATCTCGGGTCGTCATCCCCACTCATCCTTCCTTCGTATTCCTCCCCCTCGCTCTCTGTCTCCTCCCTTCTCTGCGTCTCTGCTCCTGAACCCCTGACAGCCGTCATATTAACCCCTAGATATTTCACCTTTTTTTTTTTTAATAAATTTTTTATTACTTTTTCAGGTAAAAATATACAGTCAATATAAAGAAATAACAGTAAGAGAAAAAGAAAAAAAAGAAAGAAAAGAAAAGAGAAAGAAAAAAAAGAAAAAAACATCTTTCCACAATATTTTCTCATAACCAACTGGACTTCCCCACGTCTCCCTCACCCTGCATTCTTTACAATAAAGATATCTGCAAATTGTTTCCTTGTTTCTTGCATTCCTTTGTACTTTCAAATAGTTATGATTTATGTTTAAAATACTTGTTGTCTAATTACCTTACCTTAAAACAAATATAATATTACTTTAAACATTTGTCTTTTCATAATTATAACATAATTTCTCATATACCAAATCTTATTGCTGAAGCTAAATTTTCCAAGTCATGCAGACTCTTAACATTCATATAGCTTATAATGTTTTTGTAAATAATCTTTAAATTTTTTCCAGTCCTCTTCCATTGTTTCTTCTCCCAAATCTCGGATTCTGCCGGTCATTTCAGCCAATTCCATATAGTCCATCAACTGCGTCTGCCACTCTTCCAGTGTGGGCAAATCTTGTGTCTTCCAGTATTTTGCGATGAGTATTCTTGCTGCTGTTGTTGCATACATAAAAAAGGTTCTATCCTTCTTTAACACCTTCTGGCCGACAATGCCCAGGAGAAAGGCCTCTGGTTTCTTGGGAAAGGTGTACTTAAACACCTTTTTAAACTCATTATAAATCATTTCCCAGAAGACCTTCACTTTTGGGCAAGTCCACCAGAGGTGAAAGAATGTCCCTTCAGCCTCCTTACATTTCCAACATTTATTATCAGACAGATGATATATCTTAGCAAGCTTGACTGGGGTCATGTACCACCTGTATATCATTTTCATAATATTCTCTTTCAAGGCATTACATGCCGTGAAGTTCATACCAGTGGTCCATAACCTTTCCCAGTCTTCAAGCATAATGTTGTACCCAATGTCCTGAGCCCATTTTATCATTGCTGATTTGACTGTCTCATCCTGAGTGTTCCATTTAAGCAGCAAGTTATACATTCGCGAAAGTACCTTAGTTTTTGGTTCTAACAATTCTGTCTCTAATTTTGATTTCTCCACCTGGGAACCTGTTTTTTTGTCCAACTTAAAAACCTCTTGTATTTGAGCATAATGGAACCAATCTTGCACCCTAGTCTTTAATTTTTCATAACTCTGCAATCTCCAAGTTTCTCCAATTTTTTTCTATGATTTCCTCATATTTCAGCCAGCCAACCTCCATATTGGGTTTTTTCCAGGCTTTAGCCTCTGCTGGTGATAGCCACCTCGGAGTCTTAGCTTCTAATAAGTCTTTATATTTTGTCCAGACCATAAATATTGCTTTTCTGACAATATGGTTTTTGAACATTTTATGAACCTTTGCCTTGTCGTACCACAAATATGCATGCCAACCAAAAGCGTTGTCAAACCCTTCCAGATCTAGGACATCAGTGTTATCAAGTAGTAACCAATCCTTCATCCAGCAGAAGGCCGCAGCTTCGTAGTATAGTCTCAGGTCTGGCAGGGCAAACCCCCCTCTTTCTTTTGAATCAGTTAGTATTTTAAACTTTATCCGGGGCTTTTTGCCCTGCCAAACAAACTTGGATATGTCCTTCTGCCACTTACCAAAACATTCCACTCTGTCCACAATCTGTAGGGCCTGAAGCAAAAATAGCATTTTCGGCAGTACATTCATCTTTATAGCTGCAATTCGACCCAACAAGGAAAGTTTCAATCTTGACCAAGCTTCCAAATCTTTTTTGATTTCTGACCAACATTTTTCGTAATTGTCTTTAAATAAATTCAAATTTTTAGCAGACAAATGAACCCCAAGGTATTTCACTTTTTTTACCACACTTAGTTCTGTCTCTTTCTGGAACCCATCTATTTCTGAAGATGTCAAGTTTTTCCCCAAAACCTTGGTTTTTTGCTTGTTCAACTTAAAGCCTGCTACCCGACCAAACTCATAAATCAGTTCTAAAACTCTTCTTGTACTAGATTCTGGCTCCTGTAATGTTAAAACCAAGTCATCTGCAAAAGCTTTCAGTTTATATTGTTTCACTCCGACCTGTATACCTTGTACCAACCGGTCCTCCCTAATCATGTTCAAAAGTACCTCCAGGACTGAAATAAATAAAAGAGGCGATAGGGGGCACCCCTGTCGTGTACCTTTTTCAATTTTAAACTCTTCTTCAATTTTAAACCTTTCTTTTTCCAAAGTTGTCAAGTTTTTTTCCAAAACCTTAGTTTTCTGCTTGTTTAATTTAAATCCCGCCACCCGACCAAACTCATGAATCAATTCCAAAACCCTTTTCGTACTAGATTCTGGCTCCTGTAGTGTCAAAACCAAGTCATCTGCAAAAGCCTTAAGTTTATACTGTTTGGCTCCGACCTGGATTCCTTCAACCAACCGGTCCCCTCTGATCATGTTCAGGAGCACCTCCAGGACCGAAATAAATAGCAGTGGGGAAATAGGGCAACCCTGTCGTGTTCCTTTCTCAATCTTAAACTCTTCTGTCACCACATTATTGACTATCAATTTTGCCTTTTGTTCTGAATAAATTGCATCTATACCATTTTCAAACCCCCGTCCCACTCCCATCCCTTTAATATTTTTCTTCATAAAATTCCATGAGATGTTGTCAAAGGCCTTCTCCGCATCAATAAAAATCAATACTGCTTTTGTATTAGTATTCATTTGCAAAAGTTCCAAAATGTCAATAATGTTCCTTGTATTATCAGACAAATGTCTACCTGGGAGAAAGCCTGCCTGGTCTTTGTGAATCACTTCATTTAACACTCTTTTTAATCTATTTGCTAAAATATCTGCAAAGATTTTATAATCCACATTTAGAAGGGAGATGGGACGGTAGTTCTTGAGTTGTGTCTTTTCAGTTTCCAATTTAGGTATCAGTGTGATGAAAGCTTCTTTCCACGATTCCGGTGCCCTCTTCCCCTCCATAATCTCATTGCAAACCTCCTTCAATGGTTGAATCAGATGGTCTTTCAAGGTCTTATAATACTTGGATGTAAGCCCATCCGGCCCTGGAGATTTGCCCAATTGCATATTCTGAATGGCACCTTCAATCTCTTGTTCTGTTATTTTATAGTTCAGTATTGTCTTATTTTCTTGAGATAGTTTTAGTAATCCGTTGTTTCTTAAAAATTGGTCTATCTCAGTCTCTTTTTGCGGCCCTTGGGTATAAAGTTGTTTAAAGTATCTCTGGAAACATTTTCTGATCTCCACAGGGTTCTGAATATTTCTCCCTTCAATCTCTAGGTTGGTGACCGTATTCAATTTTTGTCTCTTTTTCAACTGCCATGCTAGCAGTTTTCCGCATTTATTTGCCGATTCAAAAGTCCTTTGTTTCATTTACTTGATTTTCCATTCTACTTCCTGGTTTATCAATTTTGTATATTGTGCTTGATGAAGTTTAATTTCTCTCAGAATCTCCTGTGACTTTGGTTTCGATCTTAATTTTTTCTCTCCTTCATTTATTTTCTCCAAAATCTTATCTTTTTTCTCATTCTGAGCTCTTTTCTTTATCACATTCTGTTGTATCAGAAACCCCCTCATAACCGCTTTGCTTGCATCCCAGAGTACTCTTTTTTCAACTGTAGTTTTCAAGTTGATTTCAAAGTAGTCACTCAAAGTCTTTTGGGCCTTCTTAACAATCTCCTGATCTCTTAATAAGGTGTCATTCATCTTCCATCTAAAGGAACCAGTTGGAGTTAGTTTCATTTCCATCTTTACTGCATTATGGTCGGAGCAGGTTTTTGGGCAGATTTCCACCTTTCTAGTCTTAGGTGCCAGTCCTCTAGTTATCCATATTTGGTCGATTCTTGTCCATGTCATTTTGGCTTCAGAGAAGAATGTCCCCTCTCTTCCCAAGGGGTTCTTCGTCCTCCAGATGTCAATCAAGTCCATATTGTCAGTTAGTTCAAAAAAGGTTTTTGGCAGTCTGCCGTCTTTTGTCAAATTTTGACTTTGCGCTTTGTCCATATTCGTAGATAGCACCCCATTCGTATCACCCATCATAATGATGTTATTGTAGTCCATATAGTCCATCATTGTCTCATGGCAGCTTCTTATAAAATTCCGATTTCCCCTCATTTGGTGCATAAATCCCCAAAATCAGGAATTTTCCCCCTTGTGTTTGAATTTCAATTGCCAAAATTCTTCCTTGCTCATCTTTAAAAAGAAATTTTGGTGACAGGCTCTCTTTTGCATATATCACAACTCCTCTCTTCTTCACTCGGTCCGATGAAATAAATTCTTGGCCTAATCTCTTATTAATTAGCACTTTTCTGTGGAGCCTAGTCACATGTGTTTCCTGCAAACAAATGATATCTAATTGTTCTTTTTTTAGTAAATGAAAAATCCTCCTCCTTTTTTCCGGGGAATTACAACCATTAATATTCCAACTTAAAAGCTGCAGAGACATCCCGAACCAACTATTCTCCCTTTGATAATGGTGGTATCTCTCTCTCCTGGTCTTCAGGCCCCCGGGGTGTAGGTATAGGTCTTAATGGCCCGGGTCCCGAGGCTCCTAGTTCTTCTACAGTCCCTTTCTGAAGGTCTTCTCCGTAGTCACTCAAAAACTTTTCCTTGTCTTCAGCTGTTTTGATTTTCACTTTCTTCCCTTTGAAGATAAAAGATAGTCCCTGGGGAAATTCCCACCTAAAAGCAATTGTGTTACTTCTCAACAGTTTCACCAGATCCCCGTAACAAGATCTAAGTTCCAATAAGTGTTTTGGGATATCTTTATAAATTTCCACTCTCAAATCCTGAATTTCAAGTGTCTTTTGAAAATGTGCACTCAGAATCTTGTCTCTTTCTTCCTTTGTTCTCAGAGAAATCAAGCAGTCTCTCGACCTGCCTTTTCTCACTACTTTTCCAAGTCTGAATGCACTTACAATTTTAAAGTCTTTATCTTCTTCCAAAGGCCAAAATTTTGTAAATTCTCTTGTCAAATATTCAATTAAATCCCCTTTCTCAAGTTCTGGAACTGACCTCAATCTCAGATTGTTTTCCTTACTTCTTAGTTCTATCATAGACAGATAAGCCTGATGTTCATCAATCTGCTTACGCATAGGTTTTACTTCCTCTTGCACAGCCTCTACTTTCTGTTTGGCCTCCTCAGCTATTTTGCGGTTTCCTGTGGTGGCTTCAAATAGTTTCCCAATTGATTGTGCATTTAAAGCAACTTGTTGGGTCAGATTATTAACACTGGCTGTATTTTGGTCGATTTTAGATGATTGTTCAGCTACTTGCTTACTCAGGCCTTCCAACTTTTCAAAAATTTTATCTAATACTGAAGGAGATTCCCCTCCTGCAGCCATTCCTTCCGGCCTGGCTTGCTCAATTTCTTCCTCTTGTGCCACATAAAGAATAGGGACAGTTGATCTACGCAGCTGTGAGATTATAGTCATTTGTTGTGTTTTAGCTTTGGCTGATCTTGTTCTCCCAGTTCCACTCATCATGACTGATTTGCCCAAATCACGGGGGAAAACAGCGGTCATGGTAGTAGTCGACTTACTGAGCAAAATGTGCCATTTCATAGCCTGTTCACATGCGGTGACGGCGGAAGAGACGGCATGTTTGTTCGTAGAGCACATTTTCAGGTTGCATGGCGCCCCCTTGAGGGTTATCTCCGACCGCGGAAAACAATTTACCTCCCGGTTCTGGAGGAAGCTTATGAGCTCGCTGCAAGTCGAGGTGGGGTTCTCGGCGGCAAGGCACCCAGAGACCAATGGGCAAGCGGAAAGGGCAAATAGTATACTCCAGCAATACTTACGCTGCTACGTCAGTGAGAGGCAGAACGATTGGGTAGAGAAACTAGCTCTGGCTGAATTTGCGTACAATAACACTGAACACGTGTTTACGGGAATGAGTCCGTTTATGGCCAATTATGGATGCCATCCCAGAGCCTTCCCGGGGGGTGAGGAGCAAAACTGGAGTGTACCCGCGGCAGAGCAGTTCGTGGAAGAAATGGAAGCCCTACACCAGCAACTTAAGATGAACTTAGAGAGGGCCAAGGCTGTTTACAAGAAGCAGGCAGACAAGCACCGCAGGGAAGGGGAAACCATACGGGTGGGGGACAGGGTGTGGTTGTCCACCCAAGGGTTACCCTTTAAAGGGGGGTGCAAGAAGTTGCAGCCCCAACGGCTGGGGCCATTTGAGGTAACACAACAGGTAAGCCCCGTAGCATTCAAGCTCAAGTTGCCCGACAGTATGAAAATACACCCTGTGTTCCACAGGTCCTTGCTCTCACCACACAGGGAGGGGCGGGAATTCCCGGGGCGAGAGGTAGGAGTCCCCCCACAACCGCAAGTAGAAGAAAGGGAACACCAGCGCTCGGCCACGGAAATAATAG
The DNA here is from genome assembly GCF_965112155.1 of Podarcis liolepis. NCBI lineage: Eukaryota > Metazoa > Chordata > Lepidosauria > Squamata > Lacertidae > Podarcis > Podarcis liolepis. Next base: position 11,151,137 of record NC_139568.1, read on the forward strand.
ATTTGAGGTGGCGAGGTCGTCAGGTGGAGTACTTGGTGGCTTGGGAAGGGGAGCCCGGGTCAGAAAACACGTGGGTTCCAGCGGAAGCCGTCGATGACAGGTATATGGTGGAAGTATTCCACCGCCAGTTCCCGGAGAAGCCCAAACCCTTGGAGAGGTTCTGGGAGGAACAATTTGGAACCACAGATGACGAAGAGGGTTTCGAGGGGTTTTCAGAATCCGAGGCAGAATCGGACTGGGAGGTTAATCCCGTGGGTGGGAACCAAAGCAGGTGGGAAGAGGGTTTCAAATCCACTGAGGATGGTGACAGTTCCTTCCGGGGTTTCCCCGTCTCGTCGGCCGAAGAAGAGAGAGAAATCGATTCTACCGGGCGAGCAGGGGGTGGGGGGGTCCTGGAGGGGAGGTGGATGTCAGGGAACTGACATCAGAGCAACGGGAGAAGGAGAGGCTCTCCGATTCTGCAGGGGAAGGTACCAGCACAAGGGGGAGACGTAGCTTGATAGAGGGGGAAGGAAATCAGCGTAACACCAAGGATCCAGGAGAGCAAATGGCAGAGGAGGTGGAAGGGCTCCGGGATTCTTCCTTGGAAGTCAGTGAGGAGAGCACTGGTCCTCCACTACCCACACCCTCCCTGCGCAGAAGACTTCCGTGCAATGAGAGGCGGAGACAATTGGGAGCCAGTGTGGTGTAGTGGTTAAGAGCAGTAGTCACGTAATCTGGGTAACCGGGTTCGCGTCTCCGCTCCTCCACATGCAGCTGCTGGGTGACCTTGGGCCAGTCACACTTCTTTGAAGTCTCTCAGCCCCACTCACCTCACAGAGTGTTTGTTGTGGGGGAGGAAGGGAAAGGAGATTGTTAGCCGCTTTGAGACTCCTGAAGGGGAGTGAAAGGCGGGATATCAAATCCAAACTCTTCTTCTTCTTCTTCTGTCAAACAGCTTTTATGCTGGCAAAGGTTTAAGAAACACCCACAGACAGATTCTGCTAGCGACTGAGGCAGCCACGCTGAGATGGGCTTTGCAGTCGAAACGGTTTAAACTATGCAACCAAGCTTCAAAGTGGGAAAGTTTACGCACGTGTAACTCCCAACCACTACATTCATGATACTTCTTAATGGGTCAGACAATAAGTCCTTCATTTTTTTATAAAATATTGCTGGTAGGCCGTCTGGCCCTGGTGGCTTTCCTATCTTTGCTTCCTTAATTGCTCTTTGCATTTCGTACGATGTAATAGGGGCATTCAACGGTTCTTTTTGTTCTTTAGTAAGTTTCGGAAGACAGTTCTGTTCTAAATGTTCTTTAACTTCTTCTGTTGTTTCATTTCCTTCCTTATAGATTTCTCTAAAGAATTCGAGAAATCGTTTCTCTATTTCTTTAGGGTTGTTTATTATTTTGCCTTTGCACTTAAGTCTATTTATAAGCCTTTCTGCCTCTCTCTTCTTTAATTGCCATGCTAATAACCAGGCTCAGGTTCTGTTTCAGGCTGTGTCTCTGTTTCAGGCTCTGGCGCTGTATCAAACACTGTTGCAGACTCAGGCTGTGGCACTATGGCTGTAGCTGTGGCACTGGTTCTGTTTCAGGCTCTGGCACTGTATCAAGCGCTGTTTCAGGCTCAGGCTCAGGCCCAGGCTTCTGCTCTTTATTAGGCTTTGTGTCAGTCTTTGGCTCTAGCACTTATTCTAGCTCTATTTCAGGCTCGGCCTGTGTCTCAGCCTTTGTCTCTGTTTCACGCTGTTTCTCTGTTTCAGGCTCCGACGCTGTTTCAAGCCCTGTATCTGCCTCTGCCTCTGTTTCAGGCTCTGGCACTCTATCAAGCACTGTTTCTGGCTCCGGCTCTCTTTCAGGCTCTGGTTCTGAATTAGGGTTTTGTTCTGGCTCTGGCTGTGTCTCTGGATCTGGCTGTGTCTCTGCTTCAGGCTCCTATGCTGTATCAAGCACTGTATCAGGCTCTGCCTCTCCCTCTGCCCCTGGCTACGTTTAAGCGTCAGGCTCAGTTTCAGACAGTGTCTCTGTTTCAGGATCCAGCACTCTATCAAGCACTATTTCAGACTCAGGCTGTGGATCTCGGCTGTGGCTGTGGATCTCGGCTGTGGTTCTAGGCTCCGTCTGTGGCTCTGGCTGTGGCTCTGGCTCTCTTTCAAGGTATGGTTCTGAATGAAGATCTGGTTCTGACTCTGATTCAGGGTCTCATGATGGCTCTTCCTCTGCCTCTGACCCAGCTATGTTTCAGGATCTGGCTCTCTTTCATGCTCTGGTTCTGAATTAGGGTTTTGTTCTGGCTCTGGCTGTGTCTCTGGCTCTGGCTCCAGCTCCGGCACTGTATCAAGTACTGTTGCAGACTCAGGCTGTGGCTCTAGGCTGTGGCTGCAGCTATGTTTTGCCCTGTATCAAGCCCTATTTCTGGCTCTGGCTCTGATTCATGTTCTCCCTCTGACTCTGATTCAGGGTCTCGCTCTGGCTCTGGCTCTGGCACTCTATCAAGGACTGTTTCAGACTCAGGCTGTGGCTGTGGCTGTTGCTGTTGCTCTGGTTCGGGCTGTGGCTCTTTTTCAGGCTCTGGTTCTGAATGAGGGCTTGGTTATGGCACTGATTCAGGGTCTGGCTCTGTCTCTGGCTGTGTCTCTGTTGCACCTCAAACGGTGGTTTGTTGTTGTTGTTGTTGTTTTCTTTCTGGGGTGAGACAAATGTTTAGTTGGGGCGGGGATTATTATAAGTTTAGCATAATTGTTTCTTGCTTTGTTTTTCTTTTACTAATTTTTTAGGTTATTGTATAGTTTGTATTTTGCTTTTTAAGGGTAAAGGGTCAGGGCTGCCTGGGAGGGGGCCTCAGCCAACACAATGGCTGGGGCAGGTTCCCTACGGGGGGATGTATTGGAACACCCAGTCTCTGTTATCGCGGGTGGGAGGAGCAGTTGCGCTAAGACCAGACCACGTCTTTACCGAAGATCTGGTTCTGACTCTGATTCTGATTCTCTGATTCTGGCTTGTTGGTTGTAGTGAAGGGTTAACCTTCTGTGCCTCAAGCCTGAGAGGAGGCGCTTACAAGGGAAGTAAGCCAGGACGTGACGAAAGCAGCTTGGAATGCTGTGAGCTGAGTGGGAACCGAAAGCAGTTCCGCCGCTGCACTGAGATAGAAGGACGCAGAGAAAATGCAGCTTGAATCTGATGGTCTTTGTGAATTGTAAACACACTATATTTGAGCAAATAAAGGGATAGTAGGACAGAAGAAACGTGTGGGACTTGTTTACTGCTCTCTCGACACACGCCGCTGTGTACTTCTGCTAATTGCTTTATGATCTACAGAGGCTCCCAGGGGAAGCGTGGCTGGGCGCCGAACAATAAAGCAATAAATCTACCGAACATGGTTATGGGTGAACGTGAAGCGTGTGAGAAAGGGCTTGGAAGACTTTAAAAGGACTGAACGTCAGCTTGATCGACTGCCAAGGCTTCAAAGAGAGCAGAGGGCAGATCGGAGGAGGCTGACGGAGTGGGAGCTGGGAGCCACGTCGTCCGGAGTGCCCGGTTTGGCTGCAGAGTGAGTACTTTTGCAAGAGGCCAACAGAAGGGAAGGGAAGCAATGGCTCAGCCCCGTGCACATGGCTTTGAGTTTAAACTGCCATGTCAGAAACTGACTAGCCAAAATTGGCTGCAGTGGAGCTTTCAAGTGGAGCTTTTGCTGGTGGGGGAGCAGCTTTGGGACATAGTACAGCCTCCACAGAATGCAGCTGTTAAAGCAGAGGCTAAGAGGGCTGCAGAGCAAAGTGAAGTTGAGAAGCGTGTGCTTGCTTTTATGGCAGAAAATGTGGATGCTCAGCTGGTGCCAGTTGTCCTGGGTGCAAAAAGGCCAGAGGCCGCTTGGCTAGCACTCCGAGAAGCTTGTGGAGCTGGGGTGGGAAGCAAGGGCCGAGAAGTGGCTGCATCCGAAAGGGAGAGGCAAGATGGCCCCGGCCACATTCTTGAGAGCCGATACACAGCTGGGAGGAGCTGGGAGCCCCCACAGGGGGGGGCAAAGGGACTGTTGCTGTTGCTGGCAATGCTGCTGGTGCTTTTGCTGAGCCTGGGAGCTGTTTGGATGCTGCAACGTGTCTGTGTGAGGAGCCAGGAGAGAGGCCAAGTGTTGGGAGCCCTTTACCCACCAGAGGGGGTGCAGGAAAACGTCCTGGAGGCCGCGTGAGCAGTGGGGGGGCAGTGAGCAGTGAAAGCTCAGAGACGCCTCTTTCTCCAAAAGCTGCTAAGAATTGTTTACGTCGTGAGTCGGAGCCTGGGAAGCTGAAAAGAGCTAAAGGCTTCAAGGCCGGCCACCTGCAGCAAGTAGAGATAAGAGCTGTGGAGTTGTGTGGGGACGCCGAGACAAGTTCGGTCACCATGGCAACTGAGAGAGTTGCATCTACGGAAGCTGTGAAGGTCGTGGGCAAGTCTTCCTGCCGGGGGGAGTCTGTTGCTGTGACAACCAGAGAGGACATCTGCAGAAGCCCCAAGGAGAGGGGTAGTGAGAAAATTGTTGCCCTGACGACCCAGGAATGTCAACAACAAGACTTTCTTACTGTAATAATCGACAGTGGAGCCGCCAACTCGCTGGTGCCATCTAGCAGTCTTTTGAGAAATTGCAGGACAGTAAAAACTCAGAAATTTGTGACGATCGCGGATGGAAGCAGAAAAAGACTAACAGAGACAGGCTTTTTCTTCTGTCCCTTCCTTAAGCATGAAGTCAAAGCTTTTGCGGTAACTGTTTGTTAAGTGTGCATATCCTACTAGTTGATGGTTTTCATGTCTCTTTTGCAGGTGACAAATGTGAATTTTCCAAGGATGGGAAACACGTGTACACAGTGCAGTCTAAAGATAATTTGTTTGCTGTAAATGTGCCTTTTTCCACAGGAGAGGATGACACCGAAGATGCGAAGGGCCAATGTGTGAATGTGGTGCCTCACCATGGTTGTTCACATATTTGGCACCGACGCTTCGCCCATTTGAATTGGAGATATCTTCAGAAAGCACCAGAGCTGACACAAGGGTGCAAATTTAATGTTTGTGACAAATTTTTAGATTGCAATGCATGTAAACAGGCAAAAATTGTGACATGCTCATATCCAAAGTCAGAGAGGCAGACCACACAACCCTTTGAATTAATTCATTCAGATTTGTGTGGACCCATGTCAGTTGAGTCACTGGGAGGATCAAAGTATTCTCTGCTTTTGATTGATGATTTTTCGAGGTCTGCTTGGACCTTCTCTCTGAAAACCAAAGGGGAGGCGGCTAAAATGATCAGGGATTGGATCACCGCAGTTGAGGTAACCTTTTCCACCAAAGTTCGTGGTTTTCAAAGTGACAGAGGTTCTGAATTCACTGGTTCTGCTTTACAGGATTTCTTTAGGGAGAAGGGGATTAGCCACCGTTTGACCGCTCCTTACTCTCCGCAACAGAATGGGGTCGCAGAGAGAAGGAACAGGACGGTGGAGGAAGCTGTGTCTGCGATCCTGTGGGACGCAGGGCTACCCCAGAAATATTGGTCTGAGGCCTGGCGCTACGTTGTTCATACGCAGAATAGAGTGCACAACTCTAGTGTAGGAAATACGCCGTATTTCTTACTGCATGGAAAGAAGCCCAAGGTACACTACCTGAGTGTGTTTGGTTGTGAGGCTTGGGTTCTTATTCCAAAGGCTCTACGCAAGAAAGGTGAGCCAAGATCTAAAAGAATGATCTTTGTAGGGTATGAACCTGGCTCAAAGGCCTGGCGGTTTGCGTACCCAAGTGGAAACCAGTCTAGGTTGGTTATCAGCAATAGCGCTGAATTCTGTGAGCAAGCTGGTTGGAAGCGTCTGCACGCTAATCCAGACATGATTTCGCAGCAGTTCTATGACTCAGATGTTGAGGAGGAAGAGGAACTTGTTGCTGGGGACCACGGTCCAGAGCAACAGGGTCCACCACAGGGACAGAGTCCAAGGCAGGGACAGCTCAGGATCCCTCAGAGGGGGGAACCTAGAACACCTCCTCAGGAAAGTGTCAAATTTGAGCCAAAGAGTGAGCCTTCCTCACCTGCTGGACCAGCTGTAAGGCCCAAGAGGCGCAGCAGGTCAGAGGGGGAAGGCACTGAAGATGATTTAGCTGGACCCAGTGAAGCAGCAGGGTCACCAGGATTCACACTGAGGAGATCAGCGAGGACAAGGAGGCCTCCTGATGGGTAAGACGCTTCAGGCGTCTGGGTAGGTTCAGCCAGATGTGAACCTGAATCCTTCGAGGATATTCAGAGTTTACCTGAGGAAGAAGCAGGCAAGTGGCACAGGGCAATGGACAAAGAGATGAAGTCCATGAAAGATCTAGGTGTGTTCTCACTCACAGAGTTGCCACCGGGCAAGCAGGCTGTGAGTTGCAGGTGGGTTTACCGCTTGAAACCCACTGACGCTGGAGAACCACAGTATAAAGCCAGGTTAGTTGCTCGAGGATTTACTCAGAGGAAGGGAATACACTTCACGAAGGTGTATTCGCCAACGTCACGAGCGGAGACTCTGAAAACGCTTTTAGCTTGTGCAGCACAGAGAGGCTGGAAGGTAAACCACTTTGATGTGGATGTTGCCTACCTTAACTCAGATCTCCAGGAGGAGCTGTACATGATTCCTCCTCCGGGGTTTGAGTACTTAAGGCAGGATGTTGTGTAGAGATTGCACAAATCCATCTATGGATTACGTCAATCTGCCAGAAACTGGAACATGTGCCTGAATGAAGCCTTAGAAGAATTGCTTCAGAAAATGATGATGAGTGATTGCGCAGGAGTGAGAAGTCCTATGGAGACTAGTTTTGTAAAGGACAGCCAGCAAGTAGAACGCGCTGCGTTCGAAAATACTGAAGTGTTTCAGTCAGCCCTAGGGAGTTTGTTGTACTTGTCCCAGTGGAGCAGACCTGATATAGCGTTTGCTGTCAATCTCCTCAGCAGGGAAGCTTCAAACCCTAGTGTGCAATCCTGGAATGGCATCAAGAGAGTTCTGAGGTATTTGCAGGAAACCAAAGACTTTTGTCTTAGGTTGCCGGCAGAAGGAGAAGTCAAACTGACTTGTCTTGTGGACTCGGATTGGGCTAATCTTGAGGATCGCAAGTCTGTGTCTGGCCTAGTGGTGAAGTTTGGGAACTCAGTAGTTGGATGGAGGTCTAAGAAGCAAAGTCTTATAGCGCTCTCATCCACTGAGGCTGAGTTTAGTGCTCTTTCAGAGGTGTGCAGAGAAGAAGAAGAAGAGTTTGGATTTGATATCCCGCTTTATCACTACCCGAAGGAGTCTCAAAGCGGCTAACATTCTCCTTTCCCTTCCTCCCCCACAACAAACACTCTGTGAGGTGAGTGGGGCTGAGAGACTTCAAAGAAGTGTGACTGGCCCAAGGTCACCCAGCAGCTGCATGTGGAGGAGCGGAGACGCGAACCCGGTTCCCCAGATTACGAGACTACCGCTCTTAACCACCACACCACACTGGCTCTATGCTTAGAGCATAGAGAGCATAGAGAGAAGTTCTATGCTTGCTTAGTGCAGGAACTCTGCGGAGTGGATTGTCTGCCGATACGTGTTTTCGAGGACAATCAACCATGCTTGCGTTTGGCAGAGTCAGGTCAGTTCAAGGCTAGAACTAAACACCTAGACATTCGCTTTCGGAATGCGTGCCAGAGCGTTCAGGAGGGATTAGTTGCGCTGAAGTATTGTCCCTCTGCCAAGAACCTAGCTGATGGGTTCACGAAGCCACTCACCTTCCAAAGACATGGGGAGTTTTGCGAAGGTCTGGGTTTGGGACGACCAAGGGTCGATTCTCCCCTCAGGCGCGAGGCAAGAGGGGGTGTTGGGTGTAGTGAAGGGTTAACCTTCTGTGCCTCAAGCCTGAGAGGAGGCGCTTACAAGGGAAGTAAGCCAGGACGTGACGAAAGCAGCTTGGAATGCTGTGAGCTGAGTGGGAACCGAAAGCAGTTCAGCCGCTGCACTGAGAGAGAAGGACACAGAGAAAATGCAGCTTGAATCTGATGGTCTTTATGAATTGTAAACACACTATATTTGAGCAAATAAAGGGATAGTAGGACAGAAGAAACGTGTGGGACTTGTTTACTGCTCTCTCGACACACGCCGCTGTGTGCTTCTGCTAATTGCTTTACGATCTACAGAGGCTCCCAGGGGAAACGTGGCTGGGCGCCGAACAATAAAGCAATAAATCTACCGAACATGGCTCTCTATCAAGGGCTGTTTCAGACTCAGGCTGTGGCTGTTGCTCTGGTTCTGGCTCTGGCTCTTTCTCAGGCTCTGGTTCTGAATGAGGGCTTGGTTCTGGCACTGATTCAGGGTCTCACTCTGGCTCTGGCACTCTATCAAGGACTGTTTCAGACTTAGGCTGTGGCTGTGGCTCTGGCTCTGTTTCCATTCTTACAATGGAATGTACACAAAACAATAATCCTTTCTATATAAATTTCCCAATACATTCTGAAAACATAATAAATCCTTAATTGTTGTCCACCTCCTTTTAGTTCCTTTATCACTCGAATGCTAGCACGGAGTCAAAACTATTATTGTATTTTTGAACATATCTTGTATAACCATCCCATTTTTCTGCAAATTTTTGCTTTGAGATTCCTCTGAGTTTGCTAGTCAATTGAGCCGTCTCCACCAATTCCTGTAATTTGATTTGCCAATCTGTTATTTTTGGAGCCTCGTGATCTTTCCATCCCTTGGCCACAAGTATACGAGCTGCTGCGGTTGCATACAAGAATACCTCTCTTAGATTTTTGGGGGATCTCTTTATCTAAAATACTTCACAGAAATGCCTCCGTTTTTTTCGTAAAAGTTATCCCCATCATCTTTTTTAATTCATCGTATATTCCCCCCCCCAAAAAAAATTTTTAATCTTTTCACACGTCCACCACATGTGGCTTATGTCACGGCTATTTCCTACACATCTCCAACAAGCATTCACCAAATTTTTATACATTCTTGATCATCTGGAAGGAGTGAGGTACCACCTATGAGCCATTTTCATCATGTTCTCTCTTATAATATAGCTGGCTGTAAATTTCTAATTTACATTCCATCAGTTTTCCCCATCTTTTAGCATAATTGGACGGCCCACATCTTGGGCCCACTTTATCATTGAAGCCTTAACCTCCTCATCCTTTACTTTGTAGTCTAAAAGAAGTCTATACATTTTTGCGATTATTTGGGTTTTACTATTCAGTAGTTCTCTTTCAAATTTTGAAGGCTCCTTTTCAAAACCTATCTGCTTATCCTGTCTGAACACTTCATTCACCTGGAAGTAATCTAGCCAACTAGAAAAGTGATCTTTTATTTTCTCATAACTTATCAATATTAGTTCACCCTCCTCCCTGTTACGATATTGAAACAATGCAGCCGCGAGCTGCTGGTAGCTTGAAAACAAAACATAATGGGAATGTTGGGACTGTGCCGTGGGAAACAGAGGGACAGTCAATTCATAGTGCAGAGGGCACCGGAATTAGTGTAATATGAGCTGGACAGGAAGTGTTTGTTCTCTCTCGACTGCAGGAGTATGAAGAGAGCAGTCATGTTTTCTGTAATGCTGCAAAGACAGACATAAAGGCATGTAAATACATTTCTGTCTATCTCTTTCCCCTGCCCGGGGGGGGGGGGCAGGAAAGAGGGGGGTGTTCTTCTCACGCTGAGAAGGATCGCCTATCGCGACCTCTGCCTGGATCTTGCCGGGAAAGCAGACAGGGAGGTCAACAGGAGACCAAGCCGGGTTCCTGGGAGAGTTGCCAGTTTCTCCTGATAAAGGCTTGATTTCTGACAGCATGTAGCCGATGGTTTTGATCCATGAAAGCAACAAGAGAGGTTGATGGATCATACTTCATCCTCTGCAAGGAGATAAGGAAGATATGGTAGCATGCGGATGGAAGCTACAAGGACGGCTGAGCACCGGAGGAGGTGTTTTTGCTGAGCAACGGATTCCCTCAAGGTATGGTGATTTTATGGCTGTGAGAGTGAACGCGAATTGAAGCATTCTTCGGTTCACTGAGTGTCTACTTTTGGATGAAAACAGCACTGAGGGAGAGCCACATTCTTCGCATTCCTGAGTCTTGATAAGCCAGTTGCTAAGCAACGAAACGTCAGTAAAGTGGAAAGTTACTAGCCAACGGAAAAGGGGCTGGGACTGTGAAAGGCTGGAAAAACACTGGCAAAAATTCCAGCGTTTGTTTTGTCTGCTATCTCACTGCTCTTGGAGGGACTTTCAAAACAGCCTGTGTTTAGCTGCAAAGTGCAACGCAGTGAACAGCCAATAGACTCTTGGAATTTTACAGGCTTGAGAGTGAGAGCTGAGGCTTGGATTCAAAATGGATACCAAGAAGGGGGGAGGCTTACCTTACCCACCTCCACTGACTAATGACAATTATTCCTCATGGTCTGTAAAGATGAAAGCCCTGCTTCAGAATCAGAGGATTTTTGGGGTGATTGATAACCCCATCCCTGCTGCACCAACGCCAGGTTGGAATTCACAGAATGTGAGAGCCAGGACGGCCATAATTCTGTGTATCTCAGATGATCAACTCGTGCATATTCAGGATTTGGAATACGCGCGTGAGATTTGGCAAACGCTGCTGTCAGGGGTTCAGGAGCAGAGGCGAGGGCAAGGGAGGAAACAGAGAGCGAGGGGGAGGAGTCCGAAGAAAAGATGAGTGATGACGACGACCCGAGATCTCCGAGTCTTTCCAGTGAATCAGAAGATTCACAGAAAGGGGCGCCAGGTATCGAGCTCCGGCAGCTCGCCGCAGGGGGGAGGGCATGAGTCAGGAGTGGCCACACCTCCATCGGGGAGCGAAGAAACGGTCAAGCGGAAAGTGGAAGGTTGGGCGCGCGCGCCAAGTTCAAATGCACAGGAAGGCGGCGCAGTAAGCAGCCCGGAAAGGGAGCCAGGTCCTAAAGCCCGACGGAAGGAGACAGAAGGGTCCGGGGGGTCAGCGTCAGAAGAGTCCAGGAAGGAAGAGACCACGGGGGGCAGAGGGACCCAGAGAAGAACGGTCAGGCGGAAAAGGTGGAGTAAGGCTAGGGTATTAAGTTGGTGTACAGGGGGCGGGGACTCAGACGGAGCTTCGCCGGTCTAGCTTATAAGACGTAGAGCTGCACGCGGCAGCTTGGAAATGGAAACTGTAACTCAATAAAGACTTTTATAAAGTGAACGCTGGCTAGCGTGATCCTCTGTGAGCTAGGATCTGGGAGCAGCTCTGACAGCTGCGTAGAATACATCAGAGAGATGCTGGTTCTTCAGCGTTGCTGCATTTTGAAAAAACTGACCAATCTGAGGCTAGCACCTGATGGAGATGTACAAGCGCACCTGACAGTGATGAAATTCTTACGCCAGCAGATGGCGGAACGCAATTTCCCTCTACAGGAAGAGATATTCTGCTTCATGATTATTAACAGCCTTAATCGGACTTATAAAACAGTTGCAAGTCAGCTGTGTTCTCTACCTGCTCGAGATCTTACGACGGAGAAAATTTGTGCCGTGCTTCTCAATGAGAAAGACAGACTTTCTGCAATAGATGTCAAAGACAGGGGGAGAGAAGCTCGGAGTTCAAGCACCCCCGCTGCCATTGCTAGTGAAGAACAGGCTGTTGCTTTGAACGTTGTCCGTTGTTTCAATTGTGGACAGACTGGGCATCTTCAGCAGAATTGTAAGAAGCCACGTCGCACAGAGATCTGTTTTCAACATTTAAGAAGCAAAGCTTCACTGTGAAATAGGCCAACGACCAGGAGCTGAAAGCGACCGGGTTTGGAACTGTGTATCTTGAGAGTCTGAACTTGACTATTAACAATGTGTATTTGGTTCCTGATTTGAAGTTCAATCTGCTGAGTGTTTCGCAGATCACAAAGAAAGGACTGACTTTGTCCTATGATAGAGAAAGCTGCAAAATCTTCAAAGATGGAGAGCTGTATCTTTCTGCCAGAGAGAAAGATGGACTGTATTTGTTGACTTTTGATCAAAGTGATTGCATAAATTGTAATGCATCTGAATCTAACATGCTTTCTCTTGCAGGTATGACGAAGGACGTCAAGAAGTCGACCGAGGTTGACAGGGCATTTCAGCGAGTGTATGCTGATGTGATTGGTCCTCTAGCACCATCTAGAGGCAATGCAAGATATTATCTTGTGTGTGTGGATTATTTCTCTCATTATGTGTGGGTATATATATTGCAGAAACCACAAAAAGCCTTAGAAAGGTTTAAAGTGTTTTGTGACAAGGTTAAAAATGTTCATGATGCTAACATTGATTGTCTTTTCACAGATGAAAAGCCAGTTTTTCTTTTACAGGATTTTCAGGATTTCCTGGATAAGAAAGGGATAAGGCACAAGACAGCTGTTTCAGCAGATGCATGGGACAAAAGTGTCTGTGTGCAAGTGAACAAAGAATTGCAAAATGGCATGAAGGCGCAATTGCTGAGTTCACATTTGCCACATGAGTATTGGGCGTCGTCGTTAATGTGTTTTTGTTACAGTTGGATGAGAAAGGTTTCAAAAGATTTAGGAAGTTCTCCTTTTGAAAAGCTATTCCACAGAAAACCTTCTGTTGCCCATTTTTAGGTTTTTGGGTCTCGTGTAAAGACTGAAGCTCCAGGTGGAGTATAGAATGCTAGAGGCATTTTTGTGGGATATGAAAAGGGTCTCTACAGAGTAATTTTGTCTGAATCTGGTCAGGTGATTCTCATGAAATTTCTAGAGAGTGCTCCTGAACAGGAGAGAGTAATTGTTCACACATTTCCCACAGAGGACAATTCAGATGATGATGGTGATTTTACTGATTACAGTGGTACTGAGAGTAACAGTGATAGCTCGGAGAGCTCAGTTGACACAGTCATTGAGAGGAAATCTCACACAATGGCTTGACCTTCACAGGTGAAGGATGAACCACTGTTTACTATTGGAACTGGTTCTCCAAAGAGTCCTGAGACTGAACCAGTGAGCAGAGAGGATCAGCACCTCAAACGTAGCTCTGAGAGAGTTACAAAGGGTGTACCACCCAAGAGGTATTCAAAAGAGTTTGCTAACTCAGCTGTTGCATGTGTTACTATTGTTGACAACTCAAGACAGGTTGAAGCTGTGTCTAAGTCAGAGACAAAGACACAACAGAGAGTTGCTAAGCGTAACACTACATTCCCTAGCCAAGGAAATGCAGATGCACTCATTCCTTGGAAGTCAGACAACCAGAGAGGTACACTGGGGAAACCAGTGGTGGGTAGTTCCAAGGGTGGAACTGAAACAACAGGGGAGTGTTATATGTATAACAATTATTTGTTTTCTTCTCTGGATACGCTTTGCTCGCAGCGCACATTGATTCATATGGAGGAGTATGTTACGATATTGAAGCAATGCAGCCGCGAGCTGCTGGTAGCTTGAAAACAAAACATAATGGGAATGTTGGGACTGTTCCATGGGAAACAGAGGGGCAGTCAATTCACAGTGCAGAGGGCACTGGAATTAGCTAAGAGTGTAATATGAGCTGGACAGGAAGTGTTTGTTCTCTCTCGACTGCAGGAGTATGAAGAGAGCAGTCATGTTTTCTGTAACGCTGCAAAGACAGAAATAAAGGCATGTAAATACGTTTCTGTCTATCTCTTTCCCCTGCCCGGGGGGGGGGGGGCAGGAAAGAGGGGGGGTGTTCTTCTCAAGCTGAGAAGGATCACCTATCGCGACCTCTGCCTGGATCTTGCCGGGAAAGCAGACAGGGAGGTCAACAGGAGACCAAGCCGGGTGCCTGGGAGAGTTGCCAGTTTCTCCTGATAAAGGCGTGATTCCTCACACTCCCCCCCCCTTAATATTGTGCTATACGTTATCCAGTTCTCTTTGATGTTGTTGCTTTTTTTAACAGCGATTGCTTCTAGTGGAGAGTTCCATCTTGGGGTTTTCTGTTCCAAATATCTTTTGTATTTTCCCCATACCTTATATATAGCATTTCTTATTATATGATTTGAAAAACTCCTATGCGTCTTTATTTTCGCATAATTAAGATAGCCATGCCACCCAAAACAGGTGTCATGACCTTCTAGATCTAAAATATCCCAATTTTTTAATAAATACCAATCTTTCAACCAGAGAAGACATGAGGCTTCGTAATATAGCTTCAAATCCGGTAACCCGTGTCAGTGTTTGTAAAAAAGCAAAAAAAAGAAGGAAAGGGTTCTGACCTCCCTTTATCTTCTCAGCCTCCTTGTCGGCACAAAAAGAGTCCACGGGAATATCCTTGCAGAGTTTTATTAAAAGTCTTTGTGCAAAACACGACTGAATACCACGACTGAAACACACCAGCACCAACCAACCCAAACACCAGCCACACGACACCAGCCACACCAACATCTCTCACATATATATACAGCCTGCTGCAAGCCGCTGAGTCATGCTGACCCAGCTTTATTCACATTAAAGAAACAGCGGCCATTTTAGCCGTGACACCCCTTCTGTTTCTTAAATGCGAAAAACCCCAACAGAAACAATACATTACAACAATACAACAATACATTATATACATAAACCCAGTTTTGTCATCAATTCATTATGGCATGTTGCTGGCAAAGGCTTGGTAAACAAATCAGCAATATTATCTTGTGATTGACAATACTCCAGTTTGATTACCCCATTCTGTACACAATCTCTCACATTCGCATGACGGATAGCAATATGTTTTGATGCGGATTTCATTATTTCCGAGCCCGCTAATGCAATGCACGATTGGCTATCTTCATACACTTGGATAGGCAAATCTACTTTACAATCTAGATCTTTTAGTATCTGTATAAACCACATGATTTCGTTGCATGCTAGCGATAGGCTCCCATATTCTGCCTCACAGGATGAGGTCGCAACAAATCCTTGTTTCTTTGACCTCCATCCAATTATGGAATTGGCAAACATCATAACCATTCCACTTGTAGATTTTCTAGTAGCTACACAGCTTCCCCAGTCCGCATCAACAAATACTTCTAGTTTTTCATCTTGTGTACTAGATATCTTTAAACATACATTTAATGTCCCCTTTAGATATCTGATAAGCCTTTTCAAAGCACACCAATCGGCAGTACTGGGTTTAGATACACGTTGGCTCAGAACATTTGTAGCACATGCAATGTCTGGCCTTGACCACTGGCTTAAATACAACAGTGATCCTATTTTTGAGTGATACAACTCAGGCTGATCAAATTCATCATCACATAGTGTCTTTGGGAAATCTGGTGTCATGGGAGTTTGAACTGGCTTGCAGTTTTCCATGCCAAACTGTTCTATTAAATGAAGAATTTTCTCTTTCTGGCTCAATAGGAAGCTTCCATCAGCTTCCTGCCTTACTTCTACTCCCAAGTAATTGCTTACAGGCCCTAAGGCTTTAAGCTTAAACCTCTTTTCTAGTTGACTTGTGAGCTTCTGGATCTCATCTGTGGAACTCCCTGCCACAAGCAAATCATCAACAAAGACTAAGAGCATTAGATATTTGTTGCCTGTCCCCTTGGTGTACAAGCATGGATCAGCCACACTCCTTTTAAAACCAAGTTTTACAAGGGCTTCATTTAAACACTGGTTCCAACACCTTCCACTTTGTTTGAGACCATAAACAGCCTTTCTCAAACGCCAGACTGCACCATTCTCCTCTTCAAACCCAGGGGGTTGTCTCATTAACACTTCATGGTCTAAATTTGCATGCAGATATGCAGCATCAACATCAAAATGGTGCACTGCTAGTTGTCTTACAGCAGCAATGGAAAGCATTAAACGAAAAGTTTCACTCTTTACCGTGGGAGAAAACACTTCATCATAACTCTCCCCTTTAATCTGAGTGAACCCTCTGGCTACTAATCTGGCTCGAAAACGTGGTTCCCCAGATGCAAGGGTTTTCCTTTTGTAAACCCACTTGCATGACACCACTCTGCCACCAGGTGGCGGCATTATGACCTCAAACACTTTGTTACGTTTAAAGAGTCCATTTCTTCTTTCATAGCTTGTTCCCACAAAGCACGTTCCCCAGGGGGTAAGTCTAAGACTTCATTATAACTTTGTGGTTCCACACAACTCACATTGCATACTCTCACTCCTCCTAGGGTCAAACGCTGCGGAGGTACACCCTTGTTTGAACGCTGGGAGCGCCTAGGCACAACTACTTCTTCTCTCTCCCCCCTTATCTCTGGCTCTTCTTCCTCTTTCTCTAGAGAAGTATTATCTATTGCCACATCTTTTGGGGAAATCTGTGCCTCTTCCTCATTCTGCTCCTGTGTTGCCAATGGCTGAGAAGAAGCCTCTTCTCTTACTTGCAGGGGCAGTAGGCAATCTGGGTTGGCATGGATCGCAGTCCATCTGTCCTGGTCAGCAAAGTCTGCACTTCGTGACAGAACCACGCGTCCTGGGCGTAAATTGAAACGCCACCCTTTGCCATAGGACTGATATCCCACAAACCACAGTTTCTGCGCTCTAGCGCCCCCTTTCTGACGCTGA
Source organism: Podarcis liolepis (assembly GCF_965112155.1). Taxonomy (NCBI): domain Eukaryota; kingdom Metazoa; phylum Chordata; class Lepidosauria; order Squamata; family Lacertidae; genus Podarcis; species Podarcis liolepis. Next base: position 11,167,595 of record NC_139568.1, read on the forward strand.
GCTTTGGGAATGTTTACATGTGCCCAAGAACCCCAGTTATGGAGCATTGTCCACTCTGGTTCTTTCCCAAACAACACACGATATGGTATATCTTTTATAGAGCTAGACCAGGTTCTATTAATCAAAAAGTTCGCGGTCAGAAAAGCCTCGCCCCACAGCCTATGGTTGTGGCCCAATCCTGCATCCACTAGCAGGCAGTCCTTTACTGACTGTATCACAGCCCCACGTCTTTCACACAGACCATTTTCAGCAGGACTATAAGGGTTAGTCAAGCGATGAGTGATCCCCTTACGTTGCAACCATGCCCCAAATTGTTTGTTCAGAAATTCTCCGCCCCTATCTGTTTGCAGCTGCACAACAGGCCGAGCGAAGAGCTTTTCAGCTTGGGCAACCCATTCTCTGAATGTGGGGAAACACTCAGATTTCTGCTTTAACAAAAACAGCCAACTAAAACGTGATTTGTCATCTATTACCAGAAAAGCATATCTGGCGCCCCCTTCAGTCTTCTGTGGAAAAGGGCCTATCACGTCACAATGGACAAGTTCTAAAACCTCTTTAGATACTCTGTCACTTTTAGAAGCCACAGGCTTCCTCTTAGATTTGGCCATTTTACATACATTGCAATCTAGGAAACAGTTACAGCTATTTACTTTTAGGTTCTTGCACACCTTTTGCATTTCTGAAAGCACACGGAAATTGGCGTGACCCAGTTTTCTGTGCAGTTGATGTACACACCCCTTATGAACTGGCAAGTTATCCTGAACCACCTGGGCTGCTTTAACAGGCTTGTCCTGCATTACATATAACCCATTTTCCAACTTTGCATGGCCACATACCTGAGTTCCATTCTTTATCAGACAGCCATCCTGCGTGAACTTAACACTATACCCTGCATTAATCAAACAGCTTACAGACAGTAAACAGTAGTCCAAACTGCTGACAAACAGAGTCTCTGGTAGAGTTGTGTTCAAGCACTGCAGGAAACATGTTCCCTGGCCATCAATCTTGCTTCTACGACCATCAGCAAGATAAATTGAGTCTTTTCCATCAGCTGGCTTCTCCAGGGTCTTAAAGTCCTCCCGACTATTGCAGATAATCCTGCTGCTGCCAGAGTCCAGCAACCACGTTCCTCGAGGTATCTTCCTCTCCTCCCGAGAAAATGCAGACACAAACTGAGCAGAACGCGTGTTCTTCTTCCCTGAAGAGAACCCCTTCTGCTTATGTTTCTGCGTTGATTGCTGTCTCTGTTCCACGTCGTCTCCTGGAAGTCTTGCCCTGCACTGGCTTCGGAGATGCCCGGGTTGGTTGCATCTATAGCACCTCCTCACCGCCATGGCCAAGTCCACACCTTGGCGTTGCTCCATTGGCACATTCTGCTGCTGGCCCCCTTTGCTGTAACTCCTCCGTTCTTGGAGTTCAGCCTGTCTATCTGACCTTCTTTCTGCTTCTTCGGTCAATCTTCCAACCACATACTCAAGGGTCAGATCTCGGGGACGCATACTCTCCATGCTGTTAATCACAGGCAACCAGCTTTCAGGCAAACTTGAAAGGATAATGTAGGTTTGGTCAGTCTCATCATAACGCTTACCTCTCTGTTGTAGTTGAAGAAACAGAGATTTCAGCGTTTGAAGATGAGTTGCCAAACTCTCACCTTCTTTCATAACAGTCCTGAACAGCCTTCTGGTCAGAGAAATGATAGTTCCAGCAGTTTCTCTGACATGCATTGCCCTTAATAAATTCCAGCACTCAAACGCTGTGCTGGCATTTGCTACATGCAATAACTGAGAGTTGCTCAAACACAGCATAATTTGGGCACGGGCCCTTTCATCCAGCCGTTTTTTCTCAGCAGAGTCCCGTCTCAAAACCTCAGTTTCAACACAGTCCCATAGTCCATCTCTCCTTAACAACTGCTGCATTTTAATTGACCAACTCAGCCAGTTGTTTTCTGAGAGAAGTTCAAAAGGGATGCCTCCCCCAATATTTACAACTTGGGAAGACTGGAAATCTGCCATCTCTGCTGGTGCTTGCTGAGCCCCTTCTGTAGGGCCTCCAGCAATCTCTCCTGACTCTCTCTTTAGAGTCCAACTGGATGGTCCTGGCTGGCACTCACCGGCTTCTAGCTGCTGCCTCTGTTGACCCTCAGGTCCCGCCTGGCTCTGCAACTGGTGTAGCCGCTCTGTGAGTCGCCTACTGTGGTCCTCTAGCAGTTCAAACTGTTCCAGTAGCCGACGCTGAGTGCTTTCCTGATCCTCAGATCCTAGCCGCTCCAGCGTCACTGCAGACAGTTACAGCTTGCCACCAACTGCTCCAACGCACAGCCACTGTCTCCGTACACCACCCGGACTCACCAGCTCCTTGCTGAAATGCTGTTAGTCGTTTTGCACTCTGCACATGCTCAGAAACACTGGGCCCATAACCTGTCAGTGTTTGTAAAAAAGCAAAAAAAAGAAGGAAAGGGTTCTGACCTCCCTTTATCTTCTCAGCCTCCTTGTCGGCACAAAAAGAGTCCACGGGAATATCCTTGCAGAGTTTTATTAAGTCTTTGTGCAAAACACGACTGAATACCACGACTGAAACACACCAGCACCAACCAACCCAAACACCAGCCACACGACACCAGCCACACCAACATCTCTCACATATATATACAGCCTGCTGCAAGCCGCTGAGTCATGCTGACCCAGCTTTATTCACATTAAAGAAACAGCGGCCATTTTAGCCGTGACAACCCGTAGCCACCTCTTTCTACAGTATCTATTAATACTTTATGCTTTACTCTTGGTCTTTTACCCTTCCACAAAAATTTAGAAATTTCTTTTTGCCACTTGTTGATACTGCTGGTCTTTCCAGTAATTGGAATCGTTTGGAATAGAAAGAGTAGCTTCGGTAAAACTATCATTTTAATTACCGAAATACGGCCCAGGAATGATAAATTTAACCTTGTCCATGTCTCCAACTGTCTTTTGATATCTTTCCAACAATTGGGATGCTGCCAGGGAGACAAAGTCCATCATGGCCCCAAGCCGTCTGCCGGACGATCCATCGATCTCCCGTAAGCACGCAGTATCAGCAATTAGCGACTTGAGTTTCTAGAAAATATCTTGCCACATTCTAGAGCTCATGCACACTCTATCAGCAGATAATGCACAGCAAAAGTCGCACTCAGGAGAGCATTATTTACAAGTTTTATTCAGCGTTGATCAGAACAAAGAAAGACATGACTGCCTGCGTCAGTGTCTCCAAACACAGAGAGAGAGAAAACGAAAGCAAAAGACACAACAGAAACGTCCTGTGAAAACAGGAAATACGCAGGCTGTGACACAAACATCCTGCTCCCTTTTAAGGTGGAACGGAAATATCCTAACATCCTCCCCCTTTCCGTGTAACCTGTAGTACCTGTGGTTTACCCCAATTGCAACCTTTGTACGTAAACCTTAAGTTGTTCTCTGTTAACAACCTTAGACAACAGATCAGCAGGAATTTCATTTGCTGGCATGTAGGACACCTGAATGAGTCCTTTCTGAATACACTCTCTTGCACGATGTAGCTTAATCTGCAAGTACTTGGTTCTTTGCTTGCAACTCTCTGAGTTCAGCAAAGCCAAACACGATCTATTGTCTTGATACACTTGTACAGGACATTTCACAGAAACTCTGATGTCCTTAAACAGTTGCATCAACCATTCACAATCCATGAGTGAAAATGACAGAGAGTTGAGTTCTGCTTCACAGGAACTTAGGCTTACTGTCGTCTGCTTCCTGCACAACCAGTTAAACAGGCAGTGGTTGTACATGTAGCATACTCCAGAAGTGCTAGTACCATCCGTGGTGTCACTTCCAAAACTTGCATCTGCAAAGATTTCAAGACCTCCAGTCTTCTGACTGGTGAACCTCAGCCTGTAGTGCAAAGTCCCTTTCAAATAGCGGGCTATGCGCTTCAGAGCTTTCCAATCCTGAACAGTAGGATTGTTAGCATGTCTGCTAAGCAGGTTAGTGCTTACAGCTATGTCGGGTCTTGAACATCTAGCAATGAAATTCAACTTGCCTAGAATGCATCTGTACAGCGTAGTGTCAGAAAACACAACAAGAATCAGCATTAGACACAGCAACAGCACCATTGTCATCCTAAGTTATACAGAACAAACCATCTATAAACTTTGCATGCAAAATGTCCTCTTTGCCTTTTCTGATGACACAGACGCTCGTCTTGAAGGAAATCTCAAAACCACGCCCAGTAAGCTGTGGGACACTGAGCAAATTGTCTGCAGCACGTAGAACATATAGTACATCTTTGATGGTAGTGTGCAGACTTGCCAGTTTCACAGTCCCTTCTCCTGCGATTCGCAACGTCTTTCCATCAGCCAGGTGGAGCTCACCTTCTTGAGGTTTGAAGGAGATAAAGAGATGGCGGTCTTTTGAGACATGGCGGGTACACCCCGAATCAATAACAAACCTGCCCTGGGCCTTTGGAGCAGTCTTTCTGGCAAGCAAAACCTTGTTTTCCACCAGCGTGGGCTTTTGCAGCTTGCCCCCCTGCTCCTGGCCATCAGACATGCCTTTAGCCTTTGGTGAAGCTGTGCCAGCAAACAAAGCCTTGTTTTCCACTGGCGTGGGCTCTTCACCCTCCCTCTGCTTCTGGCCACCTGCAGGCATCTGCCTCTGTTTACTTCTGGCCTTCCGGTATCTGTGAGGATGACCTTGGCTCCCATGAGAAACAGAGTTCTCAGCTGCCGACTCCTTGGCTCCCCCTGGAGGCTGGAATGCTGCCTGGGATGACATCACAGTCAGCTCCCCCTGCAGCTTGCAACCGGTGCCCTCAGCATCCCTGCATTCACTCACATTCTGGGAAACAGCCAGGAACTCCGATGCAGTCAAACTCTGGGCTGGGATGACTGGCAGGTGGGCTATCTTCAAAGCATTCCACATCTTACGTGCAATCACGTTGCCAGCTAACATTTTAATTTCCTCCAGAGAGACGGACAAGACTATTACGTCAATGGCCCTCGAATTCTGGGCTCTCCATCTATCTCTCAGAGGAACTGGAGGGGCTTCAGACAAAGTATGCCACACGCCAAACTGACGCAGCAAACTCTCACACCATTTTGCCCAGGTTTTATAATTGTGCCGATTTAACTTTGGGCACTCAGCAGCCTCAGAAGCTTGGAAAAACTCCATTCCAGTTCTGTTCTAAATGTTCTTTAACTTCTTCTGTTGTTTCATTTCCTTCCTTATAGATTTCTCTAAAGAATTCGAGAAATCGTTTCTCTATTTCTTTAGGGTTGTTTATTATTTTGCCTTTGCACTTAACTCTATTTATAAGCCTTTCTGCCTCTCTCTTCTTTAATTGCCATGCTAATAACCAGGCTCAGGTTCTGTTTCAGGCTGTGTCTCTGTTTCAGGCTCTGGCACTGTATCAAACACTGTTGCAGAATCAGGCTGCGGCACTATGGCTGTAGCTGTGGCTCTGGTTCTGTTTCAGGCTCTGGCACTGTATCAAGCACTGTTTCAGGCTCAGGCTCAGGCTCAGGCTCAGGCTCAGGCTTCTGCTCTTTATTAGGCTTTGTCTCTGTCTTTGGCTCTAGCACTTATTCTAGCTCTATTTCAGGTTCGGCCTGTGTCTCAGCCTTTGTCTCTGTTTCACGCTGTTTCTCTGTTTCCGGCTCCGACGCTGTTTCAAGCCCTGTATCCGTCTCTGCCTCTGTTTCAGGCTCTGGCACTCTATCAAGCACTGTTTCTGGCTCTGGCTCTCTTTCAGGCTCTGGTTCTGAATTAGGGTTTTGTTCTGGCTCTGGCTGTGTCTCTGCTTCAGGCTCCTATTCTGTATCGAGCACTGTATCAGGCTCTGCCTCTCCCTCTGCCCCTGGCTACCTTTAAGCGTCAGGCTCAGTTTCAGACAGTGTCTCTGTTTCAGGATCCAGCACTCTATCAAGCACTATTTCAGACTCAGGCTGTGGATCTCGGCTGTGGCTGTGGATCTCGGCTGTGGCTCTAGGCTCCGTCTGTGGCTCTGGCTCTCTTTCAGGGTCTGGTTCTGAATGAAGATCTGGTTCTGACTCTGATTCAGGGTCTCATGATGGCTCTTCCTCTGCCTCTGACCCAGCTATGTTTCAGGGTCTGGCTCTCTTTCAGGCTCTGGTTCTGAATTAGGGTTTTGTTCTGGCTCTGGCTGTGTCTCTGGCTCTGGCTCCAGCTCCAGCTCTGGCACTGTATCAAATACTGTTGCAGACTGTGGCTGCAGCTATGTTTTGCGCTCCGACCCTGTATCAAGCCCTATTTCTGGCTCTGGCTCTGGCTTTCTTTCAGCTCTGGCTCTGAATGAGGCTCTGGCTCTGGCTCTGATTCATGGTCTCACTCTGACTCTGATTCAGGGTCTCGCTCTGGCTCTGGCACTCGATCAAGGACTGTTTCAGACTCAGGCTGTGGCTCTGGCTCTGCCTCTGTTTCAGGCTCAAGCTCTGTTTCAGGCTGTGTCTCTGTTTCAGGCTCCGGCACTGTATCAAGTATTTTTTCAGACTCAGGCTGTGGCTTGTGGCTGTGGCTGTTGCTCTGGTTCGGGCTGTGGCTCTTTTTCAGGCTCTGGTTCTGAATGAGGGCTTGGTTATGGCACTGATTCAGGGTCTCGCTCTGGCTCTGGCTGTGTCTCTGTTGCACCTCAAACAGTGGTTTGTTGTTGTTTATTTATTTTCTGGGGTGGGACAAATGTTTAGTTGGGGCGGGGATTATTTTAAGTTTAGTATAATTGTTTCCTGCTTTGTTTTTCTTTTACTATTTTTTTAGCTTACTGCATAGTTTGTATTTTGCTTTTTAAGGGGAAAGGGTCAGGGCTGCCTGGGAGGGGGCCTCAGCCAACAGAATGGCTGGGGCAGGTTCCCTACGGGGGGATGTATTGGAACACCCAATCTCTGTTATCGCGGGTGGGAGGAGCAGTTGCGCTAAGACCAGACCACGTCTTTACTGAAGATCTGGTTCTGACTCTGATTCTGATTCTCTGATTCTGGCTCTCTATCAAGGGCTGTTTCAGACTCAGGCTGTAGCTGTGGCTGTTGCTCTGGTTCTGGTTCTGGCTCTTTCTCAGGCTCTGGTTCTGAATGAGGGCTTGGTTCTGGCACTGATTCAGGGTCTCGCTCTGGCTCTGGCTCTGGCTCTGGCACTCTATCAAGGACTGTTTCAGACTTAGGCTGTGGCTGTGGCTCTGTTTCCATTCTTACAATGGAATGTACACAAAACAATAATTCTTTCTATATAAATTTTCCAATACATTCTGAAGACATAATAAATCCTTAATTGTTGTCCACCTCCTTTTAGTTCCTTTATCACTCGAATGCTAGCACAGAGTCAAAACTATTATTGTATTTTTGAACATATCTTGTATAACCATCCCATTTTTCTGCAAATTTTTGCTTTGAGATTCCTCTGAGTTTGCTAGTCAATTGAGCCGTCTCCACCAATTCCTGTAATTTGATTTGCCAATCTGTTATTTTTGGAGCCTCGTGATCTTTCCATCCCTTGGCCACAAGTATACGAGCTGCTGCGGTTGCATACAAGAATACCTCTCTTAGATTTTTTGGGATCTCTTTATCTAAAATAATTCATAGAAATGCCCCCGGTTTTTTCGTAAAAGTTATCCCCATCATCTTTTTTAATTCATCGTATATCCCCCCCCCCCCCCCAAAAAAAAATCTTAATCTTTTCACATGTCCACCACATGCGGCTCATGTCACCGTTATTTCCTCCACATCTCCAACAAGCATTCGCCAATTTTTTATACATTCTTGATCATCTGGAAGGAGTGAGGTACCACCTATGAGCCATTTTCATCATGTTCTCTCTTATAATATAGCTGGCTGTAAATTTCAAATTTACATTCCATCAGTTTTCCCCGTCTTTTAGCATAATTGGACGGCCCACATCTCAGCGTGCTACACTGTGAGTATGGGGGGGGGGGAGCTTACAAAGTCCCAAAAAGAGCATGCTAAAGAACTGTTTCATTTAGTCAGACAGAGAGTAGCAGGTGCGCATATTTCCTTGAAAGAAATTGAACGATTGTTATGTCATATTGCTTGTGAGTGCCCCTGGTACCCAGAAATAGGGTCCTTGGGGATGGAGACTTGGCAAAAAATCGTAAAAACCCTCTTCCCAGAACCGAGGGCTCCGATTCATTGTCTGCTCACTTGGCAGAAGTGTGCGGATGCCGTCGCTAGATTAGGTCCCCAGGCGTCTCCGTCGGCACCCGCACCAGACAATTCCCCACCAACTGCCCTGCCACCTGCCCTTTTAGCCGCAACAGACAATCTACCTCCTTACCCAAAGCTTTTGCCTCCATCGCAACTTTCTCTAACCCCCCTTCGCCTCAGCCCACATCCCCCACATCCCCCCTTCCCTCCATCCTTCGCCTGCTCCTACAGGAGCTGTGCGTGCTGCACTTTTTCAAGCTAGACAGGAAGGAATTCTTTCCTTGGAGGAGGAGGCGGGGTGGGCCGGGGAACTGCCGTCTGCTTTCCCTATTTCTTATACTAACCCTGGCACTGCGCAACAACAAATTATGTATGAGACGCTTCCTTATTCTATTCTGAGAGAATTAAGGAAAGCCATTACTGATTCCGGCCTAAAATCCACTTATGTGACAGGAATGCTGGAGGGAATAGCAACTGGTTATACAATGCTACCTCAAGATTGGAAAGATCTGATGCGCATGCTGTTATCCCCGGCTCAGTATGTAGTTTTTGAAAGTGAATTTAAGCATTGCGCAGTAGCCCTGGCTGATCCACAGCATTCAGCCAACCAACTCTTTGGTGCTGGTCCGTATGATAATATACCAGCCCAAGCGCAATTATGTTACGGAAAAGGAGCAATGCAGCAGCGAGCTGCAGCTGGCTGGAAAGCAAAACAGGATGTGAATGTTTGGGACTGTACCGTGAGAACAAAGGGGCAGTCTATTCACTGTGCTGAGCACCGAATGTTAGCTCAGAGTGTCATTTGACCTGTACAGGAAGTACAGGAGGTGGGGTTTGTCTCTCTACTGTTGGTGTTTGGAGAGAGCAGACGCGTTTCTCTGTAATGCTGCAAAGACAGAAATAAAGGCATGTAAATACATTTCTGTCTATCTCTTTACCCTCCCTGGGGGAGGCAGGGAGCAGGGAAGAGTGGTGTGTTCTCCTCACGCTTGAGGAGGATCGCCGATAGTGACCTACCTTGTATCCTGCCGGGAATGCAGACAGGGAGGTCAACAAGGAGATCAAGCCGGGTGCCTGGAGAGTGGCCAGTTCCTCTGATTAGGCTTGAAATCCGACATCTGGTAGCAATCGCCGATGGTTCTGATCCTTGGAAATCTGCAGGAGAGGTTGATGGATCGTTCTTCATCCTCTGCACCAAGGGATAGAAGATAAAGCTACGTGCAGCTGGAAGCTGAACAGACGGCTGGGCATCGAGACAAGGTGAATGCCGAGCAACGGAGCCCCAAAGGTATGGTGAATTCATGGCTGTGAAAAGTGAACGCGTAAAGAAGCAATCTTCGGTTCACTGAAGTGTCTGCGTTTGGCTGAAACCAGCACTGGGGGAAACAGCCGAATACCTCGCATACCTAGATAAGATAACATTGGTATGCACAGTTGCTAAGCAACGAGTAGTCAGTGAAGTGAAGTGGAAACTTACTGACTAGGGGCTGGAACACAAAGTTGTTTTGTCTACTTCGCTGTTCTCTGAAAGGAATTTCAAGCAGCTTGCGTCCAACTGCCAAGTGATCTGGCAGAAAACTACCAAGAGTGACTCTTGGAATTTAAAGGCTCGAGAGTGAGAGCTGAGGCTTGGATTCAAAATGGATGCCAAGAAGGGGGGAGGCTTACCTTACCCACCTCCTTTGACTAATGACAATTATTCATCTTGGTCTATAAAGATGAAAGCCCTGCTACAGAATCAGAGGATTTTTGGGGTGATTGAAAACCCCATCCCTGCAGCACCAACGCCAGGTTGGAATTTACAGAATGTGAAAGCCAGGACGGCTATAATTCTGTGTGTCTCAGATGACCAACTTGTGCATATCCGGAATTTAGATAACGCGAGAGAGATTTGGGAGACGCTGCGTAGAACACATCAGAGAGATGCTGGTTCTTCAGCGTTGCTGCATTTTGAAAAGCTGACTAATCTGAGGCTTGCGCCTGATGGAGATGTACAAGCACATTTGACAGAGATGAAGTTCCTACGCCAGCAGATGGCGGAACGCAATTTCCCTCTACAGGAGGAGATCTTCTGCTTCATGATTATAAACAGCCTAAATCGGACTTATAAAACGGTTGCTAGTCAGCTTGGTTCCCTACCGGCCGCGGACCTCACGGCGGAGAGAGTGTGCGCAGTGGTTCTGAACGAACAAGACAGACTTGCTGCACTGGATGTAAAAGACAGGGGGAGAGAAGCTCGGGGTTCTGACTCCCCCACTGCTGTTGCTACTGAAGAGCAGGCTGTAGCTTTGAATGTTGTCCGATGTTACAATTGTGGACAGACTGGGCATCTTCAGCGGAACTGTAAGAAGCCACGTCAACAGAAAGGAGCCAAGGGGAGCTCTGCAAAGCCTGAGGCGTCAGGCAAAAGTCGTACCAAGTCCCAGGTGAAACCTGCAAAGGCTTTGATGTCGAAAGGAACCACACCAGAAGTGGAGAACACGTTTGTCATTGACACTGGAGTGACAAAACACATGACGTCACACAGAAGTCTGTTTTCGACGTTTAAGAAGCGAAGCTTCACTGTGAAGCAGGCCAACAGTCAGGAGCTGGAAGCGACCGGGTTTGGAACTGTGTATCTTGAGAGTCTGAACTTGACTATTAACAATGTGTACTTGGTTCCTGAGTTAAAGTTCAATCTGCTGAGTGTTTCGCAGATTGCAAAGAAAGGACTGAAATTGTCCTATGATAGTGAAAGCTGCAAGATCTTCAAAGATGGAGAGTTGTATCTTTCTGCCAGAGAGAAAGATGGACTGTATTTGTTGACTTTTGATCAAAGTGATTACATGAAATGTAATTCATCTGAATCTAACATGATTTCTCTCGCAGGTGTGACGAAGGACGCCAGGAAGGTGACCAGGGTCGACAGCACATTTCAGCGGGTGTATGCTGATGTGATTGGTCCTCTAGCACCATCTAGAGGCAAAGCAAGATATTATCTTGTGTGTGTGGATTATTTCTCTCATTATGTGTGGGTTTATACATTGGAGAAACCACAAGAAGCCTTAGAAAGGTTTAAAGAGTTTTGTGACAAGGTTAAGAATGTTCATGATGCTAACATTGATTGTCTTTTCACAGATGAAAAGCCAGTTTTTCTTTTACAGGATTTTCAGGATTTCCTGGATAAGAAAGCGATAAGGCACAAGGTTGCTGTGTCTGCAGAAGCGTAGAACAGAGGTGTCTGTGTACAGGTGAACAAAGAATTGCAAAAAGGGGTGCATGCGCAATTGCTGAGTTCACATTTGCCACATGAGTTTTGGGCGGAGTCGTTAATGTCTTATTGTCACACGTGGTTGAGAAAGGTTTCAAAAGATATGGGAAGTTCTCCTTTTGAGAAGCTGTTCCATAGAAACCCTTCTGTTGCCCAATTTAAGGTTTTTGGATCTCATGTGAGGACAGAAGCTCCAGGTGGAGTAAAGAATGCCAGAGGCATTTTTGTGGGATAAGAAAAGGGTCTCTACAGAGTAATTTTGTCTGAATCTGGTCAGGTGATTCTCATGAAATTTCTAGAGAGTGCTCCTGAACAGGAGAGAGTAATTGTTCACACATTTCCCACAGAGGACAATTCAGATGATGATGATGATTTTACTGATTACAGTGGTACTGAAGATGACAGTGATAGCTCACAGAGCTCAGTTGACACAGTCATTGAGAAGAAATCTCACACAATGGATAGGCCTTCACAGATGGAGGATGAACCACTGTTTACTATTGGAACTGGTTCTGCAAAGAGTCCTGAGACTGAACCAGTGAGCAGAGAGGATCAGCACCTCATACGTAGGTCTGAGAGAGGTACAAAGGGTGTACCACCCAAGAGGTATTCAAAAGAGTTTGCTAACTTAGCTGTTGCATGTGTTACTATTGTTAACAACCCAAGAGGTTGAAGCTGTGTCTAAGTCAGAGACAAAGACACAATAGGGAGTTGCTAAGTGTAACACTACATTCCCTAGCCAAGGTAATGCAGATGCACTCATTCCTTGGAAGTCACACAACCAGAGAGGTACACTGGGGAATCCAGTGGCGGGGAGTTCCAAGGGTGGAACTGAAACAACAGGGGAGTGTTATATGTATAACAACTGTTTGTTTTCTTCTCTGGATCACGCTTTGCTCGCAACGCACATTGATTCTTTTGGGGGAGTATGTTACGGAAAAGGAGCAATGCAGCAGCGAGCTGCAGCTGGCTGGAAAGCAAAACAGGATGTGAATGTTTGGGACTGTACCATGAGAACAAAGGGGCAGTCTATTCACTGTGCTGAGCACCGAATGTTAGCTCAGAGTGTCATTTGACCTGTACAGGAAGTACAGGAGGTGGGGTTTGTCTTTCTACTGTTGGTGTTTGGAGAGAGCAGACGCGTTTCTCTGTAATGCTGCAAAGACAGAAATAAAGGCATGTAAATACATTTCTGTCTATCTCTTTCCTCTCCCTGGGGGAGGCAGGGAACAGGGAAGAGTGGTGTTTTCTCCTCACGCTTGAGGAGGATCGCCGATAGTGACCTAGCCTTTATCCTGCCGGGAATGCAGACAGGGAGGTCAACAAGGAGATCAAGCCGGGTGCCTGGAGAGTGGCCAGTTCCTCTGATAAGGCTTGAGATCCGACAATTAACACCTTTACATTTTAGTCGCACCGCAACCTGTGTGCAACGCGCCTTTCGCAAAGTCCCTGTCTCAGGACAACCACTTAGCTCCTTTGTTAATATTAAGCAACAACATTCAGAGCCCTACCATCAATTTATAGATAGATTGAAAGAATCAGTCACTAGGCAGATTGATGACACTACAGCTCAAAATGAATTGATGAAAAAATTGGCTTTCGAAAATGCAAGTACTGACTGCAAAAAGGCTTTGCAGTCGATCATACATCGCCCTAAATATGACCTGGCCGATATGATTCAAGCCCGTGTACATGTTGGAAGCCAGAGTCATGCGATGCCCTTGTTTGCCGGTGCCATCCAGGCTGGCAACAAGCCCACTGGGAACTGCTTCAACTGCAAGTGCCCAGGTCATTTTGCTAAACAATGCAGAGCCCCTGGTGGGGGTGCAAACAGGAATGGTGATGCCAATAAGGCTAAGCCTTCCAAGAAATGCCCGAAGTGTGATAAAGGCTATCATTGGGCAAATCAGTGCAGGAGTTCGGGAAACTCCTTAGGGGCCCCACTCCCAGGCCAGGACAAATAGGGAGCCCTCCGCCGTTAGTCTCCACTATTAAAACCATCTCAAAGGATACACGCTCTGATTTTACCATCGACTTAATCAATCAAGAAACCAAAGACACTGTTTTACCTGGTGAAATTGTGCTTATGCCCACCCAATTGGCGGTCCCACTACCTCCTAAAGTCGCAGATTTAATTTTACCCCAATTTTCTACTGCAGAAGAAGGAATCCAGGTTATTCCAGGAGTTCTGGATCCTGACTATGTGGACACAATAATGGTTCAACTTTGGAGCCACATGCCCATGCAGTTAAAGAAGGGTGAGTCCTGGGCGCATTTGGTGGTGCTCCCTTCTCACCCTACTGTTTCTATTATTGATAGTAATTTGCACGAGCTCTCTCCTTTTTCTCCACAGCTGTTAGCTGTAATCCAGCGGATTGGTCATCAGAAACTTCTCCGTAAGTACAAGATAAATGGCAAGGTTCTGGAAGGCTTGATTGACACAGGCGCGGACAATTCTGTAATTTCCAGTAGTTGCTGGGACCCCACGTGGCCCCTTGAGTCTGCCTCTGCAGTTTGGGGTGTAGGTGGACCTCAAACTTCTTCCAAAAGCGTACAGTGGCTGCCTGTTTCTCTGCCTGATAGCTCTGAAACCGTTGCATATATCCAGCCCTGTGTGTTAAAAATCCATCTCAATCTGTGGGGCAGAGACTTACTACAACAATTACAAGCTACCATTCAATTAAATGAGTAAGCTTGCACTCCCCCTCAACTGGAAGTCAACCACTCCGGTATGGGTAGAACAATGGCCCATAACGGGGGGAAAGCTACTTGCTTTAGTGCTCATTTTCAGCGTTTTGTTTTTGCCTCTTTCTGCTTCTGCTCTTAATAGCGGTAACTCCACACCAACAAATGTGTGGGAATCTTTTGCAAAGACCCTCAATCTTTCTTCCTTTTGCCTAACCCAGCAGGTATCAGTAGGTGAAATCCTTGGCTCCTGCCTTATCCCTGTTTGCCATGACCCTTTTGACATACAAAATGATACCTGGTTTTTCTCATCCCTACCCCAAAATGATTCTCTCCGCACCCTTGGTTATTCCGGTTACCACAACTGGGGTAACCAAATGCGCCAACGCCCACCTTTGGCCATTGATTTGTTGACCCCATACGTGGCTTCTTTTAATGTCACCTGTGCCCGTATGGTCAATTGCACAAAATCCAACTGTGTGAAAATGGGCAAGGATAATTTCCACTGCTCTAATTATGTAAATATTTCTTATGTATATAAATAGAAAGAACTACCTGCTGGCTGGTTCTGGACGTGTCCTGGCTATACATTTAATTACATTCCAGCAAACATCAGCCATGGCACACCCTGCTGCTTAAGCCGTTTGTCCATCGTATTACCCAAAAAGCATCATTTGACCCGCTCTCAATATCGCCGCTCTTTTGCATTGACTAACGATTGTGATGATTCAATTTCTCTTCCCAGTAGGTCTGAATATATCTCTTTAGCTGTTTCTCTCCTAGGAGTCCCTGGATTGGCTGTACGCAATAGTAGGAACATTAACTCTTTAGCTTGTTCTGCAGCAAAAGCCCTGAATTTTACTTCTCAAGCGCTTCATCTTCTAAATAAAGAGCAGAGTGAACTCCAGCATGGTCTTCTGCAGAACCACGCTGCTATCGATTATCTATTGATGCTTCATCATTACAGCCGTGAACAAGTGGACGACATGTGTTGTTTTAATATTTCTGATAATTCCAAAGCCATCCAAAAGCAAATCTCTCATTTGCAAAATCTTACACACCACATTAAACAGGACGTTGGACTTTCTGGCCTGTGGGACTCATTCACCCAGTGGCTCACTGGCTGGTTGCCAAACCTGAATTGGCTTCGTAATCTCTTTCAATATGCCATTATTATAATATGTATATTGATTTTGCTATGTTGCTTCCTCCAATGCATTCCTGGACTCATAAGTCTTTTGTCTCGGCTTCTCTCTCCCCCTCAGCCACCCAATAAAATCATTGCTGCCTACTTTGCGAAATTGCAGCACCAGCAGTAAACATTAGGGGAGATGTGGCGAACTTATTTCGGGCATGCGCTGGCATACCACGTATCCCGAAGTATTTTTGTCTTATTCACCCACCTCGCAAATAAGAACACCTCGCAAATAAGAAAAGAAAGGGGGAGATGAAGGAAAGCATTGCTTTTGCACATGACCATGGCATGATGGGAAGCATTGCTTCTGCACATAACTGTGGTATGATGGGAAGTCTTGCTTCTAAGCTTTGTTCTGCTCATGCTGCTCAAACCGTGCTGATGCTAAGACATTCCCTCATCACCCTGGTACGTTCTGTTCACCTTGAGTTCACACCATATCAATCTGTACTTACCCCTCCTTGTACATTCCTTTTCGTACCACTCTGGTACGGGCAGTCCGAAACCATGCCTGTGTAAACTCCGCGTTCCTTTTCCCAGCCTTTAACCTGTCTATGATTAATGTCTTATATGCAATAATTAATGTCTTATATGCAACCCTTGCTTTGTACTTATGTTAACCAATCAGCAACAAGCACACACGTGGCAAACGCTGTATAATATCCAATAAAAGGGAGTCTCCGAGGCTTGCACGAGAGACGCCTCCCGTATGACACCTACCTACTCGTCTGTCGTTCATTTCAACCCAACAGGGTGCCATGACCTTCTAGATCTAAAATATCCCATTTTTTTAATAAATACCAATCTTTCAACCAGAGAAGACATGAGGCTTCGTAATATAGCTTCAAATCCGGTAACCCGTAGCTACCTCTTTCTACAGTATCTATTAATATCTTATGCTTTACTCTTGGTCTTTTACCCTTCCACAAAAATTTAGAAATTTCTTTTTGCCACTTGTTGATACTGCTGGTCTTTCCTGTAATTGGAATCGTTTGGAATAGAAAGAGTAGCTTCGGTAAAACTATCATTTTAATTACCGAAATACGGCCCAGGTATGATAAATTTAACCTTGTCCATGTCTCCAACTGTCTTTTGATATCTTTCAAAAAATTGGTATACTGTATTTTTCGCTCTATAACACGCACCCGACCATAACACGCACGTAGTTTTTAGAGGAGGAAAATCCGTAGGCATGCCACCCATAGGCATTCCCTCCATAACACGCACAGACATTTCCCTTTACTTTTTAGGAGGAAAAAAGTGAGTGTTATGGTGCAAAAAATACGGTAATTATCTTCATATAAGTTAATATTCTTTGGTGTTATCCATAATCCTAAATACTTGATTTTGGTTGTGTTTTTTTTTATAGAATTTTTATTGGTTTTTCACAGTTTTTATAAACACAAACATTACACAATAGAAACAAACAAACACATAAACAAACATGTATAATTTCAAATCCTTTTTTCTTAAACCTTACTTCACCGACTTCCCCATACCTCCCCTTTCTGCATCCCAATTTCCAAATTTGTTTCAGCAAATCCTGCCCCTTGATTTTATCAAATTTTCCCTTATTCTTTTCCTTTACTTAATCTTTTACAGCTGTAATCCCCTTTTTTCAAAAACCTCAACATTTTAACATTCATTAATTTTACAATGTTTCTTGAGATAAATTTTAAATTTCTCCCAGTCTTCATCCACCATCTCTTTCCCCTGGTCACGGATTCTGCCGGTCATTTCAGCCAGTCCCATGTAGTCTATCACCTTCATCTGCCATTCTTCCAGAGTGGGTAGATCTTGTGTCTTCCAATACTTTGCGATGAGTATTCTTGCTGCTGTTGTGGCATACATAAAAAAAGTTCTATCTTTCTTTGGCACCACTTGGCCGACAATGCCCAAGAGAAAGGCTTCTGGTTTCTTAGGGAAAGTACATTTAAGTACCTTTTTCATTTCATTATATATCATTTCCCAGAAAGCCTTAATCTTCGGGCACGTCCACCAAAGGTGGAAGAAAGTACCTTCAGATTCTTTACATTTCCAACATTTATTATTGGGCAAATGATAGATCTTTACAAGCTTGACTGGGGTCATGTACCACCTGTAAATCATTTTCATAATATTTTCTCTTAAGGCATTACATGCCGTAAACTTTATACCGGTGGTCCACAACTTTTCCCAGTCAGCAAACATGATGTTATGACCAATGTCTTGTGCCCACTTAATCATAGCTGATTTCACTGTTTCATCTTGCGTATTCCATTTCAGCAACAAGTTATACATTCTTGACAGATTCTTAGTATTGGGTTCTAACAGTTCTGTTTCTAATTTTGTTTTCTCCACCTGAAAGCCAATTTTCCTGTCCTGTTTGTAAACCTCCATTATTTGGTAATAATGGAGCCAGTCTCGTACTTTAAACTTCAACTTCTCATAACTCTGTAATTTCAGTTTATCCCCCTCTTGTTCCAAAATTTCCCAATATTTTGGCCATTTGGCCTCCATATTGATCTTTTTCACTGCCTTTGCCTCCATCGGCGACAGCCACCTTGGGGTTTTGTTTTCCAACAGGTCTTTATATCTAATCCAGACATTATATAATGCTTTCTGAACAATATGATTTTTAAAAGCTTTATGCGCTTTGACCTTGTCATACCATAAATATGCATGCCATCCGAATACATTGTTAAAACCTTCCAAATCCAAAATATCTGTATTCTCGAGGAGCAACCAATCTTTCATCCAGCAAAAAGCTGCTGATTCATAGTAAAGTTTAAAGTCCGGCAGGGCAAATCCCCCTCTTTCCTTTGCATCCGTTAAAATTTTAAATTTTATTCTGGTTTTTTTGCCCTGCCAGACAAATTTCGAAATGTCTTTCTGCCACCTCTTGAAACAGTCCATCTTGTCAACAATTTGCAATGCTTGAAATAAAAATAACATTCTAGGCAATACATTCATCTTAATAACAGCAATTCCGCCTAACAAGGAAAGCTTCAAGTTTGACCATATTTCTAGATCTTTTTTAACTTCTGTCCAGCATTTCTCATAATTATCTTTAAATAAATTCACATTCTTGGATGTCATATTAATCCCCAAGTATTTCACCTTCTTAACCACGGTCAACCCTGTTTCATTTTGGAACCTCTCCCTTTCGATAGCTGTTAAGTTTTTCTCCAATACCTTAGTTTTTTGTTTATTCAACTTGAATCCTGCAACTTGACCAAATTCTTGAATTAATTCTAAAACCCTTTTCGTACTAGTGTCTGGCTCTTGTAACGTAAGTACCAAATCATCTGCAAAAGCCCTCAGTTTGTACTGTTTAGCTCCGACCTGTACCCCTTTAACCAGCTGGTCCCTTCTAATCATATTTAGCAAAACCTCCAGGACTGATATGAAAAGTAATGGGGAAATTGGGCACCCCTGTCGTGTCCCTTTTTCTATTTTAAATTCTTCCGTTATCACATTATTTACAATTAATTTAGCCTTTTGTTCTGAATATATTGCACCCATACCGTTCCCAAATCCTTGTCCTACCCCCATCCCATGTAGATTCTTCTTCATAAAACTCCAAAAAATATTGTCAAAGGCTTTCTCCGCATCCACGAATATCAGTACTGCTTCTAGTAGTTCCAAAATGTCTATTATATTCCTCACATTATCTGACAAATGCCTTCCTGGGAGAAAGCCTGCTTGGTCCTTATGAATCTCTGCCATCAGTACTTTTTTCAATCTTTTTGCCAAAAGATCTGCAAAAATTTTATAATCCACATTAAGTAATGACATAGGGCGGTAGTTCTTAAGCTGAGTCTTTTCAGTCTCTGTTTTCGGTATAAGCTTCTTTCTACGATTCTGGTGCCTTTTTCCCCTCCAAAATTTCATTACAGACTTCCTTCAGAGGTTGTAACAGCCACTCCTTTAAAGCTTTATAATATCTGGCAAGAATTCTTATCGCAAAATACTGGAAGACACAAGATTTACCCACACTGGAAGAGTGGCAGACGCAATTGATGGACTATATGGAACTGGCTGAAATGACTGGCAGAATCCGAGATTTGGGAGAAGAAACAATGGAGGAGGATTGGAAAAAATTTAAGGATTATTTACAAAAATTTTATAAGTTATATGAATGTTAAGAATTTGCATGATTTGGAAAATCTAGCTTCAGCAATAAGATTTGATGGTACGGGAAATTAACTTATATTAATGAAAGGACTAATGTTTAAAACAACACTACATTTGTTTTTAGAGTAAAAGTAAATTGATAATGAGTATTTTAAACCTAAAATATAATTATCTGAAAGAACAAAAGAATGCACGAAACAAGGTTATAATTTGCTGATATTTTTTATTGTAAAGAACGCATGGTGAGGGAGACGTGGGGAAGTCCGGTTGGTTATGGGAAAATGCTTTGGAAGGATGATTCTCTTTTTCTTTCTTCTTTTTCTTTTCTGTTATTTCTTTATATATCTGACTTAGTATCTGTATCTGGAAAAAAATGCAATAAAAACATTATAAAAAAAAATAAAGCTTTATAATATCTGGAAGTCAACCCATCTGGTCCTGGAGATTTGCCCAGTTGCATGTTTTGAATGGCATCTTCTATCTCTTGTTCAGTTATTTTCTGATTTAGATCTATTTTCCTTTGATGAGAGATTTTTTGTAATCCATATTTCTTGAGAAACTCATCTATATCCCCTTCATTCTGCGGCCCTTGTGAGTATAATTTTTTGAAATAACTCTGGAAGCAGTTTCTAATCTCATTTGGCTTATAAATGTTCTTTCCTTCAACCTCTAGGCTTGTAACCGTGTTTAATTTTTTGTCTTTTCTTCAATTGCCAAGCCAGAAGTTTACCACATTTGTCTGCAGATTCAAATGTCCTTTGTCTCATTTGTTTAATCTTCCATTCTATTTCTTGATTCATCAATTCCATATATTGTGTCTGGTATAACTTAATTTCTCTCAAAATCTCTTGGGACTTTGGTTTAGATCTTAATTTCTTTTCTCCTTCTTTTATCTTTTCCAAAATCTTGTCCTTTTTTTCATTTTGACTTCTCTTCTTTACTGTATTTTGTTGTATCAAAAATCCTCGCATAACAGCCTTACTTGCGTCCCAGATTACTCTTTTTTCAACCTCTGTTTTTAAATTTATTTCAAAATAGTCTCTCAAGGTTTTTGGGGCCTTTTTGTAAACTTCTTCATCTCTAAATAAGGTGTCATTCATCCTCCATCTGAAGGAGCCAGCTGTTGTTAACTTCATCTCCATCTTTACAGCATTATGGTCGGAGCAGGTTTTTGGGCAGATTTCCACTTTCTTTATCTTTGGGGCCATCCCACTAGTAACCCATATTTGGTCGATTCTGGTCCACGTCTCATAGCTCTCTCGAGAGGGTTCTTTGTTCTCCAAATGTCAATCAAGTCCATATTTTCAGTCATTTCAAAGAAAGTCTTTGGTAGTCTCCCATCTTTAGAGATTACCTGTCTTTGTGCTTTATCCATATTTGTAGATACTACTCCGTTCATGTCCCCCATCAGAATTAAATTGTAATCCAAATGTTCCAGTAGGATCTCATGCAGCTTCTTAAAAAATTCAGATTTCCCCTCATTTGGTGCATAAATTCCCACGATCAGAAATTTTTCTCCTTGAGCTTGAATTTCGATTGCCAGAAATCTTCCTTGTTCATCCTTAAACATCAGTTTTGGTAGCAATTTTTCCTTTGCATAAATCACAACTCCTCTTGTTAATAAGTAATTTTCTATTTAACCTTGTCACATGCGTTTCTTGTAAACAAATCAAGTCCAAATGTTCTTTTTTCAATATATGAAACACATTTCTCCTCTTTCAGGGAAGGTTGAGACCATTGCAGTTCCAGCTTAGAAGTTGCAGAGCCATCTTACAGTTATTTACTTGTCCCTCCTGCCGCTCCGAGTAGTTGTTCGTCAGTAATCGGTAGTTTCAGTCCGAATCATAGAGGACTTCCGGTCAGCGCCAGCGATTAATGGCGGATTCCCCTCCGAGGTCCGGAGGGAGTCTGCTCCGCGAGTTCGGGTCTGACCGCTACGGCGAAGCGGAGACCCTTAAAAGTCACAGGCGCGGAAGCCTGTGAACAAGGAGACTCGGCGGGCACCTTTGCCCCCCCTTGAAATCGCGAAGGAGCCTTTTTAAAGGCTCCGAAATGGCAGCGAGGTGAGGAGCGGTGCTGAGAGTCGTCATTCAAGCCCGTGGAGCGAAGCCGCGTCGCCATTGCAGAGAGATCAAAGCAAAGAGAGTGCAAAGCGTAACCTAAGAGGATTACTTTGAAAATTAGCAAACCTGACATTGAATTTGAAATCCCCCCCTCATGCATGCAGGAGCAGAGGGGGAGGAAGATTTATTTGATATACCTGCATGAAAAAGGAACTTTTTTGGAAATACAATTTGCTGTCTTAAAACCCTGGGAACGGACTGCCTTGACAGGGAAGCCAATCAGAGGACTGTCACTTTGTTTAAACTGAAACTTAACTCAACTTAACTTAACTTTGTGAAAGTTACAGAGTTACTGGATTATAAGACTTGGGGGGAATTGTTACAACAGGAAAGTTGGAATTACTTTAAAGAGACATTTTGTTGCAAGAACTCTGGAGATTTCCCCCTCTAGAGGATTTGGTTGAAATAGCTGCAAATGAGACTGTAGAAATTAAGCCATTGGAAATTTCCACTGGAAAACAACTTACAAGTGTGGGAACGACCTTGGCTGGTGTGAGAGTGTTATGGCATATGGAACTAGATCGGGTAAACAACAGAGGACTGACGCCTCACACCGAAGAAGGGCCTCGGTTTCTGGTACAGTAACAGCTGTAGCTGAACAGACAAAACCAAAAGCTATGTCTACTGATCCTGTAACGCAAGCTCTTTGTAAGATAAATGAATCTTTGGAACATTTGACAAAACAATTGGCGGAATCTAGGAAACAATTGACTGAAGTTGCAGCAAAGCTTGATTTGAATACGAAAAGTATAAATGACCTAGTTGAGAAGGTGAATTCTAACACACAGTCTATTGGGAAGTTGTTAGAAGAATCGGCTACAACTCGAAAGATTGCTGAAGAAGCTAAAGAGATTGCTGTTACAACTCAGGAAAATATACCACCAGTTCATAAGAAATTGGAAGAACATGAGCTTGCTTTTGCTCGAAATGCAAAGGAAAGAGAGGAATTTGAGAATAAGAGCAGTGCCTGAAAGTGAGAAAGATAGCTTGGCGGACTTTCTTACAAAAGAATTTTTGGACTTTTGGCAACAGGAGCTGGGGAAAGAAGAATTTAAAATAGAGGCTGCTTTCAGATTGGGTAGAAGACAGAACAAGAAGAAACCAAGGGATTGTCTGATAACTTTAAGATCAAAAGAAGAAAGAGATAAAATATTGAACCTGCATTATCAAAGGACGCTGGAAATTGAAAATTCTTTTGTGGAAATTTTCAAGGACATACCCAAGTACATCTTAGACGTCAGAGCCCACTACAGAGATCTGGTTGACCTACTGAAAAAGAACAGAATACTTTTCAGGTGGGAATTTCCTCAAGGCCTATCTTTCAAGTATAAGGAAAGGAAAATAAAAATCAAATCTGTGAATGACAAGGAGCTATTTCTATGAGATAACGAAGAAGACCTTCTTAAAGAAGTGGTTGGAGTGGAACCTAGACCATCAGCAGAAGTGATACCGGACATTGCCAACCTAAATACTTGATTTTGGGGTAGATTTTAATGTGTATTATTTGTTCTAATTCTGCTTTTTCATCTGGCGACATATTTTTAACTAATAGTTTTGTCTTGTTTAAATTCATTTTGAACCCCGCAACTTTACCGTAGCCATATATTATTTCCAACGCCTTTCTTAAACTCTGTTTTGGTTGCTCCGTAGTTAGAATTAAATCGTCAGCAAATGCCCTCATTTTGTAAAGACTCTCCTCCCTGAAAGAGAGGGGAGTGGTTGTGGGCGGGAGCCCGAACACCGCTCCAACACCGCGTTGCCTCCTGCCTCCAGCTCACCTGGCTGGCGCTCACGCCCCCCCCCCGGTGGCTGCCCAACCAGGTGCCATGGGGGGCGTGTCCAGCAGCCTTTATGCTGCAGTGCCTGCCTTTCCCCGGCCTCATTTCTCTTTGTCGTCCTGTGCGAGTCAGGAGGATCCTCACCTCCGTGTTCCTGCAGCGAGAAGCGGCCACGTGGAGCTAACTTTGAAGAAGACTTCTGAGAAAGGGAAGTCTTGCCCTCAAATCCTCCTTCATTACTTCTGTGATTACTTCTTCCTTTCTCCTTGTCTTTAATTCCTCTTTCCTCCCCACCATTATTTCCCCCCTTACTTTTCACAGAATACCCCCCCTAGTTTCATCGTTGATCCCAAAGCCTTTTCGCTGTTTAGGGGGTCTTCCAGTGTGTGTTCCCAGCACAGCTGCGTTTTGAGAGTGCTTATTTTAATTTTATTTTACGCTGCTAATTCTACCCTACTTACTGCGTATTGGTTTGATTTATTTAATTGGAGTGTCTGAGCGGTTGGTGTCAGAACGATTGCTGAACGTTTGACCTTAAATCTGCTGGAGGGTGCTATGTATTTGTGTGCGGGTATATTTGCCCACGTGGTTTGTGCCTCCGGAAATTTTCCCTTCACGTTTGTCTCGTTAAACTACTCCTTAAACGGCTGATTGAAAATCGGCTTTCACATTGTTCGGGGGGTGCCGGCAATGGGATTGTGTTTAATTCATGGGGGGAGTGAATTTATACCCATATTACAGCCCTGTTCAATACTCTTTTGACTGAGGGTTGGTCACGGTGAGGGAGAGTGCCCTGATTGTTTCATTTATTTGGCTACGCGTGTTGCTGCATCCTTTTATTTTGGTGTCTTGGCTTTTGCCGGGGGTGGACTGGCTAAACGTTACTTTGTGGGACACAATTTTCTTTTGCCTCGCGATTTATTGTTGCACACGTGCGTTAGCACCACGTGTTTCTGCTGCCACTGCCGTCTCTGAATAAAAGAGTATTGGGAGCGCTGTTGATAAGCTGCTTGCTGCTACTGCTTATCCGCAAGCAGCCACAGAGGCATTTGCGTGGCTATTCCCTCCCCCCCACAGGTGGAATAAATAAAGACAACGGACACAGAATCTTTAGGTTAATGGGCGTAAATGGCCACAACTTTATTGATTACAGGTAAGAAGGGTATTGGCATTAGGCATTGGCCCCTAACCGACTATCCGGTCTAACCGGGAAGGGTTAAACACCAACAGGGCGAGCCACCCGAGATGCGTATCCCTAGGCGCTCCCCGAGGGGTTACCGCTCGGGGGCGCGCTTTAGGCCCTAGCCTCCGTAGGTTTCGGACGAGGCGTCGCCCCTCGGAGTCCTTTAACGAACTACCCTTCAAGCATTGGGGGAGGTGATGGTGTTCCTCCCCCCCAACCTCATCTGCATAACAATACCCCGGCCAATGCCTACCGCCAAAACCAAGGGAGTTGTGACGATTTGCTACGAGGTAGGCGAAAAAACCAAGTGGCTCCGAAAACCAGCCAATTCGCCAAATGGAAAAACTCCTACCAGGCCCCTTGCGGCGACCAGCCGAAGCCCATAGCAATGTCAGTGGCAAAAAACTAAAGGGCGGGTGGGTGGGAAACCGCGTCAGCTGCAAGTGAGAAAAGGGGCGAGCCGAGGGCTGCCCTGACCTTAAGTGGCCTCTGGGAGGCCCGCCCCTGCCACCAGCCGATTGGCTGGCGCTGCGATGGATGCAAATTAGGGAATCCCCTGTTGTTCCCGCGAGGCTGGCGCCAGCCTCGCGGGAGTGAGAGTGGGCGGGGTCGTGAGCCCACAACCCCCCCTCCTCCTGACGTTCGGAATGGGCATTGTGAACGGCGGTTGTGATCAGTTCTATTCGGAACATCTGGAGGCTAGGGGACATTTATTGGGGGCTTTCCTCGTGCTTATTTGCTGGAAATGCCATCGCTGTTACCCCATATAAAGTAAAACTGTTCTCGCCTGGTGCTTCTTTATTTCTTGGGTTTTAATCCTTCCCTGTGCTTGGAAATCCCTCCCCCCTCCCCCCCCTGCTTGGTTTAAATGTGGGCATTTATCTCTGTGTCTGCCTGATGATTCATTCTGTTATTGCCATAGAAATGACCATCACTGCTGCCCCTTAAAAAGAAAAGCCTTTGTAGCCCGGTGACTCATCGTGTTCCCATAGTAACGCCATTGTTGTTGCTGGCCGGTAATGAACTTTACTTCATTATTTAGCTGCTGATCATTTTATTTATGTATTGTGCCGCTGGGGCACCATAGCTCTTGGGTCTTAGGCTTGGTACATTGCTACTGATACAGGGATATCTTCATTAAAGATTGTTTAGCATGTGCTGATCTTATATTTGATTTA
This sequence comes from Podarcis liolepis, assembly GCF_965112155.1. Classification (NCBI taxonomy): domain Eukaryota; kingdom Metazoa; phylum Chordata; class Lepidosauria; order Squamata; family Lacertidae; genus Podarcis; species Podarcis liolepis. The sequence goes on from NC_139568.1 coordinate 11,193,276, forward strand.
ACTGCACAGTGATAATACAATTGTCTTAAATATTTAGATGTGTCTATCCACCTGACCCATTTGTTTGGTGTCAAATAAATAAATTTATAGACATATACAAACGGAACAGTCAAGTGATGAATAATTATTTCATATCATCGTCAGTTAGCAATGTCAGTGGCAAAAAACTAAAGGGCGGGTGGGTGGGAAACCGCGTCAGCTGCAAGTGAGAAAAGGGGCGAGCTGAGGGCTGCCCTGACCTTAAGTGGCCTCTGGGAGGCCCGCCCCTGCCACCAGCCGATTGGCTGGCGCTGCGATGGATGCAAATTAGGGAATCCCCTGTTGTTCCCGCGAGGCTGGCGCCAGCCTCGCGGGAGTGAGAGTGGGCGGGGTCGTGAGCCCGCAACCCCCCCTCCTCCTGACGTTCGGAATGGGCGCGCTTTAGGCCCTAGCCTCCGTAGGTTTCGGACGAGGCGTCGCCCCTCGGAGTCCTTTAACGAACTACCCTTCAAGCATTGGGGGAGGTGATGGCGTTCCTCCCCCCCAACCTCATCTGCATAACAATACCCCGGCCAATGCCTACCGCCACCGAGCCGCAAGCCGGCTCGCCGCCAATACCCTCAGACCTGCAACCAATCCCTAACGCCTTGAAAGATATCTGCCAACCAAATATCATTACCCGCATCAGATAGATGCACGCCATCCCAGCGATAAAGCATTTCCTTGTCAAACCGTATGCATGGGTGCTGAATGACCCGACCGCCCAATGCGGCCACTCTACGTGCCACCGTGCGTTCCACAATCCTTCTCGCTTTATTCACCGCCACAGGTTTCTCTGCATCCCGCCAACATCGCCTTTCCAGTAAAGATGACCAAATGATTGTAATGTTTTCATGGGATGCCCTCAACAATTCCAAGTCGTTAATAATGTTCCACATCAAGTTTACCCCTTTCCTATAAGCCAGGTCGTTCTCGCCCAGCTGAATGACCAAGGCATTGGGTGGGCCCTCGGCAGCGATTTTTCTGGATACCACTGGGAAAAATTCTTCCCAGCGCATACCCCTCCTAGTGATCCATGATAATTTGACCCTGCTGGGTAGCTGTAGCTCTTTAACCCAGCCCCTTTGTCTGGCGCGCCGCTCTGCCCAATACACGATGCTGTGGCCGAGGATCCACAGCCGAACCACACCAGTACCTGAAAAGAGAGAATCGGAGAACTGGATCAGGAAGAGTGCCCCAGGGGAAAGCTGAGGGGAATTTAAAAGGGCTATCGTATATAACCCTGGAATGCGTTGGATTTCCAGCGCCCCATGTCCATAATTCTTTCAGCCGGTAAGCCCATGTGGGCGGCGGTGGTCGCCGCCCCGATGCGAAAGGAGTGTGCGGCGTACTCCTCTTGGGGAAGCCCGATGGCGGCAATAGCCTTGCGCATAACCCTCGTGAACTGCTGCTTTGAGAAGGAGGAACCATCAGAATGCAAGAAAAAGGGGCCACTGGATTCTGGTCTCACACACAGGTATTTTCTAGCATCCTTTACAGGGCAAGGGCCCGCCTTTTGAGTCGCCTGGAGGCGAACCAAGGCTCCCCTGCCAAGCTGATCAGTCTTCGAACTACGGATTTTTAGCATTACATGCGCACTGCCCACAGTCACGTCCTCAAGCAATAGCCCCCTAGAGGCTGCGCGGTCCTCACAGACCACTTCGCCTATGCGTAGAGCGCCAAAAAATGCGAAAGAAAATGCCGCTGAAAATAATCTCGCTTCATATCTTGACCAACACAGGTCCCTCAACTTCCTACGGATTTGGGTGAGTATATCTAACGTTATTGGCCTTCTCCTGTCCCGGCCGTGAGGCCTGGACCTGCGCCAGCCCTCAAGCATCTTACGCACCACGAAATGCGAACAGGGATCCACAGAAAAAAGAGTTTTGGAAAAGAAGGATATAGCCGCTGAATGAATATTGAGGGTTTTGGGGGCCCGGCCAAGATCTCTAAGGTGGACCAAATACTCTATGACTTCAGACTTGGATGGTGGCCTGCCTGGCTTGGACCGTCCCTTTTTGATGCGGAAGGATGTGAAGTCTAGCCATGCCTTGTTATACGATCTCAGGGTAGAAGGCGCTAGCGCGGACAATACTCCCTTTATTGCTTCTCGTTGCCAATATTCCAGAGGTGCTCCGGGAATGGTTGCGGCTGCTGCTGCGCATCCGGCGCCAATGAGCGAAAGCGTTCCATCTGGAAGCGAGATAGAGCATCCGCGATGTTATTATCAATACCAGGGACAAACTTGGCTGAAGCGTGAAGGTTCAACCGCAGGCAGGAAAGGACAAAGTACCTTAAAAGGGACGCTACTCTGGGTGAGCGTGACGATTGTTTATTCAAAACTGACACAACCGCTAGATTGTCCATCCAGAAACAGACCCTATGGTTTTTGAACTGGTCTTCCCATAAGTGAATTGCAACTACGATGGGAAAGAATTCTAAGAATGTCAAGTCGCGTAGTATAGGTTTACCTTGCCAGGAGGGGGGCCAGTGCTGGGCACACCACTGGCCCCTGAAGTAGACCCCAAAACCAAGGGACCCGGCCGCATCCGAATGTACTTGGAAATCGGACTGCAGCGCCAAGCTATCCTGCCACAGCGATATGCCGTTGAACCCATCCAGGAATTGCAACCAAATGAGGAGGTCCGCCTTTACTGCCTTAGAAAGGCGTACCCTATGATGGGGTGACCGTAAGCCCATGGACAGCTTTGCCAGGCGGCCGCAGAAAGGACGCCCGGGGGAAATCACGTGGCAGGCGAAGTTGAGGTGCCCCAGGAGGGATTGAATTTGTCTCAAGGTGACCTTCTTTAGGGGCAGCATTTGGCCGATAAGCTCTCTTAAGGCAACCAATTTTTCAGCCGGTAAGCGCGAGGTTTGGGCTACGGTGTCGAGTTCAATGCCCAGGTAGGTCATAGTAGTGACCGGACCCTCGGTCTTCTCGCTTGCCAGAGGGACCCCCAGTTCCCCAGCTAAGGATTCAAAGGCCAGGAGGAGGGACCTACATTCCCCTGTGTCACTTGCCACCAAAATAAAATCATCCAGATAATGACCCACCCCTAGAGAGCCAGTTCTAAACTTTAGGTCCCATTCCAAGAACGTGCTGAAGGTCTCGAACGCAGCACAAGCAATAGAACAACCCATGGGCATAGCTTTGTCAATGAAGTATGCTCCCTGGAATTTGAAACCCAACCAGCGATGGTCTTCCGGATGAACCGGGAGTAAGCGAAATGCTGACTCGATGTCGCATTTTGCCAAAAAGGCGCCCCTGCCAAAGCTCCGCACCAACCGCACAGCTTGGTCGAATGAAGAGTACTTTACCGTGCACATCTCTTGGGGAATGGCGTCATTAACCGAAGTTCCTTTGGGATAGGACAGGTTGTGTATCATTCTAAATTCACCGGGGGCCTTCTTTGGGACAATACCCAGCGGGGAGATATGAAGCCCCTCAATAGGCGGAGTTGCGAATGGACCGGCTACCCTGCCAGCTGTAATTTCCTTCTGTATCTTTTTAAGTGCGATGTCGGGCCTTTCTAACACCGATTTCTGATTGGGGGGCAACTGGAATTGGGTGTAAAAGCAATCGGAATTCTAAAACCTTCAGAAAACCCTTCTTCAAGCAGGTGAGCTGCGCGTCTATTTGGATAGAACTTCAAGAGTGCTCTCAAGGGCTCCAATTTTATCGGAGAGCACGCGAGGCCTAGGGAGATGTTAGTACCGAGCCCCAGCTGGCCCTTGGGCGGGGGCTGCAGGTCCGGCGGAGCCACCCCTGTTTCCCCGGGAGAGGTGACCCCTGCCCCCCCGAAAGGGCTGCTGCCTCCCTTTGAAGCAGTTGACTGCAGAGTGGCTGCCTAGGCACCTCTCGCATTCGTGCAGGTACTTACAGGTAACGCGCTGACAGGTACCCTTGTTGAAGTCCCAGCACTGTCTACGGCGTTGGGTCTCAACCTTACCAGCTTTTGGCTGCTGAGCGGTTTTCTTCTCGATATTGGGCCCCACATGTTCAAACCAGCAGTTGTTGTCCTTTTGGTCCCAGCGCGTTGAAGACAGCAGCGAGGCATTCCTCCGAAAGTCTTCATCATACGCCAAAGCGGCCTCATCACCTGCCTGCTCCCGCGCCCTCCTGACGTGAGCCAGGTAGGACACGAGGTGCGCGCCCCTCTTAGGATAACAACTTGACACCACAGCCATAAACACCTGATAGCCATTAAGCCAATTCTCAAAAGATTGCTCTACCCGGGGTACCCTGTACCTCCTTTTCCCATAGTACTTAATTTTCTCCCCTTTTCCCTTTACCTGGGCTGGTGGCAGCAAGGAAAACATATCAACGTAATTGCCATTCAATATCTTGTTCCTCTTCCTCTTAGAGAGGTGGTTCCCCAGAATAAAGTCAGTGGCAGCGTTGGTTGAGACTTTAACGTCTGGGACCAGAGCCCCATCCTTCCAATCAAGTGTGCCATTAAATGCCTTCCTGTGAGAGTTGGCCCTTCGTTCATGCACCCACTGGGGAGCTCCAACTTCCTCCCCCTCCCCCCAATATGTCTCCATTGGGGCGTCACTATCCCCATCTGATGAAGAGGTACCTGTTTCCTCCTCGGAGTCCGAAGTGTCCCTCTTCTTGCTTTTCTTCGACCGATGCTTCTTCTTCGCCTTCCGCTTTCCGCCCCGTGGTGCGTCGTCACAGGGGGCCGGGTCGCAGGCAGCGGCCACCTGCTGAGGGGGCAGCTCCTCCTCGGAAGATGACTCCTCCGAGGTGCTTGGTTGTCTAGGGTTATCCTGGAAAACACTGGGAACGTCAATGACCTCCTGGCGCGGGGCCGATGTAGAGGCCACCGCTGGCCTGGCCTTTTGTGCGCTCGACCTAGGTTTTTTAGCTGGTGCCTTGCCTTTTAGTGGACCTGACTTAGATTTTTGAGTTTTGGCAGCTTGTAAGCGCGTACGTGGCCTGCTGGGGGCCTGCTCAACCACGTTAGCTGCACTAGTGGAAGGACCATCCTGACCCTGCTGGCTGGGGGGGGTGTCTGGTATGCAATCTTGTGTCAACTCGACGATGTTAGGGGAGGGTGTGATAGGTGCTCTGCACTGCGCGTAGAATGCTTGCAGCGCGGAAAAGAGCTGAGCCACGACCTGCGGGTTACCTGGGCCTGTTGGCATTAAGGCATTGCCAAGCTGAGGTTGTTGGGGGTTGCTGTTGTTCTCCATGTCCAAGCCGAAAGCAGCGCCTCGGGGAGGGGCGAAGCCAATCAAGTGTCTGTTTATTTATATTTTATCTATATATATATTTATTTTATGTGATATTTTTTTGGATTTATTTATTTACCTATTTATTTATTTATTTCCTATTTATTTATATTTATTTATTTATTTATTTATTTCTATATGTGTGATTAGTTATTATATATATTTAAGTGAGTGGGACTATATCACTATCAATCTAGCCTGCTATAGCTGGCTGGAGACCTGCGAAAACACGGCCAGGTTAAGCTGCCAGGAAACAATAGCTCTAATTACCGGTCGTTAGCCTAAATCTTCCTGCTGGCTGGCAAGATAATAGGGTTTCTATGGTAACCAACGAGCTAACCAGCAGCAATAGGAAACCTACAGAGCTACAACACACGCGTTCCTATGGCAACGCTAGATGAGCCTCCAGGCAGAGCAGGCCTGGAAAAGCAAGGAAAACAGCGGTGTTTGCGGTCAATGGGGCCAGCTGGTTCCTGCCGCCCCAGTAGGATAAACTATATTTATCTATTAGCACCAAATATCATTGACTAACAAGTCGAGAATAGCCTTGTAAACCACCAATAGCCCAATGGATCAATTAAGATATAAACTCAATTCAGTTCTATAATCAGCAACGTTCTATAACCAGCAACCGGCCCCAGCTGTCCAAACAGTATCCCTTATAGCACCAGCTGTTTAATCCGCAAAGGCTCAATCAGCAACGGTGAAACGGGAAAGGCAGCGACAAGCAAAGCACCAAGGTATAGGTAATAAGGGCAGCGTTAAGTATTTGCCCCACTTAAAATGGCCGCTGCACTAACAAGCCCACACTTAAAATGGCCGCCACCACGTGGTCCCACAAAATGGCGGCCGGCCGGGTCGTTGCCAAGGCAACGTAATGCGATTGCAATGTCGGCACAGCAGCCGAGAGCTCAAGCGGTGGGGGGTTCTATGAAGCACAGCCGTGAGGAGGCGACGTATACACAGCAGCGGGAAGTTAAAGCCAGCACAGCAGAAAGGCAGTAAGGTAAGCAGCACTTAAACATAAACGCAAAGCAAACACCACAGCCGCGAGAGGAAATCGGGGCAAAGGATCGCTCCGGCGCCTAACGCTCCTGCGCGCGCCACCCCCCCAGTGCTTTCTCTGCCGCCCCCCCTTCCCGCGGAGGTAACCTTGCGTGAGCGCTGTAGCAGCTCACGATCGCAGCTTCTCCCCTGAACGGCTTCCTGCGGCGCGCGATCGACTCCGCTTCTCCCCGTCGCCTTCAGCAGCGCGCGGCTGGTACCGGTCAAACTGCAGGCTCTGCCGGACACAGGATCCCCGCGCGGTGAATGCTCTCGTCCCCCGAAGGGGGATGGGCCGCTCAGCGAGGTGAAGAAGGACAGCCGGCTTCAGGGAGGGTGGACGGCTAGGGTAGATAGATGTGCGCTCCCTCGTCTTCTTGCAGCGGAAACCAGAAGCCAGCGGAAACCAGAAACCAGGCGGTAGAAGGCTGACGCTCGAAAAAGTAGCAGCCGAAACAGCAGAAAATTAAAGGCAGCAGCAAAGAAAGCAACGGCGACGAGGGGGAGATCCCAAACCGCGTCAGCTGCAAGTGAGAAAAGGGGCGAGCCGAGGGCTGCCCTGACCTTAAGTGGCCTCTGGGAGGCCCGCCCCTGCCACCAGCCGATTGGCTGGCGCTGCGATGGATGCAAATTAGGGAATCCCCTGTTGTTCCCGCGAGGCTGGCGCCAGCCTCGCGGGAGTGAGAGTGGGCGGGGTCGTGAGCCCGCAACCCCCCCTCCTCCTGACGTTCGGAATGGGCATTGTGAACGGCGGTTGTGATCAGTTCTATTCGGAACATCTGGAGGCTAGGGGACATTTATTGGGGGCTTTCCTCGTGCTTATTTGCTGGAAATGCCATCGCTGTTACCCCATATAAGTAAAACTGTTCTCGCCTGGTGCTTCTTTATTTCTTGGGTTTTAATCCTTCCCTGTGCTTGGAAATCCCTCCCCCTCCCCCCCCCGCTTGGTTTAAATGTGGGCATTTATCTCTGTGTCTGCCTGATGATTCATTCTGTTATTGCCATAGAAATGACCATCACTGCTGCCCCTTAAAAAGAAAAGCCTTTGTAGCCCGGTGACTCATCGTGTTCCCATAGTAACGCCATTGTTGTTGCTGGCTGGTAATGAACTTTACTTCATTATTTAGCTGCTGATCATTTTATTTATGTATTGTGCCGCTGGGGCACCATAGCTCTTGGGTCTTAGGCTTGGTACATTGCTACTGATACAGGGATATCTTCATTAAAGATTGTTTAGCATGTGCTGATCTTATATTTGATTTAACTGCACAGTGATAATACAATTGTCTTAAATATTTAGATGTGTCTATCCACCTGACCCATTTGTTTGGTGTCAAATAAATAAATTTATAGACATATACAAACGGAACAGTCAAGTGATGAATAATTATTTCATATCATCGTCAGTTACGGTAGACAATTGATAGTATCAGTACTTAATTCTACTGACAGTGGTAATTGAACAAATAATACTGGATTATATTTTAATAAATAACAATAATAATAAATAATAATAACAATAAATAGATAAATAAATAATAGATAAATAATAATAGAATAACAATAATAATAGTACTAATAATAATAATAAATAAAACATTAATATAAAATATAATATATATATATGTGAGAATAAAAAATAAAAAAAATTATATATATATATAATAAAATAAAAAATAAATAAATAAAGAGAATAAGTGGAATGGCATCTCATACCAAGATTAAATTGATTAAATAAATAAATAAATAAATAAATCTAAAGATAAATATATAAACAGACAAATAAAATTAATAAAAATAAAAATAAAATTTATAATAAAGAATTGACATATATTGCGGAACCCTCAGTTGCTTAGATCATGGTGACAATAATGCCAAGGTTGCAGGTTTGATCCCTGTATGGAACAACTGCATACTCCTGCATTGCAAGGGGTTGGACTAAATGACCCTTGGGGTCCCACACAATTCTAGAGAGCCTGGATAGCTCAACTGGTCAAGCATAGTGCTGATAATGCCTAGGTTCCTGGTTTGATCCCTGTATGGGACCCCTGCATATTGAATGAGATATTATAATATGAAGTAGGAAGCAATATATATATATATATATATATATATATATATATATATATATATATATATATGCAGGTTTTGGTGTCTTCGGGTGTCTTCCCGTGTAAGAGTTGGGGTGTCTAGGCGACGTTTCGACGAGGTCTCACTCGTCATCTTCAGGCTGGTGCTTTCGGCTTCTTGTTACTGGAACAGAGCAGGATCTCAGTGTTTGAGTTCCTATAAATACTGTTGAGGGGGTGTGGTGTATAGCCTCCAACGTTCTGGGCAGAGAGGAAGTTCCCAGGTTAGTGTGCCTTTTCTTCTTTTGTTCCTTAATTACTTGAGGGATATCTTGAGTGATTTCTTGAGTGATATTCTGAGTACCACTTAGGAGGGTCATTAAGTGTGGATTAGTTGCTAAAGCTTTCGTGTCTTGACCTCTTGAGCTTGTGAAGAGTTTTTCTGAGAAGATGGCTGTACTGCACTTAGTTGTGCTCTGGCTTGGCTTCGTGTATAGGGGCGAGCTGTGGTTTTGTGCCCTGTGCCAGCCAGATCTGTGTAGGGATTGCAGGGGGGTGCAGCATCCGGAGGTGCCACTATGGTTTGGCTACTGGATGGTGTCTGTAATTTATCAATTGATAAATTACAGACACCATCCAGTAGCCAAACCATAGTGGCACCTCCGGATGCTGCACCCCCCTGCAATCCCTACACAGATCTGGCTGGCACAGGGCACAAAACCACAGCTCGCCCCTATACACGAAGCCAAGCCAGAGCACAACTAAGTGCAGTACAGCCATCTTCTCAGAAAAACTCTTCACAAGCTCAAGAGGTCAAGACACGAAAGCTTTAGCAACTAATCCACACTTAATGACCCTCCTAAGTGGTACTCAGAATATCACTCAAGAAATCACTCAAGATATCCCTCAAGTAATTAAGGAACAAAAGAAGAAAAGGCACACTAACCTGGGAACTTCCTCTCTGCCCAGAACGTTGGAGGCTATACACCACACCCCCTCAACAGTATTTATAGGAACTCAAACACTGAGATCCTGCTCTGTTCCAGTAACAAGAAGCCGAAAGCACCAGCCTGAAGATGACGAGTGAGACCTCGTCGAAACGTCGCCTAGACACCCCAACTCTTACACGGGAAGACACCCGAAGACACCAAAACCTGCATTCCTGTACCCGTGAAAATCTACGAAAGCATATATATATATATATATATATATATATATAAATAACACACACACACCACACATACTAATTGGATAAACTATTGAACATTTAACCAAATACTTGGAGAAATCGTTATTTATTATAAGTAAATCAATCGTTAATTAGTACATTCGTTTCAGAATCTATAACATGTGCTTGTACAACCGCTTGTAAACAGTAGCACGTGTTTTGCGGCAGTAACTTTAGTGTGTTATCCATGGCTCCTAAGAGGAAGTGCTCTGTTGCGGAAGCAGCTCACACCTCAGGCTGCATGGGTGCCACATGGACGGGATAATAACACCAAACCTATTTCACACTACCTAAATGCCTTTAGATCGTTCATTGATGATTATGAGCAGCATTTTTTCGAGCAATCCCTAACCCCATGCCCTCCGCTGCTACCCCTGATATGATACTAGATTCCCAGGTGGTTCCGGAGAGCCTGCCTTTCACCCAGGTTGATGACCTCCCAGGCACCTCTGCCGCCCTCTTCAACGTTTCTCTGTTTTCAGGCGCAGGCCCAAGCTCTCTGGCAGTAACTGCGGCAGTGAAAACTAGGCCTCTGGCCCTCAGAATCTGCATTGGGTCGCCTGTGCGGAGGCCGCCAGCCTGTGTCAATAACCCTGTTGCGTCCAGTTCTTCCGGTTCTTTGCAGAACATGCAGCCCAGCAGCTGGTGGGGGAGCTTCAGACAGCTGAGGGGGGACAAACCGTCAGGTAAAAGACGCACCAAGAAGAAGCACGTGTGTAAGAAGAGCAAGTAAAAAACGGGCGACATGGATGAAGAGTCAGAACAGCCGGTGCGCTTTCTGGGTGGCCGCCACCAGTAGCTATGATAAAGTCCGAAGGAAGGCTTCCAGGATCCCTCTAGCATGCTGGGATCAAATTGAAAATGGCACCTGGTCTGTGGCGGTCGTCCCGTATGTTGAGATGAAGCCATTAGATTCTTATCGCACGGGTAAGCCGGACCTGAGAAGGGAGCCAAAGCGCAAGGTCAAGGTATGTTGGGAATTCAATAAGGGGTCATGCCAAAGGCAGTCTTGTAGGTATCTGCACGAGTGCGAGAGGTGTGCAGGGGTACTCCCAGCCGTAGCATGTTGCAGAAGGAAGCAGCCCTTTCGGGAAGGCGGGGTTCCAGTGCCAGAGAAGCCCCCGCAGCAGGGAACAGACGACAGGGACCCTCCGGGTCTAGCATTTTCCCTGATCCAGCTCCCCCCTCTCTGCATTCTTTGATTTAATTCTTCGAACGGGCACTAAGACTTATCTGGAATTTTGGTTACAAGGCACTCTTGGCAAAATGTGACATAGAGTCAGCCTTCTGTCTATTGCCAGTTCATCCCAATGACTCTCATTTGCTGGGATTCAAATTTCAAGGGGAATATTACATTGTCAAGGCTATGCCAATGGTTGTTCTGCAGCCGGCTCAGCCTTTGAGACATTTAGCACTTGTTGGTACTGGGCCTTGCGCTACAGACAGTGGCGTAGCATGGGGGGTGCAGGGGGGGCTGGCCGCACCGGGCACAACATCTGGGGGTTAGGGTTAGGGGGCGCAAATCCACGGGTTAGGGGGTGCAAATCCACGGGTTAGGGGGTGCAAATTACTTGCCTTGCCCCGGGTGCTGACAACCCACGCTACGCCACTGGCTACAGAACCAACTCACCTGGGGTGACACATTACCTCGGTGAGTTTCTACTCGTTGGGAAGCCCAATACTGGCGAATGTGCCTCCCTTCTGGAGGCCTTTTCAGCTTTGGCCCAGGAGCTGGGAGTTCCCCTCACAGCACTTAAGGCGGACCCTCAACGCATCTTACTTGCCCAGAGCTTGACACAGCAGCTCAATCCGCCCTCCTGCCAGTGGGGAAAATAGTTGCCCTTAAGGAAACAATTCGTCAAACCCTTCCCGAAATAATAATAATAATAATAATAATAATAATAATAATAATAATAATAATAATAATAATAATATAATAAAGTCGCTCTTAGACAGGTCCAGTCCTTGCTAGATCATTTCAACTTCGCATGTAGAGTGTTTCACCAGGCCGCCCATGTCGCTCCCGCTTAGCCAGGTTGTCAGCGGGCCTCAAGCATCCACACCATAGAGTAAGACTTCTCAAGTCGGTCAAGGCGGATTTTGAGATGGGGATCAGATGTCTGGAACACTACAACGGAGTCTCCCTATGGCTGGAAATCCTTAATTTGGCCTCTGATTTCCGGGCCCACTCCAATGCGCCTTCTGTGCCTGTCTAGCCAGGCTATCAGTTGGTCTTAGACACCCGCACCACAGGGTCTGCCTCCCCAGGTCGGTCAAGGCAGATCTGGAGGTGTGGACGACTTTTCTGGAGATCTACAATGGGGTATCTCTATGGCAGGATGTCTTGAATCTGTCATCAGACTCCCAGGTTCCAGGTCCAATCGGACGCGGCTGGGTCCTTAGGCTTTGGCTTGTACTTCAAGGGGCGCTGGTGTGCACTACGATGGCCGACGGCATGGCAAGGTCTGGCCATCACGTGGGATCTCACCTTTCTTGAGTTCTTTCCAATAGTGGTGGCCATTCACATCTGGACGGAAGATTTTCGGGATCACCGTGTGTGCTTCAGGACCGACAACCTGGCGGTTGTGAACATTCTAGCCAGGCAGTCATCTCGGTCTGAGAGGATCTCCCCCTTCTGCGGGCATACCTCGCTTCCGGTTGCTTGCACCTGGAGCGCGACTGTTGCCCGAACCCTTTCCGGAGCACCTGTGGAACGTGGGAGATGCAAAGTGATACAGGGAGTATTGGCATCCGTGGCACCCTCCACCCTCAGGTCCTACAAGAAGGCCTGGTGCGATTTCCTTGGTTTCAGGTCTGGGTTATCTGGGCTCTCACTTGACGTACCTCCTACCACTGACGATGTCTTGCAGTACCTTTCCCATCTCGATGATCTGGGACGTGCTCCTAAAACCTTAAAGATTCACGTAGCCGCCATCAGCTTCTTTTCAAAAGCTACATTTGCTCATGACCCGGGTAGCGACTTCTTGATCCGTAGAGCCATTGAGGGTTGGGGCAGGTTACAACCTCACAGGGCCGAGGGCCGTAAGCCGATTTCTTACGGGTTGTTATCACAGATACGCATAAAACTCAGGTCAATTTGCTGGTCCAGATTCGAAGCACGTCTCTTTTCCGCATCATACGCTATCGCCTTTTTCGCGCTCTTAGAGTTGGTGAGGTGGTGTTTGAAGTTAGTGCACGAGGTTCAACACGGGGCCTCCTGTGCAAGGACGTGCAGTTGTCCGATTCTAACGTGACAGTGCATATACGTCAGTCCAAGACTGATCAGGCTGGTAAGGGTGTCCTAGTTAAGCTCACGGCGTCGGCACAGCAGGGCCCATGCCCGGTAGAGGACACTAGGCGGTACCTCTACCTCAGACCGCCCGGCCCGGGTCCGTTTCTGGTCCATGAAGATGGGTCACCCTTGTTGAGGCACCAATCCACCAGAGTACTTCGCAAGGCTATTGAGGCTTGTGGTCTATCCTCCCAGGAGTACGCTGCGCACTCATTTAGGATTGGCGCCGCAACCACGGCCACGCACCTGGGGCTACCGGCGGACAGGATCAAAGAAATGGGCCGGTGGAAATCCAATGCTTATAAGTCTAATATGCGACCTGCAGCTTTACCCTACTTATCTGCCTTTTCTTTTCTGTCTTTTACCCCCAGCTATGCTCAGGAGAAGCGTGTGGATTTGCGGCCACAGTATAGTTCATTGGGCCCGCGTACGAGCGGTGAGCTGCGGCCTTGCACACAATCTTGGCCTTCCACATGGTGTTCGAGTTTCCCGGTTTTCGAGAAGAGGCATGCGTTGGGAGGAGCTTATGCCATTGCTGTGGGAGAAAGTAGCCAAGTTCGGCCCTCCCGACATCCTTGTAATTCATTTGGGGGAGAATGACCTCGCTAACAGAAGGAGTGTGGACTTGTTGTGGAGCATAAAAAGAGACTTGTATGCATTTGCAGCCTTGTGTCCCAGAACAGCGGTGTTCTGGTCCTCCCTCTTGAAACGAACTGTTTGGCGCGGTGCGCAAAGCTGTATGGCCATTGAAAGAACCAGGAAACTCGTAAATCGGGCGGTAGCCCGTTGGGTGCGCTTTATGTATGGCCGAGTCATTTATCATGACCGTATCCGGATCGGCGACCAAGCTTTATACCGGAATGACGGCGTCCACTTATCGGATCTGGGGAACGACATTTGGTTAGCTAGTGTCAGCAAAAGCATCTGGGATTGGTTGCAGCTTTGAAGGTATTGGCGGCGAGCCTTTAGCTCGGGTGGCGGTTAGGCATTGGAATAATGTGTTGTGGTGTGTCGAAGTGCTAGGTGTGGCCATCGCCTATGCCTTCAATTTCTAGGGGTATTCCGTTAAAGGAATCTGGCGGTCGTGTATTCCGTCCGAAGCCTGCTTGGCGGGAGGCCATGGCACGACCTGCAGTGACATCAGGGGTGAGCCTATAGTTGGATTAGCATCAACAGGTGATGAACCCCTGGTGAATAAACCCACTTGTTTCGCGATCCAATGCCTAAGCCAATACCTTTCCATTGCTGTAATCAATAAAGTTGTGGCCTTTTCTAGCCCATTAACCTTATATCACGTGTCCCTGTGTCTTCATTTTACTTCGCGGGGGTCGGGTCCTCGAACCACAAAGACTCTCCTCCCTGAAAGAGAGGGGAGTGGTTGTGGGCGGGAGCCCAAACACCGCTCCTAGCAGGGGGCGTTGCCCCCTGCCTCCAGCTCACCTGGCTGGCGCTCATGCCCCCCCCCCGGTGGCCGCCCAACCAGGAGCCATGGGTGGGGCCTGTCCAGCAGCCTTTATGCTGCAGTGCCTGCGTTTCCCCGGCCTCATTTCTCTTTGTCGTCCTGTGCGAGTCACCCACCCTCCACTCCCTTTGAGTTAGGGCTTAGGTCATTGGCCTTGCTATGGACCTTAGGTTGGTCGCCCCGGTTGCCCGGGGGGCCTGGTAGGAGTTTTTCCATTTGGCATTAGGCTTTTTGGTTTTTTCGTCTACCTCGTAGCAATCGTCACAACTTTCTGGTGGTATTGGTGGGTAGGTTAGGCATTGGAATAATGTGTTGTGGTGTGTCGAAGTGCTAGGTGTGGCCATCGCCTATGCCTTCAATTTATAGGGGTATTCCGTTAAAGGAATCTGGCAGTCGTGTATTCCGTCCGAAGCCTGCTTGGCGGGAGGCCATGGCACTGTTAGTATCTCAGCTTCAGTCAGAGGTACCTGGCCTCCCCCGAGGCAATTAAGCTGGATACTTGATGACCTCTCCGCTGCGTCTCCCGGCAGGCTAGGTCATAACTCCGGTGATTCTCCTCATCAATCAGACGTGGAGAACACACCCTCCGCTACTCTGCTTCTCTCTCCCTCCCTGCATTCCCCCAGGGAGGAGAAATGAGGCAGACAGGAGTCCTTTTTACACGTTTATTCCTGTCACTCAACAGTACATAGAAATGTGACTGCACCCTTGAGACTCCATCAGAAGAGTCACAACTCCTCCCCTGTACTTCCAGCACAGGTCAGATGACACACTGAGCTAACATCCGGTGCTCAGTACAGAGAATAGGCTCCACCTTTTCTCCAACAATACATCTGCAAACCACAACATCCTGTTTTGCATTCCAGCTATCTGGAGCTGGCTTTTGCCTTGGTGCTTTTTCCCAACATCCTCCCCCAAAAGCAACAATTGGCAAAACATGATCCAGAGAAGAGAACAAACAGTTGTTATACATATAACAGTCCCCTGTTGTTTCAGTTCCACCCTTGGAACTCCCCACCACTGGTTTCACCAGTGTACCTCTCTGGTTGTCTGGCTTCCAAGTAATGAGTGCTTCTGCATTACCTTGGTTAGCTACTCTCTGTTGTGTCTTTGTCTCTGACTTAGACACTGCTTTAACCTGCTTTGAGATGTTAACAATAGCAACACATGCAACAGCTATGTTAGCAAACTCTTTTGAGTACCTCTTTGGTGGTACACCCTTTGTAACTCTCTCAGACCTGCGTATGAGGTGCTGATCCTCTGTGCTCACTGGTTCAACCTCTGGACTTTGTTGAGAACCAGTAGCATTCAGTGGTTCTTCCTTCACCTGTGAAGGTCTATCCATTGTGTGAGATTTCCTCTCAATGACTGTTACAACTGAACTCTCTGAGCTATCAGTGTCATCGTCATCACCACTGTAATCTGTGACATCAGAAAAATCATCATCATCATCATCATTGTCACCTGTGGGAAATGTCTATACTACCCGCTCTTGTTCAGGAGCACTCTCTAGAAACTTTGTGAGAATCACCTGACCAGATTCAGACAAAATTATTCTGTACAGACCCTTTTCATATCCCACAAAAATGCCTCTGGCATTCTTTACACCACCTGGAGCTTCTGTTCTCACATGAGACCCGAAAACCTTAAAGTAGGCAACAGAAGGTTTTCTATTGAACAGCTTCTCAAAAGGAGAACATCCTAACTCTGTTGAGACTTTTCTCAACCACACATGAAGATAGGACGCTAGCGATTCGGCCCAATATTCATGTGACAAATGTGAACTCAGCAATTGCGCATTCATCCCCTTTTGCAATTCTTTGTTCACCCTGACACAGACCCCCCTGTTCCACGCTTCTGTCGAAACAGCAATTTTGTGGTCTATCCCTTTTCCATCCAGGAACTTCTGAAACTTCTGTAACAGAAAAACTTGCTTCTCATCTGTGAAAAGACAATCAATGTTAGCATCATGCATATTATTAACCTTGTCACAAAACTCCTGAAACTTTTCTAAAGTTTCTTGCGGTTTCTCCATCAAATAAACCCAAGAATAATTAGTGAAACAATCCACACACAAAAGGTAATACTTTGCACCGCCCCTAGATGGTTCTAGAGGACCAATCACATCAGCATACACCCGCTGAAATGCTCTGTCGACCTTCGGCACCTTCCGGGCGCTCTTGGTCACACCTGCAAGAGAGATTTCGTTAGAATCAGAAGAATTACATTTCATGTAATCACTTTGATCAAAAGTCAACAAATACAGTCCATCTTTCTCTTTGGCAGTAAGAAACAGTTCTCCATCTTTGTATATCTTGCAGCTTTTAGCATCATAGGTCAGTTTCAGTCCTTTCTTTGCAATCTGCGACACACTCAGCAGATTAAATTTCAGTTCTGGAACCAGGTAAACATCACTTATAGTCAAGTTCAGACTCTCAAGATACACAGTTCCAATTCCAGTCGCTTCCAACTCTTGACCGTTGGCCTGTTTCACAGCGAAGCTTTGCTTCTTCAACGTCGAAAACAGTCCTCGGTGCGGGCATAAATGTTTTGTACATCCCGTGTCGATTATAAAGGCGTTCCCAACATCTGGCGTGGTTCCTTTCGCCATCATAGCCTTTGCAGGTTTCACCTGGTACTTGGTACGGCTTTTGCCTGACGCCTCAGGCTTCGTAGAGCTGCTCTTTGCTCCTTTTGACTGGCGTGGCTTCTTACAGTTTCGCTGTAGATGCCCAGTCTGTCCACAATTGTGGCATCGGACAGCACTCAATGCTACTCCATGCTCTCCAGTAGCATCACCAGTGGGAAGATGTGAACTCTGTTCTTCCCTCCCCCTGTCCTTTACTTCCAGTGCAGCAAGTCTGTCGTGTTCGTTCAGGACGACGGCACACACTCTTTCCGCGATTAACTGCGCGGCAGGTAGGGAACCAAGCTGACTGGCAACAACCTTGTAGGTGCGATTAAGGCTGTTTATCATCATGAAGCAAAACACTTCCTCCTGAAGACGGAAATTGCGTTCCACCATCTGTTGACGCAGAAACTTCATCTCTGTCAGGTGCGCTTGAACATCTCCATTAGGCGCAAGTCTCAGATTGGTCAACTTCTCAAAATACAGCAATGCTGAAGAACCAGCATCTCTCTGATGCGTTGTACGCAGCGTGTCCCAAACCTCTTTCGCGTGTTCTAAATTCTGGATATGCACCAACTGCTCATCTGAGACACACAGAATTATAGCAGTCCTGGCCCTCACGTTCCGTGATTCCCAACCTCTGGTTGGTGCTGCAGGGATGGGGTTTTCAATTACATCAATAAGCCTCTGATTCTGCAGCAGGGCCTTCATCTTTACAGACCAAGATGAATAATTGTCATTATTTAAGGGAGGTGGGTAAGGCAAACCTCCTGCTTTCTTGGCATCCATCTTGAAGCCAAGCCTCCAGCTCACTCTGTCAAACAAGCTGTAAAATCCAACAGTTGTTTTTTCCTTCTCACTCAGGCAGGCAAACTGCAGGTTGTTTATGCTTTTAGCACCTGGCAGCTTGACGCTGGCTGTTATGGAAAGTCCCTTCCAAGAGCTCTTAAACGTGTAGCCAAAACAATCTATGGCTTTGTTTCGCTTTCCCAGGCTCACACTCACAGTCCAGCCCCTTTTGCCAGTAACTTTCCAACTTTCCGTTACTTAGCAACAGTGCATTCAGGACTTCTTATCTTAACCACAGGAATTTGTGGAATGCAGGCTTCAGCCTTTGAGCTGCAGGCCTCTCCTCCCGGAGCTTTTGTTTTCGTTGAAACGCAGCTCCGTGAACCAGTGAATTAATCAAACTGCGTTCACACTTTTAGCCCGAAATGCAGCATACCTTGAACTTTGTTGCTCTGGAAAACACCTCTTCTTTCCACCAGCTGTCTGTTGAGCCTCTGGCTTCTTTCAGACGCCTCTCTTCCTCCTTGGAGCAGAGGAGGACAATCCATCAGCCTCTCATGCAGATGTCGATGGATCGCAACCATCCGAAGGCTGCCATATGTTAGTATCTCAGCTTCAGTCAGAGGTACCTGGCCTCCCCCGAGGCAATTAAGCTGGATACTTGATGACCTCTCCGCTGCGTCTCCCGGCAGGCTAGGTCATAACTCCGGCGATTCTCCTCATCAATCAGACGTGGAGAACACACCCTCCGCTACTCTGCTTCTCTCTCCCTCCCTGCATTCCCCCAGGGAGGAGAAATGAGGCAGACAGGAGTCCTTTTTACACGTTTATTCCTGTCACTCAACAGTACATAGAAATGTGACTGCACCCTTGAGACTCCATCAGAAGAGTCACAACTCCTCCCCTGTACTTCCAGCACAGGTCAGATGACACACTGAGCTAACATCCGGTGCTCAGTACAGAGAATAGGCTCCACCTTTTCTCCAACAATACATCTGCAAACCACAACATCCTGTTTTGCATTCCAGCTATCTGGAGCTGGCTTTTGCCTTGGTGCTTTTTCCCAACAGGCACGACCCGCGGTGACATCAGGGGTGAGCCTATAGTTGGATTAGCATCAACAGGTGATGAACCCCTGGTGAATAAACCCACTTGTTTCGCGATCCAATGCCTATGCCAATACCTTTCCATTGCTGTAATCAATAAAGTTGTGGCCTTTTCTAGCCCATTAACCTTATATCACGTGTCCCTGTGTCTTCATTTTACTTCGCGGAGGTTGGGTCCTCGAACCACAACTTCTATTTCCCAGCATAATCCCTTTTATTTCTTTTTCTTCCCTAATTTGTTTACATAAAACTTCCAATGTTAATATGAAAATTAAGGGGGATAGGGGGCGACCTTGTCTGACCCCTTTACTGATTTCACACTCCTGTGATAAATTTCCATTGATTATGATTTTAGCTTTTTGTTTTGATTATATTGCTTCAATCCCTTTTATATACTGTATACCAAAATCCATATGGCGTAATAGACCTTTCATAAATTTCCAGGATACCCTGTCGAAAGCTTTTTCTGCATCTATAGCCATTAAGACTGCCTTCTTTTCTATTCTTAAGTCTAAATACGCTAATAAGTTGATAATGTTTCTAGTGTTGCTATAAATGTGCCTCCCGGGCAAAAAGCCAGCTTGGTCATTGTGTATCATCATCTGGAAGCCTTTTTTTGATCTTTCGGCAAAAATATTTGTATATAATTTATAATCGTTATTTAGAAGTGCGATAGGCCTATAGTTGTTAATAAGTAGATTGTCCGTTCCCTGTTTTGGAATTAATGCAATAAGGCTGTCTTTCCAAGAATCCGGCATGCTTCCATCTTTTAAGATGTTGTTCATGATACTTCTTAATGGGTCAGACAGTAAGTCCTCCATTTTTCTATAATATATTGCTGGTAGGCCGTCTGGCCCTGGTGGCTTGCCTATCTTTGCTTCCTTAATTGCTCTTTGCATTTCGTACGATGTAATAGGGGCATTCAACGGTTCTTTTTGTTCTTTAGTAAGTTTCGGAAGACAGTTCTGTTCTAAATGTTCTTTAACTTCTTCCGTTGTTTCATTTCCTTCCTTATAGATTTCTCTAAAGAATTCAAGAAATCGTTTCTCTATTTCTTTAGGGTTGTTTATTATTTTGCCTTTGCATTTAACTCTATTTATAAGCCTTTCTGCCTCTCTCTTGTTTAATTGCCATGCTAATAACCAGGCTCAGGTTCTGTTTCAGGCTGTGTCTCTGTTTCAGGCTCTGGCGCTGTATCAAACACTGTTGCAGACTCAGGCTGTGGCACTATGGCTGTAGCTGTGGCTCTGGTTCTGTTTCAGGCTCTGGCACTGTATCAAGCACTGTTTCAGGCTCAGGCTCAGGCTCAGGCTTCTGCTCTTTATTAGGCTTTGTGTCAGTCTTTGGCTCTAGCACTTATTCTAGCTCTATTTCAGGCTTGGCCTGTGTCTCAGCCTTTGTCTCTGTTTCACGCTGTTTCTCTATTTCAGGCTCCGACGCTGTTTCAAGCCCTGTACAGTGGTGCCCCGCAAGACGAATGCCTCGCAAGACGGAAAACCCGCTAGAGGAAAGGGTTTTCCGTTTTGGAGGTGCTTCGCAAAACAAATTTCCTATGGGCTTGCTTCGCAAGACGAAAATGTCTTGCGAGTTCCTGCGGGGTTTTTTCCCTCCCCCCTTTTCCCCAAGCCGCTAAGCGGCTTATCAGCTAATCCGCTAAGCCGCTTATCAGCTGATCCGCTAAGCTGTTTATCAGCTGATCCGCTAAGCCCGCTAAGCCGCTAATAGCGCTAATCTGCTAAGCCGCTAATGGGCTTGCTTCGCAAGACGAAAAAACCGCAAGACAAAGAGACTCGCGGAACGGATTCTTTTCGTCTTGCGAGGCACCACTGTATCTGCCTCTGCCTCTGTTTCAGGCTCTGGCACTCTATCAAGCACTGTTTCTGGCTCTGGCTCTCTTTCAGGCTCTGGTTCTGAATTAGGGTTTTGTTCTGGCTCTAGCTGTGCCTCTGGATCTGGCTGTGTCTCTGCTTCAGGTTCCTATGCTGTATCAAGCACTGTATCAGGCTCTGCCTCTCCCTCTGCCCCTGGCTACCTTTAAGCGTCAGGCTCAGTTTCAGACAGTGTCTCTGTTTCAGGATCCAGCACTCTATCAAGCACTATTTCAGACTCAGGCTGTGGATCTCGGCTGTGGCTGTGGATCTCGGCTGTAGTTGTGGATCTCGGCTGTGGCTCTAGGCTCCGTCTGTGGCTCTGTCTCTCTTTGAGGGTCTGGTTCTGAATGAAGATCTGGTTCTGACTCTGATTCAGGGTCTCATGATGGCTCTTCCTCTGCCTCTGACCCAGCTATGTTTCAGGGTCTGGCTCTCTTTCAGGCTCTGGTTCTGAATTAGGGTTTTGTTCTGGCTCTGGCTGTGTCTCTGGCTCTGGCTCCAGCTCCAGCTCCGGCACTGTATCAAGTACTGCTGCAGACTCAGGCTGTGGCTCTAGGCTGTGGCTGCAGCTATGTTTTGCGCTCCGGCCCTGTATCAAGCCCCATTTCTGGCTCTAGCTCTGGCTCTGGCTGTGTCTCTGGCTCTGGCTTTCTTTCAGCTCTGGCTCTGAATGAGGCTCTGGCTCTGGCTCTGATTCATGGTCTCACTCAGACTCTGATTCAGGGTCTCGCTCTGGCTCTGGCACTCGATCAAGGACTGCTTCAGACTCAGACTCAGGCTGTGGCTGTGGCTCTGCCTCTGTTTCAGGCTCAGGCTCTGTTTGAGGCTGTGTCTCTGTTTCAGGCTCCGGCACTGTATCAAGTACTATTGCAGACTCAGGCTGTGGCTCGTGGCTGTGGCTGTTGCTCTGGTTCGGGCTGTGGCTCTTTTTCAGGCTCTGGTTCTGAATGAGGGCTTGGTTATGGCACTGATTCAGGGTCTCGCTCTGGCTCTGGCTGTGTCTCTGTTGCACCTCAAACGGTGGTTTGTTGTTGTTGTTGTTGTTGTTGTTATTTTCTTTCTGGGGTGGGACAAATGTTTAGTTGGGGCGGGGATTATTTTAAGTTTAGCATAATTGTTTCTTGCTTTGTTTTTCTTTTACTATTTTTTTAGGTTATTGTATAGTTTGTATTTTGCTTTTTAAGGGGAAAGGGTCAGGGCTGCCTGGGAGGGGGCCTCAGCCAACAGAATGGCTGGGGCAGGTTCCCTACGGGGGGATGTATTGGAACACCCAATCTCTGTTATCGCGGGTGGGAGGAGCAGCTGCGCTAAGACCAGACCACGTCTTTACCGAAGATCTGGTTCTGACTCTGATTCTGATTCTCTGATTCTGGCTTGTTGTGTGTAGTGAAGGGTTAACCTTCTGTGCCTCAAGCCTTAGAGGATGCGCTTACAAGGGAAGTAAGCCAGGACGTGATGAAAGCAGCTTGGAATGCTGTGAGCTGAGTGGGAACTGAAAGCAGTTCAGCCGAAATTTTTATTTAAAGATGAGCAAGGAAGAATTTTGGCAATTGAAATACAAACACAGGGAGAAAAATTCTTGATATTAGGAATTTATGCACCAAATGAGGGGAAATCGGAATTTTACAAGAAGCTGCATGAGATAATGCTGGACTATCTGGACTATACTAACATCATAATGATGGGAGACATGAATGGGGTGGTCTCTACCTACATGGATAAGTCACAAAATCAAAATTTAACTAAAGACGGCAGACTACCTAAAACTTTTTTTGAACTAACTGACAGTATGGATCTGATCGACATCTGGAGGACAAAGAACCCCCTGGGTAAAGAAGGAACATTCTTTTCTGAGGCCCACCTGTCATGGATAAGAATCGACCAAATATGGACAACTAGAGGGCTGGCACCCAAGACTAGAAAAGTGGCAATCTGCCCAAAAACTTGCTCCGACCATAACGCCTTGAAAATGGAATTGAGACTTACTCCAATCGGTTCCTTCAGATGGAAAATGAATGACACCCTACTGAGAGACCAGGAGATTGTGAGGAAGGCCCAAAAAGCTTTAAAAGATTACTTTGAAATTAACTGGAACACCTCGGTGGAAAAGAGAACAATCTGGGACGCAAGTAAAGCAGTAATGAGAGGGTTTCTGATACAACAGAATACGACCAAGAAAAAACTCTGGAATGGAAAAAAGGACAAGATATTGGAGAAGATAAAAGATGGAGAGAAAAAATTGAGACTAAAACCAAAATCCAAAGAGGTTTTAAGAGAAATTAAATTCCATCAAACACAATATGCGAAATTGATAAATCAAGAAGTGGAATGGAAAATTAAACAAATGAAACAAAGATCATTTGAATCGGCGAACAAATGTGGAAAACTGCTAGCATGGCAGTTGAAAAAGAGACAAAAATTGAACTTTGTTACCAATCTGGAGGTCGAAGGGAGAAATATTCAGAAACCAGAAGAAATTAGAAAGTGTTTCCAGAGATACTTCAAAAAACTTTATACGCAAGGGCCTCAGGAACCGACTGAGATAGACCAATTTATAAAAGTCAACGGATTGCCAAAACTATCTCAGGAGAAGAGAACAATCTTGAATTGTAGAATAACACAACAGGAAATTGAGGGTGCCATTCAGAACATGCAACTAGGTAAATCTCCAGGCCCAGATGGACTTACCTCCAAGTACTATAAGACATTAAAAGACTATTTGATACAACCACTAATGGAGGTTTGTAACCAGATTTTGGAGGGGAGGAGGGCACCGGAAACGTGGAAAGAAGCTTTCATCACATTGATACCCAAACTGGAAACTGAAAAGACCCAACTTAAGAACTACCGTCCCATCTCACTCCTAAACGTGGATTACAAAATTTTTGCAGATATTTTGGCAAGTAGACTGAAAAAAGTTTTAAATGAAGTAATTCATAAGGACTAGGCAGGCTTTCTCCCAGGTAGACATTTGTCTGATAACACCAGGAACATTATTGATATTTTGGAGCTCTTGCAAACTAACATTAATACTAAAGCAGTGTTAATCTTTATTGATGCGGAGAAGGCCTTTGACAACATTTCTTGGAAGTTCATGAAGAAAAATTTGGAAGGGATGGGAGTGGGACGGGGGTTTGAAAATGGCATAGAAGCAATATACTCAGAGCAAAAAGCTAAATTGATAGTGAATAATGTGGTGACAGAAGAGTTTAAAATTGAAAAAGGAACACGACAGGGGTGCCCTCTTTCCCCTCTTTTATTTATCTCAGTCCTGGAGGTGCTTTTGAATATGATTAGGGAGGACCAGTTGGTGCAAGGAATACAGGTCGGAGTGAAACAATATAAACTGAAAGCTTTTGCAGATGACTTGGTTTTAACATTACAGGAGCCAGAACCCAGTACAAAAAGGGTTTTAGAACTGATTCATGACTTTGGTCGGGTGGCGGGATTCAAGTTGAATAAACAAAAAACTAAAGTTTTGGGTAAAAACTTGACACCTTTAGAAACAGACGGGTTTCGGAAGGAAACAGAATTAAACGTGGTTAAAAAAGTGAAATACCTAGGGGTTAATTTGTCCTCCAAAAACTTGAACTTATTTAAAGATAATTATGAAAAATGTTGGTCAGAAGTTAAAAAGGATTTAGAAATTTGGTCAAGATTAAAACTTTCCTTGTTGGGCCAAATTGCAGCTATAAAGATGAATGTATTGCCAAAGATGTTGTTTTTGTTTCAAACCCTACAGATTGTGGACAGAGTGGAATGTTTTGGTAAATGGCAGAAGGATATTTCTAAGTTTGTATGGCAGGGCAAAAAGCCCCGAATAAAATTTAAAATACTAACTGATGCAAAAGAAAGAGGGGGGTTTGCCCTGCCAGACTTAAGGCTATACTATGAAGCTGCAGCCTTCTGCTGGATGAAGGATTGGTTACTTTTAGAGAACACTGATGTCCTAGATCTGGAAGGGTTTAATAATTCTTTAGGATGGCATGCATATTTGTGGTACGACAAGGTAAAAACTCATAAAATGTTCAAAAACCATATTGTCAGAAAAGCAATATTTATGGTCTGGACAAAATACAAAGACTTATTAGAAGGTAAGACCCCGAGGTGGTTATCACCAGCGGAGGCCAAGGCTCGAAAAAAACCCAATATGGAGGCTGGCTGGCCGAAATATGGGGAAATAATAGAAAAAAATGGAGACAATTGGAGGTTGCAGAGCTATGAAAAACTAAAGAACAAGGTGCAGGATTGGTTTCATTATGCTCAAATTCAAGAGGTTTTTAAGTTGGACAAGAAAACAGGTTTCCAGGTGGAAAAATCGAAATTAGAGACAGAACTGTTAGAACCAAAGACTAAGGTACTTTCGAGAATGTATAACTTGCTGCTTAAATGGAACACTCAGGATGAGACAGTCAAATCAGCCATGATAAAATGGGCTCAGGACATTGGGTACAACATTATGTTTGAAGACTGGGAAAGGTTATTGTGATGGGATGATGAGCTGCTTGTGCGTAAAAGCGTAGTCCCTCAGAGTCTGTGCAAGTTCACAAACCTCTGTCTGTGACGGAGCCCCTCAGACATGGCTCCTCTAGTCACTTGCAGATTCCGACAGTGGTTGTTTTCGGAATCGTTTCCAGCATAAAAGTTCCTTAACGGAAACACGTCTTCTGGACTCACGGCGTGACAGTTTCCGGCGAGGCGTGGGTCTCCCTATGGGAACTTCAGATACCTCCCCACTGTTCTCGCTGGAAGTGTCTCTGAGCCCTCCTGCCTGCTCGCATTCCCTCAGAGATCCACTCCTCCCCCTGCTGGTTCCTGCTTCAGCTGTTGAGTCTCTCCCAGCCTCCCTGAGCCCCTCCACCACCTGTTCCTCCGATGGCAGTTCCCTGACATCCACCTCCCCTCCAGGGCCCCCCTCACCCCCTCCCGTTCCCTCTCCTCTGGGAGGTGAGGAGGTAAAACCCCGAAAAGAATCTTCTTCATCTTCAGACGTCTCGAACAATTCCCTCCATTGATCGCCGTCCCGGCTCGCTGAATCCTCCTCCTCCTCGGCATCTGTGAACCCCTCCAACTCCTCTTCTTCGTCGGTGGTGGCAAAGTATTCCCTCCGGAACCTCGCTACCGGTTGAGGCTTGCGTGGGAACCTCTGATGAAAAGCTTCTATTAAAACCTCGTCATTGACATCCTCTGCCCTGACCCAGGTGTTTTCCGACTCCGGTTCCCCTTCCCACATTACCAAATACTCTACTTGATCTCCCTTCCACCTGGAATCGAGGATCTCCGCTACATGGTAGCTTTGTTCCCTTTCCTCCATTGCTGGTCCCCGAGTGACCCTCCCTTCTCTGTCCCCTTTATACAGTGACAGCAATGACCTGTGGAAAACTGGGTGCAGCTTCATGTGGTTCGGTAACCGGAGTCTGAAAGCCACTGGATTGACCTGTTGTGTGATTTCAAATGGGCCCAATCTTTTGGGTCTTAACTTCTTACAACCCCCTTTGAAGGGTAACCCTTGGGTTGACAGCCACACTTGGTCCCCCACCCTAATGGTTTCACCTTCTCTCCTGTGTTTGTCTGCCTGCCTCTTATATTCCTCCTTGGCCCTGTCTAAGTTAAGTTGGAGCTGGCGATGGATCGCTTCCATTTCTTCTACGAACTGTTCGGCAGCTGGAACGCTCCATCTCTCCCCTTCCCCCCCTGGGAAAGCCCTGGGATGGCACCCGTAATTAGCCAAAAAGGGGCTCATCCCCGTGGACACGTTCTCCGCATTGTTGTAGGCAAATTCCGCCAATGCCAACTTCTCCACCCAATCATTCTCTCTGTCATTGACATAACACCTCAAATATTGCTGGAGGATGCCATTGGCTCTTTCCGCCTGCCCATTGGTTTCAGGATGCCGGGCAGTCGAGAAATTAACCTCTACATGCAGTAAGCTCATGAGCTTCCTCCAGAACCTGGAAGTAAATTGTTTCCCTCGGTCAGAAACCACCCTCAAGGGGGCGCCATGCAACCTAAACACATTTTCTACAAACAATTTAGCTGTTTCTTCTGCCGTAACAGCATGTGAGCAGGCTATAAAGTGTGCCATTTTGGTTAACAGGTCTACCACAACCATGATGGCTGTTTTCCCTCTGGACCTTGGCAGATCAGTCATGAAATCTATGGCCACTGCTTCCCTTGGTCTTTCTGGTGTGGGTAGCGGTTCTAATAACCCTGCCGGCGCCCGCCTTTCCCCTTTGGCTCGCTGGCATTGGTCACAACTCCTCACATACTCCCGCACGTCTTCCCTGACCTTGGGCCACCAAAATTCCCTGGTAACCAGCCACATGGTTCTGTGTTGCCCAAAATGCCCCGCTGTGGGGCTATCGTGCAGCTGCTTGAGTACCTTCCCCCTCAACTCTCCTTCAGGTATATATAACGCTCCCTTGTAGTACAACGCCCCGTTTCTCTCCTCAAAACCTCCTGGTTTATCTCCCTCCCTCCTGAGTCCCCTGAGTTTGTCCTGGGCGTATTCATCATTCTCCGTTCCCTCTACCAGTTCTCTTTGCCCCACCAATGCCGCCCCACACACCCAGCGGTCCTCTGGAATGACATGTCTCTCTTCGGGTGCTCCCTCCCCCTCCAAATATTCAGGTTTGCGTGAGAGAGCGTCCGCCCTAACGTTCTCTGGGCCTGGCACGTAACAAATCTCAAAGTTAAATCTGGAGAACTCCTGGGCCCATCTCAACTGCCGTTGGTTGAGCACTCGTGCCGTTCTCCAATACTCTAGGTTCTTGTGGTCAGTGCACACTTGCACCTTATGTTGTGCGCCAATTAGCAGGTGCCTCCATCTCCGAAAAGCCTCATGAATAGCAAGAAGTTCTCGGTCGTACACCGTGTAGTTCCTCTCGGATTTGTTCAGCTTTCGCGAAAAAAAGGCACACGGTCTCCACTCTGACTCCTCCTTCCCTGGCTGCAGAAGAAGCACCGCCCCTATGGCTCTGTCTGATGCGTCTGTTTCGACTCTCATCTTTTTTTGTAAATCCACATGCAGAAGTTGTTCTTCAGAGGCGAAGGCCCTTTTTAGCTCCTCAAAAGCTCGCTCCGCCTCCTCAGTCCAAACAAATTTCTTCTTACTGCTGAGACAGTCCGTTATGGGCGCCGTCAGGTGGGCAAAGTTTCGGATGAACTTACGGTAAAAGTTCCCAAACCCTAGGAACCTCTGCACATCCTTCTTTGTTTTGGGTGTTTTCCATTCCAGCACGGCCTGGACCTTGCCGGGATCCATGGCCAATCCCTTGTCTGACAGGCGGTACCCCAGGAACTCCACCTCCTTGGTATGAAACTGACACTTCTCCAGTTTCACCCACAGCCGGTTGGCTAGCAGCCTGCGCAACACTTCTCTGACATCTCTCACATGCTGCTCCTCATTCTCAGAATACACCAACACGTCATCCAGGAAGGCCACACAATTCTTGTAAAGCAAAGGCCCTAGTACGTGGTTCATCAGCGATTGAAAGCACGCCGAGCCTACTTGTAATCCAAATGGCATAACGAGATATTCAAATGCCCCCAAAGGGGTGAACATGGTGGTTTTCCATTCATCCCCTTTCCTTATACGTATCAGATTGTACGCCCCCCTCAGGTCCAGCTTGGTAAAAATCTTTCCCTTCCGCACCCTGTTCAAAATGTCATCTATTCTAGGCATGGGAAAGGCCAATGGTTCTGACACTGCGTTTAAGGCCCGAAAGTCACACACAAGTCTCGGCTTGTCCGTGTTTTTTTTATCCACAAAAAACACTGGACTACCTCCCACCGCTCTTGACTCTCTGATGAAACCCCTCTTCAGGTTCTTGTCAATGAACTCTCTTAGCTCCTGCATTTCTCTGTCTGACATGGCATACAATTTGCCTGCGGGGAGCTGCGCCCCAGGCAGTAAATTGATTTGACAATCAAAGGGTCTATGCGGGGGTAGTTGGTCAGCTTCCCTTTCGCTGAACACGTCGCTGAGATCTGCGTATTGTCGTGGTACCTTCACCTTCTCCGTTACTTCTGTCCCTGCTAGGGTAGCTTGGGCTCCTGCTGAACCCTTTCCCTCCTTGCAGTGTTCTAAGCAATGTGCGGAACCAAAGGAAACCACTCTCTGATGCCAGCCCACCAGTGGATCACGTAACGCCAGCCAGCTCATCCCCAAAATAATGGGAGCCCCTCCCAAGGTGGCCACATTAAACGCTATCAGTTCTGTGTGCCTTGCCACCTTCATTATCATTGGGACGGTCTGCAAGCTGACTTCCCCTCCCAACAGCTCCCTGCCATCGATCGTGGTCACCTGCAGGGGGTTGCTTAAAGGGATCGTCTGTATCTGGTGTTCAGCTGCAAACTCTTTGCTCATGAAATTGCAGGAGCTGCCTGAGTCCAACAGCGCCTTAATCTTCAGAGGGTATCCGTTTTGCAACTCTAGTGACACTTCTATCACTAGGGCAGGTTTGGGAGGTTCTGGCGTGGGCACTTTCACTGCTCTTTGGCCTGGCTGCTGTGCCCCGACGGTGGCAGCCAGGCGTTGGCTTTTACTTGCTCCGATATCTCCTCCACTCCTCCCTCAACAGCTCCCACCATCCCTTGCCATTCCTTCCTCTGGGGGCAGACTCTGGCAAAGTGACCTGGCTGTTGGCAGAGATAGCATTTCCGGGCGCCTTTTCCCTCCTTCCTACCCCCTTCACTGGGCTTTGAAACTGCGCACGCGCGCGCTGTTCCGATTTCCATTGGCTCTGCCGGCGGGAAAGCTGGCTCAGGAATGTCTGGAATGAGGAACTCCTTCCAACGTTCCCCCTTACCTTCCCGCCTCTCCAAGGCTCTCGCCTTTTGGCACGCTCCTATGGTCAGCGCAGATTTGGTCAGCTGATCCATAGAAACCGCCCTGGGACTCCGGGAAAGTTCGTCTTTCACAGCCGAAGAAAGACCTTCTTCAAAAAGCATTTGAATGGGTTCCGCCGATAAATCCCACCCCAATCTGTGAACCAGCATGGTAAACTCAGTCCAGTACTCACGGACAGATCGGCTCCCCTGCTTGCAAGCCATTAACTGTCTGCGCACCACTCCCTGCTCAATATCGCTGGAAAACATGAGATCCATTGCACGAAAGAACTTCATTGTGTCCTTTAGGACGTCATTATGCGTTGCCATCAGGGGTCGCACCCAGTCCCTCGCCCCCTTTTCAAGGTGCCCAATCACG
Organism: Podarcis liolepis; assembly: GCF_965112155.1. NCBI lineage: Eukaryota > Metazoa > Chordata > Lepidosauria > Squamata > Lacertidae > Podarcis > Podarcis liolepis. Next base: position 11,223,230 of record NC_139568.1, read on the forward strand.
TAAGCCACTCGCGATTCCTCGTCAGGGAATTCATCAAACTGCACATTGAGGGCATATTGCATCTCTGTTCTAAAGGCATGGTAGTCCTTGGGGTCCCCCCCGAACTTCTGCACCAATCCTGGTACCTTTCTGGTGAACTGGGTGGCTTTCCCCTTCTTGTCTGCATCCTGAGCCCTTCTCTCCTCAAGCCTCGCCGTCTGCAGCACCAGTTGGATCTCCAACGCCCGGTACCTTTCTTCCAGGCTTGGCCCTGCTCCAACTCCTGCTTCTCCGGTTCCGGCTGGGTCACTCATGATGCTTTCTCCTGCACAAACAGCTTACAGAGACTGTCGGAATGCTGTGATGGGATGATGAGCTGCTTGTGCGTAAAAGCGTAGTCCCTCAGAGTCTGTGCAAGTTCACAAACCTCTGTCTGTGACGGAGCCCCTCAGACATGGCTCCTCTAGTCACTTGCAGATTCCGACAGTGGTTGTTTTCGGAATCGTTTCCAGCATAAAAGTTCCTTAACGGAAACATGTCTTCTGGACTCACGGCGTGACAGTTTCCGGCGAGGCGTGGGTCTCCCTATGGGAACTTCAGATACCTCCCCACTGTTCTCGCTGGAAGTGTCTCTGAGCCCTCCCGCCTGCTCGCATTCCCTCAGAGATCCACTCCTCCCCCTGCTGGTTCCTGCTTCATCTGTTGAGTCTCTCCCAGCCTCCCTGAGCCCCTCCACCACCTGTTCCTCCGATGGCAGTTCCCTGACAGTTATGGACCACTGGTATGAAATTCACGGCATGTAATGCCTTGAAAGAGAATGTTATGAAAATGATATACAGGTGGTACATGACTCCAGTCAAGCTTGCTAAGATATACCATTTGTCTGATAATAAATGTTGGAAATGTAAGGAGGCTGAAGGGACATTCTTTCACCTCTGGTGGACCTGTCCAAAAGTGAAGGCCTTCTGGGAAATGATTTATAATGAGCTAAAAAAGGTGTTTAAGTACACCTTTCCCAAGAAACCAGAGGCCTTCCTCCTGGGCATAGTCGGCCAGAAGGTGTTAAAGAAGGACAGAACTTTCTTTATGTATGCAACGACAGCAGCAAGAATACTCATCGCAAAATACTGGAAGACACAAGATTTACCCACACTGGAAGAGTGGCAGACACAATTGATGGACTATATGGAATTGGCTGAAATGACTGGCAGAATCCGAGATTTGGGAGAAGAAACAATGGAGGAGGACTGGAAAAAATTTAAGGCCTATTTACAAAAATATTATAAGTTATATGAATGTTAAGAATTTGCATGATTTGGAAAATCTAGCTTCAGCAATAAGATTTGATGCTATGGGAATTTAGGTTATACTAATGAAAGGACTAATGTTTAAAATAACACTACATTTGTTTTTAGAGTAAACTGATAATAAGTATTTTAAACTTAAAATATAATTATTTGAGAGAACAAAAGAACGCATGAAACAAGGTTATAATTTGCTGATATTTTTATTGTAAAGAACGCATGGTGAGGGAGACGTGGGGAAGTCCGGTTGGTTATGGAAAAACGTTTTGGAAAGATGAGTCTTTTTTTCTTTCTTTTTTTCTTTTCTGTTATTCCTTTGTATATCTGACCTGTATCTGGAAAAATGCAATAATAAAAAAAATATTATATAAAAAAAATGAAAGCAGTTCAGCCGCTGCACTGAGAGAGAAGGACACAGGGAAAATGCAGCTTGAATCTGATGGTCTTTATGAATTGTAAACACACTATATTTGAGCAAATAAAGGGATAGTAGGACAGAAGAAACGTGTGGGACTTGTTTACTGCTCTCTCGACACACCCCACTGTGTACTTCTGCTAATTGCTTTACGATCTACAGAGGCTCCCAGGGGAAGCGTGGCTGGGCGCCGAACAATAAAGCAATAAATCTACCGAACATGGCTCTCTATCAAGGGCTGTTTCAGACTCAGGCTGTGGCTGTGGCTGTTGCTCTGGTTCTGGTTCTGGCTCTTTCTCAGGCTCTGGTTCTGAATGAGGGTTTGGTTCTGGCACTGATTCAGGGTCTCGCTCTGGCTCTGGCACTCTATCAAGGACTGTTTCAGACTCAGGTTGTGGCTGTGGCTCTGGCCCTGTTTCCATTCTTAAAATGGAATGTACACAAAACAATAATCCTTTCTATATACATTTTCCAATACACTCTGAAAGTATAATAAATCCTTAATTGTTGTCCACCTCCTTTTAGTTCCTTTATCACTCGAATGCTAGCACGGAGTCAAAACTATTATTGTATTTTTGAACATATCCTGTATAACCATCCCAATTTTCTGCAAATTTTTGTTTTGAGATTCCTCTGAGTTTGCTGGTCAATTGAGCCGTCTCCACCAATTCCTGTAATTTGATTTGCCAATCTGTTATTTTTGGAGCCTCGTGATCTTTCCATCCCTTGGCCACAAGTATACGAGCTGCTGCAGTTGCATACAAGAATACCTCTCTTAGATTTTTTGGGATCTCTTTATCTAAAATACTTCATAGAAATGCCTCCGTTTTTTTCGTAAAAGTTATCCCCATCATCTTTTTTAATTCATCGTATACCCCCCCAAAAAAAATCTTAATCTTTTCACACGTCCACCACATGTGGCTCATGTCACCGTTATTTCCTCCACATCTCCAACAAGCATTCGCCAAATTTTTATACATTCTTGATCATCTGGAAGGAATGAGGTACCACCTATGAGCCATTTTCATCATGTTCTCATAATATAGCTGGCTGTAAATTTCTAATTTACATTCCATCAGTTTTCCCCATCTTTTAGCATAATTGGACGGCCCACATCTTGGGCCCACTTTATCATTGAAGCCTTAACCTCCTCATCCATTACTTCGCAGTCTAAAAGAAGTCTATACATTTTTGCGATTATTTTGGTTTTACTATTCAGTAGTTCTCTTTCAGATCTTGAAGGCTCCTTTTCAAAACCTATCTGCTTATCCTGTCTGAACACTTCATTCACCTGGAAGTAATCTAGCCAACTAGAAAAGTGATCTTTTATTTTATCATAACTTATCAATATTAGTTGACCCTCCTCCTCCCCCCTTAATATTGTGTTATACGTTATCCAGTTCTCTTTGATGTTGTTGCTTTTTTTAACAGCGATTGCTTCTAGTGGAGAGTTCCATCTTGGGGTTTTCTGTTCCAAATATCTTTTGTATTTTCCCCATACCTTATATATAGCATTTCTTATTATATGATTTGAAAAACTCCTATGCGTCTTTATTTTCCCATAATTAAGATAGCCATGCCACCCAAAACGGGTGTCATGACCTTCTAGATCTAAAATATCCCATTTTTTTAATAAATACCAATCTTTCAACCAGAGAAGACATGAGGCTTCGTAATATAGCTTCAAATCCGTTAACCCGTAGCCACTTCTTTCTACAGTATCTATTAATATCTTATGCTTTACTCTTGGTGTTTTACCCTTCCACAAAAATTTAGAAATTTCTTTTTGCCACTTGTTGATACTGCTGGTCTTTCCTGTAATTGGAATCGTTTGGAATAGAAAGAGTAGCTTCGGTAAAACTATCATTTTAATTACCGAAATACGGCCCAGGAATGATAAATTTAACGTTGTCCATGTCTCCAACTGTCTTTTGATATCTTTCCAACAATTGGTATAATTATCTTCATATAAGTTAATATTCTTTGGTGTTATCCATAATCCTAAATACTTGATTTTGGGGTAGATTTTAATGTGTATTATTTGTTCTAATTCCGCTTTTTCATCTAGGAGTCTTGGTTGACCACAAACTTGACATGAGCCAACAGTGTGACGCGGCAGCTAAAAAAGCCAATGCAATTCTGGGCTGCATCAATAGGAGTATAGCATCTAGATCAAGGGAAGTAATAGTGCCACTGTATTCTGCTCTGGTCAGACCTCACCTGGAGTACTGTGTCCAGTTCTGGGCACCACAATTCAAGAAGGACACTGACAAACTGGAACGTGTCCAGAGGAGGGCAACCAAAATGGTCAAAGGCCTGGAAACGATGCCTTATGAGGAACGGCTAAGGGAGGTGGGCATGTTTAGCCTGGAGAAGAGGAGGTTAAGGGGTGATATGATAGCCATGTTCAAATATATAAAAAGATGTCACATAGAGGAGGGAGAAAGGTTGTTTTCTGCTGCTCCAGAGAAGCGGACACGGAGCAATGGATTCAAACTACAAGAAAGAAGATTCCACCTAAACATTAGGAAGAACTTCCTGACAGTAAGAGCTGTTCGACAGTGGAATTTGCTGCCAAGGAGTGTGGTGGAGTCTCCTACTTTGGAGGTGTTTAAGCAGAGGCTTGACAACCATATGTCAGGAGTGCTCTGATGGTGTTTCCTGCTTGGCAGGGGGTTGGACTCGATGGCCCTTGTGGTCTCTTCCAACTCTATGATTCTATGATTCTATTCTATGAAATGGTTACTGGGCTGGTTTTACATTTGGTTGAACATGCATAACCTTGGGGCAGAGTAAGAAAGACTTTGCAAGAGGTCAGAAGGAAGACTTTAGAATTTGCTGTCTTATTAAAGATTGACGTGAACTTCTGCTTCAATATTGCCCTTGACCAGCAGAAAATAAAAACTAGATTTCTCGCTTAGCAGCAGGTAATACTAAATAATCCACAAGCTGTCCACTGGTTGTTTGGTATCTTGACATCTGAAAACCTTCTCACCTGTTGCCACAGGCTATTCTCCTCCAAAAATAATGTATTCCCTTAACTTCTGTTCAAGGCATAGATTTAAAGAGAGACAGTTGTAATGTAGACTTCAAACTGAGCTTTAAATAAACTTGTCTTCTACAGGAAAGGATGTTTTTGAGCCATTTTACAAAAAAGATCTAGCAAAGCGGTTATTGGTAGGCAAAAGTGCATCAGTAGATGCTGAAAAATCTATGCTTTCCAAGGTCAAACATGGTAAGTTGCTTGGTTTAGTCCTCTGTAATTTTTTTTATGTTCACTGTCATAGCAGCTCCCCAACCTGTGTTTGTAAAGGATAAGACACTTGAATATTATTTACATATTATGATGTGCATACTTTATGCTATTTACATTAAAAGTTATTTGCAGCATGGGCGGAGCTACCGTCGCTGTGGCCCCAGGTGCACTTTTTTAGAGGCACATTTTTGGAGGGACACCTGCTGCATCCTCACGCCAGCCTTGTGCTGCGCTGCAAGGGCAGTTGCTTCTTGTTTGGCTGCTGGTGAGCCCACCCAGTGCAGGGCTGGGGTCTTGAAGGAAATGAGAGGGGGACAATGGAGGAGGATGGAGGGGCTGCCTGGGCCAGAGGAAGGCCACTGCATGGTGGTGTGTGGGTAGCAAATGGATGACGAAGAAGAGGCACGGAGGGAAGAGAAGGAAGAGTGGCTGCTGCTGCAGAGGCTGCCACAGCTTCCCTGTGCTTGCAAAGGAGCTGTTGGAGCAGAGGGGAGGCAGGCAGCCTGGGTTGGCAGCAGCATAGAGGAAGCAGGGAAAAGGAGCTTCTGCAATCTGTGCAGCCCACACTTTGTCCGTTCCCATAGTCTTTCCTGACCCCGTCTCAGTCTGCTGGTTGCTTTGGCAATGCAGTGTGTGTGTAGGGAGAGAGAATCGTTGAAGGGCTCTTGGTTCCTTCCAATTCTACAAATCTACAAAACTCCAGGTCCTTCTCTTCTTCCTCTCACCTGCCACTGCCACCATCACCCATTTATTATCAAGGAAAAGGAATAGCCAGCTCTCCCACAAAACGGGCTCGCAAGTTCCTCAGTAGTTTCTCCATTATCTAGAAATCCTCACCCACCCTCCACATACTTATCTCCATTTCTAATGTAAAATAAAGAGTTAAAAGATCACAGTGTTGAGGTGGGGAGGGAGCTTCCTGGCTTTTTATTTCAAGGCTTTGAGGCTTTTCAGTCAGTTCAGTCCTTTACTGACGGATCCAAAGCATTAAGGCAGTTTCCTATATACACTAAGGGAGGCGGGTGGTGCTGTGGGTTAAACCACAGAGCCTAGGACTTGCCGATCAGAAGGTTGGCAGTTCGAATCCCCGCAGCGGGGTGAGCTCCTGTTGCTCGGTCCCTGCTCCTGCCAACCTAGCAGTTCAAAAGCACGTCCAAGTGCAAGTAGATAAATAGGTACTGCTCTGGCGGGAAGGTAAACGGCGTTTCATGTGCTGCTCCGGTTCGCCAGAAGCGGCTTAGTCATGCTGGCCACATGACCCGGAAGCTGTACGCCGCTCCCTCGGCCAATAAAGCAAGATGAGCGCCGCAACCCCAGAGTCGGCCATGACTGGACCTAATGGTCAGGGGTCCCCTTTACCTTTTTACTATATACACTATATACATAAAGTACAGGCTTCAAATGCAAAGAAGTACAACTCACAGCATACATACAGCACAGAGTTCAGTATCAATCTGGCAGAGCTTCCTTGCACCAAAGCAAACAGGCAGTGTACAGCCCCCTCTCAATATACTCAAGAATGACCACACCCTTGGCCTGTTGTCAGGTCACAGTGACTTTCAAACACTAATCATAAGACTTGCAGGTGCAAGATAAGGGAAGCACATGCACCAGAGTTTACTTAACAGCAATTAAAGGAACCTCAACAGTATGGAAGGGTTGCAGGGTTTTTTTTGGGTGTTTTCTTAAAATGCTTTTTACTAAATTTTCCTTTGTTAATTATTTACATATTCCAATCCATAATTTAACATATACTGTATACATAAGTAAACCAAACAATATCCATACAGTGGTGCCTCGCAAGACGAAATTAATCCGTTCCGTGAGTCTCTTCGTCTTGCAGTTTTTTCGTCTTGCGAAGCACGGCTATTAGCAGCTTAGCGGCTATTAGTGGCTATTAACGGCCTAGCGGCTATTAACGGCTTAGGGGCTTAGGGGCTTTAAGAAAAAGGAAACAAACTCGCAAGACGTTTCGTCTTGCGAAGCAAGCCCATAGGGAAATTCGTCTTGCGGAACGACTCAAAAAACGAAAAACTCTTTCGTCTAGCCAGTTTTTCGTCTTGCGAGGCATTCGTCTTGCGGGGCACCACTGTATTTATTCACCCGTGACTACCCACCACCTCACTGCAGCTTTTTCTATCTTATTTTTCCTTTCAATTGTGTTGTTTACCTTTATTGTCTTTTTAATACATAATAAATAACTTGTTTATCTGCATTTTGACTTTGTGAAATTTATTTGAAACACATCAAGGGTTTGATTTGAGAACAATGTTATGCCAAATATTTTTTTACACTTTCCCACTCTTTTTTAAGTTTTTGGTTTGGTTGTTGTCTAATTTCCACAGCCAATTTCAGATACACAGCTTGTTTTGCCAATCTCCCTTTGTTGGTAACGTTTTTTGTGTTTTTTCTAATGTATTGCTTGCTGTCTATTTTATGTTCTCTCCAACATCAACACCACTCCTCTAGCCTAATATATCAAAATGTGCAGAAACTCAAGATGTTTCTTTCTTTAGAAATCAGAGTGGGTTTCCAATACATCCATATTGTAGAAAGTGTTTTAAAAATGATAGCTTTGCATATGAAGGATTGTTACTGTATTTCCTAAGAAGAAGATAGAATTATAGAATTGTAGTTTTGGAAGGCATCCAAAGGTCCTGTAGTCCAACCCCCTGCAAGAAAGAATCCATTGCCTAGGCATGGCACCTTAAAAATGTACTACCAGAAAAAAGTGTCTGTGTTGCAGAGTTTTGTGTCCCCTTCCGTCATGTGGACTCTTCCACCTGTGTTGACTTTGCAATTCTGGCCTATCAGAAAGAACTGAAGGGATGATGATGATGATAAATAATAATAATAATAATAATAATAATAATAATAATAATAATAATAATAATAATAATAATAATAATAATAATAATAATAAAATTAATAATAAATTAATAATAAATTAATAATAAGTTTATTATTTATACCCCAACCATCTGGCTGGGTTTCCCCTGCCACTGTGGGCAGCTCCCAACCGAATATTAAAAACACATTACAGCATTAAACATTAAAAACTTCCCTAAACAGGGTTGCCTTCAGATGTATTTTAAAAGTAAAATAGTTGCTTATTTCCTTGACATTTGATGAGAGGGTGTTCCACAGGGCAGGCGCCACTATCAAGAAGGCCCTCTGCCTGGTTCCCTGAAGCTTTGCTTCTTGCAGTGAGGGAACCGCCAGAAGGCCCTCGGCGCTGGACCTCAGTGTCCGGGCAGAACGATGGGGGTGGAGATGCTCCTTCAGGTATACAGGACGGAGGCCGTTTAGGGCTTTAAAGGTCAGCATCAACACTTTGAATTGTGCTCAGAAACATACTGGGAGCCAATGCAGGTCTCTCAGGAATGGTGTTATATGGTCCCGGCGGCCACACCCAGTCACCAGTCTAGCTGCTGCATTCTGGATTAATTGCACTTTCTGGGTCACCTTCAAAGGTAGCCCCACGTAGAGCGCATTGCAGTGTCAGGTTTGATGTCTCTCTCACACATGACGCAACCTCTGACAGTTAATTATTTCAGATTTATTGGTCAATTAAAATAACTCCCGGTCGGAGCTCCATTAATCATTCCTTGCCTGTTGAGTCAGTTGCTGGATTTGGCTTCCTTTTCTGGCCAACACAGGAAAGCCTCCACTTCCTCCTTTTCCCTGACATGCGCCTTTCTACTAAATGACTCAATCTACGGGTTCTTGCAGTCTCTACCCCCTCGATCTCTTCCTCCCCCTCTGTTGTGTCCTGTTCTTTCTGCTCTGTTCTATTAATAGAGCTGCCAGGCTGCATTCCTGGGAGAGATAAGCTTCCCTTACTCTCTGTGTGTGAAGAAAGCAGATTCCTACTGCTCTCTGATTCTTCTCCCTCTGACTCTTCTCTGCCTGTCAGAATAGCCGCTTCTCTGATATCACCCCCTCCTCTAAGCCCCCCTTCCTCCTCCTCTGCTTCATTGCCTGCCATGGAGGGCTCTCTTGATGCAGGTTCCCACCATTCTTCACTCTCCTCAGCTTCTTCCTCACTGGGTTCGGCCTCCTCCCTGCACCCTCTGTGTTTGGGTTTGTGGGGGTACCTACGGTGGAACTGCCTCTGCAAGTCAGGGGCATGCAAATCCTGGCTTCGTACCCAGGAATTTTCAGCAGCATAACCTTTCCATGACTGGAGGTGGAGGTGCCTGCTTAAGTTTCTGGTACTGGTGTGCAGGAACAAATGGTGACAGGAGAGTCCTATGGAATACAGGGTGTATCTTCATTGAGGCAGGCAATTTAAGTTTGAACGATACAGGATTTACCTGCTCTACCACTTGAAATGGCCGCAGCCTTCTTGGCTCTAGCTTCCTCCACCTCCCCTTAGTTGGCAAGTCTTTAGCTAACATCCACACCTTATCCCCCACTTCGATCTCCTCCCCCTGCTGCCTATGTTCATCAGCATTATTCTTGTACACGGCCTTAGCCGCGTCTAGTTTCTCCCTCAGCAGTTCCTGTAGAGCCTGCATTTCCTCCATGAACTGTTCCGCTGCTGGCACCGACAAGTTGCTTCATGGCTCTGGAAATGCTCTTGGGTGTCTTCCATGGTTTGCCATAAATAGAGTCTGCTGGGTAGACGTATTTACTGTGTTACTGTACTTGAACTCTGCCAGTCTCAACTTGTCTACCCAGTCTTCTTGCTGATATTTCACAAAGCAACGAAGGTATTGTTGCAACGTAGCGCTGGTTCTCTCTGACTCGCCATTGGTTTGTGGGTGCCTAGCCGAGGTCAAGCACACCTCTACGTCCAAAAGCTGCATTAACTTCCTCCAAAACTGCGAGGTAAATTGTGCCCCCTTTTCCAAAATCACTCTCAACGGCAACCCGTGCAGCTTAAACACATGTTTTGCAAACATCTGCGCTGTTTCTTGGGCCGATAGCAGCTTCTGGCACAGCATGAAGTGCGCCATTTTAGTAAACAAGTCTACCACCACCCATATTACTGTCTGTTTCCTTGAGGCTGGTAAGTCTGTAATGAAGTCCATCCCATGGTGAGGCCTGAATCCCGATTGGAAGGGATCCAAATGGTCTGAATCCTCCAGGCATGCTTGGAGTTGTTCAGCAACCACCCACTTAGTCACCTTGCCCAAGAATGGAAGATTTGAGACTGAGCGATCGTTGGCCATATTGGCCGGCCCTAAAGATGCTTTTTTAAGAAGCGGTTTAATGACCACCTCTTTGAGTGGGTCTCGCAGAGGGAAGCATTCACCACCCCGCAGAGCCCATCGCACAGCCCTTCCCGGCTTACTTTTATGAGCCAGGATGGGCAAGGATCAAGAAGACAGGTGGTTGGTTTCAGTCTTCCAAGCAGCCTGTCCACATCCTCGGAGGTAACAGATTGGAACTGATCCCATATAATATGACTAGACAGGATTCCAGCACTCTCCCACCTCGGCCCTGCTTCCACGGTGGAGTCTACCTCCTTCCGAATCTGAGCGACTTTATCTGCAAAAAACTTTGCAAAAGCATTGCAGGAGATCCTGGGTTCCCTACCTGGCCCGATGACGAAGGTGGTTCCATTAGACTGTGAACCACCTGAAAGAGTCCCCTGCTGCTGTTTTCTGCAGATTCAATAGAGGCGATGAAGAAAGTCTTCTTCGTCGTCGCCATTGCCACTTGGTAGGCTCAACATTGAGCTCTAACCTGTGTCCGGTCCGATTCAGAATGAGTTTTCCGCCACCGGTGCTCTAGCCCTCTCAATGATTGTTTCATTGCCCTCAGCTCCGGGGGAAATAACAGGGCTCTCTGGGCTCCATGCAATTGGAGAGGGCGCTTCGGAGCCAGACAGTCAAAAGCCCTGGTTAACTCTGCATTCCAGCGGGTCACCAGGGAATCAGCTGAAAGGCCATCAACACGGGATAAAACATCCCCTCCTAGTTAGCTTACACTCTTACAGAGACTAAATGCACTGAATGAGTGCATTCAAGTCCTACCTGTGTAGACATTCCCAATTAGAGACTTAATATAGGTGTGAGGGACCCCTGAAACTAACGCCTCCCTGCTTACTTCCCCCTCTTTTGCGAGGGGCTTCAGCTGCCTCATTGTCCAGGCAGCAGCTCCATTCAATGGCCACAAGGTGCCTCTGGGGTGGGGTGGGACAAGGTGGGAAGGAAGGAGGGAAGTAGCAGGGCAGCCGCCAATGCCAATGTGGCCTCCACCCCAGCTGCCCAGTCCACCAGGACACTTTACCTGCCCTGGGTGCCAGCAACCCATGGTATGCCCCTGTTTGAATCCCAGGCTTAGGCTGGTAAACTATCCACTGTTTTGAGTTTTACCTCCTCAAACTTCGCCTTTCAGAATACCATGGTTCTGTAATGGCACTTTTAGATTTCCTAGGTTGTACTGACATAAAGACAATAAATTTGTGTGGCAGTTAGCAAACTTATTGTCACATGAGCTTTCATAGGCTACAACTTACTTCACTGGATGCATGAAGTGGCTTAGAAATATATCTGTATTTACTTCATCTAAAGCAGTGTTTCCCAAAGTGGTCAATACCTCCCCTGGGGGGCACTGGAACGATTCAGGATGGGCGGTAGTAGCCTCAGGTGCAATTGGGGTGTGTGGAATAAAAATAAGGGGGCAGTGGAAGCATAAGGAAAGAAGAGAAGAAAAAAAATGGAAAAACCATTTGTACATGTTTCCTTTGTTGTGTAATGACGCTTACCGCCAGGTCAGGCGCTGTTGTGGGACAGTGTCAACTCCTCCCCTGTACAATACTATAGCATTTCCTGTTGGGAAACTGTGTACATGCAGCTACTCACACAGAGTCAATTAAGGTTTGGCAGACAGCCAGAAGGCAATCTGAAGGAGTAAGTCTGCCTGGTAATAACAGAGACATGGAGACCGCTCCCTGATTGGTCAAGCTCTCTCAAGGGAGTGATAATTAATGGCCTACTAACTGTTAGTTCAGAGTTTGGAGTTGAGTGGTTCAGTGTGTCAGTGAGTGTAGGAGTTGTCAGTCGTGTCAGAGAGAGCTAGCATAAGATCCGTGTTCTGTTCCTGTAAATAGTCCACTGTATATAATAAACACCTAAATACAAATTCCTGGTTCCTGCTTCGTCTATCCTGTCTGCAGCCAAGTTGCCAATTGCTTCTGTGGATTCTGCGTGTACTCTGCTAGGTCTGGCTAAGGTCCTGCAACTAGTCAGAAAGTTGTGAAACACCAAATAGGTTTTGCCAATATTTCCTTCATCATATTTAGTGGAATGTGGGTTCAGTGCGGTCACAAATCTGTTAACTGAAAACAGAACCTGCCCCCAAATAGCTAATTGTGGTGATTTAAGAATCCTGCTGACAAAAATAGAGCCAAACGTTAATACAGTGGTGCCCCGCAAGACGAATGCCTCGCAAGACGGAAAACCCGCTAGACGAAAGGGTTTTCCGTTTTTGAGCTGCTTCGCAAGACGATTTTCCCTATGGGCTTGCTTTGCAAGACGAAAACGTCTTGCGAGTGTTCCGATTTTTTTCCGCTTCCCCCCCCTTTTTCTAAGCCGCTAAGCCGCTAATAGCCTTTTAGCCGCTAATCCGCTAAGCCTTTAATAGCCGCTAAGCCTTTAATAGCCGCTAAACCGCTAAATCCCCTTCATGGATCACTGCCTTGCCGTGGCGAAGGGGCTTGAAGAACTCAGAGAAGCTATGAACTACGCCGAGCAGGGCACCCAAGATGAACAGGTCATAGTGGAGAGTTTTGACCAAACGTGATCCACCTGGAGTAGGAACTGGCAAGCCACTCCAGTATCCCTGCCAAGAAAACTCCATGGACAAAGACAACAGGCATATAAAAGTTATGACGCTGGAAGATGAGCCCCTCAGGTCGGAAGGTGTCCAACATGCTACTGGGGAAGAGCGGAGGACAAGTACAAGTAGATCCAGAGCTGATGAAGCGGCTGGGCCAAAGCCGAAAGGACGCTCAGTTGTGGATATGCATGGAAGCGAAAGGAAAGTCCAATGCTGTAAAGAAAAATATTGCATAGGAACCTGGAATGTAAGAACCATGAACCTGGGTAAGTTGGATGTGGTCAAAAATGAGATGGCAAGAATAAATATTGACATCCTGGGCATCAGTGAGCTAAAATGGACGGGAATGGGCGAATTCAGTTCGGATGACTATCATATCTACTACTGTGGGCAAGAAACCCGTAAGAGAAATGGAGTGGCCCTCATAGTCAACAAAAGAGTGGCGAAAGCTGTACTGGGATGCAGTCTCAAAATGATAGAATGATAATGATAATAATAATAATAATAATAATAATAATAATAATAATAATAATAATAATTAATAATTTATTATTTATACCCCGCCCATCTGGCTGGGCCTCCCCAGCCACTCTGGGCGGCTTCCATAAAAACCAAAAATACAATAAAATATCACACGTTAAAAACTTCCCTGAACAGGGCTGCCTTAAGATGTCTCCTGAATGTCAGGTAGTTGTTTATCGCTTTGACATCTGCTGGAAGGGCGTTCCACAGGGCGGGCGCCACTACCGAGAAGGCCCTCTGCCTGGTTCCCTGTAGCTTTGCTTCTCGCAATGAGGGAACCGCCAGAAGGCCCTCGGCACTGGACCTCAGTGTCCGGGCAGAATGATGGGGGTGGAGACGCTCCTTCAGGTATACTGGACCGAGGCCGTTTAGGGCTTTAAAGGTCAGCACCAACACTTTGAATTGTGCTCGGAAACGTACTGGGAGCCAATGCAGGTCTTTCAAGACCGGTGTTATATGGTCTCGGCGGCCGCTCCCAGTCACCAGTCTAGCTGCCGCATTCTGGATTAGTTGTAGTTTCCGAGTCACCTTCAAAGGTAGCCCCACGTAGAGTGCATTGCAGTACTCCAAGCGGGAGATAACCAGAGCATGCACCACTCTGGCGAGACAGTCCGCAGGCAGATAGGGTCTCAGCCTACGTACCAGATGGAGCTGGTAAACAGCTGCCCTGGACACAGATTTGACCTGTGCCTCCATGGACAGCTGTGAGTCCAAAATGACTCCCAGGCTGCGCACCTGGTCCTTCAGGGGCACAGTTACCCCATTCAGGACCAGGGAATCCTCCACACCTGCCCGCCTCCTGTCCCCCAAAAACAGTACTTCTGTCTTGTCAGGATTCAACCTCAATCTGTTAACCGCCATCCATCCTCCAACCGCCTCCAGACACTCACACAGGACCTTCACCGCCTTCACTGGTTCTGATTTAAAAGAGAGGTAGAGCTGGGTATCATCCGCATACTGATGAACACCCAGCCCAAACCTCCTGATGATCTCTCCCAGCGGCCGCATGTAAATGTTGAAAAGCATGGGGGAGAGGACAGAACCCTGAGGCACCCCACAAGTGAGAGCCCAGGGGTCTGAACACTCATCCCCCCCCACCACTTTCTGGACACGGCCCAGGAGGAAGGAGCGGAACCACTGTATAACAGTGCCCCCAGCTCCCAGCCCCTCAAGACGGTCCAGAAGGATGCTATGGTCGATGGTATCAAACGCCGCTGAGAGATCCAGCAGAACTAGGAAACAGCTCTCACCTTTGTCCCTAGCCCGCCGGAGATCATCAACCAGTGCGACCAAGGCAGTTTCAGTCCCATGATGAGGCCTGAATCCCGACTGGAAGGGATCCAAATGGTCTGCTTCTTCCAGGCGTGCCTGGAGTTGTTCGGCAACCGCTCGCTCAATCACCTTGCCCAGGAATGGAAGATTTGAGACTGGGCGATAGTTGGCCATCGTGGCCGCATCCAAAGATGTTTTTTTAAGAAGCGGTTTAATAACCGCCTCTTTCAGCGGGTCTGGGAAGGCTCCCTCACGGAGGGAAGCATTCACCACCCCACGAAGCCCATTGCCCAGTCCTTCCCGGCTAGCTTTTATAAGCCAGGATGGTCAAGGATCCAGGAGACAGGTGGTTGGTTTCACTCGTCCAAGCAGCCTGTCCACATCCTCGGAGGTAACAGATTGGAATTGATCCCACTCAACTTGACTAGACAGAACTCTAGCACTCTCCCGCCCCGGCCCTGCTCCCACGGTGGAGTCTACTGCTTCCCGAATCTGAGCGATTTTATCTGCAAAAAACTTTGCAAAATCATTGCAGGAGAACATGTGGCCCCGATGTTGCAGGTGGTTCCGCTAAATTGTGAACCACCTGAAAAAGTCTCCTGCTGCTGTTTTCTGCAGATGCAATAGAGGCGGTGAAGAAATTCTTCTTCGCCGTCGCTATCGCCACTTGGTAGGCTCGACGTTGAGCTCTAACCTGTGATCTCGATACGAATCCAAGGCAGACCTTTTAACATCACAGTAATCCAAGTTTATGCACCAACTACTGGTGCTGAAGAAACTGAAATTGACCAATTCTATGAAGACTTACAAGACCTTATAGAAGTGACACCAAAGAAGGATGTTCTGCTCATTATAGGGGATTGGAATGCTAAAGTAGGGAATCAAGAGATAAAAGGAACAACTGGCAAGTTTGGCCTTGGAGATCAAAACGAAGCAGGGCAAAGGCTAATAGAGTTCTGTCAAGAGAACAAGCTGGTCATCACAAACACGCTTTTCCAACAACACAAGAGACGACTCTACACATGGACATCCCCAGATGGGCAACATCGAAATCAGATTGATTATATTCTCTGCAGCCAAAGATGGAGAAGCTCTATACAGTCAGCAAAAAGAAGACCTGGAGCTGACTGTGGCTCAGATCATCAGCTCCTTATTCAAGCTTAAACTGAAGAAAGTAGGAAAAACCACTGGACAGGTAAGATACAATCTAAACCAAATCCCTTATGAATACACAGTGGAAGTGAGGAACAGGTTTAAGGATTTAGATTTGCTGGACAGAGTGCCTGAAGAACTATGGATGGAGGCTCGCAACATTATACAGGAGGCAGCAACTAAAACCATCCCAATGAAAAAGAAATGCAAGAAAGCAAAGTGGCTGTCCAACGAGGCCTTACAAATAGCAGGGGAGAGAAGGCAAGCAAAATGCGAGGGAGATAGAGAAAGATACAGGAAATTGAATGCAGATTTCCAAAGAATAGCAAGGAGAGACAAGAAGGCCTTCTTAAATGAGCAATGCAAAGAAATAGAGGAAAGCAACAGAATGGGAAGAACCAGAGATCTGTTCAAGAAAATCGGAAATATGAAAGGAACATTTCGTACAAAGATTACCATAATAAAGGACAAAAGTGGTAAAGATCTAACTGAAGCAGAAGACATCAAGAAGAGGTGGCAAGAATACACAGAGGAATTATACCAGAAAGATATGGATGTCTCGTACACCCCAGGTAGTGTGGTTGCTGACCTTGAGCCATACATCCTGGAGAGTGAAGTCAAATGGGCCTTAGAAAGCACTGCAAATAACAAGGCCAGTGGAAGTGATGGTATTCCAGCTGAACTATTTAAAATTTTAAAAGATGATGCTGTTAAGGTGCTACACTCAATATGCCAGCAAGTTTGGAAAACTCAGCAGTGGCCAGAGGATTGGAGAAGATCAGTATTCATCCCAATCCCAAAGAAAGCCAGTGCCAAAGAATGCTCCAACTACCGCACAATTTCACTCATTTCACATGCTAGCAAGGTTATGCTTAAAATTCTACAAGGAAGGCTCAAGCAGTATGTGGACCGAGAATTCCCAGATGTGCAAGCTGGATTTAGAAGAGGCAGAGGAACCAGAGACCAAATTGCAAACATGTGCTGGATTATGGAGAAAGCTAGAGAGTTCCAGAAAGACATCTACTTCTGCTTCATTGACTATGCAAAAGCCTTTGACTGTGTTGACCACAGCAAACTATGGCAAGTTCTTAAAGAAATGGGAGTGCCTGATCACCTCATCTGTCTCCTGCGAAATCTCTATGTGGGACAAGAAGCTACAGTTAGAACTGGATATGGAACAACTGATTGGTTCCAAATTGGGAAAGGAGTACGGCAAGGCTGTATATTGTCTCCCTGCTTATTTAACTTATATGCAGAATTCATCATGCGAAAGGCTGGGCTGGAGGAATCCCAAGCCGGAATTAAGATTGCCGGAAGAAATATCAACAACCTCAGATATGCAGATGACACAACCTTGATGGCAGAAAGTGAAGAGGAATTAAAGAACCTTTTAATGAGGGTAAAAGAGGAGAGTGCAAAATATGGTCTGAAGCTCAACATCAAAAAAACAAAGATCATGGCCACTGGTCCCATCACCTCCTGGCAAATAGATGGGGAAGAAATGGAGGCAGTGAGAGATTTTACTTTCTTGGCCTCCATGATCAGTGCAGATGGTGACAGCAGTCACGAAATTAAAAGACGCCTGCTCCTTGGGAGAAAGGCGATGGCAAACCTAGACAGCATCTTAAAAAGCAGAGACATCACCTTGCCAACAAAGGTCCGTATAGTAAAAGCCATGGTTTTCTCAGTAGTGATGTATGGAAGTGAGAGCTGGACCATAAAGAAGGCTGATCGCCGAAGAATTGATGCTTTTGAATTATGGTGCTGGAGGAGACTCTTGAGAGTCCCAAGAAGATCAAACCTCTCCATTCTGAAGGAAATCAGCCCTGAGCGCTCACTGGAAGGACAGATCGTAAAGCTGAGGCTCCAATACTTTGGCCACCTCATGAAAAGAGAAGACTCCCTGGAAAAGACCCTGATGTTGGGAAAGATGGAGGGCACAAGGAGAAGGGGACGACAGAGAATGAGATGGTTGGATGGTGTTCTCGAAGCTACAAACGTGAGTCTGACCAAACTGCGGGAGGCAGTGGAGGACAGAAGTGCCTGGCGTGCTCTGGTCCATGGGGTCACGAAGAGTCGGACACGACTAAACGACTAAACAACAACAACAACAAAACCGCTAATAGCGCTAATCTGCTAAGCCGCTAATAGGGTTGCTTCGCAAGACGAAAAAACCGCTAGACGAAGAGACTCGCGGAACGGATTAATTTTGTCTTGCAAGGCACCACTGTAAATTGATAGCAGCACACCAGGTTCATATGGCAGCCGAGAGGCCCAAAGTGCCATGAGTGCCAAGAAAAACAAACATGGAGTCCAGCACGCTTCCCCCTGCGCAGCTTGCAGACTGTTCGTGCCAATCCAAAAGTCCTCTGCCTCCCTGGCTGTTAGCAGAGCAATCGCAGCAGATAGAAACAATTGCAGCATGTGGGTAATAAATTCAGAACAGACACAAGGCATTCCTTATCTTCTTAGCCTTTTAATCAAGTAGAATAACATCATAAATCAGCCTGGCGAAAGCTCGCCCATTTTCTCCCTCTCGCATAGCGTCCCAGAGGCAAACTGAAACACTCGGAGTCAAACCCCTCCCGTAAGTGTTTGTCCACGCCTCAGGAAAGAGACGTCACACAGAACTCTTTAACCCTGTGAGTTCTGAAACCAATAACAGTTCATTCTTCTCATTAGAATTTTTTTTGATATTATTTATAATTTTTATTTTAAAATTATCCTTCTTTACTAGGTTGTAGGATGTAGGTAGAAATATAGATACATAAAAGAATGCAAATTTGTCACTGCATCTTTCTTTTTGTTCGCTTAAAGAAGGCAGATTTTCAGGTGGGCGCTGAATAATTTTTTTCTTGAAAATGGGGCAGTAGGCCAAATAAGTTTGGGAACCTCTGATCTAAAGTAAGCAATAAACTGCAAGTGCCTTAACACAATAAACTGCAAGTGCCATAGCAAAATCAGTGTGTGAATATTTTAATGCAGTGCAGGCCACTTTTTAAACATGCATAGCTTGCATGTAGCTACTTTTTTAGGTGTTGAACTGGATAGATAGCAATTTAAGAATTTGGCCCACATTCTTTTTAAAAGAGTCTTCAGTATAAATGAAGAGCAACTGGTTTGCCAAGGTGCTGCCACCAGTTGCATAGGAAGGGGGGGTGGGCCACCCCGGGTGTCATCACTGAGGGGGTGACAAAAATGGCAAAAGTATGTGTTTTTAAAATAAAAAAATTGGGGGGGCCTCACAACACTTTTTTGAAAAAAATTATTTAAAATAAGTTTAATAACTTCGTCTGACAATTAATTAACCTCAACAAGTCAACATAATACGTATTGAAACTTTTTAGTTTAGTCAACAAATGCAATGAAACGCGGCTGAACTTGATGTTGTATAGTGGAGAGCATATGGATGAGGAAGGGGAGTGGGTGTTTCTTTCTACCGATTCACCGCAGTCTGTCTCTACAGTTTATACTTGAGCGAGACGTAAACAACCAGTAACTCATCATCACCCAACCCGCAACCAATCCTATCCACTGCCATGCTGGTCAGTCACCCCATGTCATTCTGTTGAGTTAGTTGTGCATCATTACTGAAGCTTATAAGTGCCGTGCTGAATTTATTTTTGTTACATTTTTTAGTTCCTTGATTCATTGTGATCATCATACGTTAAGCCAAATCTGCAAAATTAAGTAAACAATTTCATTCATAAGAAATTCCCATTGCGAAAAAAAGTTTTTAAGTGCTTATGTTCACAGTGTTAAGTAAATAAACCAGAAAATAACACTTGCGACTGTATCTTATTTTTCCTTCTTTTAATAATTTTAATGGGGGGGGGGGATGACAAGAAATTTTTCACACCGGGTACCATCTGACCTTGCTACGCCACTGGCTACCACAGAGTTTGCCTTCCAGCAGCAGCATCACTGCTGCTTTACCAGGACAGGGCAGCAAGGGCACACCAACAGAACCAATTTGCAACAGCTGCCCACCAAGCCAGCCACTCCTGAGCAGAATTGCAATACTGTTGTAATCTTTACCTTTATCTGAAACAGGAAATACCTCTCTGCTATCTGGTTATTGATGCACTTTAAATCTTTTGTTGACAATGACAAAATATCTAACTGCAATTTCAATACAACTATCATTTTATAGAATGTGGAGCTGCTTTCACAAGCAAACTTGAAGGAATGTTTAAAGACATGGAGCTTTCTAAAGACATCATGATACAGTTTAAGCAGGTATGGGTACAAAACCTGGCATCAATATTTCTTTCTGGGTGTATTTTGGCTTCTGGGTTATCCTTTAATTGGATTAAGTTTTGGGTATTTTGGCAAAATAAATTAAGCATGTGCAGTTACATCTGAAAAAGACATTGCAAATATTCCATTTTCCTTCTTCCTCACAACAGGGCTAGCTACCCCTCATGTTAGTTCCAAAAATGTGCTTAGCTTTCTGTATGCCAAATTGGTAATGCTCTTATAGCTCTTTGTTATTGGGTGGAATGGTGGAGCACTAGATAAGGAAATCTGGCTGGAGAAACCTGGGTTTGAATTTCCCCAAACTCAGAAACTCACAGGGTGACCTTGGCCCAGTTTCCATCTCTCAGCTAATCTAAGGGTGGTTGTAAGGATTAAAGGTGGGGATTTGATTTATGCTACCCTAAGCTCCTTGGAGGGAGGACAGAATCCAAATACTGATTTAATGTGAGGTGTGCAGTTAACAGTGCCTTTAACTTGTTGTAGTTTCATATGGTTATTCTGTCACTTTGATTCTGCTGTAGTATATGCAAAATCAGAATGTACCTGGTAACATTGAACTCACAGTGAATATATTGACTATGGGCTATTGGCCAACCTACGTGCCTATGGAGGTCCACCTGTCATCAGAGGTAAGATAGCTGGACAACACATCCAAAATGGAATAACTTTTTATTACTCTTGTTTGATACTGATGACCAGAGGTTTTCAACCTTTTTGAGTCCATGGCTCCCTTAACCATTAGAGGTTACCATCCACACACTTTTAGGTAAAACCTCTTTAAACTGTTTAGCAGAGCAATCTTAATCTTCCCAGAAGCAGTGGACAATAACAGAAGTTGTTTTAAAGATGACTCACAAACTCTGTGGAAACATTACGGTAGCAAATATATTTTCGACTGTTAAAATAAACTGCAATTAACAGCACACTTTCAAACAAATGCTCTCTTATCTCCCACACGCCGTAAATTACAGGAACAGTCCTTCAGCAGATTTTACAGGCAGGTGCTGTGGTCTAAAGCACTGAGCCTAGGGCTTGCCGATCAGAAGGTCGGTGGTTCGAATCCCCACGATGGGGTGAGCTCCTGTTGCTCGGTCCCTGCTCCTGCCAACCTAGCAGTTCGAAAGCACGTCCAAGTGCAAGTAGATAAATAGGTACCGCTCCGGCGGGAAGGTAAACGGCGTTTCTGTGCGCTGCTCCGGTTCACCAGAAGCGGCTTAGTCATGCTGGCCACATGACCCGGAAGCTGTACGCCGGCTCCCTCGGCCAATAAAGCAAGATGAGCGCTGCAATCCCAGAGTCATCCGCGATGGGACCTAACAGTCAGGGGTCCCTTTACCTTTACCTTTACTCTTCTGTCAGACATCTGCCATCAGGCATCTGCAAAAACGAAGCGGTGTGGTTTTCTTCATATTGGCACTTCCAGCTGATGCTAATTAAGCTCAGAGTGCCACTCCCATATATAAAGGAAACCTGGAACATTTTAGAAACTGTCTACTTGTTTCTGCCAGAATGATTCCCTAACACTGCATACTTCCTGCGGCACCCCTGTGGGGCTCAAGAGCCGAGTTATGTCGCCCCTTGCCTGCAGAGCAAACAACCTCTCACTCTTTTCCCAACACCCTCCCTTGTGGAGTGTTCACTCAGCCTCCTCTCCTCTCCCTTCTTCTTGGGAGTCGTCTGGGCAACCACTGCTTCTGCCCCTGGTCTTTGAGCCCCCCCCCCCAAAGAGAGGTGCTTCCTCACACTGCCACAGGGGCTTGGGAAGAGGATGCTCCCAGCCTTAGTAGCCCAACAGAGACTGGCCAAAGATGAACTTGAGGACAGCACCTTACCTTGGGTGGCAGCAGTGGATGCTGCTGGGCCTGCATGGTGGAAAGGCTCCCCTTCAGCACTGGGCACTCCGCTCCCTGGTAGGCCTTGCACACAGCAAGTACAAGAAAGGCTAGCACGGTGCCTGCCTACCTGCCCGGCCTCACACTTGTCTGTCCATTCCCAACAGCAGGGCCTGGTGGACTGGCTGGCTGGGCTCCCTCACCCACTTGCTTGTTTATTCCAAGGTTGCCTCAGCTTCTGGCAACCAACATCCCCTGGTCAGCCCCAGAGGCACCAGTTGCTTGTAGCCAGGGCTACTGCAACAAACAACTGTGCAAGCATTTCGGAGGCAAAGACACGAGAGGTCATCAGAGGAGACAGGGGAAGAAAGAGGGAGAGAGGCCAGTGTTGCCCGTTACACGAACCCTTGACCATCATTTAAGGCACCCCAGGGTGCCACGGCACGCTGGTTGAAAACCACTGCTATATACTACTGATTAAAATTAAAACTTCTTTATCTAATAATTGGAAAACTTAGGCAAATTGCCAAGAAACCTCTGGCATCAGCCTTTGGGTTTGATATTTGGGGAGAATTACTTAAGTTAAATAGTTTAAGTAAGTAATTTGTGGGCCTCTCCCTTTGTAGTTGCAACACTATAGAAAAAGATTAAAACGTATTGTACTTTTTAAAAAAATGGTTAAAAAACAATTTGGGATAAAGGTGACTTTTTAAAATAAAGTCAGGTTGCTCACTGTGACAAGACGGTTTGATCATCTCACACCAATCCTGGCCTGACTGCACTGGCTTCCAAATAGCTTCCGGACCCAATTCAAAGTGCTGATTTTGACCTATAAAGCCTTTAATGGCTCAGCATAGATAAGACTGTACTAGTTGATTATTTTTACTTGCCATACGTCAGGAAACTTCCTGACATGTCCTGGTTTTCAGGTGTAAAAATGGCACATGGGGAAATTTTGCCGAACAAAATTCAGCAAACCTTTTTTGAAATATGGCAACCCTGTACTTGAAGCTCATATCTCTCTTCTCTTTAGATGATAAAACTGCAGGAGATATACAAGACATTTTATCTAGGAAAGCACAGTGGCAGGAAACTACAGTGGCAATCAGCATTAGGACACTGCGTACTCAAAGCAGAATTTAAAGAGGTACTGTTTGCTTTCTGGTATACTGTTAATCACTTGTTGAAGCCATTTAGTAGATGTGGAATGTAGCAGGGATTTTTAAGTGGTCATTCCCATTTTAAAATATTGGTCTCTAGGTTTTGTTCAGCTTTTGTGAATTGTTCTTACTTTATTTCATTTCATTTGATTTTGTTTCTTCATCAGTTCTGCCACCAACATCCTGTGCTATCATTTGCATGAAACATCCATCCTTTCATGAAACTTCCATCCTTTCATGAACCATCCACCCCAAGAACAATACTTTCCATGTTCCATCAAAATTATCCAATTTCAGGTGTAAATAGGGGCCCATTTGTATTGGCTTACATAAATATATTTGCAAAAAATATTCCTTTTTGCTGGGTGACCATGGACTTGTATTTACATCCAAGTTGTATAAGGCTTTAAAAACAGCACTTTGAATTGGTCTTGGAAATAGGGAAACACCAGAAAGATCTGTTTATCACTTTGCAAACAGATTGGCTAGAGAATCAGGGAAACTGTCCTAACAAGGGTTTGCTCAATGTAGATTTAACATTGGTTAAATTCATGGCCAATGCTAAACTGTGGTTGAAGTGTTTCAGATATAGTTCTTAACTGTAGTTTAAAAAGGCAAACATGATTAAACATAGCACTCTGCTATAAAGATAACACAGCTATCATATGGATATTATTTCCTTTTATATGGAATGAATGTTAAATAACTGCAAAGTGTAGGACCTCCCTGTGCATGGATCTAGAACTATTGTTAAACAAATTATTTACATTTTATAAGTAAATGCAGAAGTGTTTTTATCACCTTTTTTTGTTCCTGACAGGGCAAAAAAGAGCTACAGGTCTCATTGTTCCAGACTTTAGTGCTGCTTATGTTTAACGAAGGTGAAGAATTCAGTTTAGAGGAGATAAAACAAGCTACTGGAATAGGTCCGTATTGGATGTTCCTTGTGGCTTCTGAGTGCTAGTGGCTAAAAAACTAAACTATCTCTTTCTGTTTTAGAGGATGGAGACCTTCGACGAACCCTCCAGTCATTAGCCTGCGGCAAGGCCAGAGTGCTAACAAAAAGCCCCAGAGGCAAAGATGTGGAAGATGGTGACAAATTTATTTGCAATGATGACTTCAGACATAAGCTATTCAGGATAAAAATCAATCAGATCCAGATGAAAGAAACGGTCTCTGGTTCTTTTTCCCCTTCAGATTACTGTCGTATATTTTCTGAGTGCCTGGGCAGTGCTCTGAATCACCCAGAAGCAATTCAGTGGCAATTATTTTGGCTCCAGTTTTCAATTTATACTGCTTGAGTCATCCTGAGCCATTTTATATGCCAGGGGCATGGGTTACAAAAACCTCTCTTCCTGAGATTGGGACATCAAGACACTTGTACTTGTCTCATTATAAGAAACGTGAGCTGTTTTATACATTAAATTAGATTTTTATTTCCCTAGCTTTTGGTTAAGTATCTATTTACATTGCATGCTTAGTGGTTCAGGTTTTTATGGCTAGGAGTTGCATGCTGGGTGACTTGTTAGCTGTAGCTTATTGTTGTCAATCAATCAATCAATCTTTATTACAGTCCAGAGACCCAACAAATCATTACAAAGCAATACACAATTCAGACAGCCTACCTCCAGGTTAAACAAGCATTTTGTTCAGACTTAAAGTTAGGGATCATTGGTTCTTGCAACCACCGATAAAAACTTTGCCACTGCTAATGTTCTAGCGTATGTCCGGTCTTCCAATAGGAACCTGACATAGTGAGCCTCTGATTTTCCCGGGAAAGGTACCAGCAAGGGTAATATCAATTCAGCCCTGGATTGCTTGTATTTCGCACAGTGCAGCAAAATATGTTTTATAGAACTGATGTCTTGGGCACACGAGCAAAGTCTGTCCTGGTAGGGAACTCCTCTCAACCTGCCATCCAACACTGCAGAAGGAAAAACGTATACTGGGCTGAGACCGTTTAGGGCTTTAAAGGTCAGCATCAGCACTTTGAATTGTGCTCGGAAATGTACTGGGATCCAATGCAGGTCTCTCAGGAACGGTGTTATATGGTCCCGGCGACCACACCCAGTCACCAGTCTAGCTGCCGCATTCTGGATTAATTGCAGTTTTCGAGTCACCTTCAAAGGTAGCCCCACGTAGAGTGCATTGTAGTAGTCCAAGTGGGAGATAACCAGAGCATGCACCACTCTGGCGAGACAGTCTGTGGGCAGGTAGGGTCTCAGCCTGCATACCAGATGGAGCTGGTAGACAATTGCCCTGGACACAGAATTGACCTGCACCTCCATGGACAGCTGTGAGTCCAAAATGACTCCCAGGCTGTGTACCTGGTATTTCAGGGGCACAGTCACCCCATTCAGGACCAGGGAGTCCCCCACACCCACCCGCCCCCTGTCCCCCCAAAACAGTACTTCTTTCTTTTCAGGATTCATCCTCAATCTGTTAGCCGCTATCCATCCTCCAACCGCCTCCAGGCACTCACACAGAACCTTCACCGCCTTCACTGGTTCTGATTTGAAAGAGAGGTAGAGCTGGGTATCATCTGTGTACTGATGAACACCCAGCCCAAACCCCCTGATGATCTCTCCCCGCAGCTTCATATAGATATTAAAAAGCATGGGGGAGAGGATGGAACCCTGAGGCACCCCACAAGTGAGAGCCCAGGGGTCTGATCACTCATCCCGCAACACCACTTTCTGGACACGGCCCAGGAGAAAGGAGCAGAACCACTGCTCCCAGCCCCTCTAGATGGTCCAGAAGGATGTTATGGTCGATGGTATCAAAGGCTGTTGAGAGATCCAGCAGAACTAGGAAACAGCTTTCAACTTTGTCCCTAGCCCACAGGAGATCCTCAACCAGAGTGACCCAGGCAGCTTCAGTCCCATGATGAGGCCTGAATCTCGACTGGAAGGGATCCAAATGGTCCGCTTCTTCCAGGCGTGCCTGGAGTTGTTTAGCGACCACCCGCTCAATCACCTTGCCCAAGAATGGAAGATTTGAGACTAGGCAATAGTTGGCCATATTGGCCGGGCCTAAAGATATTTTTTTAAGAAGTGGTTTAATGGCCACCTCTTTCAGCGGGTCTGGGAAGGCTCCCTCGCAGAGGGAAGCATTCACCACCCCGCAGAGCCCATCGCCCAGCCCTTCCTGGCTTGCTTTTATGAGCCAGGATGGGCAAGGATCAAGAAGACAGGTGGTTGGTTTCAGTCGTCCAAGCAGCCTGTCCACATCCTTGGAGGTAACAGATTGGAATTGTTCCCATATAATATGACTAGACAGGACTCCAGCACTCTCCCACCTCGGCCCTGCTTCCATGGTGGAGTCTGCCTCCTTCCGAATCTGAGCGACTTTATCTGCAAAAAACTTTGCAAAAGCATTGCAGGAGATCCTGGGTTCCCTACCTGGCCCGATGACGAAGGTGGTTTCATTAGACTGTGAACCACCTGAAAGAGTCTCCTGCTGCTGTTTTCTGCAGATTCAATAGAGGAGGTGAAGAAGGTCCTATTCGCCGTCACCATCACCACTTGGTAGGCTCAGTGTTGAGCTCTAACCTGTGTCCGGTCTGATTCAGAATGAGTTTTCCGCCACCGGTACTCTAGCCGTCTGAATGATTGTTTTATCACCCTCAGCTCTGTGGGAAACAACAGGGCTGTCCGGGCTCCATGCAATCGGAGAGGGCGCTTCGGAACCAGACAGTCAATAGCCCTGGTTAACTCTGCATTCCAGCAGGTCACTAGGAAATCAGCTGAAAGGCCATCAACATGGGATAAAACATCCCCTACCACTGTCTGGAAGCTATTTGGATCCATTAAGTGGCGGGGGCGGAACATCCGAATAGGTTCCACCTCCCTGCAGAGGGGAAGAGTCTCTGAGATGTCCAGTTGCACCAGGAAGTGATCTGACCTTACACATTGTAAAATGTGTAGCCTTTCCATTGACCCCAAAATGACTTTCTTTTATGGAAATCTTTTTTAATCTTGCTTTTAAATGAAATTTCTTTTCAAGACAGCTTACAATTAAACAGTACAGCATTAAAAAGGTATAATGGTCATAAAACTGTAAAACGCTCAATGTAATGGTAAGTCACCAAGTTGGATGGCTTTAAAAGGGGATTAGAAAATTTATGGAGGCTAAGGTTGCCAGTGGCTACTGTCAATGGCATGAGAACTATGTACTACTTCCAGTAGCATAGGCAGTATGCCTCTGAATACCAGTAGAGGGCTCTGAATGGTAGAGG
The DNA here is from genome assembly GCF_965112155.1 of Podarcis liolepis. NCBI lineage: Eukaryota > Metazoa > Chordata > Lepidosauria > Squamata > Lacertidae > Podarcis > Podarcis liolepis. Next base: position 11,250,410 of record NC_139568.1, read on the forward strand.
GCTGTTGTGCTCATGTCCTGCTTTGGGCTTCCCGTCTGACAATGAACTGGAAGAACCACTGTTCACCATTGGTCACTTTTCTCCTAAGAAAGAGGAGATGAGTCCAGAAGACTTGCGTCTAGTACGCAGATCTGAGAGAGCCACAAAGGGCAGACCTCCAAAGAGATTTGCTGATGAGTTTGCTAAGACAGCAACTGCTGTTCTTAGTAGCTCAGAGAAGGTGTGGGAACCTTCAAGCTTCAAAGAGGTTCAGGAGTTAGCCTCGAAAGATGCTGGACCTTGGCTTAATGCCATGAAAGCTGAAGTTGATTCCTTGAACAGGAACCAAACTTGGGAACTGGTACCGGTAGTCCCAGGGATGAGACTGGTTGGCAGCAAATGGGTCTTCAAGGCCAAGACAGACCAGAATGGCAAGGTTGTCAGACACAAAGCCAGATTGGTTGCCAGAGGTTTTTCACAGGTACCAGGACAGGATTACCACGAGACCCACCGTCAAATATGAGAGCATTCGGCTGATGCTCAAGATCGCTGCGAAGGAGAAACTGCATGTTTCCCACCATGACATTAATACAGCTTTTTTGTACGGGGTTTTGGGGGAGGAGCTGTACATGCTTCCACCTGACGGGATGCAGATACAGAAAGGAATGGTCTGTAAACTGCGGAAATCCTTATATGGTCTCAAGCAGAGTGCCAGGTGTTGGAACATGAAACTCACTGAGACGTTGCTTTCTCTAGGTTTTCACCAGGGCAAGGCTGATCCGTGTGTGTTTGTCAAGGAGGAGGGGCAAAACAAACTGTATTGTTTATGTTTTGTTGATGATCTTCTGATGTTTTGGAAGAATCAGGCTTTCTACCAAAGCACCCTAGCTCAGCTGAAGGAGCACTTTGACATGAAGGATCTTGGTGAGGTATCCAACTATCTTTCTCTGCAGGTGGAGAAGGACCAAGCAGGTAATTTTCTGGTACACCAAACACAGAAAATTGCTGATGTGTTAACCAGGTTGAATTTGGTTGATGCAAACCCAACAGACACACCGATGGTGACAGGTTACCAGGTTGACAGTACTGCTGAAGTGTTTTCTGACACTTCGCTGTACAGATGCATTCTAGGCAAGTTGAATTTCATTGCTAGATGCTCAAGACCTGACATAGCTGTAAGTTGTAACCTGCTTAGCAGACATGCCAACAATCCTACTGTTCAGGATTGGAAAGCTCTGAAGCGCATAGCCCGCTATTTGAAAGGGACTATGCACTACAGGCTGAGGTTCATCAGTCAGAAGACTGGAGGTCTTGAAATCTTTGCAGATGCAAGTTTTGGAAGTGACACCACGGATGGTACAAGCACTTCTGGAGTATGCTACATGTACAACCACTGCCTGTTTGACTGGTTGTGCAAGAAGCAAACGACAGTGAGCCTAAGTTCCTGTGAGGCAGAACTCAATGCTCTGTCATTTTCACTCATGGATTGTGAATGGTTGGTGCAACTGTTTAAGGACATCAGAGTGTCTGTGAAATGTCCTGTACAAGTGTATCAAGACAATAGATCGTGTTTGGCTTTGCTGAACTCGGAGAGTTGCAAGCAAAGGACCAAGTACTTGCAGATTAAGCTACATCGTGCAAGAGAGTGTATTCAGAAAGGACTCATTCAGGTGTCCTACATGCCAGCAAATGAAATTCCTGCTGATCTGTTGTCTAAGGTTGTTAACAGAGAACAACTTAAGGTTTACGTACAGAGGTTGCAATTGGGTTGAACCAAAGGTACTACAGGTTACACGGAAAGGGGGAGGATGTTAGGATATTTCCGTTCCACCTTAAAAGGGAGCAGGATGTTTGTGTCACAGCCTGCGTATTTCCTGTTCACAGGATGTTTATGTTTGCTATTGCTTTCGTTTCTCTCTCTGTCTGAGACACTGACGCAGGCAGTCATGTCTTTCTTTGTTCTGATCAACGCTGAATAAAGCTTGTAAATAATGCTCTCCTGCGTTCAACTTTTGGCTGTGCATTATCTGCTGACAGAGTGTGCATGAGCCCTAGATGTTGGGCTATTTTCTAGAAACTCATGTCGCTAATCGATGATACTGCGTGCCTACGGGAGATCGATGGATCGTCCGGCAGACGGCTTGGGGCCATGATGGACTTTATCTCCCTGGCAGTATCCCAACAGTTTTAAGGGGAGGGCCTTACTTATCAGAAGTAGTACCCCAAGAACACCAATATCATTTCATCCACTCAACCCAAATTAACTACACTACATGGACATAGCCACAGGGGGGGCATCTCCCCCCAGATCAAGTAAAACAATATAAATACTTAGCTAACTGACCAATCACGTCAGTTCAGCCCCCCCAACAGAAGTCCTGCCCACCCCCAACAAAAATCCTGTCCATGCCCACACTACACTACTGATTGAAATTAATCCATTCACTTGAGGGATGGCAAAGACAGGCTTTTTCAATTTCTGATATACTTTCTTTTCCAAATTCCTGCTCCTGCAGGTAGAAGAACAAGCAAGCACTACAGAGAGGGTATTTCAGGATCGGCAATACCAAATTGATACCGCAGTTGTGAGAATCATGAAAATGCGCAAGACTTTGAGCCACAATCCTCTTGTGTCTGAAGTATACAACCTACTGAAATTCCCAGTAAAGGTGTGGTATGGATGTTCTTCCTTTACTTGTTGGCAGTAATTTATTCCTACGATACTTTTATTGTGACAGTACTTTCAAGTGAAAAAATGTTTTGTTTTTGAGAATGTCCGATGAGGCAACTTCAAAAGATTTAGTCAGCCAATGATAAAGAATTCCAGTACAGAATAAATTAGGATGGCTGTCATTTTAAGCACTCAAAACATGTACCTGTATGCTGTGTGTTGTCAGAATTTGCCCTCCAGGATAGGAATACTTTGTGGACATAGTGGAGTGCATATCCAAAGAAGCTACTTGTGATGTAAATAGAATGGAGTTGTGAATCTTAGGAATCATAGAATTGGGAGGTACCCTGAGGATCATCTAGTCCAACCCTCTGCAATGCAGAAATATGCAACTGCCTCATAGGGGAATTGAACCTGCAACTGTAGCACCCTGCTTGTGGTTAACGCTTAGCTGGAATGAAATATTCAACGCAGCAATAGAGAATTTAAAATAATTATTTATTTGTCAGACAAATAAATGAGAGGCACAGTGGTATATGGTTACCAAGCTCTGGCCTGGCTCCTGCCATTATGGCCAGCCCTTATATTCCCTTAATCCAGCCCCCTTTGCTCCTCCTTGGGCTGCCTCTGTCCAATCAGCCTGGTTGGATTTCCTATTGGCTGATTGCTATAACCAATCACAATAGATACACCCATTTCCTTCTATCCTTATATGGAAGACAAACAGCTATATATTGTTACATCTATAAATGACAAATAAGTAGTAATATATCTTACATGTGTCTCAACAAGGAATCTTAATTACCAGCTCACCTCTTGCCCTCCCTGCCCTATTGCCTTCTAAAACAAATGGTTAATCTTAAATTTTTATCTTAAACATATGTCAAGGATCTTGAGTTTCACATCAACATTGAAAGATATCCTTCATTTGAAGGTTTCTAAACAAATGTCTGACAGCTAATATATCAGGACAGCATTTGATGGCGTCTTCTTGTCTGGCAAGAGGCTGGACTGGTGGCTGACTTAATTCCAGGATAAATACAACTCTTCTAGCATTTGTTAAATCCTTTGCATAATTACATTTAAGCCAACATATTTAATACACAACACAGATAGCCTCTTAAAAGGAATAAGGCCTTTTTAAAGTAGAGAGAGAAAGAAAGAAAAGGACTCAGTTTAAAACAGTTTCAGAAGAAGCCTCCTCCCCTTCAGCAAGCTGCTTTTCCCATTATCTGTTTAAGGAAGAAACAGCTTTAAAAAGACTTCCCAGCTAGATGCTTTAAAAAGACTTCCCAGCTAGATGCTTTTTTCTCCCATTTGCCTCTGGCCTTAGAAAATACAGCTCAAGGTTTAAGAGAGGCCCATGGTATCATTTTACTATTTGCCCATTCCTAATTATATTTATCTCTGCCTTTGTTATCTTCTGTAACATGTAGGGTCAATGTCCTGCTTTTAGTCTGTAATTTCAGCTTTTACGACTTTGAGAATTGCTTTCTGCTATCAATCAAAAAGGGGCCCCTTGTCTTAGGAGAATGGCCAAGGTTTTCTCTGCCTGGCATTGAAACATTTGAAAATCTTTTAGGCTCTCTCTAATATACAAGTCCTGATCAAACATTAATAAAATGCAGGCTTATGCCTGATGCCTCACAACTTTGGTGTTATCAGCACCACACTCTAAACAACTGAATGATCCCCTTAACCCCTTTCTGTTTACAAACCGTGACACCCACTTGAAGGAATTGGGTTGAGCCTGATATCAAGTAAAAGCTGAATGATCATTATATACATATTTTAATGCAAAAATATTCAAAAATCATTACTGACTTCCTGAATTGCTTTCACAGCCCACTGACCTTAAGAAGAGAATAGAGTCGCTAATTGACAGGGACTACATGGAAAGAGACAAGGAGAATCCAAACCAGTACAACTATATTGCATAAATACACAATGTGTCTTTTTCTTTCTTTTCTGCACACTTGATGTTCTACTTGGTCTGTTGATCCCATTAAACCTTTTCTATTACCAGTAATGGAAATGAAAGCAACGTAACCGGGGAAGGAGGGTACATAGTAGAGTGGACTTTCTCAGTGGATTTAACATGCCCATTTTTAGAATAGAAATTACATTTTAAGAATAATGCTGCTGAACTCTTTGCATGATGTTTGGTATGATATGCAGAAAACTGTAAGGAAGTATCTGGTCTTTGTGATACCATTGGGCACTTGGTTTAAAGCAGCCCTTCTTAAGTATATGATGATTGTCCCTTTTCCATCTTGAAACAATGTAAGGGTAAAATATAAACTTTTTCCTTTTCTTAAAGTGGTCTTTAAAAATGCATAAACTGCATGCACATTTAACTGCTGTATAAAAATGTTGGATGTGTTTTCACACATTAGTTTGAATAATAAACATCAGCTTCATGCTCATCTGAGAGATATATAATTTTCAGTTTTTACAAATCCAATATTATAATAAACATATTTTGACTTCCCCCCTTTTGCGGTTTCTTCCCCCCCCCCCTAGTTTATAACACTGCATTTTCTTCATTAATCCGAAAAATGGCACCGAGGTAAGGCACGCCTACCGGGGCTCCTCGGATTTCTTTTAATCTTCTTTTAATCCTTTCTATATTTTATCTTAACTGACCCAGTCAGCCTTTGAAGCATTTTATAATTGCTGCAACTATATGCCATGGCAACCTTCTGAGAGATTTGGCCCTGCTCCAGATTGCTGCAGACTGCTCCTTGTTTCTCTCTTATCAGCGGGCCGGCCTCGGCCACTAAAAGAGAAGAGAATGCCATTATCTTAATTGGAGAGAGGGCTTAAGAGGAAGACGCCGTGTGGTGTTTAAATCCTGAATAAGTTATCGTTTGTGCCCAGGCTGCTGTCATAGAGGGCTGAGAGAGGCCAGTGGAGCCAGGACACTTGGCACCCTACCCCCTAGACATTTTGAGGCTGTCACATTTCAATACTTCCTCTTGTGAGAAGCTGCAAACTGGGTCCAAGATGCCCACGGAAGACTGAGGTTGTAAGTGGATTTTACCGCAGTGGAGAGGAAAACTTCACTATTAGTATCCATCCAAGGAGCTTACATCCACGGTGCCATCTTCCAGTGGTCTTAACTATCTTATTTGTGTGTTAAATGTTATGTTAACTTAAGAATCGTATAATCCTCGGCCTGAGGAAGTATGGGTCAGAACAAATGCTTGAGAGACTTTGACGAGCCCCTATCATCCCCTAAACCAAAACTATCAAGGTTGGTGCCACACCGGAATAGAAGAGGGAGTGACAATGCCGAGCATTGCCTTGCGGTGGAAACTCAAAATCGCTTCCTACCTCTAATTGATTTAGAAGACACTTCAACTCTGACGACTCAAAATTTTTCAAAAGTAAAGCTGGTAAAGGAGAATATGAAAGAAAAACTCTCATCACAGGATGATGGTTTAACATCTAATAGGGGGGGAGTTCCCCAGTTGTGAGCAGTTACACTTAGTAATTAAGACCCTTCACTGTATCTTTAAAAGGCTGGATGAGGTATCTTCACAATTATCCAATATCCTGCTGAAAGTCGAAAAACTTGAATCAACAACACAATCTTCAGTTTGTGAGGTCAAAAACTTATTGCCTCACCCCAATTCAGATAAAAGAAAGGAGACTAAAATTAAATATATCTTAAATTCCCAATTGAATAATCAGATATTAACTCTGCAACCCAAGAAAAGTTGCCTTTCTGTCAGGTCGGAAATAGGAAGATGGTCATCACTAGAAGGGGCTAAAGACTGTTTAAGCAAACTTTTAAAAATTAAGAAACACCAGATTGACCTATATGCGGTGATGCCCCTGTTCCGACAGACCACCTTCTTGAAGGTGATACTTGCGTTTCACTCTGAAAAGATACCATCTATTATTGCCAGGCGGAAAACGCTTTTGTCCATGGCTGATATTGTAGCAACAAGGGTTTTTGCAGATAGCAAGATCAAACCCCTTCTAAATAGGTGCCCGGGCGGTGAGGACATTAGGACAAGTGACTCTGCTTTACTTCAAAATACTGCCAGACCCTCCTGCGATGATTCTGCAGTGTATCATTTCTGACCAGTTTCGATACCCTCTCAAACAGCCATACATGAGGACGGAAACCTGCAGACTGCCCTTGATGAAAGGGAACTTATTGATTCGTTCAGAGCCCTCCCTCCGAAAGAACAGTCGGTGATGATGCAAAGATTTGACACGCTTAAATCTCAGCTTTTGCAAGTCCAACACAGAGAGGAAGATACTAACGATGCTTCAAACAATCCCACTTGGGCTCACCGGACAGAAGTGGTAGACCCTCTTCAGCTCAGCCCCACTTTGAAAACAAAAACCATCTTGCAAGACTCAAATCTTCAAGTTGTTAATGCCCCCAGTGCTATTCCACGAGACGACCAGCCTATGCCATCCTCTCTTAACCTTCATCCATATCCATCGACCAACACACCTAAGGATGAAACTCTGATTTCCCTGCCTGACTCAAATCCCTCTTTAACTTACTCATCTATGCCAGAGCTAGAATCTTCTCCAGTTTTGACCAGTTATAGAAGTGGTTCACAAGTGATGCCCCCGAGAGAGTCTTCCGTAATTACCGCCCCCGATGTCCCCTCAACTGTGAATGTTACACTTCAGGACCCGTCATCGGAAACGATTGAAGACCCGATGGGACGCATCAAAAAAATCATCCTAATGCCTGATGATAAATTTGCTAGAGGGTTTCCTCTGACGGACTCAACTTCTCCCTCTCTGGGTATTTCTCTGTCAAGTTGTACAAAGAATTTCGAAATGAAGAGACTTCCTGTTCAGGGATCTACTTCTAGTAGATCAACCTCGGTGTTCCAACAGTCGAACCAAATTGTTAAAAATTTTAATTCGGAGGGCTCCTCTCAGTTACCATCTTCCCAATGTAAAATAACTGATTTTTTTGTTACATCTTCTGTCTCTTCCAGAGAATCTGTCCCTCCTTCGCTTTGACTGCTAAAAGAACAACACAGAAGTACCCAGTTAGCAGTCCTAAGTTGGAATATTGCTGGCTGGAAAAGCAAAAGATTAGATCCTGAATTTTTGTCCTATATAAACTCTTTTCAGATAATTCTTTTGCAAGAAACATGGGAAGAAGATAAAATAGATATAAATGGCTTCGAACTGATATCACTTCCAGCTAGTCCCTCCCAAAAAGGTGGCCGGTCCAGAGGTGGTCTTGCAATCGCCATATCGCTTAAAATGAGCGCTAAACTCTCGCTAGTTCAGACTTTCCCTCCTTTTGCCTTTACAGGTCTGATTTCAAGCGAAAAATTCTCCCTATTAATCACCAATGTTTATCTTCCTCCAGGTGGTCTTGTATCGGACCTCCACTATAGATGGGATTCGCTGGAAGATCATTTATTGGCATGTTATGCTATGTACCCTAATATACCATCGATAATGGGTGGTGACTTTAATGCACGTACAGCCGCCAATTGGGATGGGATAATTATGGCCAAGTGGTGGGTACCTCCCCCGTATCCAAAATCTGATTTAATCTCCTTTATATCAAGAAGATCTAAGGACACCAGAGTGAATGAGGCGGGAGTCCTTCTCTATCAATTGGCCATTCGTATGAATTTGAACATTTTGAATGGCAATTGCCCTCCGGACGTGCCAGGAGAATTCACTCATTTGGGCATAACATCAAATAGTGTCCTAGACTACCTTCTAGTTTCAGAAGACCTATTCTCAAACTTCCCTTTTTTTAAAGTAGACAATGTGCAATCCAGTGACCACCTACCTCTAGCGGCCAAGCTAATGCTTGACTGGCACCCAGTTAGCGGGGCTCAACATAGTCCTTTCGGAGTTTGGGAGCTAAGATGGCGCCGAGCGGGCCGGCCTCAGCTGCTAAAAGAGAAGTGAACGCCATTATCCTAATTGGAGAAAGGACTTAAGAGGAAGACGCCGTGTGGTGTTTAAATGTTATGTTTTTAAGAATCGTTTTTAAGAATCGTATAATCCTTGGCCTGAGAAAAGTATGGGTCAGAACAAACGCTTGAGAGACTTTGACGAGCCCCTATCATCCCCTAAACCAAAACTATCAAGGTTGGTGCCACACCGGATTAGAAGAGGGAGTGACAATGCCGAGTATTGCGTTGGGGTGGAAACCCAAAATCGCTTCCTTACTCTAAGTGATTTAGAAGCCACTCCAACTCTGACGACTCAAAATTTTTCAAAAGTAAAGCCTGTAAAGGAGAATATGGAAAAACTCTCATCACAGGATGATGGTTTAACATCTGATATGGGGGAGTTCCCCAGTTGTGTGCAGTTACACTTAGTTATTAAGACCCTTCACTGTATCTTTAAAAGGCTGGATGAGGTATCTTCACAATTATCTAATATCCTGCTGAAAGTCGAAAAACTTGAATCAACAACACAATCTTCAGTTTGTGAGGTCAAAAACTTATTGCCTAATTCAGATAAAAGAAAGGAGACTAAAATTAAATATATCTTAAATTCCCAACTGAATAATCAGATATTAACTCTGCAACCCAAGAAAAGTTGCCTTTCGGTCAGGTCGTGAATAGGAAGATGGTCATCGCTAGATGGGGCTAAAGACTGTTTAAGCAAACCCTTAAAAATTAAGAAACACCAGATTGACTTATATGCGGTGATGCCCCTTTTCCGACAGACCAACTTCTTGAAGGTGATACTCGCGTTCCACTCTGAAAAGATACCATCTATTATTGCTAGGTGGAAAACGCTTTTGTCCATGGCCGATATCGTAGCAACGAGGGTTTTTTCAGATAGCAAGATCATACCCCTTCTAAATAGGTGCCCTGGCGATGAGGACATTAGGACAAGAGACTCCGCCTTACTTCAAAATACTGTCAGGCCCCACTGTGATGATTCTGCAGCATACTATTCTCGACCAATCTCAATATCCTCTCAAACAGCCATATATGAGGACGGAAACCTACAGACTGCCCTTGATGAAAGGGAACTTATTGATTCGTTCAGAGCCCTCCCTCTGAAAGAACAGTCGGCGATGATGCTGAGATTTGATACGCTTAAATCTCAGCTTTTGAAAGTCCAACACAGAGGGGAAGATACTAACGATGCTTCAAATAACCCCACTGGGGCTCATCGGACAGAAGTGGTCATAGAATCATAGAATCATAGAATCATAGAATCATAGAATCATAGAATCATAGAATCATAGAATCATAGAGTTGGAAGAGACCACAAGGGCCATCAAGTCCAACCCCCTGCCAAGCAGGAAACACCATCAGAGCACTCCTGACATATGGTTGTCAAGCCTCTGCTTAAAGACCTCCAAAGTAGGAGACTCCACCACACTCCTTGGCAGCAAATTCCACTGTCGAACAGCTCTTACTGTCAGGAAGTTCTTCCTAATGTTTAGGTGGAATCTTCTTTCTTGTAGTTTGGATCCATTGCTCCGTGTCCGCTTCTCTGGAGCAGCAGAAAACAACCTTTCTCCCTCCTCTATGTGACATCCTTTTATATATTTGAACATGGCTATCATATCACCCCTTAACCTCCTCTTCTCCAGGCTAAACATGCCCAGCTCCCTTAGCCGTTCCTCATAAGGCATCGTTTCCAGGCCTTTGACCATTTTGGTTGCCCTCCTCTGGACACGTTCCAGTTTGTCAGTGTCCTTCTTGAATTGTGGTGCCCAGAACTGGACACAGTACTCCAGGTGAGGTCTGACCAGAGCAGAATACAGTGGCATTATTACTTCCCTTGATCTAGATGCTATACTCCTATTGATGAGGCCCAGAATTGCATTGACTTTTTTAGCTGCCGCATCACACTGTTGGCTCATGTCAAGTTTGTGGTCAACCAAGACTCCTAGATCCTTTTCACATGTACTGCTCTCAAGCTAGGTGTCACCCATCTTGTATTTGTGCCTCTCATTTTTTTTGCCCAAGTGCAATACTTTACATTTCTCCCTGTTAAAATTCATCTTGTTTGTTTTGGCCCAGTTTTCTAATCTGTCAAGGTCGTTTTGAAGTGTGATCCTGTCCTCTGGGGTGTTAGCCACCCCTCCCAGTTTGGTGTCATCTGCAAATTTGATCAGGATGCCCTTGAGTCCATCATCCAAGTCGTTGATAAAGATGTTGAATAAGACTGGGCCCAAGACAGAACCCTGTGGCACCCCACTAGTCACTCTTCTCCAGGATGAAGAGGAACCATTGATGAGCACCCTTTGGGTTCGGTCAGTCAGCCAGTTACAAATCCACTGAGTGGTAGCATAGTCAAGACCGCATTTTACCAGCTTCTTTACAAGAATATCATGGGGCACCTTGGCAAATGCCTTACTGAAATCAAGGTAGGCTATATCCACTGAGTTCCCTTCATCTACCAGGCTTGTAATTCTGTCAAAAAACGAGATCAGGTTAGTCTGACATGACTTATTTTTCAGAAATCCATGCTGACTATTGGTGATCACAGCATTCCTTTCTAGGTGCTCACAGACTGTTTTCTTAATGATCTGCTCCAGAATCTTCCCTGGTATTGATGTCAGACTGACTGGGCGGTAATTATTTGGGTCCTCTCTTTTCCCCTTTTTGAAAATAGGGACAACATTTGCCCTCCTCCAGTCTGCCGGGACTTCGCCTGTTCTCCAGGAATTCTCAAAGATGACTGCCAGTGGTTCTGAGATCACATCTGCCAGTTCTTTTAATACTCTTGGATGCAGTTCATCTGGCCCTGGAGACTTGAATACATCTAAACTAGCCAAGTATTCTTGTACTATCTCCTTAGTTATTCTGGGCTGTGTTTCCTTTGCTGAATCATTTGCTCCAAATTCTTCAGGTTGGGCATTGTTTTCTTTATCGGAGAAGACTGAGGCAAAGAAGGCATTGAGGAGTTCAGCCCTTTCTGTGTCCCCTGTTTGCATTTCACCATCTTCTCCTCTGAGTGACCCCACTGTTTCTTTGTTCTTCCTTTTGCTACGAACATACCCATAAAAGCCTTTTTTGTTGCTTTTAACCTCTCTAGCAAGCCTGAGTTCATTCTGTGCTTTAGCTTTTCTGACTTTGTGTCTACACGTGCTGGCTATTTGTTTGAATTCCTCTTTGGTGGTTTCCCCCCTTTTCCATTTTTTGTACACATCCTTTTTAAATCTTAACTCAGTTAAAAGTTCTTTAGATAGCCACCCTGGCTTCTTTAGGCACCTTCCATGTTTCCGTCTCATTGGTATTGCCTGACGTTGTGCTTTTACTATCTCCCGCTTAACAAACTCCCAGCCATCATGAACTCCCTTTCCTTTTAGTATTACTGTCCATGGGATCTCACCCAGCACTTCCCTAAGTTTTATGAAGTCGGCTTTCTTAAAGTCAAGAAATTGAGTCCTAGTATGCTTGGCTGCTCCTTTCCGCTGTATAGTAAACTTCAGAAGAGCATGATCACTCGCGCCTAATGATCCTTCCACTTCTACCCCACTAACCAGGTCATCAACATTGGTTAGGACCAGATCTAAAATGGCTGTTCCTCTTGTTGCTTCTCCCACTTTCTGGACAATGAAGTTGTCTGCAAGGCCAGTGAGGAATCTGTTTGACCTTATGCTCTTGGCTGAGTTTGACATCCAACAAATATCCGGGTAATTGAAGTCCCCCATTACTACTATCTCCCTTCCTTTTGCATGCTTGGCCATCTGGTCGATCTTCTTCAGCTCAGCCCCACTTTGAAAACAAAAACCATCCTGCAAGACTCAAATCTTCAAGTTGTTTCTGCCCCCAGTGCTACTCCACGGGACAACCAGGCCCTGCCTTCCTCACTTAACCTTCATCTACATCCTTCGACTAACACACCTAAGGACGAAACTCTGATTTCCTTGCTTGACTCAAATCCCTCTTTAACTCACTCATCTATGCCAGAGCTAGAATCTTCTCCAGTTTCGACCAGATATAGAAGTAGTCCACAAGTGATGCCCCCGAGAGAGTCTTCTGCAATTACCGCCCCCGTGATGTCCCCTCATCTACCTTCTCTAAAGGAAAATGTGAATGTTATACCTCGGGACCCGTCGTCGGAAACGATTGAAGACCCTATGGGACGCATCAATAAAATCATCCTAATGCCTGATGATAAATCTGCTAGTGGGTTTCCCCCGACGGACTTAATTTCTCCCTCTCTGGGTATTTCTCTGTCAAGTTGTACAAAGAATTTCGAAATGAAGAGATTTCCTGTTCAGGGATCTACTTCTAGTAGATCAACCTCGGTGTTCCAACAGTCAAACCAAATTGTTAAAAATTTTAATTTGGAGGGTTCGCCACAGTTACCATCTTCCCAATGTAAAATAACTGACTTTTTTGTTACATCTACTGTCTCTTCCAGAGAGTCTGCCCCTCCTTCGCTTTGACTGTTAAAAGAACAACACAGAAGTACCCAGTTAGCAGTCCTAAGTTGGAATATTGCGGGCTGGAAAAGGAAAAGATTAGATCCCGAATTTCTGTCCTATATAAACTCTTTTCAGATAATCCTTTTGCAAGAAACATGGGAAGAAGATAAAATAGATATAAATGGCTTTGAACTGATATCACTTCCAGCTAGTCCCTCCCAAAAAGGTGGCTGGTCCAGAGGTGGTCTTGCAATCGCCATATCGCTTAAAATGAGCGCTAAACTCTCGCTAGTTCAGACTTTCCCTCCTTTTGCCTTTACAGGTCTGATTTCAAGCGAAAAATTCTCCCTATTAATCACCAATGTTTATCTTCCTCCAGGTGGTCTTATATCGGACCTCCATTATAGATGGGATTCTCTGGAAGATCATTTATTGGCATGCTATGTTATATACCCTAATATCCCATCGATAATGGGTGGTGACTTTAATGCACGTACAGCCGCCAATTGGGAGGGGATAATCAAGGCCAAGTGGTGGGTGCCTCCCCCCTATCCAAAATCTGATTTAATCTCTTTTACATCAAGAAGATCTAAGGACATCAGAGTGAATGAGGCGGGAGTCCTTCTTTATCAATTGGCCATTCGTATGAATTTGAATATTTTGAATGGCAATTGTCCACCGGACGTGCCAGGAGAATTCACTCATTTGGGCACAACATCAAATAGTGTCCTAGACTACCTTCTAGTTTCAGAAGACCTATTCTCAAACTGCTTTTATTTCAAAGTAAACAATGTGCAATCCAGTGACCACCTACCTCTAGCGGCCAAGCTAACGCTTGACTGGCACCCAGTTAGCGGCTCACACCCAATCCATGTAGGTTTAAATGCCGCAGCACAAGTAAGAAGCATTAAATGGTCTATGAAACAGGCCCAAAAATACGCAGAATTCTTCCAGAGGAATATCTCCGATCCCCTTAGTGTTTCAGTGGAGGAGTTGTCTGAACCAAATAGGATATTGGAGTGGTTCTCCCACCTCTCTGTAGATTTAACTAGCTTCTTTACGATACTGACTCACCTGGTTAACCGAGATCAACCCGGGTTCGGTGCTCCTTGGTATGACTCCAAATGTAAGCAAGCTAGACTCTCTCTCTGTTGTATCTACAACAGATATAAATCTTCTGGAGCTGTAACTCTTCCCCCAGAGTACTTGCAGGCCAAAATTGCTTACAAACAGGCACAGAAGTCAGCCAAGCACGAGTGGCAGCTAAGACGTTGGCAAGCGCTGATTGCTGCCTCTAAGCTTCGCAGCTCTCACGGTTTTTGGAATTTAATCAACAAAAGATCAAGGAAATACCCATTGACGGTTATACCAGCCCCGACATGGGAACAATTTTTAAGAAAATATTTCTCCCAGACAGCTATCCCTAACATTCATTCTGATACTCTTTCATGTCACTTGCCCATATGGCCAGATACGGACCCGGAGGAAATAGTAGATTTAATTGCCAAACTGAAAACTGATAAAGCACCAGGGCCCGATCTGATCCCAGCGGAAGCTATTAAACAACACCCAGCATGGTGGGCCAAAATTCTTGCAAAAGTTTTTGATGCAATTAATGCCACGGGCCAGATACCAAGATCATGGAAGGAGTCCATCATAATTCCTATATATAAAAAAGGACCACCAGAGGACCCAGGAAACTATCGTAATATCAGTTTATTATCAATCATTGGAAAAATCTATACTCGCTTCCTGCTAACCAGACTAACCCAATGGGCCGAAGATTCCAATCTGATAGGCCATGAACAGGTCGGGTTTAGACCAAATCGTGCTTCTATTGACCATGCACTAATTTTATATCATTTGGCGCGAAAGTATTCTTTCCCCACTCATGGTCTTCTATGTGCCGCTTTTATAGATCTGAAGGCGGCTTTTGACAGTATCTCTAGAGAGCTGCTATGGGAAAAATTGGCAAAGTGGGGCATAGAGAAAACGCTGTTGTGGCTTATGATCAAATTACATGAAGGGACGGCCGCTAGGGTGAGGTTAACACCCGAGGGCGATCTCACAAACTCTGTACCAATAAATAAGGGGGTACGACAAGGGTGTATCCTTGCTCCCTATCTCTTTAATCTTTATATTAGTGACATGAGAACTCCCCTAGTTGAGGCCCAAACCACCATTCATGCACCCAGACTTGCAGACTATCGCTGCCCCTTATTATTGTACGCTGACGATGCGGTGATCCTCTCATATTCAAGAATCGGTTTGAGGAGGGCTTTTAAGATCTTCGCGTTATATTGCCAATCAAAATTACTTACCATTAACCATTCCAAATCTAAAGTTCTAATTTTTCCAGGAGTCGTAAAATGTATAGATGGGAACTCGAGGGGAAGCCAATTGAACAAGTCTACAAATTTCAATATCTAGAAATTTACTTCCAGCATAATATGGGATGGCAAGCGCATATCACATACTTACAAAATAAGGACAAAGCCCTTATCTACGTTCTATTACGCTTTTTCTTTACAGAGGGGGCTATGCATGTCCCATCTGCCTTAAATGTTTATAGTGCAAAAGTGGTTGCAACTATGGCCTATGCTGTCCCTCTATGGGGCGCTTTTGTAAACCTCATGCCTCTGGTGACATTGCAAAAAAAAATTCTCAGACGCCTTTTGAAACTACCCTCCTGTGTAAGCAACTCTGCTAGTCGTTTAGAACTTAAGACCCCCTCCTTAGAGATCCTGATGTGGAGACATGCCTTTAATTACTGGCTGTCTCTCTGGCATAAATTGCCCAATTACCATCTTATTCAGTGCCTTTGGAGAGATGAATTCACCAGCCCATGGGCAACAAAAATCCATTCCAAACTGTTGACTTATGGAATCTCTCCTTCCGATATACTAAACTTAGATCTAATTACAGCAAAAAAAGTAATCAAACAAAGATTGGAGGAGGTTGACTTGCAACAAAATCTTACTACAGGTGGTGGTACATGTTCCCCGATAAACCAGGGCATTACATTTATGTCCCAGATACCTCGATATCTGTCTACCTTATCGGTTGCGTCGCATAGATTCGCTTTTGTTAGAGCCAGATTTAATGTGTTCCGTTCAAATGTGCTGAACAATAGATTTTCTAACGGTAAAACCTCTGTTTTATGCGCATGTGACAACAAATCAATAGAATCCCTTCATCATATCTTGTTTAATTGTCCTTTATATATTGTTCCCCGATCAAGGATTCTGAGTTCAATCATTTTGGAAACTGTTGCTAAACCACCTGATTTACATCTAGCCTATCTACTCCAGGATATTGACTCTTATATAACATTACAGGTTGCAAGATTCCTGAATTCTGTTCTTTCATATAAAAGACTTCATGGAATGCTGCATGACTATTAAAATCTAGTAAATTCTATCCACCATCTTTATATTCAAGGCCTCAATATGGTACATCTAGAGACTGTATGTAATGTGAAGGAGATTATGCATTGAAATATTTTAGTTGATATTTTAAAATGTAAAATGCTATTTTATTTACTGTTTGGTTTTACCTGGTGGGCTTATAGCCGAATAAAGTATTATCTATCTTCATTAATCCAATTATTAATTACTCCTTGGTTTCCTTTTAAGTTTCAGTTTAACTGTTTGGTTTAAGTTAATCCTGCTAATGAACTTTTTTTAATTTAATTTTCAAAAGTATAAACATACCACAAAAAAACATTTCAAAATCTAAATATCGAGATTACTCTGAATCTCCTGACTTCCCCCCATCCCTTCCCTGGGTCCTAATGTTAATATTTACAACTGCATATCAATACTTATCCAAGTTTTTATCCTTGTAAATTATCCATAGTTTCCATTACTTCAAAAGTGTGGTTATATAATAATAATAATAATAATAATTTATTATTTATACCCCACACATAGAATCCTGCTAATGTTTTTAGCTGCTTGAAGTGGTCTGATGCATAACTTATAAATTTTTCCCATTCTTTTTTAAAGTTCTTGTCGTCTTGACTTCTGAGTTTCCCAGTTAATTTTGCCATTGTTGCATAGTCCATCAACTTGGTTTGCCATTCTTCTCTGGTCGGGGTTGTCTCTTTCTTCCATCTCTGGACTAGTAGCATCTGTGCGGCTGTTGTCACGTACACAAACCTTTGGAATCTCGGTACCTATAATTCTTAATAAGAAAGCGTCTGGTTTTTTTTAACAAAAGTTATTTTAAACATGTTTTAATTTGATTATATAGTGGACGCTCGGGGTGCGAACGTGATCCGTGCAGGGGGCACGTTTGTAACCCGCAGTGTTCGCAACCCGCAGAGCCGCGTCTGTGCACGCATGGGTCGTGATTTGGTGTTTCTGCGCGAGCGCCAAAACATGGAAGTAACCAGTTCCAGTACTTCTGGGTTCGGTGAGGTGCGCAACCCGAAAACAAACAACCTGAAGCGTCTGTAACCCAATGTATGACTGTATATCTTCTCCCAGAAAATTTTAATTACTTTACACATCCACCACATATGATAAAAAGTACTAGGAGTCAAAATACCACCGGTACATCATTTTCATATAATTTTCTTTCAGCGTACAACTTGCCATAAATTTCAAATCTGTTTTCCATAACCTTTCCCAATCTGCAATCTGAATGTTATGCCCCAAATCCTTTGCCCAGTGTATCATTACAGATTTAACCTGTTTGTCTTTTGTATGCCATTCCAGGAGCAAATTATACATTTTCGACAATAATTTTATATTATTTTCTAAAACATCTTTTTGTAATCTTGATAACTCATAACTAAAAACTTTCTTTTTATCTGTCTTAAAAATATCATTTAATTGATGATACTGTAACGGGTCTGTTACCAGTTCCCTTATCTCTTTAAAGTCTTTTAATTTTACCTGATTTTCTACTTTGATTAACAGCTCTCTATATGTCGGCCAATTAGCACTGATGTTCAATTTTTTCAAAGATATTGCTTCTAACAGGGAGAGTCACCATGGTGTTTTTTGTTCTAATAAGTCTTTATACTTCTCCCATACCCTAAAATTTGATTTTCTTCTTTATGATTCTGAAATCCTTTGTGTACTTGTGTACTTTTGCTTTTTCATACCGTAAATATGCATGCCATCCAAATCTATTATCATGTCCTTCTAGATCTAAAATATCTCCATTTTTCAATATTATCCATTCCCGGATCCAGCAAATGCAGAATGCCTCATAATATAATTTCAAATCTGGCAAGGTGAAATCCCCACTCTCGTTAGCATCTGATAATAGTTTATATTTTATCCTTTCATTCTTCCCCTGCCAGATGAATCTAGAAATATCTTTTTGCCATTCTTTAAAACATTCAGTACCGACTATCACCAGGATTGACATTCTTGGCAATAACATTCTTGGCAAAACAGGGTTTCTAATACCAAAATAAATAATAATGGTGACAGGGGGCAACCCTGCCTTTTCCCCTTTGTTATTTTACATTTTCCCGTAATCCCATTACAGTGGTACCTCGGGTTACGTACGCTTCAGGTTACATACGCTTCAGGTTACAGACTCCACTAACCCAGAAATAGTGCTTCAGGTTAAGAGCTTTGCTTCAGGATAAGAACAGAAATCATGCTCTGGCGGCGCGGCAGCAGCAGGAGGCCCCATTAGCTAAAGTGGTGCTTCAGGTTAAGAACAGTTTCAGGTTAAGAACGGACCTCCGGAACGAATTAAGTACTTAACCCGAGATACCACTGTATTCACAATCAGCATGGCCTACCTGAATAAATTGCCTCAATGCCTCTACCAGAATATCAGAAACATTCCATTACTGACAAGCGGAGAAGAGTCAGACACAGCAGAAGAAGAGAGAGAATTTCTAAGGGAGGGGGGAGAAGCAGTTAGCAGCAGTATTTGACCCCTGTACACAGAGAGCAAAACAGGGAGGCACAGCTTGCAGGAATGCAGCTTGCAAGCTCTGATAATGACACAACAGACATAGAGGAAGAGATAGTGTAGCACCCTGCTTGTGGTTAACGCTTAGCTGGAATGAAATATTCAACGCAGCAATAGAGAAATTAAAATAATTATTTATTTGTCAGACAAATAAATGAGAGGCACAGTGGTATATGGTTACCAAGCTCTGGCCTGGCCTCCTGCCATTATGGCCAGCCCTTATATTCCCTTAATCCAGCCCCCTTTGCTCCTCCTGTGGCTGCCTCTGTCCAATCAGCCTGGTTGGATTTCCTATTGGCTGATTGCTATAACCAATCCTAAAAGATACACCCATATCCTCCTGTCCTTATATGGAACACAAAGAGCTATATATTGTTACATCTATAAATGACAAATAAGTAGTAATATATCTTACATGTGTCTCAACAAGGAATCTTAATTACCAGCTCACCTCTTGCCCTCCTTGCCCTATTGCCTTCTAAAACAAATGGTTAATCTTAAATTTTTATCTTAAACATATGTCAAGGATCTTGAGTTTCACATCAACATTGAAAGATCTCCTTCATTTGAAGGTTTCTAAACAAATGTCTGACAACTTATATATCAGGACAGCTTAGATGGCGTCTTCCTGTCTGGCAGGGGGCTGGTGGCTGACTTAATTACAACTCTTACAACTATATGAAATAAGAATCCAGCATTTGTTAAATCCTTTGCATAATTACATTTAAGCCAGCATATTTCATACATTATCATAGATAGCTTTTTAGAAGGATAAACTTCCTAAAAGTAACAAGGAAGGAACAGTTTACAGCCTCAAAATAAAATAGGAAAAAAGCCTCTTCCCCTGTTTACACTCCCCCCCCTTCTCCAGCCAGTTGCTTTTCCCATTAGATCTTCCCAACATTTATTGCCCTTAAACTCTCTCAGTTTAAGAAAGAAACAGCTTTAAAAAGACTTCCCAAAAATGCTTTCTTTCTGGCAGCTAGATGCTTCTCCATTTGGTCTTTAACCTTAGAAAGAAGATCTAGCTCATTTTACTGGTATTATTTTACTATTTACTCATTCCTAATTATATTTATCTCTGCCTTTGTTATCTTCTGTAACATGTAGGGTCAGTGTCCGTTCTCAGCCTGTAATTTCAGCTTTTACGACTTTGAGGATTGTTTTCTGCTATCAATCAAGGGGCCCCCTTGTCTAGGAGGAAAACATTGCCAGTGTTTTCTTAAGCAGCTGGTCTGCCTGGCATGAAACTTTTGAAAATCTAAGCCCTCTTTAATATACAAGCCCTGATCAAACATTAATAAAATGCAGGCTTATGCCTGATGCCTCAATAGGGGGAGTAGAATTGCCTGGGACTTCAAATCAAAAATCAAAAATGTTTATTCGGCTTTACGCCCATCATAAAGCACAACACACAAAACAAATCAAATAAAACAGCGGTCTGGTACAAGCCACAAGTATTATAACACAATTCACAGCTCACAAGGACAAATATTGGTAATTCAAAAGAAAAATTTAAGATTAAGATTAAAAATTTAGACACTACACTAAAATCAATATCTGATGTCATTATCGAAAATTCTTATAACTATCAATAATCAGCTAACATTCCATTCCGTCTCTTGTATGAGAGGACGGCTGTTAGGAATTTAGCAACCTGTAGGGTAATATATGGCTCCACATCTTGAAGAACCCAGGCAAGCTGTAGGTCTACTGGTTTGTCAGCCATAGGCTGGATTATGGAGTTTAGTATACTAGCACGAGCTGAACTGTACATAGGGCAGATAAACATAACATGATGTAGAGATTCACATGTTTTCATTTTACAAGCACACATTGAAGGGACTTGGCCCTTAGTGAATCTATGTCTCAGCACGTTTGTTGGAAAAACATTGAACCTAGCTCTAATGAAGGAATATCGGTGAGATGCGGCCATAAGCGATGTTAAGTAGGACGGAGCACGGTAGATAGGGGTTATGCCAAGATTTAAGAAGAAGAAGAAGAAGAAGAGTTTGGATTTGATATCCCGCCTTTCACTCCCCTTCAGGAGTCTCAAAGCGGCTAACATTCTCCTTTCCCTTCCTCCCCCACAACAAACACTCTGTGAGGTGAGTGGGGCTGAGAGACTTCAGAGAAGTGTGACTGGCCCAAGGTCACCCAGCAGCTGCATGTGGAGGAGTGGAGACTCGAACCCGGTTCCCCAGATTACAAGACTACCGCTCTTAACCACTACACCACACTGGCTCCACCACAGCAGGCTCCACCACCAGCTAAGAAATTTTGGTATAGCTCCGCATCATCCAGCCTTTGATTTATACACCTTTTTGCCACGTTTAGATCCAGTTTGAGCAATTCAGTGGGCGAGATCTCATAGGACAGCAATTTGGCATGGATTTTTCCTGACCACAAATTTGTGAAGTCATCTCGCCACATGCATTGAATGAGATAGTGGTTCGGGAGTTTATGCCATAGGGATATCCAATAAATCAAAACTCTCCTCCATAAAACTAACTCCACTGAGGGGATCTTCATTTCTAAGCGAATAGCCGCATTACTTACGCATGTTGGTAGTTTTAAAAGTCGGCGTAAGAATTGGCTTTGAAGCGACTCTAAAGGTGAGAGGTTTGCAAAGGCAGCCCATAAAGGTGCAGCATAGGCCATTGTGGCCATCACTTTGATGCTATACACTTTCAAGGCCGCAGGGATGAATAAGGCCCCCTCAGAGTAGAAAAAACGGAGGAGGGAGTGTGATAGGGCTTTTGTCTTGTTTTGAAGATATTCAACGTGCGCTTTCCACCCTAAATTATATCGAAAATAAATTCCTGAATATTTAAATTTATGTACTTGTTCGATTTTCGTGCCCTCCAATTTCCATGAATATAATTTTCGACTCCTTGAAAATATCAGTACTTTGGACTTGGTGTGGTTGATAGACAGATGATTAGAATGGCAATATGACGCAAAAATCTTTAGTGCCCTCCTTAAACCCACTCTGGAGTAAGAGAGTAGTACCGCATCATCTGTGTAGAGAAGTAAAGGACAACGATAATCTGCTATACGGGGGGTGTGGATAAATTTTTGTGAGTCGATTAATGGGTTCCTCATATCACTGATAAATAAGTTGAAAAGAAGTGGCGCTAAAATACAACCCTGGCGTACACCCTTATTTACTGGCACTGGGTTAGTTAGGTCTCCAGCAGGGGATATTCTTACCCTGGGCACGGACCCGGCATGAAGTTGGGAGATAAGCCACAGGAGCCTTCTATCTATTCCCCAGCAGGCAAGTTTATCCCATAGTAATTGCCTCGGAATACTATCAAACGCAGCTTTCAAATCTATGAAAGCTGCGCAAAGTTGGCCCCATCGAGGTGTCGAGTATTTCCGGGCTAAGTGATAAAGAATAATTGCCTGGTCTGTTGTGGATCGGTTTAATCTAAATCCAGCTTGCTCATGCCCAATCAGGTCAGCCTCAACTGACCACTTCATCAACCTTGCCAGCAAAAAATGGGCATATATTTGTGGTGAAATACGATATTGGGGCCCCGCTAATTGATTTATTGGTCCTCAATTAGCTATTTATGGCAGCCCGGTCCGGCGCGCTTCCCTCAGCTGCGCCACTCAGCTCCGTCGTCCGGTAGCTCCAGTCACACCTTAGCAGAGATAAACACAGCGGTGATAAACTGTCACGTCCTTTTCCTAGCTTCCAGACAAACACACACAGAGTCCAGGTTTGTCCTTTTCAGCTCTTTATTCCGACATTCCCCCAGGGATTTCCTGGGCTCCTCTCCGCCATTACAGGCTACGTCTTTCTCCCTCAACGACCAGAGGGGAACAGACAGAAACTCTTCCCAAACTCCTCCCAGCTTGCTAGGCTGACGTCAGAATGCTGAGGCACCATGGGAACAACTTAACCAGTTAAGTTCCAACTCCAACACCCCCTCTTGCATCACATTCTGACAAGACCCTCTGAGTTCAACACCTTCCCCTTTGCCTTGTGCCCCTTCCCGGCATCTTTCCCAGGCACCTGTTGAACCCCTTCAACACTCCCAGAATCACACTGTGCGACACTTTTCCACGCACCCGTGACCTGAAACCCCTCTGACCCACTTGGGCCAGCAGTTGTGTCTTCTCCGTCAGACGTTTCCCCCTCTGACTTGACAACTCGTCCGTGAGCTTTCTCCATTACGCTTACCGGAGATGAAGCCTCACACCTGGACATTCCTTTCACGACCCTTGGAGATGCCCAAACCTGCCCTGACCCCTGACCCTGGACCTGGTCCCTATCACCGGGTTCTGAACCCTGATTCTGGACTCGGTCCCCGTCACCGGGATCAGCCTCTGCTTCCCTTTCCTCCTCTTGAGGAGACTTTGCACCCGTCACCTGGTGACGTATTTCCTTTTCCTTGAAAACCTTCTCCAGAGCAGACCCAGTAAACTGTGACCCTTGGTCGCTCTTGAACCCTAGCACCCTGGTGGAGAACCTTAGTTCCACCTCCGCAACCCAATCTTGGATCAGTTGCGCCACCTCCCCCTGTGATTTGAGAGAGAAACTCCAGCCAACCTGGCTGTGGTCACCTGTCAGCGACAGCACATACCTGGCCCCACCCAGACTCTCAGACCTCTTTGGTCCTGACAGATCTGTGTGAACAAGCTCAAAGCTTCCTTGGCTACCCTCCCAAACCCGGGAGAACCAAGTACCTTTGCACCTTTGCATGCCCTGCACCCTTGGGACCTCCCACATTTCCGGAGCTTATACCCTTTTGTGCACCTGTGCAACTTTTGCACATCTTTGGGAACCTTAGCACACTGCGCCTGTGCTTTTTCAGCATTCCCACCACCCTCCAGAGGTGGCTCCAGAACAAAGACGTTGTTCTCCCTCTGCATGTTGACCAGTTGTCTCCCTCCTCTGAAAATGGAACAGGTGTCATTTTCAAAACGAGCATTGTATCCCTGCTTCATTAGAGCTGATACAGATAAAAGACAACACTTCAGTCCCGGCACAACGTAGACCTCTAGCTCCTCCTGTGAAGGAGAGAAAAACACGTTAGCCACAGCCCTGCAGTTCTGCATTTCGCCAGCAGATGTCTCTGGAATCAAATTGCAATTAGCAGCAGAGTCGATAACGAAACTCAGCTCCTCTGTCCTTGTCCCACGGCTGTTTTCAGCCAACGCCAGACTAGCCGTGATCTGATAAGTCTCCTGGCACCTGGCACGTCCACCAGCCTCAGTCCCATGCCTGGTTGTTTTTCCAGGCTGGTTGCCATGGTAACCCGACTGGTTCCCATGAAAGTTCAGCAGTTTGACTTTGGCAACATCCTGTCTTGCCTCTCTGCTCCGGTGGGGGCAATCTCGCCGCAGATGTCCCGGTGCTTTACACACGTAGCAAAGACGAACTCCAGTGGAAAAACACTGCTCCGGGGCTCCTCCCAGCTGGCCTCCTTCTCCTTCTTCCGGAAAAACACTCCTTGCCAGCTCCGCCCCCTCTGAACCTCCACTTCATTCCAGCACGTACAGTGGAAAACTTTAAACGTGCCTTTGGAAACCTTCCGCCCCCCCCCGACCTGCTCAGCAGCACTCCTTGTGGCTAAAGCATCAGGGACAGGGGCTCCAGCCATCTTTAGGCTTTTGTATTCCTTCTCCAGGGCTCTGGCCTCCTGCTGAAGCTTCACAGCAAATGCAGCACATTTCCAAGTGCCAATAGTCCCTTTGCCCCCCCTCTGGGGCCCACAGCCTTTCCCAGCTGTGCACCGGCTCTCACGTAGGTGATCAGCGCCATCTTGCCTTTCTGTTCTGAAGCAGCCATCTCCCGGCCCTTGCTTTCCGCCTCCAGCCTCACAAACACCCTGGAGCGCTGAACGGCCTCTGGCTTCCTGGCACCCAGAACAGTAGACTTCAGATCAGCAGCCAGGTTGCCCAACTTCTTAAAGTGAGCCTCCCACAGTCCTCCAAGACCTGGCAGCCTGCCATCCTCTTCCGTTCTCCCAAGGGGCCCCAAGCTGTACTCACAAGATCACCAGCTCATCCAGCACCCGTCCGGAGAAACGATTCCCTGCTGCTCTCAGCTCCTTGGCTCCACAGCAGTCCTCTGCGTTTTTTCAGCCAGCCGCTTTTTTAGCTCCGCAGCTCTCCTTGCCTCTTAACACCAGGCAAAAACCAACCACCATCTTCTGCCGAACTTCAAACGCATTCCGGCAGCCTCTTGTGACAGTTTTACAAGCGATGATGATCCATAACCTGTGGAATTGATTTACATGCCTCTGTCCCCGCTAATTGATTTGCGACTCCAATTAGCGATTTATGGCAGCCCGGTCCGGCGCGCTTCCCTCAGCTGCGCCACTCAGCTCCGTCGTCCGGTAGCTCCAGTCACACCTTAGCAGAGATAAACACAGCGGTGATAAACTGTCACGTCCTTTTCCTAGCTTCCAGACAAACACACACAGAGTCCAGGTTTGTCCTTTTCAGCTCTTTATTCCGACATTCCCCCAGGGATTTCCTGGGCTCCTCTCCGCCATTACAGGCTACGTCTTTCTCCCTCAACGACCAGAGGGGAACAGACAGAAACTCTTCCCAAACTCCTCCCAGCTTGCTAGGCTGACGTCAGAATGCTGAGGCACCATGGGAACAACTTAACCAGTTAAGTTCCAACTCCAACAATATTTTCCCAATGAACGATAGCAGACTGATATTCCGGTAATTCCCTGGGTCACCAGGAGGGCCTTTTTTGTAGATTGGAATTATAATGGTCTCCTTCCACGTTCCTGGTATTAAGCCCGTGGCATTTATTGCGTCGAACGTTTTAGCTAAAATCCCTGCCCACCATGCAGAATGTAGCTTTATAGCCTCAACAGGGACCAAATCTGGCCCAGGGGCCTTACCAGTTTTCAGCTCAGCTATCAATTCTAGGATTTCAGCAGGGTTGGTATTGGGCCAGACGGGAAGGGGATTAGAAGGTCTCCAGTGAGTGGCCGGAGCTTCTGCCACTGAGAAATATTTTCTCAGGAACTGCTCCCATGTAGGGGCCGGGATCACCGATAAGGGGTATTTCGTGTTTCTTCCCTTTATTAAGGACCAAAATTTCCGGGAGTTATGAGATTTTGAGGCAGAAATTATAGTCTGCCAGCGATTTAAATGCCATTCCCGTTTGGCCGATTTCTGGGCCTGTTTGTATGCTTTTTTAGCCAGGGAATAAGATGGAGGTAAGTCCAGAGCGCCGGAAAGTTTATAGTCATTATATATTGTATGTAGATGGAGTCTGGCTAGTTTACAAGCAGAGTTGAACCAAGGGGCGCCAAATTTAAAATAATCGTTTTTAACTCCATAGGTTGGAGAAGTAAAAAAGCGAGTTAAAACTTCTATCAGGCAAGAAAAAAAATTCATACAGGTAATAGGATCACGCGGGACTATTCCTACGTCCGGCTGATCACCAGGAAACTTTTCTCGGATAAAATCCGTATATCTATGGGCGAGGGCAGGGGACCATCTAATCCCCTTTGTTTTAGTGGACGGCTCCACAATCACTGGGATTGGGTGGGAGCGCTCCAGCAGCTGCCAGTCAATACATAACTTGGTTGTCAGGGGAAGATGGTCACTGAATTGGGCATTATCAATTTTAAAAGAGGTGACATTCAAAAATAGATCCCGGGAAACCAATACATAGTCAAGAACACTGTTTGATTTTAACCCCAGGTGGGTGAACTCTCTGTTGGTTTCTGCTTTCTTCACTGTGCAGCGAAGTGCTTGTCACGGGACAATGTTTTTCATTCCACAGTCAGAGTACTGTTGGGTTTTCCCACGGGAATGAGAGAATGGGAATGGGAAAACAGGTTGAAGCAGTGTCTAAGTCAGAGACAAAGACACAACAGAGAGCTGCTAGCCAAGGTAATGCAGATGCACTCATTCCTTGGAAGCCAGACAACCAGAGAGGTACACTGGGGAAACCAGTGGTGGGGAGTTCCAAGGGTGGAACTGAAACAACAGGGGACTGTTATATGTATAACAACTGTTTGTTCTCTTCTCTGGATCATGTTTTGCACATTGATGCTTTTGGGGGAGGTTGTCAGGAAAAAGCAGCAATGCAAAAGCCAGCTGCAGGTGGCTGGAATGCAAAACAGGATGTTGATGTCTGCAACTGTACTAGTGGAGAAAGGGGGCAGTCCATTCTCTGTACTGAGCACCGGATGTTAGCTCAGAGTGTCATCTGACCTGTACTGGAAGTACAAGGGCGGAGTAGTGACTCTACTGCTGGAGTCTGGAGGGTACAGACACGTTTTCTCTGTACTGCTGAATGACAGGAATAAAAGACATGTAAATAGGACTCCTGTCTGTCTCATTTCCCCTCCCTGGGGGAATGCAGGGAGGGAGAGAAGCAGAGAAGCAGAGGGTGTGTTCTTCTCACGTCTGACGAGGAGAATCGCCAATTTATGACCTTGCCTGCCGGGGGACGCAGACGGAAAGGTCAACAAGTATCTCACTCGGTTTGCCCGGGGGAGGCCAGTTACCTCTGACTGCGAGCTGAGATACTGACACCAGGAATGAAACTGCTTGGAAGCAAATGGGTTTTCAAAGCGAAGACAGATCACAATGGCAAGAGAGTCAGACACAAAGCCAGATTAGTAGCCAGAGGTTTTGCACAGGTACCAGGTGAAGACTATCACGAGACCTACTCACCCACCATGAGGTATGAGAGCATTAGGCTTATGCTCAAGCTAGCTGCAGAGGAGAATCTACACGTTAGTCACCACGATGTGAATACAGCATTTTTGTACGGATCTCTAGGTGAATCACTTTATATGCTTCCACCTGATGGCGTACAGGTAAAACAGGGATTTGTTTGTGCTCTAAAGAAGTCCCTTTATGGTCTCAAACAAAGTGCACGGTGTTGGCACACAAAACTCACTGAGACATTGTTTTCTCTAGGTTTTAAGCAAGGGAAAGCTGATCCATGTGTCTTTGTCAAAGAGGAGGGGCAAAAGAAGCTGTATTGTTTGTTTTATGTTGATGATATTTTATTCTTTTGAAAAGATGTCACAATGTACAATAACGCCCTAGCTCAACTGAAAGAGCACTTTGACATGAAATATCTTGGTGAGGTAAACAACTACCTATCTCTGGAAATAGAGAGAGATCAAAATGGTAACATTCTAGTACACCAGTCACGGAAAATTGCTGATGTGTTAAGCAAACTGAACCTGATGGATGCTAACCCTGTAGACACACCGATGACAACAGGTTATCAGGTAGATGACACTGAAGAAGCATTTTCTGACACTACACTGTACAGAAGTGTGCTAGGCAAGCTAAACTTCATTGCCAGATGTTTAAGACCTGACATTGCTGTTAGCTGTAATTTGCTAAGCAGACAAGTTAACAATCCCACTGTTAAGGATTGGAAAGCTCTAAAATGCATAGCACGCTATTTGAAAGGCACTATGCATTACAGACTGAGATTTAACAATCAGAAGTCTGGTGGTCTTGAGATTTTTGCAGATGCAAGTTTTGGAAGTGACACTACAGACAGGAAAAGTACGTCTGGAGTTTGCTACATGTACAATCAGGGTCTATTTGATTGGTCATGCAAGAAGCAAACAACAATTAGCTTAAGTACTTGTGAAGCTGAACTGAATGCACTGTCTTATTCACTTAAGGATTGTGAATGGTTGTTACAATTGTGCAAAGACATGAAAATTCCTGTCAAATGTCCAATCCAGGTTTACCAGGACAACAAAGCATGTTTGGCTTTGCTGAATTCGGAAGGTTGTAAGCAAAGCACGAAGCACTTGCAATTGAAGGTGCAACATACTAGGGAACATATTCAGAAGGGACTCGTAACGGTGTCCTATATGCCAGGTAATGAAATTCCTGCTGATGTATTGTCCAAGATTGTATCAAGAGATCAACACTGTACCTATGTACAGAAATTGGGTTTGTACTGATATTGTACGAACACGCTGCCCAGTGATGTTCACAGAAAGGGGGAGGATGTTGGTTTCTGCTTTCTTCACTGTGCAGCAAAGTGCTTGTCACGGGACAATGTTTTTCATTCCACAGTCAGAGTACTGTTGGGTTTTCCCACGGGAATGGGAGACTGGATGTGACGTACACTGGTTTCCTGTTTTTCACTCTTCTCTTGGTGTTCTTTGTTCCGAGGAGAAGGAGGTTGCTTCTCTGCTCCCGCAGAGGCAAGATGCATGTTTGTAATCTCTCAACATTGAAATGAAAATAAAGCAAAGTTAAGCATGTGGCACGTACTGCTCATCCTTCCGCTGTGTACAGGACTCTGCAACAACAACACTCTCCTGGTATATCTGGAGGACACCTGCCATTTAATATAATTAAATTAAGGCGTAAAGTCATCTGATAAAGCATCACTCCCGCCTTATTGACTTTTACATCCTTTGATATTCTAGTGGGGATATATACTAGATCGTAGGTTTGAGCGCCGGGGTCGACCCACCATTTAGACTATATAAGAGCCTCCCAATTTGAGGCTATCCGAGCATTAAAATCGCCTCCGGTAATGGAGGGGACATTAGGATATTTAAGATAGCAAGAAAGTAAAAAATCCTCTAGGGATTCCCATCTAGAAGTAAGATCAGCTGCTAACCCTCCCGGGGGGAAATAGACATTTGTAACCAACAAAGAGAAGTTTCCACCAGAGATCAGTCCGGTAATAGCATAAGGCGGAAATGCATGCACTAGTGAAAGTTTAGCCCGAAGTTTAAGGGAGATACCAATTGTTAAGGCCACCTTTAGGGCGGCCACCATTCCTTGACGGGCTAGCAGGCAGACATATAAACTCAAAGCCATTTAACTCAATTTCCTCCTCCACCCAAGTTTCTTGTAATAGTATGATAAGAAAGGAATTAATATATTATTGGAATTCTGGATCTGATTTTTTACTTTTCCATCCTGCAATGTTCCAACTTAATATTGAAGGCTGGGGTTTCCTCGTTCCTCCAATTGACTGTCATTCGGAAGGTTGGCTCAACTTTAATACGGGAAGAGGGGAGCCAATAAAGAAATCAGTTATCTTCCTCTGATGAAAAACCTCTCGTAAAAGCTGAGTGGGAGGATTTACAAGGTTGTCTGACTGTTGAACTTGGCCACTCGATCTACTAGGAGTAGGACCTTGAGCAGGGGCGGCCCCCTTTTCCAAAAGAGTTTGGTGGGCCACCCGGTATGGTCCATCTATCTCGTCAGAAGTTTGGTCTCTCTGTAGCCTGCTACTGGTCTTTTGGGCTACTTGATTTATGTGGCCTGTTGGATCTTCAATCAGTTCCGTCACTGGTCTTGCTGTTGAATCCATAATACTCCGCAAAGAGGGATAAGGCTGAGTGAGTGGGCTATTTGGGAAGGATGGCAAAGGCACCTCTTCTCTTGATTGGTCAGTGCTATAAGGTGGTTCCAGGTCTGGCATCGATGAATGTGTAGAAGGGGATTTTTCCTGTTGTGTGCTGTTTTCTTCTGGTATGTTTATCAAGGGACGGTCGTGTAAATCTATTAAGAGCACGGAGGGTTGTTCTGGTTGGAGGGAAGGACTGGTAGTTGCTTCTTGGGGTTGTATCATATCCTCCATTACCGACATACATTTAGCATTAGATATTGCGAGATCCATATGAACTGGTTCTTCTAGGATGTCATGATCGCTGTACATGGGTATTCTGGTGCTGAGCTTCCTGATAAGTTGGGTTTTAAGCGATTCGAGCCTATTAATAATTTCTTTTTGTTCCACCGCTGGTAAGTCTGCAAAGGAGGCAATGAGTTCGATCTCTTCTGGTGGGGTCAGGCCACTTTCCGGATGGTCATTGTTCTTTGCTAGGGGAGTGGAGGCCACATAACTCATCTCCTGGGGTAGAACACCCACTCCGGTGTCCACTGGTGGATCGGGTTTAGCAGATTTTAAGCCCTCTTTGGTTATTGCCTCCAACAGTAGGGGTTTAGGCGTAGGGTCTATAAAGGCTCTCGTTGGTGCTATCCCACAGCGAAACAAAAATGCTTTCCTTCGTAATATGATAGTGGGAATTTTTGCGGATTGGAACGCAAGCAGGACTCTCTGGGATTTATGATGATAGACAAGGGGGAGGACTGCACAGAGGTCAATTTGTGTTGCCTCCGTATTTAAAAGCCCCATTAGGAGTTCCTTGGCACCGCCCAGAGTTCTCCATCTTGGGTCCCCATTTTGTATAGTTAGGCACACTTTCCTTGGTGTTAAAATCAAGGATTGATGACCTAATCGAAGGTTAAGGTTGTATTTAAATTTGTCAGTACGTTTGTTATTTAAGGACAAACTCCTTGTCCCCTTCCTCTCTTCAAGAGACTTAACACCGGCTGACGCTGGAGAAGTAGTAACTAGCTTTTGTTGGAGGCTGTGCAGTTGGGACGAAAGATCATCTAGTCTTTTGAATATACAGTGCAAGGTTTTGATTATTAAATGGGACTGTTCAAATGTCATATGATTGGCCGTGCCAAGGACCAGTTCCTCCTTCTGAGGAGAGACTACACTCTTACTGTTGCCCACATCGCTTGTTATTTGAGGTATTATTCGCTCTTCGTCTTTAAGTGCTGACACGCAATCAATCAGAGGGTTAAAACGGTTCTGAGTTTCTACTGTGTAGGAACAATCCAGGCAGAATTAACAACATGCCACCAAGACCAGGCGCCCATTTCCAAACATACTCAAACTGAACTGAGTGATGGCCATTTTCAGGCCCATTTCCAAGATATAAATACAGACCTTTCCAACATAAAAAATTACTTGACAATAACAAATGGGTTATTGCTGACCCTTGTGGAAAATTTTATTCCCCAACCAAAAGAGACAACAGCAACTGATGCACCCCAAGTGCGTAAACCAGATGAACTTGTGCATAACCCTGATGAACTAGTGAAGATGAGACAAGCAGTAACAACCAAGAAATTGCAAAAAAATAGATCAAAAGCACGGGGAAAGAAAACTAAGAACATTAAAACAACAAGGAAAATAAAGATAAGCCGACATAAACAATGGCAGAAATTATTTAATCTACTCCCATTGGACTCAAATAAATCTTCTGCACGAGATAAAAAAGAGAAAGGCAGGAAGGGGAAAAAGAAGCCATCGCCAAAGCTAATGGCTAAGGTGGCATCTCTGAACCAGAGTTTAGAACTAAATGGGAGGACGGAAGCAACGTCCCAGAGCTCTGGTACCAGTTCACTCAGTGAGCCAGATTCTGGGGGAGAAGTGGTCCCTAACAATGATGGCAGCAAACCGCTTAGCAAATCGGGAAATGGGGACGATGCAATGCCCCATCGCGATGACAGCACTATACAAGATGGGCACACCTTTACTCAGGCAAGATGTTGGAACCTGATTTTAAATCCCCAAAAATTGGTATTTACAAACTTCCCAAAATCAAAGGGCTTCCTTACAGGGAAAGATCGAAAAATGAGCTCCTTGAACATTCTGAATGATATATTGCCAGGAGCAGTAAAGCCATATGACATTATTTCTGTAGATTACTTGCATCATGGTGGTTGTTCAATGAGAGCAATGATCACATTCAGAGACCAGAACCTGGCCAAGTTTATCTACAGATCAAGATATATATTCTTAAAGGCCCAGATAAAAATTCTCAGATTTTTTGAAAACAAGGCACCACTGAATCCCCTTCTGGAAGCCAAGCACGCAAACCCTAGTAAGGAGAAACAACCTCCCAAAACCCGGCCTGGTCTCCAGAATTGAGAGCTTCAAAAACTAAAAAGGAAAGATGCCCACCTGCAAGACCTGCAACTCCAAGAGAATGAAGATGAGGATCTTTTCTCCGTGGAAGAAAATACCTTAATTAGGCAATTTTGCCATTTTCCATCTCCAATACAAACTGAAATATTAGAAAGATTGGATGCGCTGAGAGTTAAGCTGGCTGGGAGAGATATAAATAAGGAAATCAATGTGGACGCCCACAAAAAGGACCAGACTTCCTATAATTTGAACTCTATACAAGAACAAAACCCAGCGGCCTGTCGGCCATGCTACCTTCAGACGATGGCTGAGATCAACCTACCCCCAATTAAGGAAGCCCAGCACACTGAAGAGAACACTACACCACCTCCAATAAGGAGAACCATCCCGAAGGTGAACTCACCAGGCTCTTGGGACAAGCTGAGGTACCTAGACGAGGCAGAACTAGGCCACAATCAGGTACCGGAAAAATACCTACGGAAAGAGATAACACACTTCAAAGGCCCGGTGACTACTAATGTCAGTATTCAACAGTTAACAGCCGAAACTATAGAACACTTGGCTAGTTTGCCATGTATGAAGAAGAAGAAGAAGAGTTTGGATTTGATATCCCGCCTTTCACTCCCTTTAAGGAGTCTCAAAGCGGCTAACATTCTCCTTTCCCTTCCTCCCCCACAACAAACACTCTGTGAGGTGAGTGGGGCTGAGAGACTTCAAAGAAGTGTGACTGGCCCAAGGTCACCCAGCAGCTGCATGTGGAGGAGCAGAGACGCGAACCCGGTTCCCCAGATTACGAGACTACTGCTCTTAACCACTACACCACACTGGCTCTCTGGAGAGTAATGGGCCGGCTCATAAAAAAGTAATCCCTAAAAGCACCTTGGGAAATAACTGACAAAGATCAGACCAGAGACAAACACCAGCCGGCTCCCTATCTCCCTATCTCCGCGGAAATCCGACATCATTAGATATGAACAGACTCAATCCTCACTCACAAATCAAGCAAAATCAGCTCTTTCCTTGAAAGACGCACCCAACCCATCCCAGAACCTTAAAATTGTCTCCTGGAATGTTAACGGCTGGGCAACAAAGCAAATGGATCCTGAAGCAATGAATTTCATCTCTTCTTTCGACATTGTGTGCCTCCAAGAGACCTGGTCCCAACAAAGTATCGCTCTCCTTTAGCTCCTGTGCTCGTAAACTAACCAACAGGGGTCGCCCCCAAGTTGGCCTCGCCTGTCTTATTTCAACCAGCCTATCTCTCACTACTTGCGAGGAAATTAAATCTTCCCCTTACTTTCTCACTATAAAGATCCATCTCCCAAAGACCAAAAGCCCATGGTTGATAACTACAGTATATCTGCCCCCAGTAACTAACGATTTCGACCGCAATGAAAGGTGGTCTGAACTTTCGTCTTGGCTCCATGATCTTCAAACAACTAACCCAGGACTTCCTCAAATCCTCTTAGGCGACTTTAATGCAAGAATAGGTCCCAATGACGATGATATAGTATCCCCCGCAGCACTCCTGGACAACCCCCTGCAGCCCCCTTGGGGAAACAGATGCTCTCTTGATCCTATAACAAACGCGTCGGGGAGACTGATGGCCCAATTGGCCATGGAAAACGATCTCTGCATAGCGAATGGTAACATTACTCCCCTGTCCTCGCAGCAATTAATGTGTATCACTTCCCGGGGAACTAGTGTTGTCGACTACATTTTATTGACGCCGGAGCTATTTTCAATTTCTACAAAAATGGAAGTGGCTGAATATTTTGGTGGTGACCACCTTCCATTGACTCTATTGTTAAACCTAATAGAGCCACTTTCAGTCCCCTCAAACTATAGAACCATGGCACAAAGCCACCCTGTATACAAAACAAAGAAATGGACAAGCCTCAGCTCCTCTCTTGCCCTGGACATACAAAAATCAATTGATATGTCTGCAGCTCTCTCTGATCCAATCCTGCCTGCTGATCAATACCGGAAATTACTTGATGCTTTCTCAGCAACTTACATAACCACCACCTCACCTACTCACCAACGCCTTTTCTCTGAATCGCCTTGGTTTGACAAGGAATGTAAAGCCCTAAGAAGGCAAATTAGGAAAATGGTCAGAATCATCAAATTTTCCAACGACCCCCAAACCCGTGCAAAGCTCATAGAGATTAAAAGGACATACAGAAACATGATTCATTGCAAGAAGCAGCAGCACATCTTTAAAGCTTGGTCCACTCTTCTTTCGGCTGTAGAGAGGCATGACTCCCGCTCCTTCTGGCGCTTAGTTAGACCTTCGGCACCATTCAATCCAGCTACCCAGATTTCCCCTGATGAATGGATTGCCTATTATTTAACCAGTTTCGCTTCTCCAAATCATCTTACAGATCTCCTTCAGTCCCCGTCGGACCTCGGTTTCTGTTCTCTTAGTCCCACTTCCTCAATAAACTTTACCTCAACTCGCATTTTCAACATCATAATGTCAATGCGAAGAAATAAGGCCCCCAGCCCAGACATGGTCCCGTTGGACCTTTTCCTTTCTTTTTTTTTCAATATATATTTATTAAGGTTTTTCAATATAAAAAAAACATATTCAGTGAAATAACATTAATTATTTAACATCTTTTCATCATCACTTTGGACTCCCTCACACCTCCCTCACACACTTGCATCGTTATAAGATTATTTCCAAGCAAATTATCATTTTGTTCATAGTCTTTAGATTCAAATCATTAAAATATGGTTAAACTTAAGTCTAGTTTAGTGATAGACAGTTATTTCTGTTCTGGCATCCCTATCAACATTCAGCCAAATTACAATATTTTTGTAAATAAATCTTAAATTTCTTCCAGTCTTCTTCAACTCTCTCTTCTCCCAGATCTCGGATTCTGCCGGTCATCTCAGCTAGTTGCATATAGTCCATCAGCTGCATCTGCCATTCTTCCAGGGTGGGTAGCTCTTGAGTCTTCCAATTCTTAGTGATCAATATCCTTGCTGCCGTTGTTGCATACATAAAAAATGTTCTGTCCTTCTTTAACACATTCTGGCCAACAATGCCCAAGAGGAAGGCCTCTGGTTTTTTGGTAAAGGTATACTTAAACACCTTTTTTAATTCGTTATATATCATCTCCCAGAAGGCCTTCACTCTAGGGCAAGTCCACCAGAGGTGAAAGAATGTTCCTTCATTTTCCTTACATTTCCAACATTTATTATCAGACGAATGGTATATCTTAGCCAATTTAACTGGGGTCATGTACCACCTGTATATCATTTTCATTACATTTTCCTTCAGAGCATTACATGCAGTGAAGTTCAGCCCAGTGGTCCACAACCTTTCCCAATCTTCAAACATAATATTATGCCCAACATCCTGTGCCCACTTTATCATTGCCGATTTGACCATTTCATCTTGTGTGTTCCATTTCAGCAGCAAATTATACATTTTTGAAAGTACTTTAGTCTTAGGTTCTAACAGTTCTGTTTCCAACTTCGACTTCTCCACCTGGAATCCTAACCTTTTATCATTCTTAAATACTTCTTTAATCTGAGCATAGTGTAGCCAGTCTCGCACTTTGTCTTTTATTTTCTCTAAACTCTGCAATTTCCAATTTTCTCCATCTCTTTCTAATATCTCCCAATACTTTGGCCAATTGGCCTCCATATTGGCTCTTTTTGGGGCCTTGGCCTCCAAGGGTGACAGCCACCTCGGAGTTTTGTTCTCCAATAAGTCTTTGTATCTTGTCCAGACATTAAATAATGCTTTCCTGACAATATGGTTCTTAAAGGCCTTATTGATCTTAACCTTATCATACCATAAATATGCATGCCATCCAAAAGCATTGTTAAAACCTTCCAGATCCAATACATCCGTGTCCTCAAGAAGTAGCCAGTCTTTTAGCCAGCAGAAAGCTGCGGCTTCATAGTACAATTTTAGGTCTGGCAGGGCAAAGCCCCCTCTTTCTTTCGCATCCGTTAGTATCTTGAACTTAATTCTGGGCTTTTTGCCCTGCCAGACAAATTTAGAAATATCTTTCTGCCACTTCCGGAAGCACTCCGTCTTGTCTACAATCTGCAAAGTCTGAAACAAAAATAACATTTTTGGCAATACATTCATCTTGATGGCAGCTATTCGGCCTA
This sequence comes from Podarcis liolepis, assembly GCF_965112155.1. Lineage (NCBI taxonomy): Eukaryota > Metazoa > Chordata > Lepidosauria > Squamata > Lacertidae > Podarcis > Podarcis liolepis. Next base: position 11,287,211 of record NC_139568.1, read on the forward strand.
ACAATGAAAGTTTTAATTTTGACCAACTGTCCAAATCTCTCTTAATTTCCAACCAGCATTTCTCATAATTATCTTTGAATAGACTCAAGTTTTTTGCTGTTATGTTTACCCCTAGGTATTTCACTTTCTTAACCACAGTTAATTCTGTCTCTCTCTGAAACCGTCCCGACTCAGTATCTGTCAGGTTTTTTCCCAAGACCTTAGTTTTTTGTTTATTTAGTTTGAATCCCGCCACTCGACCAAAAACCTGAATCAGTTGTAGTACTCTTTTCGTACTAGATTCTGGCTCCTGTAGTGTCAAAACTAGGTCATCTGCAAACGCTTTGAGTTTGTATTGTTTCCCTCCAACCTGGATCCCTTCCACCAGCCCGTCCCCTCTAATCATATTCAAGAGCACTTCCAGAACCGAAATAAATAGTAGCGGGGAAATCGGGCAGCCTTGTCGTGTACCTTTTTCAATTTTAAACTCTTCTGTAACCACATTGTTAACTATCAATTTGGCCTTTTGTTCTGAGTATATTGCGTCAATCCCATTCTCGAACCCCGAACCCACTCCCATTTCCTTTAAATTCCCCTTCATAAATTTCCAGGATATGTTGTCAAAGGCCTTCTCCGCATCTATGAAAATTAAAACTGCTTTAGTATTTATGTCTGTTTGCAAAAGTTCCAATATGTCTATAATGTTCCTTGTATTAGCAGACATATGTCTGCCTGGGAGAAAGCCTGCCTGGTCTTTGTGAATTACTTCACTTAAAACTTTCTTGAATCTACTTGCCAAAACATCTGCAAATATTTTGTAATCCACATTTAAAAGGGAGATGGGACGGTAGTTCTTAAGTTGTGTCTTTTCAATTTCCGACTTTGGTATCAACGTAATAAAGGCTTCCTTCCACGATTCCGGCGCCTTCTTCCCCTCCATAATTTCGTTGCTGACCTCCATCAGTGGTTGTATCAGGTAGTCTTTCAGTGTCTTGTAATACTTGGAGGTCAGCCCATCTGGCCCTGGCGATTTGCCCTGTTTCATGTTCTGGATGGCCTGCTCAATCTCTTGTTGTGTTATTTTGCCATTCAGAATTGTTCTGTTTTCTTCTGACAGCTTTGTTAGTCCATTTTTCTCCAAAAATCGTTTCATCTCTATTTCGTCTTGTGGCCCTTGAGTATATAATTTTTTGAAATATTTCTGAAAACTCTTTCTAATCTCTCCGGGGTTCTGGATACTTCTTCCTTCAATCTCTAAACTTGTTATTGTATTTAATTTTTGTCTCCTCTTCAACTGCCAAGCTAGCAGTTTTCCACATTTATTAGCCGATTCAAAAGTTTTTTGTTTCATCATTTTAATCTTCCATTCTATTTCCTGATTTATCAGTTTAGAATATTGCGCTTGATGAAGTTTAATTTCTCGCAGAATCGGCTGGGACTTCGGATTAGATCTTAGCTTCTTCTCTAACTCTTTAATTCTTTCCAGAATTTTGTCCTTCCTTTCATTTTGTTTCCTTTTCTTTATAGTATTCTGTTGTATCAAGAACCCCCTCATCACGGCCTTACTTGCGTCCCAGATAATTCTTTTTTCCACCGTAGTGTTCATGTTAGTCTCAAAATAGTCCTTTAAGGTTTTTTGGGCCTTCTTAGCAATCTCTTGATCTCTAAACAGGCCATCATTCATCTTCCATCTGAAGGAACCGGTTGGGATCAATGTCATGTCCATTCTCAGTGCGTTATGGTCGGAGCATGTCTTTGGGCAGATTTCCACCTTTCTGATCTTGGGTGCCAGACCTCTAGTTATCCATATTTGGTCGATTCTTGTCCAGGTCAGTTGGGCTTCAGAGAAGAATGTTGGACCTTTTCCTGACTGATCCTCTTTGGTGGAGCGAACACCTGACTCCTGTATTCACCGCTATCTCCTCTGCCCTAGACATCCCCGACTCCTGGAGAGAAGCTATAATAGTTCCGATCTTCAAAGGCGGCCAGCCAAACATCCCAAGGAACTATCGCCCCATCAGTTTATTATCCATCCCGGGGAAAATATTTGCCGCTGTGTTACTGGAGGAACTTCTCTCATGGGTCCAGGAGAGGAACATTCTACCGCTAGAACAGATCGGTTTCCGAAAGTCAGCGTCAACCATGGACCACTGTCTAACTCTCTATCACCTTGCCAGTAAATACACTGCTCCAAGGCAAGGCCACCTATTTGCCGCTTTCATGGATCTGGAGGCCGCCTTTGATTCCATTCCTAGGCAGAGATTATGGTCCAAACTTGCCCACCTGGGAATTGATCCGCACCTACTCTCCCTAATTATTTCCCTTTATTCAAACACCACAGCTCGCGTCCGAAGTGGTCCCAACGGCTCCCTCACTACTCCATTTCCAACGGCCAAGGGCGTCCGACAAGGTTGTCTCTTGGCCCCTTTACTATTTAATCTTTATCTTCATGAGGCAATTTTCACTCTGAAGCTAGCATCTAAGTATCCTCCTCATTTAGCAGGCCACCCCGTTGCCTCCCTTTTCTATGCTGATGATGCCGTCATCTTATCCAGAACAGCTGCGGACCTAGCAAATGCGGTTAATGCATTTATCGCCTATTGTAAGGCGGAAGCTCTCAATATTAATTATAAAAAATCGAAAGTCCTCCACTTCACTCGTTCCCGCAAACTCAAGTTGGAGCCGCTTAAGATCACAGGTGGCTATTTAGAAAAGGTAAAAGCCTTTAAATATCTAGGCCTAATATTCACTTATAATCTCTCCTGGTCCACCCATCTACAATCTGCCTTTCTCGTTGCAACCACGACCTCTAACGCCATTGTCCGATTTTACCACCAGAAGGGCGGCAAACACCTTCCAGCAGCAATTCAAATATTTAATGCCAAAGTTGTCCCTAAATTATTATATGGATGCAAAGTATGGACTACAGCAATATCAGGTAACTTGGATCGCCCACTTCATATGTTTCTGAGATCTCTTTCCGGCATCCCGAGATGTGTCTCAGGTGCAGCCTTACGACTCGAGTTCGCCCAGCCCTCAATTGTTAAACGAGCATGGAGTCGAGCCATTTCCTACAGCCTCCACCTATTAGCATCGGATGCCCGAATTAGAGGTGGTTTTTCCAATCTGATCCTAAGAAATATTCATAACTCCCCTTGGAAAACTAAAATTAACCTCAAATTCCGCTCTCTTCTCAATCTGAATTGTAAAACTGTTCTTAACTTAGAGTGTATCAGCCCGGCGGCCCTACCTCTAATTAAAAAGAAACTACAGCAACTTGACTTCTCTAACACAGCTTCCTATGCAAGAGGACCGTGTTCAGGCCTAGCCCTAGCTATTCCACCCCCTGAAGGGATCCCTCTATACTGCTTCACAATTTCTTCGGAGGCTAAGCGAAGGGCCTTTACCTGTGCCCGTCTCAACTGTTTTCCTACAGCAGTTCTCTCGGGTCGTTATTCCAGAGTTCCCATCGCAAATAGAACATGCACCTGTAATGACACGTCCCTGGAGACTATGGAACATGTAATGCTCTTCTGTCCCAACTGGACAGATGAAAGATCTCGGTTTTTAACTCCCCTTGTGAATAAGTTCCATCTCCCAATCCAGCCTTGGATAGTGTCCCTCTTTTTGCAGGATTCTGATTGTTGGATTACCGAGATGACAGCTAACTTCCTGCTTAGTGTGATGAAGAGGAAAGCGGCACTAACTTCTTCCTTAACACCACAGCTGTAGTCGACACGCCGCACAATCGAACGAAATTCCAAGTAGCCTTATTGTACAAGGACAATCGAGTTAGGACAAATCTGAGGAGCTGAAGGACCCTTTAATGGTCCTCCTCCAGCCTCAGCAGTTTTTTCTTTTCTTTCTCTAAGTAATCACCCAGGACGATATTTACCTTTACCTCCCCACCCCCATTTTATGCTGTTATTTTAATGTATATCATGCTATGGCCACATGGCTAATGCAATAAATATAGTTATTATTATAGAACAATCCAGTAGATTACTCCCTTCCTTAAAGTGACATGGTTCCACCTTTGTTTGCTTTGATCTCGGAAAGGGAACGGGGACTGTCTCCTCAGAATCTCTAAGACGTTTCCCATATCCCATAATTCAGATATCGAGTAGAGGGGGGATAGTATTTTAACGTCAACTCAGGAGATAAATATTTCCTTCAAGCCTGCCAGCACTTGCAGTGGGGGTATATTTCACTGTCTGTTCATATGAAAGTCGGCATCTTCACCTTCACCCTCACAGTCCGGCAATTTAGTTCTACAAGGAGACTACCGGTAAGCAACACAGACCATTCCTTTGAAGTCCTACTCCCACCAGGACTAAGACTAATATAAAAATTCTCCTTCGGAGCTTATCGCAGGGCCCACCGTGGGTCGGTCTCAGATAAAAGGGAAACTCCCAAAGGCCTCACCAGTAGTGTGGGTTTGACTTTCTTCCCCTGTACGGCCAGCGCTCTGTTCGGAGGTAGATAGTGGCTTCCCTCAACCCACTGCTCTGCTCCGCCATACTCCAGTAAAACAATAAAACAATAAAAACAATAAAACAATAAACTAAAAGCAAAGGGAAGCGAGGAGGTGATAAAACAGCTGATAAGACGTTAAAACTGAGAGTTACAAAACCAGGAAGTGGCTAAAAACTACTTTAAAAACTACTTAAAAGCTTAACTAAAAGCAGAGGAGTCTGACTAGGCTGCTGTGTCCGTCGCCATCTTGGAGGACACACTGCCTGGGACTTGTAGATTAACTAGGCTAGCAGAAAAGCGAGGGCCTGGGAGAAAGAGAAGGTGGGGACTTTCCTGTTGGGGACGGAAGAGGAGGAGCTCAGTTTCAGAAACTGGATCATCAAGCAAGGAAAGTTTTATCTGAGCTCCGACCAGGGCATTTGTAATTGACCAATAAATCTGAAATAATTATCTGCCGTGTGTGGGAGAGACACCAAACCTGACACAAAAGCCTCCCCAGAATCCATCATTTCTATCATCTTCTTCATGAAGGCCCATGAACTATTATCAAAGGCCTTTTCTTCATTTATAAACATTAAAACCGCTTGCTTCTCATTCATGACCTCCAGGTATTCTATGATATCAATTATAATTCTTATATTATCCTTCATCTAGCGTCCTAGTGGGAAACCAGCATGATTGTGATTAAATATTTCTACCAAAACGCTTTTCAATCGATTGGCCAATATATTAGCAAATAATTTGCAATGATTATTAAATAAAGAAATTGGCCTACAATTTTTTACTAAAAGTAGATCTGCATCTTGCTTTGGGATCCGTGTGATAAAGGCCTCTTTCCCATTCTCTGGTATTTTACTTACATTTAAAATCTCATTCATTACGTCTTTCAATGGTTGTACCAGTAATTTCTGCAATTTTTTATAATATTTTGCTGACAAACTGTCGGGCCCTGGCGTTTTACCTGTCTTAGCTTGCTTAATTGCATTTAGCACCTCAGATCTCGTTATTGCATTTAGTAAAACCAATTTTTATTTTGTAATTTGTGGTAATTTTGTTCTAAATATTCTTCAATTTCCTCTTTCTTTTCAGGACCGGCTTGGTATAGAGCCGTGTAATATCTTACAAGTTGTTTTATATCTTATCTTTCAGACTGTCAGTTACCTTCCCCTCTATATTTAATTTGTTTATTAAATTTATGCCCTGTTTTTTCCTAAATTGCCATGCCAGTAATTTACCTGGCTTATTAGCATATTAAAAAAAAATCTGTTTCATCCTTTTTATTTTCCACTCTACTTCCTGGTTAATTATCATTGAATATTGTGTTTGTAACATTTTTATTGCCTGTTTTGTTGATTCTTTTCCAGTTTTTTTAATTAATTCTTTCTCATTTTTAATCCTCCAATACCTCTATTTTCTTCTCTAACTTTTTTCTGATAAGCATTTTGTTGAATAAAGAAACCTCTCATTACCGCCTGTCAGGGAACTGACATCAGAGCAGAGGGGAGAGGCGAGGCTCCCAGATTCTGCAGGAGAGGGAACGAGTAAGGGAAGAGAGAGAACGTCATCTGGGGAAGGAAGTCCAGGTGACACCAGGAAGAAGGGAGAGGCAGAGAGCATCTCGGAGGTGAGGCTCCGAGACTCTTCCAGTGAAGTCAGTGAGGAGGGTGGAGGACCACCACTCGGCACGCCCACTCTGCGCAGTAGGCTTCCGCGCAGAGAGGCGAGGCGAAGGTTGTCTGTTAAGGAATTCTTATGCTGGAGGAAATTTAGGAGACGCCCATTCACGGATGCTGCTAGCGACTGAGCAGCAGCGCCAAGGGCTGCACAGTCAGGGAAAGACACAAGCACCCCTAAGCAGTTTGGAACAGCTGGAGGTTTACACACAAGCAACCCCAATTCCCTTGACAGCAATCCGTGAGTCCTTTACGTTGCTTGTGTGCAAGAGGACCGGGGTACAGTCATGAGTCAAACCGGAGGAGCCGGCGCAGGAGAGGGGGCCAAAGGCGGACAGAGTCTGGAGGAGAGAAACCGAGACTTGGAGCAGCAACTGGCTCTACTAGCGGCGCGGCTGGATGAAAGGAGGACACATGATGCCCAGGGGAAGATTACCCCCATCGCAAGAAAGGTACCGGGACTTGTGCAGAAGTTTGGGGGCAACCCCAGAGATTATAACGCTTTTAAGACAGAAGTGCAGTATGTGCTGGATCTGCAGTACGATGACTTTGCCGACGATGGGGGAAGAGTCGCTTTCGTGGTGGGGCACCTGGAGGGGCGGGCCAGAGATTGGGTTCGACCCTTAATGGCAGCGGAGAATGCGGCTTTGAAGGACCTGAGAAAGTTTTTTAGCGCGATGGATCACATGTTCTCGAGCGATGTTGAACAGAGTGTGACTCGCAAAGAACTGATGGGGTACAAACAAGGAAACCAGTCAGTAAGAGAGTACTGGTCGAGATTTGCTATGCTGATCCATAAACTTGGGTGGGATCTGAGTTCTGAACCAGTACAAATGTTATTTGAGGAGGGCTTATCCTCTTGGGTGAGAAACAAACTTTCCCGCTCACCCCGCCTGGAATCGATGGACCAGCTGACCAAGTTGGCGCTCGCTGTAGGAGTCCGACAAGAGACGCGCGCTCTGGAAAGGCGGGAAGAGAGAGCAGAGCGTTGGCATGACAACCGCATTCCAGACATGCCAGCATCTACTGTGCCACCCGAGGAGCCAATGGAGATTGGAGGAGCGCGCGCGGGTTTTCAAACTCCAGCGAGGTGCGTAAGAAGGAGGGGGAAACCAGTAAGAGGTGTTTCCTATGCCAGCAGCCGGGACATTTTGCCAGAGCATGCCCTCAGAAGAAGGCGTGGCAAGGAATGGTGGGGGCAGTGGGGAGTGAGGAGGAAAAGAAAGAGGCGCCGGGAAACAGCAGTGCTTGGCTGCAGGAAGGCGGGCACAGCAGCCAGGCGAGCAACCAGTAGAAGTGCCCAAACCAGACCCTCCCCGAGCAGCCATCGCCATAGAGGTGGTGCTAGAACTCCCAAACGGACACCCCATCAAATTGAAGGCGCTGCTGGATTCAGGCAGCTCTTGCAACTTCTTTAGCAAGGATTTTGCACTAGAACACCCGCTACAGGTGGTGCCTCTAGAACATCCCCTGCAAGTAACCACTATTGATGGGAGAGAACTCTTGGGAGGGGAAGTGACCCACCAGACCCCGCCCATGAAAATGACAGTTTTCAGACACACTGAGACAATTGCCTTTCACGTAGCCACCTTAGCAGGACCACCTATCATACTGGGAATGAGTTGGCTGGCGCTGCACAACCCAGTAGTAGGGTGGCACCAGCGGACAGTCACCTTTGGGTCAGCTCACTGCGTAGAGCACTGCCACGAAGGGGAAACCCCGAGGATGGCAGTAGCCAGGGTGGCAGGGATGGCGGTGGGAGAAAAGGTGAGAGTACCACCTCAGTATGCAGACCTGGAAGAAGTCTTCAGCGAGAGAGAGGTGGATAGACTACCCCCTCACCAGCCCTTTGACTGTCAGATCAACCTACTCCCAGGGGCTCAGTTACCAGTGGGTAAGCTGTACGCCATGTCAGACAGGGAGATGCAGGAGTTGCGGAAGTTCATTGACAAGAATCTGAAGAGGGGCTTTATACGTGAATCAAAGGCGGTGGGGGGCAGTCCAGTGTTCTTTGTGGACAAAAGAGACTCCTAAGAATGTGAATTTGTACAAGGATAACTACGAAAAATGTTGGTCAGAAATTAAAAAAGATCTAGAAATATGGTCAAAGTTGAAATTGTCAATGTTAGGCCGAATTGCAGTGATTAAAATGAATGTATTGCCTAGAATGTTATTTCTGTTTCAGACCTTGCAGATTCTTGACAAGATGGAATGTTTTAAGAGGTGGCACAAAGATATCTCGAAATTTGTCTGGCAGGGCAAAAAGCCCAGAATTAAATTTAAGATACTGACAGATGCTAAACAAAGAGGGGGTTTTGCCCTGCCGGACTTAAAACTGTACTATGAGGCAGCAGCTTTTTGCTGGCTGAAAGAATGGATGCTCCTCGAGAACACGGACATCTTGGATCTGGAAGGTTTCAATAATGCTTTTGGTTGGCATGCATATCTTTGGTATGATAAAGTCAACAGTGCCTTTAAAAATCACATTGTCAGAAAAGCATTGATTAATGTTTGGATAAGATACAGAGATCTATTGGAAAATAAAACCCCTAGATGGGTGTCACCAGTGGAGGCCAAAGCAGTGAAGAAACTCAATATGGAGGTCGGATGGCCGAAGTATTGGGAAATTTTAGAACAGGATGGAGATAGGTTCAAACTACAAAGTCAGGAGAAATTGAAACACAAAGTAGAAAATTGGTTCCAATATCGCCAAATAATGGAATTTTTTAAACAGGACAGGAAAATCGGTTTCCAAGTGGAAAAATCAAAATTAGAAACCGAACTGCTAGAACCCAATACTAAGAATTTATCTAGAATGTATAACTTGTTGTTGAAGTGGAATACACAGGATGAAACAGTCAAATCGGTTATGATTAAGTGGGCACAGGATGTTGGACATAACATTATGTCAGCTGACTGGGAATGGTTATGGAACCATTAAATTTACGGCATGTAATGCCTTAAAGGAAAACATCATGAAAATGGCTTATAGGTGGTACATGACCCCAGTCAAGCTGGCAAAAATTTATCATTTGCCCGACAACAAATGTTGGAAGTGTAAGGAGACTGAAGGTACCTTCTACCACCTTTGGTGGACATGCCCGAAGATTAAGGCCTTCTGGGAAATGATCTATAATGAAATGAAAAAGGTACTTAAATGTACCTTCTCTAAAAAGCCAGAGGCCTTTCTTTTGGGCATTGTCGGCCAATTGGTGACAAAGAAGGATAGAGCTTTTTTCATGTACGCTACAACAGCAGCAAGAATACTCATCGCAAAGTATTGGAAGACACAAGACTTACCCACTCTGGAAGAATGGCAGATGAAAGTGATGGACTATATGACATTGGCCGAGATGACAGGCAGAATCCGTGACCAACGAAAAGAGACGGTGGAAGAAGAATGGAGAAAATTCAAAAGTTACCTTAAGGACTACTACAAACTTAATGAATGCTAAAATGTTGTGGTTTCCAGAAACAAAGGGGTACAGGGATATAAGGTTAGAATATAAAAGAGGACTAAGATGACAGAGATTTGAAAGCAACAATTGGGAGTTGCTAGTTGAAGTATGGACATTGGGATGCAGAGAGGGGGGGTATGGGGAAGTCCAAGAAAAGAGGTTTATATGAAAATATGTTTGAAACTATACGTGTATGTTTGTCATTTTTAGTGTTTGTTTGTCTTCTTAAAATTTTGTAAAACCAATAAAAATTTTATAAAAAAAAAAACAAAAAACAAAAGAGACTCCAAAGAACCCCGCTTAGTCGTAGATTACAGGTCCGTCAACCGGGTGTCGGAACCAGTGACCTTCCCAATGCCCAGGATTGATGACATTTTGGCCAGGGTAAGGAAAGGGAAGGTTTTTACCAAGTTGGACCTTCGAGGGGCGTACAATTTGATAAGGATGAGGGAGGGGGATGAATGGAAAACCACGATGTTCACCCCTCTGGGGGCCTTTGAGTATCTCGTTATGCCCTTCGGATTACAATCGGGATCCAGCACATTTCAAGCATTCATGCACCGCGTGCTGGGGTCCCTGCTGTACAAGAATTGTGTGGCCTTCCTGGACGACGTGCTTATCTACTCAGAGAACGAGGAGCAGCATGTGAAAGATGTCAGGGAAGTGCTGAAAAGGCTGCAGGAGCATCAGCTGTGGGTCAAACTGGAGAAATGCCAATTCCATGCCCGAGAGGTGGAGTTCCTGGGCTACAGGTTGTCAGACAAAGGTCTGGCAATGGACCCAGGCAAGGTGCAGGCCGTGCAGAGGTTCTTGGGGTTTGCAAATTTCTACAGGAAGTTCATCAAGAACTTCGCCCATCTAACGGCACCCATAACGGATTGTCTCAGCAGTAAGATGAAGTTCGAATGGACGGAAGAGGCCCAGCGTTCCTTTGAAAAGCTTAAGAGGGCTTTCGCGTCGGAAGAGCAGCTCCTACATGTGGATCTGCGGAAGCCGATGAGGCTAGAGACGGACGCGTCAGACAGAGCTGTAGGAGGCATATTGCTCCAGCAGGGAAATGGGGAACAGTGGAAGCCGTGTGCCTTCTTTTCCAGGAAGCTGAACAAGTCAGAGCAAAACTATACAGTGTGCGATCGGGAACTGCTGGCAATTCACAAGGCCTTTCGACGATGGAGACATTTTCTCATAGGCGCACAGCACAAAGTCCAGGTGTGTACTGACCACAAGAACCTGGAATATTGGAGAACGGCGAGAGTACTGAACCAACGACAGGTGCGGTGGGCTCAGGAGTTTTCCAAGTTTAATTTTGAGATTAGGTACGTGCCTGGGAAGGAAAATGTCAGAGCAGACGCCCTCTCCCGCAAGCCCGAATACGAGGAAGGGGAGGGAGGGCCAGAAGCGCGTTATGTCATACCCGAGGACAAATGGGTGTGGGGGGGAGTGTTCGTAGGGAGGCAAGAGCTGGCCGATTTGACGAGGGATGATCAGTATGCACAAACCAAGATCAGGGAAATTGGTATTACTGGGGAAACTCGGGGGGGGGTTGAAGTAAAGGACGGGGCATTGTACTATAAGGGTGCATTGTACATACCTGAGGGGGACTTGAGGAGCAGAATACTCAAACAACTGCATGACAACCCCACGGCAGGACATTTTGGCCAACATAAGACAATGCTACTGGTCACCAGGCAGTTTTGGTGGCCACGGGTGAGGGAAGATGTTAAGGAGTATGTACGCGGGTGCCAGTGCTGCCAGAGAGCGAAGGGGGAGAGGACAGCACCTGAGGGGTTACTGGAGCCCTTACCGACACCAGAGAGGCCATGGGAGGTGGTATCAATTGATTTTATGACGGATTTACCCAAAGCCAGGGGGAAAACGGCAGTAATGGTGGTAGTTGACTTGATGACCAAAATGTGCCATTTTATTGCGTGCTCGCATGCGGTGACTGCAGAAGAAACAGCAAAGCTGTTTGTAGAGCATGTTTTCAGGTTGCATGGCGCCCCCTTGAGGATTTTATCCGACAGAGGCCGGCAATTCACGTCCAGATTCTGGAGGAAGCTTATGAGTCTGCTGGACGTCGAGGTTAGTTTCTCAACGGCCAGACATCCAGAAACCAACGGACAAGCAGAGAGAGCTAACAGCATACTTCAACAATATCTACGCTGCTACGTCAACGAGAGGGAGAATGATTGGGTGGACAAATTAGCGCTGGCTGAGTTTGCATACAATAACGCAGAACATGTGTCCACAAGGATGAGTCCGTTTATGGCGAATTACGGGTGTCACCCCAGGGCTTTCCCCGGGGAAGGGGAGGGAAGTTGGAGTGTTCCCGCAGCTGAAAAATTTATGGAAGAGATGGAGGCTTTACACCAACAGCTTAAGTTAAACCTGGAAAGGGCCAAGGAAGAGTACAAGAGGCAGGCAGACAAGCACCGCAGAGAGGGAGAAACCATAAGAGTGGGGGACCAGGTGTGGTTGTCTACCAAAGGAGGGTGCAAGAAGCTACGGCCAAAGAGACTGGGACCGTTCAAAGTAGCCCAGCAAGTTAATACGGTGGCCTTTAGGCTCAAATTGCCATCTCACATGAAACTGCACCCCGTGATCCACAGGTCCTTACTCTCACCATTCAGGGAGGGGAGGGAATTTCTGGGTCAGCAAAGTGAAACACCCTTGCATCCACAGATGGAGGAAAGGGAACTCAGTGGCCATGCAGCTGAAATTCTCGATTCCAGGTGGAGAGGGGGGCGAGTGGAATATTTGGTGGCATGGGAGGGGGAGCCAGAAGAGGAAAACGCATGGGTCCCAGCAGAAGAGATTAGGGATGAGTATCTGCAGGAGGAGTTTCATAGCAGGTATCCGAGAAAGCCCAAACCACCAGAGAGGTTCTGGGGGGAGCAATTTGGCACCACCGATGAAGAGGAAGAGTTTGCGGGTTTTCCCGCCTCCGAAGAGGAGGAAGGGGAATTGTCCGAAGAAGAATCCGACTGGGGAGATTGGGGAGAGAGAAGAGACAGCAGCAAATGGAGAGGGGTGTTTGAATCATCAGATGGAGGGGAGAGTTCCTTGCGGGGGTTTCCTGCATCACCGTCCGAGGAAAGGACGGGGGGGTGGAGGGCCCTGGGAGGGAGGTGGATGTCAGGGAACTGACATCAGAGCAGAGGGGAGAGGCGAGACTCCCAGATTCTGCAGGAGAGGGAACGAGTAAGGGAAGAGAGAGAACGTCATCTGGGGAAGGAAGTCCAGGTGACACCAGGAAGAAGGGAGAGGCAGAGAGCATCTCGGAGGTGAGGCTCCGAGACTCTTCCAGTGAAGTCAGTGAGGAGGGTGGAGGACCACCACTCGGCACGCCCACTCTGCGCAGAAGGCTTCCGCGAAGAGAGGCGAGGCGAATGTTGTCCGTTAAGGAATTCTTATGCTGGAGGAAATTTAGGAGACGCCCACTCACGGATGCTGCTAGCGACTGAGCAGCAGCGCCAAGGGCTGCACAGTCAGGGAAAGACACAACCACCCCTAAGCAGTTTGGAACAGCTGGAGGTTTACACACAAGCAACCCCAATTCCCTTGACACCGCCTTACTGGCATCCCAAATTGTCCTCTTATCATTTTCTTGATTTAAATTTAATTCAAAATAATCTTTCAGGGCTTTTTCGGCTTTTTGTGTAATATTCTGGTTATCTAATAATTATTCATTTGATCTCCATTTAAATGGGGTATTTTTCTCTCCTTTTACTTCAAGGATTATTGAATTGTGGCCCAAAAGCGTTCTTGTTTGTATCTCTACTTTTTTTAGCCAATATTGATAATTCTTTAGAGATCAAAACCAAGTCGATTCTTCCACTAGATCGGTGTACTTCTGAGGGAAAAAAAGGTGTATTTCCTGTCTAGTGGGTGTTTAAATCTCCATATATCTACTAAATTTAAATTCTCCACCATTTTGAAAAATGTTACAAGTAGTCTCCCTTCCTTTGAATCAGTTTTCCTTATTGTTCTATCCATCTCTAGAGAGACTACCCCGTTTGTATCTCCCATTAGTATAATCTTCTGATCCATATATTCCAACAGATTGTTTTCTAACATTTTATAAAATTCCATTTTTTTCTTATTCGGTGCATATATTTCAACTAAAACTATTTTCTCACCTTGTGTCCTTATTTGTACTGCAATCATTCTTCCCTTGTCATACTTAAATAATTGTTTCGGGTCTAGTGTGGGTTTACTATATAGTACAACTCCTCTTTTCTTTGTAGTATCTGATGTTATAAATTCCAATCCATTTGTTTATCAAGACTTCTATGTCTTTTAGCAACATGTGTCTCTTGTAAACAAATTATATCTAAATTTTGTTTCTGTAATACGTGTTATATTTTATTTCTTTTTGCTTTGCTATTTAAACCATTTACATTCCAAGTTAATATTTTTAGGTCCGCCATTCTGTCTATTTTAAAATTTTATATACCTACTTAATTATGAGTCTTGGTTCTCTTTCACTTCTTCCTGTTTATCAGTAATATCCTCAGGAGTTTCTTCTCCCTCTCCCTCTCCTTCTGTCACAGGCTTCCCATCTCCTAGTTCTTTTTTATAGTTTCTCCAAAACTTTTGTGCCTCATTTGTATCTCTGCATCTTTGTGTCAGAAAAGAATGTGGCTGCTTGCGGAGATAACAGCCCGGGACTCCAGCCTGTCTTTTACAGGATTTATTGAGTGCAAAACTATGTACAGTGCAGAGGTTTCAAAAGCATGTCTGCCTCAATCGCTAGCAGAATCCGGAAGTGGTCCACGCTGGTTTCTCCCCCCCCCAGCAGAAAAACCCCGGAAGCCCCCCTTCTTTTCTTTCCTTACGTGGAAAACTAAGCGACGGAAACTGCTCCTTTCTCTCTTTGGTAGCAGCCTTTGGGTTCCTCCCTCTCTCATCTTCCATGTCTCCTGAAAGCTTCTCCTCCCCTGATTCTGACGAGGTACAGCTGCTCAGCAGAGGGGGAGGCTCTCTGTACATTCCTGTCTCTCCCCCCTCCCCTGCAAACCAATCCCTGACATCTTTGTTTCTTACTTTTATAGGTAAATGAGATTCCTTCTGGGAATTCCCATCTGTATGGTATTTGGTTCTCAGAGCGTCTGTCTGGAATTTTTAATTAGCTCGTTTTTTAAGAAGGCGTGTTGGAATCTCCTTTAGAGTAATGTTTTTTCCTCCTGTCTGTAGCCTGCTTTGATAATTCATTTGTATTATTCTGTCTTTAACTGGACGTGAATTAAAAATTACCAGTCAGTCTTCTGGTAACTTTTTTGTCTTTGCAAAACTTGAAAATTCTATCAATCAAATTTTTGATCAATTCTTGCGGTACTTCTAACCAGTCATACAACTCCTTAATAATCTTCCTCTGGTTTCTCTGGGATTCCTTGAAAACGGAGAATCATTTCTTTCTGTCTCATTTCTAAAACCACTATCATGTCGCAGGTTGCTTCCTGGGAGTCTTTAGCCACCACCACCATCTCCTCTCTTAATTTTTCCTGGTCCCTTTTCAAGTCCCTCCCCATAGTCTGTACCTTCTTTGTTTTTTTCTTCTTGTCCCTGTGTTTTAGTTTTGAGATCCTGTACTGATAGTCCCAGTTCTGTGGTTCTTTAATTTGTCCTGTCAAGTCTAAAACCAATTTTGCATTCTGATCCATTTGGGATGCCAGTGTTTTGGCATTCTCCCTTATTTCCTTAGTTAAATCCTTCCTTAATTCTGAAATCAGTTCTGCAATCTCAGACTTAGGATCTAATTCCTGAGTTGAGGCCCTTCTCCCCTGCACTGTAGCTGGAGTCGAGGTTGCCCCCCCCCGCCATCTCACATCAAATATTTTATCACCCACTACGAGAAATAAAGGGAGAGAGTCAGAGAAAAAACAAAATATCAAATTTTCTATTGCCACTAAATATCTCTCTCTTCCCCCTCTCTTTCTCAAAACCAAAAGGAAAGAACACAGTCAAATACTGCATAAAAATCAATGTAGTCTTGCCAGCCAGTGTTATCAATTCCTCCAGAGACACAGACAGGAGGATCACGCCCATGGTCTTTGAATCAGCAGCAGACCATTCTGCCGTCACTGGAGCAGGTGCATCATCTGTGACCGTGTGCCACACTGCAGCCCTCCTCAGCAAAGCCTGGCAATAGACAGCCCAGGTCTGATAATTCCCCTTATTTAACTGGGGACATTGGGTGCTCCCCAATGCATCCTGCAAAGGATCCATTTTCCTGCTCTTTCTTTCAGCCAGGAAAATAGTCAATTACAGTCTGTTATCTGGCAGCTCGTAAATCAGGAGTGCCTGACTTTCTCGGTGTGGACTTCCGGTGGAGCGCGATCTCGTCGCAAGAGGGGATTTTTCCGTGAGGGAAATCCCGAGCTACTTCAGGGGGAAAAGGGGGTGCTAAAGGGCGTGGAGGCCCCCCAAAATACCTCTGGTGGGTGTCCAGAAGGTCAGGATCCCGGCAGGATCAGAAGCAGCTCGCCCGGCCGTCAGGTAGCTTCCGAAAGAAGCGAAGAGAACGGCGGAGCAGAGCAGCAGGTCGAGGGAAGCCATTATCTACTCCCGAGTAGCGAAGCCCCGGTCTTGCAGAGAAAGCGCCTCGCTCTCAAAATAAAAGAAACCCGGGAATAAACTGAAATTGGCGATTAACTAAAGAATAAAAGAAACCCGGAGGAAAAACAAGAATACTGCGGAGTTCAGCTATTATCCGGAATCAGCATGGACGCAAAGTGATTTGCAGAGCGGAGAAAGGGAAAGTGAGTTGCCCTAGCGCTATTGTTTGTTTCCCTGAAGGACTCTTATTTTGAAAGTATCTGCGAAAAGAGGATACTCAATATTAAGAACAGGTTAGAACTAAAACAGGGAACAGAAAGTATCGCTTTGAAAACTCGAAGCACTCAATGAACTGAGGGGGGGAAAGAGAAGAAGGAACTGTTCTCAACTTTTACCTCGAAAGAGCAAAGGATAGTGAAACGGAAGAGAAGGTTCCGACGCCATTAAAGAATCTGAAGCGTAGTAATTAACAACGCATTTCGGTGGCTTGGGTTGAATTAACTTATTTTTATTTTTTGTTTGCCAGCCCTGCTTATGTCATTATTGGAATTGGAATATAGCAATATTTAAAAAGACACTAAAATACTGACTCATTTTTTCAAGTCCCTTTTCTTTACTTCCGAATTACACCTTAACAATGGAGGACACCTAGTGGACAGAGTATAACATTGCAATTTGTTTTTTTCCCTTCTTCTTCCAATTACACGGATTTCTTCCAATTTCACGGACTTTTATCAAAGGGTGCCCTTAGACTTTAAGACAGACAGACGTTGGTCGTTATAATATAGTCCCTCTCCCCCTTTTTGAGCTGGATAATATATATTCCCTTTCTTTTCTGATTACTTTCTTCCTTTTTGATTGGGACTAAAGTGCTAATATTTGAAGTTAGGAACTTGAAGGGACTACAAAATTGAAATTCAACTGAAAATTGATAATTAAAGCCAAAAAGAAGAATAAGATTGGGTAACTAAGTGGATTAGCCTGAGTGGAGGCAAGAAGAGGAACAGGACCAGACTCTGCTTGGTTGCTGGAATATTCTTGGGGTTACATTGGTATTATTTGGGGATTGTGTAAAATTTGGTAAACTTACTTGGCATTTGGGCTGAGGGATCACAAATTAGAATTTAGAAATTGAGACATAAAAATATTTTGAAACGTAATAGAGGGTTTTGGGTAAATAAGATATAATGTCGAATCCAACAAAGAGGATGGAGGGCGGGGGGGGGGACACCAACAGAAAGAAAAGGATCCAAGCAAGAAATAGACTTTAAAGCAGATATATTAAGAATGTTTGCGGAAATTAAACAAAGTGAAAAAAATTTAGAAGTAAAATTAGAACAAGTAGATAATAAGATTGGAAAAATGGATTAAAAAATGGACGAAACAGTCAATGAACTGAAAGGGCAAATAAAGGAAGTATTTAGAAGAACACAATCCGTGGAAGAGGGATTGAAAAAGACAAGATTAGAAATGAAAGATGTGAAACGTGAAGAAGATAGGATAAAAGTGGAGATGATGGAATTGAGTAAAGCGCAAGAAGAAATGAAGGACGTAATAGCTATGAATGAACTAAGACAGAGGGAAGTTAATTTGAGACTTAGAGCGGTCCCAGAATCACAAGGTGAAAACATTAAAGAGAAATTGATAACAGAATTAGCTCAATGGATGGAATTACCAGTAGAAGAAATGGCAAGATCGGTACAATCTGCATTCAGATTACGTGTAAGAACAACTAGAGTTAAAAAATGTGTAGGAGACTGCTTGGTCACATTTAAGGAAAGGGAAATGAGAAATATGATTCTGCAAAAAAATAGAGAAAAAAGATTGAGCATTAATGGGAACTACATAATAATCTTTAAAGACGTACCAATTAGATTACTGAAACGTAGAGAGCCATATAAAGCACTGGTGCAGACGCTGAAGAAAAACAACATAGAATTTAAATGGGAATTCCCGGAAGGTATTTCATTTACTTACAGAAGCAAGAGGCATAGACTGATAAGCCTAGAAGAAACTGGAAAATTCCTGAGAAAATATAAAGAACTGAGATCAGAAAAAGAAGAAGATAAAGGAGAACAGGCAGTAGGAGGCGCAGACTCAGAGGAAGAAACAGAAAATACATCAGGACAAGAAGAGGAACAGGAGGAAGAAGAAACAGCTAAATTATAGAAGGGGATACAAATTTATTTAAATTTAAAACATCATGGCGTTAAAAATTTGGAACTGGAACATTAATGGGATGAATGAGGGGAAAAAAGGAATAAAATTCAACAAATCTTAAAATAAGAAAGCCTGGACATTATTTGCCTACAAGAGACACACGTAGCAAGAAGACACAAAAGAATATTGATTAATAAAAGATTAGGAAACGAGTTTATATCCTCAGATAAAGATAAAAAAGAGGAGTGGTCATCTATGTTAAAAAACAAATTGAAGCTCAACAAATTTTTAAAGATGAAGAAGGAAGGATAATAGCGGTTCAAATCAAATGGCAGGGAGAAAATCTAATTATAGTCGGGATCTATGCACCAAACGGTAATAAGTCTGAGTTTTACAAAACTTTGGAAGAAAAATTATCTGAATATGTAGATCAGAAAATTATAATACTGAGAGACATGAACGGGGTGGTGTCATTGGAAATGGACAGACTCAGAGATGGAAGAAGCAAGGAAGGGAAGTTACCTAGAACTTTTTTTTCATTGGTTAAAAATTGCAATTTGATAGATATATGGAGACTGAGACATCCACTGGAAAAACAGTTCACTTACCACTCTGAGCCTAACCAGTCAATGTCCAGAATAGATCAGATTTGGATTTCGAATGAATTAACACCAAGAACTCTTCGGGTAGAAATCCAAGCCAAAATGATCTCTGATCACAATCCAATAAAAATGGAACTAAAAGGTTTGGAAGATAGAATTTTCAGGTGGAGAATGAAAGACTACCTTTTAGAAGACCAAGAAATTCTTGAAAAAGCTCAAAAAAGGTTGACGGAATATTTTATGGATAATTTGAATAAAGGTACAAAAATAAAAGTGGTGTGGGATGCAAGCAAGGCAGTGATGAGAGGCTTCTTCATCCAGCAGAATGCCATTAAAAATAAGGGTAGAGAAAAAGGGGGAAAAGATATCTTGAAGCAGATAATGGATAATGAGCAAAAATTAGTTTAAAAACCTAATAATAGGAGAATAAAAGAAAACATTAAAGTTTTGCAATCCCAGTTTGCTATGCTAATAAACAGAGAAGTGGAATGGAACATTAAAAAATTAAGACAAAGAAGTTTCGAATTTGCAAACAGATTAGGAAAATTGCTGGCATGGCAGATCAAAAAAAGAAAGGAACAAAACACAATAAATAAAATTGTGGTGGATGGAGAAGAGATAACTAACCCCAAGGAAATAAGGAAAGGTTTCTTGGATTATTACAGAGGATTATATAAAAACAGAGAGAAAAACAACTTGAGGAAAATAGAAAGATTTCTGAAAGAAAAAAAGGTGCAGACGATTCCGACAGATAAAAAAGAGCAACTGAATACCCCAATAGAGATAGAAGAAATAACAGAAGTAATAAAAGAATTAAAAAGGGGGAAAGCCCCAGGTCCAGATGGATTCACCGCTAACTACTACAAAGAAATGAAATTCGCATTGATGACACCATTGAAAGAAGTAATGAATAACATTTTAAAAGAAAGAGAAATACCAGAAACATGGAAAGATGCATTTATTACATTAATTCCGAAACAGGACTCAGATTTATTGCAAGTTAAAAATTACAGACCAATCTCACTGTTAAATATAGATTATAAAATTTTTGCAGGAATTTTGGCGAAAAGAATGAAAAACATACTGTTAGAAAGCATTCACGGGGATCAAGCGGGCTTCTTACCTGGCAGGCAAATGAAAGATAATATAAGAAACATAATAAATATAGTAGAATATTTGTCTGCCAGGAGTGAGAAGCAAGCTATATTGATGTTCGTGGATGCAGAGAAGGCATTCGACAATATAATTTGGGATTTTATGTTAAAGTATCTGGAATATATGGAGGTCGGTACAGAATTCTTTAACGGAGTAAAGGCAATTTACACAGAACAGAAGGCAAAATTGATTATAAACAATGTGGTATCAGAAGAAATAAAGATAGCAAAAGGAACAAGACAGGGATGCCCACTTTCTCCATTGTTGTTTATAACGGTGTTGGAAGTCCTCCTGAACTCAATAAGACAAAATAAGAAGATAAAAGGGATAACAATTGGCCAAAATGAATACAAAGTTAAAGCGTTCGCAGACGATTTGGTAATAACAATAGAAAACCCGAAGAACTCAATAAAAGAGGTATTGGAAGAATTCGAACAATTTGGTAAAGTGGCAGGCTTTAAATTAAATAAGAAAAAGACTAAAATAATGGTGAAGAATATAGACTTAAGTGTAATTGAAGAAGTGCAACAACAAATAGAGATAGAGGCGGTCAAAAAGGTGAAATATCTAGGAATATGGATAACCCCCAAAAATATAGATTTATTCAAGAATAACTATGAGCCGGTATGGAAAGGAATAAGAAAGGACCTCGAGGTGTGGGGAAAGTTGAAACTGTCATTTTGGGGTAGGATATCTACAATTAAGATGAATGTGCTCCCAAAAATGTTGTTTTTGTTTCAGACTATCCCTGTAATTAAAGGAATTAAGATATTCAAAGAACGGCAAAGAGAAATCTCAAAATATATCTGGCAGGGCAAAAGGCCGAGAATCCAGTTCAAGCTCTTAACAGATGCAAAAGAAAGAGGAGGTTTTGCCCTGCCAGATTTGAAACTATATTATGAGGCTTCGTGCCTATGCTGGTTGAAAGCATGGATAAAATTGGAAAAGAAGGAACTGTTAGACTTGGAGGGATTCGACAACAGGTTTGGGTGGCATGCGTATTTATGGCATGAGAAGAAGAAAATTCATAAGGGTTTCGAAAGCCACATCTTTAGAGGTCCCCTGATTGAGGTGTGGGAAAGGAACAGATATCTATTAGAACCTAAAGTTCCACACTGGCTATCCCCACTAGAAGTTATGAGCGTTAAGAAGATCAATATGAGAGGCAACTGGATTACTTACGATCAATTGTTATTCAAAGAAGGGGGGAAATGGAAAATGAAACCGTACGATCAGGTTAAAGAAAATGTGTTTGATTGGCTACATTACTTTCAAATAAATGAAATGTTCAGGAAAGATATCAAAGACAGAGGATATGCTGATAAGGACTCCAAATTCCAGATTGAAATAATAAATAACGACTATAAAACTTTATCCAAAATGTACAATTTGCTGCTAGAGTGGAACTTAATAGAGGAGGAAGTAAAGTCGGTCATGATACATTGGGCCAGGGACATTGGGCATAATATATATTTGGAAGAGTGGGAAAAACTTTGGAAAAAAACCCTAAAATTTACAGCTTGTATGACGCTGAAGGAGAATATAATGAAGATGTTTTACCGATGGTATATAACCCCTGCAAAATTGGCAAAAATGTATAAAACTTGTAATAAATGCTGGAAATGCAGGGAAAAAGAGGGGTCCTTCTACCACATGTGGTGGGAATGCAAAAAGGTAAAAGGCTTTTGGGAAAGTGTATATAATGAAATGAAGAAAATTTTAAGGTATACATTTGAAAAAAAACCCGAGGCTTTCCTGTTAGGAATATTAGGAAGGGAGATAAAGAGTAACGATTGTAAATTGTTTCAATATGCAACGACTGCAGCAAGAGTCCTCCTGGCCCAAAACTGGAAACAACAGAAAATACCGACAGTTGAGGAATGGAGAATGAAATTGCTAGATTACGCGGAGTTGGATAGATTGACGGGGAAAATTAGATACTTAAGAGACCAAAGGTTCATTGAGGACTGGGGGAAATTTGTGGAACATCTGGAAAACATAAGTGAAGGACAGATAACGCTAGTGGGATTTAAAAGAGCACTGTGAAAAATGTAGGAATATTGTCTAAAGAGAAATGGAAGTAAGGAGTCAAATAATGCCAATATAAAGTATGAAATGCGTAATTTAAAAAATGACTACGGATGATTTGTGGAGAAGCTGAAGGAAGTCCTAAAGAAAGTAATTTGTGATAATAAGATGTAGAATTTTATTTTTATTTTGTTTTGGTGTAAACTAATAAAAATTATGTTTGAAAAAAAAAAGGAGTGCCTGCCTTTCTCGGCTTTAATTGCCTGGCATGGACTTCAAAGCCTCCCTGCCGTCACGGACAAAGTACGATCCACATTACCTCTTTCCTTCCTGGAATGCTGCAGCAGCCAACAGCAGTCTTACTCTGGTGTAAAGCCTTGTTGTCGGCCTCCGGGGGTCAAAAGGCCAGCGGGCTAGCCCCCAGTTGGATCGTCTCCTTCTCAGCCGTGCCGCTGCGAAGATCCATCAACCTCTGGCTCCAACAAATCAGTGACTCAAGCCTCCCAGACTTGAGCACACTATACTCAGAAATGTGAACTGCGCAACAGAAGAGGCTGAGGCTTGTGGATACCTACTAAAAACTACGGACTTATTAATCATAAATCAAGACAAAGAAACATGTTGTCTCTCCTTCCCGTCTTCTCGGAGAGTCAAAACAAAAGCAATACAGTGGAAGCTCCCCTTATGCCAGCAAACTGTGTTGGAATGTAAACAGACATATGACACGTAACAATCCCATGTCTGCAACTAAAGGTGGAATGGAATCTCCCAACAGGGTGGCCTCTCCTATAGGGAGGCAATGAGCAAAATGGAGGTATATAGCAACAGCTCCACTGTACTTACCAGCTCCAACTCCCCTTTCCAGATGCCCCACTTCCCGCTTCCTCTTGTGCCACTTCCTCCTCCTGTGGCATCTCCTTGGCTCCTTCTGCCACTGCTGGCTACCTCACACAGCAAGTTGCCCTCCTTGTTGCCACCCCCTTTCTCCCTGCTGTGTTGCTTCCCCATTACCTGTCCCCTGGGAGAGACCTGCACCCCTGACAACTGCAGTGTGCCTGTCTGCCCCCGGGCTGGTCCTGCCGTTCTTGTGGATTCTTGGGTTTCAGCCTTGTGTTTTCCTGCTCCAAGAAACTTTCTCTGTGGCATCTCTCAGAAGGCTATCATCCATGGCTGCCTTCTCTTCCATCTCTTTGGCCAGGTCAGGCTGGCCTCTCCTTGGCACTGCACTATGTGCTTCCATCCACCCTGCAGTCTGCTTTCCCTTGGGCTGTGGATGGCTGGTGGAGGAGCCAAGCAGGGCCTGTTCTTGTGTCCTTGGCTCCTATTCCAGTGTATCTGCCTCTCTGCTGCAGTTCCCGCACTGGCTGGATGAGGCTCAGACCCAACTCCAGGATATGCTCCTTTCCTTTAACACTCAAGTGTTTCTTTCAGAGGAGGACCTCCCACCCTCATAGTGTGTCCTTCAGGCATTGCAAATGCTCCTCCAAGCCAGCTCCTTGCAGCTTGATCACCTACTGCCTCTGTTCTCTGCAGGTAGGTGCTCCATCTTCAGCCACTGAAGGCCACGATCCAATCTCTCTGCAGAATAATAAACCTGCACTCTCTTGGGGGATGAACTCTCTGGCTTCTGAACTTCTCACCCCTCCTTCGTCTTCTCTCTGCCTCCTCCATACTGTCCTCCATGGCTTCTTTGGTGTCCTCCTGCTCCTCTTCACTGCTGCTGCTCAGGCTCAGGACCTGTGCAGGTTTGGCAGCTGTTCAGTCATTCCTCCGTGTCTTTCCCCTCTGATCTTGCTCTCCCCTCCTCACAGCTGACAGCTGCATTGCTTCAACTTCGCCTCCTCCACATTCAGACTCATGGCTCTGCATTTCCATCCTTCACTTCTGGGAAAGCACAAACTAAGGAGAAGCAGCTCTGCTGTGCCCAGGCCTTTTCCCTCTTCCACAAGCTCTGGAATGCTGGGCGAAAACACGAAGCTGACTTCTCTTCCACCACACACAGCTCCAGCCTCAGCCTGGTCACACCCCACCTTCTTCTGGTCAGCAGCATTGTCTGTCAGTGCCCAGGGCATGCACACGTGAGTACATGTGTGCCAGGTAGGGCAGGGTGCAGAGGGTGAACAAAACCTGCTGCACCAGTCCAGCCCTTACTGCTGATGCCGCTGGGCAGGCGTGGGTCATGGAGTGTTCACAGGGCTGTGCTGTGCCACTTGTCCATCCAGACAGCGGGGAGCCCGGCCTCCCGACACTGCCCTTGGTGGGTGCATCCTCCCAACACTGGCCCGATGGCCATTCAGTGAGGGGCAAGACCAGGTCAGGTGCTGGGGCCCAGAAACCCCCAGTGGCAGGCAGGACAGGATGGGGATCCCTGTGGAGAGGGGGTCTATTTTGCACCCCCTGAAAATTATGTGCCCTGGGCTACAGCCCCGCCCCACACTTTTCTGCTGCTCCAGAGGGGTAGGGCCCAAATCAATGGATTCAAATTACAAGGAAGGAGATTCCTCCTAAACTTTAGGAAGAACTTCCTGGTGTTTAAAGCTGTTGGATAGTGGAACAGACTGCCTTAGAAAGTGGTGGACTCCTTCGTTGGAGATTTTTAAACAGCCATTGGATGGCCATCTGCTAGGGATTCTTTAGCTGTGATTCCTGCATTGCAGCAGGTTGGACTAGATGACCCTTGGCGTCCTTTCTTCTGCTATAGTTCTGTTGCTCTAAGTTCTGAAAGGTAACAAAATTATGTTTTCAAAACATTGCAACCTCTCACTGACTGGGGAGTTACTTTCCCCCCACCCCCTTTACACCTGTAAACTGAACAACATTAATTTTGCTGTTGTTTTTCTTAAATCCTCAACACTGCATTGTGTGTTACACTGTGTTGCAAGATCGCTTTTTCTTTTTCTTCTTTTAAAAAAAGATGTTATTAAGACTTTTCATAATATATTACAATAAAAGAACAACCTAATCTAAACAAAAACAAAGAATCAAGAAAGAAAAGGGGGAAAGAATATAAAGTCATTCTTCACAGGTAGATCTTAGCTTCAATCAATCAATCAATCAATCAATCATAACAGAGAAAGGTGAACCCTCCCAGCCCTCACCTGGGAGCTTTTCTTTCTTCTCCTATTCTCCCGCCTTCCTTTCCCTGCCTCTCATGCAGGGTCCTTCACCAGCTAATCCTCACCTTCATCTGCATGTTAACCACCCCTTAACCCTGAGTCGGGCACCACACACAATACAAAAAAATTGAGGGGGGGGGGGAGCAAAAGAGAAAGTGAAAGAAATAATAGAGATGAGAGAGAAGAGAAAAAAAGAATCAAATAAAGCAAAAATGGAGATGTACTAACAAAAATTCCAAAAGAGGGACTCTGATTTTTCATCTGCCGGTCATGTACTAGAGGAATATATACTTACAGTAGCTACTCAAACCTTCAGCTCCCTCCACAGATTTTCGATTGGATTAAGGTCTGGAGACTGGCTAGGCCACTCCAGGACCTTAATGTGCTTCTTCTTGAGCCACTCCTTTGTTGCCTTGGCCGTGTGTTTTGGGTCATTGTCATGATGGAATACCCATCCTCGACCCATTTTCAATGCCCTGGCTGAGGGAAGGAGGTGCTCATCCAAGATTTGATGATACATGGTCCTGTCCATCGTCCCTTTGATGCGGTGAACGTGTCCTGTCCCCTTAGCAGAAAAACACCCCAAAGCATAATATGCCCCCCCTCCATGTTTGACGGTGGGGATGGTGTTCTTGGGGTCGTAGGCAGCATTCCTCCTCCTCCAAACACGGCAATTTGAGTTGATGCCAAAGAGCTCAATTTTGGTCTCATCTGACCACAACACTTTCACCCAGTTTCCCTCTGGGTCATTTAGATGTGCATTGGCAAACTGCAGACGGGCCTGTACATGTGCTGTCTTGAGCAAGGGGACCTTGCGGGCTCTGCAAGATCTCAGTCCTTCACGGCATAGTGTGTTACCAACTGTTTTCATGGTGTCTATGGTCCCAGCTGCCTTAAGATCATTGACAAGTTCCCCCCGTGTAGTTCTGGGCTGCTTCATCACCGTTCTCATGATCATTGCAACTCCACGGGATGAGATCTTTCATGGAGCCCCAGACTGAGGGAGGTTGGCAGTTATTTTGTGTTTCTTCCATTTGCAAATTATTGCACCAACTGTTGTCACCTTCTCACCAAGCTGCTTGGCAATAGTCTTGTAGCCCAGTCCAGCCTTGTGCAGGTCTACAATCTTGTCCTCGACATCCTTGGACAGCTCTTTGGTCTTGATCATGGTGTCTCACAGTCATTCATTTCCTTCTCTCACAGAAAGTCCAAGATAGATTCCCTTGTTATTTTTATTATTAATGTTAACCATTTTTTTCTTTTTATTTTACTTATATTGATTCCCACCATCACTCCATATTGAATAGTATTTTTTTCTGTCTGTGTCCATATTAAACTCTCTCCACTATGATCACATATTTAGACCAATATTCCATTTTTGTTTCTCATTATCTATCCACTTGTTCAGATCCAGTCCCATCTATTTAGTTCTATTTCTTATTGTATTATTCCATTTTAATTTCTCATTACATATCTCCTAATTAATTTCCAGTTCTGTATACCCAATTCCATATCCTGTTGCTTTTACAATGTTATCCCAATCTCCTCTTTAGGCCCTTCCACTTTCATTTTTTTCAATATTTTTCCAGAGGCAATACCATAGCTTTAATATAAACATACTTTAGATTCACTCCAGATTGTAAGCAGAGTCTTTTCTCTCTGCTAAGGCTAAAAAAAGGTCAGGACTGAAATCCCGAAGCTTTTTAGAACAACCACCACCACCACCACCACCAACAACAACAACATTTGTACCACGCCCATCTGACTGGGTTGTCCCAGCCACTCTAGGGGGCTTCCAACATATATAAAAACATAATAAAATATTACACATTAAAAGGCTTCCCTAAACAGGGCTGCCTTCAGATGTCTTCTAAAGGATATATAGTTACTAATTTCCTTGACATCTGATGGGGGGGCATTTCACAGGGTGGGTCCCACTACCGATAATGTCCTCTACCTGATTCTCTGTAGCGTCAATTCTCTCAGTGAGGGAACTGCCAGAAGGCCCTCAGAGCTGGATCTCAGTGTGTGGGCTGAATGATGCGGGTAGAGACGCTCCTTCAGGTATACAAGGCTGAGGCCGTTTAGGGCTTTAAAAGTCAGCATCGATACTTAGAATTGTGCCTGGAAGCATACTATGTTAGGATATTTCCGTTCCACCTTAAAAGGGAGCAGGCTTTGTAAGTTACAGAGTCTGCGCATGTTCTATTCACAGGATGTTTATGCTTGCTGTTCCTTTCGATTTCAGCCAGTCGGTCAGAGACACTGACTCAGAACGGTCATGTTTTCCTTTGTTCTGTTCAATGCTAAATAAAGTCTGTAGAATATGCTCTTCTGCGGTGCAAGCTTTCTGGCTGTGTTTTTCTGCTGATAAAGAATGTGCACGAGCCCCGGAATGCAGCCTGTCTATTTCTGAGGCTTCGTGTCGCTAACTGCTGGATCTGCCTGTCTACGGGAGGCCGATGGATCGTCCGGCAGCCGGCTTGGGGGCTCAGATGGACGTTATCTCCCTGGCAGTATCCCAACATACTAGGAGCCAATGTAAGTCTTTCAGGACCGGTGTTATATGGTCCCAGTGGCTGCTCTCCGTCACCAGTCTAGCTGCTGCATTCTGAATAAGTTGTAGTTTCTGAGTCACCTTCAAAGGTAGCTCCATGTAGAGCGCATTGCAGTAGTCCAAGTGGGAGATAACCAGAGCATGTACCACTCTGGTGAACCAGTGTGCAAGCAGATGGAGCTGGTAGACAACTGCCCTGGACACAGAATTGACCTGTGCCTCCATGGATAGCTGTGAGTCCAAAATTACTCCCAGGCTGCACACCTGGTCCTTCAGGGGCACAGTTACCCTATTCAGGACCAGGGAGTCCCCCACACCTGCCTGTCCCCTCTAAACAGTACAGTGGTACCTTGGGTTAAGTACTTAATTTGTTCCAGAGGTCCGTACTTAACCTGAAACTGTTCTTAACCTGACGCATCACTTTAGCTAATGGGGCCTCCTGCTACTGCCGCGCCGCTGGAGCCTGATTTCTGTTCTTATCCTGAAGCAAAGTTCTTAACCTGAAGCACTATTTCTGGCTTAGTGGAGTGTGTAACCTGAAGCGTATGTAACCCGAGGTACCACTGTACTTCTGTCTTTTCAAATGGTTTTCAGCTCCCAATATCAGTATGTTCAAATCCATACAGGACCAGAGAGTCCCCCACACCTGCCCACCAGTGGCGTGCAGTCATTGGACTAGGGGGACTAGGCTAGTCCCCTAAATCAGTGCTTTTCAACTATGGGGTGCCTTGAATGATAGTCAGGGGTGCCGCAGGCAACACTGTCCTCTGTCCCTCTTTTTTTCCCTTCCTCCTCTGATGCCCTCTCGTGTCTCTGCCTCTGAAATATACTCAGAGTCGAGAGTGGATTTCATGCTCTTTATTCAGCTCATAGTGGTGAGGAGGAATGAAAGTCCCCTCAAAGTATCTGCTTTATATACATCATTTACACAATGGGCTGCATGTGATTGGCTAATTCCGGAATTCTCCTGTAGGCCAATCAGGTTGTGGATTCACTTCCATCTGGAGCTGGATTGGGTGGCTTCTGCAGACCAATCATACTGCTGCATTGTTCTAAGACCAATCAGACTGCTGCATTCTGAATCCTATTGTTCTGGGACCAATCAGACTGCTGCATTTTGGATCCTATTCAACTCAGTACATAACACCCCTCCCCTCTAAGTTCCAGTCCTGCCCGGGAGGTCGCATTCATAGTCATCAAGGTATGCCGGCGGCCTACGTGTGCGTTGCGGCCTGGGGTGTTCCCTGGTCCGGGGTTCAGGTTCTGGCTTGTGTTCCAAGGATGCTGGCTGTGATGGGGCCATTTGGTCTGGCGCAACTGGCTCGCTCAGTCGTGGTTCTGGTTCTGGTGTCCTTTCGGCCTCGCGGGTCCTCTCTGTATTTACTGATTCTACCTCTCCTGCTGGCCCCTCCTGTTCTACGGGCCTCACTGCCCCACTGTTCCCTTGGGACTCCTCTGACCTGTCCTCCTCCTGGTTTTCTCCCAGGAATCGTCGCCGTATCTGGTCGCAGTGGCGGCGCCAGCATTGCCCCCCATCCGTTAGCACCTCATACGACACGGGGCCAGTGACCCTGGTGACTGTGGTGGGTACCCATGCTGGGCCTGCCCCAAAATTCTTTGCGTACACTGGGTCCTGTGCCACGAACGTCCGGGGGTTCCTGCCTTCCCCCACCACTACCTCATCCTGAGCTCTATCGGGGTGAAGGCGGTCCAATCTGATTGCAAGGCACCGGCCCATTAGTAGTTCAGTGGGGCTCCGGCCAGTCGTTGAGCTGGGGGTGCTGTGCTGTGCTGTGCTTGGCCATTGGTGGCAGGGTGGAATGGCACCGAGCGGATGTGGCGGATGGCGTTCTGCGCTGTAAAGGGTTTGGGAATTCTCCTGATGTAAATGCGGTTCCGTTGTCTGAGACGAGAGTGTCAGGGAGCCCGTGGGTTGCAAACAGCCTGCGTAGTACCCGGATGGCTGCAGACGTGGAAGTGGACAGTACCAGTGTGACTTCCAGCCATTTGGTGTAGGAGTCCACCACTATGAAGAATGTTTTCCCCTGAAAGGGACCAGCGAAGTCCACATGCAGGCGTGACCATGGTGCTCGGGCGGACTCCCAGGACTGGACTGGGGCCCTTGGGGGATCTGGGCGGTGTTTGACCCAGGCCTCTATCTCTCCGTCGATCCCCGGCCACCACACATAACTCCTGGCAAGGGCCTTCATTCTCACTACCCCTGGGTGTTTCTCGTGTAGGGCTGTGAGG
Source organism: Podarcis liolepis (assembly GCF_965112155.1). Classification (NCBI taxonomy): domain Eukaryota; kingdom Metazoa; phylum Chordata; class Lepidosauria; order Squamata; family Lacertidae; genus Podarcis; species Podarcis liolepis. The sequence continues at coordinate 11,317,223 of NC_139568.1, forward strand.
ACCCTTTTGCGGAGGGGCTGGGGAACAACGACCCTGCTTCCCCATAACAGGCACCCCTTGTGGGCCGACAGTTCATGTTTGCGGGTTGTGTAGCCGGCGAATTCTGGCCCGGGGCTGCTGCTGGGCCATCCCCTCCACACCCAGTCCAGGACCCGGGAGATGACCCTATCTTTCTTGGAATGGTGTGCAACTTCTTGTGCCTGAATGGGGCGGTCAGGAAGCAGCTCTAGGCTCATAACCTCTTGCATGGGTGCTGAGTCGGGGCCTGTTTCCGGTAGTGGTAGCCTGCTGAGGGTGTCCGCGTGGCCCATCGCCTTCCCAGGGCGGTGAATCAGTGCATACTGGTAGCTGGCAAGGAAAATTGACCACCTGAGGACGCGAGGAGACAGCACTTGGGGGGTCTGCTTTTCGGGGGCAAACAACCCAAGCAACGGCTTGTGGTCAGTCACCACAGTAAAGGGCCGTCCGTACAAGAAATCATGGATTATTTTTACTCCCTTCACGATTGCCAGACCCTCCTTGTCGATTTGCGAGTAGTTCCGCTCGGTTGCGTCAAGTGTCTGGGAAAAGTATGCCATCGGTACCTCTCTTCCATCCGGGAGTTGGTGTCCCAGGACATCACCAATGCCATAGAGCGAGGCATCGCATGCTAGCACCACCGGCAGCCTCTCGTCGAAGTGTGCCAAGACCTTGAGACAAGCAAGTCCTTGACTGCCTAGAATGCGGCCTCCTGGCGCTGGCCCCACACCCAAGGGGCCCGCTTGTCCAGGAGTCTGTGTAGGGGCTCCGCTACTGCCGCCTTGTGGGGAAGGAATGGTAAAAGTTCAATAGTCCCAAGAAGGCCTGAAGTTCAGTCTTGCTCTTGGGTGCTGGGGCATTACAAATGGCCCGTACCGTGTCCCCAGTCAGGTGGACCCCTTCTGCGTCCACCATAAATCCCAGAAAGTCCACCTGAGGCACTCCTAATAAACATTTTTCCCGCTTCACCTTGAGACCCGCCATTTGGAAACAGTGCAGAACGGTGCGGAGGCGGTCCTCAAACTCCTCTGGTGTGGGCCCAGCAATCAGCACATCATCGAAGAAGGGGGTGACGCCAGGAATCCCTTTAAGGAGAGAGTCCATTAGATTCTGAACTATGCCTGGTGCCACGCTGACACTGAATTGCAGCTGCTTTACCCTGAATGCTCCACTGTGCGTCACAATCGTCTGTGCCTCTGCTGTGGCCTCATCTACCGGCAGCTGTTGATATGCTTGGGCCAAGTCCAGCTTGCCAAAAAAAATTGACCCAGCCAGGGTGGGGAGGACATGACTGACCACTGGCAATGGGTATGCGTGGGCCGTGAGGGTCTTGTTTATGGTACATTTGTAGTCTGCGCAGATGCGGACCGAACCATTAGGCTTGACGGGTGTGACGATCGGGGTTTCCCAGGGGGCATTAGGCACAGGTTCCAGCACTCCTTGCTCCACAAGCTGGTCCAATTCCTCATCTATACGGGGTTTCAGGGTGAATGGGACCCGGCGGGCTTTGACCCTGACAGGTCATACTGCGGGGTCAAGCTGTAGAGCAATGGGGGCCCCGTATATTTTCCCAATTTCCCATCGAAAACCCCCGGGAATTCCTTGCATATGGCGTCCACGTCCACTTGTAAGCTAGTGCGGTTCACCCCGGTGACGGCTCGCCCCAGTGGTCCAAACCATGCCAATCCCAGTAAGCTAATGTAGGGGCCCTTGACCACAAGCAAGTCCAGTTGCCGCGTCCGCCCTCAATATTGCACCCTGAAGGTCCCCACCCCCATTGTGGGGACCTTACGTTTCTGGAAGTCCCGGAGGGTGAATGGGGCCGGCCTGAGTTTGGGACCCCCACTAGGGCACAGTTTCCTTAAGGTCCTTGCCGAGATTATGGCTAGAGTTGAACCCGTGTCAAGCTCCATGCGGCACAGGGCCCCCTCTATCTGTACCTCTACATAAATTTTCTCTGCGTTGGGGTGGGGCAACTGGTATACCTGACAGTCCATGAGCTCCGTCGAGTTGCCTTGGTGCGTTGGGCCCCGGGACCTGGGGCTCTTGGATCGGTCCTCTGATGCCTGGTGTCGGGTGGGCCGAGCCCGACACACCCGGGCGATGTGTCCCAATTTTCTGCACTGCCTGCACTCTGCGTTGCGAAAACGGCAGGTCCTCCTCTCGTGACTCTCCCCGCAGCTTGTGCAGTTTCCTCCTTCTTGTCGAGGCAGCTGTGGTCTGTGCGCTGCTTGAGTGTGCTGCTGTACTCTGTGCACCTCCTCCCTGTCAGATCCTGAGTCGTCGGTGAGGTCTTCGTGGTGGACCCTCAGTTGGGACGGCAGGCTCGGCCGTGCCTCTTGCGTCGACCTCTCAGCAGCTTCTGTTGCCAGGGCCTCCTCCAGAGCGACCTGGAACGTTAGGTCCTTCTTAGCGTAAAGGCGTCGTTGCAGCTTCTCATCCTTCAGGCCACCGACGAGGCGGTCACGAAGCATGTTCTCCAACTCTGAGAAGTTGCAGAACTGGGCGGCTTGGCGGAGAGAGGTCACAAACCCAGTTATGGTTTCCCCAGGGACTTGCTGCTTTGCGTAGAAGGCATTTTGACGAGCCACCGCTGAGGGCTGCAGCGAAAAGTGCCCCTTCAGTTGTTCCATTATTGTTTTGTATGGAACAGTAGTGACATCTTCAGGCGCAAGGAGAGCCTGGGCGATTTCAAATGTCTCCTGTCCACAGAAGCTGAAGAATATCGCCCTCTTCTTGGCGTCTTCTTCGTCGGTGACCCCTTTGGCTTCTAGGAGGAAGGTGAAACGGGAGGCGTACGCTTCCTAGTCTCCAGATGCTGGGTTGAACGGTGAGAAGCTGCTGTCAGTTGCCATTCTGAGTTCCTTGGGTCCCGGAGCTGAAGCCTGGATACACGGTGCGAGGCAGTCAGCTCAGCGGGATCCCACCTTCGTCGCCAGTGAAATATACTCAGAGTCAAGAGTGGATTTCATGCTCTTTATTCAGCTCATAGCGGTGAGGAGGAATGAAAGTTCCCCCACAATATCTGCTTTATATTCATTATTTACACAATGGGCTGCACGTGATTGGCTAATTCCGGAATTCTCCTGTAGGCCAATCAGGTTGTGGATTCACTTCCATCTGGAGCTGGATTGGGTGGCTCCTGCAGACTGCTGCATTGTTCTAAGACCAATCAGACTGCTGCATTCTGAATCCTATTGTTCTGGGACCAATCAGACTGCTGCATTTTGGATCCTATTGTTCTAGGACCAATCAGACTGCTGCATTTTGGATCCTATTGTTCTAGGACCAATCAGACTGCTGCATTTTGGATCCTATTCAACTCAGTACATAACAGCCTCCAAAAGGCTTCTACAGCTGTTTGTTGCTGCAGCCCTGGCTACAAGCTCCCAAGGTGAATGGTGCTTCTGGGGCTCACCAGGGGGTGCTGGTTGCCAGGCGCTGAGGTGGCCTTTGAGTAAGCAAGCAAGCAGGCTAGGGAGCCCAGCCAGCCAGTTCACCAGCCCTTACTGTTGGGAGTGGACAAACAAGTGGGAGGCCAGGCAGGCATGCTGGCCTTTCTTGTGTCAGCTGTGTTGCAGCTGAGTGCCTGGTGAAGAAGGGGAGCCTTTCTGCCATGCAGGCCTGGTAGTGCCAGCTGCTGCCACTGCTGCCTCCCAAGATAAGGTGCTGGCCTCATGTTCACCTTTGGCTAGTCTCCATCAGGCCGCTAAGTCTGAAGGCATCCTTTTCCCAGGCCCCTTGGAGTGTGGCATGAGGAAGCACCTCTCTTTGGGGCAGGGGGGGCAGCTCAGAGACCAGGGGTGATAGCAGCAGCTTTCCAGAGGACTTACAAGGAGAGGGGGGAAAGCCACAAGGGAGGATGTTCAAAAAAGGGTGAGAGGCTGCCAGCTGTGCAGGTAAGGTGTGACATAACTGGGCTCCTGAGCCCCACAAGAGTGCCACGGAAAGAATGCAGTTGGTCAAGGCAGCCGTGGACTCAAAAAGGTTGAAAACCTTGGCCCTAAATGTTCCCTTGGCACCTCCTTCCCAAAGCCCAGGAAACTTCTATCTGGCTTAGGGAAGAAGATGTGATGCTCTGATGTGTCCAAGAGCCCTCCCACCACTTTCCCAAAGCCCACTTAGCTTTAGGAAGGAGGCAGCAGGGCTCTAGCATCCTGTCAGAGGCTTGGTGCAGCCTTCCCAAAGCTTGGGAAGATTTTGCTTGACTTAGGGAAGGAGGTGCCGATGCTCACGGGCATGACATCAGCCCCCCGCCCCCATTGCCCTTGCAAGTTGGTGTCTCTCGCCCTAACTGTTCCCCTACGAAAAATTTCACTGCATGCCACTGCTCTCCACCCCCTGTCCCCCAGAAACAATACTTCTGTTGTTTTTTTATAATAATATTTATTACTTTTCCAACAATTTAAACACTACAAAACAAAAAAGAACAATACAATACAATACAAAAACACTACATAAACTAACAAAACAAAACAAAAAACCACATCAAACAACATCAAATCAATATCAAACAGTTTCAATATCTTATCTTTCATTCACTTATTTCAACGACCTCCTCACACCTCCCTTCTTGTATTCCACTTCTATTAATTGTTTCAGCAATTCCTTTCCATCTTCCTCTGTTTTCTATCCTATAATTATCTTAACACATTCTATCCTTATTTTCCCCTTTAATACTCTATTAATCTATTTATACTTAATTCCTTATAACATTTCTACTAAAGCCATATAACTTCATTCCAACATTTTTCTAACATTCATTAATTTTACAGTATTTCTGTAAATAGTCTCTAAACTTTTTCCAGTCTTCTTCCACTGACTCTTCTCCCTGGTCTCGGATTCTGCCAGTCATTTCCGCCAGTTCCATATAGTCCATCAACTTCATCTGCCATTCTTCCCGGGTGGGTAAATCTTGTGTCTTCCAATACTTCTGTATGCTGCTGTTGTTGCATACATAAAAAAAATTCTGTCCTTCTTTGGCACCATTTGGCCCACCATGCCCAGGAGAAAGGCCTCTGGTTTCTTCAGGAAAGTATATTTAAATATCTTTTTCATTTTGTTATAAATCATCTCCCAGAATGTCTTAATCCTTGGGCATGTCCACCAAAGGTGAAAGAATGTGCCTTCAGTCTCGTTACATTTCCAACATTTATTGTCGGGCAAATGATAAATTTTTGCTAGCTTGACTGGTGTCATGTACCACCTATAAATCATTTTCATTAAATTTTCTCTTGGGGCATTACATGCCGTAAATTTCATACCTGTGGTCCATAACTGTTCCCAGTCAGCCATCATTATGTTATGTCCAACATCTTGTGCCCATTTAATCATAGCTGATTTCACCATTTCATCCTGAGTGTTCCATTTCAACAGCAGGTTATACATTCTTGACAAATTCTTGATTTTTGGATCTAGCAATTCTGTTTCCAATTTTGATTTTTCCACCTGGAAACCAACTTTTTTGTCCAATTTGTATGCCTCCATTATTTGGTAATAATGGAGCCAATCTCGCACTTTGTTTTTCAATTTTTCAAAGCTCTGCAATTTTATTCTGTCTCCATCTTGCTCCAGAATTTCCCAATATTTCGGCCATTTGGCCTCCATATTGAGTTTTTTCTGTGCCTTCGCTTCCATTGGTGACAACCATCTTGGGGTTTTCTTTTCTAACAAATCCTTATATCTTATCCAAACATTAAACAATGCTTTTCTAACAATATGATTTTTAAACGCTTTATGTGCTTTTACCTTATCGTACCACAAATATGCATGCCAGCCAAATGCATTGTTGAAACCTTCTAAATCCAACACGTCAGTGTTTTCAAGAAGAAACCATTCTTTCAGCCAGCAAAAAGCAGCTGATTCATAATAAAGTTTAAGGTCTGGCAGGGCAAATCTACCTCTTTCTTTAGCATCAGTTAATATCTTAAATTTTATTTGAGGCTTCTTGCCCTGCCAAACAAATCTGGAAATATCTTTCTGCCACTTCTTGAAACAATCCATCTTATCCAAAATTTGCAATGTTTGAAACAAAAACAACATCCTTGGCAACACATTCATTTTTATCACAGCAATTCGGCCTAGCAATGATAACTTCAAATTTGTCCATATTTCTAAGTCCTTTTTCACTTCAGTCCAACATTTTTCATAATTATCCTTAAATAAATTCACATTTTTGGCGGTCATATTAACCCCTAAATATTTCACTTTCTTAACCAATGTTAGTTCTGTCTCCTCCTGAAACTTTTCTCTCTCATTCACAGTTAAGTTTTTCTCTAAAACCTTAGTTTTAATCTTGTTCAACTTAAAACCTGCTACCTGTCCGAATTCTTGAATCAGTTCCAATACCCAGAAACAATACTTCTGTCTTGTCAGGATTCAACCTCAATCCATCCTCCAACTGCCTCCAGACACTCACACAGGACATTCACCACCTTCACTGGTTGTGATTTAGACAAGAGGTAGAGCTGGGTATAATCCAAATACTGGTGCCCAGCCCAAGCCCCCGATGATCTCTACCAGCGGCTTCATATAGATGCTGAAAAGCATGGGGGAGAGGACAGAGCCCTGAGGTACCCCACAAGTGAGCACTTTCTTTCAGTTCCATCAACACCATATCCAGATATGTCTCAAAATCACTGTTTGTAATATTATCTTCTACTTCCATTTCCACGTGGTCATCTGATTCCTTCAGTTTGGTTATTTCTTGATCCAGTCCTGCCAACTTTTCATTAATTTGTTCTGACGCCTCTGCATATTCACCATTTCCATTTTTTTTTTATACCTCATAATATTCTTTCTCCTCTGGCTCACTTTTCTCATCAGATGGGCAGGGTACAAATAAACAAATTATTATTATTATTATTATTATTATTATTATTATTATTATTATTATCTTCATCCTCATCAAACATTGACCTGAACATTTTTAGCTGTTCAGCAAACATCTGTTGTACAATTCCAATTATCACTAGTAGATCCATACTGGATAGTTTCAATGTGCCGAATATTATTGGCTACCCAGTTCACCTTAATGTTCCTCCTTAAAAGAAAGACAGTCAGCTGCAGCTGGTATCTCAGGCCAAATTCATTCTCATAGTTAATAATAGTTACTCCACTTTCAATTATCTGTTTAGTGGCAGGAAACAAACATAAAAACGGTACCAGGATTTTTATTGTAGGTTTTTAATATTTCATGCTCACCATAATTCAAGTTTTCTGTTATACTTTAGACACTGTAACACTTAAATTTCCTTTCTGGCTTTTTGGTGAAAGATGTTGGTATGCCCAGGTTTCTAATGAGAGAGGAATTTCTCTCATTAGAATCTCATCATCCCAGAGATATTTTAATAGGTTTAAAAATAGAGAGGGTGCAACCCTTTTACCAGGCTATTACATGGCAGTCAGGCATAATGGTATTTTCCTCTGCCTGCCACCTTGTTGTAAACTCACGTCCAGCTGCAAGGTTCAGACAGCAGAACAATAGCTTTTATCAAGCTTCATGAGCATAATCCCAGATCGCTCTTATCTCCAGAGCAAGTAATATAGCCAGGCTATATTATTAATCACGATATCAACCGGAACTAGCAGAAAGATCTTCAGGTCACCATTCCTCTCAGGTTTCTTCCCCTTTCAAGATATCTGCTCCACTTCCCAGTGGGGGAGGAATTGCGATGGATCTTTTGGCCACCCACTCCGATCCGGGGGCGGCATCCTGCGTCACCCTGAGGTCCCAGCAGCATCATAGTTCCGGCCAGCCAATCCGCTGGCTGGGACCAATTTAAACTTAGCTGCGATCCAGGGAACTTCCTTCTGGCTCAGTTTCACAATCTGCTCACATCTCATCCCTTCTCTCCATTGTTGGACTCCTTAAAGCGACTTGAGGCACCACGTGTTCCAGAGACCTTTGGGCTTTAGTTCCTCCGCTTTCAATTACATCTGCTCAGGGTTCACATTCGTATTGCCTTCCTGCGGGGGTCTCCTCAGCTGGGGTGTGGGGGGGGGGCAGGGGTGTTTGTCGCTCACCCTCCTGTGGTTTCGCTGGGTTCCGATAAATCGGGGAGTGTGTTTTTGAGCGTGCTGTGATTGGCGCTCGCATTGCTTGCCTTGTGCAGGGGTCTGTTTTATTGTGGGAGTGTACTGTAGTGTTGTGTCACTTCTGCTTCTGGGAAACTACATTTATTGTTCTGATTTTATCGATCCTTCCCGCTCCCCTGACCCCCACCTTTCCCTCTCCCCGTGGCTGTATTTCGCTGACTTTACTTTGCCGCTTTAATTTGTTGCTACCCAGGGGAATGCTCAGCATGCGAGACGCAGCTGCTCCAACCCAGTGTTACAGCTGGCTCGCGTGCTGGTGAGAAAAGCAATTGGCCGCTCTGCAGCTGTTTGACTGCTCAGAGGAGGCGGAGCTCAAAGGGGATTTCCCGTTTAAATATCAGGTTGTTTGTGTGGAATCACGTATGCGTGTGCCCTGTGCCCTGTGCCTAGTTCAGCGGGTGGGTGGGTGGGTGCGTGCCGAACAGAGCAACACGTTTCCTTTGCAGGCGTTCAGCGCCAGCTTTGCAGGGGGAGGCTTACTAAAAAATAAAAAATAAAAAATGTTCAGCTCCTTCCTGCTTGCTTATTGAGCGCTCCCAGCTCCCTTTGTTTAAGGATGCCCAAAGGCAGGGCACTCTTAGTGAGGGGTTACCCTTCATGGATCACTGCCTTGCCGTGGCGAAGGGGCTTGAATAACTCAGAGAAGCTATGAGCTATGCCGTGCAGGGCCACCCAAGATGGACAGGTCATAGTGGAGAGTTTTGACCAAATGTGATCCACCTGGAGCAGGAACCGGAAAGCCACTCCAGTATCCCTGCCAAGAAAACTCCATGGACGAAGACAACAGGCATATAAAAGTTATGGCGCTGGAAGATGAGCCCCTCAGGTCGGAAGGCGTCCAACATGCTACTGAGGAAGAGCGGAGGACAAGTACAAGTAGATTCAGAGCTGATGAAGCGGCTGGGCCAAAGCCGAAAGGACGCTCAGTTGCGGATATGCCTGGAATGCTCTAAAGAAAAATATTGCATAGGAACCTGGAATGTAAGAACCATGAACCTTGGGAAGTTGGAAGTGGTCAAAAATGAGATGGCAAGAATAAATATTGACATCCTGGGCATCAGTGAACTAAAATGGACAGGAATGGGCGGATTCATTTCGGATGACCATCACATCTACTACTGTGGGCAAGAATCCCGTAAAAGAAATGGAGTGGCCCTCATCGTCAACAAAAGAGTGGCAAAAGCTGTACTGGGATGCAATCTCAAAAATGATAGAATGATCTCGATACGAATCCAAGGCAGACCTTTTAACATCACAGTAATCCAAGTTTATGCACCAACCACTGGTGCTGAAATTGACCAATTCTATGAAGACTTACAACACCTTATAGAAGTGACACCAAAGAAGGATGTTCTTCTCATTATAGGGGATTGGAATGCTAAAGTAGGGAGTCAAGAGATAAAAGGAAGAACTGGCAAGTTTGGCCTTGGAGATCAAAACGAAGCAGGGCAAAGGCTAATAGAGTTCTGCCAAGAGAACAAGCTGGTCATCACAAACACTCTTTTCCAACAACACAAGAGACGACTCTACACATGGACATCACCAGATGGGCAGCATCGAAATGAGATTGATTATATTCTCTGCAGCCAAAGATGGAGAAGCTCTATACAGTCAGCAAAAACAAGACCTGGAGCTGACTGTGGCTCAGATCATCAGCTTCTTATAGCAAAATTCAAGCTTAAACTGAAGAAAGTAGGAAAAAGCACTGGGCCGGTAAGATACAATCTAAGTCAAATCCCTTATGAATACACAGTGGAAGTGAGGAACAGGTTTAAGGATTTAGATTTGGTGGACAGAGTGCCTGAAGAACTATGGATGGAGGCAGCAACTAAAACCATCCCAATGAAAAGGAAATGCAAGAAAGCAAAGTGGCTGTCCAACGAGGCCTTACAAATAGCAGGTGAGAGAAGGCAAGCAAAATGCGAGCGAGATAGTGAAATTGAATGCAGATTTCCAAAAAATAGCAAGGAGAGACAAGAAGGCCTTCTTAAACGAGCAATGCAAAGAAATAGAGGGAAACAATAGAATGGGACAGAGTGCCTGAAGAACTATGGTTGGAGACTCGTAACACTGTACAGGAGGCAGCAACGAAAATCATCCCAATGAAAAGGAAATGCAAGAAAGCAAAGTGGCTGTCCAATGAGGCCTTACAAATAGCGGGGGAGAGAAGGCAAGCAAAATGCGAGGGAGATAGTGAAAGATACAGGAAATTGAATGCAGATTTCCAAAGAATAGCAAGGAGAGACAAGAAGGCCTTCTTAAACGAGCAATGCAAACAAATAGAGGAAAACAACAGAATGGGAAGAACCAGAGATCTGTTCAAGAAAATTGGAGATATGAAAGGAACATTTCGTACAAAGATTACCATAATAAAGGACAAAAGTGGCAAGGACCTAACAGAAGCAGAAGACATCAAGAAGAGGTGGCAAGAATACACAGAGGAATTATACCAGAAAGATATGGATGTCTCGTACACCCCAGGTAGTGTGGCTGCTGACCTTGAGCCAGACATCCTGGAGAGTGAAGTCAAATGGGCCTTAGAAAGCACTGCAAATAACAAGGCCAGTGGAAGTGATGGTATTCCAGCTGAACTATTTAAAATTTTAAAAGATGATGCTGTTAAGGTGCTACACTCAATATGCCAGCAAATTTGGAAAACTCAGCAGTGGCCAGAAGATTGGAGAAGATCAGTCTACATCCCAATCCCAAAGAAGGGCAGTGCCAAAGAATGCTCCAACTACCGCACAATTGCACTCATTTCACACGCTAGCAAGGTTATGCTTAAAATTCTACAAGGAAGGCTCAAGCAGTATGTGGATCGAGAACTCCCAGAAGTGCAAGCTGGATTTAGAAGAGGCAGAGGAACCAGAGACCAAATTTCAAACATGCGCTGGATTATGGAGAAAGCTAGAGAGTTCCAGAAAGACATCTACTTCTGCTTCATTGACTATGCAAAAGCCTTTGACTGTGTCGACCACAGCAAACTATGGCAAGTTCTTAAAGAAATGGGAGTGCCTGATCACCTCATCTGTCTCCTGAGAAATCTCTATGTGGGACAAGAAGCTACAGTTAGAACTGGATATGGAACAACTGATTGGTTCAAAATTGGGAAAGGAGTACGACAAGGCTGTATTTTGTCTCCCAGCTTATTTAATTTATATGCAGAATACATCATGCGAAAGGCTGGGCTGGATGAATCCCAAGCTGGAATTAAGATTGCCGGAAGAAATATCAACAACCTCAGATATGCAGATGACACAACATTGATGGCAGAAAGTGAGGAGGAATTAAAGAACCTTTTAATGAGGGTGAAAGAGGAGAGCGCAAAATATGGTCTGAAGCTCAACATCAAAAAAACGAAGATCATGGCCACTGGGCCCATCACCTCCTGGCAAGTAGAAGGGGAAGAAATGGAGGCAGTGAGAGATTTTACTTTCTTGGGCTCCTTGATCACTGCAGATGGTGACAGCAGCCACGAAATTAAAAGACGCCTGCTTCTTGGGAGAAGGGCAATGACAGGCCTAGACAGCATCTTGAGAAGTAGAGACGTCACCTTGCCAACAAAGGTCCGTATAGTTAAAGCCATGGTTTTCCCAGTAGTGATGCATGGAAGTGAGAGCTGGACCATAAAGAAGGCTGATCGCCGAAGAATTGATGCTTTTGAATTATGGTGCTGGAGAAGACTCTTGAGAGTCCCATGGACTGCAAGAAGATCAAACGCATCCATTCTCAAGGAAATCAGCCCTGAGTGCTCACTGGAAGGACAGATCGTGAAGCTGAGGCTCCAGTACTTTGGCCACCTCATGAGAAGAGAAGACTCCCTGGAGAAGACACTGATGCTGGGAAAGATGGAGGGCACAAGGAGAAGGGGGCGACAGAGGACGAGATGGTTGGATAGTGTTTTCGAGGTTACCAGCATGAGTTTGAGCAAACTGCGGGAGGTAGTGGAGGACAGAGGTGCCTGGCGTGCTCTGGTCCATGGGGTCACGAAGAGTCGGACACGACTAAACGACTAAACAACAACAACAACAAGTGTGGTTGCTGACCTTGAGCCACACATCCTGGAGAGTGAAGTCAAATGGGCCTTAGAAAGCACTGCAAATAACAAGGCCAGTGGAAGTGATGATATTCCAGCTGAACTATTTAAAATTTTAAAAGATGATGCTGTTAAGGTGCTACACTCAATATGCCAGCAAATTTGGAAAACTCAGCAGTGGCCAGAGGACTGGAGAAGATCAGTCTACATCCCAATCCCAAAGAAGGGAAGTGCCAAAGAATGCTCCAACTACCGCACAATTGCACTCATTTCACACACTAGCAAGGTTATGCTTAAAATTCTACAAGGCAGGCTTAAGCAGTATGTGGACCGAGAACTCCCAGAAGTGCAAGCTGGATTTAGAAGAGGCAGAGGAACCAGAGACCAAATTGCAAACATGCGCTGGATTATGGAGAAAGCTAGAGAGTTCCAGAAAGACATCTACTTCTGCTTCATTGACTATGCAAAAGCCTTTGACTGTGTCGACCACAGCAAACTATGGCAAGTTCTTAAAGAAATGGGAGTGCCTGATCACCTCATTTGTCTCCTGAGAAATCTCTATGTGGGACAAGAAGCTACAGTTAGAACTGGATATGGAACAACTGATTGGTTCAAAATTGGGAAAGGAGTACGACAAGGCTGTATATTGTCCCCCTGCTTATTTAACTTATATGCAAAATTCATCATGCGAAAGGCTGGGCTGGATGAATCCCAAACCAGAATTAAGATTGCCGGAAGAAATATCAACAACCTCAGGTATGCAGATGACACAACCTTGATGGCAGAAAGTTGAGGAGGAATTAAAGAACCTTTTAATGAGGGTGAAAGAGGAGAGTGCAAAATATGGTCTGAAGCTCAACATAAAAAAACCCCCGAAGATCATGGCCACTGGTCCCATCACCTCCTGGCAAATAGAAGGGGAAGAAATGGAGGCAGTGAGAGATTTTACTCTCTTGGGCTCCATGATCACTGCAGATGGTGACAGCAGTCACGAAATTAAAAGACGCCTGCTCCTTGGGAGAAAGGCGATGGCAAACCTAGACAGCATCTTAAAAAGCAGAGACATCACCTTACCAACAAAGGTCCGTATAATTAAAGCCATGGTTTTCCCAGTAGTGATGTATGGAAGTGAGAGCTGGACCATAAAGAAGGCTGATCGCCAAAGAATTGATGCTTTTGAATTATGGTGCTGGAGGAGACTCTAGAGACTGGACTGCAAGAAGATCAAACGTATCCATTCTTAAGGAAATCAGCCCTGAGTGCTCACTGGAAGGACAGATCCTGAAGCTGAGGCTCCAATACTTTGGCCACCTCATGAGAAGAGAAGACTCCCTGGAAAAGACCCTGATGCTGGGAAAGATGGAGGGCACAAGGAGAAGGGGACGACAGAGGACGAGATGGTGGGACAGTGTTCTCGAAGCTACAAACATGAGTCTGACCAAACTGTGGGAGGCAGTGGAAGACAGGAGTACCTGGCGTGCTCTGGTCCATGGGGTCACGAAGAGTCGGACACGACTAAACGACTAAACAACAACAACAACACCCTTTATCACTCCCACTCAACCAAGCAGCAGGGCTTCGTGGGGTGCGGTTTGGATGCCATTTGCTTGCTTTTACAATTGCACACTCACTAGCTCGGGTCCGCTGCTTTAGTTTGTTGTTGTTAGGTGCTGGGTCCGAGGGGGCCGCCATCTTAGCTGCGACCACTCGATCACCAGTCGCCATCTTAATTTGGTCACACTATTCACCATGGCCACCATAGTGGGACCACATGGGCAGAAACATCCATTGTTATTGCTCTAGTGCCCTGCTCTGTTTATTAACAACGCAAGAACTAGGCAAACAAATAATACGTTATATCTTTACTTGGAGTTTATTTATTGACCCAGCTCCCATCTGTGGTTTAATTCATTGCACAGACTCTGCTGTCTCAGTTTATTGCAGTATTAATACCACTTTGATTTTATACTTTCACTGCTTTTTAGTTTATAACAGCTGCTATTGCTTTGTGTTTATAGCCTAGGTCTTGCCGTGTGCTCTTCCTGGCTAGTTTAATTTAATTTGCTGCCTTTTAACAGCATTTGGAGCAATTAATTTCTGCTAATCACTAACAGCCTGGGAGTTGCTATTTGCCCTGCCTGGCTTATTTATTCATCTGCTGTTAACTAGTTTCCTTATTTTGCTCTTTCACTGGAAGGTTTATCTGCTGGTTGGTTGCTCCTGAGAATTTATTAAGTTTATTAAGAGTTCATTTCTTTAATGCAACATTTAATTCTATTTACTCAGTAATTTTATTGGTTAATTTGGTTAAGTTTGCAGTTGCTTTTGAAATTCATTCGGGGTATTTGGCAGCTTAATAATATTGGGATATAGTGCCTTTCAATTGATATTGCTTATTTAAAGTTTAAACTCCTTGTCAATCATAGAATCATAGAATCATAGAGTTGGAAGAGACCACAAGGGCCATCGAGTCCAACCCCCTGCCAAGCAGGAAACACCATCAGAGCACTCCTGACATATGGTTGTCAAGCCTCTGCTTAAAGACCTCCAAAGAAGGAGACTCCACCACACTCCTTGGCAGCAAATTCCACTGTCGAACAGCTCTTACAATACATATTAGCTCAGAGTTGCTCACTAATCTGTGGGGGCAGACGTGGTTGCCTTTATATTTCAATTGCTGGCAGTGTATACAATACTGAACTAGGCTTGCCAGTGCAGGTGGTGCTGAGCTAATCAAAGCGAAAAGGTTTTCTTTGGCTACTCTTGAACTGTGGTTTTTAGTTGTTGTCTCATGGTGCCCAGAAGGAAGCAGGCAACAGCAACCCCCGGCACTGGGTCAAAACGTGTACCTGCGACCAGGTCCCAGTCACAGTCTGCCCATTTGGGTAGAGGTTCTTCTTCACTTGCAGGACAGGCGGTAGGGCAATTAGGGTTTGCATTGGTGGGTATGGCCAAAGACCTGCAGGCAGTGCCTCAGTTTTTTGCAGAATTTGATACTTTGATGTATCAGTTTAGGCCTCAGGCTACGAGCCAAGCTGTCGACTTACAGCCTACCCCTGATTTTATACCGGGCACCATAACCAGTGCCTCCAGTTTGTCTCAGACCTGCGATGAATCTGAGGACCTGCCTAGTACATCCCCAGCTTTATTTAGTGACTCACAGCTTTCTGGTTGGTTATCCCAGCCTAGGTCAGTGGCAACAAAAACCCAGGGTAATCCGCCCTCTACCGCGTTGCAGCAGCGTTGCACTATAGATACTTCCAATGCCCAGCTGGTGGTGGCAGCGCAGACACGGCATCCGCGTGCCGGGATCACCTGATCCACTCGTAAGGTTGCTTCTCCCCCTCCTTCCCAGTCGTCCTCTAGTTGGCAACTCCCTTTAACTTCCTCTAGTCTAGCACAGGCTGATGCTGTGTCACAGGTCCTGGGCTCATACACATCGGGGGGGGGAATGAGCTCCCACTTCCAGACGCCGCCAAGGCCCCCAGAAAATGACCACATAAGAAGCATTCCAGCAAGAAGAGCAAGAGGTCCAGGGATGACGACTCGGATACGGATACGGATTCAGGTACTTCTTTCAGCTCCGACTCTGATAGTGATGAATCACAAGATTTTCCACTGGGGTCAAGGGGAGGGAGTTCCTGGTTTACCATTATGGGTCTGGAATATGAGACCTAATTCGCAACGCAAAAAGTTTGGGGGGATTTTGGAATACAAGGATGGGGCCCTGGTGGAGGATGTTAAGATGTCCACTAACACACCCAGGGACATTATCCTTGGTAACCACCTTTTATCAAAAACCATGGCAAAAATATTGACTGGCCAATACGTTGACATTTTAAAATTAGTCCCACCTGACCAGTTTCAGGGTAAAGCTGAAAAGAAGCGCGGTTATGGGAAGCGTAAATCTAAGACATCCAGAGTTGACAGGACTTTTGGAAAGTGGATAGATGGCTTTCAAAGTGTTTTTGTGCATAGTGGAGGCGGCCTATCCAAAGCGAGCCTTGCACCTAATTGTCTACCCGTCACATGTGCGGATGGCCTATGCTATGGCGGGTGAGGCAGCTGCAATAACATATGATGAGACTTTCTGCAGGAATGCTGCATTGTTACCTAGTGCACGCTGGGATTGAGTGGACCAGCATATTTGGCTCATGGTTGTGGCGCCTCATATTGAAAAGAAACCACTGGAAACTAGTAAATTAGGCAAATCAGATGCCAGAAGGGACCCCGCCACATAGTATGTTGGGAGTTCAATAAAGGCCTCTGCCAGAGGCAGAATTGTAGGTACTCTCATGAGTGTGACAGATGCCTAGGTAGCCACCCGGCAGTGTTCTTCAAAGGTAAGCAGTCCTTTCAGGGGGGCAGGGGGTATCACCAGCAGAATGCATGGGGTGCGCCCCTTGCACCCACAGGTGCCTGTAGGCAGTAATCCCTTACCCTCGCATTTTCACCCATCAGGCAGCCGGCACTTAAGACCCCTTTTGGACATTTACCCAAATAAGGAAGCAGCTTATAACCTTTGTGATGGGTTTCTCCCTGGGATTTCGGATCCTGGTGCCCTTAAGGCATCAATTTCTCAATTTCCCCCACTTAAAAAGTTACTCTCAGGCAAATTCAATCCTTGCTGGGACATTTTGAACTTTGCTTCTTGTGTAGTGGCCCCCGGACGCCCTTTCTGCTCACGTCTGGCTAGGCTATCTGCGGGGCTTCAATCACAGGGTGTGCCTCCCCAAGTCAGTAAGATGGGACCTTCAGGTTTGGCTACTGTTTTTGGGAAAATACAATGGGATATCCCTTTGGCAGGACGCTTTAAGGCTATCCACAGATTTTCAGGTTCATTCGGACACAGCAGGATCCCTGGGCTTTGGTGTATTCTTCAAAGGCCGCTGGTGCGCCTAGGTGTGATGGCCTGGGAATCTGATTCAGAAGCTGAATCTGAGGAGTCCCAGCCTGCACAGGAGTCCCCGCCTCCAGGGCCGGCTGAGCTGGGGCAGGGGCTTGAATCTGAAGGGCCTGCACCTGTGCCGGATCCTCAGGAGCAGACACCAGATGCATCCACTCTGGCACCGGAGGTGATTGAGGACCCATTGCCTGCAGGTGCGCCTCTCCCAGCCCTGTCAGGGGAAGGTGAAGCTGCTCCTGGGTCCAGTAACCCTCCAGCCTCTCCTGAGCTGCAGAGGCTCAGGGCAGAGAGGCGGAGGGAACTGGGTTCTCTCAGGAGGAGTGCTCACCTTAAGGCCAGGAGAGGCGGGTCACCTGTGGGCCGGGACCACCCCTGGCCTCAGAGGAGATAAAGGCCAGTCAGCCCAGTCCCAGGTTGCGGGAGCAACATCATTGGAAACCTGTTTCTGCCAGCACCCAGACCTGTTCTTCCGGAGTTCCCGACCATGCCTGGCTTCTTGCTTTGGACCCCGCTTTGCCCTTGGTGGACAGTCTCCAGACCCTCAACCCAGGACCGGACTCTGACCACGCCTCTCAGTAACCCCCCCCCCCCGGGTCCAGCACACTAGCAATGGCTCGCCAGCTGGCGTGGTAAGTCCATTACCTGTGATTTAATGTTCTTGGAATTTTTCCCATATTAGTAGTAGTTCACCTATGGACTGAGGAATTCAGAGGTCACCGTGCCTACTTTTAGACCGATATCCAGTCCGTAGTCAATGCCCTGGCTAGGCAGTCGTCACGTTCTGAAAGGGTTTCGTGTTTGCTTTGCTTATTCGTCTTGTGGTGCCTGCAGTTTAACATCCCAGAGCATCTATGGAGCCTTGGAAATGAGACGTGATGCAGGGAGTATTGGCTTCAGTTGCAGCCTCTTCGCTCAGGTCCTACAAGAACATATTGAGTGCCTGGAGGCGGTTGGAGGATGGATGGCGGCTAATGGATTGAAGTTGAATCCTGACAAGACAGAAGTACTGTTTTTGGGGGACAAGGGGCGGGCTGGTGTGGAGGACTCCCTGGTCCTGAATAGGGTAACTGTGCCCCTGAAGGACCAGGTGCGCAGCCTGGGAGTCATTTTGGACTCACAGCTGTCCATGGAGGCGCAGGTCAATTCTGTATCCAGGACAGCTGTCTACCAACTCCACCTGGTACGCAGGGTGAGACCCTACCTGCCCGTGGACTGTCTCGCCAGAGTGGTGCATGCTCTGGTTATCTCCCGCTTGGACTACTGCAATGCGCTCTACGTGGGGCTACCTTTGAAGGTGACTCAGAAACTACAACTAATCCAGAATGCGGCAGCTAGACTGGTGACTGGGGGCGGCCGCCGAGACCACATAACACCGGTCTTGAAAGACCTACATTGGCTCCCAGTACGTTTCCGAGCACAATTCAAAGTGCTGGTGTTGACCTTTAAAGCCCTAAACGGCCTCGGCCCAGTATACCTGAAGGAGTGTCTCCACCCCCATCGTTCTGCCCGGACGCTGAGGTCCAGCGCCGAGGGCCTTCTGGCGGTTCCCTCATTGCGAGAAGCAAAGCTACAGGGAACCAGGCAGAGGGCCTTCTCGGTAGTGGCGCCCGCCCTGTGGAACGCCCTCCCATCAGATGTCAAAGCGATAAATAACTACCTGACATTTAGAAGACATCTTAAGGCAGCCCTATTCAGGGAAGTTTTTAATCTGTGATATTTTACTGTATTTTGGTTTCTATGGAAGCCGCCCAGAGTGGCTGGGGAGACCCAGCCGGATGGGCGGGGTACAAATAATAAATTATTATTATTATTATTATTGTGCGCAATCATTCTTTTAGGATTGGAGCCGCCATAATGGCAGCCCACTGGGGTTTGCCAGCAGACAGGATAAAGGACATGGGGCAGTGGCGGTCTGATGCTTTCAAGGGCTATATCCGTGACAGCTTGTAATCTGAGGCATGCCAATTCTAATCCGTCACTGTCATTTCTTACTTTCCAGAGGCAAAGAGCATTAAGATTTGGATTGTGGGATACATCATTGGGCTTGTGTGATTGCAGCTGGCAGTGGCCTGGGGTGCCAGCTGGGTTTGCCTGAGCACATCAGAGTTCCCTGGATAACGAGGCATGGAATGCGTTGGGATGAGATGCTGCCGATTGTGAAGGCCAGGGCTGCTGCACAGGACCCTCCTAACTCCTTGGTTTTGCAGCTGGGAGAAAACGATTTACCTTGTTGGAAAGGCGTGGACTTGCTTTTGAACACCAGAAGGGACTTAGACGAATTTGCATTGGAGTTCCCAAAAGTGACTGTTATTTGGTCTCTACTCTTGGAGAGATGCGTTTGATGTGACAGTTCTTGCCTATTGGTTGGTGACCCTTGCAGGACTCCCTGCAGGGGGGGGGGCAGGAGTCAGATATAGTCGGATCAATTCCAATGCCTAAGCCAATACTGCTAACATCCAGCTACATGCTGACCTGCTCACCTAGAACCGGGGTGATGGTGGTAGTGTAATATTTGCAGCAAAACAGATCCATTTTAAGCACAGGAGCCTGCAATTTACAGGACAGTGAGTAATAATTGCTAGGTCAAGTGAGATTTGGGATCTTTTGAGGAGAATTAATCACAGGAGTGTTTTTTAAAAGGTATTTGTGTACCAGTTGTTGATTATCTTTCCCCCCTGCCGCTCCTATATATCATGGTTCTAAAACATGATTCCCTGAATTAACATTGTTTAATGAAAACAGTATTGTGTATGAAGAAGTTTGGAGGAAAAGTTCAAAATGGGGACAGGATGGAAATGAAAATGAAATGTTATTGGTGTGTCTGGTACATACAATGAAATGAGGCTTATGATTTAAATGCTTTTTGGAGGGAGGGGGAGAGAGAATTGTTCACTTTTTAAAGGTGAATTTCAACTAAAGCAAACCAAATATTTGGGGTAAGATGTTTTTTGAAACTACATTAAAATCCATGGACATCTCATATTTTGAAATAGGTCAACAATTGGGATTGTTCCATTCAGCTGTCACATGTTTACAAAAAACATTTTCTAAAAGCAGTCTATAATATGAACCAAGAACAACATTAGCAGAGCCTGCTTATGCTAGCATGGCAGGAAACAAGCTATACCCATCATTTCTAATATTTCCCCAATGAGCATTATGAAATCACTTTCCCTTTTTGCTTGTGACTGATGTTGAGCTATGACAAAAACTACTTTCCAGACATATCATCCAGCAACTTTGTTTTGCTGGGATCATGTGCCTGCTTTTTGAGCCATAAATGTATTTATGATAGATATATGAATACATTTTCTTGTAGTGGGCTCAGACTGTGACCACACAGCTTGTTTTGCAATAAACTTTTAAAACTTTCCTCTGTTGCATGCAATTTATTACAACCTTGTTTATTTTTTTAAAAAATATTATTATTATTTCATTTCTATACTGCTTTAAATTTTTTAGAAAAACCTCAAAGCGGTTTACAGCATATTAAACATCAATAAAACAATGCAGAATCAAACATTTCTGAAGAAAGTCAAATATAAAGTACACAGTCAAAGCAACGCAATTAAGATGACACCAAAATGCCATCTCAAAGATTTCAAAATAAAACATTACAAAGGAGGTCAACCACAGAATACATATTTAACACAAAATTAGCAAAAAACAAAAACTAAATCTTAAACATTTCAAAAGAAAACATTGATAAGTGAAGTCAAATATAAAATGCACATTTAAAACAGCATAATTAACAAGAAAATAAAATATTATAAGCATGACACAACTGTTTGGCAGGCAAAAAAAGATGGGGCAAAAGAATCCAATAATTAGGATTTGTTGTCAGGCATAGGGATGTCCCTCTGGTCTCCCCAGGGGCCTCTTTAGTAGAGCTGGTGAGTCTGGGCCCCGCACCCTAGGCCAGGTGGAAACGGCCTTGCAGGGAGCTGCCTTCATGACTCACAGCTGTGCGATGTGATATATGCTGAAAAATATTTTAGTTTTGGGGATTTTTTTAAAAAAACCTTTATACCCAACAGGATGAATTTATTTTTTCTTGCCTGGTTTAAATAAATTTAAGGAAAACACTGACCATTTTGTTTCAAAGCTAATGGCAAATGTATTCCAAAGATTGTTCTGTTCTCTAGCTTACATGATGGTGCCAACGTACATATAGTTAACTTTTTAAAAATAGCAAATTATAAGTTTACTTTAGCTGTAGTTTTACTTTCTTGTTCTCTTTTAGATGCTCATTTTTCTGTGTTTGCATGTATATATGTGTGTCCTGGTCTCTTAACTTCTCTAAGGCTTTCTCTTTAAAACAAAATGTTATTAATGGGAGATCTTAATGGTGTGGTCATCCCAGATTTGGATAGATCTATAAGAAAAAGAGATACAAATGAGGGTAAACTACCCAGGTCATTTTTTGACCTGGTGGATACCACGGGACTAATAGAGATATGGAGACTTAAAAACCCCACAATGAAACAACCCACCTTTTTCTCGAGTCCAAATCAAAGCTGGGGAAGATTAGACTACATCTGGAAATCAAAAGAATTAGTCCCGAGGTCATTTAAACCAGAAATCCCGCCACGGACTTTATCTGACCATAATCCGGTGTATTTGGAGGTGAGAGGAAAAGACCCTTCATCATTTAGATGGAGAATGAATGAAAGCCTCTTTAATCATCAGAAGATAATAGATAAAGCGAAAGAAACAATTACAGAATATTTTAACTGGAACCTAAATAAAGAAACACCCATAGAAATACAGTGGTGCCCCGCAAGACGAATGCCTCGCAAGACGGAAAACTCACTAGACGAAAGAGTTTTCCGTTTTGGAGTTGCTTCGCAAAACGAATTTCCTATGGGCTTGCTTCGCAAGACGACAATGTCTTGCGAGTTCCTGCTGGTTTTTTTCCCTTCCCCCCTTTTTCTAAGCTGCTAAGCCGCTTATCAGCTGATCCGATCAGCAGATAAGCCGCTAAAAGCCGCTAAAAGCTGCTAAAAGCTGCTAAAAGCCGCTAATAGCGCTAATAGGGCTAATCCGCTAATCCGTCAATGGGCTAGCTTCGCAAGATAAAAAACCGCTAGATGAAGAGAATCACAGAACGGATTCTTTTCGTCTTGCGAGGCACCACTGTAGTATGGGATGCAAGCAAAGCCGTTATGAGAGGCTTTTTGATTCAAAAAAACAGTCATCAAAGAAGGGGGAGAGAAAATAAAAAAGAGGAAATCTTAGCGCACCTCGTGGAGAATGAGAGATTGATAACAATTAAACCAAAAGATGAAAAAATAAAACAAAATATAAAGATGTTGCAAACTCAGTTTTCCACGGTGGTGAATCAGGAAGTAGAGTGGAGAATTAAAATGATGAGACAAAATAATAATAATAATAACAACAACAACAACAACAACAACAACAACAACAACAACAACAACAACAACAAATGTTATTTATATCCCGCCCTCCCCAGCCGAAGCCGGGCTCAGGGCGGCTAACAACAATAAAACAGTACAAAAGTACAACACAAACAACACTCTAAAATCATTCATTATAAAATTAAAAGAAGTTCGAGTCTGCTAACAAAATAGGAAAATATCTGGCATGGCAATTAAATAAGAGAGGGAGAAATGATAATAGAAGATCCCAAAGAGATAAGAAGGGCTTTCCAGAATTACTATAAAGAGTTATACAAGAAAGAGAAAGAAGACGATCATAGAATAGAGGACTATTTACAAAAACATCAATTACAACAAATTACAAAAGAAGAAAGAGAACAACTGAACCAGTTAATCACAGAAGAAGAAGTCGGAAAGGCAATAAAGAAGATGAAGATTGGGAAATCTCCAGGTACAGAGGGAATATCGGCTAAATATTATAAAATATTATGTGATCAAATAACACCAGTATTATGTGTGGTTATGAATAATATCTTGAAAAAGGGCGAAATCCCAAATACGTGGAAAGAAGCCTATATAACCCTAATCCCAAAAAAAGATACTGATGGCCTAGAGGTTAGAAATTACAGGCCCATTTCATTACTGAATAATGACTATAAATTATTTGCAGATATTTTGGCAGAAAGACTGAAAAGGCTTCTAAACAAAGTAATCCATAAAGATCAAGCTGGTTTTTTACCGGGGAGACAGCTGAAAGATAATGTGAGAATGGTAGTAGATATTATCGAATATTTAGAAAACAGAATTGATAAACAAGCAGTGTTGAATTTCATTGACGTGGAGAAAGCATTTGATAATGTCTCCTGGCGATTTATGAAAAAGAACTTAAAAATAATGGGGATAGGAGAGGAATTTATGAAGGGTGTAGAAGCCATATATCACAATCAAACAGCCAAACTCATTATAAATAATAATGTTTTGGAGACTTTTGATATCTCAAAAGGGACGAGACAGGGGTTTCCTCTATCCCCCCTGTTGTTTATAACTGTACTAGAGGTACTCAACAAGACCATGAGAGAAAATCCAGAAATTAAAGGGATTAAGTTTGGACATAAAGAATTTAAAATAAAAGCGTTTGCGGATGATATAGTATTAACTTTGGAAGATCCAAAGAAAAGCTTAAAAGAGGCACTACAAAAAAAGAGAAGAATTTGGCAAAGTAGCGGGGTTTAAACTTAATAAGAACAAGACTAAAATGTTAGTGAAGAACATAAGCAAAGAAGAAACAGAAGAACTGCAACAAGAGACAGGAATCACAGTGGCTAAGAAAGTCAAATATATGGGAATATGGTTGACAGCAAAAAATATAAATCTATATAAAGATAACTATGAGACCCCATGGAGAGAAATTAAGAAAGACTTAGATATTTGGAATAGACTGAGACTCTCTTTTTTAGGGAGAATATCAGTGATTAAAATGAATGTTTTACCTAGAATGATATTGTCAGGGAACTGACATCGGAGCTAGAGGCGGAAGAAGGCTCTCAAATGATGCTGGAGAAGGGCCCAGCAGGGAGAGAGGCAGCTCCGCAGATGGGGAAGCAAATCAGCGCAACACCAGGGATATAGAGGGGCTGATGGGGGAATCGGTGAGAGGGCTCCAGGACTCTTCACCGGACACCAGTGGGGAGAGCACGGGTCCTCCGCTACCCACGCCCACCCTGCGCAGAAGACTTCCGCGCAGAGAGAGTAGGAGGAGACTGGGTGTCAAACAACTTTTATGTTGGAAAAGATTTAAGAAACTCCCACTGACGGATTCTGCTAGCGACTGAGGCAGCCACGAAGTGAAGGGCTGCCCAGACTGAAAGGTTTAGCAAGGCAACAAAGCCTGGAGAGGCGGCAACTTATGCACGAGCAACCCATACACATTACAGCAATCCGTCAGTCCCTGACGTCGCTCGTGCACAGCGACAGGCAGGCAGCATCATGAGCAAAACCGGAGAAGCTGGCGCCACGGAGGGAGCAGCTGGAGGGCAAAATCTGGTGGAGAGGAACCGAGATTTGGAACAGCATGTGGCTCTGCTGACGGCGCGACTGGACAAAAGGCGGTCTCAGGATGCTCAGGTCAGACCCACCCGCGTAGCAAGGAAGGTACCGGGACTGGTACACAAGTTTGGAGGGAAAAACCCCAGGACTACAGTGCGTTCCGAACAGAAATAGAGTACGCTTTGGAACTGCAACAGAATGATTTTGCGGACGATGGGGAGAGGGTTGCCTATATTGTTGGACATCTGCAGGATGGGGCCAGAGATTGGATCAGGCCCCTAATGGCAACGCAGAATGCCGCCTTGAAAGACCTGAGGAAATTCTTCCAGGCGATGGATGCGATGTATTCCAGTGATGTACAGCAAAGTGTGACTCGGCGGGAACTGATGGGTTGCAAACAGGGGAACCAGTCAGTTAGAGACTACTGGTCACGCTTTGCCATGTTAGTCCACCGGCTCGGGTGGGATTTGGACTCGGAACCTATCCAAATGCTGTTCGAGGAGGGGTTGTCCCCAACACTGAAGGACGAGCTTTCCCGCGCACCCTGCCCGCAGTCGATGGATCAGCTGACCAAGACTGTGCTTGCGATTGGTGTAAGGCAGGAAGCGCGGGCTCCGGAGAAGCGGGAAGGGAGAGAGCAACGTTACCATGACTACCGCATTCCTGAAATACCAAGGCAGCCTTCCCCGCCGGTGGAGCCCATGGAAATAGATGGGGCGCGCGCGGGGGAGATTTCAAACTCCAGTGAAGGTTGCAAGAGAGAGGGAAAGGATGGGAAAACCACCAAGAAGTGTTTTCTCTGCCAGCGGCCAGGACATTTTGCCAGGGTCTGCCTGCAAAGAAAGGCCTGGCAAGGGATGGTGGGAGCTGCAGGGGGTGAGGAGGAGATGGTAAAGGAGCAGGGAAACGCCAAAGCTTGGCTGCCACTCAGTGGGCACAGCAGCCAGGCCAGCAACCAGTAGAAGTGCCCAAACCAGACCCCCCCCCAGGGCGGCTATAGCCATAGAAGTGGTGCTAGAACTCCCAAATGGGCACCCAGTCAAGGTGAAAGGGCTGTTGGATTCAGGCAGTTCCTGCAATTTCTTCAGCAAGGACTTTGCACTAGAGCACCAGCTCCACCTGCTGCCCCTGGATTTCCCCTTGCAAGTAACCACCATTGATGGCAGGGAGCTTCTGGGAGGGGAAGTAACGCACCAGACCCCACCAATGAGAATGAGGGTTTCCAGGCACACGGAGACTATCACCTTTCACATAGCCTCACTGGCAGGGCCCCCAATAATATTAGGGATGAGCTGGCTAGTACATGATCCAGTGGTGGCATGGCATCAGAGAACGGTCACCTTTGGGTCCGCTTACTGCTTGGAACACTGTCTAGGGGGAGAAACCCCAAGGATGACCGTGGCCAGGGTGGCTGGGATAGCTGTGGAGCCGAAAGGGGAGGTGCCACCACAATATGCTGATCTGCAGGAGGTCTTCAGCGAGAAGGAGGCAGATAGACTACCCCCACATAGGCCCTTTGACTGCCAAATCAACTTGCTCCCTGGGGCGCAGCTACCGGTGGGTAAACTGTATGCCATGTCGGACAGGGAGATGAAGGAGTTACGGGAGTTTATTGACAAGAACCTGAAGAGGGGGTTCATAAGAGAATCAAAGGCGGTGGGGGGCAGTCCGGTGTTCTTTGTGGACAAAAAAAGGGACTAACCAGCCCAGATTGGTCGTAGATTTTAGGGCGTTAAATTTGGTATCAGAACCCGTGACCTTCCCAATGCCCAGGATTGACGACATTTTAACACGGGTGAGGCAGGGGAAGATTTTTACCAAGCTGGACCTCAGGGGAGCCTACAATTTGATTAGGATGAGGGAGGGGGACGAATGGAAGACCACAATGTTCACCCCCCTGGGGGCCTTTGAGTACTTAGTTATGCCATTTGGATTACAGTCAGGCTCCGCCTGTTTTCAAGCTTTCATGCACCACGTGTTGGGGTCCCTGCTATACAAGAACTGCGTAGCCTTCTTGGACAACATCTTAATCTATTCGGACAATGAGAAGCAACATGTCAGAGACGTCAGGGAAGTGCTGAAGAGACTGCAGAAGCACCAGTTGTGGGTCAAGCTGGAGAAATGTCAGTTTCACGCCAGAGAAGTCAAGTTTTTGGGGTACAAGTTGTCAGACAAAGGCTTAGCGATGGACCCAAGCAAGGTGCAGGCAGTGCTGGAGTGGAAGGCTCCCAAAACCCGGAAGGACGTGCAGAGGTTCCTAGGGTTCAGCAACTTCTACAGGAAGTTCATCAAGAACTTCGCCCACTTGACAGCACCCATCACAGACTGTCTCAATAGCAAAAGGAAGTTCGCCTGGACAGAGGAGGCCCAACAATCCTTTGAAAAACTGAAGAAGGCGTTCGCATCAGAAGAGCAGCTCCTGCACGTGGATCTGGAGAAACCCATGAGGCTAGAGACCGACGCGTCCGACAGAGCCATTGGGGCGGTTATTTTGCAGCCAGGGAGGAGCAAGCAAGAATGGAGACCGTGTGCCTTCTTCTCAAGAAAGCTGAACAAGTCGGAGCAAAACTATACGGTGTATGACCGCGAACTGCTTGCGATCTATGCGGCGTTTCGGCGATGGCGACATCTACTAATGGGGCGCAGCACAAGATCCAGGTTTGTACAGATCACAAGAACTTGGAATACTGGAGGACCGCACGAGTGCTCAACCAGAGACAGATTCGATGGGCACAGGAGTTCTCCAAGTTTTCCTTCGAAATCCGATACGTGCCAGGAGAGGAAAACGTGAGAGCAGATGCTCTCTCCCGGAAACCGGAGTACTTGGAAGGAGAGGAGCCACCGGAGATACGACACGTGATCCCCGAGGACCGATGGGTGTGTGGGGGAACCTTGGTGGGGCAACGAGAACTGGCTGGACTTACTAGAAATGACGTGTTCGCACAAACTAAAATCCGGGAACTCCGAGACGGAAGAGAAACCCAAGGAGGGTTTGAGGAGAAGGAAGGGGTGCTGTACTATAAGGGGGCGCTGTATGTACCGGGGGAGACCCTACGGGGGAAGGTACTCAAACAACTCCACGACAACCCCACCGCGGGAGACTTTGGACAGCACAAAACCATGATGCTCGTCACCAGGCAGTTCTGGTGGCCCAGGGTGAGGGAGGATGTACGGGAATATGTACGGGGTTGCGACCGCTGCCACAGGGCAAAGGGGGAGCGGACCGCCCCAGCAGGATTACTGGAACCCTTACCCACGCCGGGGAAACCTTGGGAGGTGGTATCCATTGATTTTATGACCGATTTGCCCAAGTCCCGGGGGAAGACAGCGGTCATGGTAGTGGTCGATCTACTAACAAAAATGTGCCATTTTATAGCTTGCTCACATGCGGTCACGGCAGAGGAAACAGCCAGGTTGTTTGTAGATCACATCTTCCGGTTGCATGGGGCTCCCTCGAGGGTCATCTCCGACCGCGGGAAACAATTTACTTCCCATTTCTGGAGGAAGCTCATGAGCTTGCTGCAGGTCGAAGTGGGCTTCTCAACGGCGAAACACCCGGAAACCAACGGGCAAGCAGAAAGAGCGAACAGTATTCTCCAGCAATACCTACGCTGCTACGTCAGCGAGAGGCAGAACGATTGGGTAGAAAGACTAGCGCTGGCTGAATTTGTGTACAATAACGCTGAACATGTGTCAACGGGAATGAGCCCGTTCATGGCCAATTATGGGTGTCACCCCAGGCCCTTCCCGGGGAGTGGGGAGGAAGGTTGGAGTGTACCGGCAGCAGAGCAGTTTGTGGAAGAAATGGAAGCCCTGCACCAGCAACTTAAGATGAACTTGGAGCGGGCCAAGGAAATTTACAAGAGGCAGGCAGACAAGCGCCGTAGGGAAGGGGAGACCATACGGGTGGGAGATCGGGTGTGGTTGTCAACCCAAGGGTTACCTTTTAAGGGGGGTGCAAGAAGTTGCAACCCAGGAGGCTGGGACCGTTTGAGGTAACACAGCAGGTGAACCCCGTGGCATTCAAGCTCAAATTGCCAGACAGCATGAAGATACACCATAGGTCCCTACTCTCGCTGTACAGGGAAGGAAGGGGATTCCCGGGGCGAGAGGGAGAAGTCACCACACACCCGCAGGTAGAAGAGAGGGAGCACCACAACTTGGCCACGGAAATACTTGATTCAAGGTGGCGAGGGCGCCAGGTGGAGTACTTGGTGGCTTGGGAGGGAGAACCCGGGTCGGAAAACACGTGGGTTCCCGCGGAGGCAATCACTGACAGGCATCTGGTGGAGGAATTCCACCGCCTGTTCCCAGACAAACCCAAACCACTAGCGAGTTTCTGGGAGGAGCAATTTGGAACCACAGACGATGAAGAGGATTTTGTGGGGTTTTCTGTCTCCGAAGGGGAGGGAAACTGATACTATACCTACAATCATGGAATGGCAGACTAAAATGATGAATTACGCAGAATTGGCTAGATTGTCGGGAAAAATACGGGACCAAGATGAAAAGAAGTTTGCTGAAAATTGGAGTAAATATTTGGTATGTGTAAGAGAAAATTGTAAAACTTTAAAGACACTGGCAGGGTTGGAGTAACTCTAACAGCATAAGACAAAATAGTATTAGATAGAATATGCGATGTTATAACTATATGATACTTACCGAAGAGACGGAGGGAAGTCCGAAGCTCGGCAGAGCTTAAGGCTTAGGTGGATGGATAAATGTATAATGAGTGCATGTATTCTATGTGTATGTGTAATAATAAAAATCAATAAAAACTGAATTTAAAATCATCATCATCATCATCATCATCATCATCATCATCTACTTTTTGGAGGGGAAAACCACAGTTTGATTTTGGTTTGGAGGGAATGGGTCAACCATAGTTTACCATTTTGGAAGTATAGTAGGCTTGCAACTTGCACACATTTAACTTGCACAATTACAGCTTTACAAGCTTCGTGGCCGGCCAGCACATAATCACACAAATGCACACACAAGGTGGAGAAGCTTTTGCTGTGCTGGGTTTTCCTGGTACAGAAAGAGCTTTTAAGCTCTCTGCCTTGTTTACTGGGCTTTGGGAAGGCCTTAAGAGATCTTGCAGGGCTGCCTGAAATCCTGCAAAGGCCCGCAGAGCCCATGTGAGACCTTCCCAGAACCTGGTAAACAAGGCAGAGTCAAGGCCCACTTGGTGTTCCAGAAAGGTAGGGGTGGTCACATAGGGGCTATTCTGGGGTAGTTTTTTTTAATATAAATGATTTTTATTGGTTTTACATATAATCACATTACATAACATCGTACCCTCTTATTTTATCTCTTTGGCTCAACTGAGCCTAACGACTTCCCTCCCCATCTGATAGTTTACAAAATTAAACTTTACATCTTTACATTTCACTTCATTTCCTATCCTTGTTATAGCATTGCCTAAAATATTATATTACTCAACCTGAATAGGTAGCAATTTCATCTTACAAATCTTCAGATAACCCTGCTAATGATGTTAATTGCTTACAGTTGTCTTTCAAATATAATATAAATTTGTTCCAGTCCTTTGGGAATGCTTGGTCTCACTGGTTCCAGATTCTTTCCATCAGTTTCGCCAGTTCTGCAAAGTCCATCATTTTCATCTGCCACTCTTCTTTTGTTGGTAACTCCTGTTGTTTCCATCTTTGGGCTAACAACATTATTGCCGCAGTTGTTGCATATGAGAACAATTTTTTTATCTTGTCTCGGTATCTCTCTACCCACTATACCCAATAAGAAAGCTTCTGTTTTTTTTAACAAAAGTGTTTTTAAACATTTTCTTTAACTCATTATATATCATTTTCCAGAAAGCTTTTACCTGTTTGCATGTCCACCACATATGGTAAAAGGTATCTTCCTTTTCCTTACATTTCCAACATTCATTTTTTGTTCTATACATTTTGGCCAGTTTAACTGGTGTTAAATACCACCTGTACATCATTTTCATAACATTTTCTTTAAGCGTACTGCATGCTATAAAATTAATACCTTCATTCCATAACCTCTCCCAATCTTCTACCTGTATATTATGTGCAATATCTTTAGCCCAATGTATCATTACCGATTTTACCTCCTTATCTTTAGTATGCCATTTCTGTTCTGGGGTAGTTCTGGCTATACTCAATTTCAGCTTTACGTGCAGTCCTTGGAACCTAACTCCCACGCACGTTACGAATCACCTGTAATTTCAAACTGTGCTTTGTTGCAAAAGGAACTGGAAGCACCACTCAAGTTCCAGACTTGCTCATGCCATGCCAAACTATGACTTGTTACATGTAACTCAAGCCTTTGTCTCTTTCCTAAAGCTTGTATAGCCTTGTAAAGTTGTCCTCTATTCTTGGTTGCTGGATGCAAGGAGGCCCGTGCCATAAAGTGTTGTAATGCTACTGTGATTGTGTGACTGGGAGAAGCAGTGTGCTCAGCTGTGCTGATCACTTTGATGCTGTCTTCAGGCTGTAAAATGAGACTGTAGGTAAACAAAGTTGCTTCTTTTTTTTAAAAAAAAAAGATACAGATGATTTCTGCCCAGGGTCAAAGGGCCAATCAAATACATAGCCTTTTCAGCTAACATTTCCAGCCATTATAATCTGTAATTCTAAAATAGCAAAAGAGACATAGTGTCAATTCCCTATGTCCGTTGGAACACCACTGGGGCTGGCTTCCATATCTCTTTGGAAACATCAACTGCAGACAGAAATCAATGAATGTGGGTAAAGCAAATCACCTGGATACTTGTCCCAGAATTGTTGGCACCTATTATTTATTTTGGCATAACATACAGATAAGACTGTACTGTGATGTTCCCAAAGTTGCACAGCTGCCTGTGCCAAGTTTATTTCCTAGAAGAAACCTGACACTGTTGTCTCCCACCTGCCTGAAATCAACCCACCCAACAGCTACTGGCCCAGCAAGAATATTTGTTAAGTTACAGTAGGGGTGGGGGTGTAACCTCAGATCTGGGGGCCAAACGTGACCCTCCAGGCCCCTCTTTGGCCCTTGGCACTATCCCCTGCTCACACACCTTACTTCAGCCTTACTTCACATTCTCCTTGACTGATTTTTGCCTGGCTGGAATAAGTCTTTAAACTCTGGCTTGCTGAACTGAGGATAAAGAGGTGTGTGTCTGTGTGTAGGAAGTATTCTTACATCCAGAGGTATTTTTTATATTAACTGCTCTGCCCCTTATTGCTTCTGGCACCACCTACCACTGGCATGTGGCCCCCAGAAGGCAATGCATCCCTCAGACTGAAAAACGTTCTGCACCCGACGACTAGGTGCTTGCTTTGTTCTGTTTAAAACTCTATTGTGTGAGAGAACAGAGGATGATTGCAGCCACCCCAACTTTCAGTACATACATGGAGGGGAAATGAGCAGAACCCCCAGCAACAGTCCTTTGTGACACAGATTGACTTTGAGTACTGGGGACACAGAGCTGAGCAAAGGCCAGCAGTCTGGTAATTACCCTGAAATTCTGGTCTTCCCTCCTAAGAGGATGAAGTGTCAGGCTTCAGGGAATCGGCTTCCTCCCCCTGTAGCAGTAAATAAGATCAAACGAAAGGAACATCTTACCAGTTAGGCTCTTTAATAATCACAGTGAGAGACAAGAGAACACGTCTCCCTAGGAATGGCGGTGCTCCCAATTAAGGCTCACTCCCCCCTCTGTCCCTATTAATCTACGTCACTCCTACGTCTTGTAAGCTGAGCTTATACGCTCTGCGCTTTCTGTTCTGACACTTTCTGAGCTATTCCTGACGTTGGGGAGAGCGGTGGAAGAATGCTGTCCAATGACTGTGAATCTGTTAACCCTCTCTCTTCCAGTGTTTCTTCTCCTAGCTGTTCCTCATCCAGTATTTCCCAGCTTCTGCCTTCTGAACTATGCGCCTCTGCAAAACACTGTTCCAAATCTGTACTGTCCTCCTGCTCCTGGGAAGATTCAGGATCAGGGGGAGGGGTGGCTTCCACCATTCCTCCTCAGTGCAGCCCTCCTCAGCACGGTCCCTTGACATGAAGTCAACTTGAACGCTGCAGTTCTGAATGACACTTTCATTAACACCTGATTAATTGCAGCATAGTCATGCATCATGCATTCTAGAAGGAATACAGTTATGGCAAGCAGACAGCTAGCTAGCCATTGCTTGCTTGCAAGTTATCTGGTCCAGTTACAGATCTAGCACCATCTTGCATGAAATGAACACAAATTCGAGGAAGGGGAATTTCCAACACAGAATTATACTACATCGTCAACCAGGTGTGCCACATAATCCCATATATTCTAGAAGACGAGACAAAACAACGGATACACTTGGAGATAGACACAATTGAAAACATGCCCAGCACAGCATGCCCATTCCTCCAAAACAAACAAAGGAAAATCTAAACAGGTTCACACAGTCCATGCTCAAAGCATGGAAGGAAAAAGTAGGAAAACTGTCTCCAACCCCATCCTAACTAACTCCCCTAGCTTATCACCCACTATTCCACCACGCAGCACAAAGCTTCCACATAAAAACTTGGCAAGCCAAAGGCCTATACCACCTAACTAACAAACACATATTGACACAAGAAATACAAGACAAACTAGGGGACACCAAAATATCCTGGCTAACTACAAACCTTCTTAAACAATCCAGCAGTAAAATCAGCAGCCACTAGGCCCTTGATCTTTTTTAAAATAATGCTTTATTAGTTTTCAATTACAATCCAATAATAGCCTCATTATAACAATACCAAATTATACAAAAATTACGAATGCCAATCACTGAAATGCCAAATTATATGTGGCTTCCGGTTTTTCTGCCTTCCGTTGCGGGTGTGCTCTGCGGGTTCTCCGCGCTCAGCAGCTGTTAGAGGAAATTTTAGGGGGCTCTGCAGAGGCTCTGTGACCCCCAAAAAGGCTCTGGGGGTGACCCAGAACCGACACTGTCCGGCAGTGTCAGAAAAGGGAACCCTCTGAAGCTTGCGTCCCATCTAGGAGGCGAGTCAATGGAGAGTACCCAGACGCGAGGAGACGAGCAATCCTCAACAGCAAGCCTCAAAACCCCAAACGGTAAGAACGGCGGCACAATTTCCAATCTCCTCAATCCCCTTAACTAAGGACAAAGCTAATAAGGAGAGATTAAGGAGAAGCGGGTCTGTGAGGTCTACATATATAAAGCGATCTGCCTAGTATTTTAAACAGACCCTGGAGGATCAGCGCATAAAGAGTAAAGATTGGGAGACTTTATTTTAAATACATCGGAAATCCTTCTTATTATACTTAAATGACAGTGCAGAAATCTCCAGCAAGTACCAGTAAGAAAAGGAGAATAGTTTTCATGCTTCACTCTGCAGCGGTGTTAGGCCAGTGAAAGAAGCTGAATTAAATTTTAAACCGTCAGTGCTGCTAGCGGAGGGAAAGGGAAAGGTACAGGAAAACAAAGGAAGAAAGAGAAGGCAACACTTTTAATTTTGAACTTTGGTTAAACATTAACCTATAAGGACGGCAAATATGATGTAGCGTGGTTTAGGAGAAAGGGCTGGACTAATTGAAGACTCAGGAAGAGAAGAAAAGCAGTGCAAGGAGGGACGGAACCAGACTAAAAAGGAGAAGGACTATAAAGTTAAAGACAGACAGCTCTCCACATAGACTTCAGAAAACAGAGACAGCGACACCAAGTGGTGAACAGCAGAAAATCATCTAATTTCATTGAACTTTAACTTTGCCTGAACAATTGTGTATTGCAAGAGACTGTGAGTGTAAAAAGGATGGTTCTCTTTGGTACATATTGATAAGGAATTGGTGGATATTAATAAGGGGGAAATTGTGCCATGCTTTAATTGAATTTAGAATAAAATATAGAGGTGAAGAAAAGGGAAGGATTTTTTTTTCAGATTAATAAAAATTAGAAGGGTATAACAAATACAACAAAAATCTTATAAAAAGAAATCTGAAACATAACAAATAGAATTTTTTTTCCTTAGGGAGAGGTAATTGAAATTGAAAAGAACTGGTACATACAAAATTTGGAAATACTCTTCAGATTAATAGATTTATCCAGCAATCCAGGGGAATGTTGTTGTTGTTTAGTTGTTTAGTCATGTCCGACTCTTCGTGACCCCATGGACCAGAGCACGCCAGGCACTCCTGTCTTCTACTGCCTCCCGCAGTTTGGTCAGGCTCATGTTTGTAGCTTCGAGAACACTGTCCAACCATCTCGTCCTCTGTCGTCCCCTTCTCCTTGTGCCCTCCATCTTTCCCAACATCAGGGTCTTTTCCAGGGAGTCTTCTCTTTTCATGAGGTGGCCAAAATATTGGAGCCTCAACTTCACGATCTGTCCTTCCAGTGAGCACTCAGGGCTGATTTCCTTAAGAATGGAGAGGTTTGATCTTCTTGCAGTCCATGGGACTCTCAAGAGTCTCCTCCAGCACCATAATTCAAAAGTATCAATTCTTTGGCGATCAGCCTTCTTGATGGTCCAGCTCTCACTTCCATACATCACTACTGGGAAAACCATGGCTTTAACTATTCCAGGGGAATAGTTGATGGGAAAGAGGGAGTTGATTTGGTAGCTCTGCAATTTCATGTGCTAATTGATGTTTTGTGCAAATAAATTGGTGGGAAAGAGGAAGCTGGTTCTGTAATCTTGTAATTTCATGTGTCAATTGACATCTGGTGTAAAAAATCTCATTTAAAGAAAAAATAGATAACTAAAGAATTAAATTTAACAGGGGACTTCCGGGGAGGCGCCTCAGGCAATGGCGGAATTCCTCTGATCGGGAGGAATTTGCCCCATGGGAACTGGGTCTGGCCGCCACGGCAAAGGCGGAGACCTGCAAAAATCACAGGCGGGAGAAGCCTGTGAGCGTGGGATTCGGCGGGCACCTTTTGCGCCTCCCCTACTCGCAGGAAAACCCAGTTTCGGGGTTCCGGAGCGACGTGGGGTGAGCGGCGCGGTGCTTTGAATCGTCTGCTTCTTCCACGGAGCGAAGCCGCATAGCTGTTGTCGGAGAGCGCTGACTTTCTCCTGTGGACAATTTGGCTTCAAAGTAATTACCCGTGAGTAGAGCTGAAGCGGGAGAATTGGATTTTGAAACATTTAATTTGGTATCGAAACGGGGAAGTTCAACACAGGAAGTCCTCCTTTCCCTTTTGTAAATAGATTGAAGCAATAAGGCTGCAAGCTGAAGTCTTGGAAAGCCTTTTGTAAAAGACTAAATTTCCATCGGTAAAGAACATTAAACCCCCCCTTGGAGGCAGGAGAAGAGGGGGGGGAGTTGTGGACTGAGTGTGCCTGCAGGAGAGAGCGAAGAGAGTTAAAACACCGCCGCTCTGACCCTGGGAACAGGCTGCTAGCAGGACTGATGTCTTGTGGAATGTTCATTGACAGTGTTTAGAACGTTCATTGACAGCTAGCATAAGAGTAATACATTGTTTCTACTGTCTCCGGCTGCCTTTAAGAAAAAGAAGTAAAAGTAACTGAGAACTGAAACTAACTTTGGATTGTTTGAACTGTGTTTAAAAGAGGATATCACTGACTAATATAAATAGAAACTGTTTCCCCCTAGTGGAAGCCTTTGAAACTGGTGGCTTTATAAGAGCTGGGCTAGGGGAATTTCCAGCTGCAAGATAAAAAACTGTGAGACTCTGGGACTGACCTTGAATCTTTTAAGAGTTATGGCAAATGGAAAGGAAAAAACAGACCAGTCAACTGCTGAAAAAACATTAAGGTCTGGGAGGACTTGGCAGCAACCCAGGAGAGGCTCAACATCAGGCCAAGAGGAATGTTGACAGAAGAGGTCTTAGCGGTTGCATTAAATAAGATAAATGATTCACTGGAACAGCTTAACAAGAAAACAGACGCGATAAATGCGAAAGTGGATGCTGCAACTATTAAAATCGACTTAAATACAGAAAGTATAAATAATATGGGACAAAAGGTGAATACCAATACAGAAACCATCCAGAAATTGATACAGGAATCTACTTTGATACAGCAAACTGCGGAGGAAGCCAGGGAGAAAGCCGTTGCTGCTGAATTTAAAGTAACATAACTGGAGAGAGAGAGAGTCCCAGCCCTACAGAGGCAACTTGATGAACATAAGTTGACGCTTGCTATGATTGAACTTAGAGAAAAACAGACGAATCTGAGGATCAGAGCCCTACCTGAATTGGAGAAGGAAAGCTTGACAGACTTTCTCACACAGGAATTTGCTGACTTCTGGGACTTGAAAAAGAAGTAAAAGTAACTGAGAACTGAAACTAACTTTGGATTGTTTGAACTGTGTTTAAAAGAGGATATCACTGACTAATATAAATAGAAACTGTTTCCCCCTAGTGGAAGCCTTTGAAACTGGTGGCTTTATAAGAGCTGGGCTAGGGGAATTTCCAGCTGCAAGATAAAAAACTGTGAGACTCTGGGACTGACCTTGAATCTTTTAAGTGTTATGGCAAATGGAAAGGAAAAAACAGACCAGTCAACTGCTGAAAAAACATTAAGATCTGGGAAGACATGGCAGCAAACTAGGAGAGGCTCAACACAAGGCCTTCCTGCTTCTTCTGCTGCTGCTTCTGTACCAGTACACTCAAAATCAAGAGGAATGTTGACAGAAGAGGCCTTAGCGGTTGCATTAAGTAAGATAAATGATTCATTGGAACAGCTTAATAAGAAAGCAGATGCGACAAATGTGAAAGTGGATGCGACGAATGCGAAAGTGGATGCTGCAACTATTAAAATCGACTTAAATACAGAAAGTATAAATAATCTGGGACAAAAGGTGAACACTAATATAGAAACTATCCAGAAACTGATACAGGAATCTACTTTGATACGACAGACTGCGGAGGAAGCCAGGGAGAAAGCTACTGCTGCTGAATATAAAGTAACACAACTGGAGCGAGAGAGAGTCCCAGCCTTACAGAGGCAACTTGATGAACATAAGTTGACGCTTGCTATGATTGAACTTAAAGAAAAACAGACGAATCTGAGGATTAGAGCCCTACCCGAATTGGAGAAGGAAAGCTTGACAGATTTCTTACACAGGAATTTGCTGCCTTTTGGGATTTGGACTTGGGTCAAGAAGAGTTTAGAATTGTGAGGGCCTTCAGACTTGGAAGAGGAGGGGGAAAAGAGAAGACTAGAATAAGAGATTGCTTGATCACCCTTCGAACTAAAGAAGAGAGAGATAGAATCTTGGGCTGGCACTACCAGAAGAGCTTAGAAGTACATCAATCAAGAGTGGAAATTTTTAAAGACGTCCCGAAACATCTTTTGGATCTTAGGCCAAATTATGGAGATATTGTTGCCCTGCTGAGAAGGAACAAAATCATCTTTAGGTGGGAGTTTCCCCAAGGTCTATCCTTCAGTTTCAAAGGAAGGAAATAAAAATAAGATCAGTAGAAGATAAAGTAAAGTTTTTGTATAAATACG
Organism: Podarcis liolepis; assembly: GCF_965112155.1. NCBI lineage: Eukaryota > Metazoa > Chordata > Lepidosauria > Squamata > Lacertidae > Podarcis > Podarcis liolepis. The sequence continues at coordinate 11,355,156 of NC_139568.1, forward strand.
AAGAAGATCTGCAGAAGGAACTTGGAAAAGAACCAAGAGCATTGGATAGAAGATCACCAGATAGAGGACCAGAGCAAAGAGCTTCGGATAGAAGATCACCAAATAGGGGAATATTGGATATATCAGCACTATCTTTTGGACTGGATCTGTTGGTATTAAAGGGTTAAGAAGCTCTAATCAAGACGCTCTAGTCACTGAGCAGCTGGAGGTCGTTAAGCTTCCAGGAATGTGAGTTTGTATAAATAGTCAACTCACTCATGTGTTTGCCCCTCCTTCCCCCCCTTCCCTTTTCTTTTGGGGCGTGTTTGCTGATATGTGTGATTCTTCACCAGGGTTTTTTGTTTTGTGTAAATAAACCTTTTATTTGAGTTCCAAACCGCTTGCTCCAAGATTCCTTTATTGAAAAGATGCTGACTCTCCAGCCCTTCTTGAGCCGCTGTGCGAAATGCTCTGCTGTAATGGGACATTGTGGCATCGGAAGCGCACTAGACATATGATTAGCATTAAACTAATTAAAGTTTAATGGGACAGGTTATGGTTGTTTGTACGTCAAGAAGGAGATAAGGAGTGCAGTTAAGAGTGATTTATGCAAGGACTGGAGCGAAGACAGAAGCGGTTGCCGACAACGAAAGCCTTCAAAGCAGCTTGAGTCCTGCAACGTGCCTAGGAAAAGTTTTAAAGAGGCACTGCGCAGTTTGTACTCGCTGGAAGACGTCTTATTCCTCGAGGAGCCACCTCAGCAGCTGGGAGACGGTCTACAGGTCTGTGAGTATCATTCCTAAGCCCCAGGGAGGATGGCAGAGTCCCAGGAAAGTTTTACTGTCCCCTTTACGCGACTCAATGGGAAAAATTGGCAAGATTGGAAGGCTAGAGTAAGGGTTTGGTTGCAAGCAAAAGAGTTGTGGAGTTGTACTGAAGCACCGCCTTTACAGGCAGCTGCAGACACGTCTGCAGAAGACAAAGCAGCAGCAGCAGCTTCACAGAAACGCGACAGGAAAGCCCAAGGTCTACTAGTTTTGGCAGTGGGACCAGAGCAAATGCCTTATGTTTCTGAGTTAAAGAACACGCATGAGGTCTGGACGGTTCTGCAGCGGTTAAATTCCAGAAACACTGCGGGGGCCAAGATCCATGCTACAAGATGTTTGTTTGATTTACGTCTCCAACTGGGAGCGTGTGTGAAAGAACATATTGCCAAAATGGTGTCTGCCTTTAATCAACTAAGACAGCTGGGCATTCCTTTCTCTATGGAGCAGCAGTCATACATTTTGTTGTCTTCTCTTGATAAAAGCTATGAGACTCTAGCTTTAACTTTGGAAGCTATGCCTTCATCTGAATTAACCCTTGAATACATTTCTTCTCGACTTGCTGATGAACAGGATAAAAGGCAAAGAGAAAGAGGTTTGTCTTCAAAGGGGAGTTATGCTGTGCCTAAGAGTGGGGATGCTGAGTTTGAGAACACAGTAAATGCTTTTGCAGCTAGACACTGTTTTCGCTGTGGTTCCTCTTCCCATTTAATCAGGAATTGTACACGTGAACCTGGTCAAGACAGCACCAAGGCCGTTACCCCTAGTTACCAGACAAGGAGTTCCAGGGGACGTCGAAGAAGAGGAGGAGGTCGTGGCTACTCCCACAGCACACAGCACATGGCTTCAGCAATGGCGTTGATGCAAGGGCGTGGCCAAGGCAGCAATCTACGCTGGTTGATCGACAGTGGTGCATCTCATCACCTGGTGGCGCCATCTAGTGTCCGTTTGCAGAATTGCAGACATTTGCAAACCCTTAAAGTTGTGACAATGGCAGATTCAACTAAACGTTCCTTAGAGACCGTAGGCACAGTGTTTTTGAAGTGTTTGCAAACAGAAATTGATGCCTACGTGCTAAAGGGAATGAAGGGGTGTATTTTGTCTGTGTCAGAACTTGATAGAAATGGATTTAAAACTGTGTTTGAAAATGGGGTTTGCACTATTTCAAAGAATAACGTATCTCTTTTGCAGGTGGAATGCAGAGATGGGTTATACTATTTTGAGACAAGTCCAGATGAAGTTGAACAGGTTCATGCTGGTTGTGTGAACTCGCCTACCCATAATTCTTGTGTTCATTTATGGCATCGCCGTTTGGGACATATTAATTTTCAGTATGTTAAAAGACAACCTGAATTATCAGAAGGGTGCAAATTGAAAAAGTGTACTAAGTATTTGGATTGTACTGCATGCAAAAGGGTGAAGGTTCATAGATGCAGCTATCCCAGTTGAAACAGGAAATCTGACAAAGTATTCCAACTTGTGCATATGGACCTATGTGGCCCAATGCCTGTTGCTAGCATGGGAGGTTCGAGGTATGCACTGTGTCTCTCAGATGACAAAACAAAGGTTACATGGTTTTTTCCTCTCAAAACAAAAGCAGATACTGCAGAAACAGTTAAAAATTGGGTTCATGCAGTAGAACTTGAATTCGGTACTAGAGTTCTTGCTTTTCAGACAGACAGAGGGTCAGAATTTACTGGGTCTGTGTTGCAGAATTTCTTTAAGAAAAAGGGAATTAAGCATCGTCTGTCTACACCTTATTCCCCCCAAGAAGGAGGCGTGGCCGAACGCAAAAACAGGGTTCTGCAAGAGTTGGCAAACTCTATGTTGTTTGATGCTAAACTTCCTCAAAGTTACTGGGCGGAAGCCTGGCAGACGGCTACTCATGTTCTGAACCGAGTATATAATTCGGTAATTGATACTACGCCATATTTTGCATTATATGGGAAGAAGCCCAAAGTTAATTACTTTCAGGTGTTTGGATCTCAAGCCTATGTACTTATCCCAAAAGCGTTAAGGAAAAAGGGAAGTCCAAGGGCTAGGAAACTCATCTTTTGTGGGTACGAACCACATGCCAAATCTTGGAGGTTCATGAACCCAGATGGGGATACTACAAGAGTGGTCCTCAGTAGGAGCGCTGAATTTTGTGAGCAATCCGGATGGACTCACTTACATGCTAACCCTGACATTTTGAGAGATGATTTAGGCATTTATGCTGAGAAAGAAAGTCCAGAGGGTGATGAGCCAGAAGGGGACGGTGCACATGGTTCAGATGCAGATTCTGACCAGGCACAAGGTTCTTCTCCTAAGGTAGAAAAGCCAGAATCTAGGAGTGTTCCAACATCGCCAGTCAGTAGGCCTAGCAGACAGCAAAAGCGAAGCAGGTCGCCTGCAACACCAAGCCCAAGGGAGGTATTTAAACAGAGGTCTTTATCCCTAGAGGCACGTCCAGACATAAAGTCTGCGACAGATTCTGACAGCCAACGGTCCGAGGGGGCAGAAGAGGAGCAATTGCGCAGGTCAAAACGTGCCACAAAGGGCAAGCCGCCAGAGCGGTTTAAGGTGACAAGTGTATACGTAAATATGGCACAGTGTGAGCCAGATAGCTATATGGAAGTACAACAGCTTCCAAGCTCAGAAGCCGCAAAGTGGCAGGAAGCAATGGAAAAAGAGATGGCTTCAATGAAGTCTCTCGGTGTGTTTACAAGTACAGAGCTTCCAAAAGGGCAACAAGCTGTAGGTTGTCGATGGGTATATCGTTTAAAGCCCACAACTACTGAGGAGTTGCAATATAAAGCCCGACTAGTTGCAAAAGGGTTTTCGCAGCGCAAAGGAGTTCACTATTCTCAAATCTATGCCCCTACTTCAAGATCGGAGTCATTAAGAATGCTTTTAGCCTCTTCAGCTAAGAAGGGAAATAAGCTGTTTCATTTTGATGTCAATGTGGCTTATTTAAATGCAGACTTACAGGAGGAAGTCTATATGACGCCACCACCAGGTTTTGAAGGAGACAAGCCAAACCAGGTCTGGCGCCTACACAAATCCATTTATGGGTTGAAACAGTCCGCCCGTAATTGGAATTCCTGCTTAAACGATGCTCTAGAGAGCATGGGGTTCAGAAAGAGCACAGCAGATGCGTGTCTTTATCTAAAAGGCTCGGGATGTGAACAAGAAGCAGTCTTGATATTTGTTGACGATTTATTATACAGTGGAAAGGATGATAAACTTGCACAACAATTTGCCACAAAGCTTGGAGAAAGGTTTCAGATAAAATCACTAGGCAATGTATCTGTTTATCTAGGAGTTAAAATTCAGCAAGATGAAGATGGGAACTATTGGCTCAGCCAAGAAGCTAAGATCCAGCAGTTGCTGGAAAGGTTTAAAATGGACAACTGTGCTGGTTTTAAAACCCCAATGGAGTTAAGTTACACAAAGGATGCTCAAACTGAGCAACAGGCAGAGTTCTGTAATCCCGGGATTTACCAGTCAGCGATAGGCAGTCTACTCCACATTGCACAGTGGACTCGGCCCGATATAACATATGCTGTCAACATGCTGTGTAGACAAGCTGAAAAACCATCAATGCATGCTTGGCAAGGAGTAAAAAGAGTTTTAAGGTATCTCCAAACTACCAAAAGGTTTCGCTTAAAACTATCAGCAGAGGGCAGCACACAACTTGAATGTTGGGCCGACAGCAGTTGGGCAGATGCTGGACCAGATAGAAAATCAGTGTCAGGAATGGCAATAAAATTTGGAAATGCACTAATTGGTTGGAGATCAAGAAGACAATCACTTATAGCTTTAAGTTCAACTGAATCTGAGTTCAATGCATTATCAGATGTATGTAGAGAACTGGAATTTTATAAGCAACTGGTACAAGAATTGTTTGGAGAATGTTCCCTACCTATCAGAGTGTGGGAAGACAATCAACCTTGTATTAAACTAGCTAAATCAGGTCAATTCAAGGCACACACAAAACATTTGGATATCCGTTATCAAAATGTATGCCAAAGTGTAAAACAAGGTTTAATTGAACTAAAGTATTGTCCAAGCCAAGAAAATCTCGCAGACGGTTTTACAAAAGCTTTGAGTCCGCAATCTCATAAATGTTTCTGTTCAGGTTTAAATTTGAATTAAGGTTGGTACAGCTCAGTGTTATGAGCGAGAGGGGGTGTTGGTATTAAAGGGTTAAGAAGCTCTAATCAAGACGCTCTAGTCACTGAGCAGCTGGAGGTCGTTAAGCTTCCAGGAATGTGAGTTTGTATAAATAGTCAACTCACTCATGTGTTTGCCCCTCCTTCCCCCCCTTCCCTTTTCTTTTTTTTTTATAATAATTTTTATTACATTTTTCCAATTACAAATAGAACAGAAAAAAGAAAGAACATAAAAAATAGAAAAGAAGAGAAAACAGAAAATCTAGACCATTTCAACAACTTCTTTCAAATTTCTATCGGACTTCCCCACATCTCCCGCCCAATGCATTCTTAACAATAAAAGTTATCAGCAAGTTATACCCTTGTTTCATGTGTTTCTTTGTACTTTCAATTGCAATTTAAGTTTAAATCCCTTATTATCCAATTACTCTAGAAATATAGCATATTATTGTTTTTACACATTTAAACTTTGGTTCTTTCATGAATATTATCCAATTTCTTATATATTCCACTCTCATTGCTGGGGCTAACCTTCCAAATCATACGGCATCTCAAAGTTCATATAACTTATAATACTTTTGCAAATAGTCCTTAAATTTTTTCCAGTCCTCTTCCATTGCTTCTTCTCCCAGATCTCGGATCCTGGCAGTCATCTCAGCTAGTTCCATGTAGTTCATCAGTTGCGTCTGCCAATCCTCCAGTGTGGGCAAATCTTGAGTCTTCCAATACTTAGCGATGAGAATCCTTGCTGCTGTGGTGGCATACATGAAAAAAGTTCTATCCTTCTTTAACACCTTCTGGCCGACAATGCCCAGGAGGAATGCCTCCGGTTTCTTAGGAAAGGTGTATTTAAACACCTTTTTTAACTCATTATAAATCATTTCCCAGAAGGCCTTCACTCTTGGGCAGGTCCACCAGAGATGAAAGAATGTCCCTTCAGCCTCCTTACATTTCCAACATTTATTATCGGACAAATGGTAAATCTTAGCAAGCTTGACTGGGGTCATGTACCACCTGTATACCATTTTCATAATGTTTTCTTTCAAGGCATTACATGCCGTAAACTTCATACCGGTGGTCCATAACCTTTCCCAGTCCTCGGACATGATGTTATAACCAATGTCCTGAGCCCATTTTATCATGGCTGATTTAACTGTCTCATCCTGAGTGTTCCATTTAAGCAGCAAGTTATACATTCTCGATAATAGCTTGGTCTTTGGTTCTAACAATTCTGTCTCAAGTTTCGATTTTTCCACCTGGAATCCTGTTTTTTTATCTAGCTTAAAAACCTCATTAATTTGGGCATAATGAATCCAATCTTGCACTTTACCCTTTAATTTTTCAAAGCTCTGCAACCTCCAGTTGTCTCCAATGTTTTCTATTATTTCCCAATATTTCGGCCAACCGGCCTCCATATTAGGTTTTTTCCGAGCCTTGGCCTCTATTGGTGATATCCACCTCGGGGTTTTACTTTCTAATAAGTCTTTGTATTTTTTCCAGACCATAAATATTGCTTTTCTGACAATATGGTTTTTAAACATTCCGTGTGTTTTTGCCTTGTCATACCACAAATACGCATGCCAACCTAGCGAATTGTTGAAGCCTTCCAGATCCAGGACATCAGTGTTTTCTAACAAAATCCAATCTTTCATCCAGCAGAAGGCCGCAGCTTCATAGTATAACCTTAAGTCTGGCAGGGCAAACCCCCCTCTCTCCTTTGCATCAGTTAGTATTTTAAACTTTATTCGGGGCTTTTTGCCCTGCCAGACAAATTTAGAAATGTCCTTCTGCCACTTTCCAAAACATTCCACTCTGTCCACAATCTGCAAGGCTTGGAACAAAAACAACATTTTTGGCAAAACGTTCATTTTTATAGCCGCAATTCGGCCTAACAAGGATAATTTCAGTCTTGACCAAATTTCTAAATCTTTTTTAACTTCTAACCAACATTTCTCATAATTATCTTTAAATAAATTCAAATTCTTGGAAGAGAGATTGACCCCCAGGTATTTCACTTTTTTAACGATGTTTAGTTCTGTTTCCTTCTGAAACCCCTCTGTTTCAGTGGTTGTCAAATTTTTCCCTAACACCTTAGTTTTTTGTTTGTTCAACTTGAAACCCGCCACCCGACCAAATTTCTGGATCAATTCCAAAACTCTTTTTGTACTAGATTCTGGCTCCTGTAATGTTAAAACCAAGTCATCTGCAAATGCTTTCAGTTTATATTGTTTCACTCCGACCCGTATTCCTTGTACCTGCCGATCCTTTCTTATCATGTTCAGCAAAACCTCCAGGACTGAAATAAACAATAAAGGGGACAGGGGGCACCCCTGACGTGTTCCTTTTTCAATCTGAAGTTCCTCTGTCACCACATTGTTCACTATCAACTTAGCTTTTTGTTCGGAATAGATTGCTTCTATTCCGTTCTCAAACCCCCTTCCCACTCCCATCCCTTCCAAGTTTTTCTTCATAAATTTCCAAGAAATATTGTCAAAGGCCTTCTCCGCATCAATAAAAATTAACACTGCTTTAGTGTTAATATTTGTTTGTAAAAGTTCCAGAATATCGATAATATTCCTAGTGTTATCAAACAAATGTCTACCTGGGAGAAAGCCTGCTTGGTCCTTATGAATTACTTCATTTAATATTTTTTTAAATCTGTTTGCCAAAATATCTGCAAAGATTTTGTAATCCACGTTTAGGAGTGAGATGGGACGGTAGTTCTTAAGTTGAGTCTTTTCAGTTTCCACTTTAGGTATCAGTGTGATGAATGCTTCTTTCCACGTTTCTGGTGCCCTCCCTCCCCCCATAATCTGGTTACAAACCTCCATTAATGGTTGTGTCAAATAGTCCTTTAACATCCTGTAGTACTTGGAGGTAAGTCCATCAGGCCCTGGAGATTTGCCTAGCTGCATGTTCTGGATGGCAACCTCGATTTCCTGTTGTGTTATTTTGCAATTCAAGATTGATCTCTTCTCTTGAGATAGTTCTGGTAGGCCGTTGTCTTTCAAGAATTGTTCTATCTCAGTCACTTCCTCAGGCCCTTGGGTGTACAATTTTTTAAAGTATTTCTGGAAACACTTTCTAATTTCTCCCGGTTTCTGAATATTTTTTCCTTCAACTTCTAAATTGGTAACATAGTTTAATTTTTGTCTCTTTTTCAACTGCCAAGCTAGGAGTTTCCCACATTTATTCGCAGATTCAAAAGATCTTTGTTTCATTTGTTTGATTTTCCATTCCACTTCTTGGTTGATCAGTTTCATATATTGTGACTGGTGAAATTTAATTTCTCTTAAAGTCTCTTTTGATTTTGGATTCAATCTTAATTTTTTCTCTCCATCTCTTATCTTCTCTAATATCTTGTCCTTTTTCCCATTCCAAAATTTTTTCTTGATCGTGTTTTGTTGTATCAGAAACCCTCTCATAACAGCTTTACTTGCGTCCCAGATTATTCTTTTTTCCACCGAGGTGTTGAGGTTAATTTCAAAGTAGTCCTTTAAAGTTTTTTGGGCCTTCTTTACAATCTCTTGATCCCTTAGCAGGTTGTCATTCATTTTCCATCTGAAGGAATCGGCAGTAGTAAATCTCATTTCCATTTTCAGAGCGTTATGGTCGGAGCATGTCTTTGGGCAGATTTCTACTCTTGTAGTCTTAGGTGCCAGCCCTCTAGTTGTCCAAATTTGGTCGATTCTTGTCCATGACAGGTGGGCCTCAGAAAAGAAAGTTCCTTCTTTACCTAAGGGGTTTCTCGTCCTCCATAGATCAATCAAGTCCATATTGTCAGTTAGTTCGAAAAAAGTTTTTGGTAGTCTTCCATCTTTAGTCAGGTTCTGGTTCTGTGACTTATCCATATAAGTAGAGACCACCCCATTCATGTCTCCCATCATGATGATGTTAGAATAGTCCAGATAGTCCAGTAATGTCTCATGAAGCTTCTTGTAAAATTCTGATTTCCCTCATTTGGTGCGTAAATTCCTAATATCAAAACTTTTTCTCCTTGGATTTGTATTTCAATTCTTCCTTGTTCATCTTTAAACAAAAATTTTGGTGATAGATTCTCTTTTGCATAGATCACCACTCCTCTCTTTTTAACTCTGTCTGATGAGATAAATTCTTGGCCTAATCTTTTGTTTATTAACACTTTCCTGTGGAGCCTGGTCACGTGAGTTTCTTGCAGCGTATTTTTCGCTCTATAAGACGCACCAGACCACAAGACGCACCTAGTTTTTAAAGGAGGAAAACAAGAAAAAAAATATTCTGAATCTCAGAAGCCAGAACCGCAAGAGGGATCGCTGCGCAGTGAAAGCAGCAATCCCTCTTGCTGTTCTGGCTTCTGGGATAGCTGCGCAGCCTGAATTCGCTCCATAAGACGCACACACATTTCCCCTTACTTTTTATGAAGGAAAAAGTGAGTCTTATAGAGCAAAAAATACGGTATATCCAAATGTTCCTTCTTCAAAATGTGAAAAATCCTTTTGCGTTTTTCCGGGGAATTTGCGCCATTAATATTCCAGCTATACAGCTGTAGAGACATCCTGTATCAATCTGTTGTTACTCTTTATGGGGCGTCTTCTTTCTTGTCTAAATCCGAGGGTGCTGGCTCTTTCCCAGACTCAGGTGGAGGCCAAGGAACTGCTGCTCCCTTCTGCAGGTCTTCTCCGTGGTCGTGTAAAAACTTCTGGCTGTCCTCTTTCGTTTTGATTTTAATCTTCTTTCCTGTGTAGTTAAATGATAGGCCTTGTGGAAACTCCCACCTGTAAGGTATTCCGTTGCTTCTCAGAAGTCCAGCTAGATCAGTATAGTTAGATCTGAGATCCAGTAGTTGTTTAGGAATATCCTTGTAGATTTGTGCTCTTCTGTCCTGGATCTCAAGTGCTTTATTGAAATGTAGGTCAAGTAGTTTGTCTCTCTCCTGCTTGGTCCTTAAGATGATCAAACAATCTCTGGGCCTGTCCTTCCTGGCAACTCTTCCCAATCTGAATGCAGTTGTTATTTTAAAATCTGTATCTTCTTTTATACCCCAGAATTTAGAGAATTCTGCTGTCAAAAAGCCGGTCAGATCCTCTTTCTCAATCTCTGGGATAGAGCGTAATCTTAAATTATTTTCCCTGTTTCTCAGTTCCACCATAGACAAGTAGGCTTGCTGGTCAGTGATGTGTTTGTGTAGCGGCCTTACCTCTCCTTTCAATTCATCCACTTTCTGAATAGCTTGACTTGCTTTTTCATTTGCAGCCTCGGCCAATTTTCGATTTTCAGATGTAACGTCTTTTAAATTCCCAATTTCTTGTGAATGCTTAGCCACCTGTTCAGATAGTTTAGTAATTGAAGATGTGGCTAAGTCAATTTTTGCTGTTTGGTCATCAACCTTCTTATTCAAGATTGCAAATTGTTGTAGCATTTCATCTAGAAGGGTGCCAGATCCCCCTGCTGCCATATCCTCAGTCGTTGGCTGGTCAACTTCCTTAGATGGAGCTGCTGTTAAAGATGCAGCTCCCTGTAGAACAGCAGGGACCGAAGATCTGCGAGACTGGGAGATCAAAGTTGTTTGTACAAGCTGGCCTTTCCCTGCTTTCGACGCAGCTCTTGTTTTTGGAGGGCCACTCATTCCCCACCTGTCTTTGGATTCAAGGTCAAACTGTCAAATGTTCCATGGGAAAGACAGGCCTCAAAGTAGATAACCAAGCCACAGAGAGTCAAAACAAAGTTAGTTCTCAGGAGTTTGTAAGTCCCAAAGTCCACTAGAGGGAGTATTGTTGCAGTTCAGGAAAGAAGGAATAAAGTTTTAGCCGCCATTAAAGTTCCTGCAGCTGAATAGGTTAACAATAGTCTTTAAAAAACTTTTTCCCACTGGCAGAGCTCTTTCAATGTTACCGCAATAATGTATCTGAGAGTGCAAGATAAAGTTGCTTAGTTGTATCTTTCCAATAATGCCTTTATGTATCCATTTCAACTTTACAAAAGTATCTGCAAAGCAACCCTTTTCCCCCTGCCAGCCAAACTTTTTTAAAAGTTTTTAGAGTCCACAAAAGGAGAGGATCTCCAAATTAAATCAACACCATGTCCAGAATAACAAAGAAAACTTGCCTTTCTCTTCAGTTGCTAGCTCCACCAGACGCATGAAACATCCCGTTTTAAAGTCTCTTTCTGTTGCTTCCAGCTTGTCTAATCCCTTGCCTTTGATCACTAAGCACTACCGGGAGACGGACTTCCTTTTTCTCGTCTCCCGCTTTCAGCCAAATTTCCAATTTACAGTTCCAGATTAATACTCTTCTTACTCACGAGTAGATGATTTAGGGTCCAATGCTTAAGGAAGAAAGGTCGGCGCTCATCAGCAACAGCCGCGCGGCTTCGCTCCCGCAGAAAGAGCGATGTACTCTCAGCACCGCTTCCCCTCCGCGCTTCCGGAGCCCCTTACGGGGTCCCTTCTTCGTTTTGGGGGTCGCTCCAGGTGCCCGCCGAGTCCCACGGCCACGAGCTCGCTCTGCTCGTGGTTTATCTTAGTGGATCGTCGCTGTGCCGTAGCGAACGATCCTTTCCTGCGGAGCCCCTCTTCAGAGACTGAAGAGGACCGCCATTACTCGTTTCGCGCCGCCTCCGGAAGTCTGCCCCCCTTCCCTTTTCTTTTGGGGCGTGTTTGCTGATATGTGTGATTCTTCACCAGGGTTTTTTGTTTTGTGTAAATAAACCTTTTATTTGAGTTCCAAACCGCTTGCTCCAAGATTCCTTTATTGAAAAGATGCTGACTCTCCAGCCCTTCTTGAGCCGCTGTGCGAAATGCTCTGCTGTAATGGGACATTGTGGCATCGGAAGCGCACTGGACATATGATTAGCATTAAACTAATTAAAGTTTAATGGGACAGGATCTTCCAGTGAACGTGTCACCACCACCACCAACAGAAGAAGAGCAAGCATTGGGTGCAGTTGGAGGAATATCAACATAATTACATGATGGCGTTGCAGATTTCAAGCTGGAATGTGAATGGACTGAACTCTCCTGAAAAAAGGCAGAGAGTCTTTCATTTATTGAAAAAAGAACATTTGGACTTGATTTGTTTACAAGAAACACATGTGATAAGGCTACACAGGAAAATATTGAGTAATAAAAGACTGGGCCAAGAATTTATCTCATCAGACAAAGTTAAAAAAAAGAGGAGTGGTCCTTTGTGCAAAGGAGAGCCTATCACCAAAATTCATATTCAAAGATGACCAAGGAAGATTTGTTGCAATTGAAATTCAATCAGAAGGAGAGAAATTTCTGATCGTAGGTATTTATGCACCAAATGAAGGAAAATCGGAGTTTTTTAAGAAGCTGCATGAGACTCTCATGGACTATATGGACTACAATATGATCTTGATGGGAGACATGAATGGAGTGGTGTCTACAAACATGGACAAAGCACAGAGACAGGTAGTCACTAAAGATGGCAGACTACCAAAAACCTTTTTTGACATGACTGAAAATATGGATTTAGTTGACATTTGGAGAATGAAGAACCCTCTGGGAAGAGAGGGAACGTTCTTCTCTGAGGCTAAAATGACATGGACAAGAATTGACCAAATCTGGGTAACCAGGGGATTGGTTCCGAAGATCAGCAAAGTGGAGATTTGCCCTAAAACTTGTTCTGATCATAATGCTGTGAAGATGGAAATGAAATTGACGCCAATTGGTTCCTTTAGATGGAGGATGAACGATACTTTGTTTAGGAATGAAGAGGTGACCAAGGCCCAAAAAACTCTAAGAGACTATTTTGAGATAAACATGAATATTACAGTGGAAAAAAGATAGGTAGCCGTGTTGGTCTGCCATAGTCAAAATAAAAAAATTCCTTCCAGTAGCACCTTAAAGACCAACTAAGTTAGTTGGTCTTTAAGGTGCTACTGGAAGGAATTTTTTTATTTTGACAGTGGAAAAAAGAGTAATTTGGGACGCAAGTAAGGCAGTTATGAGAGGATTCCTAATACAACAGAATGCAATTAAGAAGAGAACTCAGAATGAAAAAAAGAATAAAATCCTGGGGAAAATAAAGGAAGCTGAGAAGAAACTGAGAGCAAAACCAAAGTCACAGGAGATCCTGAAAGAGATAATGTTATACCAAGTACAATATATGAAGCTGATGAATCAGGAAATAGAATGGAAGATTAAACAGATGAGGCAAAAGACATTTGAATCGGCAAATAAGTGTGGAAAATTGTTGGCCTGGCAAATGAAAAAAAGACAAAAACTCAATACTATTACGAATCTGGAAGTGGAAGGAAAGAATATACAGAACCCAGTGGAGATCAGGAAGTGTTTTCAGAGGTATTTTAAACAACTTTATACACAGGAGAAGCAGAAAGAAATAGACATTGATCGATTTTTGAAAATAAATGGACTACATAAAATCTCTCAGGAAAAACAGCTAATGTTGAACCACAAAATAACGGATCAGGAGGTGGAAGGGGCCATTCAGAACATGCAATTAGGTAAATCTCCAGGACCAGATGGTTTGACCTCAAGATATTACAGATCTTTGAAAGAATGGTTAATACAACCATTGAAGGAAGTCTGTAATGAAATATTGGAAGGGAGAAAGGCACCAGAGTCGTGGAAGGAAGCTTACATTACACTTATACCGAAAACAGAGACTGAAAAGACACAGCTCAAGAACTACCGCCCCATATCGTTGCTTGATGTGGATTACAAAATTTTTGTAGATATTTTGACTAAAAGATTAAAAAAGGTGTTAGTAGAAGAAATTCATAAAGACCAAGCGGGCTTTCTCCCGGGCAGACATTTGTCTGACAATATGAGGAATATAATTAATATTCTAGAAAAACTACAAGTGAATATCAATACTAAGGCAGTTTTGATATCTGTGGATGCAGAGAAAGCCTTTGACAACATCTCTTGGAGTTTTATGAAGAAGAATCTACAGGGGATGGGGTAGGTCAAGGTTTCGAAAATGGTATAGGTGCAATTTATTCAGAACAAAAGGCAAAATTAATTGTGAACAATGTAGTGACAGAAGAGTTTAAGATTGAGAAAGGGACACGACAAGGTTGCCCAATCTCTCCATTGCTCTTTATATCGGTCCTTGAGGTGTTGTTAAATATGATTAGAAAGGACAAAGAGGTTAAAGGTATACAGGTGGGAGCTAAACAGTACAAACTGAAAGCATTTGCTGATGACTTAGTATTGACTTCACAGGAGCCAGAATCTAGTACTAAAAGGGTATTGGAACTGATCCAAGAATTTGGACAGGTAGCAGGTTTTAAGTTGAACAAGATGAAAACTAAGGTCTTAGAGAAAAACTTAACTGTGAATGAGAGAGAGAAGTTTCAGGAGGAGACAGGACTAACATTGATTAAGAAAGTGAAATACTTAGGGGTTAACATGACTGCCAAAAATGTGAATTTATTTAAGGATAATTATGAAAAATGTTGGATGGAAGTGAAAAAGGATTTAGAAATATGGACAAATTTGAAGTTATCATTGTTAGGTCGAATTACTGTGATAAAAATGAATGTATTGCCAAGGATGTTGTTTTTATTCCAAACATTGCAAATTTTGGATAAGATGGATTGTTTCAAGAAGTGGCAGAAAGATATTTCTAGATTTGTTTGGCAGGGCAAGAAGCCTAGAATAAAATTTAAGATATTAACTGATGCTAAAGAAAGAGGTGGATTTGCCCTGCCAGACCTTAAACTTTATTATGAATCAGCTGCTTTTTGCTGGCTGAGAGAATGGCTGCTTCTTGAAAACACTGACGTGTTGGATTTAGAAGGTTTCAACAATGCATTTGGCTGGCATGCATATTTGTGGTACGATAAGGTAAAAGCACATAAAGCGTTTAAAAATCATATTGTTAGAAAAGCATTGTTTAATGTGTGGATAAGATATAAGGATTTGTTAGAAAAGAAAACCCCAAGATGGTTGTCACCAATGGAAGCGAAGGCACAGAAAAAACTCAATATGGAGGCCAAATGGCCGAAATATTGGGAAATTTTGGAACAAGATGGAGACAGAATAAAATTGCAGAGCTTTGAAAAATTGAAAAACAGAGTGCGAGATTGGCTCCATTATTACCAAATAATGGAGGCATACAATTTGGACAAAAAAGTTGGTTTCCAGGTGGAAAAATCAAAATTGGAAACAGAATTATTAGATCCAAAAATCAAGAATTTGTCAAGAATGTATAACTTGCTGTTGAAATGGAATACTCAGGATGAAATGGTGAAATCAGCTATGATTAAATGGGCACAAGATGTTGGACATAACATAATGATGGCTGACTGGGAACAGTTATGGACCACAAGTATGAAATTCACAGCATGTAATGCCCTAAGAGAAAATTTAATGAAAATGATTTATAGGTGGTACATGACACCAGTCAAGCTTGCAAAAATCTACCATTTGCCCGATAATAAATGTTGGAAATGTAATGAGACTGAAGGTACATTCTTTCACCTTTGGTGGACATGCCCAAGGATTAAGACATTCTGTGAGATGATTTATAACGAAATGAAAAAGGTATTCAAATATACCTTCCTGAAGAAACCAGAGGCCTTTCTCCTGGGCATGGTCGGCCAATTGGTGCCAAAGAAGGATAGAACTTTTTTTATGTATGCAACAACAGCAGCAAGAATACTCATCGCGAAGTATTGGAAGACACAAGATTTACCCACCCAGGAAGAATGGCAGATGAAGTTGATGGACTATATGGAACTGGCGGAAATGACTGGCAGAATCTGAGACCAGGGAGAAGAGTCGGTGGAAGAAGACTGGAAAAAGTTTAAAGACTATTTACAGAAATACTGCAAAATTAATGAATGTTAGAAGAATGTTGAAATGAAGTTATATGGCTTTAGTAGAAATGTTATAAGGAATTAAGTATAAATAGATTAATAGAGTATTAAAGGGAAAAAATAAGGCTAGAATGTTAAGATAATTTTAGGATAGGAAAACAGAGGAAGATGGAAAGGAATTGCTGAAATAATTAACAGAAGTGGAATACAAAAAGGGAGGTGTGAGGAGGTCGTTGAAATAAGTGAATGAAAGATAAGATATTGAAATTATTTGATGTGTTTTAAATTGCTTTTGTTTTGTTTTGTTAGTTTAATGTGTTAGTGTTTTTTGTTAGTGTTAGTGTTATGTAGTGTTTTTGCATTGTATTGTCTATTCTTTTTTTGTTTTTTGTAGTGTTTAAATTGTTGGAAAAGCAATAAATATTATTTTTTTTAAAAAAAGAATTAAATTTAACAATCCTATAAGATACAAAAGAAAAGGATCTAATGTCATCAAACAGAAAACACAATATAGGTCCGGGACTTCCGGTTTAGGTCGCGGACGGCGAGGAAGCGCGGAAAGCCATGCAAAGGGCTTTCTGAACAACACGGAGGCTTGGGGGTGCCGCAAGGGCACTGCGCCCCCCAAAAATCCCAGGGGGGAGACCCCTAGGGGATAGGCTTCCCGGCAGCGTGGGAGCGGCTTTCCGTCTTTTGGGTTTTTTTTTTCTTTTTTGGAAGGAAGCCCAGGATGGGGCCGCGAGCGCAAAATGGGAGAGCACCGAGTCCGTGCTGCGATGCCTCTAGCTTCTGCTGAGAAGGGTGACGAACCTCCACTGGATAAAAATGGACTTCCCAACGTATGGGGATCTAAGACAGTCCTGAAAACTGGAATTTAAGTTGGGTGAGTCCTGGATGTTTTAAGATTTGTGTGAGGAATCTACCCGGTGGTGAGCAGAAAATGGCGCAGGTCACGGTATCACAGGCAGTTTGAGAAGGAAGTAAATACACGCCGACCGGGCTGAGCGAATACGGAACGTTGTGGCAATTTTTTGCCAGGCTAGACTAACTTTCAGATATAAAGTATAGAAGATGCCTGTTTGAGGAGGACTTTTGTTTGAACCTGCTTCTTGCTCTCCTTGCTGAGTACATTGTTTCCCTGTGCGGTGGATACAGTAACAAATATCAATTGAGACCAGCGGCTGGGGAAATCTTGACTGAGAGCAGTGCTGAGAGGAAATAATATAAAGGGACAGAGGGGAGACTCCATTACAGAAGTCTGTGAATCTGAAACACGGTGAAGTCAGATATGACAGAGAACGCTATATAAAGCCACGTTAAGGGGCTTGTAACCGTCCATAGCCCCCTTTGTCCTGACCACCCCCCCCTTCTCTCTGGTAGTATTGGTTCCTCCCTTTTTTCCCCTGCTTCTCTTTTCCCTCTTTTCCCTCTGCTCTTCTCCTTTTTTTCTTTTCCTCTTTCTTCTATTTTTTCCTCCCTCTAACAACCCAATAGCTGCAATTATTACGCCCAGCCTTGTAACTTTGGAGGTTGAAATTTTTTTAATGCCGAACCACTGGTGTTGAACCTTGGATGACGAAATAGGATTTGGGAAGTAAGGCTGAAAAAGAGACTCTCTTCCTGGACGGAAGGAGAAATTGGCTCTTAATGCAACAGAATCAATTACATCTGCAAAGCAGAATTGACTTTCACTCCAACAGACTTAATTAACTTACTCACCCCTCATACTGGACTACCTCATTACAATTTTTTGCATCCTTCTTTTACGAACGTCATTTAATAAGGACTGCGTCTTTTCTTCCTATGTGGGATTAGGCCAGCAAGTGGCTGAAGTCTTGAGGGCCAAAGCGAATTGGTCAGAGTAATACACGAAACAACTTGGAAGTACATTCTGGAACCCTCCTTACGTACTTTTTAAAGACGGTTTTGGTCCAGGAAACCGCTAAATATGGATGTGGAAACTTTCTAAGGTTAAATGTGGGAGACGATATTTACACTATTCTGATATATAGCGACGGGAGTTAATTTTGACTTAGGCTCGGTGGTACTCTCCCATTGCTTATACAGTTATCCCTGCTCAGTGTGGTCTAGTATAGCCGAGTGAAGATAAGCAGATTGTAAGCCCTTAACGGGAGAGATTTAGCGGTGCATATACAGCGTGAAAGTAGAAATAAAATGTCAGGGAAAAATGGAAAAAAGGGGGGAGGGACCCCAGCTGAAAGGAAGACATCCAGACAAGAGGAAAGTAAGGATTTAGATTTTTTGTGGTTAAAAATTAAGGAGGAGTTTAAACAAAATGAAATTCATATGGAGAGCAAACTAGAAGAAATGCAGGAGATGATTGATAGATAGAAGGAGCAGTAGGGGAACTTTCTACCAAAATTCAAGAATTATCTGTCAAGTCAAAAGCATTTGAAGAGACTAATAAAAGAATTCAAAAAGAGATGAGAACAGAAAAAAGAGACAGAAAAAATAAAAGAAGAGATGAGAGAGGTGAATAAAATACAGGAGCAAATGTGGGACAATATTGCGATGATAGAAATGCGACAGAGACAACTACACCTAAAATTCAGAGGAATAGAAGAAGAAACGAAAGAAAATATAAAGGAAAAAATGATTAAGGAGTTAACAAAATGGTTAGAGCTGAAGGAGGAAGAAGTAGCATTTATGATAGAAAACGCCTTTAGAATAAGGGTGAGAGCAAATCAAAATAGGACAAAAAGACCTCTTGGGGACTGTCTGGTGGTTTTTAACTCAATTGAGATGAAGAACCTAATATTAAAAACGAGTTACCATAAAAAATTAATAATAGACGGTAGACCAATAATTGTGCTCAAAGAAATACCAGTTAGACTCTTACGTAAAAGGGAAGGATACAGACAAATTGTAGGTGTTTTGAGAAGAAATGGTATACAATATAGATGGGAATTTCCCGAAGGGATTGCTTTCTTCTTTAAAGAAAAGAGATTTAAGTTGACAGACCCGCAAGAGGTGGAAAAATTCCTGAGGAGGTATGAGAAGGAGCTTGGCAAGGTTGAGGACAGACTAAGAGATAGAGAGGGGGGTAAGGACGAGAGGAGAGGAGGTGGGGAGGGGAGAGGGACGCGGGAAGGAAGGGGGTGGAGGGTGAAGAAGCAGAGGAGGAAGAAGGGGCAGTGGGAGAGGAGGAGGCAGAGGAGGAAGAATATATAAGGAATTGAAAGTCTACAATACAAGTTTGAAGTTTAATTAGAATAAACAGAATTTAGTTTTAGAAATGTCGTTAAATTTTTTGTCATGGAATGTAAATGGTCTAAATGAAAAGTCAAAAAGGAATAAAATAGAGAAAGTTTTGAAGAATAAAAACTTGGATGTGATTTGCTGTCAAGAGACACATGTAGCCAAAAAACATAAACACATATTGATTAATAAAAAGTTGGGAGTTGAGTTTATTAACTCAGATATTAATAAAAAAAGAGGGTTGGTGATATACGTTAAAGAAAAATGGGAACCTGTGCAAATATGTAAAGATGAGGAAGGAAGAATCTTAGGTGTCCAAATTAATTACCAAGGGGAAAAGCTCAATGTAGTAACTGTTTATGCCCCCAATACAAACAAAGCAGATTTTTTTAAAAAAATTGGAACAAACACTACTAGAATTAGAAAATTACAAATTAATTCTATTAGGGGATCTGACTGGAGTCCCAGTACCGGAATTAGATAGAAGTGAAAAAATGAGGAAAGCGAACCAAGGGAAATTTCCAAAATCCTTTAATGACCTTCGAGAAAACCTAGACTTGATTGATATTTGGAGGCACAAAAACCCAATAGAGAAACAATTCACACATTTCTCAGAACCGCATCAAAGTTGGGGTAGAATTGACCAGATTTGGGTCTCAAGGGAACTTTCGTTAAGAACAAGGAAATGTGAAATGGAACCCAGAACATTTTCTGATCACAACCCAATCGTTCTGGAACTAAAAAGTGAACCATTAGGTTCATATAGGTGGAGAATGAACGAATATTTACTTGAAAACGATGAGATTATTGAGAAGGCAAAAAATACCCTGAAATAATATTTTGATTTAAACTGGAATAAAGAAACCAAAATTGATATCGTGTGGGATGCAAGTAAGGCAGTGCTTAGAGGCTTCTTGATCCAACAGAACAAATACAGAAAGAATTTAAGAGAATCAAAGAAGGAAGAAATAGTTAAACAACTAAAAGATTGTGAGAAAAAATTAATAATAAACCCTGGGGATGAAAAGACTAAACAAATTTCTAAATTGCTGCAAACACAATACTCCACATTAATAAATCAAGAAATAGAATGGTGTATAAAGTCAATGAAACAAAAGTATTTTGAATCCGCAAACAAAACGGGGCTTGGCAATTAAGAAAAAGGAAAAAACAAAATGTGATCAATAAAATTAAATCGGAAGAGCAAATAATAGAAGACCCCAATGAAATAATGAGAAAGTTTCTCCAATTTTATGAAACTTTGTATAAAAGAAAGGAGGATGAAGACATAGTAGAGATAGAGAGATATATGGAAAGAAATGGGGGTGAACAACTTACTGAAGAAGAAAAAATATACTTAAATAATTTAATAACTGTGGAAGAGGTTAAGGAAGCAATCAAGAAAATGAAGCCAGGGAAAGCACCAGGCCCAGATGGTCTGTCTCAAAAATATTATAAAGTCTTGGAGGAATATTTGGCCCCGGTTCTACGGGATGTAATCAATAATATTTTACAAGGAGGGAGGATACCAGACTCGTGGAGAGAAGCACACATCACGTTAATACCCAAATCAGACTCAGATAAACTTGATATAAGAAACTATAGGCCGATATCACTGCTTAATCATGATTACAAGATTTTCGCCGAAATAATGGCAAATAGACTAAAGAAATACTTGACAAAAGCTATCCATAAAGATCAAGCCGGATTCCTGCCTAGTAGGCAGTTAAAGGATAATGTAAGACACATAGTGGATATCATTGAATATTTGGATCTTAAAAACGACATTCCCACGGCTCTAATTTTTATAGATGCCGAAAAGGCTTTTGACAATGTATCCTGGAGCTTCATGTTAAAATGTATGGCGAGGGTAGGGATAGAGGGGCCCTTCTTGGAAGGCATAAAGGCGATTTACTCAGGCCAAAAGGCTAAATTAATTATTAATAATAACTTAACTAATCCGTTTACGATTTCAAAGGGTACAAGACAGGGGTGCCCCCTGTCCCCTCTCCTATTTATCATGGTTTTGGAAGTTATTATGAATAAAATAAGGGAAACACCAGAAATTAGAGGAATTAAAATTGGAGCAAAGGAATACAAATCAAAGGCATATGCCGATGATCTGGTAATATCACTAGAAGAACCAACAACAGGCATTGATAAAGTTTTAGAGCTACTTGAAGAGTTTGGAAAGCTGTCCAGATTTAAGCTAAACAAAGTTAAAACAAAGATATTAACAAAAAATTTGGCTGAAGATGCAAGAAATCAGTTAGAGCGGCAAACAGGGATTAAGGTAGTGAAAAAGGTGAAATATTTGGGTATTTGGATATCTACCAAAAACATAAATTTAGTAGAAGATAACTATAATAGAACCTGGAGAGAGATTAAAAAAGATTTAGACGGCTGGAGCAGATTAAAACTCTCATGGGCGGGAAGAATGGCTACTATTAAAATGAGCATTCTTCCAAGATTGATATTTCTATTTCAAAACATCCCAGTGATCAGGGGTACAACAATGTTCAAGGAATGGCAGAGGACCCTGTCTAGATTTATCTGGCAGGGGAAAAGAGCAAGAATTAAAATTAAACTGCTTACAGACCAAAGGGAAAGAGGAGGGTTCGCTGTCCCGAACCTAAAATTGTATTATGAGGCCTCGTGCCTGTGTTGGATTAAGGACTGGATAACCCTGGAAAATACGGATTTGTTGGATTTAGAGGGATTTAATGTTAGATTTGGTTGGCATGCGTATCTATGGCATGATAAAGAAAAGGTACACAAGGGATTTTCCAACCATGTTATTAGAGGAGCGCTGCTGGAAGTATGGAACAGAAATAAGAGACTTATAGAAAGGGGCACCCCCTGGTGGTTATCACCGATTAACATCTTAGCAATCAAAAAACTAAACATGGAAAGCCAAAGATGGACTTATGAAGACCTCTTGGTTAAATCAGATAAAGGATGGAAAATGAGACCATATGAAGATTTAAAGGATAAATTAATGGGGTGGCTTCAGTACCATCAAATTAATGCTCTCTGGAATGAACATAAAAAGTAGGGATGAACGGGAAAAAATCCAAATATCAGGCAGAAATATTAGAAGGAAATACTAAACTTTTATCCAAAATGTATAATCAATTATTAGAGTGGGATACCAAAGATAAAGAGGTGAAAGAGGTTATGATTAAATGGGCCATAGATTTGGGATACAACTTGGATTACAATAGGTGGGAGAAACTTTGGAATAAAGATATGAAATTTACAGCCTGTGTTGGACTTCGAGAGAATATGGAAAAGATGATGTACCGTTGGTACATCACTCCAGTGAAATTGGGAAAGATGTATAGGACCGGGGACAAAACTTGCTGGAAATGCAAAAAAAAGGAGGGTGATTTCCACCATATGTGGTGGACGTGTGAAGAAGTGAAAAGGTTCTGGGGCCTCATCTATGACGAATTAAAAAAGATCTTGAAATATACCTTCCCTAAAAAACCTGAAGCCTTCCTTCTAGGAATGGTTGGAGAGGAGATTAAGAAAGAAGATCAAACCATGTTTCAATACACAATGGTAGCAGCCAGGATATTGCTAGCGCAAAATTGGAAAACATCTAACATCCCAACTATTAGAGAATGGCAAATTAAGTTATTTGAGTATATAGAGTTAGCAAAAATGACTCAGAAGATCAGGTATCAGAAAAATACAAAATTTATTAATGATTGGAACAAATTTATTTCATACATGGAAACAAATTTAGGAAATATTAAAATCACAGTAGGTGTAATATAAAACCTGCGATATAGAGATAATGGTGGTAAAAGGATACTGCAGAAGATAACATTGGGATATAACTCAAACCGTGGTGGAGGGAAGTCAGATTAACAATACAGTATGAACAATTGTTCTTGTATGTGGTTTATTTGTGTTTATGTATTCTGCTCTTTTTCTTTTTCCTTTTTGGAATGCTTGTGGTTTGTTTTTTTTTAATGTATTTTATGCTGGAAATAAAATAAAAAGAATTAGGAGGGGGGGGAGAAAAAAAAGAAAACACAATATAGGTCCAACTTATAACCAGCAAGGTAAAAGGAATTCTGGACTTGAACAAGAAATGGGTTTGAGAGATCTTAAATTAAGCTTGAAGAATGATATAGGAGAAATGAAGAAAGAATTTAATGATCACAACGCATTGAAGGAAGCAACATAACAAAATTAAGATGCATATAATGACAAGGGCACATTGAAAGAGATTACGAAGCCAAGTAAGATTAGGTAGCCAAGCAGTGAGCCACTGGGTGAAAGAATCCCAGAGGCCAGAAAAACCAGCGTCTTGTTTAATGTGGTGTGTAAGGTTTTGCAAATGAGAGATCTGCTTTTGGATGGCTTTGGAATTATCAGTAATATTAAAACAACACATGTTGTCAACTTGTTCACATCCATAATGATGAATCATCAATAGATAATCAATAGCACAATTTTGTAAAAGTCCATTATGTAGTCCACTCTGTTCTTTATTCAAAAGGTGAAGAGCTTCCGAAGTAAAATTCAGGGCTTTTTCTGCAGAATAAGCTAAAGAATTAATGTTCATACGATTCCGTACAGCCAATCCAGGGACTCCTAAGAGAGAAACAACTAAAGAGATATATTCAGACCTACTGAGAAAAGAGACAAAAGCATCACAATCATTAGTCAATTTTTCAGAGCGGCGATATCGAGAGCAGGATAAATTATGCTTCTTGGGTAAATGATGGACAAACGGCTTAAACAGCAAGGTGTGCCATGGCTGATGTTTGCTGGAATGTAATTAAACGTATAGCCAGGGCACGACCAGAAGAGTTCCAGTTGAGGGGAAGTGCAAGCTTACTCATTAAATTGAATGGTAGCTTGTAATTGTTGCAGTAAATCTCTTCCCCACAGGTTGAGGTGGATTTTCAGCACACAGGGCTGGATGTATGCAATGGTTTCAGAACTATCAGGCAGAGAAACAGGCAGCCACTGTACGCTTTTAGAAGAATTTTGGGGGCCACCCACGCCCCAGACTGCAGAGGCAGACTCAAGGGGCCACGTGGGGTCCCAGCAATCACTGGAAATTACAGAAATGTCTGCGCCCGTGTCAATCAAGCCTTCCAGAACTTTTCCATTGATCTTGTACTTACGAAGAAGTTTCTGATGACCAATCCGCTGGATTACAGCTAATAGCTGTGGAGAAAGAGGAGAGAGCTCGTGCAAATTACTATCAATAATAGAAGCAGTAGGATTAGAAGGGAGCACCACCAAATGTGCCCAAGACTCACCCTTTTTTAACTGCATGGGCATATGGCTCCAAAATTGAACCATTATTGTGCCTACATAGTCAGGATCCAGAACACCAGGAATAACCTGGATCCCTTCTTTCGCCGCAGAAAATTTGGGTAAAATTAAACCTGCGACTTTAGGAGGTAGTGGGCCTGCCAATTGGGTGGTCATAAGCACAATTTCACCAGGTAAAACAGTGTCTTTGGTTTTTTGATTAATTAAGTCGATGGTAAAATCAGAGCGTGTATCCTTTGAGATGGTTTTAATAGTGGAGACTAACGGCGGAGGGCTCCCTATTTGTCCTGGCCCGGGAGTGGGGCCCCTAAGGAGTTTCCCGAACTCCTGCACTGATTTGCCCAATGATAGCCTTTACCGCACTTTGGGCATTTCTTGGAAGGCTTAGCCTTATTGGCATCACCATTCCTGTTTGCACCTCTGCCAGGGGCTCTGCATTGTTTAGCAAAATGACCTGGGCGATTGCAGTTGAAGCAGTTGCTATTCCCTCCAGCATTCCTGTCACATAAGTGGATTTTAAACCGGAATCCACAATGGCCCTTCTTAATTCTCGCATTACAGAATAAGAAAGGGTTTCGTATAGCACCTGTTGTTGCGCTGTGCCTGGGTTAGTGTAGGAAATAGGGAAAGCTGATGGGGTTGAGCTGGAGACAGGGAAAGCTGATGGCATTTCACCAGCCCACGCAGATTCTTCCTCTAAGGAAAGGAGACCTTTCTGCCTAGCTTGAGAAAGTGCAGCACGGACAGCTCCTGTGAAACATGCAGGAGCTGAAGCAGGCGAGGGAGGGGTGGAAGGAGGGAGGGAAGAAAGAGGGGGGGGAGTGGATGTTGGCTGAGACACAGCTCCTGGAGATGCAGACACAGGCAAAGGAGACGTAGGAGGGAGGGAAGGGGGAATGGATTGGGTGGAAGCAGGGGAAGGAGGGAGGGATTGGCAGGATTGTGCAGGAGGCAAAAGCTTGGGGTAATGAGGGGGATTGTCTGCAATAGTTAGAAGTGCAGGAGCCGTGGGAGACGCCTGAGAGGCCAGGGGCCCTAAGTTTGCCACGGCATCAGCACATTTCTGCCAAGTAAGCAGACAATGAATAGGAGCCCTGGGTTCTGCAAAAAAAGTTTTTCCAATCTTTTGCCAAGCCTCTACCCCCAAGGAGCCCGCCTCAGGGTACCAGGGACATTGAAATGCAATCTCACATAACAATCTTTCAATTTCCTTTAAAGAAACATGAGCACCTGCACCTCTTTGTCTGACTAAATGAAGCAGTTCAGTAGCATGCACTTTCTGGGACTTTGTAAGCTCCCCCCCCCCATACTCACGGTGTAGCCAGCTAAGACTTCTCCAGTCGAGTGAAGTATGAGGCTGCGTGAAGGGATCTGGCACGTCGGGGTCACCAGATGTAGGAATGAAAAATCATGGGAGACGAGAGAGGCAGGTGTAACATGAGGCGTCTGTCTGGGCGGACCCTGAGAGCCTCTTTTATTGAATATTACAAGCATTGCCACAGGTGGGCCTGTGGCTGATTGGTTGATACATACACAAAGAAACTTGTGATTGGTTAACATAAGTACTAAGGCGGGAATTACATGTGAGAGGTGGGATTTACATATGATCATTTATTACTGATACATTAAAGGCTGAGAATCGGAGCTATAACTAGACAGGCATGAAGCCTCCTAATTAAATTGTAACTAGAGATTAATATGGCACAAACAATTACTAATGATTGATCATAACATGAAACAATATAACAATCAAGTTCTGTAGATGTGGTCAGCTAGGCATGGAGAGCAGGTCATGTTGTTTTCCATGCGCTTAGGATGACTGAACAAGGAAAAGAATGTCCTGGTGTTTGGAACAGTTTTGTACAGTTTGTGCAGAAGCAGATTGTAAGCGAGACTTTCCCAGAATGCGAGAGAAAAGAGGAGCAAGGCTTCCCCATAATGGAGCAGTTTTGTGCAGAAGGAGAACTAACAGTTATATGCAGAAAGAAGACTTCCCTTTAGAAAATGAATAATAAAGTGAAAGGAATAGATGACAAATTAGATAAGATGGGGAAAATAGATGATAATACAAAATCAATTATAGAACTGAAAGGACAAGCAAAGGAATTCTCAGAGGAAAAGAAAGAGTTAACAAAAACGGTTCAGGAACTTAAAATAAAAATGCAACATTTAGAATAATTCTCTAAGAAATCCTCTAAAGATTTAAGGGAAAGCAAGAGAGAATGGGACAAGGTCAAAAAGGAAAATGATGACTCAAGTTACTCAGGAAGCAACCTGAGATGCACTATCTATTCTTCAAATGCAAATTAAAGAAAGAACTCTCAGGCTACGTGGTGTCCCAGAGAATCTGGAAGAGAATGTACAAAACACTATTATAAGAGAACTAGCCAATTGGTTAGAAATAAAAGAAAATGAAATTGCAGATAATACGGAAAATCTATTCAGAGTAAATTCCAGGAAAGCAAAGATGAATAAATGGCCATGGGACTGTCTAATTACGTTTACATCAAATAAATTAAGGAACAGGATACTATTGCACGGAAGGAAAAAAACTGTTTAAAATTGGGAGAGAGAAAATTATAATTTTGAAGGAGATCCTTCCTTGTTTGCTTAAAAAGAGAGAAAAATACCAATTCCTGACAAGAGCCCTAAAAATGAAGTCAATATTTTTTAAATGGGAATTTCCAGAAGGAATTTCCTTTAATTTAAAAGGGAAAAGAAGAAGACTGGAAATGGTGGAAGACGTGGAAAATTTTATAGAACATACAAAAATGAATTAGGGGGTGATAGATATTTAAAAGAAAGAGTCCAGCCAACAAAATCCAAAAAACACAAACTCAGAACACAGTTCAGAGAGTGAGTAAACACCTAACAAAAAGTTACATACCTAACTGCCAAGTATAAAAAATGTAAATTAATTTTGTGATACAATATATATTAACGAATAAAGATGAACTTAATTTTTTTGTCATGGAATTTTAATGGATTAAATGATAAGAAAAAAAGAAAATAGAGCATATATTGATTAAACAAAAGATTGATGTCATTTGTTTGCAGGAGACTCGTGTTACAAAAGAACACAAAATAGTATTATTATTAATAATAATAATAATAAATAATTTACTATTTGTACCCCGCCCATCTGGCTGGGTTTTCCCAGCCACTCTGGGCGGCTTCAAAACAAAGACCAAAAATACACTGAACTGTCACACATTAAAAATTTCACTGAACAGGGCTGCCTTCAGATGTCTTCTGTATGTCAGGTAGTTGTTTATCTCTTTGACATGTGATGGGAGGGCGTTCCACAGGGCAGGCACCACTACTGAGCAGGCCCTCTGCCTGGTTCCCTGTAGCTATGCTTCTCGCAATGAGGGAACCGCCAGAAGGCCCTCGGCGCTGAACCTCAGCGTCCGGGCAGAATGTTGGGGGTGGAGACACTCCTTCAGGTATAATAATAATAATAATAATAATAATAATAATAATAATAATAATAAATTTTATTTATATCCCGCCCTCCCCAGCCGAAGCCGGGCTCAGGGCGGCTAACAACACTAAAATAGTGCAACATTATAAAACATCATAAGAATTAATTAAAATCAAAATTGATGGCAACCATAAACTAAAGTATTGTAAAGATTGCCAAAGGAGGGAGTCAGGCTGTGCCCTAACCAAAGGCCTGGTGGAACAGCTCTGTCTTGCAGGCCCTGCGGAAAGATGTCAAGTCCTGCAGGGCCCTTGTCTCTTGTGACAGAGCGTTCCACCAGGTTGGAGCCGCAGCTGAAAAAGCCCTGGCTCTAGTTGAGGCCAGCCTAACCTCTCTGTGGCCTGGGACCTTCAAGATGTTTTTATTTGAGGACCGTAAGTTCCTCTGTGGGGCATACCAGGAGAGGCGGTCCCGTAGATACGAGGGTCCTAGGCCGTGTAGGGCTTTGAAGGTTAAAACCAGCACCTTAAACCTGATCCTGTACTCCACCGGGAGCCAGTGCAGCTGGTATAGCACCGGATGAATGTGATCCCGCAGCGAAGACCCCGTAAGGAGTCTTGCTGCGGCATTCTGCACCCGCTGGAGTTTCTGGGTCAGTCTCAAGGGCAGCCCCACGTAGAGCGAGTTACAATAATCCAGTCTGGAGGTGACCGTCGCGTGGATCACAGTGGCTAGGTCAGGGCGAGAGAGGTAAGGAGCCAACTGCTTAGCTTGGCGGAGATGAAAAAATGCCGCCTTTGTTATAGCTGCAATCTGCGCCTCCATGGAGAGGGAGGTATCGAAGATTACACCCAAACTCTTAACGGACGGTGCTGGCACTAATTGCACCCCCGCAAGAGATGGGAGTTGCCCCCTCAATCCCATATCGTCCCGTCCCAGCCAGAGGACCTCTGTCTTCGAAGGATTTAACTTCAACCGGCTCCCACGTAACCATCCAGCCACAGCTTCCAAACATCTGGTCAGTGTGTCTGGGGCCGAGTCAGGATGGCCATCCATCAACAGATAGAGTTGGGTGTCATCAGCATACTGATGGCAGCCCAGCCCAAAACTCCGGACAAGCTGGGCGAGGGGGCGCATAAAGATGTTAAAAAGCATCGGGGAGAGAATCGCACCCTGAGGCACTCCACACACCAAGGAGTGGCGGGATGACAGTTCCCCCCCAAGCGCCACCCTCTGTCCCCGACCAGAGAGAAACGAGCGCAGCCATTGAAGGACTGTGCCCTGGATCCCCACGTCGGCGAGGCGGTGGTCCAGAAGTTCATGATCAACCATGTCGAAAGCTGCTGACAGATCTAGAAGAATCAGCAGCCCCGACCCGCCTCGATCCAGCTGTCTACGAAGATCATCTGTTAGGGCGACCAGAGCCGTCTCGGTCCCATGACCAGCGCGGAAGCCGGACTGGAATGGATCCAGAGCCGATGTTTCATCCAGAAACCTACCAAGCTGTTCAGCAACCGCTCTCTCAATCACCTTACCCAGGAATGGAAGATTCGAAACTGGGCGGTAATTGGATAGATCTAAGGGATCTAATGATGTTTTCTTTAAGAGCGGACGCACCACTGCCTCCTTCAGTTCCCCTGGAAATGTCCCGGTGCCAAGGGACAAATTGATGATATCCCCCAGGGGGGCCCGCACCTCGTCTGGACACGCTCTAATCAGCCAAGACGGGCACGGGTCGAGAGGACAAGTGGTGGGCTTACCAGCTCGGAGGAGTCTGTCCACATCGGCTGGGGATATCCGGTCAAAGTGGTCCAATACTGGACCCGAGGACAGTCGAGGGGCCTCCAGTTCCTTTATTGTATCCAAATTGGCAGGGAGGTCATGGCGGAGCGACAGGACCTTCTCCGCAAAAAAGCTCGCAAATGCCTCACAGCTGTGTGTCGAATTGTTATTTAAATTTGGCTGTCCTTCGAGGGACGTTAAAGACCGAATTATACTAAATAATTGTGCCGGGCGAGAGCTAGCAGATGCAATGGAGGCCGAGAAGTAGGACTTCTTAGCGGCCTTCACTGCCATCTCGTAGGTTTTCATAAAAACCCTATAAGATGTTCTTGAGGCTCCGTCACGGGCACCCCGCCATACTCGCTCTAGCCGTCTGAGGTCCCGCTTCATTTTCCGGAGCTCCTCAGTAAACCAGGGAGCCCGGTTTCTGCGGGGTCGCAGAGGGCGCTTAGGTGCGATCTCATTGGTGGCTGCCAGGAGCTGGGTATTCCAGCCCTCAACAAGCTCAGTCAATGAGTCGCCAGGGGGAGAAAGGTCCCGCAAGGCTTGACGGAATCTATCAGGGTCCATCAGCCTCCGCGGGCGAGCCCAAATCGGCTCACCACCTAAGCAGGGTGGGGGTGGAACGTCAATCCTGGCTTTCAGAGCGTAGTGATCAGACCATGGCACCTTCATCGAAGGAAACATGATCACATCTATACCGACGCCAAAGATCAGATCCAGCGTGTGGCCTGCTTGATGTGTGGCGCCCGAAACAAACTGGGAGAGCCCTAGTGTCGCCATGGAAGACACCAGGTCCAGAGCCTGTGAGGAGGGAGTGGCATCGGCATGGATGTTGAAGTCCCCCAATACCAATAGGTTAGGGAACTCCAAGGCCCAGCCGGCCACCGCCTCCAGCAGGCCTGACAGGGTGGCTGCTGGTGCGCTAGGTGGCCGGTACACCAGCCAGACAGCCAAGCTCACCTCGGAGCCCCACACTAGGCCAACACATTCAATGCCGGGGATCGATGGCGGTGGTAGAGCCCTGAAAGAACAATCTTCCCGGATTAATAGTGCCACCCCTCCCCCCCGGCCCACAGTCCGTGACTGGTGGAGGACGGAAAAACCCGGGGGCGCCATCTCTCGTAAGGTAACAGTATCCCCTTCGCGCACCCAGGTCTCTGTCACACAAGCCAGGTCGACCCCCTGCGAGATGATGAAATCTCGCAGGGTGGCGGTTTTGTTGCCTATAGACCTGGCATTGCACAACACCAGTGACGGAGGTGAGTAATCCTTGCTCACCCTACCCTCGTCTCTCGGGATGGGGCGCAGATTGGAAGGGGTACGAGCATATCCGTATCTCGATGCCCTTCGCCTATGACATCTGCCCCCACCGCCATACCTCCCTCGCCCCTCCACAGTAGGAATCCCAAGCCTCATACTCGCCTCCATTTACAAAATATAAAAGCAAACAAACAAACAAAGAAACAATTACCCCAAAACAAAACCAATCCCCACCCCACTCAACAACCATCCCAACCCAAAATAAAACAAAACAAAATAAAAATACATGGATAAAAAACCACCGTTTCTGGTGATACAACAAAGTAATAAGTAAAAACACCTTTAAAACACTTAAAAAAAATACTTTAAAAAATATAAAACGTTTAAACATTTGCTGCTGCAGCAGCAGTGTCCTTAGAGTTGTGGCGGTGGTGAGTATGGGGGCCGCCCCCAGGCCCAAGGTGGAGAATGGGCTTGCAGGGGGAGCGGTCCTCCCCAAGACTCACTGGCAGAAGAACAGCAGCGATGTCCCGAGGCCTCCTTGGAGCCTTGTGTGCTGAGGTGGAGAATGGGGCCCGCCCCCAGGCCCAAGGTGGAGAATGGGCTTGCAGGGGGAGCGGTCCTCCCCAAGACTCACTGGCAGAAGAACAGCAGCGATGTCCCGAGGCCTCCTTGGAGCCTTATATGCTGAGGTGGAGAATGGGGCCCGCCCCCAGGCCCAAGGTGGAGAATGGGCTTGCAGGGGGAGCGGTCCTCCCCAAGACTCACCGGCAAAGCGGCAGCAGCGATGTCCCGAGGCCTCCTTGGAGCCTTATATGCTGAGGTGGAGTATGGGGCCCGCCCCCAGGCCCAAGGTGGAGAATGGGCTTGCAGGGGGAGCGGTCCTCCCCAAGACTCACTGGCGGAAGAACAGCAGCGATGTCCCGAGGCCTCCTTGGAGCCTTATATGCTGAGGTGGAGTATGGGGCCCGCCCCCAGGCCCAAGGTGGAGAATGGGCTTGCAGGGGGAGCGGTCCTCCCCAAGACTCACTGGCAGAAGAACAGCAGCGATGTCCCGAGGCCTCCTTGGAGCCTTATATGCTGAGGTGGAGTATGGGGGCCGCCCCCAGGCCCAAGGTGGATAATGGGCTTGCAGGGGGAGCGGTCCTCCCCAAGACTCACTGGCAGAAGAACAGCAGCGATGTCCCGAGGCCTCCTTGGAGCCTTATATGCTGAGGTGGAGAATGGGGCCCGCCCCCAGGCCCAAGGTGGAGAATGGGCTTGCAGGGGGAGCGGTCCTCCCCAAGACTCACTGGCAGAAGAACAGCAGCGATGTCCCGAGGCCTCCTTGGAGCCTTATATGCTGAGGTGGAGTATGGGGCCCGCGCCCAGGCCCAAGATGGAAAGTGGGCTTGCAGGGGGAGCAGTCCTCCCCAAGACTCACCGGCAAAGCGGCAGCAGCGATGTCCCGAGGCCTCCTTGGAGCCTTATATGCTGAGGTGGAGTATGGGGCCCGCCCCCAGGCCCAAGGTGGAGAATGGGCTTGCAGGGGGAGCAGTCCTCCCCAAGACTCACCGGCAAAGCGGCAGCAGCCCGAAACATATACTGGACTGAGGCCATTTAGGGCTTTAAAGGTCAACACCAACACTTTGAATTGTGCTCGGAAACGTACTGGGAGCCAATGTAGGTCTTTCAAGACCGGTGTTATGTGGTCTCGGCGGCCGCCCTCAGTCACCAGTCTAGCTGCCGCATTCTGGATTATTTGCAGTTTCCGGGTCACCTTCAAAGGTAGCCCCACGTAGAGCGCATTGCAGTAGTCCAAGCGGGAGATAACTAGAGCATGCACCACTCTGGCGAGACAGTCCGCGGGCAGGTAGGGTGTCAGTCAGCGTACCAGGTGGAGCTGATAAACAGCTGCCCTGGATACAGAATTGACCTGCGCCTCCATGGACAGCTGTGAGTCCAAAATGACTCCCAGGCTGCACACCTGGTCCTTCAGGGGCACAGATACCCCATTCAGGATCAGGGAGTCCTCCACACAAGCCCGCCTCCTGTCCCCCAAGAATAGTACTTCTGTCTTGTCAGGATTCAACCTCAATCCATTAGCCGCCATCCATCCTCCAACTGCCTACAGGCACTCACACAGGACGTTCACTGCCTTCACTGGTTCTGATTTGAAAGAGAGGTAGAGCTGGGTATCATTTGCATATTGATGGACACCCAGTCCAAACCCCCTGATGATCTCTCCCAGCAGCTTCATGTAGATGTTAAAAAGCATGGGGGAGAGGACGGAACCCTGAGGCACCCCACAAGTGAGGGCCCAGGGGTCTGAACACTCATTCCCCCACACACACTTTCTGAACACAGCCCAGGAGGAAGGAGCGGAACCACTGCATAACAGTGCCCCCAGCTCCCAGCCCCTCTAGACGGTCCAGAAGGATGTTATGGTCAATTGTATCAAAGGCCGCTGAGAGATTCAGCAGAACTAGGAAGCAGCTCTCACCTTTGTCCCTAGCCCGCCGGAGATCAACAACCAGCGCGACCAAGGCAGTTTCAGTCCCATGATGAGGCCTGAATCCTGACTGGAAGGGATCCAAATGGTCCGCATCCTCGAGGTGTGCCTGGAGTTGTACAGCAACCACCCGCTCAATCATCTTGCCGAAGAGTGGAAGATTTAAGACTGGGTGATGGCCATACTGGCCGGGTCTAAACATGTTTTTTTTAGAAGCAGTTTAATGACCGCCTCTTTCAGAGGATCAGGGAATGCTCCCTCACAGAGGGACGCATTCACCCCCCCTTCAGAGCTCATCACCCAGCCCATCCTGGCTTGCTTTTATTAGCCAGGATGGGCAAGGTTCAAGAAGACAGGTGGTTGGTTTCACGCGTCCAAGGAGCCTGTCCACATCCTCAGGGGTAACGGATTGAAATTGATTCCATGCAACTTGACCAGACAGGGCTCTAGCACTCTCCTGCCCCAGCCCTGCTCCCATGGTGGTGTCTACCTCCTTCCGAATCTGAGTGACTTTATCTGCAAAAAACTTTGCAAAAACATAGCAGGAGATCTTGGGGTCTTTACAAGGCCCTGGTGGTAAAGGTGGTTCCATTAAATTGCGAACCACCTGAAAGAGTCTCCTGCTACTATTTTCTGCAGATGCAATAGAGGCGGTGAAGAAAGTCTTCCCTGTCGCTATCGTCACTTGCTAGGTTCGACATTGAGCTCTAACCCATTTCCAGTCAGCTTCAGAATGAGTTTTCTGCCACCGATGCTCTAGCCGTCTCAGCGATTGTTTCCTCGCCCTCAGCTCCGAAGAAAACCACGGGGCTGTCGGAGAGGGCGCTTTGGAGCCAGACATTCGATAGCCCTGGTTAACTCTGCATTCCAGTGGGCCACCAGGGAATCAGCTGAAAGGCCACCAACATGGGATAAAGCATCCCCTACCACTCTCTGGAAACCATTTGGATCCATTAAGTGGCGGGGGCAGACCATGCAAATTGGTCTGACCTCCCTGCAGAGGGGAAGGGTCGTGGAGAAGTCCAGTTGCACCAGGAAGTGATCTGACCATGGCACTTTTGTTTCGCTTTTACTTAGTGTCAGATCACCCACGACACTTGAGGTGAACACCAGGTCTAAGGCATGTCCGTGACTATGAGTTGGGTCAAACTTATTCAGGGACAGCCCCATGGAGGCCATGCTTTCCACGAAGTCCCGAGCGGCCCCTTGTAAGGTCGTGTCGGCATGGATGTTAAAATCCCCTAGGACAACCAAACTAGGTGTCTCCAGGAAAACATCCGCCACGACCTGAAGCAGCTCGGGCAGGGAATCCTTGGCACAGCGGGGAAGTTGGTACACCAAAAGGAATCCTGTACTGCCCCTATTGCCCAACTTCCAGAACATGCACTCAAAGAACTGGGTCTTCCCAGTAGGATGCTTGATGCAAGCTAGTGACTTCCTAAAAATCACTGCATCCCCCCCTCCCCGCCCACATGGCCTGGGTTGCTGTGCACAAGAGAAACCTGGTGGGCAAGCAGCGGCAAGGACAGGCCCATCTGCTTCCTCCAACCAGGTCTCTGTCACACATGCCAGGTCAAATCCTCCATCCACAATCAGGTCGTGGATGGCAGTGGTTTTATTCATAATTGACCTGGCATTACACAGCAACACCTTCAGGTCATGTGGGTTTCCCCTGTTGATTCCAGTATCCATCCGGTCAAGGCCAGACCCAGAGACAGGGATAGTCTTCAAACAACGACTAAGCCTGCCTCCTCGGTAATGACATGGTCTGGTCTTAGAGTAACTCCTCCTCCTGCCCATGATCACAGAGATTGGATGTCCCAGTGCTCCCCCCCCCCCCGTGGAACTTGCCCCAGTCATTGTGTTGGCTGGGGCCCACTCCCAGGCAGCCCTGATCCCGCCCCTTAAAAACAAAACGCAAACTATACAGTAACCAATAAAACAACAAAAAACAAAAACAGATTATACTAAAATTATTCCCCAACCAGATATCCATCCCACCCCCAACAAAGAAAAAATAAAGAAAAGAAATTAAAATGCCACCGACTGCTTAAGGACATTTTAAAACACATTAGCCACTTGGAGCCCTGAGTGCTCATTGGAAGGACAGATCCTGAAGCTGAGACTCCAATACTTTGGCCACCTCATGAGAAGAGAAGACTCCCTGGAAAAGACCCTGATGTTGGGAAAAATGGAGGGCACAAGGAGAAGGGGACGACAGAGGACTAGATGGTTGGATAGTGTTCTTGAAGCTACAAGCATGAGTTTGACTAAACTGTGGGAGGCAGTGGAAGACAGAAGTGCCTGGCATGCTCTGGTCCAGGGGGTCACGAAGAGTCGGACAAGACTAAACGACTAAACAACAACAACAAGCCACTTGGAACAGGGAAGCAATAGCAGAGCAACCCCGCACTTCCCCAAACGTTTGTTCCAAATGAGTTCAGCCCCACTCTCTAGGCACTGCCACAGGAGTCCTATTGTAGCTGGGAGAGTGAGGGCCTGGGCCCTACCCCCTGGGCCAGCTGGAAAAGGCCTTGGAAGGGAGCAGGCCCTGCAGTCCTCACCACAGCCAATGGTCCAAGGTCTCACTGCAGCAGGAGTCCTTTTGTAGCCGGGATTGTGAGGGCCTGGGCCAGCTGGAAAAGGCCTTGGAAGGGAGCAGGCCCTGAAGTCCTCATCACAGCCGATGATCTAATTAACCCCAAATTAGGAAAAGAATTTATCGCTGCACATAACATTAAAAAAGGGGAGTAGTGATTTATGCAAGACCTGCTCTAGAACCAGAGTTGTTATTTTCAGACCCTAAAGGAAGAATAGTGATGTTAAAAATTAAAAGTCAAGGAGAAAATATAATAGTAGGGATATATGCACCAAATTGGGGAGGGGGGGGGAATCAGCATTTTACAAGAATTTAGAAAAGTTGCTGGAACATGTAAAAGATAAAATAATACTGCTTGGATACTTTAATGGAGTAACTGATGTTAGTTTCTGTTTCTCACTGTGCAGCTGCTTGCAGTCACAGGACTGTGTTTACATTCCAGGGATTCCAGGCTATTGGAGTCTCACAGGAAAGGGAGACGGGATGTGACGTTACTGGTTTCCTGTTTCCTTTGTTCCTTTGTTTTCTTTGCTCAGTTGCTCTCTGCTCTCATAGAGAGAAGATGTATATTTCTTTGCTCTCTGCATAGCTTAGTAATAAAGCATGGTGTGTAGCTCATACCTATCTCATTCTTCCGCTGTGTTGTTTTGATGCTCTGCTGGGAGGGCTTGGAGGAAGATGAGCCTTATCAGCTCAGACGAACGGAGCTGGCAATAACTGATACACAGGTAGACAGAGCTGAAGGAAATAAAGGACAAGGAAAATTACCACCTACATTTGCCCAGATGACAGAAATTTTAGATCTAAAGGATTCTTGGAGATATAAACATAGATTAGAGAGAGAGTACACATATTTTTCTGAACCAAATAAAACAGCTAGTAGGAAAGATGCCATCTGGGTCTTGTTAGACTTGCTTAGAAAGACTGAAGAATCACAAAACAATCTACCAAAAACAATTTCGGATCACAACCCAATTTTGTTAAAGTTATGACCAGACTGGAAAACAGGAATACATAGATGGAAATTAAATGAATCCTTAATGAAAGATGAAAAAATAATAGAGGGAGCTAAAAATACATTAAAAGAATACTTTGAATTGAATAACAAACAGGTTAATGATGTTAGAACACTTTGGGATGCTGGTAAAGCAGTGATTAGGGGATACTTTATAAAACAAGGTGTAAAAATAAGAAAGGAAAGTGAAAAGGAAAAAATGGAATTATTGGAAGAAATAAGGAAAAAGGAAAAAGAGCTAATTAAACAACCAAATAATGATAAAATTAAAAAAGTAATTAAACTATCACAGACAGAATATACGTCGAAAATAAAGCAAGAAACAGAATGGAATGTGGAAATGAGGAAACAGAACAATTTTGAGTTTGCCAATAAACCGTGCAGATTTCTGGCGTGGCAAATTAGAAATAGGCAAAATGAAATAGAAATAAACAGAATAAAAATAGGAGAGAAAATTAAAGATGATCCAAAAGTAATAATACAAAAATTTAAAAATATTATGAAAACCTATATAAAAAGAACATAGATTTAGAAGAAGTAGAAAACTATTTATGTCAACAGAAAATCCCAGAGATACATCTGACAAAGTTAAGAAAAGAGGAGTGGTAATCTATGCAAAGGACAAATTATCCCCGAAACTGAAGTTTAAAGATGAACAAGGAAGATATTTGGCAATTGAAATTCAAGTTCAAGGAGAAAATTTTTTGATATTAGGAATTTACGCACCAAATGAAGGGAAGTCGGAATTCTTTAAGAACTTGCATGAGATCTTACTGGATTATTTGGATTACAATTTAATTTTGATGGGAGACATGAATGGAGTAGTATCTACGAATATGGACAAGGCACAAAGACAGGTGGTCTCTAAAGATGGAAGACTACCAAAGACCTTTTTTGAAATGACTGAGAATATGGACCTGATTGACATTTGGAGAACAAAGAACCCTCTCGAGAGAGAGGGAACTTTCTTTTCTGAAGCTATGATGACATGGACTAGAATTGACCAAATATGGGTTACTAGTGGGATGGCTCCAAAGATAAAGAAAGTGGAAATCTGCCCAAAAACCTGCTCCGACCACAATGCTGTAAAGATGGAGATGAAGTTAACAACAGCTGGCTCCTTCAGATGGAGGATGAATGACACTTTATTCAAAGATGAAGAGGTTTACAAAAAGGCCCAAAAAACTCTGAGAGACTATTTTGAAATAAATTTAAAAACAGATGTTGAAAAAAGAGTAATCTGGGACGCAAGTAAGGCCGTTATGCGAGGATTTCTAATACAACAAAATACAATAAAGAAGAGAAGCCAAAATGAGAAAAAGGACAAGATTTTGGAAAAGATAAAAGAAGGAGGGAAAAAAATAAGATCTAAACCAAAGTCCCAAGAGATTTTGAGAGAAATTAAGTTATATCAGACGCAATATATGGAATTGATGAACCAAGAAATAGAATGGAAGATTAAACAAATGAGACAAAGGACATTTGAATCAGCAGATAAATGTGGTAAACTTCTGGCTTGGCAATTGAAGAAAAGACAGAAATTAAATACAGTTACAAGCCTAGAGGTTGAAGGAAAGAACATTTATAAGCCAAATGAAATTAGAAACTGCTTCCAGAGTTATTTTAAAAAATTATACTCACAAGGGCCGCAGAATGAAGGGGACATAGATGAGTTTCTTAAGAAATATGGACTACAAAAAATGTCACATCAAAGTAAAATAGATTTGAGTCAGAAAATAACTGAACAAGAGATAGAAGGTGCCATTCAAAATATACAACTGGGCAAATCTCCAGGACCAGATGGGTTGACTTCCAGATACTACAAAGTTTTGAAGGAGTGGCTGTTACAACCTTTGAAGGAAGTCTGCAATGAAATTTTAGAGGGGAAAAGGGCACCAGAATCGTGGAAAGAAGCTTATATTACACTCATCCCGAAAACAGAGACTGAAAAGACTCAGCTTAAGATCTACCGCCCTATATCATTACTCAATGTGGATTACAAAATTTTTGCAGACATTTTGGTAAAAAGATTGAAAAAAGTATTGGTGGAAGAGATTCACAAGGACCAAGCAGGCTTTCTCCCAAGAAGACATTTGTCAGATAATGTGAGGAATATAATAGACATTTTGGAATTATTAGAAGTGAACATAAACACCAAAGCAGTATTGATATTTGTGGATGCGGAGAAAGCCTTTGACAATATCTCTTGGAGTTTTATGAAGAAGAATCTACATGGGATGGGGGTAGGCCAAGAATTTGAGAATGGTATGGGTGCAATATATTCAGAACAAAAGGCTAAATTAATTGTAAATAATGTGATAACGGAAGAATTTAAAATAGAAAAAGGGACACGACAGGGGTGCCCAATTTCCCCATTACTTTTTATATCAGTCCTGGAGGTTTTGCTAAATATGATTAGGTTAAAGGGGTACAGGTCGGAGCTAAACAGTACAAATTGAGGGCATTTGCAGATGACCTGGTACTTACTTTACAAGAGCCAGACACTAGTACGAAAAGGGTTTTAGAATTAATTCAAGAATTTGGTCAAGTTGCAGGATTTAAGTTGAACAAACAAAAAACCAAGGTATTGGAGAAAAACTTAACAGTTACTGAAAGGGAGAGGTTCCAGAATGAAACAGGATTAACTGTGGTTAAGAAGGTGAAATACTTGGGGATTAATATGACATCAAAAATTGTGAATTTATTTAAAGACAATTATGAGAAATGTTGGACAGAGGTAAAAAAAGATCTAGAAATATGGTCAAATTTGAAGCTTTCCTTGTTAGGCCGAATAGCTGTTATTAAGATGAATGTATTGCCGAGAATGTTGTTCCTATTCCAAACATTGCAAATTGTGGACAAGATGGATTGCTTCAAGAGGTGGCAGAAAGATGTTTCGAAGTTTGTCTGGCAGGGCAAAAAACCCAGAATAAAATTTAAAATTTTAACTGATGCAAAGGAAAGAGGGGGGTTTGCCTTGCCGGACTTAAAACTGTACTATGAATCAGCAGCTTTCTGCTGGATGAAAGACTTCTTGAGAATACTGATATCTTGGATTTGGAAGGTTTTAATAATGTATTCGGATGGCATGCATATTGTCAGGGGTTCAGGAGCAGAGGCGAGGGCAAGGGAGGAAACAGAGAGCGAGGGGGAGGAGTCCGAAGAAAAGATGAGTGATGACGACGACCCGAGATCTCCGAGTCTTTCCAGTGAATCAGAAGATTCACAGAAAGGAGCGCCAGTGGCCAGAGCAAGGGGGGAGCCTAGGGGGACACCCCAGGAAGAAGGGTCCAGAGGGGGTTCAGAGGGCAGCAGTTGGAAATCGGGGCCAGCATCCCCAACAGAGCGCAGTGGAGAGGAAGGGCGCCAGGTATCGAGCTCCGGCAGCTCGCCGCAGGGGGGAGGGCATGAGTCAGGAGTGGCCACACCTCCATCGGGGAGCGAAGAAACGGTCAAGCGGAAAGTGGAAGGTTGGGCGCGCGCGCCAAGTTCAAATGCACAGGAAGGCGGCGCAGTAAGCAGCCCGGAAAGGGAGCCAGGTCCTAAAGCCCGACGCAAGGAGACAGAAGGGTCCGGGGGGTCAGCGTCAGAAGAGTCCAGGAAGGAAGAGACCACGGGGGGCAGAGGGACCCAGAGAAGAACGGTCAGGCGGAAAAGGTGGAGTAAGGCTATGGTATTAAGTTGGTGTACAGGGGGCGGGGACTCAGACGGAGCTTCGCCGGTCTAGCTTATAAGACGTAGAGCTGCACGCGGCAGCTTGGAAATGGAAACTGTAACTCAATAAAGACTTTTATAAAGTGAACGCTGGCTAGCGTGATCCTCTGTGAGCTAGGATCTGGGAGCAGCTCTGACAGTAAGCTCCGTCTCAAAAGTTTTTGGCACCTAAAGCCTCGCGGAGAGGAGAGAAGGCTGGTGCCTACTCGCGAGCTCACGAACGGCAGACAAGATGACGGCCGAACAGCAGATAGCGGATCTCAGAGAAGCAGTGACACAACTGAATGCCGAGATACTTGCATCCAGGAAGAGAGAGGAGGAAGCAGCTGCCGCCTACAGGGATCTCCAGATCAGGTTGGAAATGCTTACGAAGCAAGGGCAACTGACACCCAAACCGGAGGGGATTGGGTTGGGGAGACGAGCAGGCGGTCTAGTCTCTCACTTCGATGGGAATTTACAACAGTACCCCAACTTTAGAGCAGATGTAAAGTGTGCCCTGCAACTGCTGGACAAGGACTTTAGAGATGAGCAAGAGAAGGTGGGGTTTATCATGTCCCATTTGCATGGAGATGCTAAAGCATGGCTGCGCAATTTGTGGAGAGATAAGGATCCGGCGCTCCAAAATGCGGATGCCTTCATTAAAGCGATGGATGGGTGCTTTTTATCAAGCATAGACGTGGATCTTGCCCGGAAGGAGATACATGGACTGAAGCAGGGGAGGGCCAGTGTAAGGCAGTATCATGCCCGCTTTTTTGCATTGGTCAGTGCCCTGGAATGGGACAGAGATTCGGCTCCAGTCAGAGACCTGTTTTGGGAAGGCTTGAGCGGCGCGGTTAAAGACGAAATTGCGAGGGGGGAGAGACCCCGGAGCACGCAGGAGATCGTTCAGAGGGCGCTGGCGGTTGGGGTGCGTCTGGAAGAACGTCCATGGAGCAGGGACGAAGGGCGTGGAGGGCGCGAACCAGCCAGAGGCTACTCCTTCGTTCCCAGAGAAGCAGCGCGTGCGCAATCCACGCCTCCGCCAGGAGGAGGAGCGGAACCTATGGAGGTTGGAGGTGCAAGGGCTCAGTCAGTAAACAGAGCCCTAGCACCGGGAGCAGTGAAAGCGAAGCCTCCTAGAGGGAACCGGAAGTGCCACATCTGCGACAGTCCCCAGCACATGGCGAAAGAGTGTCCCCAGAGGCTCCACAAGCACACTGCAGCCTCAGCAATGGTAACTGCAGCTACTCAGCAAGGAGAACCACAGCAGGGAAACGACGGAGTCTGGCTGGAGACAGAGGCACTGGGACCCAGCCAGACGAGTCAGTGAAGCAGTCCCCAGAGATTTTGCAGCCCACAGACCCCCTCCCGCCCAAACCAGTAGTGCGGCTCACCGCATCGCTCCAGCTACCCAATGGACTCACCATGGACGTGCCAATCACCATTGACTCAGGAAGCAATGCGGACTTTATAGGGCAAGACTTTGTCGACCGGCACGCTATACAGTTGCTGCCTGCCACACTGCCCCTGCAGGTCGTCACGGTGGATGGCAGGGAGCTGCTCGGGGGGCAGGTGATGAAGCAAACGCCACCAATGGTGATGCGACTTGGAAATCACAGGGAAGTCATCAGCTTTAATGTCACTCAACTATCGGACACGCCTATTGTATTGGGCATGAGTTGGCTGGACAAGCACAGCCCGACGCTGGCTTGGTACCAGAGGCAGCTGACCTTCGGCTCTTCCTATTGTGCTGAACACTGCATCCTGCCCCGGCAGGAAGGAGAGGAAGAGGAGTCACAGCTGCAGCTGGGGACGCTGCAGGCAGTTCCCCACAAGTACGCAGAATTTTTGGAGGTTTTCTGCGAGAAGGAGGCGGACAAGCTACCCCCCCACAGACCATACGACTGCAAGATTGACCTCCTGCCAGGGGCGGCGTTGCCAAAAGGGAAGCTGTATTCCATGTCTGAGGACGAACTACAGGAACTCAAAGAGTTCATAGATCACAATTTGGAGCGCGGTTTCATCCAAGAGTCCAAGGCAGTGGGGGGCAGTCCTGTATTCTTTGTCAAGAAGAAAGACACGCCCCAAAAAAGGCTCGTAGTGGACTATCGGACCTTAAACGCTTTGACCAAGCCATCGGATTTCCCCATGCCCAGGATCGACGACCTCCTCGCGACGGTGCGCAAAGGACGCGTCTTCACCAAGTTGGACCTGCGAGGGGCGTACAACCTCATTCGCATGCGGGAAGGCGATGAGTGGAAGACAGCCATGTTCACGCCCCTGGGCACCTACGAATACAGAGTTATGCCTTTTGGATTGCAAAATGGCTCCCACTGTTTTCAAGCTTTCATGCATCACGTGTTGGCGGGGCTCCTCTACAAGAAGTGTGTCTGTTTCCTGGATGACATACTGATCTTTTCTGAATCGCAGCAGGATCACGACAGAGACGTCAAGGAAGTGCTGAGCAGACTGCAGCAGCATAGGCTCTACGCCAAGCTGGAAAAGTGCCAGTTCGACGTGTCGGAGGTGGATTTCCTGGGCTACAGGTTGTCAGACAAGGGGCTCGCCATGGACAGCGCCAAGGTTCGCGCGGTGTTGGATTGGAAAAGCCCGCGCAACCGGAAGGAGGTCCAGCGGCTTGTCGGCTTTGCGAACTTCTATCGCAAGTTTATCAAGGGGTTTGCGATGCAGACGGCGGCCATCACAGACACGCTCAGCTCCAAGAAGAAGAAGTTCATCTGGACGGAGCAGGCGGAGCAGTCCTTTCAGGCACTCAAGCGTCTCTTCGCGTCGGAGGAGCAGCTACTACACGTCAACCCCAGCAGACCGATGAGGGTGGAGACGGACGCTTCGGACAGAGCCGTGGGAGCAGTTCTGTTGCAGCAAGACCCGCAGGGGGCTTGGAGACCGGGAGCGTTCTACTCCAGGAAGCTCACCAAGTCGGAACAGAACTACACCATCTGGGACAGGGAGTTGTTGGCCATTCATGCAGCATTCAAGGCGTGGAGGCACTTCCTGATCGGAGCCAAGCACACAGTGCAGGTCTGCACGGACCACAAGAATCTGGAGCACTGGCGCACGGCGCGGTTCCTGAACCAGAGGCAGATACGTTGGGCAGAGTTCTTTGCGGACTTCGACTTCCGTATAGAGTATGTCCCGGGGGACACCAACGTCATGGCGGACGCCCTATCCCGTAAACCGCAATACCTCGAGGAGGCGACGCCAGCGGCGGCCATGCACATCTTCGCACCGACAGCGTGGGCGTGCGCTTCGGCGAATGTTGACCTGGAGGCGGTACGGCGTGCGTTGCAGGACAACTCCTTCGCGCGAGCAAAAATGGCAGAGGTGCACAAGGGCACGGCGGCGACCGGCGAGTTCCAGGTTCGCGATGGATTACTCATCCGTAAAGGGGCCATCTACGTGCCGGGAGACGATCTTCGCGCCAAGGTACTGCAGCAGTTGCACGACGCGCCCACTGCCGGGCACTTTGGCACGGAGAAGACGATGGAATTAGTCGCCAGAGACTTCTGGTGGCCCAGAATGAGAGGGGAAGTCGCGGACTACGTGGCGAGGTGCGACACCTGC
Source organism: Podarcis liolepis (assembly GCF_965112155.1). Classification (NCBI taxonomy): domain Eukaryota; kingdom Metazoa; phylum Chordata; class Lepidosauria; order Squamata; family Lacertidae; genus Podarcis; species Podarcis liolepis. Next base: position 11,399,270 of record NC_139568.1, read on the forward strand.
CAGAGGGCCAAACCAGTACACAGACCGCCGGCGGGACTGCTGGAACCGCTGCAAACCCCGTTCGAACCATGGGAGAGAGTGGCCCTGGACTTTGTCACGGATCTGCCCAGCTCGAGGGGCAAGACAGCAGTGCTAGTGGTGGTGGACTTGTTCTCCAAGATGGCACATTTCATTCCGTGTGCGAAGGTGGCCACGGCGGAACAAACCGCCAAACTGTTCATAGATCACGTGTTCAAGGTTCACGGTCTTCTGCGGTCTATACTGTCTGACCGGGGGCGGCAGTTCATCTCGAACTTCTGGCAGAAGCTGATGGGCTTCCTGAACGTCAAGATCAACCTGGCGTCGGCTAGACACCCGCAGACCAACGGGCAAGCGGAGCGGGTCAATGCCATCATGCAGCAGTACCTGAGATGTTATGCGAATCAACAGCCTGCAACGTGGGTGGATTACCTGCCCCTCGCCGAGTTCGCCTACAACAACACGAAGCACGTGTCCACGGGGGTGACGCCGTTCTTCGCCAACAACGGAAGGCACCCCAGAACCTTCCCGGGACTGGAAAGAATGGGGGAGGGGGAGCCGCAGACAGCGGACGCGTTCGCGTCGGAGTTGCAGGAGGTCCACGATCAGCTCCGGCGGCACCTGGAGCTGGCTAAGCACGCATACAAGGTGCAAGCGGACAAACACAGGAGGGTTGGCGAAGAGATCCAAGTGGGAGACTGGGTCTGGTTGGCAGCCCACGCAGTGCCGGCCAGGTCGTTAGCGAAAAAGAAGCTAGGGCATAAACAACTAGGGCCCTACCAAGTCGAAGCGCAGGTCAACCCGGTGGCCTTCAGGCTGACGCTTCCGGAGGGATCCAGGATGCATCTGGTGTTCCACAGATCGGTGCTCACTCCCTACAAGACACCTCACAGATTTCAGGAACCAGGAACGGCACCGAGTCCGCTCCGAGAGGGAACCGAGCAAGGGGGAGTGCCACAGGAGGAGCCCATCAACGAGGTCACAGAGATTTTGGACTCTAGATGGGGGGAAGAGGGAGTAGAATACCTTCTCGCCAGGGAGGGCACCCCGGCCAGTGCCAATTGCTGGGTGCAAGGTTACGCTTTGGAAGACCCTCTGCTCAAGGACGAATTTCATGCCCTCTTCCCACACAGGCCCATGCCAGCAGACTTTTTCGACGACTGGCTTTTCACACCGACGCTTTCAGCCAGCACGTTCCACGGGTTTGACTTGGACGTGGAACATTCACTGGACACACACTCCCCGGAAGAATCACCCTCGGGATCGGCCTCAGATGCCTCGTATTGGTGGGACGATAGACCAGAGGAACAGTGGCGCAGGAAGTGGCTGGAGGTTCCAGGTCGAGCGACGGACCCGGGAGCGACTGAGGCGGAGACGGACGTGGACATGTACGGGGAGGATCTTGGGTTCGAGCACGGAGGCACAGAGATGGAAGCGGAGGTGACCGTCGTCGACGAGCGCAGGGAGGAAGAACCGGAAGTCTTCAGTTGGAGGCCCGCCACGGGAAGCGAACTGTATCCGGCATTCGCCCCCATGACACTGCAGCACCCAGCACCCGCACCTGAAGGAGGGGAGGGGGGTAGGGGGGGCTTCGAGGGGGGGATGGATGTCAGGGGTTCAGGAGCAGAGGCGAGGGCAAGGGAGGAAACAGAGAGCGAGGGGGAGGAATCCGAAGAAAAGATGAGTGATGACGACGACCCGAGATCTCCGAGTCTTTCCAGTGAATCAGAAGATTCACAGAAAGGAGCGCCAGTGGCCAGAGCAAGGGGGGAGCCTAGGGGGACACCCCAGGAAGAAGGGTCCAGAGGGGGTTCAGAGGGCAGCAGTTGGAAATCGGGGCCAGCATCCCCAACAGAGCGCAGTGGAGAGGAAGGGCGCCAGGTATCGAGCTCCGGCAGCTCGCTGCAGGGGGGGGGCATGAGTCAGGAGTGGCCACACCTCCATCGGGGAGCGAAGAAACGGTCAAGCGGAAAGTGGAAGGTTGGGCGCGCGCGCCAAGTTCAAATGCACAGGAAGGCGGCGCAGTAAGCAGCCCGGAAAGGGAGCCAGGTCCTAAAGCCCGACGCAAGGAGACAGAAGGGTCCGGGGGGTCAGCGTCAGAAGAGTCCAGGAAGGAAGAGACCACGGGGGGCAGAGGGACCCAGAGAAGAACGGTCAGGCGGAAAAGGTGGAGTAAGGCTAAGGTATTAAGTTGGTGTACAGGGGGCGGGGACTCAGACGGAGCTTCGCCGGTCTAGCTTATAATAATAATAATAATAATAATAATAAATTTTATTTATATCCCGCCCTCCCCAGCCGAAGCCGGGCTCAGGGCGGCTAACAACACTAAAATAGTGCAACATTATAAAAACATCATAAGAATTAATTAAAATCAGAATTGATGGCAACCATGAACTAAGTACTGTAAAGATTGCCAAAGGAGGGAGTCAGGCTGTGCCCTAACCAAAGGCCTGGTGGAACAGCTCTGTCTTGCAGGCCCTGCGGAAAGATGTCAAGTCCTGCAGGGCCCTTGTCTCTTGTGACAGAGCGTTCCACCAGGTTGGAGCCGCAGCCGAAAAAGCCCTGGCTCTAGTTGAGGCCAACCTAACCTCTCTGAGGCCTGGGACCTTCAAGATGTTTTTATTTGAGGACCGTAAGTTCCTCTGTGGGGCATACCAGGAGAGGCGGTCCCGTAGATACGAGGGTCCTAGGCCGTATAGGGCTTTGAAGGTTAAAACCAGCACCTTAAACCTGATCCTGTACTCCACCGGGAGCCAGTGCAGCTGGTATAGCACCGGATGAATGTGATCTCGCAGCGAGGACCCCGTAAGGAGTCTCGCTGCGGCATTCTGCACCCGCTGGAGTTTCTGGGTCAGTCTCAAGGGCAGCCCCACGTAGAGCGAGTTACAATAATCCAGTCTGGAGGTGACCGTCGCGTGGATCACAGTGGCTAGGTCAGGGCGAGAGAGGTAAGGGGCCAACTGCTTAGCTTGGCGGAGATGAAAAAATGCCGCCTTTGTTATAGCTGTAATCTGCGCCTCCATAGAAAGGGAGGTATCGAAGATTACACCCAAACTCTTGACGGATGGTGCTGGCACTAATTGCACCCCCGCAAGAGATGGGAGTTGCCCCCTCAATCCCATATCGCCCCGTCCCAGCCAGAGGACCTCTGTCTTCGAAGGATTTAACTTCAACCGGCTCCCACGTAACCATCCAGCCACAGCTTCCAAGCATCTGATCAGTGTGTCTGGGGCCGAGTCAGGATGGCCATCCATCAACAGATAGAGTTGGGTGTCATCAGCATACTGATGGCAGCCCAGCCCAAAACTCCGGACAAGCTGGGCGAGGGGGCGCATAAAGATGTTAAAAAGCATCGGGGAGAGAATCGCACCCTGAGGCACTCCACACACCAAGGAGTGGCGGGATGACAGTTCCCCCCCAAGCGCCACCCTCTGTCCCCGACCAGAGAGAAACGAGCGCAGCCATTGAAGGACTGTGCCCTGGATCCCCACGTCGGCGAGGCGGTGGTCCAGAAGTTCGTGATCGACCATGTCGAAAGCTGCTGACAGATCTAGAAGAATCAGCAGCCCCGACCCACCTCGATCCAGCTGTCTACGAAGATCATCTGTTAGGGCGACCAGAGCCGTCTCGGTCCCATGACCAGCGCGGAAGCCGGACTGGAATGGATCCAGAGCCGATGTTTCATCCAGAAACCTACCAAGCTGTTCAGCAACCGCTCTCTCAATCACCTTACCCAGGAATGGAAGATTCGAAACTGGGCGGTAATTGGATAGATCTAAGGGATCTAATGATGTTTTCTTTAAGAGCGGACGCACCACTGCCTCCTTCAATTCCCCTGGGAATGTCCCGGTGCCAAGGGACAAATTGATGATATCCCCCAGGGGGGCCCGCACCTCGTCTGGACATGCTCTAATCAGCCAAGACGGGCACGGGTCGAGAGGACAAGTGGTGGGCTTTCCAGCTCGGAGGAGTCTGTCCACATCGGCTGGGGATATCCGGTCAAAGTGGTCCAGTACTGGACCCGAGGACAGTCGAGGGGCCTCCAGTTCCTTTATTGTATCCAAATTGGCAGGGAGGTCATGGCGGAGCGACAGGACCTTCTCCGCAAAAAAGCTCGCAAATGCCTCACAGCTGTGTGTCGAATTGTTATTTAAATTTGGCTGTCCTTCGAGGGACGTTAAAGACCGAATTATACTAAATAATTGTGCCGGGCGAGAGCTAGCGGATGCAATGGAGGCCGAGAAGTAGGACTTCTTAGCGGCCTTCACTGCCATCTCGTAGGTTTTCATAAAAACCCTATAAGATGTTCTTGAGGCTCCGTCACGGGCACCCCGCCATACTCGCTCTAGCCGTCTGAGGTCCCGCTTCATTTTCCGGAGCTCCTCAGTAAACCAGGGAGCCCGGTTTCTGCGGGGTCGCAGAGGGCGCTTAGGTGCGATCTCATTGATGGCTGCCAGGAGCTGGGTATTCCAGCCCTCAACAAGCTCAGTCAATGAGTCGCCAGGGGGAGCAAGGTCCCGCAAGGCTTGGCGGAATCTATCAGGGTCCATCAGCCTCCGCGGGCGAGCCCAAATCGGCTCACCACCTAAGCAGGGTGGGGGTGGAACATCAATCCTGGCTTTCAGAGCGTAGTGATCAGACCATGGCACCTTCATCGAAGGAGACATGATCACATCTATACCAACGCCAAAGATCAGATCCAGCGTGTGGCCTGCTTGATGTGTGGGGCCCGAAACAAACTGGGAGAGCCCTAGTGTCGCCATGGAAGACACCAGGTCCAGAGCCTGTGAGGAGGGAGTGGCATCAGCATGGATGTTGAAGTCCCCCAGTACCAATAGGTTAGGGAACTCCAAGGCCCAGCCGGCCACCGCCTCCAACAGGCCTGACAGGGTGGCTGCTGGTGCGCTAGGTGGCCGGTACACCAGCCAGACAGCCAAGCTCACCTCGGAGCCCCACACTAGGCCAACACATTCAATGCCGGGGATCGATGGCGGTGGTAGAGCCCTGAAAGAACAATCTTCCCGGATTAATAATGCCACCCCTCCCCCCCGGCCCACAGTCCGTGACTGGTGGAGGACGGAGAAACCCGGGGGCGCCATCTCTCGTAAGGTAACAGTTACCCCTTCGCGCACCCAGGTCTCCGTCACACAAGCCAGGTCGACCCCCTGCGAGATGATGAAATCTCGCAGGGTGGCGGTTTTATTGCCTATAGACCTGGCATTGCACAACACCAGTGACGGAGGTGAGTAATCCTTTCTCACCCTACCCTCGTCTCTCGGGATGGGGCGCAGATTGGAAGGGGTACGAGCATATCCGTATCTCGATCCCCTTCGCCTATGCCATCTGCCCCCACCGCCATACCTCCCTCGCCCCTCCACAGTAGGAATCCCAAGCCTCATACTCGCCTCCATTTACAGAATATAAAAGCAAACAAAAAATACACCGAAACAAAACCAATCCCCACCCCACTCAACAAACCATCCCACCCCAACCCAAAATAAAACAAAAGAAAATAAAAATACATGGATAAAAAACCACCGTTTCTGGTGGTACAACAAAATAAAAAGTAAAACCCCTTTAAAACATTTTAAAATATATAACACGCTTAAACATTTGCTGCCACAGCAGCAGTGTCCTTAGAGTTGTGGCGGTGGTGAGTATGGGGGCCGCCCCCAGGCCCAAGGTGGGGGGTGGGCTTGCAGGGGGAGCGGTCCTCCCCAAGACTCACTGGCAGAACAACAGCAGCGATGTCCCGAGGCCTCCTTGGAGCCTTATATGCTGAGGTGGAGTATGGGGCCCGCTCCCAGGCCCAAGGTGGAGAATGGGCTTGCAGGGGGAGCAGTCCTCCCCAAGACTCACCGGCAAAGCGGCAGCAGCGATGTCCCGAGGCCTCCTTGGAGCCTTATATGCTGAGGTGGAGTATGGGGCCCGCCCCCAGGCCCAAGGTGGAGAATGGGCTTGCAGGTGGGGTGGTCCTCCCCAAGACTCACTGGCAAAGCGGCAGCAGCGATGTCCCGAGGCCTCCTTGGAGCCTTATATGCTGAGGTGGAGTCTGGGGCCCGCCCCCAGGCCCAAGGTGGAGAGTGGGCTTGCAGGTGGGGTGGTCCTCCCCAAGACTCACTGGCAAAGCGGCAGCAGCGATGTCCCGAGGCCTCCTTGGAGCCTTATATGCTGAGGTGGAGTCTGGGGCCCGCCCCCAGGCCCAAGGTGGAGAATGGGCTTGCAGGTGGGGTGGTCCTCCCCAAGACTCACTGGCAAAGCGGCAGCAGCGATGTCCCGAGGCCTCCTTGGAGCCTTATATGCTGAGGTGGAGTCTGGGGCCCGCCCCCAGGCCCAAGGTGGAGAGTGGGCTTGCAGGTGGGGTGGTCCTCCCCAAGACTCACTGGCAAAGCGGCAGCAGCGATGTCCCGAGGCCTCCTTGGAGCCTTATATGCTGAGGTGGAGTCTGGGGCCCGCCCCCAGGCCCAAGGTGGAGAGTGGGCTTGCAGGTGGGGTGGTCCTCCCCAAGACTCACTGGCAAAGCGGCAGCAGCGATGTCCCGAGGCCTCCTTGGAGCCTTATATGCTGAGGTGGAGTCTGGGGCCCGCCCCCAGGCCCAAGGTGGAGAGTGGGCTTGCAGGTGGGGTGGTCCTCCCCAAGACTCACTGGCAAAGCGGCGTAGAGCTGCATGCGGCAGCTTGGAAATGGAAACTGTAACTCAATAAAGACTTTTATAAAGTGAACGCTGGCTAGCGTGATCCTCTGTGAGCTAGGATCTGGGAGCAGCTCTGACACATATATATGGTATGACAAGGTTAAAGCTCATAAAGCTTTTAAAAACCATATTGTTTGGAAAGCACTATATAATGTTTGGATTAGATATAAAGACTTGTTGGAAAATAAAACCCCAAGGTGGTTGTCGCCAATGGAGGCTAAAGCTGTGAAAAAGATCAATATGGAGGCCAAATGGCCAAAATATTGGGAAATTTTGGAACAGGAGGGAGATAAACTGAAATTACAGAGTTATGAGAAATTGAAGATCAAGGTACGAGATTGGCTCCATTATTACCAAATAATGGAGGTTTATAAACAGGATAGGAAAATTGGCTTCCAGGTAGAGAAATCAAAATTAGAAACAGAACTGTTAGAACCCAATACTAAGAATTTGTCAAGAATGTATAACTTGTTGCTGAAATGGAATACGCAAGATGAAACAGTTAAATCAGCTATGATTAAGTGGGCACAAGACATTGGTCATAACATCATGTTTGCTGACTGGAAACAGTTGTGGACCACCGGCATAAAATTTACGGCATGTAATGCCTTAAGAGAGAATATTATGAAAATTATTTACAGGTGGTACATGACCCCAGTCAAGCTTGCAAAGATCTACCATTTGCCCGATAATAAATGTTGGAAATGCAAAGAAACTGAAGGTACTTTTTTTCACCTTTGGTGGACGTGCCTGAAGATTAAGGCCTTCTGGGAAATGATATATAATGAAATGAAAAATGTACTTAAATGTACTTTCCCTAAGAAACCAGGGGCCTTCCTCTTGGGCATTGTCGGCCAATTGGTGCCAAAGAAGGACAGAACATTCTTTATGTATGCTACAACAGCAGCAAGAATACTCATAGCAAAGTATTGGAAGACACAGGATCTACCCACCTTGGAAGAGTGGCAGATGAAGGTGATCGATTACATGGGACTGGCTGAAATGACTGGCAGAATCCGAGACCAGGGGAAAGAGACGGCGGAAGAAGATTGGAAGAAATTTAAAATCTATCTTAAGAAACATTGTAAAATTAATGAATGTTAAAATGTTGTGGTTATATAAAGTAAGGGATTACAGCTGGTAAAAATTAAGTAAAAGAAAAGAAAAGGAAAAATTGGATAAAATTAAGGGGAAGGATTTGCTGAAATAAATTTGGGTATTGGAATGCAGGAAGGGGAGGTATGGGGAAGTCGATGAAGTAAGTTTAAGGAAAAAAAGGAGTTGAAATTATATGTGTTTGTTTGTTTTTGTATGTATTTATGTGTAATGTGTTTTGTGTGTACTGTATGTGTTTTTATAATTTGTGAAAATTTAATAAATAATAAAAAAAGAAAATCCCAGAGATAAGTAAAGAAAAAATACAAATGTTAGACTCCCCGATATCAGCACTAGAAATTAGAAATGCAATCAAGAAAATTAAAATAGGGAAAACACCTGACCCAGACAACCTTCCAGCAGAATTTTACAAAAAAATGGAGGAAATCCTAATATTTCCACTAACTGAAGTAATGAATAATATTCTCAATGAAGGAAACATCCCAGACTCATTGAAGGAAGCTTACGTAACATTAATACCCAAGCAGGGAGGTGATCCGGAGTCAATATCTAATTATAGGCCAATATCACTTTATATTGATTATAAACTTTTTGCCAATATATTGGCAAATAGACTTAAAGAAGCCATCAAAGAAATTATACACCCAAACCAGTCCGGGTTTCTCCCTGGAAGACAAATCTCGGTGAATTCCAGAAATATTGTTGACATATTAGAATATCTAGAAGCCAAAAATGATTAAAAAGCAGCTTTATTATTACTTGATGCAGAAAAGGCATTCGAAAATGTCTCGTGGTATTATATGAAAAAACAGTTAGAGGTAATGGGTCTAGGAACAAAATTTAGAAAAGGAATAGAGGCAATATATGAACAACAGAAAGCAAGACTAGTAATAAATGGCAATCTAACAGACAATATCCTGATCACTAAAGGGACTAGACAGGGGTGCCCTTTGTCACCCCTGTTATTTATATTAGCCTAGGAACCGCTGTTACAAAACATTAGAAAAGACGAAAGTATAAAAGGAATAAGAATTGGGAAGAAATCTTACAAAATTAGAGCATTTGCTGATGATATAATCATAACACAGGACCCAAATCAAAGTGTTCCAGTCGCTATTGATCTAATTATAAAATATGGGAAATTAATGCACCTGAAGATAAACCACCAAAAAACAAAATTATTGACTAAAAATCTAACACAGGAAGAGAAAATTGAATTACAAGAAAGAAGAGGTCTGGAAATTAAAAACAAGGTTAAATACCTGGGGATTTGGATTTCAACTAAAAATATAAATCTTTATGAAGATAATTATATCAAAACATGGAAAAACATAAAAAAAGAATATGGAAAATTGGACCAGACTCCATCTCTCCCTTTTGGGAAGAATCTTGGTAGTAAAAATGAACATTGTGCCCAAAATGATTTTTTTGTTTCAAACAATACCAATTTTGGGAGGAATGAAATGTTTTAAGGAATGGAAAAAGGAACTAGCCAGATGTGTTTGGAACGGAAATAAACCTAGAATTAGACATCAGGTGCTGATAGATAAAAGGGAGAGAGGAGGATTTGGACTACCAGATTTGGAATTGTACCATGCAGCAGCGGAATTGGTATGGCTAAAAAAAATGGATCACACTAAAAAATACGGATGTGTTCGACTTTGAGGGCCATGATAACTGGTTTGGGTGGCACACCTATCTAATATATGAGAAAGTGAAGGTCCACAAGGGCTTTTTGAGTCATGTGATAAGGAAATCACTTTATAAGATATGGAGTAAATATAAAGGAATACTGGAGCCAAAGATACCCTTGTGGACATCTCCAGCAGAAGCCATAGCAGTCAAAAGGAGAAATATGAGAGGAGAGTGGCCCACATATCGAATGTTACTAGAAATAGATAAAGCTAAGCCAACCTTAAAAAAATATGATGAAATCAAATGCCATCTGTTGGATTGGATACAATATTTCCAGTTAAATAAAAAATTGGGTGCAGATAAGAAAGAAGGTCTTGCAAAAGAAACTTCCAATTTTGAAAGAGAACTAATTTATAATAAAGGAAAGTACATTTCAAGAATGTATTATTATCTTTTAGAATGGGAAGTAAAAGAAGAACAAGTTAAAACCTCAGTGGTGAGGTGGGCACAAGACTTTGGATATAATATCTATATGGAACAGTGGGAAAGATTGTGGCGGGTAGATATTAAATTTACAGCTTGTTATAACCTTAGGCAGAACACCATGAAGATGCTATATAGATGGCACCATATCCCGTTAAAACTTACTAAAATGTATAAAGGCAGGTCACTAACATGTTGGAGATGTAAGAAGGAGATAGGGTCATACTATCACATGTGGTGGACTTGTGTAATTATATGTGAATTTTGGAATAATATCTACAACGAATTTAAGAAATTATTTAAATTTACCGTCAAAAAAAGACCAGAGATTTTCTGGAAGGGTTTAATAATCTGGAAGGGTTTAATAATGCTTTTGGTTGGCATGCATATTTGTGGTACGACAAGGTAAAGGTTCACAAAATGTTTAAAAACCATATTGTCAGAAAAGCAATATTTATTGTCTGGACAAAATATAAAGACTTACTAGAAAATAAGACCCCGAGATGGTTATCACCAATGGAGGCCAAGGCCCGAAAAAAACCCAATATGGAGGCCGGTTGGCTGAAATATTGGGAAATAATAGAAAAAATTGGAGACAATTGGAGGCTGCAGAGTTTAGAAAAATTAAAGAATAAGGTGCGAGATTGGTTACATTATGCTCAAATCCAAGAGGTTTTCAAGTTGGATAAAAAAATAGGATTCCAGGTGGAAAAATCGAAATTAGAGACAGAACTGCTTGAACCAAAGACTAAGGTACTTTCAAGAATGTACAACTTGCTGCTTAAATGGAACACTCAGGATGAGACAGTCAAATCAGCCATGATAAAATGGGCTCAGGATATTGGGTATAACATCATGTTTGAGGACTGGGAAAGGTTATGGACCACCGGAATGAAATTCACGGCATGTAATGCCCTGAAGGAAAACATTATGAAAATGATGTATAGGTGGTACATGACCCCAGTCAAGCTGGCAAAAATATATCACCTGTCTGATAATAAATGTTGGAAATGTAAGGAAGCTGAAGGGACATTCTTTCACCTCTGGTGGACTTGTCCAAGAGTGAGGGCCTTCTGGGAAATGATCTATAACGAGTTAAAAAAGGTATTTAAATATACCTTTGTTAAGAAACCGGAGGCCTTCCTCTTGGGCATTGTCGGCCAGAGAGTGTTAAAGAAGGACAGAACCTTTTTTATGTATGCGACTACAGCAGCAAGAATACTCATCGCAAAATATTGGAAGACACAAGATTTGCCCACACTGGAAGAATGGCAGACGCAATTGATGGACTACATGGAACTGGCTGAAATGACTGGCAGAATCCGAGATCTGGGAGAAGAAACAACGGAAGAGGACTGGAAAAATTTAAGGACTATTTACAAAAACAATATAAGTTGTATGAATGTTAAAAATTTACACGATTCGGAAACTATAGCTTCAGCAATTAAAGTTGGGAAATAGGAAATTATATTTTAAGTAAGAAAAGGTTAAAATCTAAGGTAATACTATGTTTAACTTTGGATATAAGTAATTGATGAAAAGTATGTCGAACTTAGAGGTATAGTATTTGAAAAGTACAAAATAAGGTACGAAACAAGGTAATAATTTGCTGATAATTTTATTATAAAGAATGCAGGGTAAGGGAGATGTGAGGAAGTCCAGTTAGTTATTTAAAAAAATGTGTTGAATGGTTGGTTTTTCTTTTCTATTCTTTTCTTCTTTTTCTTGTTTCTTTACTTCTTTCTTCAGTATATGTTCCTAATTTTGTATTTGAAAACTGAATAAAATATTTATAAAAAAAAAAAGACCAGAGATTTTCTTATTAGGAATATTACCAATAGAAATATTAAAAAAGACCACTGTTTATGTATGCAATTACGGCAGCAAGAATACTTGTAGCAAGAACCTGGAAAAGTGAAACAACACCAACAATAACAGATTGGCAGACACTTATGATAGAGTATTTCCAACTAGCAAAGCTGACGGGAAAAGTCAGGGGAGCCTTAAACCAGAAAACATATGGAGAATAGAAAATATTTAAGGAATATATAAGATTATATTGTAAAAATGATACCATCTTAGCAGAACTTGTATGATACTTGTAAACAAAAATAAATGAAACAAATACTTTAGTGGAATGTATGAAAAAGGATACAAAGTAAAACTGCAATAAAACCATGACAAGAGAAAAAGTGTAATGAGAACGATTGGAAGTTTCATACAGAAAATTTTATTTGATAGACATGATGTTATATAAATTTTTGGTTCTACCCCCCTTCTTTTCTTTCTTTTTGTCTTTTTAATTTTTTTCTTGTTTTTATGTCTTGATGTTCTATTCTTTTTGTATTTAACTTTTCTATGCTTACCTTCGTTATACGTTTGTATGTTTGTATTTTAAACCAATAAAGATTTGCTTAAAAAACCCAACAAAACCAAATTATATAATTTAGAAAAGGTGGCCCCCCCGTGTGCTAGAATTGATGGTTTGATGATTTTCCTTATTTCTGCATTCCAAAATCTTATTAATTTCAATTACATTCCAGTCATAGTAATAATCCCTTATACAACAACTGCAATATTAATAACTTGTATTTGTGTTGACACATTAAATGATTTATAAAACTACAAGAGAGGCACTCAGACTATATCCTTGTTCTTTGTGTGTGTGGCAATTATTCTGTCCGTCATGTTTCTTCCTGTTCTTGTAAGATGTTATGTCTTTCTTTACCCCGGTTGTTGCTGTTATCCATCATGCCTTGGATGGAACTGATATCCCATTTTTGTTTCAGAAATTTCTCCGTTGCTCCATCCCATGCTTCGTTGTTTGGCAACTTTAACAATAGCTGCAAAAGTCACTCTGTCCCAATAAATAAGCTGTTGTCACCATTTTCCCTCTCAGCCTGGGAAGAAGAGCAGTCTGTCAAATGACTCAGTAATGAACCTTATGAGTTCCATGGCAAGTTCAGAGACTCCTTTCATCCTTCCATCCAACTGAAGATAAATGAGCAATTATACTTCCAATTAAATTAAATTCAAAGTCCCCTGTAAATAATAAAGGATGGGGGAGAGTCAGCTCTAAGTTTCCATCGTAAACCCTTTGCAAAATAGCTTTCCCTCCCCTTTTCCTCTTTTTTACACACACAGTTCTGTTTAATGTTATATTCCATATCTATAATCCAATTTCTTCTGCCCTCCCTTGTACAAATTTAATTTGAACTAACATTCAAAGGAAGGTTGCCGAGTCATAAATGTAGAGACGAAAACTTTAAATAAAGAAACCGTAGGCTCCCCTCCCCCCCACACCATCTTTTGCACTGAATTAAGTCTTATATCAAATTCAAACCTTAAAGTCCTTGCAGTTGGTTTTGTTCCACAGTTTGTGACCTCATCTCTTCTAGCACGTGCCTGTACTTTAGTCCAATTAAATGCTAATTAACAGGAGAACCTCTGCTTCTAAATAGGAGGGTTTTCGGCAGGCGAAGTACTTTTGCACTCAGCGCCTCCCTGCCTCCTGCAATTCATGCCGGAGTGAGAGCCAGGTACCAAGACGAATTGCAAGTGAAGCCTGTTCCCTCCTGTCCGGGGGGGGGGGGGGTTGCAAGGTTAATTACCCTCAATCATTCTTGTTTTTCCTTTGCCAACGATCTCCCGCTGTTGTGGGGTCTGCCTACATTAAGGCAGAGCAGAACCAGAAGCCACCACTTGGCCTTTGATCACCTTCAAAAACCACCTCCTGACAGCAAAGGGACACAGCAAGGGGATGGTATCCACAATATACAAAATATTGCTCCAAAATCCCACAAACCCCCTCAACACAATCAAAAAACAATGGGAGTACGACATAGGCTATGAAATAAACCCTACACAGATGTCAGGGACTGAGCAGATGAGGAGGAGTGGTGGAGACCAGCACCCCAAAAAGCTTCCAGTCAGACTAAAGACCCAACAGTTAGGAGGTAGAGAATAAATGGCAATTTGTTAGACAATACAGAAATATTAGAAAGAACTAAAAAACATCTAAGTACATACTTTGAATTAAACCTAAATAAAGGTACAGACATAAATGTAGTCTGGGATGCAAGCAAAGCAGTTATGCGAGGATTCTTCCTGCAACAGAATTGTATCCAAAAGAGGGAAAGGGAAAAGAATAAAGTGGAAATATTAAATAAAATAAAAGATATAGAAAAGCAGTTGGTTAGGAAACCAGAGGACCCAAAACTAAAACAAGCAAGTAAATTGCTGCAAATGAAACTATCTATGATTATAAATCAGGAGGTGGAATGGAAAATTAAACTACTAAAACAGCAAAATTATGAATCAGCAAACAAAACTGGAAAATGGTTAGCTTGGCAACTAAAGAAAAAACAAGGACAGAAGATCATAAATACAATAAAAGACAATAATGAAATAATAGATAATACGAAAGAAATAAGGAAAGTTTTCCTTAAATTTTACAAAGAACTGTATAAAGCACCCAAAGAAAACGAGGAGAAGATAAGAACTTATATAGGAAAACATAAACTAAGGGCAATTTCCCAAGAAAGAAGAGAACAACTAGAAAAACCAATATCAGAAGAAGAGATTATAGATGCAATTACGCAAGGAAAGAATGGGAAGGCCCTAGGGCTGGATGGCATACCAATTAAATATTATAAGAAATTAAGTCAACAATTAGTCTCCACACTAAAGGAAGTAATGAATAATATAATGGAAAAAGTGCAGATGGGAAGAAGCATTTATTTTCCTAATACCAAAACAAGGAACTGATTTTACAAACGTAAAAAACTTTAGACCGATATCATTGCTTAACAACGACTATAAACTGTTCACAAACATACTAGTGCAGAGATTAAAAAACATTATGACTTTACATATACACTCAGACCAGGCAGGCTTTTTACCAGGACGGCAGTTAAAAGACAATATACGAAACATAGTAAATATAATTGAATATTTAGAAACAAAAATAAATAAGCAGGCTGCACTAATCTTCATAGACACGGAAAAGGCATTTGATAACTTGTTTTGGTTTTTTATGAAACACAATTTAGAAATGATGGGTCTGGGAACAACATTTTTAAGAAGTATAGAGGCAATTTATAAAGATCAGAATGCCAAACTTATAATAAACAATGGAGTAACAGAGAACTTCCATATTACAAACGGCACAAGACAGGGCTGCCCATTGTCACCCCTATTATTTATATCAATACTGGAAGTATTACTTCAAAATGTAAGAGAAACAGGGAAAATTACAGGAATAAAATGTGGAGAAAAGGAATACAAGGTTAAAGCTTTCGCTGATGACATAGTCCTGACATTACAAGAACCTCAAACATCTATAGTAGAAGCATGAAAAGTAATAGAAGAATTTGGAGGGATGGCAGGATTTAAAATTAATAAAAGTAAAACAAAAGTGATGGTAAAAAAACATGAATGAGGAACAATTAGACCAATTACAAAGCAAAACAGAAATAACAACAGTAAAGAAAAGAAAATATCTGGGTGTTTGGCTTTCCCCGAAAAATACAAACCTATTTAAGGATAATGTCAGGGGTACAGGGACAGAGGCACAGGGAAGGCAGGAAATGGAGAGCGATGGAGAGGAATCCCAGGATAGCAAGGAAGAGGATAGCAATGACGCAGGGGATTCCATGAGTCTCTCCAGCGAATCAGAGGATTCCCAGAAGGGGGCGTCTGTGGTAAGGGCAAGGGGAGCCCCAGGGGGAAAGTGTCAGGAGCGGGGGGCCAGCGGGGGACCCCAAAGCGGCAGCCGGGAATCAGGGCCAGCCTCCCCACCAGAGCGCAGCGAAGGAGGGGGAGGTTCCAGTGTGTCAGAGGGAGCAGCTCCGGCGACAGAGAAAGGGGAGGGATCAGAGCAAGCCGTTCTCCCGGAAGGGGAGGAGGGCAGTGAGGGGAGTAGCATAACTGTCAAAAGGAAGGTCAGAGGTTGGGCGCGCGCGCCAAGTTCAAATGAGGAGGCGCGCGGAAGAACAGGGAGCCCGGAGGAGGAGCCAGGTCCCAAAGCCCACAGAAGGGGGGAGGAGCAGTCTGGAGATTCCGCTTCAGGAGAATCCAGGAGGGGAGGAACCCCGGCGGGCAGAAAGACCCTGCGGAAAAGGAAAGAGAGAAAAAGGTGGAGCAGCGTTAGCTTATTAAACTGGTGTAGAGGAGGGACCGATTCAGAGGGGACTTCTAACGTCTAAGGCTAAAAGACGTGGGGCTGCGCGCCACGGTTGTGGAACCAATAATGAACTGCAATAAACATCCTTGTATATAAGAAGAACTTGGCGTTGGTCTTTTGTGAGCTGAGACCTGAGGCAGCCCTGACAGTAAGTCCCCTCCAAAAAAAACGCAAAATTTTTTTTTGCGAAGCTCACGAAGTTTGGCGGCCATGAATATGGAGGAGCAGATAACAGCCCTGCGCAACGCAGTCTCCGAGCTTTCCACTGCGGTAGTGGTCTCCCAGAAGAAGGGGGAAGAGGCGGAAAAGCGATGCCAGGATCTGCAAGCCAGGTGGGATCATGCATGCCAAGTGGGGTTCCCGGGATCCAGATCTGCAGGAGTAGGACTGGGCCGAAGGGGGGGCAATTTGGTAGCCCACTTCGATGGGAACCTGAAGCAGTACCCCAGTTTTCGAGCAGACGTCGTATATGCGTTGCATTTGCTTCGCGAGGACTTTAAAGATGAGGAGGAAAAAGTGGGTTTCATTGTGTCCCACTTGCATGGGGAAGCGAGGGCTTGGCTGCGCAATCTGTGGCGCGAAGATTGCCCTGCTCGAAGGGACTCCGATGAATTTATCAAAGCCATGGACGCTTGCTTCCAATCTACAGTGGATGTGGATGTAGCACGCAAAGAGATGCATGGTTTACGGCAAGGCAAGGCTACAGTACGTCAGTACCATGCTTGCTTTTTCGCCTTGCTGAATGTGCTGAGGTGGGAGAAAGACTCCCTGGCAATCAGAGACTTGTTTTGGGAGGGGTTGTCTGGCTCTGTAAAGGATGACTTGGCTAGGGGGGACAGACCTCAAACCCTAGCAGAAGTGGTGCAGAGGGCGCTCACCATTGGAGTGCGCCACGAAGAACGCCCTTGGCGCAATGAGGAGGGTCGCCAGATTCACGCACCGTCTAGAGCGCCTCCTTTCCTTCCCAGGGATCTAGGACGTACGCGTCCCTCCCCTCAGCTGCAGGCAGGGGAGGAACCAATGGAACTTGGTGCTGCAAAGGCTCAGACAGCTACCGGAGCCCCAGCGTCTGGAGCAGTCAAGACGAAGCCTCCTAGAGGGAACAGGAAGTGTTACATCTGTGACAGTGCGATGCACATGGCCAAAGAGTGTCCCCAGAGGCTCCAAAAGCACACTGCAGCCTTAGCAACAGTAACTGCAGCAGCACAACATGAAGAGCAGTTTCAGGGAAACGACAATGCCTGGCTGGAAGCAGAAATGCTGGGGCACAGCCAGGCGAGTCAGTAGGGCAGTCCCCAGTGCTTTTGCAGCCTACAGACCCCCTGCCACCCAAGCCAGTGGTGCAGCTCACTGCAACTCTCCAGCTACCTAATGGACGCACCCTGGAAGTCCCCATTACAATTGACAGTGGGAGCAACGCAGACTTCGTGGGGGTGCAGTTCATCAAGCAGCATCGCATAGAGCTTCTACCAGCCACGCTGCCCTTAAACGTCGTCACAGTGGATGGCAGGAAGCTGCTGGGTGGGCAGGTGGTACAACAAACGCCACCCATGGTGATGCAGATTGGCAATCACCGAGAAGTCATCAGTTTTAACGTCACCCGCCTGTCGGACACGCCTATAGTGTTAGGCATGAGTTGGCTGGATAGGCACAACCCGGCCATGGCGTGGTACCAGCGGCAGCTCACCTTTTGCTCGTCCTACTGCGCGCAGCATTGCATCCAGACCGGTCAGGAGGAGGAGGGCCAAGGGGAGGGGCAGCAGCTGCGTCTCAGCATGGCGCAAGCAGTACCCCTCAAGTACAAGGGGTTTTTGGAAGTCTTCTGCGAAAAGGAGGCTGACCAGTTGCCACCCCACCGGCCCTACGATTGCGCAATTGACCTCTTGCCAGGGACAACGCTACCGACTGCGAAGCTGTATTCCATGTCCGAGGATGAGATGCAGGAGCTCAGGGAGTTCATAGATCACAACCTGCAGCGGGGATTCATCCGGGAATCAAAGGCTGTAGGGGGCAGTCCTGTGTTTTTCGTGAAGAAGAAGGACACGCCCCAAAAAAGGCTGATCGTAGACTTTAGGTTCATAAATTCGAAGACAAAGCCCGCGGCCTTTCCCATGCCCAAGATTGACGACCTGCTCGCGACGGTGAGGAAGGGGAAGATCTTCACCAAGTTGGATCTCCGAGGAGCATACAATCTCATACGCATGCGAGAGGGTGATGAGTGGAAGACGGCCATGTTCACGCCCCTGGGCACCTATGAATACAGAGTTATGCCGTTTGGTCTCCAAAATGGCTCCCACTATTTCCAAGCTTTTATGCACCACGTGCTAGCGGGACTCCTCTACAAGAAGTGCGTATGCTTCCTCGACGACATTCTGATCTTCTCGGAATCGCAGGAGGCTCACGAGAGTGACGTTAAGGAGGTCCTGCAGAGGCTACGGGAGCACAGGCTTTACGCCAAGCTGGAGAAGTGCCAATTCGACGTGACGGAGGTGGATTTTCTGGGCTATAGGCTGTCCGACAAGGGACCGCGCGGTGTTGGACTGGAAGAGCCCGCGAAATCGGAAGGAGGTCCAGAGGTTCGTCGGCTTCGCCAACTTTTACCGCAAGTTCATCAGGGGTTTCGCCAAGGAGACGGCAGCTATCACGGACACTCTCAGTTCCAAGAAGAAGAAGTTCACCTGGACAGACCAGGCGGAGCAGTCCTTCAGGAGACTTAAGAGTCTCTTCGCGTCCGAAGAACAGCTGCTACACGTGAATCCCGGCAGGCCCATGAGGGTTGAGACTGATGCATCTGACAGAGCGGTGGGGGCCGTCCTCTTACAGGAAGACCCGCAGGGAAACTGGAGGCCCTGCGCTTTCTACTCCCGGAAGCTAAGCAAGTCGGAACAGAACTACACCATCTGGGACAGGGAGTTGCTGGCCATCCACGCAGCTTTCAAGGCGTGGAGGCACTTCCTCATCGGAGCCAAGCACACCGTGCAGGTCCGCACGGACCACAAGAACCTAGAGTACTGGCGCACGGCGAAGCTACAGAGCCAGAGGCACATACGCTGGGCAGAGTTCTTTGCGGACTTCGATTTCAGGATAGAGTACATCCCAGGCGACAACAATGTCATAGCAGATGCGCTCTCCAGGAAACCGCAGTATCTTGAGGAAGCGGCACCTGTGGCAGCCAAGCACATTTTTGCACCGCAGGCGTGGGCGTGCGCTTCAGCCGCCGTGGACCTGGAGGTGGTGCGTCGCGCGCTGCAGACGGATCCGTTCACACAGTCCAAGATGGAAGAGGTGCGGAGAGGCACAGCGAAGGCCGACGAGTTCCAGATACGCGACGGCCTGCTAACCCGTAAAGGCGCTCTCTACGTTCCGGGAGACGATCTCCGCGCGAAGGTTCTGCAGCAGTTGCATGACGCACCCAGCGCTGGCCACTTCGGCAAGGAAAAGACGGCGGAATTAGTGGCCAGAGACTTTTGGTGGCCCCAGATGCGAGGGGAGGTCGCGGATTACGTCGCCAGGTGTGACACCTGCCAAAGGTCCAAGCCAGTGCACCAGAAGCCAGCGGGACTGCTGGAACTGTTGGAGACGCCTCTACAACCGTGGGAGAGGGTAGCGCTGGACTTTGTTACTGATCTGCCCAGTTCGCGAGGCAAGACGGCGGTGCTTGTGGTTGTAGACCTGTTCACCAAGATGGCGCATTTCATTCCTTGCGCGAAGGTGGCGACAGCGGAGCAGACCGCCAAGCTGTTCATAGACCACGTGTTCAGAGTGCACGGCTTGCCGCGATCCATCCTGTCCGACCGCGGTCGCCAGTTCGTTTCCAGTTTCTGGCAGAAGCTCCTGGGTATCCTGAACGTCAAGATCAACTTAGCGTCGGCGAGACACCCGCAGACCAACGGCCAAGTGGAGAGGGTCAACGCCATCATGCAGCAGTACCTGCGATGTTACGCCAATCAACAGCCTGCGACTTGGGTGGACTACTTGCCAATGGCCGAGTTTGCCTACAACAACACGAAGCACGCGTCCACGGGGGTGACGCCGTTCTTCGCCAACAATGGGCAGCATCCCAGAACCTTTCCGGGAGTGGAGACGACGGTGCAGGGAGAGACGCAGGGAGCTGAGCATTTGGCGGCAGAATTGCAGGAGGTCCACGAGGAGCTCCGACGGCACTTAGAGCTAGCTAAACATGCCTACAAAGTGCAGGCAGACAGGCACTGGAGGGCAGGAGAAGACATACAGGTGGGGGACTGGGTATGGTTAGCAGCCCAGGCGATGCCTGCTAAGTCATTAGCTAAGAAGAAGCTAGGCCACAAGCAGCTGGGGCCATACCAAGTTGAGGCCAAGATCAACCCCTTAGCTTATCGGTTGACCCTCCCAGAAGGTTCCCGAATGCACCCGGTCTTTCATAGGTCGGTGCTTACGCCCTACAAAGCTCCACACAGGTTTCAGGAGCCAGGGACGGCACCGGACCCACGCAGGGAGTCCCCGGGGGGGGGGGAAGTCACCGAAGGCCGAGACACTCAATGAGGTCACGGAAATTCTGGACTCGAGATGGGGGGAGGAGGGAGTAGAATACCTCCTCGCCAGAGAGGGTACCCCGGCCAGTGCCAATAGTTGGGTGCCGGACTATGCTCTGGAGGAACCCCTTCTTAAGGACGAGTTCCATGCACTCTTCCCACACAGGCCCATGCCAGCGGAATTTTTCGACGACTGGCTTTTTACGCCCACACTTTCAGGCAGCACCTTCCGGGGGTTCTCCTCAGCAGAGGAGACCACGCCAGAATCGAGTCCTCCAAGGGGATCGTGCTCGGGGGTGGACACGGATCGCTCTTACTGGTGGGACGACCAACCAGAGGAGGAGTGGCGCAGGAGATTGCTGAGAGGGCCCTGGCAAACAGCATCGTCCGAAGAAACGGGGAGGGGAGGACATGGACGTGTTGGGAGAGGACCTTGGCTTCGAGCACAAATACAATGAACTGGAAGCAGAGGAGATTGACGTCGACGAACTGTATCCAAGATCTACCCCGGCAACTGAGGAGCTTCCAGAACCTGCACCCGAGCAGCGGGAGGGGGGAAGGGGGGGCTTCGAGGGGGGGATGGATGTCAGGGGTACAGGGACAGAGGCACAGGGAAGGCAGGAAATGGAGAGCGATGGAGAGGAATCCCAGGATAGCAAGGAAGAGGATAGCAATGACGCAGGGGATTCCATGAGTCTCTCCAGCGAATCAGAGGATTCCCAGAAGGGGGCGTCTGTGGTAAGGGCAAGGGGAGCCCCAGGGGGAAAGTGTCAGGAGCGGGGGGCCAGCGGGGGACCCCAAAGCGGCAGCCGGGAATCAGGGCCAGCCTCCCCACCAGAGCGCAGCGAAGGAGGGGGAGGTTCCAGTGTGTCAGAGGGAGCAGCTCCGGCGACAGAGAAAGGGGAGGGATCAGAGCAAGCCGTTCTCCCGGAAGGGGAGGAGGGCAGTGAGGGGAGTAGCATAACTGTCAAAAGGAAGGTCAGAGGTTGGGCGCGCGCGCCAAGTTCAAATGAGGAGGCGCGCGGAAGAACAGGGAGCCCGGAGGAGGAGCCAGGTCCCAAAGCCCACAGGAGGGGGGAGGAGCAGTCTGGAGATTCCGCTTCAGGAGAATCCAGGAGGGGAGGAACCCCGGCGGGCAGAAAGACCCTGCGGAAAAGGAAAGAGAGAAAAAGGTGGAGCAGCGTTAGCTTATTAAACTGGTGTAGGGGAGGGACCGATTCAGAGGGGACTTCTAACGTCTAAGGCTAAGAGACGCGGGGCTGCGCGCCACGGTTGTGGAACCAATAATGAACTGCAATAAACATCCTTGTATATAAGAAGAACTTGGCGTTGGTCTTTTGTGAGCTGAGACCTGAGGCAGCCCTGACAGATAATTATAAAACAACATGGAAAGAAGTAAAAACAAAATTGGAAATATGGGACAGACTGAAGCTATCCTTCTGTGGAAGGATAGCAGCTATTAAGATGAGTGTCCTACCGAAGATGCTTTTTTTATTTCAAACTATTCCAATTATAACAGGACAAGGCCAATTCAATGAGTGGCAAAAAGTGATTTCTAGGTTTGTATGGCAGGGGGGAAAGCCTAGAATAAAATAAAACTTTTAACGGATAAGTTTCATTACCGGACCTCAAAATATATTATGAAGCTGCATGTATATCATGGTTAAAAGAATGGTTCAGCTTGGAAAATACGGACATATTAGATCTGGAGGGGTTCGGAAACAGATACGGGTGGCATGCATACCTTTAGTATGACAAGGTCAGAGTACATCGGGACTTTTTTAATCACATCATAAAAAGACCACTATCTGAAGTCTGGATAAGATATAAAGAGTGCTTTGAAAGGAAGACACCATGGTGGCTGTCACCCCAAGAGGCATTTTAATTGAAAGGACTAAATATGAAAGGAAAATGGTTGACCTATAGAGACATGTTATTGGAAGAGAATAATGTAATTAAGATCAAACCTTATGAGGAATTAAAAGATAAATTATCAAGTTGGATGGAATACCATCAAATGAATGACATCTTCTCAAAAGATAAGAAAGCAAGAGGGTATGAACAAACAAAATCAATACTAGAAACTGCAGTACTACAAAATAACAAAAAAACACTGTCTAAGGTCTATGAGTATTTACTAGAATGGCAGACAAAAGATGAAGAAATCAAAAGTGTCATGATTAAGTGGGCAATAGATGTATTGTCTCCCTGCTTATTTAACTTATATGCAGAATTCATCATGTGAAAGGCTGGCCTGGATGAATCCCTATTCATCCCAATTAAGATTCATCCCAATTAAGATTCATCCCAATTAAGATTGCCAGAAGAAATGTCAACAACCTCAGATATGCAGATGACACAACATTGATGGCAGAAAGTGAGGAGGAATTAAAGAACCTTTTAATGAGGGTGAAAGAGGAGAGTGCAAAATATGGTTTGAAGCTCAACATCAAAAAAACGAAGATCATGGCCACTGATCCCATCACCTCCTGGCAAATAGAAGGGGAAGAAATGGAGGCAATGAGAGATTTTACTTTCTTGGGCCCCATGATCACTGCAAATGGTGACAGCAGCCACGAAATTAAAAGACGCCTGCTTCTTGGGAGAAAAGCAATGACAAACCTAGACAGCATCTTTAAAAGTAGAGACGTCACCTTGCCAACAAAGGTCCGTATAGTAAAAGCTATGGTTTTCCCAGTAGTGATGTATGGAAGTGAGAGCTGGACCATAAAGAAGGCTGATCGCCGAAGAATTGATGCTTTTGAATTATGGTGCTGGAGGAGACTCTTGAGAGTCCCATGGACTGCAAGAAGATAAAACCTATCCATGCTTAAGGAAATCAGCCCTGAGTGCTCACTGGAAGGACAGATCCTGAAGCTGAGGCTCCAATACTTTGGCCACCTCATGAGAAGAGAAGACTCCCTAGAAAAGACCCTGATGTTGGGAAAGATGAAGGGCACAAGGAGAAGAGGACGACAGAGGACGAGATGGTTGGACAGTGTTCTCGAAGCTACCAGCATGAATTTGACCAAACTGCGGGAGGCAGTGGAAGACAGGAGTGCCTGGCGTGCTCTGGTCCATGGGGTCACGAAGAGTCAGACACGACTAAACGACTAAACAACAACAACAGATGTAGGCCACAACAATGAGTATGAAAAGTGGATAAAATTATGGAACACCGGCCTAAAATTTACAGCTTGTACATTGTTAAAAGAAAATCTGTTAAAAATGATATACAGATGGTACCTCACGCCAATTAAATTGTCAAGGATGTATGAAACAGGAAATAAGAACTGTTGGAAGTGTGGGGTGAAAGAAGGCAGTTTCTTCCGCATGTGGTGGACATGTGACATAGTGAAAACATATTGGAAAAAAATATATAACAAATTAAAGAAGATTTTTAGGTATACGTTTTTGAAAAAACCAGAGTCATTCCTGTTGGGAATGGTGGGAGAGGATATTGACAAGAATGACCAGAAACTGTCCAGAATGACCAGAAACAACAACAGCAGCGAGGTTATTGCTGACTCAGGTGTGAAAACAGCAAAAATTGCCTACAATAGAAGAGTGGCAGTACAAGGTTATGGAGTATGCAGAAATAGCCAAACTAACAGCAAAAATTCGACATCAGGGTGACGAAACATATCAAAAAGAATGGGGAAAATTTATGTTATATTTACAGACGATGATGTGAAATAGGGAAACCAGTAGAACTAAAATAAACCTTATAACGAGAAAACACAAGAAATTTATTGAATAATAATATCAAAATGAATTAAAAATGTATATTAGGACTATTGTTGTGTCTGCATCGCCCTAGAGAGCCAGTGCACCAACTGGACTCTTGCACCTCAACCCTGACTGGGCTGGGCGAGCTGGGTAGCACCGCCAGAGACCTCCTTCCCGCAGGAAACGGTCACAGTGCTGTGGACTCACAGCTTAGAGCTGAGAGCACCGGATTCACTGTCTCAACAATTCAGTCGTTGCGCAGCAGAGTTTTGCAGAGTCTTGCAGAGTATAAACCACTCGGAGAGCAGCTCTGTAAAATATCTTCCTTTTATTCTATAACTACAACTATGGTACAAAACTATATACAGAGCTAAGTATTCTGAGCATAAAGCAATGCTATACTGAGAGTCTGCAGCTGCTCTTAGCAGCAATCTAATCTCTAGGATCTCCAACACTCTCACTCTCTCCGATACACTGACTGACTGACTCTCTCTCACACACACAGATATGTTGCTGGGCAGAATAAGTTAATAGGCAGGACACGCCTCCTCTTCTCTGTGGAGTCAGCAGAAATCATGAGGAGATGGTCAGGAGATTCTTGGGTATGGGAGGGGTGAAATCTCCTCATCCTCCCCCATTTCATCCGACCATTTCAAGAATCTTTAACATAACTGCAACTTACACACACACTCCAAAAGTTGTTCTCTGCTTACAACCTTGGTTAACACATTTGCAGGTATCTCTCTTCCAGCATATAACACTTTTACAATACCATTGAATAAGCAGCTTCTAGAAAAATCTTCACACACGTTTCTTCCTTTTAGATACAAATTGACATTTCTAATTAGGCAGATTTGAACAAACCATTTTTAGAACTCAAATACACGCTTTCCTTCAAATATCAGGTAAGGAAATAAATAAAGCGTTTTGTGCTACTACTCTCAGCATACTTCATGCTTGGTTTGAAAACCCCACCAGAGTTGCTCGTGACCGCAGTCTTTGCAAACTCTTCAGAAAACCTCTTCGGTGGTACACCTTTGGTTGTTCTCTCGGATCTGCGCAAAACTCTCTGATCCTCTTGTTCTGGTGCTTCCTCCTCTTTAGGAGAATGGGGAGCTAAAGTATATGAAGCTGCTAAGTCTGAGTCAGCGTCAGACTCACCTGAGGCTTTTGGGCTCTGATAATCTGTGCCACCATCTGGAACTACATTGGCATCAGAATTATCACCACCAATAACACTTGCCTCCCTCTTAACTTTCTTTGCCCCTTTTGCACCATCATCACAAATGGGATGACACTGAAAAACACCAACTCTGTCCCATTGTGGATTGTCATCAATACTCCTGGTCAGCCTTATGGTTTTCGTGTCTGTGATCAGAACACGATAAGACCCTTTCTCATATCCTAGGAAAATGCCATGTTCTCCACGCTTGCTCAGTTTGTCACCTTGCGAGGTGTGCACCCAAACCTGCGAACCAAAAATTTTAAAATGCTTTACACATGGCTTTCTTCTGTGAAGCATCTCATATGGGGTGCAATTTATACTAGACTGGTACCTCCTGTTATACACGTGACAGAAAAACGAAAGAGCTTCAGCCCAAAAGGGATTGGGCAGCCCTGAATCATGTAACAGTGTTCTGATTCCTTGCTGCAGGGTTTGGTTTACTCTCTCACATAAACCATTCTGCCAGGGTGATCTGGGCGTGGCGGTCCTATGCTCAATGCCCTGTTCAAAAAGAAAACTCTCAAACTCTTCTGAACAAAACTCTCCACCCCTGTCTGTGAAAAAACAACGTACATTCTCACTATGTACATTTCTGAGCCATTTACAAAACTGACGAAACTTGGTAAAGGCTTCAGACTTTTTCTGCAGCACATAGACCCAAACATATTTTGAATAGGAGTCTATCAGAACCATAAAAAACCTTGAATTGCCTCTAGAGAGCGCTAGAGGCCCCACTAAGTCTGCATGAATGACTTCATATGGTTTCTTGGCCTCTCTCCCAGACTCTGTACCTTTGGGAGCTTGCCTTGCCTTACTCTCAGCACAAGAAACACATTTCATGTGGTAGGGACATTCTTTCAACCTCATACCCTGAACCATATCAGGCATTTTTGCCACAGCCTGGAAACCCAAATGACCATAAATGCGATGGTAATAATGAATACATTGGTCATGCAACTTCTCATTCTTATCAACAGACAAATTGCAACACTCTTTCTCAGTTGCTTCTGCAGTGCCTGTACCTGAAACAAAAGGCAATTGGTACAATCCATTTACACATTTTGCATACAGAATGAGCTTGCCATCTCTAAGAATTTCACAGCGAGATTTAGCAAACACCACCTTAAACCCTTGACGATCAAGCTGGGAAACACTCAACAAATTGTCCTGAATATCAGGTGCATACAGGACATTCTTAATAGTTGCATTCAGGCTCTTTAAGAACAC
This sequence comes from Podarcis liolepis, assembly GCF_965112155.1. NCBI lineage: Eukaryota > Metazoa > Chordata > Lepidosauria > Squamata > Lacertidae > Podarcis > Podarcis liolepis. The sequence goes on from NC_139568.1 coordinate 11,426,092, forward strand.
AGTTCCCTGAGCCATACTTGTGAGAACTGTCCCATCTGCTTGATGAATTTCTTTCTCTTGCTTCTCAAGCTGAACAAAGAGATTCTTATCTTTGGCCATGTGGTTTGAACAGCCAGAGTCGACCACGAAGAAACTCCGCCCACGTTGACTGGAACAGCGAGAGATCAAGGCCTTTGAAGTAGCAGGTGCTTGGGGATTTATTCCTCCTCCCCCTCTGCCTCTGAAGTTTCCCTTCTTCTTTGAAGACTTCTTGCACTGGAAACTCAAATGGCCTTGTGCTCCACACGAAAAGCACCGCTTCAATTTCAAAGCTTTAACAGCAGCAGTTTCACTTTCACTTTCCCCTGCTGAAGACTCAGGCACATTTTCAAGCACATTTTTAACAGCACAGTTTTCCCGGCTTTCTTTAACAGCCTGTCTGCGATCCCACTCATTCAGAAGCACGCTAGAGACATAATCTTCTGTTAGCCGGTCAGAAGGCATCGTGGAAATCTGGGCAGCCACTCCATCATAAGATTCATCCAGGCTATTGATCATTAGCATTGCAAACACAGCCTCTGAAATAGCCAGGTCTCGCTGAACAAGGTCCTGTCTGAGACGCTTTAATTGAGATAGATGGCTAGGCAAATCACCACCTTTCTCCAACTGCAGCCTGCACAGCTTCTTAAAGAAAATCACACTGGAACCAGCATTTTGTCTCAGATGCATATCTCTCTTTTTTTTTTTTTTATAAATTTTTTATTGCGTTCCTTTCCATATCTTCAAACAATTCAAACGCCACAAATACATTAAATACAAGAAACAATTTTTCTTTTCTTTTACATCAAAAACAAATTAAAAACCAAACCACCAAAAAAGAAAAAATATATAAACATTTGGACTTCCCCACACCCTCCGGAACTGCATTCTTTATAGTTTAGTAATGTCAGCAATTTGTTACCTTGTTTCATACCTTATTGTACCTTTCAATTTGTTATGTATCCAAATTCAATATATTGTATCTTAATTTCAATACTTTTAAAATAAACGTAACATGTTCAATTCAAATTGTCTCCTTTTCTTTTTTATCACTTATTTTACCATTTACTTAATCATATTTGCCAAAGCATAGTATTTCCCAATCATGCACTAACTTAAGATTCATACAGCTTATGATGTTTTTGCAAATAGTCTTTAAATTTTCTCCAGTCTCCCTCGATTGTTTCTTCATCCAAATCTCGGATTCTGCCAGTCAGCTCAGCTAATTCCATGTAGTCCATCAACTGCGTCTGCCAATCCTCCAGCGTGGGTAAATCTTGTGTCTTCCAGCTCTTTGCGATGAGTATTCTTGCTGCTGTAGTTGCATACATAAACAAAGTTCTATCCTTCTTTGACATTTTCTGGTCCACCATACCCAGCAGGAAGGCCTCAGGTTTCTTAGAAAAGGTATACCTAAATACCTTTTTTAATTCATTATGTATCATTTCCCAGAAGGCCTTCACTTTTGGGCAGGTCCACCAGAGGTGGAAAAATGTCCCTTCTGCCTCCTTACATTTCCAACATTTGTTGTCAGACAGGTGATATATTTTAGCTAGCTTGACTGGGGTCATGTACCACCGGTATACCATTTTCATAATGTTTTCCTTCAAGGCCGTACATGCCGTGAATTTCATTCCGGTGTTCCATAACCTTTCCCAGTCTTCAGACATTATGTTGTGTCCAACATCCTGTGCCCATTTTATCATGGCAGATTTAACTACCTCATCCTGTGTATTCCATTTAAGCAGCAAGTTATACATTCTCGATAAAGTCTTAGTCTTTGGTTCTAACAATTCTGTCTCTAGTTTCGATTTTTCCACCTGGAAACCCACCTTTTTATCCATTTTAAAAACCTCTTGAATTTGAGCATAATGTAACCAATCTCGCACCTTATTTTTTAATTTGTCCTGGCTCTGCAGCTTCCAATTGTCTCCAATATTTTCTATTAATTCCCAATATTTCGGCCAATAGGCCTCCATATTGGGTCTTTTTCGGGCCTTGGCCTCCACCGGTGATAACCACCTCGGTGTTTTGCACTCTAATAAGTCTTTATACTTCATCCAGACTGCAAAAATTGCTTTTCTGACAATGTGGTTTTTGAACAATTTATGAACCTTAGCCTTGTCATACCATAGATATGCATGCCAACCAAAAGCATTATCAAAACCTTCCAGATCTAGGACATCAGTATTTTCCAGCAAAAACCAGTCTTTCAACCAGCAGAAGGCTGCAGCTTCATAGTACAACCTTAAGTCCGGCAGGGCAAACCCCCCTCTTTCTTTTGAGTCAGTTAGTATTTTGAACTTTATTCGGGGCTTTTTGCCCTGCCAGACAAACCTAGATATATCCTTCTGCCACTTTCCGAAACATTCCACTCTGTCCACGATCTGCAGGGTTTGAAACAAAAACAACATTTTCGGCAATACATTCATTTTTATAGCCGCAATTCTTCCCAACAAGGACAGTTTCAATCTTGACCAAATTTCTAAATCTTTTTTAACTTCCAGCCAGCATTTCTCATAATTATCTTTAAATAAATTCAAATTTCTGGAAGACAAATTAATCCCTAGATATTTCACTTTTTTAACCACATTTAATTCTGTTTCTCTCTGAAATCCCTCTGTTTCTGTAGGTGTCAAATTCTTAGTCAGAACCTTAGTTTTTTGTTTATTCAGTTTAAACCCCGCCACTCGACCAAACTCAGATATAAGTTCAAGAACTCTTTTTGTACTGGGTTCTGGCTCCTGCAGTGTCAAAACTAAGTCATCTGCAAAAACTTTCAGTTTGTATTGTTTCACTCCGACCTCTATCCCTTGTACCCTCCGGTCCTCCCTTATCATGTTCAATAGCACCTCCAGGACTGAAATGAATAAAAGAGGGGATAGAGGGCACCCCTGTCGTGTCCCTTTTTCAATTTTGAATTCCTCCGACACCACATTATTCACTATTAGTTTAGCTTTCTGCTCAGAATAAATTGCTTGTATTCCATTTTCAAACCCCCGTCCCACTCCCATCCCTTCCAAGTTTTTCTTCATAAACAACCAAGATATGTTGTCAAATGCTTTCTCCGCATCAATAAAAATTAACACCGCCCTTGTGTTCCTGTTAGTTTGCAAAAGCTCCAAGATATCAATGATGTTCCTAGTATTCTCGTATAAATGTCTACCAGGGAGAAAGCCAGCTTGGTCTTTATGAATTACTTCATTTAAGACCTTTTTAAGTCTGCTTGCCAGAATGTCAGCAAATATTTTGTAATCCACATTTAAGAGTGAGATGGGACGGTAGTTCTTAAGTTGGTTCTTTTCCGTTTCCACTTTCGGAATCAATGTGATGAAGGCTTCTTTCCACGACTCCGGTGTCCTCTTCCCCTCCATAATCTGGTTACAAACCTCTAACAGAGGTTGTATCAAATAGTCCTTCAGAGCCTTATAGTATTTGGAGGTAAGTCCATCCGGGCCTGGAGATTTGCCTAGTTGCATATTCTGAATGGCACCTTCGATTTCCTGTGAAGTTATTGTTGAGTTCAAGATTGATCTTTTATCTTGAGTTATCTTTAATAGTCCGTTTGTCTTTAAAAATTGGTCTATCTCAGGTTCTTTCTGAGGCCCTTGTGCATAGAGTTCTTTAAAGTATCTGTGGAAGCACTTCCTAATTTCTTCTGGTTTCTGCACCATTTTTCCCTCAATCTCTAGATTTGTAACTGTGTTTAGTTTCTGTCTTTTCTTTAACTGCCAAGCAAGCAGTTTTCCACACTCATTTGCTGATTCAAATGATCTTTGTTTCATCTGTTTGATTTTCCATTCAATCTCTTGATTTATCAATTTAGAATATTGTGCTTGATGGAATTTAATTTCTCTCAGCACCTCCTTTGACTTTGGTTTGGTTCTCAATTTTTTCTCTCCTTGATGTATCTTCTCCAATATTTTATCCTTCTTTCCATTCCAGAGCTTTTTCTTAATTGTATTTTGTTGAATCAGAAACCCTCTCATAACGGCTTTACTTGCGTCCCAGATCGTTCTTTTTTCTACTGTAGTATTCAAATTTATCTCAAAATAGTCCTTTAACGTTTTTTGGGCCTTTTTCACAATCTCTTGATCTCTTAGTAAGGCGTCATTCATTCTCCATCTGAAGGAACCGGGTTGATTTAGTCTAAGTTCTACTTTCAAGGCGTTGTGGTCGGAGCATGTTCTTGGGCAGATTTCCACCTTTCTGGTCTTAGGTGCCAGCCCTCTAGACATCCAGATTTGGTCGATCCGTGTCCAAGACAGGTGGACCTCAGAGAGGAAAGTTCCTTCTTTACCTAGGGGGTTCTTTGTCCTCCATATGTCGATCAGGTCCAGATTCTCAATCAGTTCAAAAAAAGTTTTAGGCAGTCTGCCGTCTGATGTTAAGTTTTGACTTTGAGACTTGTCCATATGTGTAGACACCACTCCATTCATGTCACCCATCACTATGATGTTGTTGTAGTCCATGTAGTCCAGCATAATCTCATGCAGCTTCTTGAAAAATTCTGATTTCCCATCGTTTGGCGCATATATTCCTACAATCAAAAATTTCTCTCCTTGTGTCTGGATTTCAATCGCCAAAATTCTTCCTTGTTCATCTTTGAATACAAATTTTGGTGCCAGGCTCTCCTTGGCATAAATCACCACGCCTCTTTTCTTGACCTTGTCTGATGAGATAAATTCTTGGCCTAGTCTTTTGTTGACTAGAACCTTCCTGTGGAGCCTGGTCACATGAGTTTCTTGTAAGCAAATAATGTCCAATTGTTCTTTCTTGAGTATGTGAAATATTTTCCTTCTTTTTTCCGGGGAATTTCCGCCATTTATATTCCAACTAAATAGCTGCAGAGACATCCTGTACTATTTTGTTGCACCTAGAGTGGTGTTTCTTCCTTGTCCTGTAGTTCCGAGGGTATTGGGCCTTGTCTACCTCCAGGCGGTAACTCAGGTTGTGGTAGAGGCCAATGGGCTGCTGCTTCTTTTTGAAGGTCTTCTCCGTGCTCGTGCAGGAACTTTTGTGAATCCTCTGGTGTTCTTATTTTTACCTTCTTCTGCTTGTAGGTAAAAGATATTCCTTGCGGGAACTCCCACCTATAGCGAATTGTGTTAAGCCTCAACAGTCTTGCCAGTTCTGAATAGGTGGTTCTCAGGTCCAATAACTGTTTTGGTATATCTCTGTAAATTTGCGCCCTTTTATCCTGAATCTCCAATGGATTTGCAAAATGTAGGCCTAATATTTTGTCTCTCTCTTCCCTTGATCTCAAAATTATCAAACAGTCTCTGGATCTGTCCTTCCTTACCAATCTTCCCAGTCGAAAGGCTGAAACAATTTTAAAGTCGCTTCCTTCCTTTATATTCCAGAATTTTGAGAATTCTGTTGTCAAAAATCCAATCAAATCTTGTTGCTCAATTTCTGGAATTGCTCTTAATCTGAGATTGTTCTGGCGATCTTTCAGTTCCACCATGGAAAGGTAGGCTTGTTGTTCACCAATTTGTTTTTGCAAAGGCCTGACTTCACCTTTAACTTCCTCAACCTCTTTTTTAGCTGCCGTGGCAATTTGGATAGCTTCCCCAGCTAAGTTACGATTCTCTGCTGTAGCACCTTGCAATTTTTCAATTGCTTGTGTGTGCTGGGAAACCTGATCAGTCAATTTCTGGATTGAGGATGTAGCTTGATCAATTTTTAGTGATTGATTGTCAACCTTTTGATTTAAAGCTGCCAATTGCTCCAGGATCTGTTTCAATACTCCCTCAGATCCTCCTGCTGCCATATCCTCCGCTGCCGGATTTTGGGGCCTATCGACTTCTGCCTTTGTTGCACCCAGCACAGCTGGGACCGAAGATCTACGTCCCTGAGTCAGAGTTGTTTGTACGAGCTGTGTCTGTTTTTTTTCCTTTTCCTTCTCTTTTGCTTCCTTAGCTTTAGCTGCTCTTGTTTTTCCTGAGCCACTCATCAGTCAATGTTCAAGGTCAAATTTTTATTGTCCCATGGGAAAGACAGGTCCAATTTAAAAACAATCCTATAAGAGAGACTAAACATGCAAAGCTGTTCCCAGGCCTTTATGTTCCCAAAGTCCTCTAGGGGGAGTATCACAAAAAGTTCAGAAAGAAGAAGGCAACTTTTCCGCCATTAAAGTCCCTGTTGTGTTAGAAACACACAATAGTCCCAGAAAAGATAACGAAAAAAGAGTCCTGCAGAGTACTTTTAACTTTTAACAAAGTTTCAGAGAGGTGCCTGCCAATTGTATCCACTCCAACTTGTTTAAGCTCAAAAGTATCACTTTCATAAAAATTTGTAACAGTTCCGCAGTTAAGACAATTTCCCCTCCGGCAGCCCGACAATTTAGAAATTAACTTTCAAGGTCCCTTAACCGGGGGAGATCTCTCCAAATTTCTTTTAAAAGTTTACTCACAAGTAGATCTATCTTCCCTTTTCCGCAATCACTTCTGACAGTGCATGAAAGACTCTCTTTAGAACTTCCCTTTTCAACTGCTTTCCGCTTGACAGATCCTTTGCTTTGATCTTGTAAGCAGTACCGGAAGGCTGACTTCCTTTTTATCGTCTCCCGGTTTCAGCCAATTTAAAAGCAATTTAGTCCCCAAGCTTAATGTCCTTACTCACGGGGTTGTTGTCTCAGTCAAATCCTTTAAGGAAGAAAGGTCGGCGCTCATCTGTGACAGCCGCGCGGCTTCGCTTCCGCAGAAAGAGCGATGAACTCACAGCACCGCTACCCCTCCTTCACTCCGGAGCCCCTTACGGGGTCCCTTCCGCGATTTCAGGGTCGCTCCAGGTGCCCGCCGAGCCCCACGGCCACGGGCTCACTCTACCCGTGGTTCTTCTTAATGGGTCGCCGCTGTGCCGTAGCGAAACGACCCTTTCCTGCGGAGCCCCTCTTCAGAGATCGAAGAGGACCGCCATCACTGTTTCGCGCCGCCTCCGGAAGTCTCAGATGCATATCTCTCAACTTATGCCAAACAGCTTGTGCAGTCTCTTGACCATCTAAGTTCACCAGCAAGTGGTCTGAAACACTCAAAACAATAGTCCCTCGGGCTTTCATATCTGCAGCATGCCACTCAGCCCAATCATCATCATCCTTATCTGGAGGGTCATCTTCTATCGTGTGAAATAGCTTTTCCCTCTGTAAAAGCGCTTTCATCTTTACTTGCCAAACTCCATAGTTTTCAGGCGTAAGGAGGGGAAAGGACAGAGCCATCTGGCCAGAATGTGCACAGGCCATGTCTGCTATTACTTAGAGCAAGACACTTCCCTCGTGCAACACAGATAAAGCCTTGACTCCTTCAGCCACTCTCTCTCCCACTCAGAGCGCAATTAACAGGCAAACAGGGATGCTATCTTCTTCCTTTGGCAGTCAGCAACATACCTCCATAAATCAAGCAGCAGCAACAGCAACAGCGGCAGCTTGAACACTCTGCTCCAAAACAGCTCTGCTTCTGGGCACCGCAAATCAGTCCAGCATGCAGCGTCCGTTCCACCGTCCAGCAATCAGCAACAGAAACCTCTGGCGACTGGGACGACTGGGACGCCTGGGATGACTGGAACAACGCCAGGTCAGACGACTGGAACAACGACTGGGCCCATAACCGATGTCAGCATCGCCCTAGAGAGCCAGTGCACCAACTGGACTCTTGCACCTCAACCCCGACTGGGCTGGGCGAGCTGGGTAGCACCGCCAGAGACCTCCTTCCCGCAGGAAACGGTCACAGTGCTGTGGACTCACAGCTTAGAGCTGAGAGCACCGGATTCACTGTCTCAACAATTCAGTCGTTGCGCAGCAGAGTTTTGCAGAGTCTTGCAGAGTATAAACCACTCGGAGAGCAGCTCTGTAAAATATCTTCCTTTTATTCTATAACTACAACTATGGTACAAAACTATATACAGAGCTAAGTATTCTGAGCATAAAGCAATGCTATACTGAGAGTCTGCAGCTGCTCTTAGCAGCAATCTAATCTCTAGGATCTCCAACACTCTCACTCTCTCCGATACACTGACTGACTGACTCTCTCTCACACACACAGATATGTTGCTGGGCAGAATAAGTTAATAGGCAGGACACGCCTCCTCTTCTCTGTGGAGTCAGCAGAAATCATGAGGAGATGGTCAGGAGATTCTTGGGTATGGGAGGGGTGAAATCTCCTCATGTTGAACAATATTTGTAAATGAATATAGACAGACAACAAGAATTGTATATATAGAAAGATTTATTTGTTTACAGACACTTTATGGAAAAAATTGAAGAAGAACAATTATATATAAAATGGACAAAGACAATGCAAAAAGTTAAAGATGACATAAAAAAGCCGGAAGGAGGAAGGAGGGAAGTCAGCTCGGGAGAGCAAGAACAAATGTGAAACATAATGTATGTGTATGTATAGTATGTAACTAAAAATTCAATAAAGATCATCCGGAAAAAAACAACAAAAAGCTTCCAGTCAGGGGGCAGGTGCAGAGAATATGGACCCAGGTTCATGGTGGTGGGAGACAGGACACACCCAAGAAAAAGAAAAGAGCTGGGAAATTATGGATAGTGAAGAACAGGAGCGAGCTGGTAGGTGCACTAGCCATGAACAGAGACAGAAGTCAGATGTGTTAGAAACAATACAGCAGCCAATTAACACTATGTCTCCCAAGAGTAGACAGCAGGAGGGGTCTGAGAGCTAGGAAGTTAGCTGCCGGGGGGGGGGAGCAGGCACTCTGGGTAACAGCTCAAGCTTGAGGGAGTACATTGCATGGTCTCTGTGTATTTCTGTTTGATACTAATAAAAGTGCTGAAAGGTGTTGTGGTTCTGGACTGTCAGGAGTTAACACTCCAGGAGCGTTCTTATCAACTGGGTGCACTGCCCACATGATCTGTGCTTTTTTCCTTTGATCTGTGCTCTGTGGGGGCTGAGCTCTCTCTGGAGAGCAGTCTGTCTGAGAATGTGAGCAAGGTCGTTTCGTTTTTGTTAAGAGGCAGAAAGCTGCGAACATGCAGCTAGATTCTGTTTTCTGTTTTGAATGCTACTAAATAAAGAGTTTTAGACTAGAAGCACTGGTGTCGAGCTGAGTTCTTTGTCAATCAATCCTTTATTAGGCATAGCAAACCACACATTATAAAACAAGCACCGTATACAGATTGTGGAAAATACGAATTCGGCATAGCAATTTGCATAAATAATACAGTCTAACACTACCACATCACCGACCAATCAAGAACCACTAAATCTCTCTATAATGCCCCAGTCTTTCCACATGGACAGCACTCAAAAATGTAGCCACTATCAAAGTAATTTGATCATTCCTGTCCGATGGCAGGTCCTGAACCGTTGGCGGCATAGAACCGAGCCTGTTAGGTTGTAAGGCCTCTAACAATTGTCTTCTGGCATAAATGCCAAACTCACAAGAAAAGAAAATATGCTCCAAAGTATCAGGTGTTAGGATATTTCCGTTCCACCTTAAAAGGGAGCAGGCTTTGTGAGTCACAGAGTCTGCGTATTTCCTGTTCACAGGATGCTTATGTTTTCTATTGCTTTCATTTTTCTCTCTCGGTGCCTGAACGCTGAAGCAGGCGGTCATGTTTTTTCTCTGTTCTGACTAACGCAGAATAAACTTATAAATAATGCTCTCCTGCGTGCATCTTTCGCTGTGCATTATCTGCTGATAAGAGCGTGCATCAGCCCTGGAATGTGGCAAGCTATTTCTGGAGCTCGTGTCGCTAATTGCTGATACTGCGTGTCTATGGGAGATCGATGCACGTCTGGAGGCGACGTGGGGCCATGATGGACTTTGTCTCCCTGGCAGTATCCCAACAACAGGTTTTGGGCCCAGATTCACGGCACTTACAGGAGAGTAAGACTGCGAGAGAGGTATGTGGGGGGAAAGCGAAAGTGAGGCTTTTCGTTGCCGCGGCAAGAGACTTTGATGTCCGGCTGGCTTAATTGGCCTTGGAGCTGTGCCAGAGGCTTCGTGATTAATGAGCTGCCGAGATAATAAGTCTCTGAAGTGTATAAGACTCATGGCTCAAGTGAAGAGCTGGAATGGAGTTTTTCCAAGCTTCTGAAGCTGCTGAGTGCTGTGTGGTGTGAGAGTTTACTACGACAGTTTGGAGTGTGGCATACTGTGTGTGAGGCCCCTCCAGTTCCTCTGACAGATAGATGGAAGGCCCAACATTCAAGGGCCATAGACTTAATAGTCTTATCCGTCTCTCTGGAGGAAATTAAAACGCTAGCTGGCAATGCTACAGCACGTCATAGAATCATAGAATCATAGAATCATAGAATCATAGAATCATAGAATCATAGAATCATAGAATCATAGAATCATAGAATCATAGAGTTGGAAGAGACCACAAGGGCCATCGAGTCCAACCCCCTGCCAAGCAGGAAACACCATCAGAGCACTCCTGACATATGGTTGTCAAGCCTCTGCTTAAAGACCTCCAAAGTAGGAGACTCCACCACACTCCTTGGCAGCAAATTCCACTGTCGAACAGCTCTTACTGTCAGGAAATTCTTCCTAATGTTTAGGTGGAATCTTCTTTCTTGTAGTTTGGCTCCATTGCTCCGTGTCCGCTTCTCTGGAGCAGCAGAAAACAACCTTTCTCCCTCCTCTATGTGACATCCTTTTATATATTTGAACATGGCTATCATATCACCCCTTAACCTCCTCTTCTCCAGGCTAAACATGCCCAGCTCCCTTAGCCGTTCCTCATAAGGCATCGTTTCCAGGCCTTTGACCATTTTGGTTGCCCTCCTCTGGACACGTTCCAGTTTGTCAGTGTCCTTCTTGAATTGTGGTGCCCAGAACTGGACACAGTACTCCAGGTGAGGTCTGACCAGAGCAGAATACAGTGGCACTATTACTTCCCTTGATCTAGATGCTATACTCCTATTGATGAGGCCCAGAATTGCATTGGCTTTTTTAGCTGCCGCGTCACACTGTTGGCTCATGTCAAGTTTGTGGTCAACCAAGACTCCTAGATCCTTTTCACATGTACTGCTCTCAAGCCAGGTGTCACCCATCTTGTATTTGTGCCTCTCATTTTTTTTGCCCAAGTGCAATACTTTACATTTCTCCCTGTTAAAATTCATCTTGTTTGTTTTGGCCCAGTTTTCTAATCTGTCAAGGTCGTTTTGAAGTGTGATCCTGTCCTCTGGGGTGTTAGCCACCCCTCCCAGTTTGGTGTCATCTGCAAATTTGATCAGGATGCCCTTGAGTCCATCATCTAAGTCGTTGATAAAGATGTTGAATAAGACTGGGCCCAAGACAGAACCCTGTGGCACCCCACTAGTCACTCTTCTCCAGGATGAAGAGGAACCATTGATGAGCACCCTTTGGGTTCGGTCAGTCAGCCAGTTACAAATCCACTGAGTGGTAGCATAGTCAAGACCGCATTTTACCAGCTTCTTTACAAGAATATCATGGGGCACCTTGTCAAATGCCTTACTGAAATCAAGGTAGGCTATATCCACTGAGTTCCCTTCATCTACCAGGCTTGTAATTCTGTCAAAAAACGAGATCAGGTTAGTCTGACATGACTTATTTTTCAGAAATCCATGCTGACTATTGGTGATCACAGCATTCCTTTCTAGGTGCTCACAGACTGTTTTCTTAATGATCTGCTCCAGAATCTTCCCTGGTATTGATGTCAGACTGACTGGGCGGTAATTATTTGGGTCCTCTCTTTTCCCCTTTTTGAAAATAGGGACAACATTTGCCCTCCTCCAGTCTGCCGGGACTTCGCCTGTTCTCCAGGAATTCTCAAAGATGACTGCCAGTGGTTCTGAGAGCACATCTGCCAGTTCTTTTAATACTCTTGGATGCAGTTCATCTGGCCCTGGAGACTTGAATACATCTAAACTAGCCAAGTATTCTTGTACTATCTCCTTAGTTATTCTGGGCTGTGTTTCCTTTGCTGAATCATTTGCTCCAAATTCTTCAGGTCGGGCATTGTTTTCTTTATCGGAGAAGACTGAGGCAAAGAAGGCATTGAGGAGTTCAGCCCTTTCTGTGTCCCCTGTTTGCATTTCACCATCTTCTCCTCTGAGTGACCCCACTGTTTCTTTGTTCTTCCTTTTGCTACGAACATACCCATAAAAGCCTTTTTTGTTGCTTTTAACTTCTCTAGCAAGCCTGAGTTCATTCTGTGCTTTAGCTTTTCTGACTTTGTGTCTACACGTGCTGGCTATTTGTTTGAATTCCTCTTTGGTGGTTTCCCCCCTTTTCCATTTTTTGTACACATCCTTTTTTAATCTTAACTCAGTTAAAAGTTCTTTAGATAGCCACCCTGGCTTCTTTAGGCACCTTCCATGTTTCCGTCTCATTGGTATTGCCTGACGTTGTGCTTTTACTATCTCCCTCTTAACAAACTCCCAGCCATCATGAACTCCCTTTCCTTTTAGTATTACTGTCCATGGGATCTCACCCAGCACTTCCCTAAGTTTTATGAAGTCAGCTTTCTTAAAGTCAAGAAATTGAGTCCTAGTATGCTTGGCTGCTCCTTTCCGCTGTATAGTAAACTTCAGAAGAGCATGATCACTCGCGCCTAATGATCCTTCCACTTCTACCCCACTAACCAGGTCATCAACATTGGTTAGGACCAGATCTAAAATGGCTGTTCCTCTTGTTGCTTCTCCCACTTTCTGGACAATGAAGTTGTCTGCAAGGCCAGTGAGGAATCTGTTTGACCTTATGCTCTTGGCTGAGTTTGACATCCAACAAATATCCGGGTAATTGAAGTCCCCCATTACTACTATCTCCCTTCCTTTTGCATGCTTGGCCATCTGTTCCAGGAAGGCATCATCTATGTCCTCCGTTTGGCTTGGGGATCTATAGTAAACTCCCACTATGAGGTCTCTGTTATTCTTCTCTCCCTTAATTTTGACCCAAATGCTCTCACTTTGGCTTTGAGGTTCTAAATCTTGGATCTCTTCACAGGTATACACATCCCTGACATATAACGCCACTCCTCCTCCTTTCTTGTCTGGTCTGTTTCTCCGAAATAGATTGTATCCCCCCATTATTACATTCCAATCGTGGGACTTATCCCACCAGGTTTCAGTGATGCCTATTATGTCATATTTAGTTTGCTGTACCAAGAGCTCAAGCTCATCTTGTTTATTTCCCATGCTTTGCGCATTAGTGTACAGACATTGAAGTCCATTAATCATTCCCCCATGTCTCTTATTTAAGGATTTTTTCCTCCCACCACTAGGTCTGCGTGCTGTTTGCTCCATTTGGTCTATGACATTTGGATGATCATCTTCATCAATTGATAGACTCCTACCTTCAGGAGCACTGTCTCCCTCCCCCTCATTAGTCAGTTTAAAGCCCTCCTGATGAGGTTTCTGAGATTTTTGGCAAAAACATTTCTCCCAACCGTTGTGAGGTGCAGCCCATCGCTTGCCAGAAGTCCATCTTCAAGAAACTGCAGTCCGTGATCTAAGAATCCAAACCGTTCCTGTTTACACCATTTGCGAAGCCAGCTGTTCACTTCCACTATTTTTCCCTCTCTCCCTGGGCCACGTCGTTCAACTGGGAGGACAGACGAGATGACAATTTGTGCATTTAATTGCTTCAATTTCCTGCCGAGAGCCTCGTAGTCTCTTTTGATCTTCTGGAGGCTATTGCTTGCAGTGTCATTGGTTCCCACATGAACCAAAAGGAAGGGGTATTTGTCAGTGGGTTTTATGATTCCTTGCAGTCGTTCAGTTACATCTTGGATCTTAGCCCCGGGGAGACAGCACACTTCCCGAGACATCTTGTCAGGCCCACAGATCACTGCTTCTGTTCCCCTCAGTAGGGAATCCCCTATCACCACTACACGCCTCCTCTTGGGTTTGGTCGGGGTTCTTCGGTGAGCTGTCCGTTCCAAGGTCGCCTGCACATTCCCTGAGGACTGACTTTGCTGCTCGTCTTCATATACCTGATCGACTGTAATGAGGGAGAGATCCTCAAATGGAGTCTGCTCTTCGTCTTCCATGCTAGGGGAGAGGACCTCAAAGCGATTGTGTATTTCTAAACAATCAGAGTGAACCCTGGGCCTCCTACTTCTTTGAGTCACGTTTCTCCATATATCTGGCTCCTGTGTTGGTGAACTAGCCTCCTTCTCAGGGGAGTCCCCTGTCTCCTCCTTGGTGGGGACGGTGTGCTCTGTTGCTTCCAAGAAGAGCTCCAGCTCTCTAATTCTTTGGAGCGTAGCTACACGTTCCTCCAGTTGCTGGACTTTGTCTTTTAAAAGGGCAATCAACATGCAATTGCTGCAGGTAAAGCTGCCTGCAACCTTTGGCAAGATGGCAAACATTGCGCAGGAATCGCAGGCGACTGCAGCTGTTCCCTCCCCTTCCATCTTGAGATCGTGTCGTTGGGGGTGGCTACAGAGGTCCTCCATCATAAAAAGCTTGAAGACAGGACAAATAACTTCCCCCACAAAAAAAACACCTAGGTCTCCCCCAACAAACGTTTGAGACTAGCTCCCCTAAATCTAAAAGATGGGTATAACTGCGCGCGCCGCTAGGCGTGCGCCGCTGCCCTGCAAACTCTGATAAGCTCCTCCCACAGCTAATCCCCTGCCTCAACAGAAACCCTGCCCCCTCTGACCTTTACACAGGGAAAACAGCTAATCAGCCACAAAGAAACACACACACACAAGAAAACCCTTTTTGCTCCTTCTTCAACTGCTGCCCTGCAAACTCTGGTAAGCTCCTCCCACAGCTAATCCCCTGCCTCAACAGAAACCCTGCCCCCTCTGACCTTTACACAGGGAAAACAGCTAATCAGCCACAAAGAAACACACACACACAAGAAAACCCTTTTTGCTCCTTCTTCAACTGCTGCCCTGCAAACTCTGATAAGCTCCTCCCACAGCTAATCCCCTGCCTCAACAGAAACCCTGCCCCCTCTGACCTTTACACAGGGAAAACAGCTAATCAGCCACAAAGAAACACACACACACACAAGAAAACCCTTTTTGCTCCTTCTTCAACTGCTGCCCTGCAAACGTCAGATGTGGAATACTTTGAAAGTAGCTCATCTGCCTGTCATCCCAGCCCAGAGTTTGACTGCATCGGAGGTCCTGGCTGTTTCCCAGAATGAGAGTGTGTGCAGGGATGCTGAGGGCACCGGTTGCGAGCAGCAGGGGGAGCTGACTGTGATGTCATCCCAGACAGCATTCCAGCCTCTAGGGGGAGCCAAGGAGTCGGCAGCTGAGAGCTCTGTTTCTCATGGGAGCCAAGGTCATCCTCACAGATACCGGAAGGCCAGAAGTAAACAGAGACAGATGCCAGCAGATGGCCAGAAGCAGAGGGAGGGTGAAGAGCCCACGCCAATGGAAAACATGGCTTTGTTTGCTGGCACAGCTTCACCAAAGGCTAAAGGCAAGTCTGATGGCCAGGAGCAGGGGGGCAAGCAGCAAAAGCCCACGCCGGTGAAAAACAAAGTTTTGCTTGCTGCAAAAGCTGCTCCAAAGGCCAAGGCCAGATTTATTGTGGATTCTGGATGCACCCGCCATTTGACAAAAGACCAACATCTCTTTATCTCCTTCATACCTCAAGATGGTGAGATCCACCTGGCTGATGGAAAGACGTTGCGAATTGCAGGAGAAGGGACTGTGAAACTGGCAAGTCTGCACACTATCATCAAAGATGTACTTTATGTTGCAGGTGCTGCAGACAATTTGCTCAGTGTCCCACAGCTGACTGGGCGTGGCTTTGAGATTTCCTTCAAGAGGAGCGTCTGTGTCATCAGAAAAGGCAAAGAGGACATTTTGCATGCAAAGTTTACGGATGGCTTGTTCTGTATAACTTATGATGACAATAGTGCTGTTGCTGTGTCTAATGTTGATTCTTGTTTTGTTGCACAAACTAACAAAGTTCTTCATGCAGGATGCATTCATGATGCACACAGAAGGTTTTGTCACTTGTCTTGGCAGGCACTGGCCAAGATGCCAGAGTTGGTTGAGGGTTTGAACATCAAACCCTGTAAGTTTCACATGAAATGTGTATCTTGTGCAGAGAACAAGGTGAAGGTTGCTCCAAAAGGCAAAGAGTCTAGCAGGCAGGCTTCCAAACCCCACCAGCTAGTCCACGCAGACCTGGTTGGTCCACTTGCGACCTCCTTGGGTGGAGCAAGGTACTTCATGGTTCTAATTGATTCTTTTTCCAGGTACATTCATGTGTTTATGCTCGAGCAGAAATCGCAAGCATTTCCTAGGTTCAAGGCATTCTGTGCTTGGTTGGAGAATGTTCACGGTAAACGTATCGGCTGTCTCTTTACTGATCAGGGCGGGGAGTTCACTTCTCAGCAGTTTGAAGCTTTCCTGACTGAGAAGGGAATCCAGCATGACTTGTCAACGCCTAGATCGCCATGGATGAATGGGCTTGAGGAGCGAGCTAATCAAATGTTGCTGCAAGGACTGAAACCTTGTTGCATGATGCCAATCTCCCTGATAAGTTTTGGGGGGGAGGCTCTGTCGACTTTTGTTTACACTTTTAACCGCAGACTGTCATCACCTATTGGTTGTACTCCCTATGAGAAGATGTTTGGTAAGAAACCTCACGTCAAGCACATGAGAATCTGTGGTTCTGACATGTGGGTACACACCCCACAAAGCAACAAGCTTGGGAAGCGTGGGGCACATGGTTTGTTCATGGGGTACGAAAAAGGTGCATACAGGGTATGGATGACTGACTCTAAGTCCATTAAGTTCACAAAGAGTGTTGAGTACAATCCTAAGCGGGGGGAAAATGTGGGAATTTTCCAGTTACCCAGAGGAAGAGGAAGGTGATGTGAAAGATGCTGAGGAAGCTGAGGAAGCTGAGGATGATGATGATGATGATGATCAGAGTTCGGATTCCAGCTCAGTGATGATGTCAGCAACAGTGATGACACAGCAGACTACAAGAGCACAAAGGCCTCAGTCAGATCATCTGATGTGTCTGACAATGAACTGGAAGAACCACTGTTCACCATTGGTCACTTTTCTCCTAAGAAAGAGGAGATGAGTCCAGAAGACTTGCGTCTAGTATGCAGATCTGAAAGAGCCACAAAGGGCAGACCTCCAAAGAGATTTCCTGATGAGTTTGCTAAGACGGCAACTGCTGTTCTTAGTAGCTCAGAGAAGGTGTGGGAACCTTCAAGCTTCAAAGAGGTTCAGGAGTTAACCTCTAAAGATGCTGAGCCTTGGCTTAATGCCATGAAGGCTGAAGTTGATTCCTTGAATAGGAACCAAACTTGGGAACTGGTACTGGTAGTTCCAGGGATGAGACTGGTTGGCAGCAAATGGGTCTTCAAGGCCAAGACAGACCAGAATGGCAAGGTTGTCAGACACAAAGCCAGATTGGTTGCCAGAGGTTTTTCACAAGTACCAGGACAGGATTACCACGAGACCTACTCACCCACAGTCAAATATGAGAGCATTCGGCTGATGCTCAAGATCGCTGCAGAGGAGAAACTGCATGTTTCCCATCATGACATTCTTGGTATTTGATTGATCCGACGTGACTCCCGCTAATTGATTTAAGGTCCTCAATTAGCAATTTATGGCCGCCCGGCACACTTCCGCTCGGAGCTCTCCGTCACGCCTCAGCAGAGTTTCCCGCAGCGGTGTAAACTGTCACGCAGCTCGGCTCAGCTTCCAGACAAACACACACAGCACAGGTTTGTCTATTTACAGCTGTTTATTCCAACAAATCTCAGGAAAAACCGGGACTGCTTGCAGCCATTACAAAGCTGCTCTTTTTCCCTCACAGCATAGAGTGAGACTGACTAACTCCTCCCAAGCTCCTCCCAAGCTTCCAAAACTGACGTCAGAATGGTGTGGCATCATGGGAACAACTTAACCCGTTAAGTTCCAACCCCAACAGACATTAATACAGCTTTTTTGTACGGGGTTTTGGGGAAGGAGCTGTTTATGCTTCCACCTGATGGAATGAAGATACAGAAGGGAATGGTCTGTAAACTGCGGAAATCCTTATATGGTCTCAAGCAGAGTACCAGGTGTTGGAACACAAAACTCACTGAGACATAGCTTTCTCTAGGTTTTCACCAGGGCAAGGCTGATCCGTGTGTGTTTGTCAAGGAGGAGGGGCAAAACAAACTGTATTGTTTATGTTTTGTTGATGATCTTCTGATGTTTTGGAAGAATCAGGCTTTCTACCAAAGCACCCTAGCTCAGCTGAAGGAGCACTTTGACATGAAGGATCTTGGTGAGGTATCCAACTATCTTTCTCTGCAGGTGGAGAGGGACCAAGCAGGTAATTTTCTGGTACACCAAACACAGAAAATTGCTGATGTATTAACCAGGTTGAATTTGGTTGATGCAAACCCAGCAGATACACCGATGGTGACAGGTTACCAGGTTGATAGTACTGCTGAAGCGTTTTCTGACACTATGCTGTACAGATGCATTCTAGGCAAGTTGAATTTCATTGCTAGATGTTCAAGACCTGACATAGCTGTAAGTACTAACCTGCTTAGCAGACATGCTAACAATCCTACTGTTCAGGATTGGAAAGCTCTGAAGCGCATAGCCCGCTATTTGAAAGGGACTTTGCACTACAGGCTGAGGTTCACCAGTCAGAAGACTGGAGGTCTTGAAATCTTTGCAGATGCTAGTTTTGGAAGTGACACCATGGATGGTACAAGCACTTCTGGAGTATGCTACATGTACAACCACTGCCTGTTTGACTGGTTGTGCAAGAAGCAGACGACAGTAAGCCTAAGTTCCTGTGAAGCAGAACTCAATGCCCTGTCATTTTCACTCATGGAATGTGAATGGTTGATGCAACTGTTTAAGGACATCAGTGTTTCTGTGAAATGTCCTATACAAGTGTATCAAGACAATAGATCCTGTTTGGCTTTGCTGAACTCAGAGAGCTGCAAGCAAAGAACCAAGTACTTGCAGATTAAGCTACATCGTGCAAGAGAGTGTATTCAGAAAGGACTCATTCAGGTGTCCTACATGGCAGGAAATGAAATTCCTGCTGATCTGTTGTCTAAGGTTGTTAACAGAGAACAACTTAAGGTTTACGTACAAAGGTTGCAATTGGGTTGAACCACAGGTACTACAGGTTACACGGAAAGGGGGAGGGTGTTAGGATATTTTCGTTCCACCTTAAAAGGGAGCAGGCTTTGTGAGTCAGAGTCTGCGTATTTCCTGTTCACAGGATGTTTATGTTTTCTATTGCTTTCGTTTTTCTCTCTCGGTGCCTGAACGCTGAAGCAGGCGGTCATGTTTTTTCTCTGTTCTGACTAACGCAGAATAAACTTATAAATAATGCTCTCCCGAGTGCATCTTTCGCTGTGCATTATCTGCTGATAAGAGCGTGCATCAGCTCTGGAATGTGGCAAGCTATTTCTGGAGCTCGTGTCACTAATTGCTGATACTGCGTGTCTACGGGAGATTGATGGACGTCCGGAGGCGACGTGGGGCCATGATGGACTTTGTCTCCCTGGCAGTATCCCAACATCAGGTTCCTGCCTACCACATTTGCAGAGGCGCTCTGCTTCTGGGAGAGCTAAATGTGAGGAGAAGCTGAGCTTACAGGGTTAAACAGCTCAGAGTGTGCGTCCTGCCTATTGTGGGGCGGAGAGACTCTCACTTCCGAGAGTCTCAGTTCTTTGTTCTGTCTGCTTTCGCTTTTGTCCGGGACAGACACGTTTGTGCGATGGTCCGTGCGTTGCTGGATAATGGCTAGATTCTGCTGTAAATAATTCTGCTGTGTGACTCTGCTTTGCTCAGAGCTTTGGAATGCGTGCTGCACAGCAGAAGCCTGCCGGACCTTTTCTCTTTGAGCAATAAATCTTCAGACTAAATATCTTCCTCTTAATATCATCGAGGGAAACATATTAAATCTGGCTAGCATAAACAGCCTGCACAGTTCATGATTCTTCAGATTTGTCATGTAACCCTTTTGAAAATCTCTACACAAAGGGAGATTTAAATAGATAGGAGAGCAAGTGCTGTGCTTTGCAACCTCGAGAGTGGAGAGAACACTTTTTCCTGTAAAATTCTTCCTGATAATTTCCCAAGTATCTTTGGGGTCAGAATTTTCAAAGTCAACTAGATGAAGCCCTATTGAGTTCAATTTTCTCCTACAAATCAATGATAAATTGTAAATTACATTATCACTTAAGAGATCGTAAAGGAGAGAGTTAGGAAATAGGACTCTATAATGCAGGGAGATCCAATATTTCAAGGTTCTCAACCATACTCTTACTGATAAAGGAAGTATTCCCAACTCACAACATATTGATTCATATTTAACAGAATTTGCAAGTCCTAATAATGACCTCAGAAGGGATGCATGAAATTTATCCAACCTCTTAAGGTCACCTGAAATCCACACTGGGGTGCCATATAAACGTTGGGCACAAAGTGTCATATCAATCACTTGCAATGCAGCTGGAATACTGTATATCTATTTCCTACAGGAGAAAAAAATGATTTAATATGGTGAGCTGTCACTTTGGCCTTAACTATTGCAGCACAGATATGTGTGTTCCAATTCATGTTATTTTTAAATACAATTCCCAGATAATTTAAATGCTTAACTTCTTGTATTAGATGTCCATTGATTATCCAATTTTTGGGGTTCCCTCTCTTTGAAAATTGCATAATTTTTGTCTTATCATAGTTAATTTTGAGGTTATTAAGAGAGCAAAAGTTTGAGAAGCTCTTAAATAATTTTTTTAAACCCAAAGAGGAAAGTGAGATAATTACCACATCATCTGCATAAAGTAATAAAAAACTGGGATATTATTTAAATAAGGAATATGAGTGGTTACATTTTGAAGAGATAATGAAAGGTCAGATAAAAAGAGATTAAATAGAGTAGGGGCCAAGATACAGCCTTGCCTAACTCCTCGGTTATTCAGAATTGGGCCTACAAGTCTACCATCTTTTGAAACTTTAACATATGTTTGGTTATTGGAGTGTAAACTTTGAATCAATGTAAGCAGGTATGGGTCAATACTGAGGTGTTCTAATTTGGTCCACAGTTTATGTCAGGGAAGTGGGAATGGCTAGAGAGCCGAGGGGGAGAGACAAGCAATTATAGAGAGCCGAAAGAGCTTATGCCCGGAACTAGCTACTCACAGAACTGAGGAAGTAGGAGGCGTGCATTGCGGCGATGGGCCTGCTGTGGGAGGAGGAGTAAAAGATCGTCATTCGAGGCATCTGACTGAGATAGGCATGGATGTGCCTTTTGAACTCTTGTAACCGTTTTGAACTTTTGGCAATATATCTTCAGGACAGAAATGGCTGTGTGCCTGGAGCGTTATCTCTGCTAGTTTTGGCAGCATCCATTGCTGCTGAAGGCTAGTGAAAAGAGGAAATAGCCCAAGAATGGAGAAAGAGATTTCTGAACTGAGGAAGAGAAATGCCGGACTGGAAGCCCGCACTTCGGACCTGCAGTCCCGTCTGGAGGAAGCCAGAGCTGCTCAGAAGGGAGCCACAGGTGGGCTACTGGCAGGGGGCAAAGCTGTGTGGGTGGAAAGGTTTAATGGCAAGCCTGGATTTTAAGACTGAGATGAGATATTTTTGGGAGCTGCAAGCAGCTCAGTTTGCTGACGATGCTCAGAAAGTTGCTCACATAATTAGTCACCTGTCGGGGGGGCTAAAAGTTGGGTCCGGCCGTTAATAGCCTCTAGTGATGAAGCGCTTCAAAGTCTGCCCAAGTTTTGGCAAGCGATGGACTTTATCTACGCAGATCAAAGTTTAATTGACAAGACGCAGGAGGAGCTTTTGGCTTTGAAACAAGGCAAACCCACGGTGCATAGTTACTGGTCAGAATTCGCCGTGCTTGTGCATAAACTGGGATGGGATTTAGAATCAGAGCCTGTGCAAGCTTTGTTTAAGGCTGGATTGAACGCTGAAGTCAAGGATGAGCTTGCTAGGGCCCCCCCCCCCAAGGATATGGATGGGTTAACGAAGGCTGCGCTTGCGGTGGGGCTGAGGCAGGAAGCCAGACTGTGGGAAAGGAAGCAGGGCAAGGAGCGGAGTTTCCATGGAAACCACATTCCTGAAATGCCGGCAGCTGCCTCAGAAGGTCAACAAGAGCACTATTGAGTTATTCCACGATTTAGGTACATGGCCTAAATGATTAATAGCGTTAAAGAGCGTTAAAGAGTGGGAGAAGATTAGTGGCCCACCATTCCACATTTAATCTCAGCAGATCTATTGAGATGCCATCCATACCAGGGGATTTTCCTTGCTTAAACGAAAGAATTATCTTTTTCATCTCCTCAACAGTGATTTGAAATTGTGTGTGTCAGGGAGAGGCAAACGGGGAAAGAGCTGAGGGGAGAAACCAGCACTTACAGAGAGCCGAAAGAGATAATTAGTAGTCTGTCGTCTGACAGCGAAGAGGAGGCAGCGAGGGGGGAGGATGAGCCCGGAACTAGTCATTCTGTAAACAGAGGAAATCAGAGGCGTGGTTTCCACAGACTTGCATGTTGGGCAAAAAAAAGTAAAAAGAAAACAGATGCAGTATCTTTCCCGACCGGGTCAGACATGATTTGAAGCACTGGAGATGTTCTTTTGAACTTTGTAAATAAATCAAAGAGATTGTAACTGGCAGCGAGCCTGGAGTTTTTATCTATGCCGGCTTGGCAGCACACACCTCTTACAGCATGCCGCATCTCTAATTTGCTGCTGGAAAGCTGGTGGAATAAGGAATAAGCCTCAGAATGGAGAAGGAGGTCTTGGAGCTGAGAAAGCGAAATGTCGCTCTGGAACAGAGATCGTCCGACTTGCAGGCCCGTCTGGAAGAAGCCAGGGCTGCTCAGAAAAGACCCACAGGTGGGCTATCGGCAGATGGGGGCCAGTAAGTGTGGGTGGAACGGTTCCATGGCGACCCGGAAAGTTACTTGGATTTCAAAACCGAGATGCGATATTTTTTAGAGCTTGAATCAGCCAAGTTTGAGAATGATGCCCAGAAAATTGCTCACATAATTAGACACCTGGCAGGAGGGGCCGTTAATAGCCAGAAATTAAGGATGAGCTTGCAAGGGGGGCCCGCCCTAAAAATATGGATGAATTGACGAAGGCTGCTCTTGCGGTGGGTTTGAGACAGGAAGCCAGATGGTGGGAAAGGAAGCAAGGCAGAGAGCGGAGTTTCCATGGTGACCGCATTCTTGAGATGCCTGCAGCTGCCTCAGAACGTCAACAAGAGCAGGAGCCCATGGAGATAGGCACAGCCCAGGCGCGGGCGAGTTTGAAAGCCCAACGGTCAGGCGGGAAGGAGAAAAAAGATTGGCAAGCGGCAAAAATATGTTTTGTGTGTCAGAAAACTGGGCACTTTGCCAGAGTGTGTCCAGAGCGTCGTAACTGGCAGGGAATGGTGGGGGCCACCCAACAGGCAGAGGCAGAGGAGCCCCAGCCTTCGGGAAACGAAGAAGCCTGGCTGGTGGTGGACCGGGGCAACAGCCAGGCGGGAGCAACACAGAAAGTCCTCGACTTGGGCACCCCAAAGCAAGCATAGTGTTGAAGGTGGTCCTAGAGCTCCCAAATGGCCATGCGGTGGAGGAGTTGGCGCTCGCTGATTCTGGGGCCTCAGTGTCCTTTTTTAGCAAGGAGTTTGCAGCGCAGCACCAACTGAACCTGAGGCCTTTGGATTTTCCTCTAAAAGTCACTACAATTGATGGGAGAGAACTGTTGGGAGGTGAAGTGACCCATCGAACGCCTACAATGAGGATGCGGGTGTCTACCCACTCCAAGGTCATCGCCTTTCACGTGGCCACACTGGCGGGTCCGCCTATCATACTGGGCATGAGCTGGTTGGCCTTACACGATCCGGTGGTTTCCTGGCATCAACGGTCCCTGACGTTCGGTTTGATGCACTGCATGGAGAACTGCCTGGGTCTAGAGCAACCTCGACAAATGGAGGCCAGGATGGCAGCAGCATGCAAAGCAGGGATGACCGAAATGCCTTCATATTACAGGGACCTACAGGAGGTGTGCAGCGAGAAGGAGGCTGACATGTTGCCGCCGCATCGACCATATGATTGTCAGATCAACCTGATCCTGGGGGCCACACTGCCGGTTGGAAAGATCTACTCCATGTCGGAGGGAGAGATCAAGGACCTGAGGGACTTTATTGAGAAAAATCTAAAAAGGGGATTCATCAGGGAATCCAAGGTGGCAGGGGGGAGCCCTGTGTTCTTCGTGGACAAGAAATCGACTAACGAGAAGAGACTTGTGGTGGATTTCAGAATCCTGAACAGCCTGACGGAACCCGTGGCCTTCCCATTGCCGAGGATTGACAATGTTCTGGCCAGGGTGCGGAAGGGGAAAATTTTCACCAAGTTGGACCTCCGGGGGGCGTACAACCTCATCAGAGTGCAAGAGGGCGATGAGTGGAAAACCACCATGTTCACCCCGCTGGGGGCGTTTGAGTATCTCGTCATGCCTTTCGGTTTGCAGTGCGGAAGCCCCTGTTTCCAAGCCTTCATGCATCACGTGCTAGGGCCTTTGCTGTACTGGAACTGCATTTGTTTCTTGGACGACGTGCTAGTGTACTCGGACAACGAGAAACAGCACGTAAAGGACGTACGTCAGGTCCTGAGCAAACTTAAGGAGCATCGGCTGTGGGTGAAGTTGGAGAAGTGTCAGTTCCACGCGAAAGAGGTCGAGTTCCTGGGTTACAGGCTGTTGGACCAGGGTTTGGCCATGGATCCGGAGAACGTGAAGGCGGTGGTGGAATGGGAGAGCCCTAAGACCAGGAAAGATTTTTAGGATTTCCTGGGCTTCAGCAATTTCTACAGGAAGTTCGTCAAGGGTTTTGCGAAACTGACGGCACCCATAATGGACTGTCTTAGTGCTAAGAAGAAGTTTAGTTGGACGGAGGCGGCCCAAGAAGGGTTTGAGAAACTTAAGAGGGTCTTCGCATCAGAGGAGCAACTGCTCCACGTCGACCCCGATCAACCACTGCGAGTTGAGACGGATGCTTCTGATCGGGCGATAGGGGCGGTGTTGCTGCAGCCAGATCAAAAGGGGGAGTGGCAGCCGTGTGCTTTTTTTTCGCGGAAACTGAATAAATCGGAGCAAAACTACACTATCTACGATAAGGAATTGCTTGCGATCGTCGCTGCATTCAAACAATGGTGCCATTTCCTGATTGGAGCGAGGCACCAAATTTTGGTGTGCACCGACCACAAAAATTTAGAGTACTGGCGTACGGCACGGATGTTGTGCCAGAGACAGATAAGATGGGCGGAGTTCTTTGCCAACTTTAACTTTAAGATCCAATATGTGCCAGGAGAGCAGAATGCGAGGGCGGATGCACTATCACGGAAACCGGAGTATCTGGCGGAAGAAGGGCCTCCGGTTCCTAGACTGATGTTCCCCGAGAGCAAATGGATGTGTGGGGGGACGTTGGTCAAGGACGATGAACTGATGCAACTGCTCAGAGACGATGACTTTGTGAGACAAAAGATGGGGGAGTTAAGGGAAAAGGGAGGTGCCGAGGGTGGTTTCGAAGTGAAAGGGGGGCTCCTGTGCTATCGGGGGGCCTTGTATGTTCCAGGCGAAAACCTTAGGGGCAGAGTTCTCAAGCAACTCCACGACAGCTGCACGGCAGGGCATTTTGGGCAACACAAGACTATGCTACTGGTCACCCGGGAATTTTGGTGGCCAAGGGTGAGAGAGGATGTAAGGGAATATGTGCGAGGGTGTGACACATGCCAGAGGGCCAAAGGGGACAGGGCGGCACCAGCAGGTTTGCTGGAACCTTTGCCCACACCAGGAAAGCCATGGGAGGTTGTGGCGGTTGATTATATTACTGACCTGCCTAAGTCTAAGGGTAAGACCGCTATCATGGTGGTGGTTGATCTTCTAACCAAAATGTGCCATTTCGCGGCCTGTTCGCATGCCGTGATGGCCGAAGAAACAGCCAAGTTGTTTGTAGAGCATGTGTTTAGGTTGCATGGGATACCTGCCCGGGTGGTTTCGGATAGGGGGACTCAATTCACCTCACGTTTTTGGCACAAGCTCATGGGTTTGTTGCAGGTGGAGGTGAGGCACTCTGAGACCAATGGGCAAGCGGAGAGAGCGAATGCTGTTTTGCAACAGTATTTGCGGTGTTACGTCAGTCAAAAGCAGAACGATTGGGTAGACAAACTAGCCCTGGCAGAGTTTGCTTACAATAACGTGGAGAATGTATCCACAGGGATGACTCCGTTCTTTGCCAATCACGGGCGTCACCAAGGGCATTCCTGGGGAGGGGCGAGGAGTCGTGGAGTGTGCCTGCAGCAGAACAGTTTGTGGAGGAGATGGAGGCGATCCACAGGCAGCTTCAGTTGAATTTGGAAAGGGCTAAGGAGGTCTACAAGAGGGAGGCCGACAAGCATCGGTGGCCGGGGGAGGTCATCCGGGTTGGGGACAAGGTGTGGTTGTCCACGCAAGGGTTGCCTTGGAGAGGGGCCTGCAAGAAGCTCAAGCCCAGGAGGGTGGGGCCTTTTGAGGTAATCCAACAAATCAATCCGGTGGCATTTAAGTTAAGGTTACCGGAGAGCATGAGGATCCATCCGGTGTTTCACAGGTCACTGCTGTCCCCCTACAGGGAAGGGGGAAGGAGGCAGGGTAGTGGGGAGGGGGAACGCCCACCACCCGAAATGGAGGAAAGGGAGCAGTGCAACAAGATGATGGAAATACTGGATTCTCGCTGGAATGGGGAACGGTTGGATTATCTGGTGGTGTGAGAAGGGGCCCCGAGTTCAGAGAATACCTGGGTCCCGGGAAGCTGTATCACTGACGAGGGCCTAGTGGAGGAGTTCCATAATTTCTTCCCTGACAAACCCAAACCTCGGGGTAGGTTTCTTCAACAGGTGTTCGGGACAACGGACGATGAAGAGGAGTTCGAGGGATTCCTACCATCTGACGAGAAGGAAGAAGAAGAAGGCGTCTATTGGGGAACACGAGGAACTGCGGGTTTGAGGGAGGTTTTCGAAGATACGGATGAGGAAGAGGGTAGTTTTCCAGGTTTCTCTCCCGCCACCCCGGAGAAGGGAGAAATGGGGACGGTCGAGTCTCCCGAGCGGGAGGGGGCCTTTGAGGAGGGGGTGGATGTCAGGGAAGTGGAAACGGCTAGAGAGCCGAGGGGGGAGACAATCAATTATAGAGAGCCGAAAGAGCTTATCAGCAGCCTCTCATCTGACGCAGAGGAGGAAATAGGGAGGGGGGAATCAGTGCCCAGAACTAGCTACTCACAGAACAGAGGAAGTAGGAGGCGTGCATTGCGGCGATGGGCCTGCTGGGGGAGGAGGAGTAAAAGATCGTTATTCGAGGCATCTGACTGAGATAGGCATGGACGTGCCTTTTGAACTCTTGTAACCGTTTTGAACTTTTGGCAATCAATCTTCAGGACAGAAATGGCTGTGTGTGTGGAGTGTTATCTCTGCTAGTTTTGGCAGCATTAACTCCTCACGGTTGATTACGATTGACTGAATCAAAGGCACTTTTTAAATCTACAAATGCCACAAAGAGCCTTTGTTTGTTTCACAAGCCATATTTGTCCACAAGATGACTTAACACTAGACACTGGTCAAGAGTTGAGGAACCTGCCTTGAAACCAGCTTGTTCCTTACCAGGTAGACCTTTTGTAAGCATCCATTTTTCCAGTTTAATAAGGTGGAATTTGGCATAGATTTTACTTATGCATGGTTGCTGGGAGGTTTTTGCCTCTGCACATGAGTCTGAGAATGTTCTGAACAGTTCCCATTGAGTTCATGAAACAGTGTAATTTGACCTGTTCTTAATGCATTGCTGACCACATCTACGGAACATGATTGTTGTGTTCTATCATGTTATGATCAATCATTAGTAATTGTTTTAGTCATGTTATATTAATCATTAGTTATAATTTAATTAGGAGGTTTCATGCCTGTCTAGTTCTGTGCTCCCTTTCCCAGCCTTTAAACTATTGGTGATTAATGCCTATATGTAACCCTTGCTTTGTACTTGTGTTAACCAATCAGCAACAAGTTGCTTTGTGTTTGTATCAACAAATCAGCAACGAACGCACCTGTGGCAATGTTTGTAATATTCAATAAAAGAGAGTTCTCGGGGCTTGCTCCAGAGACGCCTCTCACATGACACCTGCTACTCGTCTGTCGTGATTTCATTCCAACACATGGTAACAAACTAATAGGCCTGTAATTCTCTTGGCAATTCCTATCACCTTTTAAAAAAATCGGTACCACTATTGAGTTATTCCACGATTTAGGTACATGGCCTAAATGATTAATGGATGTCAGGGAACTGACATCAGAGACACGGGAGAAGGAGAGGGTCTCTGATTCTGCAGGAGAAGGTCCTAGCGCTAGGGGGAGACTCAGCTGGGAAAGAGGGGAAGAGAATGAGTGTAACACCAGGGATCCAGGAGAGCAACGGGACAGGGAGGTGCAGGGGCTCCGGGACTCTTCATTGGAAGTTAGTGAGGAGAGCCCAAGCACCCCGCTGCCCACGCCCACCCTGCGCAGGAGACTCCCGCGCAGTGAGAGGCGGAGACGCTTAGGCGTCAAACAACTCTTATGTTGGCAGCGCTTTAAGAAACGCCCACAGACAGATTCTACGAGTGACTAAGGGCAGCCACGCTGAGATGGGCTGTGCAGTCCGGAGGGTTTAACCAGGCAATCTGATGCTCAAACGGGGCAGGATTACGCACAAGTAACTCCCAACCACTACAGCAATCTGTCTGTCACTGAAAGTTGCTCGTGCGCAACAAGCAGAAGGGAGCATCATGAGTAAGACCGGAGAAGTCGGAGCCACGAGAGGGGCGGCTGGAGGCCAATCGCTGGAGGAGAGAAACCGCGAGTTGGAAGAGCACATAGCCATCCTGACGGCGAGGCTGGACGAACGACGGTCACTGGATGCTCAGGGGAAACCCACCCCCATAGCGAGGAAGGTACCGGGACTGGTGCACAAGTTTGGGGGAAAGCCCCAAGAGTATGGGGCGTTTAGAACAGAAATAGAATATGCCTTGAAGCTGCAGCAAAACGATTTTGAAAATGATGCAGCCAAAGTTGCTTATATTGTGGGGCACTTGCAGGACGGGGCGAGAGAGTGGATTCGACCGCTTATGGCGACGCAGAATGACGCCATGGAGAATCTATCAAAATTCTTTTAGGCGATGGACACTATGTTCAGTAGCGATGTGCAACAGAGTGTGACCAAACGGGAACTGCTGAGCTGTAAGCAGGGAGAAGGGTCAGTTAGAGACTATTGGTCACGTTTTGCCATGATCGTGCATCACCTGGGGTGGCAGCTGGACTCGGAACCCATACAAATGCTATTTGAGGAGGGGTTGTCGCCAACGGTCAAAGACGAGCTTTCGCGCGCACCCCGCCCACGGTCTATGGATCAGCTGACCAAGGCAGCCCTTGCGATTGGCGTAAGACAGGAAGCGCGGGCTCAAGAGAGGCGGGAAGGGAGAGAGCAGCGTTGTCATGACTACCGCATTCCTAGAATACCTAGGCAGCCTTCCCCGCCGGCGGTGCCAATGGAAATAGGCGGTGCGCGCGCCCAGGAAGTTTCAAACTCCAGCGAGAGTCGCAAAAAGGAGGGAAAGGATGTAAAAACGACCAAGAAATGTTTCCTTTGCCAACAGCCAGGACATTTTGCCAGAGTCTGCCCACAAAGAAAGGCCTGGCAAGGGATGGTGGGGGCCGTGGGGGGCGAGGAGGAGGAACCCAAGACTCCGGAGCAGGGAAACGGAAACGCTTGGCTGCCAATCAGCGGGCACAGCAGCCGAGCCAACAACCAATGAATGTGCCCAAACCAGATTCTCCAAGAGCAGCAATTGCCATTGAGGTGGTGCTTGAACTCCCAAATGGGCACCCAGTGAAGGTTCAGGGTATGCTGGACTCAGGAAGCTCATGCAACTTTTTTAGCAGGGACTTTGCCTTAGAGCATCAGCTTCACCTGCTACCTTTGGATGCACCTCTGCAAGTCACCACCATTGATGGGAGGGAACTGATTGGGGGGGAAGTTACCCACCAGACCCCACCAATGCGAATGAGAGTGTCTAGGCACTCAGAGACAATCGCCTTCCACGTTGCCTCATTAGCGGGTCCCCCAATAATATTAGGGATGAGCTGGCTAGCGCAACATGATCCGGTGGTGGCGTGGCATCAGAGGACCGTCAGCTTTGGGTCTGACTACTGCCTGCAGCACTGCCTAGGTGTGGAAACGCCAAGGATGAGCGTAGCCAGAGTGGCAAGCACTGCGGTGGAGGGTAAAGGGAAGGTGCCACCACAATATGCTGATCTGAAGGAGGTTTTTAGTGAAAAGGAGGCAGATAGACTGCCACCCCACAGGCCATTCGATTGCCAGATCAATTTGCTCCCTGGGGCGCAGCTGCCGGTGGGTAAGTTGTATGCCATGTCAGACAGGGAGATGAAGGAGTTACGGGACTTTATCGACAAGAACCTAAAGAGAGGGTTTATAAGAACCCCCTTCGTTTGGACCCCCTTCGTTTGGTTTAAATCCGGTTCCACCTCCAGACATAGACAACAAGGGAGACACCCCTATTGGCTGACAAATTGATTCAGGATGTCTCTGCAGCTTCTTAGTTGGAACATTCATGGCGCAAATTCCCCAGAGAAAAGAAAAAGGATCTTCCATATATTGAGGAAAGAACAATTGGACATTATTTGCCTGCAAGAAACACATGTGACTAGGCTCCATAGGAAAGTGCTAATCAACAAAAGATTAGGCCAAGAATTTATTTCATCTGACAAGGTTAAGAAAAGAGGAGTAGTGATTTATGCAAAGGAGAACCTAGCACCGAAGTTTGTGTTTAAAGATGAACAAGGGAGAATTTTGGCGATTGAAATACAACTACAAGGAGAAAAAATTTTGATAGTAGGAATATATGCACCAAATGAGGGGAAATCGGAATTTTACAAAAAGCTGCATGAGATAATGCTGGATCATATTGACTATACTAACATCATTTTGATGGGAGATATGAATGGGGTGGTCTCCACCCACATGGACAAGTCACAAAACCAAAACCTGACTAAAGATGGCAGACTACCTAAGACTTTCTTCGAACTAACAGACAATATGGACTTGATTGACATTTGGAGGACAAAAAACCCACTAGGTAAAGAAGGAACATTCTTTTCTGAGGCCCACCTATCATGGACAAGAATCGACCAAATCTGGATAACTAGAGGACTGGCACCTAAGACTAAAAAAATAGAGATCTGCCCCAAAATCTGCTCCGACCATAACGCTTTGAAAATGGATTTGAGACTTACACCGGCTGGATCCTTCAGATGGAGAATGAATGACACCTTGTTTAGAGATCAGGAGATTGTGAAGAAGGCCCAAAAAACGTTGAAGGATTATTTTGAAATAAACTTGAACACTTCGGTGGAAAAGAAAACAATCTGGGACGCAAGTAAAGCAGTTATGAGGGGGTTTCTGATACAACAGAATACGATTAAGAAAAAACTCTGGAATGGTAAAAAGGACAAGATACTAGAGAAGATAAGAGATGGAGAGAAAAAGTTGAGACTTAATCCAAAATCAAAAGAAGTTTTAAGAGAAATTAAATTCCATCAAGCACAATATGCGAAATTGATAAATCAAGAGGTTGAATGGAAAATTAAACAAATGAAACAAAGATCATTTGAATCGGCAAATAAATGTGGGAAGCTGCTGGCATGGCAGCTGAAAAAGAGACAAAAATTGAACTTTGTTACCAATCTGGAGGTTGAAGGAGAATGTATTCAGAAACCAGAAGAAATTAGAAAGTGTTTCCAGAGATACTTTAAAAAACTGTTTACTCAAGGACCTCAAGCAGAGATGGAGATAAACCAATTTATAAAGAGAAATGGACTGCAAAAATTATCTCAAGATAAACAAACAACCCTGAATTACCGAATAACACAGCAGGAAATTGAAAGTGCCATTCAGAACATGCAATTGGGCAAATCCCCAGGCCCAGATGGACTTACCTCCAAGTATTATAAGACATTAAAGGACTATTTGATTCAGCCCCTAATGGAGGTGTGCAATCAAATTATGGAGGGGAAGGGGCACCAGAATCGTGGAAAGAAGCCTTCATCACTTTGATATCAAAATTGGAATCTGAAAAGACTCATCTCAAGAACTACCGTCCCATCTCACTCCTAAACGTGGATTACAAAATTTTTGCTGATATTCTGGCAAGTAGATTTAAAAAAGTTTTAAATGAAGTAATTCATAAAGATCAAGCAGGCTTTCTCCCTGGCAGGCATTTGTCTGACAACACTAGGAATATTATTGATGTTTTGGAGTTATTGCAGACAAATATGAATACGAAAGCAGTTTTAATTTTTATAGATGCAGAGAAGGCCTTCGACAACATATCTTGGAAATTTATGAAGAAAAATTTGGAAGGGATGGGAGTGGGAAGGGCGTTTCAAAATAGTATAGAAGCAATCTATTCAGAGCAAAAGGCCAAATTGATAGTGAACAATGTGGTGACAGAGGAGTTCAAAATCGAAAAAGGGACACGACAGGGGTGCCCCCTATCACCTCTGCTATTTATCTCTGTCCTGGAGGTGTTGCTTAATTTGATTAGGAAGGATCAGCTGGTGGAAGGAATACAGGTCGGAGGAAAACAGTACAAACTGAAAGCTTTTGCAGATGACTTGGTTTTAACACTACAGGAGCCAGAACCTAGTACAAAAAGGGCTCTAGAATTGATCTATGAGTTTGGTCGGGTGGCGGGATTTAAGTTGAACAAACAAAAAACTAAGGTTTTGGCAAAAAATTTGACACTTTCAGAAATAGATGGGTTCCAGAAAGAAACGGAGTTGAATGTGGTTAAAAAAGTGAAGTACCTGGGGGTCAATCTGACTGGAAAAAACTTGAATTTATTCAAAGATAATTATGAAAAATGTTGGTCAGAAATCAAAAAGGATCTAGAAGTTTGGTCAAGACTAAAACTTTCCTTGTTGGGAAGAATCGCAGCTGTAAAGATGAATGTATTGCCAAAGATGTTGTTTTTGTTTCAAACCCTGCAGATCGTGGACAGAGTGGAATGTTTTGGAAAGTGGCAGAAGGATATTGTGAAGTTTGTCTGGCAGGGCAAAAAGCCCCGGATAAAACTTAAAATACTAACAGATGCAAAAGAAAGAGGGGGATTTGCCCTGCCGGACCTAAGGTTATACTATGAAGCTGCATCCTTCTGCTGGATGAAGGATTGGTTCTTACTAGAAAACACTGATGTCCTAGATCTGGAAGGGTTTAACAATGCTTTTGGGTGGCATGCTTATTTGTGGTACGACAAGGTAAAGGTGCACAAATTGTTCAAAAGCCATATTGTCAGAAAAGCTTTATTTAATGTCTGGATGAAATATAAAGACTTACTTGAAAATAAGACCCCGAGGTGGTTATCACCAATGGAGGCTAAGGCCCCAAAAAGACTTAATATGGAGGGTGGCTGGGCAAAATACTGTGAGATAATAGAAAGAGTTGGAGACAATTGGAGGTTGCAGAGCTTAGAAAAATTAAAACACAAGGTGCGAGACTGGCTACACTATGCCCAAATTCAAGAGATTTTTAAAAAGGACAAAAAAATTGGTTTCCAGGTGGAAAAATCGAAATTAGAGACAGAATTACTTGAACCTAAGACGAAAGTGCTTTCAAGAATGTATAACTTGCTGCTTAAATGGAACACTCAAGATGAGATAGTTAAATCAGCTATGATAAAATGGGCCCAAGACATTGGGTACAACATTATGTTTGAAGACTGGGAAAGGTTATGGACCACCGGTATGAAATTCACGGCATGTAGTGCCTTGAAAGAAAACATTATGAAAATGATATACAGGTGGTACATGACCCCAGTCAAACTTGCAAAGATATACCATCTGTCTGATAATAAATGTTGGAAATGTAAGGAGGCTGAAGGAACATTCTTTCACCTCTGGTGGACATGCCCGAAGGTGAAGGCCTTTTGGGAAATGATTTATAATGAGTTGAAAAAGGTATTCAAGTATACCTTTCACAAGAAACCAGAGGCCTTCCTCCTGGGCATTGTGGGCCAGAGAGTGTCAAAGAAGGACAGAACTTTCTTTTTGTATGCAACTACAGCAGCAAGAATTCTCATAGCCAAATACTGGAAGGCACAGGAGCTACCCACGCTGGAAGAGTGGCATACGCAACTGATGGACTACATGGAATTGGCCGAAATGACTGGCAGAATCCGAGACCTGGGAGAAGAGGCAGTGGAAGAGGACTGGAAAAAATTTAAGGACTATTTACAAAAACACTATAAGTTATATGAATGTTGAGAATTTGCTAAGTTTTGGGAAAAACAAGCTTCAGTGATCAGATTTGAAAATGGTGGAAACTAAGTTATGATCGTGAAAAGTCCAAATTTTAGAGTAATGTTCCCTTTTTGGGATTGATGATAGGAAAAAGTGAGCTAACAACATATACCCTAAATTTAAAATATAATTAGATGAAAGTACAAAAACGCATGAAACAAGGTATCAATTTGCTGTTATTTTTCTTTTATTGTAAAGAATGCAGGGTGTGGAGGATGTGGGGAAGTCCAGTGGATCATGAAAAATTGTTTGAAAATGTTAATTTTCTTTCTTCTAATTTCTTTTTTCTCTTCTGTAAAGTCGCTTTTGCTGAGTCACTGACGATGTATTTGACCTTGGAAAAAAGCAATAAAAAATATTATACAAAAAAAAATAAATATAAGAGAGTCAAAGGCAGTGGGGGGCAGTCCAGTATTTTTTGTGGACAAAAAGGACACTGATAAACCGAGGCTGGTCGTGGACTTCCTTTTTTTTATATATATAAATTTTTTATTGGTTTTACAACTTTTTTTAAACAATACAAACAAATAAAAAGACAAACAAACATGTATAATTTCATAACCTTTTTTCCATAACCCTCTTTTCTCGGACTCCCCCATACCTCCCCTTTCTGCATCCCAATTTGCAAAGTTATTTCAGCAGCTTCTAAGCAATTTTATCAAGTATGTGTCCTTTTAGTCCTTTCTTTAACTTAACCTTATGTCACTGTATCCCTTTTTCTCTCAACACCTCGGCATTTTAGCATTCATCAATTTTATAATAGTTCTTAAGATAAATTTTAAATTTCTTCCCATCCTCTTCCGTCGTCTCTTTCCCCTGGTCACGGATTCTGCCAGTCAACTCAGCCAGTGTCATATAGTCCATCACTTTCATCTGCCATTCTTCCAAAGTGGGTAGATCTTGTGTCTTCCAATACTTTGCGATGAGTATTCTTGCTGCGGTCGTAGCATACATAAAGAAAGTTCTATCTTTCTTTAACACCAATTGGCCGACAATGCCCAGGAGAAAGGCCTCTGGTTTCTTAGGAAATGTACATTTAAGTACTTTTTTCATTTCATTGTATATCATCTCCCAGAAGGCCTTAATCTTTGGGCACGTCCACCAAAGGTGATAGAAAGTACCTTCAGATTCTTTACATTTCCAACACTTATTGTCAGGCAAATGGTAAATCTTTGCTAGCTTAACTGGGGTTGTGTACCACCTATAAATCATTTTCATAATATTTTCCTTTAAGGCATTACATGCCGTAAATTTTATCCCGGTGTTCCACAACCATTCCCAGTCAGCAAACATAATGTTATGACCAATGTCCTGTGCCCACTTAATCATAGCCGATTTAACTGTTTCATCTTGTGTATTCCATTTCAGCAGCAAATTATACATTCTTGACAAATTCTTGGTATTGGGTTCTAACAGTTCAGTTTCTAATTTTGATTTCTCCACCTGAAAGCCAATTTTCCTATCTTGTTTGAACACCTCCATTATTTGATAATAATGGAGCCAATCTCGTACTTTAGGTTTCAATCTCTCATGGCTCTGTAACTTCAATTTATCTCCATCTTGTTCCAAGATTTCCCAATTGTCAGGGGTTCAGGAGCAGAGACGCAGAGAAGGGAGGAGACAGAGAGCGAGGGGGAGGAATACGAAGGAAGGATGAGCGGGGATGACGACCCGAGATCACCGAGCCTGTCTAGCGAGTCCGAGGATTCCCAGAAGGGAGCGCCAGCAGCCAGAGCAAGGGGGGAGAGCAGGGGGACACCCCAGGAAGAAGGGTCCAGAGAGGGATCAGAAAGCAGCAGTTGGAGATCGGGACCCACGTGCCCAGCCGGGAGCAGCGGGGAGAAAGGGGACCAGATATCGGGTTCCGGAGACTTTCAGAAAGAGGGAGGGCATGAGTCAGGAGTAGTCACGCCCACCTCGGGGAGCGATGAAACGATCAAGAGGAAAGTGGAGAGTTGGGCGCGCGCGCCAAGTTCAAATGTAGCGGAAGCTGGCGCAGTCAGCAGCCCAGAGAGTGAGCCGGGTCCCAAAGCCCGCCGCAAGGAGGCGGAAGGGTCAGGGGGGTCCGCGTCTGAAGAGAGTAGGAAGGGAGAGACCCAGGGGGGCAGAAGGACCCAGAGACGGAAGGAAAGGCGCAGGAGGTGGAGCAAGGCTAGGGTATTAAGCTGGTGCGCTAGAGGCGGAGACTCAGACGGGTCTTCGTCGTTCTGACCTAGAAGAAGTAGGGCTGCACATTGCAGTTTGGAAATGGAACCTGTAATCCAATAAAGACTCTTTGAAACTGAACGCTGGCTGACTTGGTCCTATGTGAGCTGGGACTGGCCGGCAGCCCTGACAGTAAGACCCGTCTCTAAAGCTTCTGACACCTGATACCTCGCAGCGGAGACAGAAGCAGCTGGAGGAGGGGATCGGTGTTTGGGAGCAAGCTCACGACGGTTGGCAGAGATGACGGAAGCAGAGAAAGTTTCAGCGCTGCAACAGGCAGTTACCCAATTGAATGCGGAGGTACTGGCATCCAAGAAAAGGGAGGAGGATGCGGCAGCCGCCTACCGAGATCTCCACGCCAGGTTTGAAGCATGGGTTAAGCACGGGCAGCCAGGACCCAGACCGGAGGGGGTTGGGTTGGCACGGAGAGCAGGAGGGCTTGTGGCTCACTTCGATGGGAATTTACAACAGTACCCCAATTTTCGAGCAGATGTAATGTGCGCACTGCAACTGCTGGCAAAAGACTTTAGAGATGAGGAAGAGAAAGTGGGGTTTATACTATCCCATTTGCATGGGGATGCTAAAGCGTGGCTACGCAATTTGTGGAGGGATAAAGATCCGGCGCTTCAGAGTGCAGATGCCTTTATCAAAGCAATGGATGCGTGTTTTTTGTCTACCATTGATGTGGATCTTGCCCGACGGGAGATTCATGGACTGAAACAAGGGAGGGCGAGCGTCCGGCAGTACCACGCCCGCTTTTTTGCGCTGGTCAGTGCATTGGAATGGGACCGGGATTCGCCCCCAGTCAGGGACCTGTTCTGGGAGGGTCTAAGCTCTGCTGTGAAGGATGAAATTGCGAGGGGGGAGAGGCCCCGAAGCACGCAGGAAGTGGTCCAAAGGGCGCTGACTGTGGGGGTGAGGCTGGAAGAACGTCCATGGTGCAGAGATGAAGGACGTGGAGGGCGCGAAGCAGCGAGAAGTTTCTCTTTCGTTCCAAGGGAAGCAGCGCGTGCGCAATCCACACCTCCGCCAGGAGGGGGGGTGGAACCGATGGAGGTGGGAGGCGCCAGGGCTCAGTCAGCTACCAGAGCCTCTGCACCGACGGCAGTCAAGACTAAAACTCCTAGAGGGACCAGGAAGTGTTACATATGCGACAGCCCTCAACACTTGGCGAAAGAGTGTCCCCAGAGGAGCTCCAAGCACACTGCAGCCTCCGCAACGGTGAAAGCGGCCACGCAATGCAGCGAAGCCCAGCAGGGAAACGACGATGTCTGGCTGGAGACAGAGGCACTGGGGCCCAGCCAGACGCATCAGTGAAGCAGTCCCCAGCGATATTGCAACCCACGGACCCCCTCCCACCCAAACCAGTAGTGCAGCTCACAGCGTCTCTCCAGCTACCCAATGGCGTCACTATCGAAGTGCCGCTTTCTGTGGATTCTGGAAGCAACGCAGACTTTATAGCACAGGATTTTGTGGAGCAGCACGCTATAAAGCTACTGCCTGCCACTCTGCCCCTGCAAGTCGTCACAGTAGATGGCAGAGAGTTGCTAGGGGGGCAGGTGGTGAAGCAGACGCCACCAATGGTGATGCAACTTGGTAACCACAGGGAAGTCATCAGTTTTAATGTCACCCGACTGTCGGACACGCCCATTGTGTTGGGCATGAGTTGGCTGGACAGGCACAGTCCAACGCTGGCTTGGTACCAGAGACAGCTGATCTTCGGCTCCTCTTACTGCGCAGAACACTGCATCCTGCCCAGACAGGAGGGGGAGGAGGAGGACTCACAACTGCAGTTGGGAACGTTGCAAGCAGTCCCCCACAAATACGCGGACTTTCTGGAGGTCTTCTGCGAGAAAGAGGCAGACAAGCTACCACCGCACAGGCAATATGACTGCAAGATTGACCTCCTGCCAGGGGCGACGCTGCCGAAGGGGAAGCTATATTCCATGTCTGAGGACGAACTACAGGAACTCAAACAGTTCATAGATCACAATTTGCAGCGCGGTTTCATCCGGGAGTCCAGCGCAGTAGGGGGCAGTCCTGTTTTCTTCGTGAAGAAGAAGGACACGCCCCAGAAAAGATTGGTCGTGGATTACCGCCTCTTAAACAGGATGACCAAGCCCTCCGATTTCCCCATGCCCAGGATTGACGACCTGCTGGCGACGGTGCGCAAGGGAAGCGTGTTCACCAAGTTGGACCTGCGAGGAGCGTACAATCTCATCCGCATGAGGGAGGGCGATGAGTGGAAGACAGCCATGTTCACGCCTCTGGGCACCTACGAATACAGAGTGATGCCGTTTGGTTTGCAAAACGGTTCTCACTGTTTTCAAGCTTTCATGCATCACGTGTTGGCGGGACTCCTCTACAAGAAGTGCGTCTGCTTTCTGGATGACATCCTGATATTCTCCGACTCGCAGCAAGCACACGACCAGGACGTTCGGGAGGTGCTGAAGAGGCTGCAGCAGCATAGACTGTACGCCAAACTGGAGAAGTGCCAGTTCGACACGACGGAGGTGGATTTCTTGGGTTACAAGCTGTCGGACAAGGGGCTAGCCATGGACAGCGCCAAGGTTCGTGCGGTGTTGGATTGGAAGAGCCCGCGCAACCGGAAAGAGGTCCAGAGGTTTGTCGGATTCTCCAATTTCTATCGCAAGTTTATCAAGGGGTTCGCGATGCAGACGGCAGCTATTACGGACACGCTAAGCTCCAAGAAAAAGAAATTCATCTGGACGGAGCAGGCGGAGCGGTCCTTTCAGACACTCAAGCGTCTCTTCGCGTCGGAAGAGCAACTGCTGCATATCGACCCCAGCAGACCGCTGCGGGTAGAGACAGACGCGTCCGATAGAGCAGTGGGAGCGGTCCTGCTGCAGAGGGACCCACAGGGGGTCTGGAGGCCGGGGGCGTTCTACTCCAGAAAGCTCAGCAAGTCGGAGCAGAACTACACCATCTGGGATAGGGAGTTGCTTGCCATTCATGCAGCTTTCAAGGCGTGGAGGCACTTCCTGATCGGCGCCAAGCACACGGTGCAGGTCTGCACGGACCACAAGAATCTGGAGCACTGGCGCACGGCTCGGTTCCTGAACCAGAGGCAGATACGTTGGGCGGAGTTCTTTGCTGACTTCGATTTCCGAATTGAGTACGTCCCGGGCGACACCAACATCATGGCGGATGCACTGTCCCGAAAACCGCAATACCTCGAAGAGGCGACGCCAGCGGCAGCCATGCACATCTTCGCGCCAACAGCGTGGGCATGCGCTTCAGCCACAGTAGACCTGGATGCGGTGCGACGGGCGTTGCAGGACGACTCATTCGCGCAGGCGAAGATGGCAGAGGTGCACAAGGGCACGGCGAAGGGCGACGAGTTCCAGATACGAGACGGCTTGCTCTTACGTAAAGGGGCCATCTACGTGCCGGGAGACGATCTTCGCGCCAAGGTACTGCAGCAGTTGCACGACGCGCCCACTGCCGGGCACTTTGGCACGGAGAAGACGATGGAATTAGTCGCCAGAGACTTCTGGTGGCCCAGAATGAGAGGGGAAGTCGCGGACTACGTGGCGAGGTGCGACACCTGCCAGAGGGCCAAACCAGTACACAGACCGCCGGCGGGACTGCTGGAACCGCTGCAAACGCCGTTTGAACCATGGGAGAGAGTGGCCCTGGACTTTGTCACGGATCTACCCAGCTCGAGAGGCAAGACAGCTGTACTAGTGGTGGTGGACTTGTTCACCAAGATGGCACATTTCATACCGTGTGCGAAGGTGGCCACGGCAGAACAAACAGCCAAACTGTTCATAGATCACGTGTTCAAAGTGCACGGGCTGCCGCGGTCTATACTGTCCGACCGCGGACGCCAGTTCATCTCGAATTTCTGGCAAAAGCTGATGGGCTTCCTGAACGTCAAGATCAACCTGACATCAGCAAGACACCCGCAGACCAACGGGCAAGCGGAGAGGGTCAATGCCATCATGCAGCAGTACCTGAGATGCTATGCCAATCAACAGCCTGCGACGTGGGTGGATTACCTGCCGCTCGCCGAATTCGCCTACAACAACACGAAACACGTATCCACAGGGGTGACGCCGTTCTTCGCCAACAATGGGAGGAATCCCAGAACCTTCCCGGGACTGGACAGAGTGGGGGAAGGGGAACCGCAGACGGCGGACGCTTTCGCATCTGAGTTGCAAGAGGTCCACGATCAACTCAGACGGCAGCTGGAGCTAGCGAAGCACGCATACAAAGTACAAGCTGACAAGCACAGGCGAGTGGGCGAGGAGATCCGAGTGGGAGACTGGGTCTGGTTGGCAGCCCACGCGGTGCCGACCCGATCGTTAGCCAAGAGGAAGCTGGGGCACAAGCAACTCGGTCCATACCGAGTCGAAGCGCAGATCAACCCGGTGGCTTTCCGGCTGGTGCTACCGGAGGGTTCCAGGATGCATCCGGTGTTCCACAGGTCGGTGCTCACTCCCTACAGGGCACCGCACAGGTTCCAGGAACCAGGAACGGCACCGAGTCAGTCTCCGGAGCGGACGGAGGCGGGAAGATTGCCACAGCAGGACCCCATCAACGAAGTCACGGAGATTTTGGACTCCAGATGGGGGGAAGACGGAGTAGAATATCTCCTTGCAAGGGAGGGCACCCGGGCCAGTGCTAATAGCTGGGTGCCGGACTACGCCTTGGAGGAACCCCTGCTCAAGGACGAGTTTCATGCCCTTTTCCCACACAGACCTATGCCAGCGGGCTTCTTCGACGACTGGTTGTTCACGCCCACGCTTTCCTCCAGCACGTTCCATGGCTTCGACTCGGAAGGGGAACCCGCACCGCGC
Source organism: Podarcis liolepis (assembly GCF_965112155.1). Taxonomy (NCBI): domain Eukaryota; kingdom Metazoa; phylum Chordata; class Lepidosauria; order Squamata; family Lacertidae; genus Podarcis; species Podarcis liolepis. The sequence continues at coordinate 11,467,461 of NC_139568.1, forward strand.
ACACGTTCCCCAGAGGGGTCACCGGAGGGTTCGGCGTCCGACAACTCGTATTGGTGGGACGATCGGCCAGAGGAGCAGTGGCGCCGGAAGTGGCAGGAGATACCAGGTCCAGCGACAGACGCAGAGACTGACATGGACGTTTGTGGGGAGGATCTTGGTTTCGAGCACGGCGGCACCGAAATGGAGGCGGAGGAGATCACCGTTGACGAAAGCGGGGAGGAAGACTCGGAGGTCTTCAGTTGGCGGCCAGCAACGGGGAGCGAACTGTATCCGACATTCACTCCCGTGATGACGGAGCACCCACCAACCACCCTTGAGAGCGGGGAGGGGGGAAGGGGGGGCTTCGAGGGGGGGATGGATGTCAGGGGTTCAGGAGCAGAGACGCAGAGAAGGGAGGAGACAGAGAGCGAGGGGGAGGAATACGAAGGAAGGATGAGCGGGGATGACGACCCGAGATCACCGAGCCTGTCTAGCGAGTCCGAGGATTCCCAGAAGGGAGCGCCAGCAGCCAGAGCAAGGGGGGAGAGCAGGGGGACACCCCAGGAAGAAGGGTCCAGAGAGGGATCAGAAAGCAGCAGTTGGAGATCGGGACCCACGTGCCCAGCCGGGAGCAGCGGGGAGAAAGGGGACCAGATATCGGGTTCCGGAGACTTTCAGAAAGAGGGAGGGCATGAGTCAGGAGTAGTCACGCCCACCTCGGGGAGCGATGAAACGATCAAGAGGAAAGTGGAGAGTTGGGCGCGCGCGCCAAGTTCAAATGTAGCGGAAGCTGGCGCAGTCAGCAGCCCAGAGAGTGAGCCGGGTCCCAAAGCCCGCCGCAAGGAGGCGGAAGGGTCAGGGGGGTCCGCGTCTGAAGAGAGTAGGAAGGGAGAGACCCAGGGGGGCAGAAGGACCCAGAGACGGAAGGAAAGGCGCAGGAGGTGGAGCAAGGCTAGGGTATTAAGCTGGTGCGCTAGAGGCGGAGACTCAGACGGGTCTTCGTCGTTCTGACCTAGAAGAAGTAGGGCTGCACATTGCAGTTTGGAAATGGAACCTGTAATCCAATAAAGACTCTTTGAAACTGAACGCTGGCTGACTTGGTCCTATGTGAGCTGGGACTGGGCGGCAGCCCTGACACCAATACTTTGGCCATTCAGCCTCCATATTGAGCTTTTTCAATGCTTTAGCCTCCAAGGGTGACAACCATCTAGGGGTTTTGTTTTCCAGCAAATCTTTATATCTTATCCAAACATTATATAATGCTTTTCTGACAATATGATTTTTGAATGCCCTATGCACTTTGATTTTATCATACCATAGATATGCATGCCAGCCAAATGTATTATTGAAACCTTCTAAATCCAAGATATCTGTATTCTCGAGGAGCATCCAGTCTTTCAGCCAGCAAAACGCTGCTGCTTCTTAGTACAATTTTAAGTCCGGCAGGGCAAATCCCCCTCTTTCTTTTGCATCTGTCAGTATTTTAAATTTTATTCTGGGCTTTTTGCCCTGCCAGACAAATTTCTAAATGTCTTTCTGCCACCTCTTGAAACAGTCCATCTTGTCAAGAATCTGCAAAGTTTGAAACAAAAATAACATTCTAGGCAATACATTCATCTTGATAACTGCAATTCGGCCTAACATTGACAATTTCAAATTTGACCATATTTCTAGATCTTTTTTGATTTCTGACCAACATTTTTCATAATTGTCTTTATACAAGTTCAAATTTTTAGATGTCAAATGAACCCCTAGGTATTTCACCTTCTTAACCACTGTCAAACCTGTCTCTTCCTGGAATTTCTCCCTCTCCGTGACTGTTAAATTTTTTTCTAAGACTTTAGTCTTTTGTTTGTTCAATTTGAATCCGGCTACCTGGCCAAATTGTTGAATTATCTCCAACACCCTTTTCGTACTAGTGTCTGGCTCTTGTAAGGTCAAAACTAAGTCATCTGCAAAGGCCCTTAACTTGTAATGTTTAGCTCCGACCTGTACACCTTTCACCTGCTGGTCATCTCTAATCATATTTAGCAACACCTCCAGAACAGAAATAAAAAGCAATGGGGAAATTGGGCACCCCTGTCGTGTCCCTTTTTCTATCTTAAATTCTTCAGTTATCACATTATTTACAATCAACTTAGCTTTTTGTTCAGAGTATATCGCACCCATACCATTCTCAAATCCTTGGCCTACCCCCATCCCATGAAGATTCTTTTTCATAAAACTCCAAGAAATATTGTCAAAGGCTTTCTCCGCATCCACAAAAAGCAACACTGCTTTGGTGTTTATGTTCACCTCTAGCAATTCCAAAATGTCTATTATATTCCTCACGTTATCTGATAAATGCCTTTTTGGGAGAAAGCCTGCTTGGTCCTTGTTAATCTTCTCCATCAATACTCTTTTCAATCTTTTTGCCAAAATGTCTGCAAAAAATTTGTAATCCACATTAAGTAGTGATATTGGGCGGTAGTTCTTAAGTTGAGTCTTTTCAGTCTCTGTCTTTGATATGAGTGTAATATAAGCTTCTTTCCACGATTCTGGCGCCCTTTTCCCCTCTAAAATCTCGTTACAGACTTCCTTTAACGGTTGAACCAACCACTCCTTCAAAGCTTTATAGTATCTGGAAGTCAGTCCATCTGGTCCTGGAGATTTGCCCAGTTGCATGTTCTGAATGGCACCCTCTATCTCTTGTTCTGTTATTCTCTGATTTAGATCCACCTTACTTTGATGAGAGATTTTTTGTAATCCATATTTTTTAAGGAATTCATCTATGTCCTCTTCATTCTGTGATCCTTGTGAATATAGCTTTTTAAAGTAACTCAGGAAGCAGTTTCTAATCTCGTTGGGTTTGGATATATTCTTTCCATCCACTTCTAGATTTGTAACTGTATTTAGTTTCTGTCTTTTCTTCAATTGCCAAGCCAGAAGTTTACCACATTTATCTGCAGATTCAAATGTCTTTTGTCTCATTTGCTTTATCTTCCACTCAATCTCTTGGTTCATCAATTCCATATATTGTGTTTGATATAACTTAATCTCTCTCAAAATCTCCTGAGACTTTGGTTTTGATCTTAATTTTTTCTCTCCTTCTTTTATCTTTTCCAAGATCTTTTCCTTCTTCTCATTTTGCTTTCTCTTTTTTATTGAATTTTGTTGAATTAGAAATCCTCGCATCACAGCTTTACTTGCGTCCCAGATCACTCTTTTTTCTACATCAGCCTTTAAGTTTATTTCAAAATAGTCCTTTAAAGTTTTTTGAGCTTTTCTGTGGATCTCCTCATCTCGAAACAAGGTGTCATTCATCCTCCATCTAAATTGACCAGTTGTTGTAAATTTCATCTCCATCTTCACGGCGTTATGGTCGGAGCAAGTCTTTGGGCAGATTTCTATTTTCTTAATCCTCGGAGCCATCCCACTAGTAATCCAGATTTGGTTGATTCTGGTCCAGGTCATCATTGCTTGCGAGAAAAAAGTTCCCTCTCTCTCAAGAGGGTTCCTTATTCTCCAAATGTCTATTAAGTCCATATTTTCAGTCATTTCAAAGAAGGTCCTCGGAAGTCTCCCTTCCTTGGAGATTGTCAGTCTTTGTGCCTTGTCCATATTTGTAGAAACCACGCCATTCATATCTCCCATAATTACTACATTATAGTCCAAATAGTCCATCAGAGTTTCATGCAGCTTTTTGAAGAATTCCGCCTTCCCTTCATTTGGTGCGTAAATTCCAACTATTAACAATTTTTCTCCTTGTACTTGTATTTCAAGTGCCAGGTATCTTCCTTGTTCATCTTTGAACATCATTTTTGGGGCCAATTTCTCTTTTGCATAAATCACCACTCCTCTTTTCTTAACCTTGTCCGATGAAATGAATTCTTGTCCTAGTCTTTTATTTATAAGTAATTTTGGTCGTGGACTTCCGGGGGGTAAATTTGGTGTCAGAACCTGTGACTTTCCCTATGCCCAGAATTGACAACATTCTGACGAGAGTGAGGAAGGGAAAGATTTTCACCAAGCTAGACCTTAGGGGGGCTTACAACTTAATCCGAATGAGAGAGGGAGATGAGTGGAAGACCACCATGTTCACACCCCTGGGGGCCTTTGAATATCTCGTTATGCCTTTCGGATTACAGTCAGGCTCCGCCTGTTTTCAAGCGTTCATGCACCACGTGTTGGGGTCTCTGCTTTACAAGAACTGTGTAGCATTCCTGGACGACGTCTTGATATATTCAGAAAATGAGGAGCAACATGTGAGAGATGTCAGGGAAGTGCTACAACGCTTGCAGAAACACCAGTTGTGGGTCAAGCTAGAGCAATGTCAGTTTCATGCCCGAGAGGTGGAGTTCCTGGGGTACAAGTTATCTGACAAAGGCTTAGCGATGGACCCAAGCAAGGTGCAAGCAGTATTGGAGTGGAAAACCCCAAAGACACGAAAGGATGTGCAGAGGTTCCTAGGTTTTGGCAATTTCTACAGGAAGTTCATCAAGAACTTTGCACACTTGACGGCCCCAATCACGGACTGTCTCAGTAGTAAAAGAAAGTTTGTGTGGACGGAGGAAGCCCAGCAATCCTTTGAAAGATTGAAGAAGGCGTTCGCGTTGGAAGAACAATTACTACATGTGGATTTGGAGAAACCATTGAGGTTGGAGACGGACGCGTCAGACAGAGCCATCGGGGCGGTTCTGTTGCAGCCAGGACTGAACAAGCAAGAATGGAAACCGTGCGCCTTTTTCTCGCGGAAGCTGAGCAAGTCGGAACAAAACTACACCGTGTACGACCGACAACTGCTAGCAATTTACGCCGCCTTTCGTCGGTGGCGCCATTTGCTGATAGGGGCGCAGCACAAGATCCAGGTCTGCACACATCACAAGAACTTGGAATATTGGCGGACAGCACGGGTGCTCAACCAGAGACAGATTCGCTGGGCGCAGGAGTTTTCCAAGTTTTCCTTCAAAATCCAGTATGTGCCAGGCGAGCAAAACGTGAGAGCAGACGCGCTCTCGCGGAAACCAGAGTACTTCGAAGGAGAGGGGCCGCCGGAGACCCAACACGTCATACCTGAGGACCGATGGGTGTGTGGGGGTACTCTAGTGGGCACGAGAGAACTGGCAGGACTCACAAGGGACGATGAATTCGCACAAACAAAAATCAGGGAACTCCAAGAGGGGAGGGGAGCACCAGAGGGGTTCGAAGAGAAGGAAGGGGTGTTGTACTACAGGGGGGCAATGTACGTACCGGGGGAGGCTCTAAGAAGAAGGGTACTCAAGCAACTACATGACACCCCCACAGCGGGGCACTTTGGGCAACACAAAACCATGATGCTGGTGACTCGACAATTTTGGTGGCCACGGGTGAGGGAAGATGTACGCTGTCAGAGCTGCTTCCAGATCCTAGCTCACAGAGGATCACGCTAGCCAGCGGTCACTTGTAAAAGTCTTTTATTGAGTTACAGTTTCCATTCTCAAGCTGCTGCGCGCAGCTCTACGTCTTAAGGGTTAGACCGGCGAAGCTCCGTCTGAGTCTCCGCCCCCTGTACACCAACTTAATACCCTAGCCTTACTCCACCTTTTCCGCCTGACTGTTCTTCTCTGGGTCCCTCTGCCCCCCGAGGTCTCTTCCTTCCGGGATTCTTCTGACGCTGACCCCCCTGACCCTCCTGTCTCCTTGCGCCGGGCTTTAGGACCTGGCTCCCTTTCCGGGCTGCTTACTGCGCCACCTTCCTGTGCATTTGAACTTGGCGCGCGTGCCCAACCTTCCACTTTCCGTCTGACCGTTTCTTCGCTCCCCGATGGAGGTGTGGCCACTCCTGACTCGTGCCCTCCCTCCTGCTGTGAGCTGCCAGCGCTTGATACCTGGCGCCCTTCCTCTCCCCTGCTCTCTGTTGGTGACGCTGGTCCCGATTTCCAACTGCTCCCCTCTGAGCCCCCTCTGGCCCTTTCTTCCTGGGGTGTCCCCCTAGGCTCCCCCCTCGCCCTGGCCACAGGTGCTCCTTTCTGTGAATCTTCTGATTCACTGGAAAGACTCGGAGATCTCGGGTCGTCGTCATCACTCATCTTTTCTTCTGCCTCCTCCCCCTCGCTCTCTGTTTCCTCCCTTGCCCTTGCCTCTGCTCCTGAACCCCTGACATACGCGAATATGTAAGAGGGTGTGACCGCTGCCAGAGGGCCAAAGGGGAACGCACTGTACCAGCAGGTTTGCTGGAACCCTTACCCACACCCAACAAACCCTGGGAGGTGGTGTCAATTGATTTCATGACGGATTTGCCCAAATCGAGGGGGAAAACAGCAGTGATGGTAGTAGTCGACTTGCTAACCAAAATGTGCCATTTCATCGCCTGCTCACATGCGGTGACGGCGGAAGAAACGGGACGGTTGTTTGTAGAACACATTTTCAGGCTGCATGGCGCCCCCTTGAGGGTTCTGTCAGACCGCGGAAAACAATTTACTTCCCGGTTCTGAAGGAAGCTCATGAGCCTACTGCAAGTCGAGGTCAGCTTATCGACCGCGAGACACCCAGAAACCAATGGGCAAGCGGAAAGGGCAAACAGCGTACTCCAGCAATACTTACGCTGCTACGTGAGCGAGAGGCAGAATGATTGGGTAGAGAAACTAGCATTAGCAGAATTTGCATACAATAACGCTGAACATGTATCCACAGGAATGAGTCCATTTTTGGCCAATTATGGGTGTCATCCCAGGGCATTCCCGGGTAATGAGGAACAGAGCTGGAGTGTGCCCGCAGCTGAGCAGTTTGTGAAAGAAATGGAAGCGTTACATCAACAGCTCAAGATGAACCTAGAAAGGGCCAAAGCCAATTACAAGAAGCAAGCGGATAAACACCGAAGGGAAGGGGAAACCATAAGGGTGGGGGATCGCGTGTGGTTGTCCACTCAAGGGTTACCCTTTAAGGGAGGGTGCAAGAAGTTGCAGCCCAGACGACTGGGGCCATTTGAAGTCATACAACAGATAAACCCCGTGGCGTTCAAGCTCAGGTTGCCCGACAACATGAAAATACATCCCGTGTTCCACAGGTCCTTACTCTCACCACACAGAGAGGGGCGGGAATTCGAGGGGCGGGAGGTAGAAGTCACGCCACCACCACAGGTAGAAGAAAGGGAACACCAAAGTTCGGCCGCAGAGATAGTTGATTCAAGGTGGCGAGGTCGGCAAGTGGAGTACTTGGTGGCGTGGGAAGGAGAGCCCTGGTCGGAAAACACGTGGGTGCCCGCAGAGGCAGTTGTCGATGAGCATATGGTGGAAGTGTTCCACCGACGGTTCCCAGATAAGCCCCAACCCTTAGAGCGATTCTGGGAGGAACAATTCGGTACCACAGAGGAGGAAGAGAGTTTCGAAGGGTTTTCAGAATCCGAAGAAGAATCGGATTGGGAGGGTCATTCCTTGGGTGGGAACCTTAGCAGGTGGGAAGAGGTTTTCGCACCCACAGATGAGGAGGACAGCTCATTCCGGGGTTTTCTTGGCTCACCGACCAGAGCAGAGGCTACAATAGAGCCCACAGGTAGGAGGGGGAGTGAAGGGGGCCCTGGGAGGGAGGTGGATGTCAGGGAACTGACATCAGAGACACGGGAGAAGGAGAGGGTCTCTAATTCTGCAGGAGAAGGTCCTAGCGCTAGGGGGAGACTCAGCTGGGAAAGAGGGGAAGAGAATGAGTGTAACACCAGGGATCCAGGAGAGCAACGGGACAGGGAGGTGCAGGGGCTCCAGGACTCTTCGTTGGAAGTTAGTGAGGAGAGCCCAAGCACCCCGCTGCCCACGCCCACCCTGCGCAGGAGACTCCCGCGCAGTGAGAGGCGGAGACGCTTAGGCGTCAAACAACTCTTATGTTGGCAGCGCTTTAAGAAACGCCCACAGACAGATTCTACGAGTGACTAAGGGCAGCCACGCTGAGATGGGCTGTGCAGTCTGGAGGGTTTAACCAGGCAATCCGATGCTCAAACGGGGCAGGATTACGCACGAGTAACTCCCAACCACTACAATAGCGTTAAAGAGCGTTAAAGAGTGGGAGAAGATTAGTGGCCCACCATTCCACATTTAATCTCAGCAGATCTATTGAGATGCCATCCATACCAGGGGATTTTCCTTGCTTAAACGAAAGAATTATCTTTTTCATCTCCTCAACAGTGATTTGAAATTGTGTGTGTCAGGGAGAGGCAAACGGGGAAAGAGCTGAGGGGAGAAACCAGCACTTACAGAGAGCCGAAAGAGATAATTAGTAGTCTGTCGTCTGACAGCGAAGAGGAGGCAGCGAGGGGGGAGGATGAGCCCGGAACTAGTCATTCTGTAAACAGAGGAAATCAGAGGCGTGGTTTCCACAGACTTGCATGTTGGGCAAAAAAAAGTAAAAAGAAAACAGACGCAGTATCTTTCCTGACCGGGTCAGACATGATTTGAAGCACTGGAGATGTTCTTTTGAACTTTGTAAATAAATCAAAGAGATTGTAACTGGCAGCGAGCCCGAAGTTTTTATCTATGCCGGCTTGGCAGCACACACCTCTTACAGCATGCCGCATCTCTAATTTGCTGCTGGAAAGCTGGTGGAATAAGGAATAAGCCTCAGAATGGAGAAGGAGGTCTTGGAGCTGAGAAAGCGAAATGTCGCTCTGGAACAGAGATCGTCCGACTTGCAGGCCCGTCTGGAAGAAGCCAGGGCTGCTCAGAAAAGACCCACAGGTGGGCTATCGGCAGATGGGGGCCAGTAAGTGTGGGTGGAACGGTTCCATGGCGACCCGGAAAGTTACTTGGATTTCAAAACCGAGATGCGATATTTTTTAGAGCTTGAATCAGCCAAGTTTGAGAATGATGCCCAGAAAATTGCTCACATAATTAGACACCTGGCAGGAGGGGCTGTTAATAGCCTCGAATAATGAAGCCCTCAGAAATGAGGCCAAGTTTTGGCAAGCTATGGACTTTATCTATGCAGATCAAAGTTTAATTGACAAGACGCAGGAGGAGCTTTTGGCGTTGAAACAAGGCAAATCCACGATACGCAGTTACTGATCAGAATTTGCTATGCTCGTGCAGAAACTGGGTTGGGATTTAGAGGCAGATCCTGTACAAGCTTTGTTTAAAAATGGACTTAATCCAGAAATTAAGGATGAGCTTGCAAGGGGGGCCCGCCCTAAAAATATGGATGAATTGACGAAGGCTGCTCTTGCGGTGGGTTTGAGACAGGAAGCCAGATGGTGGGAAAGGAAGCAAGGCAGAGAGCGGAGTTTCCATGGTGACCGCATTCTTGAGATGCCTGCAGCTGCCTCAGAACGTCAACAAGAGCAGGAGCCCATGGAGATAGGCACAGCCCAGGCGCGGGCGAGTTTGAAAGCCCAACGGTCAGGCGGGAAGGAGAAAAAAGATTGGCAAGCGGCAAAAATATGTTTTGTGTGTCAGAAAACTGGGCACTTTGCCAGAGTGTGTCCAGAGCGTCGTAACTGGCAGGGAATGGTGGGGGCCACCCAACAGGCAGAGGCAGAGGAGCCCCAGCCTTCGGGAAACGAAGAAGCCTGGCTGGTGGTGGACCGGGGCAACAGCCAGGCGGGAGCAACACAGAAAGTCCTCGACTTGGGCACCCCAAAGCAAGCATAGTGTTGAAGGTGGTCCTAGAGCTCCCAAATGGCCATGCGGTGGAGGAGTTGGCGCTCGCTGATTCTGGGGCCTCAGTGTCCTTTTTTAGCAAGGAGTTTGCAGCGCAGCACCAACTGAACCTGAGGCCTTTGGATTTTCCTCTGCAAGTGACCACAATTGATGGAAGAGAACTGCTGGGAGGTGAAGTGACGCATCGAACGCCTCCAATGTGAATGCGGGTGTCTACCCACTCTGAGGTCATCGCCTTTCACGTGGCCACACTGGCGGGTCCGCCTATCATATTGGGCATGAGCTGGTTGGCTTTGCACGATCTGGTGGTTTCCTGGCACCAATGGTCCCTGACGTTCGGTTTGATGCACTGCATGGAGAACTGCCTGGCTCAAGGGCAACCTCAACAAAGTGAGGGCAGGAGAGCAGCAGCATGCAGAGCGGGGACGAGCGAGATCCCGTCGTGTTACAGGGATCTACAGGAGGTGTTCAGCGAGAAAGAGGCCGACACTTTGCCGCCGCATCGACCCTATGATTGTCAGATCAACCTGGGGCCACGTTGCCGGTGGGGAAGACCTATTCAATGTCGGAGGGAGAGCTCAAGGACCTAAAGGAATTTATTGAGAAAAATCTAAGGAGGGGGTTCATCAGGGAGTCCAAGGCGGCAGGGGAGAACCCCATGTTCTTCATGGACAAGAAATCGACTAAAGAAAGGAGGCTTGTAGTGGACTTTAGAACCCTGAACAGCCTGATGGAACCGGTGGCTTTCCCAATGCCTAGGATCGATGATGTTCTGGCCCGGGTGCGAAAAGGGAAGATTTTCACCAAACTGGACCTTCGGGGGGCATACAACCTCATCCGAGTGCGAGAGGGTGATGAGTGGAAGACCACCATGTTCACCCCGCTGGGGGCGTTTGAGTATCTCGTCATGCCTTTCAGTTTGCAGTGCGGAAGTCCCTGTTTCCAAGCCTTCATGCAGCACGTACTAGGGCCTTTGCTACCGGAACTGCGTTTGTTTTTTGGACGACTTGCTAGTGTACTCTGAAGACGAGAAACAGCACGTGAAGGACGTATGTCAGGTCCTGAGCAAACTTAAGGAGCATCACTTGTGGGTTAAGCTGGAGAAGTGTCAGTTCCACGCGAAAGAAATCGAATTCCTGGGGTACCGGCTGTCAGACAAGGGTTTGGCCATGGATCCGGAGAAGGTGAAGGCGGTGGTGGAATGGGAGAGCCCCAAGACCAGGAAAGATGTTCAGCATTTCCTGGGTTTCAGCAATTTCTACAGGAAATTCATCAAGGGTTTCGCGAAACTGACGGCGCCCATAACGGACTGTCTCAGTGCCAAGAAAAAGTTTCGATGGACGCAGGCGGCCCAAGAAGGGTTTGAGAAGCTTAAGAGGGTCTTCGCTTCAGAGGGGCAACTGATCCACGTCAACCCCGCTCAACCACTGCGTGTGGAGACAGATGCGTCTGATCGGGCGATAGGGGCGGTGCTGCTACAGCCAGATCAAAAAGGGGAGTGGCGGCCGTGTGCTTTTTTTCGCGGAAACTGAATAAATCGGAGCAAAACTACACCATCTATGACAAAGAATTGCTTGCGATCGTCGCTGCGTTCAAACAATGGCGGCACTTCCTGATTGGGGCGAAGCACCAAATTCTGGTGTGCATGGACCACAAAAATTTGGAGTACTGGCGTACGGCACGGGTGTTGTACCAGAGACAGATAAGATGGGTGGAGTTCTTTGCCAACTTTAACTTTAAGATCCAATATGTGCCAGGAGAGCAGAATGCGAGGGCTGATGCGCTGTCACGGAAACTGGAGTATATGGCGGGAGAAGGGCCTCCGGTGGCCTGACTGATGTTCCCCGAGAGCAAATGGATGTGTGGGGGGACGTTGGTCAAGGACAACGAACTAATGCAACTGCTCAGAGACGATGACTTTGCCAGATGAAAGATGGGGGAGTTAAGAGAGAAAGGGGGTGCTAAGGGGGGTTTCGAAATGAAAGGGGGGCTCCTGTACCGTCGGGGGGCCTTGTATGTTCCAGGTGAAAACATTAGGGGCAGAATTCTCAAGCAACTCCACGACAGCTGCACGGCAGGGCATTTTGGACAACATAAGACCATGTTACTGGTCACCCGGGAATTTTGGTGGCCCAGAGTGCGAGAGGATGTAAGGGAATATGTGCGAGGGTGTGACACTTGCCAGAGGGCCAAAGGGGGAGAGGGCGACCCCAGCGGGTTTGCTGGAACCGTTGCCCACACCAGGAAAGCCATGGGAGGTGGTGGGGGTGGATTTGATCACTGATCTGCCCAGATGTAAGGGTAAGACCGCTATCATGGTGGTGGTGGATCTTCTAACCAAAATGTGCCATTTCGTGGCCTGTTCGCATGCCGTGACGGCCGAAGAAATAGCCAAGTTGTTTGTAGAGCATGTGTTTAGGTTGCATGGGATACCTGCCTGGGTGGTTTCGGACAGGGGGACTCAATTCACCTCACATTTTTGGCACAAACTCATGGGCTTGCTGCAGGTGGAGGTGAGTTTCCCTACGGCGAGGCATCCCGAGACCAATGGGCAAGCGGAGAGAGCGAATGCTGTTTTGCAACAGTATTTGCGGTGTTATGTGAGTCAAAAGCAGAATGATTGGGTAGACAAACTAGCCCTGGCAGAGTTTGCTTACAATAACACGGAGCATGTATCCACAGGGATGACTCCGTTCTTTGCCAATCACGGGCGTCACCCAAGGGCTTTCCTGGGGAGGGGGGAGGAGTCGTGGAGTGTTCCTTCAACAGAACAGTTTGTGGAGGAGATGGAGGCGATCCACAGGCAGCTGCAGTTGAATTTGGAAAGGGCTAAGGAGGTATACAAGAAGGAGGCCAACAAACATCGACGACCAGGGGAGGTCATCCGGGTTGGGGACAAGGTGTGGTTGTCCACGCAAGGGTTGCCTTGGAGAGGGGGCTGCAAGAAGCTCAAGCCCAGGAAGGTGGGGCCTTTTGAAGTTATACAGCAAATCAATCCGGTGGCGTTTAAGCTGAGGTTGCCAGAGAGCATGAGGATCCATCCGGTGTTTCACAGGTCACTGCTGTCCCCCTACAGGGAGGGGGGAAGGAGGCAGGGTAGTGGGGAGGGGAAAGACCCACCACCAGAAATGGAGGAAAGGGAGCAGTGTAACGAGGTGACGGAAATACTGGATTCTCGCTGGAATGGTGGACTTTTGGAATATTTGGTGGCGTGGGAAGGGGCCCCGAGTTCAGAGAATACCTGGGTCCTGGAAGGCAGTATCACCGACAAGGGCCTAGTGGAGGAGTTCCACGGTTTCTTCCCTGACAAACCCAAACCCCGGGGTAGGTTTTTTCAACAGGTGTTTGGGACAACGGACGATGAAGAGGAATTCGAGGGTTTCCGACCATCGGACGAGGAGGAAGAAGAAGATGAAGGCATTTATTGGGGAACACCAGGAACTGCGGGTTTCAAGGAGGTGTTCGAAGATACGGATGAGGAGGAGGGTAGTTTTCCTGGCTTCTCCCCCACCACCCCAGAGGAGAGAGAGATGGAGACAGTCGAGTCTCCCGAACGGGAGGGGGCCTTTGAGGAGGGGGTGTTAGGGAAGTGCAAACGGCTAGAGAGCCAAGGGGGGAGACTAGCATTTATAGAGAGCTGAAAGAGCTAATTAGCAGTTTCTCATCTGACTCGGAAGAAGAGACAGGGAGGGGGGATTCAAATCCCGGAACTAGCTATTCACTGAACAGAGGAAGTAAGAGGCGGGTCTTTCGACGATTGGCCTGCTGGGGGAGGAGGAGTAAGAAAAAGCCATTTGAGGCATCTGAGTGAGACAGACACGGACATGCCTTTGAAGCTCTTGGAACCGTTTGAACTTTGTAAATAAATCTTAAACACAGAAACTGGCTGCGAGCCTGGAGTTTTATCTATGCTAGCTTTGGCAGCACCAACCCCTTACATCATGTCCTTCCAATTCCAATGCTTCCTGCTTCTCCAGCTTCATCCAGTCTCTGATCCATACCAGACAAGCAGCTTCATATTATAATTTTAAGTCTGGGAGGGCAAACCCGCCTCTGTCCTTTGTATCTGTCATTATTTTGTATTTTATTCTTGGCCTTTTGCCCCCCCCCCCAATAAATATAGAAATCTCCTTCTGCCATTTTTTGAAGCATTCATCTTTCGAAATTACTTGAATTGACTGGAATAGAAATAACATTTTTGGTAGCACATTCATTTTGATCGCTGCTATTTTCCCTAACAGTGAGAGATTCATTCTGCTCCATATATCTAAATTTCTTTTAAACTCAAGCCAGATTTTTTCATAATTGTTTTTATATAAATTTATATTCCTTGATGTTAACCAAATCCCTAGATACGTAACCTTTTTGTGGACTTCTATCTCAGTGTTTTGCTCTAATTCTTTTTTCCCCCTCTTTTAAATTTTTAACTAATAATTTAGTTTTGTTCCTATTTAATTTAAATCCTGCCACTTCCCCAAATTCTTGAATCTTTTCTATTACTTTAGGGAGTGAAGTTTTTGGGTCTTCCACTGTTATCACTAAGTCATCAGCATATGCTTTTAATTTAAACTCACTTTTCCCTGTTTTAACACCTATAATCTCTTTATCTGCTCTTATATTTTTGGCAAGCACTTCCAGCACCAGGATGAACAGCAATGGTGATAATGGACATCCTTGCCTAATTCCTTTTTGGATCTTATATTCGTCTGTTATTACCTGGTTTATATTTAACTTTGCTTTTTGCTCTGAATAGATTGCCCTTTAAGAATTTAGGCCTACATTTAATTTCATCTAGTAATTTTGTCATGAATTTCCAAGAGACGTTGTCAAAAGCTTTTTCAGCATCTATGAACATCATTGCCGCTTTCTTTTAATTTTTAACCTCCAAGTATTCTATTATGTTCAAGATGTTCCTTATATTCTCCTTCATTTGTCTACCTGGAAGAAATCCTGCCTGATCTTGATGTATATACTCGTTCAGTATATTTTTAAATCTATTAGCTAATATATTTGCAAACAATTTGTAATCATTGTTTAGCAAAGAGATAGGCCTGTAATTTTTAATTTGCAGCAAATCTGTATCTTGTTTTGGAATTACTGTAATGTAGGTCTCTTTTCATGTTTCTGGAATCTCACCTGTATTCAGTAATTCATTCATGGCATCTTTCAGTGGGTTAATTAATTGTTCATTTAATTTTTTGTAGTATTTAGCCGTGAGTCCATCCGGACCTGGTGACTTGCCATTCTTAGAACTTTTTATTGCCTCTAACAGTTCTTGGCCTGTTATCCGGGTGTTAAGAGTCATCCTTTGTTCATCTCTTATATATGGCATATTACTACTTCTGATATACTCTTCTATTTTAAAGGTCCCCCCCCTTTTCTGTATAGATCTGAAAAATATTTTACAAATCCTACTCTTATTTCTTTCGACTTATCTGTGATCTTTCCATTTAAATTAATTTTGTTATTGGAGTTCCTTTGTTCATTTTGTTTAAACTGCCAAGCTAATATTTTTCCTGGTTTATTTGCATGCTCAAAATATTTTTGTTTCACTCTTTTTATTTTCCAACTGATTTCCTCATTAACTATCATTGAGTATTGAGATTGTAAAGTTTTAATTGCCTGTTTTACTGTCTCTTTGTTTGCTTTGTTTGACAGCTGTTTCTCCTTTTCTGTAATTTCTGCTAATATCTCTTTTTTCTTTTTCTCTCTCAATTTTCTTTTATATGAGTTTTGTTGTATAAAGAGTCCTCTCATAACTGCCTTACTTGCATCCCAGACCGTCTGTAATTTTGTCTGTCCTTGACTGTTTATTTCAAAATAATCAGTCAGGGCCTTTTTTATTTCCCCCCCAAATTTTTGATCATCTAGTAAGTCATCATTCAGTCTCCATCTGAAAGAAATTTGACTTTCCTTTTGTAATTCCATAATCAAGGAATTATGATCTGAAAAGGTTCTGGGATTAATTTCAAATTTTTGACTCTTGTCTCCAATTCTTTGGAAATCCATAAAGAATCTATTCTCAAGCTGCTGTCATGTACATGACTATATTAAGTGAACTCTTTTTCGAACAGATGTTTTGTTCTCCATATATCTATCATATTTAAATTTTGAGCCATGTCAAAAAAGGTCTTTGGTAACTTACCTTCTTTTTTCTCTTTTTTCCTGGCAGATCTATCTTTAGCTAACGAAGGAACTCCATTTAAGTCTCCCATTAAGATCATTTTTTGCTCTGCAAATTCGAGTAGTTCTGTTTCTAGTTTTTTAAAAAAGGTTGCTTTCTTATCATTGGGTGCATAAATGCCAACCAAAATCACTTTCTCTCCCTGAATTTTAATTTGTATTATTAAGATTCTACCTTTCTCATCCTTTTGAATCAGTTTGGGTTCAAGTGCAGGATTAATGTAGAAAACTACTTCTCTCTTTTTTGTTTTGTCTGATGAGATGAAGTCCATACCTAATTTTTTATTAATTAGGACCTTCTTATGCTTTTTTGCAATGTGTGTTTCTTGAAGACAAATTATATCTAACTTTTGTTTGGCTATTACATGTCCAATCCGATTGCGTTTAGCTTTACAGTTCAAACCATTCACGTTCCAACTCAGTTTTAAGATTGACCATTGTCAGAGTCAGTTACAATATCTGGTTTGGTTTTTTTATCTTGCACCTTCCAGTGATAGGCACTCCAAAGTGGCTCTTTGTTCTGCTACTGGGTCTCCTCTATCCTGTTTTGGGTCTAAGTCTCTTCTGTGTTTTTCGAATAACTCTCTCACTTGAAATTCTGATGTTAATCTGTATCTCTTTTTCATAAATGTCAAGGATAAACCTTCTGGGAATTCCCATTTGTATTTGATGTCTGCTCTCCTAAGTGCTGTTGTTAAGATCCTGTATCTGGTCCTTCTGAGCCTCAATTTCAGTGGAATTTCCCTAAAAATGTCCACTTTCTGTCCGGCAACCATGAGATTGTCTTCAAAACTCTTTTGAAGGATTGCATCCTTCATTTTTTTTATACTAATGTTAATAAGACATCTCCTGGCTGCCCTTTCCCTTTACCTTGGTGTGTCCGAATTCTAAAACAGCTCTCTGAAAGTCCCTCCAACCAATCTTCCCTTTCCCCCATCCACTCCGAGATTGTCCGTAAAATGTATGTTTCCAGAATGGCCTGTGTGTCAGATTCTGGCAGTCCCCTTATGCGTAGTGTCCTGTATCTTTCCCTTAGTTGCAGAAGGGGGATCTGGTCCTCCAGTTCTTCCTGTTTCCCTTGAACCCCTTCCACAATTCCCTTCATCCCTTTTTGTTCCTCTCTCAATTATCCTACCTCGTCTCTGACTTTTTGCAGTTTGTCCACCTTGGTTTCCAGTTTATTAACCCTGTCTCCCAACATCCCAAATTGCTCTTTCAAAACTCTGTTTGAGTTTTCACTATCCTTGCATACTTGTTCAATCAGTGTTTGATTGGATTGAGTAAATTCCTGCATTGACTGAACC
The DNA here is from genome assembly GCF_965112155.1 of Podarcis liolepis. NCBI lineage: Eukaryota > Metazoa > Chordata > Lepidosauria > Squamata > Lacertidae > Podarcis > Podarcis liolepis. The sequence goes on from NC_139568.1 coordinate 11,484,526, forward strand.
ATTTCTTTCCTGAATTCAGAAAGTTGCAGTGCCAGAAGGTCCGTCTGCTCTTTCTCCCCTTTATCTCCCATCTCTGCTTGCCCACTAGCCCTTCTACCGTCCGGCGCAGCTGCAGCTGCTCTCCTCCTTGTTGTTATTGCACCCTCCTTGCCCACCATCTCTTATCAGTTGGTTTCCAGTATTATTTGAGATGTTCAAGGTCACACTGCCAGTCCAGTTCTCTCCAACCGTGAGACATTCCCCCCTCCCAGAGTCCTTACAGTTTCACTTTCCCTCTTGTCTGCCTCCTCCCTCCAGACAACAACAAATCATACAATCATATAACAAAAGGAAGGCACAAACCAAAAGAAGAAGAAAATAGAAAGTGACAGGGGACATAAAATATACAATTAAAAGGGTTTAAAATAAAAAAGGCAGAAGAAGGTAAAAGATAATCTAAAAATCCAGAATGCAGACGAAGGGAAAAATTAAATCAGTTCAGCTTTAAATTTATGTCTTTAAGAAGCTAAAATGTTCTTTAATTTGTACTTATCTGCTTGTAATTGTAATTAATTTTTACAATACAAAATTATAAAAGAAACATCCACATTATCACCAATACAATCTTTTTGGACTTCCATCAACTCCTCTGATAACCCTCCGTCTTAATCACTTCTTATGCATTCCCTATTTGATATTGCCTTACGTTAATAACATCTACTACCGGTACCTCTTTTTCGTTTTTACAATATTTCTTACTATTAATTCTTCACAGAGCTTCCTGCAAACCTACAAACGTTGTCTGATCATCGCATATACTTTTCATATAATCTGTAAATTTACTCCAGTCCTCAGTGAACTTCTGGTCCCGCCGGTTTCGAATCCTTCCTGTTAGTTTATCAAGTTCTGCGTAGTCCATTAATTTCATTCTCCACTCTTCCATTGTCGGTAAATCTTCTTGTTTCCATTTTTGGGCCAATAATATTCTTGCTGCTTTTACTGCATATAAAAACAACCTACATTCTTTCTTGTTAATTTCATTCCCATTATTCCTAAAATAAATGCCTCTGGCTTCTTTATAAATGTATATTTCAACATTTTTTTCATCTCATTATATATCATCTCCCAGAAGCATTTTACCTTTTTACACTCCCACCACATATGGTAAAAAGTTCCCTCTTTTTCCTTACATTTCCAACACTTATTACTTACTTTATACATTTTTGCTAATTTTACTGGTGTAATATACCATCTATATACCATTTTCATCACATTTTCTTTTAACGCAGTTCAAGCAGTAAATCTTAATCCTTCATTCCACAATTTTATCCAATCATTTAATTGTATATTATACCCAAAATCTTTGGCCCAATGAATCATAACCAATTTAACCTCCTCATCTTTTGTATACCATTCAAGCAGCAATTTATACATTTTAGACAAAATTTTTAAGTCATTATTCAAAATTTCTTGTTGAAACTTCGATTCTTTTTCAGCAAAACCTTTTTCTCTAACATCTTTTTTAAACATTTCATTGACTTGAAAATAATGCAGCCAATCATTAACATGCTCTTTTACTTCATCATATGATTTCAATTTCCATTTACCCTCTTCTTTAATTATTAAGTTCCCATATGTTATCCACCTCCCACTCATATTGATTTTCTTCACACTCATCACCTCTAACGGAGACAACCAATGTGGTGTTTTTTGTTCCAATAGGTTTTTATACCTATCCCAGACTTCTATAAGAGTTCTTCGAAAGATGTGGTTTTCAAATCCTTTATGAACTTTTTTTTATCATACCATAAATATGCATGCCAACCGAATCCGTTATCAAATCCTTCCAAATCCAACAATTCTGTATTTTCTAATTTCATCCATTCTTTCAACCAACAGAGGCATAATATAATTTCAAGTCCGGCAAGGCGAAGCCTCCTCTTTCTGTAGCATCTGTTAATAACTTAAATTGTATTCTCGGCTTCTTACCCTACCAGATATACCTTGAAATTATCCTTTGCCATTCTTTAATTATCGCTGCCCCTTTGATTATCGGAATTGTCTGAAACAAAAATAACATCTTCGGTAACACACTCATCTTTATCGTTGAGATTCTTCCCCAAAATGATAACTTCAACCTCCCCCACACCTCTAGATCTCTTGATTTTATTCCATATTGGTGTATAATTATTTTGGAATAAATCAATATTTTTGGAAGTTAACCAAATTCCTAAATATTTAACTTTCTTAACCACTTCTATACCTGTTTGTTGCTGCATTCTTTCAATCAATTCCTGTTCCATATTCTTAGCAATTATCTTGGTTTTTTTCTTATTCAATTTAAAACCTGCAACTTGACCGAACTGTTCTATTTCTTCCAATACCTCTTTAACACTTGTTCGGGGTTCTTCAACTGTTATAACCAAGTCATCGACAAAAGCCTTAACCTTATATTCATTTTGACCAACTGTCACCCCCTTTATCAACTCACTATTTCTTATTGATCTTAAAAAGACTTCCAGTAGCGATATGAATAAAAGTGGTGAGAGAGGACACCCTTGTCTTGTGCCTTTAGTAATTATGATATTTTCTGTTGTTACATTATTAACTATCAATTTTGCTCTTTGTTCAGTATATATGGCTTTTATACCATTAAGAAAGTTTTGTCCCATGCCCATAAATTCTAAATTTTTCAACATAAATTCCTAAGATAAATTATCAAAGGCCTTTTCTGCATCAACAAAAATTAACATTGCTTGTTTATCATTCCTGGCTGTCAGATATTCCATTATATTAATTATATTTCTTATGTTATCTTTCATCTGCCTGCCAGGAAGAAAACCTGCTTGGTCCTTATGTACAATTTCTTTTAATAATTTCTTCATCCTATTAGCTAATATAAGGTAAAGGTACCCCTGCCCGTACGGGCCAGTCGTGTCCGACTCTGGGGTTGCGCGCCCATCTCGCTTAAGAGGCCGGGGGCCAGCACTGTCCGGAGACACTTCCGGGTCACGTGGCCAGCGTGACGAAGCTGCTCTGGCGAGCCTGCACCAGCGCAGCACACGGAAACGTCGTTTACCTTCCCGCTATACAGCGGTACCTATTTATCTACTTGCACTTAAGGGTGCTTTCGAACTGCTAGGTGGGCAGGAGCTGGGACCGAACGACGGGAGCTCACCCTGCCGCGGGGATTCGAACCGCCGACCATACGATCGGCAGGTCCTAGGCTCTGAGGTTTTACCCACAGCACCACCCGCGTCCCTCGATTAGCTAATATACTATTATTAGCTAATATACTTGCAAATAATTTATAATCATTATTTAATAACGAAATCAGCCTATAATTTTTGACTTGAGTTAAATCAGAATCTTGTTTTGGGATAAAAGTGATATAGGTTTCTTTCCAAGTTTCTGGTATTTCTCCCTTCTTTAAGATATTATTCATAACTTCCTTCAACGGCACAAGTAGGATGTGTTTCATTTCTTTATAATATCTTGCAGTAAATCCATCCGGTCCTGGTGTCTTCCCGCTTTTCAATTCTTTTATTGCATTTTTAATTTCTTCAATCTCAATTAATTCGTTCAGCCTGTTTAATTTATCCGTCGGGATTTTCTGCACCTCTTTTTTCTTTAAAAAATCCTCTATTTTCTTAATATTACTCTTCTCCTTTCTTTTATACAGATGTCTATAAAAATTCACAAACCCTTTTCAGATTCCTTTTGGATTGTCTATTTCCTTATCTTCTACTATGATTTTGTTTAATTGTGTTCTGTTCTTTCCTTTTCTTAATGTGCCAAGCCAGCCATTTCCCTGATTTATTTGCAAACTCAAAGTTTTTCTGTTTCATTCTTTTGATATTCCATTCTACTTCTTTATTTATTTGTTGGGATACTGCCAGGGAGACAAAGTCCATCATGGCCCCACGTCGCCTCCGGACGTCCATCGATCTCCCGTAGACACGCAGTATAAGCAATTAGCGACACGAGCTCTAGAAATAGCTTGCCACATTCCAGGGCTGATGCACGCTCTTATCAGCAGATAATGCACAGCGTAAGATGCACGCAGGAGAGCATTTTTCATAAGTTTATTCTGCGTTAGTCAGAACAGAGAAAAACATGACTGCCTTCTTCAGTGTTGAGGCACCGAGAGAGAAAACGAAAGCAACAGAAAACATAAACATCCTGTGAACAGGAAATACGCAGACTCTGTGACTCAGAAAGCCTGCTCCCTTTTAAGGTGGAACGGAAATATCCTAACATCATTATCATCGCAAATTGAGTTTGTAGCATTTTGATATTTTGTTTTATTTTCAAATTATTAGGTCTATTAATCAGATTCTTCTCATTTTCCATTATCTGTTTCAGAATTTCTTTTTTCCCTTTTCCCCCTAAATTTGTTTTTAATCGCATTCTGTTCAATAAAGAAACCTCTCATCACAGCTTTGCTAGCATCCCAAAGTATACTTGCTTTTGTATCTTTGTTAACATTGTTTACAAAGTAGTCTGTTTAGTTCTTTTGAGCTTTTTCAATTATTTCCTGATCATCAAAAAGTTTTTCGGTTATTCTCCATCGAAAAGATTTTTCTTCAAATCCTTTTAATATACACTTTATTGCATTATGATCCAAAAGGACCTTTGGTTGTATTTCAGTCTTTAAGATTCTTGATGTTAACTCATTGGAAATCCATATCTGATCAATTCTTGACATTGACTGATTTGCTTCTGAGTGGAAAGTAAATTGTTTTTCTAACGGGTGTCTTAATCTCCAAATATCTATCAAATTACAGTTCTCGCACATAAAGAAAAAAGTCTTTGGTAGTTTTCCTTCTTTTGTCTTCCCCGTTGTTCTTAGTCTATCCATTTCCATTGATACCACTCCATTCATATCTCCAATTATTATAATCTTCTGATCCATAAAATCAAATAATTTTTCCTCCAAATCTTTATAGAAGTCTGTTTTGTTACCGTTTGGTGCATATACCCCGACTATTATCAATTTTTCGCCTTGCCAATTGACCTGAACTGCAAGAATTCTACCGTTATCATCTTTGAAAATCTGCTGTGCTTCCAATTTATTTTTTATATACAATACCACCCCTCTCTTCTTGCTTCTGTCAGATGAGATAAATTCGTTTCCTAGTTTTTTGTTAATTAATATTTTTCTGTGTCTTCTTGCCACATGTGTTTCTTGTAAACAAATAATATCTAAATTCTTTTTCTTTAAATATTGTTCAATTTTATTACTTTTTTAAATCATTCATCCCATTAGTATTCCACGTCCACAATGCTTGTAATTGTCTCAAACTGTATTGGCTTACAATAGTTCCAAAGTTTATGTCTGCATATTATTTCCTGGTTGTAATTCCATGGCAAGTTGTCTTATTATTTAATTCAGTAAAGTGCTGTTGTTTGAATCAACAGGTCCTTCTTGGCAGGCTCTTTCAGTTGCTTGGGGTGTAGAAATTAATATGGAAGCTGTTCAAGGCTCTTTCCCACTTTCTGGGTTTTCCCCTGATGTGCTAAGAGTTCCCTGCTGGCTTCCTTTATTTCCTTTCTTTCCCCCTTCCCTTTTCAGCTCCGCCAATTTTAAAGGTCTGCTCCAATTCCTCCAGCTGTCAATAGATTTTTACTCTGTAATCCAACAGATAACTTGATGCAGTTACTGTATGTATCCTTTTGAATGTAACCATTCAGCTAGGCAGAGTAAAATGCATCCATTCTCCATTGCTGTAGTCAGTCTCTATATCCCTTTCACAAAAACGTTCCTTTGCAGAGTTCACCCAATGAAATCGGAAGCTGACTTCCTGTTTTGCTTCCGGTTCGCCAAATCAGTTTTTTTAGCCTTAATTTCAATTTTAAATGTTTTATTTGGCCTTTACCTCTAATCCACTGCTTCTGGTGATGGATCGTAACTTCAGCAGCTGGCTGCGTTGGTGCCGAGAGCGAACTCAAACCTTTTCCCTTTCTCGTGCACACAGCCGTGGCCGGGAGACATTCGGGGGGGGGGGCAATTTTTTTCTGCTCTGCTGGAGCCCTCAGGTCCCCACTCTCCTGTGGAGTTTTTTTGGGGGGTGTGCTGAGCTCTAGCGCTGCCCTCAAAGCCTTTCTGCCAGCTCTGTGTGGTGGACGACACTTAGCACACCGCCATTCTCCTCCGCAGCAGACTGGAAGTTCCCATCCGTCACATCCTGTCCACCTCCCTCTGACTCTTCCTGCTCCTCTCCGGCATTCTCTGGCAGTCCCATGACATTAACTGAAGAGTGTGAGATAAATAAAGGACCATCTTAGCGATGGAAGTGCTAAATAAGAAAATTAGAAAGGGGAAAAAAACATTAAGGGAATAACACTCGTAAATAAAACATGCAAACTATGGCCATTCGCGGATGATCTCATTATAACAATGGAAAATCCTAAAGAAAGTATCAACAAATTTTTAGAAATCATTAACAACTATGGGAGGTTGGCGGGGTTTAAACTAAATAGTAAAAAGACCAAACTTATGGCTAAGAACCTCACGGTTCAAGAGAAAGAAGAAGCTGAGAGGACAACACAATTGAGGTTCTGCCAAAAAATGAAATATCTCGGAATATGGCTAACATCGAAAACATTAATCTTTATCAAGACAATTATATTAATACATGGTCTGAAGTAAAAAGGATATGCAGTTTTGGAGTAGACTAAATTTATCTTTTTGGGGACATGTATCGGCTATAAAAATGAATATCTTGCCAAAGCTACTATTTCTGTTTCAAACCATTCCAATTATTGGGGGCACAGGCTGTATAACAAAATGGTAGAAGGAAATCTCTAAGTTTATTTGGCAGGGGTGCAGACCGAGGATAAAACATACTCTACTTATTGATATCAAGGGGGGGGGGGATTCGGCCTTCCTGATTTAAATTATATTATGAAGCCGCATGCCTCTCTTGGATAAAAGTTTGGTGTCAACTTAAGAATACAGATGTACTGGATTTCGAGGGGCATGATCTCCGTTTCGGTTGGCATGTCTATTTAAATCACGACAAGTCAAAAGTACATAAGAGCTTTACCAACCATATAATAATAAATTCGTTGTTTAAAGTATGGGCAAAATATAAAGTCCTGTTGGAACCAAAAACCCCACGTTGGATTTCTCCCTTAGAGGCTAAGGCAATTTTTTAAAAAATATGAAAGGAAGTTGGCTGACTTATAATTTGTTACTAATACAAGATGGTAATCAAATAAAATTAAAGAGATATGAAGAAATAAAAGATCAATTATCAGGATGACTAGAATACCACCAGCTCTTTGAGACATTTAAGCAGGATTAAAAAAATAGATTTAACAACGAGCCCTCAAAATTAGAAAAAGAATTGTTAAATAACAATACCAAAATTATTTCCAGAATGTACTGACTCCTCCTTGACTGGGAAGTCAAGGAGGAGGAGGTGAAAGCGGTCATGATTAAATGGGCACAAGACATCAGACGCACCATTATGATGAGTGAATGGGAAACTCTTTGGGAAACTAACATGAATTTTTCTTATCTTCTTATCTACCTGTTCATCCTGCTCCTCCGGAATTGATCTTAATCTTAACGTTTTCTCTCTTCTGTGCATCTCGATCATAGATATTGCGTCTAAGACTGCCTCATGAGTCTCTTTCATTTCTACATTTTCTTTCTTTATTTTATCTGTTTCTCCTTTCCACTCTCTATTCTCTTTCTGTACTTTTCTCACCCCCTCCTCCAAGTTAATTGTTCTGCCCTTCAGTTCTTGTATGATTTTTGACATCTCCATATTTTTTACAACTAACTCATTCATTTTTCCTGTTAACTCTGTCACCATCTTTGCATTTTTGTCAATTTTCATTCCCACCCTATCCAGTTTTTGGTCCGTAGTCCTAGCATTTTCATTCATCTCTTTCTTCATTTCTAAGATGTCTCTTTTCAATCCCAAAATTAATTGTTTCATATCCATATTTATATCTGAATCAACATGTGCTGGTCCCGGGGGGGGGGTTACCGTGCAGCGAGGTCTGAGTCCGGTCCTGGGTTGAGGGTCTGAAGGCTGTCTGTCAAGGGCGAAGTGGGGTCCAAGGCAAGATGCCGAGCGTGGTCAGGAACTCCGGAAGAGCAGGTCAGGGTGCTGGCAGGAACAGGTTTTCAGCGATGTTGCTCCCGCAACCTGGGACTGGGCTGACTGGCCTTTATCTCCTCTGGGGCCTAGGGCGGTCCCGGCCCACAGGTGACTCACCTCTCCTGGCCTTAGGCGAGCACTCCTCCTGAGAGAAACCAGTTCCCTCCACCTCTCTGCCCTGAGCCTCTGCAGCTCAGGAGAGGCTGGAGGGTTACTGGACCCAGAGGCAACCTCACCTTCCCCTGACAGGGCTGGGAGAGGAGCACCTGCAGGCAACGGGTCCTCAATCACCTCCGGAGCCAGAGTGGATTCATCTGGTGTCTGCTCCTGAGGATCTGGCACAGGTGCGGGCCCTTCAGATTCAAGCCCCTGCCCTGGCTCAGCCGGCCCTGGAGGCGGGGACTCCTGTGCAGGCTGGGAATCTTCAGGTTCAGCCTCTGAATCAGATTCCCAAGCCATCACACAACAGTTGAGTTTCTTCTGCTAGGATTGGTAACAGAACTTGATGTCACTGTATTTGCAGATTTCTTATTTATATTGGACATATCAAACCCAGTTTTTTAAGTTCAGGGATTGTTTTAGGAAGTTAAATTGATAAAGCAATTATATGGTTCAGTTTCACTTCTTACTATCCTAGTGGTAATCTGGCAATCACACCCCTAATCAAATTACCTTGTACCCTTAGATATCTAAGGCGTGTTTAAGATTTTAACCACTGAAAAGGTTTAATAGTTAAGAAAATAGTTTCAGAATTAGCAAAGTGGCTTGAAATAGAAGATCAAGAGATGGCACATAATATAGAGAGAATCTTTAGAGTCAGATCCAGCATAGCTAGAACAAATAATTGGCTGGGGGACTGCATTGTAACTTTTGTAAATATGGAAATGAGAGATAAAATTCTCTGAACTTGTAGTAAGAAAAAACTTAGAATCCAGGAGACAGATATTATTATACATAAAATCATTCCATCCAGGCTTCTAAGAAAAAGATATAAGTACAAACCATTAGTAGAGGCCCTAAGAGGAAAAGCAATTGTACACAGGTGGGAATTTCCAGAGGGGATTTCCTTTTTTTTCCCCAAAGGAAAAAGAAGATTTACTTCATGGGAAGTAGCAGATAAATTCTGGAGAAGGCATAGAGAGGAATTGGGAGGTAAAAAACAGCTGGGTGGAGGAGTGGAGGATAAAGGAAAACAATCAGAAGAGGAGGAAGGCTAGGAAGCGGGGTTAAGGAAAACATAAAGGTTCAAAACTATATCAAGAACAATTTATACTGACTGAGAGCAGTTGTATTTTTACAGTTAATTTCAATTTGTTGATCATTAAACTCATAAAGTGAATTATGGATTTAAAAATAATAACTTGGAATGTGAATGGCTTGAATGAGAAAACAAAAAGAAACAGGGTGAAACATATTCTTAAAAAACAAAAACTTGATTTGATATCTCTACAAGAAACTCACGTCGCGCAACAACATATAAGAATGCTATCCAATAAAAAGTTAGGAATGGACTTTGTATCTTCAAATAAAATAAAAAAAAGAAAAGTTGTAATTTATGCTAAATCCTATTTGGAACCAAAATTGATCTTCAAAGATTCACAAGGAAGAGTTGTAGTGATAGAAATAAATTTACAAGGAGAAAGGATAATAGTTATTGGCATTTATGCTCCTAATGAGAAGAAGAGTGAGTTTTATCAATCCTTAGAAGGGAAATTATTGGAGCATGTGGGAGAAAAGATTATATTACTAGGGGATCAGAATGGAATGGTAGCCCCAGATCTGGACAGAGCTAAAAAGACCCCAAAAAGAAAACAAATGAAATTACCAAAAACCTTCTTTCAGTTAACAGAAATGTTGCATATAGATGATGCTTGGAGAACTCAAAACCCATTTAAAAAAGAATGCACATACTTTTCATATCCTAATAACACAGCCGGAAGAATAGACGCAATTTGGATATCAAAAGATTTAATCCCGAAAATATTTAAGACTGAAATCCAACCTAAAACATTATCTGATGATAATGCAGTATTTGTCTAGCTGAAGAGGGAAAAGGAAAAAGTATTTAGATGGAGGTTAAATGAGAGGCTATTAAAAGATGAAAAAACATTAGACAAAGCCAAAAAGACTTTAAAAGAATTTTTCGATTTCAATTTAAATAAGGAGACTGACTTAAAGATCGTTTGGGATGCCAGCAAAGCTGTCCTTAGAGGATTTTTTATACAGCAAAACTCAATCCAAAGAAAACAGAAAGAAAAGAAGCGAGAAGTGGTAGAAGAGATCAGGAAAAATGAAATCGAATTATATAAGAGACCAGATAATGCGGAAATAAAGAGAAATATTAAAATACTACAATCACAATATTCTATGATAATAAATGAAGAAATGGAATGGAAATTAAGATTAATGAAACAGAGAAATTTTGGGGGACTTCCTGTTTCCGGCGGTGGAAAATGGCTGATCCCACAAGATCGGGCCTCAGCCGTTCCAATAATTCAGGGCTGATATGTGGGTAATTAGCCCTGGCAGCCTCCCCAGGGCAGGGGAGGACTGTCTCAACGACCCGCGGTCTGCCCCAGATTGCCGATGTGGCAGACGGCAGGGGCACTGGGTCACGGAGCTAGGGACGGCTGACACTCCTGCGATGCCGCCCCATAGCCGGACGTATCTGTTTGGGAAAATATAAAGATTTGGAAAACAAACAGACACGCTCTGAATTGAAGAAGCTGGAAAAAACCTGCAGTATGTACAGTCTCTGGTGCAAAAGATCGTACTTCAAAGAGATCCTCATCATGACGTTTGGAATGTGGAGGGGCTTGGTATGTAAAAAAACATTCTTTTATCCTTAACATCAACAATCCGTAATGCATGCCAAGCCTCATTAAGAACTTAAATTGCTCTTCAAAAAGTGAGTTCAGATGGACTTTCATATATAATTGGGATCTACTCGCAGCCACTTCTCCTCTAAGACCGGAAATGTCTGTTAAAGACGAAAACAAAGGACAAAGGACAAAATGGCTCCTACCCACCACGTCGTTACTGAATATCTGAGATACTTCCCTGATTAAGAGAAACAGGAGCTAACGGATGGTTGGTTATAAAGACTGGAAACAATATTACAAATTGTATATTACATATACAACTGTTTGCAAAATTTTTTTTTTTTTTATTACGAGCGAGAGAGAGAGGGCTAAATGGATGTCTGGCAGCCCCCCTCTAGGGCCCGGAGGGGGGACTGGGAGGATTCCAAAGGCCAGTTGCTAACTGTCTGATATATGGCTACATTGCAAACAGTCTGTTTAAGATAAATCAACAAGGAGGTTACAGAAGGAAATTTCTCTCTGTTTCTTGGATAATACCTGGACGGGAAAGATTAATGATCTGGGAGCTGCCAAAATAACAGCTCTCAAAGAGCTGGACAGAACTTTGAAATTGGGTGCAATTAAATGAAGCGGTGCGATGAAAAAACAGCTGAAGGAGTACAATCTACCTGAACTCCTGAACTCGCCCATTACAGCGTTTGAAATCCAAAGGGCCATTAAGAAATCTAAGTCTGGAATGACACCAGGGTCGGATGGCCTCCCAGCCATTTATTATAAAAAATTAGAGGATGTTCTCTCTGAACCTCTCAAAAATATTATGAATAACATTCTGAAAGAGGGCAAGATGCCTGAGTCATGGAAAGAAAGTTTTATTACGCTAATTCCGAAACAGGGAACAGATCAGCAAGCAATAACTAATTTTAGACCCATATCGCTCCTGAATAATGATTATAAATTATCCGCATATATTTTAGCTGAAAGAATAAAAAAAATCCTCCAGAATATTATCCATAGTGATCAAGCAGGCTTTCTCCCAGGTAGACAGATTCAGAGTAATACAAGAAATATTATAAATCTGCTGGAATACCTGGATTTAAGAATAGATAAACCAGCCGTTTTAATGGCAGTGGAAGCGGAGAAAGCCTTTGGCAACATATCCTGGAAGTTTATGAAGGGTATGTTGCAACAGATGGAATTTGGAGATCAATATTGTAAAGGTATTAAAGTGATATATACAAAACAAAAAGCTAAAATTATAATAAATGGGAATATAACTCAGGAATGCGAAATTAACAAGGGGACGAGACAGGGCTGTCCGCTCTCTCCGTTAATATTTATCTTAACAATGGAAACTCTAAATAAACAAATCAGAGAGGAAAAAAATATTAAAGGGATAAAGCTGGGGAGTAGTAGTTATAAACTGAGGGCGTTTGCGGATGATCTTATTATAACAACTGAGGATCCGAAAGAGAGTCTTACAAAAGTGCTGGAAATCATTCAAGAATATGGAAAGGTTTCTGGATTTAAATTGAATATTAATAAAACCAAATTATATATTTTTTTGAAAATAATATTTATTACTTTTCCAATTTAAACACTACAAAAAAGACAAACAATACAATACAATACAATACAAAAACACTACATAACACTAACACATTAAACTAACAAAACCAAACAAAAACAGTTTAAAACACATCAAACAATTTCAATATCTTATCTTTCATTCACATATTTCAACGACCTCCTCACACCTCCCCTTTTGTATTCCACTTCTGTTAATTGTTTCAGCAATTCCTTTCCATCTTCCTCTGTTTTCTATCCTATAATTATCTTAACACATTCTAACCTTATTTTTCCATTAATATTCTAATAATCTATTTATACATAATTCCTTATAACATTTCTACTAAAGCCACATAACTTCATTCCAACATTCTTCTAACATTCATTAATTTTACAATATTTCTGTAAATAGTCTTTAAACGTTTTCCAGTCTTCTTCCACCGACTCTTCTCCCTGGTCTCGGATTCTGCCAGTCATTTCCGCCAGTTCCATATAGTCCATCAACTTCATCTGCCATTCTGAAACTTCCGGAGGCGGCGCGAAACGGTAATGGCGGTCCTCTTTAGTGTCTGAAGAGGGGCTCCGCAGAAAAGGATCGTTCGCTACGGCACGGCGACGATCCATCAAGAAAAACCACGAGCAGAGTGAGCTCGTGGCCGTGGGACTCGGCGGGCACCTGGAGCGACCCCCGAAACGAAGAAGGGACCCCGTAAGGGGTTCCGGAAGCGCGGAGGGGAAGCGGTGCTGAGAGTTCATCGCTCTTTCTGCGGGAGCGAAGCCGCGCGGCTGCTGCCGATGAGCGCCGACCTTTCTTCCTTAACCATTGGATTCTAAACCATCTACTCGCGAGTAAGTGTTACTCTATTTTGGATTTACAAATTCAGAAATTCGGCTGAAAGCGGGAGACGAAAAAGAGGAAGTCCGTCTTCCGGCAAGGCTTACAGATCAAAGGCAAAGGAACTGACAGGCTGGAAGCAGCGGAAAAGGATTTTAAAAGTGGAAGCATTATGCGTCTGACAGAACTGGGGTTTGAAATGAAAGGCAAGTTTTCTTTTTAATCTACTCTACAGTGTTGAAGTAATTTGGGAACCTTCTCCTTTGGTGGACTTTAAAGTTTAAAACCCAGCCTCGGGATGGCGGGGGAAAAGAATGCCTTTTGCGGATACAATCTATAAAACTGAAATAGATACATAGAGGCAATTTTGGACTACATAACTAAGTAACTGTATCCTGCGCCTTGGGAGGTGACATTTGTGGCAACTTTGGAAGGGCTCTGCCAGTGGAAAAAAGTTTTAAGGACTATTGTTAAACTATTTAGCTGCAGGAACTTTAATGGCGACCAAAACTTTTTTCCTTCTCTCCTGAACTTTAACTGTACTCCCTCTAACTGTACTCCCTCTAGTGGAGACTGGGATTTACAATTTCCTGGGAACTAACTTTGTTTTGTCTCTCTGCTGTTGTTATCTACACTGAGGTCTGTCCTTCCCATGGAACATTTGACAGCTTGACCTTGACTCAGAGACAGGTGGGGAATGAGTGGCCAACCGAAAACAAGATCTGCAAAAGCGAAAGCAATGAAAGGCCAGCTTGTGCAAACAACTTTGACCTCTCAGTCACGTAGATCATCAGTTCCTGCTGTACTGAAGGGAATTGAACCTCCAACAGCAGCTGAATTGAAGGGAACTGAACCTTCAACAACAGCTGAACTAAAGGAAGCTGAACAACCAGCAACAGAGGATATGGCTGCAGGTGGATCTGATGCACTTCTGAAGGAAATGCTACAACAATTTGCAATTTTAAATAAGAAGGTTGACGACCAAACAGCAAAAATTGACTTAGCCACATCCTCCATCACAAAGCTATCTGAACAAGTTGCACAGCACTCACAAGCAATTAGGAATCTAAAAGACGTTACTTCTGAGAACCGGAAACTGGCCGAAGCTGCGAACGAAAAAGCTGACCAAGCAATTCAAAAAGTGGATGAACTGAAAGGAGAGGTAAGGCCACTACATAAGCACATTGGCGACCAGCAGGCCTACCTGTCCATGGTGGAACTGAGAAACCGGGAAAATAATTTGAGATTACGCTCTATCCCAGAGGTTGAAAAAGAAGATTTGACTGGTTTCTTGACAGCAGAATTTTCCAAATTCTGGGGTATAAAGGAAGACGAAGACTTTAAAATAACAACGGCATTTAGATTGGGAAGTGTCGCCAGGAAGGACAGACCCAGAGACTGCCTGATTATCCTAAGGACCAAACAGGAGAGAGACAAAATACTTGACCTTCATTTTAATAAAGCACTTGAGATCCAGGACAGAAGAGCGGAAATTTATAAGGATATACCAAAACAATTACTGGATCTCAGAGCCATCTATACTGACCTAGCAAGACTTTTGAGAGGTAACGGGATACCTTATAGGTGGGAGTTTCCACAAGGCCTATCATTTAAATACAAAGGAAAGAAGGTTAGAATTAAGACAAAAGAGGACAACCAGAAGTTCCTGCACGACCACGGAGAGGATCTCCAGAAGGGAACAGCAGTACCTTGGCCTCTGCCACAGCCTGGATTGGAACCAACACCATCTCCCTCGGACCTGGACAAAAAGGAGGACACCCCATAAAGAGCAACAACAGATTGATACAGGATGTCTCTGCAGCTGTACAGTTGGAACATTAATGGCGCAAACTCCCCGGAAAAACGAAAAAGGATTTTTCATATTTTGAAAAAGGAAAATTTGGATATAATTTGCTTGCAAGAAACGCACGTGACTAGGCTCCACAGGAAAGTACTAATTAACAAAAGACTAGGCCAAGAATTTATTTCATCAGACAAAGTAAAAAAGAGAGGCCTGGTGATCTACGTAAAGGAAAACCTAGCACCGAAATTTTTGTTTAAAGATGAGCAAGGGAGAATCTTGGCAATTGAAATACAATCTCAAGGAGAAAAAGTTTTGATATTAGGAATTTATGCACCAAATGAGGGGAAAGCAGAATTTTACAAGAAGCTACATGAGACACTACTGGACTATCTGGACTATTCGAACATCATTATGATGGGAGATATGAATGGGGTGGTCTCTACTTTGATGGATAAGTCACAAAGCCAAAATTTAACCAAGGACGGCAGACTACCGAAAACTTTTTTTGAACTGACAGACAATATGGATTTGATTGACATTTGGCGGACAAGGAACCCCCTAGGTAGAGAGGGAACTTTCTTTTCTGAGGCCCACTCGTCATGGACGAGAATCGACCAAATTTGGACAACTAGAGGGCTGGCACCGAAGACTATAAGAGTGGAAATCTGCCCAAAGACTTGCTCCGACCATAACGCCCTGAAAATGGAATTGAGACTTACTCCAGCCGGCTCCTTCAGATGGAAAATGAATGACACCCTCTTTAGAGATCAAGAGATTGTAAAGAAGGCCCAAAAAACTTTAAAGGACTACTTTGAAATCAACTTGAATACTTCAGTGGAAAAAAGAACAATCTGGGACGCCAGTAAAGCTGTAATGAGGGGGTTTCTGATACAACAAAACACAATTAAGAAAAAACTCTGGAATGGGAAAAAGGATAAAATATTAGAGAAGATAAGAGATGGAGAGAAAAGATTGAGATCTAAACCAAAATCCAAAGAGATCTTGCGAGAAATTAAATACCACCAGGCACAATATTTGAAATTGATAAATCAAGAAGTGGAATGGAAAATTAAACAAATGAGACAAAGATCCTTTGAGTCAGCAAATAAATGTGGGAAACTGCTGGCATGGCAGTTGAAAAAAAGACAGAAACTTAACTACGTTACCAATCTAGAGGTGGAAGGGAAAAATATTCAGAAACCAGGTGAAATCAGAAAGTGTTTCCAGAAATACTTCAAAAAGTTGTACACACAAGGGCCCGAGGAAGTGTCTGAGATGGAACGATTTTTGAAACTCAACGGCTTACCAGAACTATCTCAGGAGAAGAGATCAATCTTGAACTGTAAAATGACACAACAGGAAATTGAGGATGCCATTCAGAATATGCAGCTGGGCAAATCTCCAGGCCCAGATGGGCTTACCTCCAAGTACTATAAGACACTAAAAGACTACTTGACTCTACCACTAATGGAGGTTTGCAATCAGATTATGGGGGGAGGAAGGGCACCGGAAACGTGGAAAGAAGCTTTCATCACATTGATACCCAAAGTGGAAACTGAAAAGACTCAACTTAGGAACTACCGTCCCATCTCACTCCTGAATGTGGATTACAAAATATTTGCAGACATTTTGGCAAGTAGATTGAAAAAGGTTTTAAATGAAGTAATTCATAAGGACCAAGCAGGCTTTCTTCCTGGTAGGCATTTGTTTGACAATACTAGGAATATTATCGATATCCTGGAACTTTTACAAACAAATATTAACACTAAAGCAGTGTTAATTTTTATTGATGCTGAGAAGGCCTTTGACAACATTTCTTGGAAATTTATGAAGAAAAACTTGGAAGGGATGGGAGTGGGACGAGGGTTTGAAAATGGCATAGAAGCAATTTATTCAGAACAAAAAGCTAAGTTGATAGTGAACAATGTGGTGACAGAGGAGTTCCACATTGAAAAAGGAACACGACAGGGGTGCCCCCTATCCCCCCTATTATTTATATCAGTCCTGGAGGTTTTGCTGAACATGATTAGGAGGGACCAGCAAATACAGGGGATCACGGTCGGAGTGAAACAATATAAACTGAAAGCATTTGCAGATGACTTAGTAATAACATTACAGGAGCCAGAATCTAGTACAAAAAGAGTTCTGGAACTGATACAAGAATTTGGTCGGATGGCAGGATTTAAGTTGAACAAACAAAAAACTAAAGTTTTGGGGAAAAACTTGACGCCCTTAGAAATAGAGGGGTTTCAGAAGGAAACAGAGTTAACTGTGGTTAAGAAAGTGAAATACCTGGGGGTAAACTTGACGCCTAAAAATTTGAATTTGTTTAAGGACAATTATGAGAAATGCTGGTCAGAAGTTAAGAAAGACTTGGAAACTTGGTCGAGACTGAAGCTTTCCTTGCTGGGCCGAATTGCTGCTGTTAAGATGAATGTTTTGCCAAAAATGTTGTTTTTATTTCAAGCCTTGCAGGTCGTGGACAGAATGGAATGTTTTGGAAAGTGGCAGAGGGATATCTCAAAGTTTGTCTGGCAGGGCAAAAAGCCCCGAATAAAGTTTAAAATACTAACTGATGCAAAAGAAAGAGGGGGGTTTGCCCTGCCAGACTTAAGGTTATACTACGAGGCGGCAGCCTTCTGCTGGTTGAAAGATTGGATTTTATTAGAGAATACAGATGTCCTAGACCTGGAAGGTTTTAACAATTCGCTAGGATGGCATGCGTATTTGTGGTACGGCAAGGCAAAAACACATGGAATGTTCAAAAACCATATTGTCAGGAAAGCAATTTTTATGGTCTGGATGAAATACAAAGACTTACTTGAAAGTAAGACTCCGAGGTGGCTATCACCAGTGGAGGCTAAGGCGTGGAAAAAACCCAATATGGAGGCCGGCTGGCCGAAATATTGGGAACTAATAGAAAAAATTGGTGACAATTGGAGGTTGCGGAGCTTTGAAAATTTAAAGGATAAGGTGCAAGATTGGTTTCACTATGCCCAAATTAACGAGGTTGTTAAGTTGGACAAAAAAACAGGATTCCAGGTGGAAAAATCAAAACTTGAGACAGAGTTGTTAGAACCAAAGACCAAGGTATTATCGAGAATGTATAACTTGCTGCTTAAATGGAATACACAGGATGAGACAGTTAAATCAGCCATGATAAAGTGGGCTCAAGACATTGGTTACAATATCATGTTTGAAGACTGGGAAAGGTTATGGACCACCGGTATGAAATTTACGGCATGTAATGCCTTGAAAGAAAACATTATGAAAATGATATACAGGTGGTACATGACCCCGGTCAAGCTTGCTAAGATATACCATTTGTCTGATAACAAATGTTGGAAGTGCAAGGAGGCTGAAGGAACATTCTTTCACCTTTGGTGGACTTGCCCAAGAGTGAAGGCCTTCTGGGAAATGATCTACAACGAGTTAAAAAAGGTGTTTAAGTACACCTTTCCTAAAAAACCGGAGGCCTTCCTCTTGGGTATTGTCAGCCAAAAGGTGTTAAAGGAGGATAGAACGTTTTTTATGTATGCTACCACTGCAGCAAGAATCTTGATTGCCAAATATTGGAAGATTCAAGATTTGCCCACGCTGGAAGAGTGGCAAACGCAACTGATTGACTACATGGAGTTGGCCGAAATGACTGCCAGAATCCGAGACCTGGGAGAAGTAGCAATGGAGGAGGACTGGAAAAAATTTAAGAACTATTTGCAAAAATTTTATAAGTTATATGAACTATAAAATGACGCATAATTTGAAATGCTAGCCCCAGCAATGAGAGTGCAATATCTATGAAATTGGATAACATTATTGAAAGAATCAAAGTTTAAATGTTAAAAATGATAATATGCTTTGTTTTCAGAGTAAATGGACAATAAGGGATTTAAATTTAAACTGCAATTGAAAGTACAAAAGAATCACATGAAACAAGGTTATAATTTGCTGATAAATTTATTGTTAAGAATGCATTGTGCGGGAGATGTGGGGAAGTTCGATAGAAAGTTGAAATAAGCTGTTGAAAGGTCATGATTCTTTTTATCTTCTTTTTGTTTTTTTTCTTCTTTTTTTCTTCTTTCGTCTGTCTATGTTTGAAAAAATGCAATAAAAACTATTAAAAAAAAAAAATTCATCTGCCATTCTTCCCGGGTGGGTAAATCTTGTGTCTTCCAATACTTCTGTATGCTGCTGTTGTTGCATACATTAAAAAAAAGGCCTCTGGTTTCTTCAGGAAGGTATATTTGAATACCTTTTTCATTTCATTATAAATCATCTCACAGAATGTCTTAATCCTTGGGCATGTCCACCAAAGGTGAAAGAATGTACCTTCAGTCTCATTACATTTCCAACATTTATTGTCGGGCAAATGGTAAATTTTTTCAAGCTTGACTGGTGTCATGTACCACCTATAAATCATTTTCATTAAATTTTCTCTTAGGGCATTACATGCCATGAATTTCATACCTGTGGTCCATAACTGTTCCCAGTCAGCCATCATTATGTTATGTCCAACATCTTATGCCCATTTAATCATAGTTGATTTCACCATTTCATCCTGAGTGTTCCATTTCAACAGCAAGTTATACATTCTTGACAAATTCTTGATTTTTGGGTCTAACAATTCTGTTTCCAATTTTGATTTTTCCACCTGGAAGCCCACTTTTTTGTCCAAATTGTATGCCTCCATTATTTGGTAATAATGGAGCCAATCTCGCACTTTGTTTTTCAATTTTTCAAAACTCTGCAATTTTAATCTGTCTCCATCTTGTTCCAGAATTTCCCAATATTTCGGCCATTTGGCCACCATATTGAGTTTTTTCTGTGCCTTCGCTTCCATTGGTGACAACCATCTTGGGGTTTTCTTTTCTAACAAATCCTTATATCTTATCCAAACATTAAACAATGCTTTTCTAACAATATGATTTTTAAACGCTTTATGTGCTTTTACCTTATCGTACCACAGATATGCATGCCAGCCAAATGCATTATTGAAGCCTTCTAGATCCAACACTTCAGTGTTTTCAAGAAGCAGCCATTCTCTCAGCCAGCAAAAAGCAGCTGATTCATAATAAAGTTTAAGGTCTGGCAGGGCAAATCCACCTCTTTCTTTGGCATCAGTTAATATCTTAAATTTTATTCGAGGCTTCTTGCCCTGCCAAACAAATCTAGAAATATCTTTCTGCCACTTCTTGAAACAATCCATCTTATCCAAAATTTACAATGTTTGAAACAAAAACAACATCCTTGGCAACACATTCATTTTTATCACAGCAATTCAGCCTAACAATGATAACTTCAAATTTGTCCATACTTCTAAATCCTTTTTCACTTCAATCCAACATTTTTCATAATTATTCTTAAATAAATTCACCTTTTTGGCAGTCATGTTAACCCCTAAATATTTCACTTTCTTAACCAATGTTTGTCCTGTCTCGACATTCCAGCTCGAATCCTCCAACTGCACAAAGTGCTTACTCTTCTTCTGTTGGTGGTGGTGGTGGCACGTTCACTGGGAGAACCAATCCAAAGGATAATGCTGATATATCCAATATTCCCCTGTTTGGTGATCTTCTATCCGATGCTCTTTGATCTAGTCCTCTATCAGGTGATCTTCTATCCGATGCTCTTGGCTCTTTTCCAAGTCCCTTCTGCAGATCTTCTTCGTATTTATACAAAAACTTTACTTTATCTTCTACTGATCTTATTTTTATTTTCCTTCCTTTGAAACTGAAAGATAGACCTTGGGGAAACTCCCACCTAAAGATGATTTTATTCCTTCTCAGCAGGGCAACAATATCTCCATAGTTAGGCCTAAGATCCAAAAGATATTTCGGGACGTCTTAAAAAATTTCCACTCTTGACTGTTGTACTTCTAGGTTCTTCTGGTAGTGCCAACCCAAGATTCTATCTCTCTCTTCTTTAGTTCGAAGGGTGGTCAAGCAGTCTCTTATTCTATTCTTCTCTTTTTTCCCTCCTCTTCCAAGTCTGAAGGCCCTCACAATTCTAAACTCTTCTTGACCCAAGTCCAAGTCCCAGAAGTCAGCAAATTCCTGTGTGAGAAAGTCTGTCAAGCTTTCCTTCTCCAATTCAGGTAGGGCTCTGATCCTCAGATTCGTCTGTTTTTCTCTAAGTTCAATCATAGCAAGCGTCAACTTATGTTCATCAAGTTGCCTCTGTAGGGCTGGGACTCTCTCTCTCTCCAGTTATGTTACTTTAAATTCAGCAGCAACGGCTTTCTCCCTGGCTTCCTCCGCAGTTTGCTGTATCAAAGTAGATTCCTGTATCAATTTCTGGATGGTTTCTGTATTGGTATTCACCTTTTGTCCCATATTATTTATACTTTCTGTATTTAAGTCGATTTTAATAGTTGCAGCATCCACTTTCGCATTTATCGCGTCTGTTTTCTTGTTAAGCTGTTCCAGTGAATCATTTATCTTATTTAATGCAACCGCTAAGACCTCTTCTGTCAACATTCCTCTTGGCCTGATGTTGAGCCTCTCCTGGGTTGCTGCCAAGTCCTCCCAGACCTTAATGTTTTTTCAGCAGTTGACTGGTCTGTTTTTTCCTTTCCATTTGCCATAACTCTTAAAAGATTCAAGGTCAGTCCCAGAGTCTCACAGTTTTTTATCTTGCAGCTGGAAATTCCCCTAGCCCAGCTCTTATAAAGCCACCAGTTTCAAAGGCTTCCACTAGGGGGAAACAGTTTCTATTTATATTAGTCAGTGATATCCTCTTTTAAACACAGTTCAAACAATCCAAAGTTAGTTTCAGTTTTCAGTTACTTTTACTCCTTTTTAAAAGCAGCCGGAGACCGTAGAAACAATGTATTTCTCTTATTTAGCTAGCTGTTACTGAACGTTCTAAACACTGTCAATGAACATTCCAAAAGACAGTCCTGCTAGCAGCCCGTTTCCAGGGTCAGAGCGGCGGTATTTTAACTCTCTTCGCTCTCTCCTACAGGCATACTCAGTCCACAACTCCCCCCCCCTTCTCCTGCCTCCAAGGGGGTATTTAATGTTCCTTGCTGATGGAAATTTAGTCTTTTACAAAAGGCTTTCCAAGACTTCAGCTTGCAGCCTCATTGCTTCAGTCTATTTACAAAAGGGGAAGGCGGACTTCCTGTATTGAACCTCCCCGTTTTGATACCAAATTAAACGTTTAAAAATCCAATTCTCCCACTTCAGCTCTACTCACGGATAATTACTTTGAAGTCAAATTGTCCACAGGAAAAAGTCAGCGCTCTCCGGCAACAGCTATGCGGCTTCGCCCCGTGGAAGAAGCAGACAATTCGAAGCACCGCGCCACTCACCCCACGTCGCTCCGGACCCCTGAAACCGGGTTTCCCCGAGAGTAGGGGAGGCGCAAAAGGTGCCCGCCGAATCCCACGCTCACAGGCTTCTCCCGCCTGTGATTTTTTACGGATCTCCGCCTAATAAAACCAAATTATTAGCAAAAAATCTATCGCCAATAGAAAAGGAGGAAATTGAGAAATTAACAGAATTAAAAATACCGTATTTTTTGCTCTATAAGACTCACTTTTTCCCTCCTAAAAAGTAAGGGGAAATGTGTGTGTGTCTTATGGAGCGAATGCAGGCTGCGCAGCTATCCCAGAAGCCAGAACAGTGAGAGGGATCGCTGCTTTCGCTGCGCAGTGATCCCTCTTGCTGTTCTGGCTTCTGGGATTCAGAATATTTTTTTCTTGTTTTCCTCCTCCAAAAACTAGGTGCGTCTGATGGTCTGGTGCGTCTTATAGAGCGAAAAATACAGTATATTCAAAAATCAAATATTTGGGAATTTGGCTGACATCTAAAAATATTAATCTTTATGAAGAGAATTATGTTAAGTGCTGGGCAGGAATTAAAAGAGACATGGAGAGGTGGAGTAGGTTAAAAATATCATTTTGGGGCCATATATCGGCGGTTAAATTAAACATTTTGCCAAAGATGCTTTTCTTGTTTCAGACTATTCCGGTTATTGGGAAAACTGGTTGCATTGACTGCTGCCAGAAAGAAATATCTAAATTCATTTGGTCAGTGAGAAGACCAAGAATAAAACATAAGGTCTTAATAGATACTAATGAAAGGGGAGGGTTTGGCCTCCCCAATTTAAAATTATACTATGAGGCTACCTGCTTTTCATGGATGAGGGACTGGTTCCTTCTTAGTAATACAGATGTACTAGATATAGAAGGGCATGACATCCGTTACTGGTGGCATGCGTGCTTAAATTATGATAAGTATAGAGTACATAAGAGCTTTACAAACTACATAGTAAGAAATGCCCTGTTTAGAGTTTGGGGAAAATATAGAAGACTCTTAGAACCAAAGACCCCAAGATGGATTTAGCCAGTTGAAGCAAACGCGGTAAAAAAGAAGAACATGAAAGGAGAATGGATAACATATAATGCTTTATTGTTAGAAGAGGATGGCCAAATTAAATTTAGAAAATATGAGGAGATAAAAGACCAGCTTTCTGGTTGGTTGGAATACCATCAAATATACGAAATATTTAAACAAGATAAAAAGATTGGATTTGATAATCAGACCTCTAAACTCGAAACAGAATTAATAAATAATAAAATCAGTGTAATTACGAGAATATATTGACTCCTCCTGGAATGGGAAGTTAAGGAGGAGGAGGTTAAGGCAATAATGATTAGATGGGCACAGGACATTGGACGTCCAATAATGATGGCCGAATGGGAAGAGCTTTGGAGAACAAATATGAAATTTACGGCATGTTATAACATCAAAGAAAATATGTTAAAGATGCAGCACAGATGGTATCTCACCCCCTCAAGACTATCGAAGATGTATACAATTTTAGCAAATACTTATTGGAGGTGTGGTGGGAGTAATGGCGACATGTATCATATGTGGTGGACATGTAGGAAGATCAAAGTGTTCTGGGGCTTAATTTACGAGGAGTTGAAAATTTTTTTGGAATAACTTTTTTTACAAAGACCAGAGGCATTTCTGTTAAGCATTGTTGGCAGGGACATCCCGAAGGCCTTTAGGGAGGTATTCTTATATGCAACGGCCGCAGCTCAGACTTTGGTGGCAAAAGGGTGGAAGGAAAAAGAAGTCCTGACAATAATGGACTGGCATTACAAGCTACAAGAATTTGCTGAAATGGCGCAGTTAACAAATACCCTAAGAGGCAATTCAAAACAAAAAATTATGAAAAAGTGGGATAGATATAAAACATATGTTTAAAAATACAGTAAAGGTTTGCTATCTATGCTAGCATTTGATTGATGTTGGAGTGAGATTGAGTTGAGAAATAAGACTAAGAGCACATGTTGATATAGGAATATATTAGATAATATGTAAAGAAATATACAATAAGAAGAGTACATTCATTTGTAAAAAAGGAATATACAACAGGAAAGACAGGAAGTCTAGTGTGTTGGTATGTATATGATTTTGGGGGGAAATTGTTTTTGTTTTTTCTCTTTGTTCTTTCTTTTTTTTCTTTTTCTTTCTAGGTATATAAAATTTGTATATAATTTTTGTATTTGAAAATTTGGCAGCGTTTGAATGACCCTTGTGTAAATTAAATACTACTAAGCAAGGGAAAATGGTACAATATGTTATAAGAAAGTACTAGAAACTATAGTAAGAGTAAGGTATGAAGTATAAGTACATTCAATGTCGTAAATGTAACTTACATCGGGAAATGACAGGAAGTCTGTTTTCATATAATTTAGTTTATTGGATTTTTTACTTTGGTTTATTTTTGTTTCGTTAGAAATTATAAGAAAAGAGCATGTACAAATACAAGTTTAAAGCAATATTTAAAGGTATAATTATTTAAGGCTGTACATGTACCTAAGATTGTGTATGGATGTAAATTAATAATAATAAAAAAGAAGACGAAGTTTCCTGCTACTAATATGTTTAAAGGGCTTCTTGTTGTTGGCTGTAATGTTTTTAGCAATGTGCTCCTCAAATTCTTTTTTCGCATCCCTTACCATATGCTCACTTTTTTTTGCCAAAAAATTGTGTTCCTTATTGTTCTCTTTATTTGGAGAAAACTTCAAGTTCTGAAGGAAGCCTTATTTCCTGTAATAGCTTCTTTGACTCTGCCCCAAATCTTCCTGACACAGTGCATGTGGTAGGCGTTGAGGCATCACTTGCATAAAGCAGCGTGCTCAACATGCAAGCCTGGTAGACCATATTGATTTTGGTTAGGACTTCCGGAGGCGGCGCGAAACGGCAATGGCGGCCCCCTTTGCGCTGTGAAGGGGAAGCTCTGCAGAAACGGGTCGTCCGCTACGGCGAAGCGGATACCCACATCGGAAAACCACAGGCAGAGTGAGCCTGTGGCCGTGGGACTCGGCGGGCACCAGAAGCGCCCCCCGAAACGAAGAAGGAACCCCGTAAGGGGCTCCGGAACGTGGAAGGGCTGGCGCGGTGCTGTGAGTCGATCACTCTTTCTGCGGAAGTGAAGCCGCTTAGCTGCTGCCGATGAGCGCCGACCTTTTTTCATGGAACATTTGATCTGAAACTACTAACCCGTGAGTAAGAGGGACTGAAGATTTTGGGGACTAAATTGATTTAAAATTCGGCGAAAACGGGAGATGAAACCAGGAAGTCCGTCTCCCGGCTATGCTTAAAGACTCAAAGCAAAAGACTTTGACAAGCTGGAAACCTTTGAAGTGGCATTAGAAGTTCTTTATACGTGCAACATTTGAGCTGCTTTAAAGAGACTAAGAGAGGTAAATTTGTTTTTCTCTTCACTTTTGGGCTTGGCTTTTCCTCTCCCTTGTGGATTTACAAATGTTTGAGAAGCCCAAATACTCAGGCTGCCAGGTTAAATAGAACTGTCAAATTGCGGACTTTGTTCAGCTATTGGAATTGTTACATTGGAGCGCTACTGGACTGGATATAATTGAGATACTGTTTCTCGCACCTTTTAGAGACTTTGTTTCACTTTAAGGACTAGCTCTGTTTGCTAAAAGAGAGCTGAAGGTCTTTTTTAAAGCTGTTTGGATATTAATGGAAGAACAATCTTATTCTTTCCTTTGAGACACTTTCACACTCCCCCTAGAGGATCTTGGATTTACAGCTGTCTGGGACTTGCTTTTTGTTTCTATTCTCTCCTGCCTTGTTGTTTACTCTCTGGACTTGTGGATTCCCATGGGAACACACACGGCTTGACCTTGATATGTAGACAGGAGTGGAATGAGTGGCTTTGGGAAAACAAGATCGGCTAAAGCGAAAGCTAAACAATTAACGCAAACAACTTTGACTTCACAGATACGCAGATCATCTGTCCCTACTGTTTTAGGGTCACAAGAGGAAGAAACTGAGCAGATCTCGCTAGAAGGCATGGCTGCAGGAGGATCCGCTGCAGTATTAGAACAAATTCTGGGAAAATTGGAAAGCTTAGATAAAAAGGCTGATGAGCATTCGGCCAAAATTGATCAAGCCACAGCCAGTGTTAATAAATTGACTGAACAAGTTGCTCAGCATGCACAAGCAATTGGGAACCTTCAGGAAGCTACCGCAGAAAATCGTAAACTAGCTGTGGAAGCCAATCAAAAAGCTGAAGCACTACAGGTAGAAGTAAAGCCACTGCATAAGCAGATTGGTGAACAGCAGGCCTATTTGTCTATGATTGAACTACGAAATAGGGAAAATAATCTTAGACTGAGGGCGATTCCAGAACTTGAACAAGGGGACTTAATTGACTATTTGACAAAAGAATTTTCAAAGTTCTGGTCTATTGAGGAAGATAAGGACTTTAAAATTGTAAGTGCCTTCAGACTGGGAAAAGTGTTAAGGAAAGATAGATCCAGAGATTGCTTGATTATTTTGAGATCCAAGCAAGAAAGAGATAAAATATTAAGTCTTCATTTTGAAAAGTCACTCGTAATTCAAGGCAGCAGAGCAGAAATTTACAAAGACATCCCGAAACAACTTTTGGATCTTCGATCTACGTATACAGAACTAACAAGACTATTGAGGAGCAATTCAATTCCTTTCAGGTGGGAATTCCCTCAAGAATTATCCTTCAATTTCAAAGGGAAGACAGTTAAAATCAAAACAGCTGAGGATCAAGAAAAGTTTGTGAACGACCACGGAGAAGACCTTCAGAAAGGGATCGCAGGACCTGGGTCTTGGCCACCGCCACCGCCTATACCTACACCTTTGGGACCAGAGGACCAAAAGAAAGAGACGCCACTACCAAAGGAATAACAGATTTGTCCAGGATGTCTCTGCAGCTCCTCAGTTGGAACATCAATGGTGGAAATTCCCCGGAAAAAAGGAGAAGAATATTTCATGTATTGAAAAAAGAACAATTGGACATTATTTGCTTGCAGGAAATGCATGTGACTAGGCTCCACAGAAAAGTGTTAATCAATAAAAGATTAGGCCAAGAATTTATTTCATCGGACAGAGTTAAGAAAAGAGGAGTGGTGATTTATGCAAAGGAGAGCCTATCACCAAAATTTCTATTTAAAGATGAGCAAGGAAGAATTTTGGCAATTGAGATACAAACTCAAGGTGAAAAGTTTCTGATACTAGGAATCTATGCACCGAACGAGGGGAAATCAGAATTTTACAAGAAGCTGCATGAGACAATGCTGGACTATCTGGACTATAGCAACATCATTATGATGGGAGATATGAATGGGGTGGTCTCTACAAACATGGATAAGTCACAAAATCAAAACCTGACAAAAGACGGCAGACTACCTAAAACTTTTTTTGAGCTAACTGACAATATGGACTTGATTGATATTTGGAGGACAAAGAACCCCCTAGGAAAAGAAGGAACATTCTTTTCTGAAGCCCATCTGACATGGACAAGAATCGACCAAATATGGATAACTAGAGGACTGGCACCTAAGATTAGAAAAGTGGAAATCTGCCCAAAAACCTGCTCCGACCATAATGCCATGAAAATGGGAATGAGACTAATCCCAACCGGCTCCTTCAGATGGAAGATGAATGACACCTTGTTAAGAGATCAGGAGATTATCAAGAAGGCCCAAAAGACTTTAAGAGACTATTTTGAAATAAATTTGAACACTACAGTGGAAAAAAAGAGTAATCTGGGACGCAAGCAAAGCTGTTATGAGGGGGTTTCTGATACAACAGAATACGATAAAGAAAAGACTACAGAATGAGAAAAAGGATAAGATCTTGGAGAAAATAAGAGATGGTGAGAAAAAGTTAAGATTGAAACCAAAATCACAGGAGATCCTGAGAGAAATTAAATTCCACCAAGCACAATATGCTAAATTGATAAACCAAGAAGTTGAGTGGAAAATTAAGTTAATGAAACAAAGGACATTCGAATCAGCAAATAAATGTGGGAAACTGCTTGCATGGCAGTTGAAAAAGAGACAAAAACTGAATACGGTTACAAACTTAGAGATTGAAGGGAGAAACATTCAGAACCCCGAGGAAATTAGAAAGTGTTTCCAGAGATACTTCAAACAACTTTATACGCAAGGGCCGCAAAAAGAGATTGAGATAGACCAATTTTTAAAAATAAATGGATTACCAAAATTATCTCAGGAAAAGAGAACAACCCTGAACTATAAAATAACACAACAAGAAATTGAAGGTGCCATTCAGAATATGCAACTTGGCAAATCTCCAGGGCCAGATGGACTTACCTCCAAGTATTATAAGATATTGAAAGATTATCTGACACAACCATTAATGGAGGTTTGTAATGAGATTTTGGAGGGGAAGAAGGCACCGGAATCGTGGAAAGAAGCTTTCATCACATTGATACCTAAATTGGAAACTGAAAAGACTCAACTTAAGAACTACCGTCCCATCTCACTCCTGAATGTGGATTACAAAATATTTGCAGACATTCTGGCAAGTAGATTTTAAAAAGTGTTAAATGAAGTAATTCATAAAGACCAGGCAGGTTTTCTCCCAGGCAGACACTTGTTTGATAACACTAGGAATATCATTGACATTTTGGAACTTTTGCAAACGAACATTAATACAAAAGCAGTGTTAATTTTTATAGATGCGGAGAAGGCCTTTGACAACATCTCATGGAAGTTTATGAAGAAAAACCTTGAAGGGATGGGAGTGGGACGGGGGTTTGAAAATGGGATAGAGGCAATCTATTCAGAGCAAAAAGCTAAATTGATAGTTAACAATGTGGTGACAGAAGAGTTTAAAATTGAAAAAGGAACACGACAAGGCTGCCCTATATCCCCTCTGTTATTTATCTCGGTCCTGGAGGTGCTTTTGAATATGATCAGAGGGGACCGGTTGGTCGAATGGATTCAGTACAAACTTAAAGTTTTTGCAGATGACCTGGTTCTAACACTACAGGAGCCAGAATCTAGTACGAAAAGAGTTTTAGAATTGATTCATGAGTTTGGTCGGGTGGCGGGATTTAAATTAAACAACAAAAAACCAAGGTTTTGGGGAAAAAATTGACACCTTTGGAATCAGAAAGGTTTCAGAAAGAGACAGATTTAAATGTGGTTAAAAAGGTGAAATACCTAGGGGTCAATTTGACTGCCAAAAATTTGAATTTATTTAAAGATAATTACGAAAAATGTTGGTCAGAAATTAAAAAGGACTTAGAAACTTGGTCAAGATTGAAGCTTTCCTTGTTGGGTCAAATTGCTGCTATAAAGATGAATGTGTTGCCAAAAATGTTGTTTTTGTTTCAAACCCTACAGATTGTGGACAGAGTGGAATGTTTTGGAAAGTGGCAGAAAGATATTTCTAAGTTTGTCTGGCAGGGCAAAAAGCCCAGAATTAAATTTAAAATACTAACTGATGCAAAGGAAAGAGGGGGGTTTGCCCTGCCGGACTTAATGTTATATTATGAAGCTGCAGCTTTCTGCTGGATGAAAGATTGGTTACTTCTAGAGAACACTGATGTCCTGGATCTGGAAGGGTTCAATAATGCTTTTGGATGGCATGCTTATTTGTGGTACGACAAGGTAAAGGTTCACAAAGCGTTCAAGAATCATATTGTCAGGAAAGCAATATTTAATGTCTGGACAAAATACAAAGACTTATTAGAAAACAAGACCCCAAGGTGGTTATCACCAATGGAAGCTAAGGCTCGGAAAAGACTCAGTATGGAGGCCGTATGGCCGAAATATTGGGAAATAATAGAAAAGGTTGGAGATACCTGGAGGTTGCAGAGTTTGGAGAAATTAAAGGACAAGGTGCGAGATTGGTTACATTACGCCCAGATTAAGGAGGTCTTTAATTTGGACAAAAAGATAGGATTCCAGGTGGAAAAATCGAAATTAGAAACAGAATTGTTAGAATCAAAGATTAAGGTACTTTCAAGAATGTATAACCTGCTGTTAAAATGGAATACTTAGGATGAAACAGTTAAATCAGCCATGATAAAATGGGTTCAGGACATTGGGTACAACATTATGTTTGCCGACTGGGAACGGTTATGGACCACCGGTGTGAAGTTCACGGCATGTAATGCCTTGAAAGAAAATATTATGAAAATGATATACAGGTGGTACATGACCCCAGTCAAGCTTGCAAAAATATATCATCTGCATGATAATAAATGTTGGAAATGTAAGGAGACTGAAGGGACATTCTTTCACCTCTGGTGGACTTGTCCAAGAGTGAAGGCCTTCTGGGAAATGATTTATAATGAGTTAAAAAAGGTATTTAAGTATACCTTTCCCAAGAAACCAGAGGCCTTTCTCCTGGGCATTGTCGGCCAGAAAGTGTTAAAGAAGGATAGAACTTTTTTTATGTATGCAACAACAGCAGCAAGAATACTTATCGCAAAATATTGGAAGACACAAGATTTGCCCACACTGGAAGAATGGCAGACGCAACTGATAGACTATATGGAGTTGGCCGAAATGACTGGCAGAATCCGAGACTTGGGAGAAGAGACAATGGAAGAGGACTGGAAAAAATTTAAGGACTATTTACAAAAACAGTACAAACTGTATGAATGTTAAGAAACTGCATGATCGAAAAGAGCATGGTACCAGCAACTTAGCTGAAAGATATATGAGACTAAGTGATGTTTAAGAAAAGGATGAAATCTGAAGTAATATTATGTTTGAATTAAACTGATAAGTATTGGACAAAAATTATTTGAAGTTTGAGACATAATATTTGAGAAATATAAATTAAGAACTGAAACAAGGTAATAAATTGCTGTTTAAAACTTTATTATTGAGAATGCAGGGAAGGGAGATGTGAGGAAGCCCAGTTAGGTATGAAAAAATATGTTATGAATAGTCATGATGTTTTTTATTTTAGATTTATGTTCTTGTTTATGTATATTTTTCTGTATCTGTTATCTTTTGGTGAAGGGATTATATATGTTTGGTGATTTTTCTTTGTTTGAAATTTGCAATAAAAAATATTTATATAAAAAAAAAACATATTGATTTTGGTTATTAGCATCACATTCTCCCATACCCTTTTGGAGAGGTGAGGTGAGCCATTGCTGTAGCTGTCTTGCCAATACAGCTACGGCAATGAAGAGGTTTCTGGTTATGGTGGAACCCAAGTAGACAAAATCATTTACCACCTCAAGCATGTGGCTACCAATGCTGATGTGTTGAGTGTTGGTAACATCCTGACTCAGGATGTGGGTCTTCGCCAAGCTGATAGTAAGCCCAAACTCCATGTAGACTTTGGCAAAATGGTTGATAAGTCTCTGTAGAGCAGGCATAGGCAAACTCGGCCCTCCAGATGTTTTGTGACTACAATTCCCATCATCCCTGACCACTGGTCCTGTTAGCTAGGGATGATGGGAGTTGTAGTCACAAAACATCTGGAGGGCCGAGTTTGCCTATGCCTGCTGTAGAGCTTTCTTGGAGTGTACTGTCAAGGCTGCATCATCGGCAAACGACATCTCTCAGATAAGGACCCACCGCACTTTTGTCTTGGCATGGAGACATGCTAGGTTGAATATACCCCCATTGCTCCTTGCTTTGACGCTGTCACTGAAGCAATTCAGTGGAGCCTGTTTGACAGAATCTGGTGTATCTGAATAAGTGTGCATGCACACAAAAGCTCATACCAATAACAAATTTAGTTGGTCTCTAAGGTGCTACTGGAAGGATTTTTTATTATGTTGTGACAGAATCCAAGTTCAGGTATGGCTATTCTGGCAGTGTTGATTTGATGCTATACTATCTGCTTTGTGCCATGGGTCCTCATGGGCTGGAGAAGGATTTTGCTCACCACCAGGGAATGATCTGTATCGCAATCAGCACTGCGGTAGCTCTATGTGACATGAACACAGTTCAGTGCCGATTGCCTGGTGACAATCAAGTCCAGCTGGTGACAGTGGCCTGACCTTGACTGTCTCCAGGACACTCACTGTTTTGCCTTGGAAGAGAAGAATGTGTTCATGATGTAGAGGCTTTGATATGAACACAGCCCAAGCAGCCTTTGTCTGTTCTCCTTCATGCTGCCAATAACAAAGTGGCCTATGCAGTTGTCCCATGTATGATTATTGACCCCAACTCTGGCATTGAAATCTCCCAGCAAGAATAAGTGTTCTTAGGGTGGGACCCTCCTGATAGCCTGGTCTACTTCCTTGTAGTACTGGTCCTTGGTCTCTATGTCAGAACACATAGTGGGAGTGTAGACACACAAGATGTTAACTGGACCAGAGGTGGAGGGAAATCAAGTGTTCTGAGCCCTCGGTTGCCAGAAGGAATTTAGAAGCCTACTGCTATGCCTTGTAGAAGTCAGTAGATGTTAGTAGAAGGTGCAAGTACTGCCATATATGGACATAACTACCCCTTTGCTTCCTCTTTGCTTGAAAAGTGTATAAATACTGCTATTTGAAATAATTGTTGTGTGTCACTCCCTCACTTAGGATTGGGTCAACACCACACTGCCATGCTTTTAGTAAAGACATCCTGTTTGACTGACAAAGACTCTCCTCCCTGAAAGAGAGGGGAGGGGTTGTGGTCGGGAGCCCGAGCTCCGCCTAGCAGGGGGCGTGGCCCCCTGCCTGCAGCTCACCTGGCTGGCGCTCACGCCCCCTCGGTGGGCCACCCAACCAGGTGCCACTGAGGGGGCGTGTTCAGCAGCTTTTGCTGCAGCGACAGCCTTTCCCCGGCCTCATTCTTCGTCGTCGCCTCTTCGGAAGTCACCCACCCTCCACTCCCTTTTAGTTAGGGCTCAGGTTTTTGGCCTTGCTATGGACCTTAGGTTGGTCGCCCCGGTTGCCTGGGGGGCCTGATAGGAGTTTTTCCACTTGGCACTAGGCTATTTGGTTTTTTCGCCTACCTCGTAGCAATCGTCACAACTTTTGCGGTATTGGTGGGTAGGTTAGGCATTGGAATAATTGTGTTGTGGTGTGTCGAAGTGCTAGGTTTGGCCATTGCCTATGCCTTCAATGTTTTAGGGGTATTCCGTTAAAGGAATCTGGGGGTCGTGTATCCGTCCGATGCCTGCTTGGCGGGAGGCCTTGGCACGACCCTCGGTGACAACAGGGGTGAGCCTAGAGTCGGATTAGCATCGACAGGCTCCACCTACTGGTGAATAACCCATCGTCCAATGCCTAAGCCAATACCTTTTCCATTGCTGTAACCAATAAAGTTGTGGCCTTTTCTTGCCCATTAACCATA
Source organism: Podarcis liolepis (assembly GCF_965112155.1). NCBI lineage: Eukaryota > Metazoa > Chordata > Lepidosauria > Squamata > Lacertidae > Podarcis > Podarcis liolepis. The sequence continues at coordinate 11,518,235 of NC_139568.1, forward strand.
TATCTCGTGTCCTTGTGTCTTTATTTCACCACACGGGGGTCGGGTCCTTGAACCACAATTGGCATCTGGATTCTGCTGGCCACTCAAGGCAGCTCAGGGTATTACGCTTGAACTCCAATATTTCCCCAACACATGACTGGAACACATATGTAGCCAGTCTAAGTGAGGGTAGTTGAAGTCACCCATCACTGCAATGTCTCCTCTTTTAGATGCTTATTTGATTTCATTCTTCATCTCAAAATCTCCCTGAGCATTTTGACCAGAGGGATGATAGCATGTCCCCAGTACTAAATTACTCTTGGGGCCCTGTATCATCACTCACAATAATTCTGTGAGGGAGTCTACCCTTTTGGGGATTTATACTTTGCTGGACTCAGTGCTGTATTTGATATACACCACCTCTGGCATTTTCTTCTCTGTCCTTCCTATAGTGTTTATATCCAGAGATAAGTGTCGCACTGGTTCTCTCTGTATATATAAAATCATTTTCCCATTTTCCCATTGCATCTATACAACTCTTATCTTAATCTTACATAGACTTCCCGACTTACTTTCCATTGACATCCTACTTCAAAACCTTGGTTTGCTACAACTCCTTTCGTTTTCTCTTTTCTCCCTTTATTGTTTCCCCTTTCTTTTCCTTTGTCTTGTCTACTGTTGCCCATAAGCTTACCCTACTTGCCAGTTAACCTTGATGCCACTCTTTTTAAAAGTATTCTTCAAAAAGCAGCCACTCACCTCTTGTTTTCTTTTCCTCATAATTTCTTAATTTGGTCATCAAGTTCACTAACTCAACAAACTCTATTAACTTCTGCAACCATTGTTCTTTTATCGGAACAATCCTTTCTTTCCATTTTTTTTGCATCAGTTATCCTTGCGGCCACAGTTGCATATAGAAATAGGTTCCTTGTTTCCTTAGGTATATCTTCCCCTAATATTGCCAGCAAGAAGGCTTCTGGTCTTTTAGGGAAGGTGAATTTAAACATCTTTTTGAGTTCCTTATATATCATTTCTCAACTTATTTTTGCATACTTACAGTGCCACCACATATGATATAGAAAGCCCTCTTTTTCTAAACATTTCTAGTACATTTTGGTGAGTTTACTTGGCATCAGATACCATCAATACACTATCTTAAAGATGTTAACTTGAACTGCATAGCAGGTCGGAAATTTTATCATTCCATTCCATAATTTTACCCACGCCCAAAGTTCAATGTTATATCCAGTGTATCACCAGCTATTTCACTAACTCTTTAGTTGCCCATTCAAGTAGAGTTCTATATACAGTGGTGCCTTGCAAGACGAAATTAATTCGTTCCGCGAGTTTTTTCGTCTAGCGAATTTTTCGTCTTGCGAAGCACGGTGTCGGAAAAGTTTTGGAAAAGCTTCAAAAATCACCAAAAACCTCAAAAAAGGCTACCACACCGCGTTCTATGAGTTGCTCCTCGAAGTCAAGTCGCAACTGTATTAACGGTGTTAAGAAAAAGGAAACAAACTTGCAAGACGTTTTCGTCTTGCGAAGCAAGCCCATAGGGGAATTCGTCTTGCGAAGCAGCTCAAAAACCGCAAAACCCTTTCGTCTAGCGTGTTTTTCGTCTTGCGAGGCATTCGTCTTGCGGGGCACCACTGTACTTTCAATATTATTATTTTCTTATTTCCCAATATTATTTTTTGGAATTCCGATCCACCTTCTACAAATCCCTTTTTCTTTATGTCTTCTAAAGATCTCATTATTTGGAAGTACTGGAACCAGTCTGTGATTAGTCCTATCACTTTTTAAAAGTCTTGCAGAGTTAACCTTAATTTAAAGAAGGTCTTTATATGTTCCCCAGTTTGCCTCCATATTCTTTTTTTTTTTTTACTGCAACTGCCTCCATTGGAGATATCCAACATGGGGTCTTCCTTTCTAACAATTCTCTGTGTTTTGCCCAAACATTATACACACTCCACCTGATCACTTGGTTAAGAAAAACCCTTATGTACTTTGGTTTTGTCATAATACAAGTAACTGTGCCACCCAAACCTTAGGTCAAATCCCTCCAGATCCAGAGTTCCCGCATCCTTTAATTCCACCCACTCCTTCATCCACACTAAGCATGCAACCTCATAGTACAATCTCAAATCAGGAAATGAGACCCCCCTCTATTCCTCTCATCTATTAGTATTTTGTACTTAATCCTTGGCTTTTTGCCTTGCCATATAAAGTTTGTTAAGTCCTTTTTCCATTGTTTAAAACAATTAGTTAATCACCAGCAATGATTGAAATAATAAAAAAAGATTTTTTGATATTATAGATTCAGGTAGGTAGCCATGTTGGTGTGATGCAGTTGAAACAAACAAATAAATAAATAAATGTCCAGTAGCATCTTAGAGATCAACTAAGTTTGTTCTGGGTATAATCTTTCGTGTGCATGCATGAAACAGAAGTCACCAGACCCTTATATATAGTGGGAGGGTGGGGTGAGTTTTTTCTCAGAAGGGTAGTATAGGAGATGGGTAATTGACTCAATGGGTATGGTAAACCTGTTGACTGTTAACAACTGCAATTAGCCCTACAGGAAAAAGCAAGGGATAGTGCAGATGACCAAAAATAACTTTAGCAGATGTAATGAGACAAGAATCCAATATCTCTATTCAGACCAGGTCTCTCCATGGTTTTCAGTTTAGTAATAAGTTGTAATTCAGCAACTTTTCTTTCAAGTCTATTTTTGAAATTCTTTTGTAATAAGACAGCTGCTTTGAGATCCTGTATTGAATGTCCTGGGAGACTGAAATGTTCTCCTACTGGCTTCTCTGACTTGTGATTCCTGATGTCAGATTTATGTCCATTTATCCTTTGGCGTAGGGTTTGGCCTGTTTGTCCAATATAGAGAGCTGAAGGGCACTGCTGGCATTTGATAGCATACACAATGTTAGAAGATGAGCAATTAAATAGTCCTGAGATGGTATGTTTGATGTTGCTGGGGCCAGTAATGGTGTTGTCCGAGTGTATGTGGCAGCCCTATAGTATTGTACAGGGGAGGAGTTGACACTGTCCCACAACAGCGCCTGACCTGGCGGTAAGCGTCATTACACAACAAAGGAAACATGTACAAATGGTTTTTCCATTTTTTTTCTTCTCTTCTTTCCTTATGCTTCCACTGCCCCCTTATTTTTATTCCACACACCCCAATTGCACCTGAGGCTACTACCGCCCATCCTGAATCGTTCCAGTGCCCCCCAGGGGAGGTATTGACCACTTTGGGAAACACTGCTTTAGATGAAGTAAATACAGATATATTTCTAAGCCACTTCATGCATCCAGTGAAGTAAGTTGTAGCCTATGAAAGCTCATGTGACAATAAGTTTGCTAACTGCCACACAAATTTATTGTCTTTATGTCAGTACAACCTAGGAAATCTAAAAGTGCCATTACAGAACCATGGTATTCTGAAAGGCGAAGTTTGAGGAGGTAAAACTCAAAACAGTGGATAGTTTACCAGCCTAAGCCTGGGATTCAAACAGGGGCATACCATGGGTTGCTGGCACCCAGGGCAGGTAAAGTGTCCTGGTGGACTGGGCAGCTGGGGTGGAGGCCACATTGGCATTGGCGGCTGCCCTGCTACTTCCCTCCTTCCTTCCCACCTTGTCCCACCCCACCCCAGAGGCACCTTGTGGCCATTGAATGGAGCTGCTGCCTGGACAATGAGGCAGCTGAAGCCCCTCGCAAAAGAGGGGGAAGTAAGCAGGGAGGCGTTAGTTTCAGGGGTCCCTCACACCTATATTAAGTCTCTAATTGGGAATGTCTACACAGGTAGGACTTGAATGCACTCATTCAGTGCATTCAGTCTCTGTAAGAGTGTAAGCTAACTAGGAGGGGATGTTTTATCCCGTGTTGATGGCCTTTCAGCTGATTCCCTGGTGACCCGCTGGAATGCAGAGTTAACCAGGGCTTTTGACTGTCTGGCTCCGAAGCGCCCTCTCCAATTGCATGGAGCCCAGAGAGCCCTGTTATTTCCCCCGGAGCTGAGGGCAATGAAACAATCATTGAGAGGGCTAGAGCACCGGTGGCGGAAAACTCATTCTGAATCGGACCGGACACAGGTTAGAGCTCAATGTTGAGCCTACCAAGTGGCAATGGCGACGACGAAGAAGACTTTCTTCATCGCCTCTATTGAATCTGCAGAAAACAGCAGCAGGGGACTCTTTCAGGTGGTTCACAGTCTAATGGAACCACCTTCGTCATCGGGCCAGGTAGGGAACCCAGGATCTCCTGCAATGCTTTTGCAAAGTTTTTTGCAGATAAAGTCGCTCAGATTCGGAAGGAGGTAGACTCCACCGTGGAAGCAGGGCCGAGGTGGGAGAGTGCTGGAATCCTGTCTAGTCATATTATATGGGATCAGTTCCAATCTGTTACCTCCGAGGATGTGGACAGGCTGCTTGGAAGACTGAAACCAACCACCTGTCTTCTTGATCCTTGCCCATCCTGGCTCATAAAAGTAAGCCGGGAAGGGCTGTGCGATGGGCTCTGCGGGGTGGTGAATGCTTCCCTCTGCGAGACCCACTCAAAGAGGTGGTCATTAAACCGCTTCTTAAAAAAGCATCTTTAGGGCCGGCCAATATGGCCAACGATCGCTCAGTCTCAAATCTTCCATTCTTGGGCAAGGTGACTAAGTGGGTGGTTGCTGAACAACTCCAAGCATGCCTGGAGGATTCAGACCATTTGGATCCCTTCCAATCGGGATTCAGGCCTCACCATGGGATGGACTTCATTACAGACTTACCAGCCTCAAGGAAACAGACAGTAATATGGGTGGTGGTAGACTTGTTTACTAAAATGGCGCACTTCATGCTGTGCCAGAAGCTGCTATCGGCCCAAGAAACAGCGCAGATGTTTGCAAAACATGTGTTTAAGCTGCACGGGTTGCCGTTGAGAGTGATTTTGGAAAAGGGGGCACAATTTACCTCGCAGTTTTGGAGGAAGTTAATGCAGCTTTTGGACGTAGAGGTGTGCTTGACCTCGGCTAGGCACCCACAAACCAATGGCGAGTCAGAGAGAACCAGCGCTACGTTGCAACAATACCTTCGTTGCTTTGTGAAATATCAGCAAGAAGACTGGGTAGACAAGTTGAGACTGGCAGAGTTCAAGTACAGTAACACAGTAAATACGTCTACCCAGCAGACTCTATTTATGGCAAACCATGGAAGACACCCAAGAGCATTTCCAGAGCCATGAAGCAACTTGTCGGTGCCAGCAGCGGAACAGTTCATGGAGGAAATGCAGGCTCTACAGGAACTGCTGAGGGAGAAACTAGACGCGGCTAAGGCCGTGTACAAGAATAATGCTGATGAACATAGGCAGCAGGGGGAGGAGATCGAAGTGGGGGATAAGGTGTGGATGTTAGCTAAAGACTTGCCAACTAAGGGGAGGTGGAGGAAGCTAGAGCCAAGAAGGCTGCGGCCATTTCAAGTGGTAGAGCAGGTAAATCCTGTATCGTTCAAACTTAAATTGCCTGCCTCAATGAAGATACACCCTGTATTCCATAGGACTCTCCTGTCACCATTTGTTCCTGCACACCAGTACCAGAAACTTAAGCAGGCACCTCCACCTCCAGTCATGGAAAGGTTATGCTGCTGAAAATTCCTGGGTACGAAGCCAGGATTTGCATGCCCCTGACTTGCAGAGGCAGTTCCACCGTAGGTACCCCCACAAACCCAAACACAGAGGGTGCAGGGAGGAGGCCGAACCCAGTGAGGAAGAAGCTGAGGAGAGTGAAGAATGGTGGGAACCTGCATCAAGAGAGCCCTCCATGGCAGGCAATGAAGCAGAGGAGGAGGAAGGGGGGCTTAGAGGAGGGGGTGATATCAGAGAAGCGGCTATTCTGACAGGCAGAGAAGAGTCAGAGGGAGAAGAATCAGAGAGCAGTAGGAATCTGCTTTCTTCACACACAGAGAGTAAGGGAAGCTTATCTCTCCCAGGAATGCAGCCTGGCAGCTCTATTAATAGAACAGAGCAGAAAGAACAGGACACAACAGAGGGGGAGGAAGAGATCGAGGGGGTAGAGACTGCAAGAACCCGTAGATTGAGTTGTTTAGTGGAAAGGCGCATGTCAGGGAAAAGGAGGAAGTGGAGGCTTTCCTGTGTTGGCCAGAAAAGGAAGCCAAATCCAGCAACTGACTCAACAGGCAAGGAATGATTAATGGAGCTCCGACCGGGAGTTATTTTAATTGACCAATAAATCTGAAATAATTAACTGTCAGAGGTTGCGTCATGTGTGAGAGAGACATCAAACCTGACACTGCAATGCGCTCTACGTGGGGCTACCTTTGAAGGTGACCCAGAAAGTGCAATTAATCCAGAATGCAGCAGCTAGACTGGTGACTGGGTGTGGCCGCCGGGACCATATAACACCATTCCTGAGAGACCTGCATTGGCTCCCAGTATGTTTCTGAGCACAATTCAAAGTGTTGATGCTGACCTTTAAAGCCCTAAACGGCCTCCGTCCTGTATACCTGAAGGAGCGTCTCCACCCCCATCGCTCTGCCCGGACACTGAGGTCCAGCGCCGAGGGCCTTCTGGCAGTTCCCTCACTGCAAGAAGCAAAGCTACAGGGAACCAGGCAGAGGGCCTTCTTGGTAGTGGTGCCTGCCCTGTGGAACACCCTCTCATCAAATGTCAAGGAAATAAGCTACTAGTTTACTTTTAAAATACATCTGAAGGCAACCCTGTTTAGGGAAGTTTTTAATGTTTAATGCTGTAATGTGTTTTTAATATTCGGTTGGGAGCTGCCCACAGTGGCAGGGGAAACCCAGCCAGATGGTTGGGGTATAAATAATAAACTTATTATTAATTTATTATTAATTTATTATTAATTTATTATTAATTTATTATTATTATTATTATTATTATTATTATTATTATTATTATTATTATTATTATTATTATTATTTATCATCATCATCATCCCTTCAGTTCTTTCTGATAGGCCAGAATTGCAAAGTCAACACAGGTGGAAGAGTCCACATGACGGAAGGGGACACAAAACTCTGCAACACAGACACTTTTTTCTGGTAGTACATTTTTAAGGTGCCATGCCTAGGCAATGGATTCTTTCTTGCAGGGGGTTGGACTACAGGACCTTTGGATGCCTTCCAAAACTACAATTCTATAATTCTATCTTCTTCTTAGGAAATACAGTAACAATCCTTCATATGCAAAGCTATCATTTTTAAAACACTTTCTACAATATGGATGTATTGGAAACCCACTCTGATTTCTAAAGAAAGAAACATCTTGAGTTTCTGCACATTTTGATATATTAGGCTAGAGGAGTGGTGTTGATGTTGGAGAGAACATAAAATAGACAGCAAGCAATACATTAGAAAAAACACAAAAAACGTTACCAACAAAGGGAGATTGGCAAAACAAGCTGTGTATCTGAAATTGGCTGTGGAAATTAGACAACAACCAAACCAAAAACTTAAAAAAGAGTGGGAAAGTGTAAAAAAATATTTGGCATAACATTGTTCTCAAATCAAACCCTTGATGTGTTTCAAATAAATTTCACAAAGTCAAAATGCAGATAAACAAGTTATTTATTATGTATTAAAAAGACAATATAGGTAAACAACACAATTGAAAGGAAAAATAAGATAGAAAAAGCTGCAGTGAGGTGGTGGGTAGTCACGGGTGAATAAATACAGTGGTGCCCCGCAAGACGAATGCCTCGCAAGACGAAAAACTGGCTAGACGAAAGAGTTTTTCGTTTTTTGAGTCGTTCCGCAAGACGAATTTCCCTATGGGCTTGCTTCGCAAGACGAAACGTCTTGCGAGTTTGTTTCCTTTTTCTTAAAGCCCCTAAGCCCCTAAGCCGTTAATAGCCACTAGGCCGTTAATAGCCACTAAGCCACTAATAGCCGCTAAGCCGCTAATAGCCGTGCTTCGCAAGACGAAAAAACCGCAAGACGAAGAGACTCACGGAACGGATTAATTTCGTCTTGCGAGGCACCACTGTATGGATATTGTTTGGTTTACTTATGTATACAGTATATGTTAAATTATGGATTGGAATATGTAAATAATTAACAAAGGAAAATTTAGTAAAAAGCATTTTAAGAAAACACCCAAAAAAAAAAACTGCAACCCTTCCATACTGTTGAGGTTCCTTTAATTGCTGTTAAGTAAACTCTAGTGCATGTGCTTCCCTTATCTTGCACCTGCAGGTCTTACGATTAGTGTTTGAAAGTCACTGTGACCTGACAACAGGCCAAGGGTGTGGTCATTCTTGAGTATATTGAGAGGGGGCTGTACACTGCCTGTTTGCTTTGGTGCAAGGAAGCTCTGCCAGATTGATACTGAACTCTGTGCTGTATGTATGCTGTGAGTTGTACTTCTTTGCATTTGAAGCCTGCACTTTATGTATATAGTGTATATAGTAAAAAGGTAAAGGGGACCCCTGACCATTAGGTCCAGTCATGGCCGACTCTGGGGTTGCGGCGCTCATCTTGCTTTATTGGCCGAGGGAGCGGCGTACAGCTTCCGGGTCATGTGGCCAGCATGACTAAGCCGCTTCTGGCGAACCGGAGCAGCACATGAAACGCCGTTTACCTTCCCGCCAGAGCAGTACCTATTTATCTACTTGCACTTGGACGTGCTTTTGAACTGCTAGGTTGGCAGGAGCAGGGACCGAGCAACAGGAGCTCACCCCGCTGCGGGGATTCGAACTGCCAACCTTCTGATCGGCAAGTCCTAGGCTCTGTGGTTTAACCCACAGCACCACCCGCCTCCCTTAGTGTATATAGGAAACTGCCTTAATGCTTTGGATCCGTCAGTAAAGGACTGAACTGACTGAAAAGCCTCAAAGCCTTGAAATAAAAAGCCAGGAAGCTCCCTCCCCACCTCAACACTGTGATCTTTTAACTCTTTATTTTACATTAGAAATGGAGATAAGTATGTGGAGGGTGGGTGAGGATTTCTAGATAATGGAGAAACTACTGAGGAACTTGCGAGCCCGTTTTGTGGGAGAGCTGGCTATTCCTTTTCCTTGATAATAAATGGGTGATGGTGGCAGTGGCAGGTGAGAGGAAGAAGAGAAGGACCTGGAGTTTTGTAGATTTGTAGAATTGGAAGGAACCAAGAGCCCTTCAACGATTCTCTCTCCCTACACACACACTGCATTGCCAAAGCAACCAGCAGACTGAGACGGGGTCAGGAAAGACTATGGGAACGGACAAAGTGTGGGCTGCACAGATTGCAGAAGCTCCTTTTCCCTGCTTCCTCTATGCTGCTGCCAACCCAGGCTGCCTGCCTCCCCTCTGCTCCAACAGCTCCTTTGCAAGCACAGGGAAGCTGTGGCAGCCTCTGCAGCAGCAGCCACTCTTCCTTCTCTTCCCTCCGTGCCTCTTCTTCGTCATCCATTTGCTACCCACACACCACCATGCAGTGGCCTTCCTCTGGCCCAGGCAGCCCCTCCATCCTCCTCCATTGTCCCCCTCTCATTTCCTTCAAGACCCCAGCCCTGCACTGGGTGGGCTCACCAGCAGCCAAACAAGAAGCAACTGCCCTTGCAGCGCAGCACAAGGCTGGCGTGAGGATGCAGCAGGTGTCCCTCCAAAAATGTGCCTCTAAAAAAGTGCACCTGGGGCCACAGCGACGGTAGCTCCGCCCATGCTGCAAATAACTTTTAATGTAAATAGCATAAAGTATGCACATCATAATATGTAAATAATATTCAAGTGTCTTATCCTTTACAAACACAGGTTGGGGAGCTGCTATGACAGTGAACATAAAAAAAATTACAGAGGACTAAACCAAGCAACTTACCATGTTTGACCTTGGAAAGCATAGATTTTTCAGCATCTACTGATGCACTTTTGCCTACCAATAACCGCTTTGCTAGATCTTTTTTGTAAAATGGCTCAAAAACATCCTTTCCTGTAGAAGACAAGTTTATTTAAAGCTCAGTTTGAAGTCTACATTACAACTGTCTCTCTTTAAATCTATGCCTTGAACAGAAGTTAAGGGAATACATTATTTTTGGAGGAGAATAGCCTGTGGCAACAGGTGAGAAGGTTTTCAGATGTCAAGATACCAAACAACCAGTGGACAGCTTGTGGATTATTTAGTATTACCTGCTGCTAAGTGAGAAATCTAGTTTTTATTTTCTGCTGGTCAAGGGCAATATTGAAGCAGAAGTTCACGTCGATCTTTAATAAGACAGCAAATTCTAAAGTCTTCCTTCTGACCTCTTGCAAAGTCTTTCTTACTCTGCCCCAAGGTTATGCATGTTCAACCAAATGTAAAACCAGCCCAGTAACCATTTCATAGAATAGAATCATAGAATCATAGAGTTGGAAGAGACCACAAGGGCCATCGAGTCCAACCCCCTGCCAAGCAGGAAACACCATCAGAGCACTCCTGACATATGGTTGTCAAGCCTCTGCTTAAAGACCTCCAAAGTAGGAGACTCCACCACACTCCTTGGCAGCAAATTCCACTGTCGAACAGCTCTTACTGTCAGGAAGTTCTTCCTAATGTTTAGGTGGAATCTTCTTTCTTGTAGTTTGAATCCATTGCTCCGTGTCCGCTTCTCTGGAGCAGCAGAAAACAACCTTTCTCCCTCCTCTATGTGACATCTTTTTATATATTTGAACATGGCTATCATATCACCCCTTAACCTCCTCTTCTCCAGGCTAAACATGCCCAGCTCCCTTAGCCGTTCCTCATAAGGCATCGTTTCCAGGCCTTTGACCATTTTGGTTGCCCTCCTCTGGACACGTTCCAGTTTGTCAGTGTCCTTCTTGATCTGTGGTGCCCAGAACTGGACACAGTACTTAAATTATGGATCAGCAACTTGTGATTCCTGGATTCCATTTTAGCTCCCTAAGGCAGAGGTTTGCAACCTTTTTGAGTCCATGGCTCCCTTGAACAACTGCATTCTTTCTGCAACTCCCCTGTGAGGAAATGTGCTCTGAGCCTCAGAAGCCCAGTTATGTCACCTCTTGCCTGCAGAGCCAGCAGCCCCTCATCTCTTTTCGAACATGCTCCCTTATGGAGTGTTCCCTCAGCCTCCTCTCCTCTCCCTCTCCTTGGGAGTCCTACAGCAGCCATCGCAGCCACCAAAGAGCTGTCTTCTCATGCCACCCCACAAGGGCCTGGGAAGAGGATGCCCCCAGCTTTAGCAGCCTGACAGTGACTGGCAAAAGGTGAATGTGAGGCCACCATTTTATTCAACTAGGGAAGCAGTGGGTGCCACCAGGCCTGCATGGTGGAAAGGCTCCCCTTTGGAACAGGGCACTCAGCTCCCAGGCAGGCATTGCACACAGCAAGCACAAGAAAGGCCAGCATAGCGCCTGCCTGGCTGGCCTCCCACTTGTCCGTCCGTTCCCAACAGCAAGGGCTGGTGGACTTACTGGCTGTGGTCTGAGTTCACCTCAGCTCCTAGCAACCAGCACTCCCTGGCCAGCCCCAGAGGCACCATTCGCCTGGAGAGCTTGTAGCCTGTTGGTTTCTATTTCCCTCACTGAGCAGCAACTGCAGTCACAAGACATTGTTTTGCATTCCACAGTCCAAGTTACTGTTGGATTCCCACGGGAATGGGAGACTGGATGTGACGTTCACTGGTTTCCTGTTTTTCAGTGTTCTCTCGGTTTCTTTGTTAGAGAGACGGTTGCTTCTCTGCTCTCACAGAGGCAAGATGCATGTTTGTATTCTCTCAGCATAGAGTATAAATAAAGTTAAGAATGTGGCACATACTGCTTATCCTGCTGCTGTGTGGACTACTCTGCTTGGGCTCAAGATAAGACGAGCCTGTATCAGCTTCAGATGGGCCGAAGCTGGTCAAAATCTCACATTTTTGGTTATGGGCCCAGAAAAACGGAATCGGGCTGAAGAATGGCTGCTGGCAGAGGAACAGAGGAACAGAGGATCGGAATGCCGGCAGAGGCAGAGAGACGGATCGGGTCTTATCTGCTCTGCGTGTCAAGAAGATTGATGACAGGTATGTGCTCATTGCTCCGGGCAGCCTGCCAGCTCCTAATTAATGGCTTTATGGCTGGACTTTGAACTTTTAAAGCCGTTTGCCACGGCACAGGCTCCAAGGCTTGGGAGGCTTGAAAACCGAAAGTACTTTTACAAGTGCTTTTGGTAGCAGCTGTACACAGACGCAGCTTGATTAATGACGCAGAAGGCTAATGCCAGAGTCATGGCGGCTCTTCGGGATGCTTTCGGGATTCCAAAGCTCAATAAGAAGAATTATGCGGAGTGGGTACTGTACGCAGAGGCTCTTCTGCGTAAAGAATGTCTGTTTAATGTTATTACAGACACCCCCCCCAGCTCCAATAACAGATGAATGGGCAGCTAAGGATTCCAAAGCAAGGGGAACTCTTACATTGATAGTCTCCCCAGAAGAGCTCTGTCTGTTGCGTGATAAGACCTCAGCCAGAGAGATTTGGGACACTTTGAGAGATGCTCATTTGAGAACACAGGCGGGTGCTTCTTTGTTCTACTATGCCAAGCTGCATGATATGGCACTTGCTGAAGGTGCAGATGTGCGTACGCATCTGATGGAGATGCAGAATCTGAGACATGAGCTGCAACAGAGAGTACTCACCTTTCCAGAGGCTGTGTATTCCTTCATGATACTACATTCTTTGGGTCCAAGTTGGGAGCCCGTTGCCACTCAGATTGCTGTTCAGCCAACTGCTCAGATCACAGTAGCACATGTTACTGCCGTGATTCTGAATGAAGCAGACAGGCGAGGTGCTAGCTGCATAGGTAAGGGGGAGTCTTCACAGACGTCATCCCAGAATGCAGTGGAACCACCTGATGGTGCCAAAGCTTTGAAGGCAGTGAAATGCTACTCGTGTGGACGTCTAGGCCATATGAAGAGGGAATGCAGATTTCCCAGGGCCAAGACAGAGCAACGCAGTGAAGGCTCATCGCGTGGAAAAGGCAAAGGCAAAGGCAAAGGTCCAGTGTCCAGGACAACGCAGCACAAGGCAATGGTCTCACGCTTCACTCCAAAGGTTGCAAAGGTCCAGAAGACATCGAGATCTTTCTTCGTGGTGGATTCGGCCGCAACGCACCACTTATGCAATGACAAGCGACTGTTCGTGTCTTTTACACCGCAGGAAGGTGCGATTCACCAGGCGGATGACCACACAATCCCCAGTCAAGGCTACGGAACTGTTGTTCTTCACAGTTTGGACTTATCGATACAAGATGTTCTCTACGTTCCAGATGCTTCACACAATCTACTCAGTGTTGCACAGCTGAATGAACGGAAAATTGACGTTTCATTCAAGAACAAGAAGTGCACCATCACAAAGAAAAACGATTATGTATTGCATGCTGAATATGTTGATCGTTTGTTTGTTTTGTATTTTGATGATGATGTGCAGGATGAAACTTGTTCCATTGCAGGTTCTAACAAAAGTTTGCATGCAGGATGTATTCACGATTTTCACAGGAAATTTGGTCATTTGCATTTTGAGGCAGTATCTAAAATGCCTGCCTTGGTTGAAGGTATGACTATTAAACCTTGCAGGTACCACATGAAGTGTAAGGCATGCGCAGCAAACAAGGTGAAAATGGCTGCGAAAGGTAAGGTGTCTAGTAGGCAAGCTACAGAACCATACCAGGTTGTTCATGCTGATTTGGTTGGTCCACTGTCACCCTCTTTGGGTGGAAACAGGTACTTCATGGTTCTCATTGATGCATTTTCCAGGTATATTTATGTGTACAATCTCGAGCAGAAATCAGAGGCATTTCCAAGGTTCAAGGAATTCTGTGCTTGGTTGGAAAATGTGCATGATAAGAAGATAAAGACTCTTTTCACTGATCGCGGGGGGGGGGGATTCACTTCTCAGCAGTTTGAAGCTTTTCTGACTGAGAAAGGAATTCAGCATGATTTGTCTAGTCCTCGTTCGCCATGGCAGAACGGACTTTGTGAGAGGGCAAATCAGACATTGCTTCAAGGGTTAAAAACCTTGCTGCATGATGCCAATCTTCCAGAGCTATTGGGCCGAATCTCTCTCGTGTTTTGTTTACAGTTATAATCGCAGGTTATCTTCAGCGATTGGTTGTACCCCCTATGAGAAGATGTTTGGCAAGAAGCCTTACATCAAACACATGAGAATTTTTGGTTCTGACATGTGGGTTCACACACCACAAAGCTCCAAGTTAGGCAAGCGTGGATTGCATGGTATCTTTCTAGGTTATCAGAAAGGTTCTTACAGAATAATGATGACTGACTCTAAGACAATTAGGCTCACAAGAAGTGTTGAGTACAATGCCAAGTGGGGGGAGAATGTGGGAATTTTCCAATGTTATCCTGATGACAGTGATGAGACTGAGGATAGGCCACAGCAACAGCAGCAGCAACAGCCACAGCTGCCGCAACCACCCACACCCACTGATGAAGGTCCTGATCCTGAGTCAGAGACTGAATCAGATGATTCAGAGGATTTCAAGAGTGCGAAAGCCTCTATGCGACCCTCTGAAGGCTCTGATCAAGAATTGGAGGAACCTTTGTTCACAATAGGTCACTTTTCTCCTAAGAAGGAAGAGGAGAGTGTTGAAGACTTAAGGCTAATTCGCAGGTCTCAGAAAGCCACAAAAGGCAGACCTCCAAAGAGATTTGCTGATGAATTTGCTAAGACAGCAGTAGCAGCTGTTAAAAGCTCCAAGAAGGTATTTGAACCTTCAAGTTTCCAAGAAATCCAGGATTTGGATTCAAAGGATGCTGAGCCATGGTTAACTGCCATGAAGGCTGAGCTTGATTCCTTAGAGAGGAACAAAACATGGGAGCTAGTTCCAGTAGTTCCAGGAATCAAACTACTTGGAAGCAAATGGGTCTTCAAAGCAAAGACTGACCAGAATGGCAAGATAGTCAGACACAAAGCCAGATTGGTAGCCAGAGGTTTTTCACAGGTACCAGGTGAAGACTATCACGAGACCTACTCACCCACCGTGAGGTATGAGAGCATTAGGCTTATGCTCAAGCTTGCTGCAGAAGAGAATCTTCACGTTAGTCACCACGATGTGAATACAGCGTTTTTGTACGGATCTCTAGGTGAATCTCTTTATATGCTTCCACCTGATGGCGTACAGGTAAAACAGGGATTTGTTTGTTCTCTGAAGAAGTCCCTATATGGTCTCAAGCAAAGTGCACGGTGCTGGCACTCTAAACTCACCGAAGTGTTGTTTTCTCTAGGTTTTCAGCAAGGGAAAGCTGACCCATGTGTATTTGTCAAAGAGGAAGGGCAAAAGAAGCTGTATTGCTTGTTTTATGTTGGTGATATTCTGTTCTTTTGGAAAGATGTCACAATGTACAATAACGCCCTAGCTCAACTGAAATAGCACTTTGACATGAAAGATCTTGGTGAGGTAAACAACTACCTATTTCTGGAAATAGAGAGAGATCAGGATGGTAACATTCTAGTACACCAGTCACGGAAAATTGCTGATGTGTTAAGCAAACTAAACCTGATGGATGCTAACCCTGTAGACACACCGATGACAACAGGTTATCAGGTAGATGACACTGAAGAAGCATTTTCTGACACTACACTGTACAGAAGTGTGCTAGGCAAACTAAACTTCATTGCCAGATGTTCAAGACCTGACATTGCTGTTAGCTGTAATTTGCTAAGCAGACAAGTCAACAATCCTACTGTTAAGGATTGGAAAGCTCTGAAACGCATAGCACGCTATTTGAAAGGCACTATGCATTACAGACTGAGATTTAACAATCAGAAGTCTGGTGGTCTTGAGATATTTGCAGATGCAAGTTTTGATGGTGACACTACAGACAGGAAAAGTACGTCTGGAGTTTGCTACATGTACAATCAGGGTCTATTTGATTGGTCATGCAAGAAGCAAACAACAATTAGCTTAAGTACTTGTGAAGCTGAACTGAATGCACTGTCTTATTCACTTAAAGATTGTGAATGGTTGTTACAATTGTGCAAAGACATGAAAATTCCTGTCAAATGTCCAATCCAGGTTTATCAAGACAACAAAGCATGTTTGGCTTTGCTGAATTCTGAAGGTTGTAAGCAAAGCACAAAGCACTTACAATTGAAACTGCAACATACTAGGGAATGTGTTCAGAAGGGACTCGTGACGGTGTCCTATATGCCAGGTAATGAAATTCCTGCTGATGTATTGTCCAAGATTGTATCAAGGGATCAACACTGTACCTATGTGCAGAAGTTGGGTTTGTACTGATATTATACGAACATGCTGCCCAGTGATGTTCACAGAAAGGGGGAGGATGTTGGTTTCTATTTCTCTCACTGAGCAGCAACTGCAGTCACAAGACATTGTTTTGCATTCCACAGTCCAAGTTACTGTTGGATTTCCATGGGAATGGGAGACTGGATGTGACGTTCACTGGTTTCCTGTTTTTCAGTGTTCTCTCGGTTTCTTTGTTAGAGAGACGGTTGCTTCTCTGCTCTCACAGAGGCAAGATGCATGTTTGTATTCTCTCAGCATAGAGTATAAATAAAGTTAAGAATGTGGCACATACTGCTTATCCTTCTGCTGTCTGGACTACTCTGCTTGGGCTCAAGATAAGACGAGCCTGTATCAGCTTCAGATGGGCCGAAGCTGGTCAAAATCTCACATAGCCAAAGCCACTGCATCAAACAGCCGTGCAATCCTTTGGGAGGCAGAGGCATGAGAGGGCATCAGAGGAGGGAGGGGAGGAAAGAGGGATGGAGGTCACTGTTGCCCGTGGCACACCTGATCATCATTCAAGGCACCCCAGGTTGTCACAACACACTGGTTGAAAACCACTGCCCTAAGGGGAACCATTGAGCATCAACCATTCCCAAACCAACTCAGATGTATGGGCTTCCTAGCAGCTTACTTTGAGAAATGGAAGGGTGAATGGGAGTGGAGTGTTTGACTCCAAATCCTTATTATTTCCCCAAAGTAGCTCTACAATAAAAGTAGCTGCTGTCCATGCATTCCACCTCATCCCCACCAACTCTTTAACAAGTCAAATAGCTTACAGATTCATAAAACACCTATGTGTATACAGTCATCCCTGTGAGTTAAGGGCAAGGAACCAATGTTATGTGACCTTGAGTAGTTAACTAGGGCTTAACCCTCATTTCTGCAGATCTAACCCAAAATAAAAGCCATTCTACTAGCTAAGAAACTGGGAGAATAGCAGTTAAACTTTGGATTCATTCAGCCTTATTGAGCCAATTTTTGCTGATATGTGCAGGTGTCTAGTGCAAATAGGAAGTCCAGCTCTTACCATAGATGAACCTAAATATAATCATAATTTTATCCAACATCTTTTCAAGCTCTTCATCAGTAGCCTCTTTGTTTCCTGCACGAAGCTTTGAATCCACATACTTAGCTGAAGGAAAAACAAAAACAAAAAGTGATCAGATTTGAACTTGCATGCTTAAACAAAGTCTTAGTCTTACTCTAGACAAGTCTAGTGCTCTGCAAACTCTACTGGCCCATTGCCAGGTCTAACAGACAAGTGCCATGCAGACAACAGACTTGCCGTTCCCAAATGTCACATCATTGTGAAAAACAAAACAGAACTTAATTCTCTGACCATTCGAAAGCACCATAATCTTCAGCCTCCTTCCTTGCTTGTAAGTATACCCTGTTGGGATGCAGCCAAGGAATCAGAGGCAATTGGCAAGCCCCCAGCTGGCCCCAGCCCACCGGTCGAACTCCACTCCTTGGATCAGCAAGAAACTGCAACCCGAGCTTCAGAAGCTTTCAGAAGCTGAGCATGCAAGCCAGCAGAGTAAAACACTTCACAACAGAAGGGAAGGGAGAGGCATATGTGAGCATATTTACAGTTTTATTCAGCATACACCAGGACAAAGGAAAACATGTCTTCTCCCCTTCGTGTCCAAAGCAAGGCAGGAAAACAATAGCCATATACAAACGGAAGTTCCCAGCAAACTGTGCTGGAGTGTAAACAAGCATGTGACACACAACAGTCATGCCTTTTAAGGTGGAATGGAATATTCTAACATACCCAACTATTAAATAACAGGTCTGATTGGAGGTTGAACCCTGCACTCCATCTCAAATTCAGCTAAGGGGCTGCAAAGCTCCATCAGAGGAACTGGACTGATTTGTTAAACTTTGAAATATAGCCTTGTACAAGATATCTGTTAGTTATAATAAAGTTAACTGACAGTTCGGTTCTTTAGTTTATTGTTTTACCCAGAGTCCAAGGCAAACTTGTAGCAATAGTATTTAACAAAATACAGAGCATACATCCATAATATAAGCCAACATCCATGATGTAAGAGAGATACCAGAGATACCCAAAAGCAAAAATCTAACTTAATTTCAGTTTAAACATCTGAATCACCAAAACAACTTATAGCAATTTTATCTATTTCATTTTTCCTGATTATTATTATTTTGCAGCCAGTGCATAGAGTCTGCATTACAAAGCTATTATTATCACTCAAAAGAAACTGAACCATTTCTGGGACTTCCTGAGAGGAATCAAGTAGGTTGGTCGCAGCTTTTGGAGCTCCCCCAAAGCTGTAATTAAGCGGTGACTAATTACAACAAAGGGACACGGGTGGCGCTGTGGGTAAAACCTCAGCGCCTAGAACTTGTCGATCGTCAGGTCGGCGGTTCAAATCCCCGCGGCGGGGTGCGCTCCCGTTGCTCGGTCCCAGTGCCTGCCAACCTAGCAGTTCGAAAGCACCCCCAGGTGCAAGTAGATAAATAGGGACCGCTTACTAGCGGGAAGGTAAACGCCGTTTCCGTGTGCTGCGCTGGCTCGCCAGATGCAGCTTGTCACGCTGGCCACGTGACCTGGAAGTGTCTTCGGACAGCGCTGGCCCCCGGCCTCTTAAGCGAGATGGGCGCGCAACCCCAGAGTCGGACACGACTGGCCCGTACGGGCAGGGGTACCTTTACCTTTACCTTAATTACAACAAAGTTACAGAGATAACAGGAATAAACTCCTAGGTACTCCAGATGGATTGCTCACTGAAGAGGGATAAAGAAATCCCATCAGAAGGGTGAGTGAACCAGAAGTTCAGGTCAGGTGAGTTTGCTGGCCAATCAAGCACAGTAATGCCATGGGCATTGAACCAGTTTTCGGTACTTTTGGCAGTGTGGGAAGGTGCCAAGTCCTACTGGAAAATGAAGTCAGCATCCCCATAAAGCTCGTCTGCGGAAGGAAGCATGAAGTACTCCAAAATCTCCTGGTAGACGGCTGCGTTGACCCTGGACGTAATGAAGCACAGTGGACCAACACCAGCTGATGACATGGCTCCCCAAATCTCTTTTCTGATGAGAGCAGCTTTTGCATCTCATTTGGAAACCAAGGACCCAGAGTCTGGAGGAAGAATGGGGAGGCACACAATGCCAGATGCTTGAAGTCCAGTGTGAAGTTTCCACAGTCTGTGTTGATTTGGGGACCTGAACCCCACAGAGAATCTATGGGGCATTGCCAAGAGAAGGATGAGAGACATGAGACCGAACAATGCAATACAATGCAATACAATACAAAATGAGAAGCAGAGGACTTCCAGTCAGCGCCAGCGATTAATGGCGGATTTCCCTCTGAGCTCCGGAGGGAGTCTGCTCCGCGGGTTCGTGTCCTGCCGCTACGTCGAAGCGGGGACCCCTAAAAATCACAGGTGGTGAAGCCTGTGAACGAGGAGACTCGGCGGGCACCTTTTGCACCCCCCCAAACTGTGAAGGAGCCTTTTTAAAGGCTTCAGAACAGCAGCGGGTGAGCGGCGCGGTGCTGAGAGTTGTTTACCCAGTCCGTGGAGTGAAGCCGCATCACCATTATCGGAGAGCGCTGATTTCTTCCTGAGAATTGGATTTAAAAGCAACTACCCGTGAGTAGGACTAAAGGATTAATTGGAGCTAAATTTTTGAATAATTTTGGTACCGAAACGGGAAAGGTATAAAGAGGAAGTCTGCCTTTCCGCTCTGTAGATAGATCAAAGCAAAGAGACTGCTAAGCTGTAACCTTTGGAGAAGTTTATTTGGAAAAGAGCAAATCCACCGTTTAAAAAGCAGCCCTCCTCCCGTTTGCAGGAGCGGTGGGGGAGGAAACTGTACTTTTTATACCTGCATGAAAAGGAGAGAATAAAAATACATCCACTGTCTTAAACCCTGGGGACGGACTGCCTTGATAGGGAAGCCGACTTGCGGACTGTCAGCACGTTAAGGTAAAGATTCTGGAAGTGACTTTTGAGCTAATTCTGTGAAAAGATACAGTGTCCCTGGACTGTTTTTGGATTGTTTTGTGCTTTAAAGTAACTCTGGAGGTAATTGAAACTGTGGCTTTTTAGGAGATATGGGGGATTTTTAAAGAATACATTTGTTTCAAACTTGTAAAGTGAAGCTGGAAACTTCTCCCCCTAGAGGAGACTTTGTTGCAATAATAACAATTAAGCCACTAGCAGCTGAGCCACTGGAAATTTCCTATTCAAAACAAAACCACAGGTGTGAGACTGACCTTGGCTTGGCATGAGAGTGTTATGGCAGATGGTAAAGGGAAAGTAGAACTGGTACAGGAAAAAAGTCTTAGATCCGGCAGACAATATAAGACTGATATTTCACAACAAAGAAGGGCTTCAACATCCGGAGGTTCAGAAGCAGCTGCTGCCTCGCAAACAAAATTAAAAACTATGTCATCTGAAGACGCACTGGCAAAGGCACTTGGTAAAATTAATGAATCTTTGGAATATTTAACGAAACAAGGGGCAGAGACAAGTAAACAAGTTGCAGAAACTAACAAGCAAGTAGCTGAGGTCTCAGCGAAAATTGATTTAAATACTACAAGCATAAATGAGCTCGGAAAGAAGGTGAATTCTAATACACAGACTATTGAAAAACTTTTAGAGGAATCGGCTACAACTCGAAAGATTGCAGAGGAGGCTAAGGAAATCGTAATTGCTACCCAGGAGAAGATACCACCGGTCTTTAAGAAATTGGAGGACCATGATTTGACACTGTCCATGATTGATTTGCAAAGAAAAGAGAGAAACTTAAGAATCAGAGCAGTACCTGAAAGTGAGAAGGATAATTTGGTGGACTTTCTTACAAAAGAATTTTCGGACTTTTGGCAACAGGGCCTGGAGAAGGATGAATTCAAGATAGTGAGTGCTTTTAGACTTGGCACAAGACAAAGAAGGAACAAGGCAAGAGACTGTTTGATAACTTTAAGATCAAACGAAGAAAGAGACAAAATTCTGAATTTGCACTACCAAAAAACACTGGAAATTGAAGACTCTCAGGTGGAGATCTTCAAGGATATACCGAAACACATTTTGGATGTAAGAACCTACTACAGAGATCTGGTTGTTTTACTGAAAAGAAATAACATATTCTTCAGGTGGGAATTCCCCCAAGGCCTATCCTTTAAAATTAAGGAAGGAAAATAAGAATAAGGTCAGTGAGTGATAAAGACAAGTTTTTGAGAGACCACGAAGAGGATCTTCAGAAAGAGGCAGAATCTGGAGAGGAGCCAATCTCATCAGGAAAAGGAATATTGGACATAGCAAACTTATCATTTGGACTGCAACTACCGACAGAAGAAGAACAACTACTTGGAGCAGTAGGAGGGAAGAGTAAATAACTTCATCATGGCTCTGCAACTTCTAAGCTGGAATTGTAATGGTCTTAATATACCCCGGAAGAGAAAAAGTGTTTTTCATATATTAAAGAAAGAACAATTGGACTTGATTTGTTTACAAGAGACACATGTGATGAGGTCACATAGGAAAATACTTATTAATAAAAGATTGGGACAAGAATTCATCTCATCTGACAGAGTTAAAAAAAGAGGAGTGGTGATATATGCAAAGGAAAGGCTGTTGCCGAAATTAATTTTTAAAGATGATCAAGGAAGACTCTTGGCAATTGAAATTCAAGTTCAAGGAGAGAAATTTTTGATTGTAGGAATTTATGCACCAAATGAGGGGAAATCTGAATTTTTTAAGAAGTTGCATGAGATTTTGCTGGATTATCTGGACTATAACCTAATTTTGATGGTAGATATGAATGGAGTAGTATCTACAAATATGGACAAAGCACAAAGACAGGTAGTTACTAAAGATGGAAGACTACCAAAAACTTTTTTTGAAATGACTGACAATATGGATTTGGTCGATATTTGGAGAACAAAAAACCCACTTGAGAGAGAGGGAACTTTCTTTTCTGAAGCCAAAATGACATGGACTAGAATTGACCAAATATGGGTTACTAGAGGAATGGCACCAAAGATAAAAAAAAGTTGAAATCTGCACAAAAACCTGCTCCGACCATAACGCCGTAAAGATGGAGATGAAGCAAACAACAGCTGGCTCCTTCAGATGGAGGATGAATGACACCTTATTTAGAGATGAAGAAGTGTACAAAAAGGCCCAAAAAACTTTGAGAGACTATTTTGAAATAGTCATAGACGTAATAGTCTTGTCCGTCTCTCTGGAGGAAATTGCAACACTGGCTGGCAGCACGACAGCTCATCAGATGTGGAATGCTTTGAAAGTAGCCCATCTGCCAGTCATCCCAGCCCAGAGTTTGACTGCGTCGGAGGTCCTGGCTGTTTCCCAGATCGAGAGTGATTGCAGGGATGCCGAGGGCACCAGTTGCAAGCTGCAGGGGGAGCTGACTGTGATGTCATCCCAGGCAGCATTCCAGCCTCCAGGGGGAGCCAAGGAGTCGGCAGCTGAGAGCTCTCTTTCCCATGAGAACCAAGGTCATCTTCGCAGAGGCCAGTGTGAAGGGTTTCAGAACTTACAGGGTTAAGAGTTCTGAGTGACGTCTCACATCTTGAGGCGTGGCTGCAATACACATACGGGAGAGGCTTCCTCCATGTGGTTTATTCTCGTACGCTCTGCAAGAGGAAAGATGTGCGAACTGTCGCCGGGTGAAATTTACGATGTTATGCTACACGATTAAAGGCTGGAGAAGATAAGAGAACGGCTTGTGTGTGTTCTGATTTATTACCCACACACTGCAATCGCTTCTGACCGCTGTGTTCGCTCTGCTAAACCGGCCAAAGAGGCAGGAGGACGTTTCCATGATCGGCACAGGCAGCAGAGGTGCGTAGCGAAAGTGTGCCGGGCTCCATTTTGGCCCTCTTGGCCGCCATAGGTTATGGGCAATTAGCCAAAGCTTTGAAGCTGTTGCAGGAGAGACGTCCCGTGTGTGGGGGAAGCCAGCTGTGAAGACGCTGGAGCCAGCTGGAGCTTTGCTTTCTTTGAGGCTGAAAGGAGCTCGCTGGGAGGAGAAGCTGATCTGACGGGAGCCGGAAGGAGCTACTGCTGTTGTTCGTGAGTACGCTCAGCCCCAGGGGAGGAGATGGCAGACAGTCATGAATCATATTCCGTCCCCTTCGAAAAATTAAACGGACAAAACTGGCAAGAATGGAGCCGGAAGCTGAAGGCCTGACTGGTAGCCAAGGGGCTGTGGGAGGCGACCCAGGGGCCCCCTCTACAGGCTGCAGCAGGCGCATCGGCGGCAGATGTAGCAGCTGCTCATGCTTCGCAAAAGCGCAACCAGAAAGCCCTGGGAGCTATAGTGCTCAGTTTGGAGGGTTCACAGCTGCCTTTGGTCGAGGGTCTTGACACTGCTCAGGAAGCTTATGAGGCTCTAGAGAGAGTGCACCACAGGACCACGGCTGGTGCAAAGATCCACACCACTAGACGCTTGTTTGAGATGAAGTTGCGTCCAGGTGGCAACATCAGACAGCATGTTACTGAGATGCTCTCTGTTTTCAATGAGTTGAGGCTGTTGCAAGTCAACTTTTCAGAGGAGCTGAAGGTTTATATTTTGCTCAGCTCTTTGGACAAAAGTTATGACAATTTGTGTCTAACTTTGGAGTCGATGAGTCCCGCAGATCTTACTCTGCAGTATGTGACAGGACGGTTGGCTGACGAACAGGAACGCCGTGTCAGAGAGGGCAGAGCTGGCACAGGGAGCCCGTCCGGTTGCGGGGGGGGGGGGGCAAGCCAGCTGAAAGCTCTGTTCAGGCTTTTTCCACTCGTCAGTGTTATGTCTGTGGTTCCAACAGCCATTTCAAAAGATCCTGTCCACAGAGGAGCAGAGAGGCCGGGCAGGATGTATCCAAGGTCGTTTCCCATGGGAACCAGTCCAGGAGAGGAGGCCAGCGTGGGAACGCGAAGGAAGGACGTGACTCAGAGAGGGGAGACTGTTCTTATCATCTTACTGCTTCCATGGCAACCCTAAAGAACAACTCCAGCAAGGACACAGTGGTGCGCTGGATAGTCGATTCGGGAGCCAGCCATCACCTGATTAGAGAGACACCTGCTGTCGAGATGCGGAACTGCAGGGCTGTTTCAGCTGGGAAAACTGTTGTGTTTGCTGATGGGTCACAAAGGCCATTGTCTAACGTGGCAAATGTTTATGTTTCCTTTTTACAGGCGGAGCTGGAAGTCTACGTTGTGCCAGAGATGTATTGTTGTCTGTTATCTGTACCTGCTCTTGTAAAGGAAGGGTACAAGGTTTGCTTTGAAAATGATGTCTGTTCCATTTCCAGAGGGGGGAAACAGCTTGTCAACGTGGAATGCAAGAACAATCTCTTTGTTCTGGAGACACCTCTGGAGGGTGGGGGGAATGCCGAAAGAGCACAGGCACAGTGTGCTAGTGTTCCCAGTCATGATTCTTGTGTTCACTTGTGGCACAAGAGAATGTCGCACAGCAGTTTGGAAGATGTTCAGAAGTTGCCCAGCTGCACTAAGGGTTGCAAACTCAAAGCATGTGGGAAATCCCTAGAGTGCAGGGCATGCAGAAAGGTAAAGGTACAAAGGTGCAGTTATCCCAGGGTGGAGAGGGTAACCACAAAACCTTTTGAGCTTGTACACACAGACCTGTTTGGACCCATGGAGTGTCCAAGTCTGGGTGGGGCCAGGTTTGTGCTGACGCTGACAGATGATTTTAGTCAGAACGGTTGGTCTTTCTCGCTGAAGACGCAGGGCGAGGCGGCGCAACTGATTAAAGATTGGGTTGCGGAGGTGGAACTGAGGTTCTCCACCAAGGTGCAAGGGTTCAAGAGCGACCGTGGGTCAATGTTTACTGGGTCTGATCTGAAGGAGTTTTTCAAGCAAAAGGGAATACGTCACCAGGTGACGGGTGCTAAGTCTCCTCAGGAGAGAGGCGTGGCAGAGCACAGGAGTAAAACACTGGCTGAAGCTGTCAGGGTTCTACTGTGTGACTCTGGGTTGCCTCAGAGCTTTTGGAGTGAAGCTTGGAAAACTGCCAGCTTTACTTTTAACAGGTCCTATAACCAAGTTATAGGTGACACACCGTTTTTTCTGTTGCACCGGAAAAAGCCACAGGTGCATTTTTTCCGTGTGTTTGGTTCCAAGGCTTGGGTGCCTATACCAACGGCTCAACGGAAGGAAGGTGGTCCGAGGTACCAAAAAATGATCTTTTGTGGGTATGAACCTGCGACAAATGGGTGGAAGTTTGCATACCCAGGGGGTGATCAGACCAAGCTTCTGATCAGTAAGCATGCTGAGTTCTGTGAGCGGGATGGTTGGTCAAGACTCAATGATGGTCCTGACGTTCTCTCAGAGTGTCTGTCTGATTCTGAGGGGGAAGGAGAGGCAGAGGCTGAGCCTGTTGCTGAGGACCAGGTCTCTGATCAGGGTCAGGAACAGGGTTGGGTGTCTCCACAGGCTGTTAAGAGAGAACCCAAGAGTGAGCCTTCGTCTCCTGTTAGCAAAGTCCAGAAGGCCCGAAGACGCAGCAAGTCAGAGGGGGAGTCTTCTGATGTAGGGGACACGCTTGCTGACCCCAGTGGGTCAGGAGGAGCACCTGAGTTTGTGCTCAGACGGTCAACACGCACCACAAAGGGGGTTCCACCTGAGAGGTTTGAGGTCACCAGTGCGTGGGTTGGTTTCGCACAGTGCGATTCTGGGAGTGTTGAAGGGGTTCAACAGTTGCCTGGGACGGATGCCAGAGGGAGGCAAAAGGCAATGGGAGGTGAGTTGAACTCAAAGAGGTGTAAATAGGTGTTCACAGTTTCCCTCAAGATGCAAGACGAGAGGGTGTGTGAAGGGTTTCAGAACTTACAGGGTTAAGAGTTCTGAGTGACGTCTCACATCTTGAGGCGTGGCTGCAATACACATATGGGAGAGGCTTCCTCCATGTGGTTTATTCTCGTACGCTCTGCAAGAGGAAAGATGTGCGAACTGTCGCCGGGTGAAATTTACGATGTTATGCTACACGATTAAAGGCTGGAGAAGATAAGAGAACGGCTTGTGTGTGTTCTGATTTATTACCCACACACTGCAATCGCTTCTGACTGCTGTGTTCGCTCTGCTAAACCGGCCAAAGAGGCAGAAGGACGTTTCCGTGATCGGCACAGGCAGCAGAGGTGCGTAGCGAAAGTGTGCCGGGCTCCATTTTGGCCCTCTTGGCCGCCATAGCCAGAAGGCCAGAAGTAAACAAA
Organism: Podarcis liolepis; assembly: GCF_965112155.1. Classification (NCBI taxonomy): domain Eukaryota; kingdom Metazoa; phylum Chordata; class Lepidosauria; order Squamata; family Lacertidae; genus Podarcis; species Podarcis liolepis. The sequence continues at coordinate 11,544,663 of NC_139568.1, forward strand.
GACAGAAGCCTGCAGATGGCCCGAAGCAAAAGGGGGGTGGAAAGCCCACACCAGGGAAAAACAAGGCTTTGTTTGCTGGCACTGCTTCTCCAAAAGCCGAAGGCACGTTTGATGGGCAGGAGCAGAGGGGCAAGCAGCAGCCCAAGCCGGTGGAAGACAAGGTTTTGCTTGCTGGAAAAGCTGCTCCAAAGGCCAAAGCCAAATTTGTTGTAGATTCTGGAGCATCAAGGCACATTGCCAACGACCAGCATCTCTTTATCTCCTTCACACCTCAAGATGGAGAGATCCACCAGGCTGATGGAAAGATGTTGCGAATCGCAGGAGTCAGGACTGTGAGACTGGCATGTCTGCACACAACCATCAGAGACGTACTTTATGGTCCAGATTCTGCAGACAATTTGCTCAGTGTCCCACACCTGACTGGGCGTGGCTTTGAGATTTCCTTCAAGAGGAGCGTCTGTGTCATCAGGAAAGGCAAAGAGGACATTTTGCATGCAAAGTTTATAGATGGTTTGTTCTGTATAACTTATGATGACAATGGTGCTGCTGTGTCTAATGTTGATTCTTGTTGTGTTGCACAAACTAACAAAGTTCTTCATGCAGGATGTATTCACAAGGCGCACCAAAGATTTGGTCACATGTCTTGGCAGGCACTGGCCAAGATGCCTGAGTTGGTTCAGGGTTTGAACATCAAGCCCTGTAAGTTTCACATGAAATGTGTATCTTGTGCAGAGAACAAGGTGAAGGTTGCTCCAAAAGGCAAGGAGTCTAGCAGGCAGGGTTCCAAACCCTACCAGCTAGTCCACGCAGACCTGGTTGGTCCACTTGCGCCCTCTTTGGGTGGAGCAAGGTACTTCATGTTTCTAATTGATTCTTTTTCCAGGTACATTCATGTGTTTATGCTGCAGCAGAAATCAGAAGTGTTTCCTAGGTTCAAGGCATTCTGTGCTTGGTTGGAGAATGCTCACAGTAAACGTATCGGTTGTTTGTTTACTGATCGAGGCGGGGAATTCACTTCTCAGCAGTTTGAAGCTTTCCTGACTGAGAAGGGAATCCAGCATGACCTCTCAACGCCTAGATCTCCATGGCAGAATGGACTTGCTGAGCGAGCAAACCAGACTTTGCTCCAAGGCCTAAAAACCTTGTTGCATGATGCCACTCTCCCTGAGAAGTTTTGGGGGGAGGCTTTGAACATATTTATTTATTCCTTTAACAGGAGACTGTCATCACCTATTGGTTGTACTCCCTATGAGAAGATGTTTGGTAAGAAGGACTTCCGGTTGAGCGCGAACTCGTCGCAAGCGGGGATTTTTCCAAGTGGAGAATCCCGGGTTTTTCGGAGGAAATTTGGGGTGCCACAGGGCGCAGTGGCCCCCAGGAGTAGTATCTGGAGGGTGTCCAGGTACTCTGGTTCCCGCTGAAGCCGAAACGCAGACCACCCGGCCGCCAGGTAACTCCCGGTGGAGCGAAGAGTGCGTCGGGGGGGGGAGAAGCGGGCTGAAGGGAAGCCATAGCTACCTCCGGAAAACGAAGCCCCAAGCTTGCAGGGTAAGCGCTTAATTCTCAATCGCAAGAAATTCGGACCCAAAAGTGATTTAAAAAGACTGATTTTAACATTTGGAAGGATTTGGATACAAAAGGAATAAATACGGAGGTCAGCTGTCATCTGCAATCAGCTTAGACGCATTAACAAAAGCAAAGCGGAGAAAGTGAAAGGGAGTTGCCACTAGCAGCTTTTGTTTCTTTTCCCCTTCTAACTTGTAAAGAAATAACTTTTTAAGAAGAAGATATAGTAACGCAAAGCGCAACAAAGTTAAAAGGGGGGGCAGAGGGATAAATATTGGAATTTGAAGGTCCTCTTTGTAACTGTGAGAGAAAGGAAAAAGGGAAAACGTTCCCAGTTTCATTTTTTAAAAAACAACAACTGTGCAACGGAACAGGAGCTTCTGACTCCATTGTTTCTTTTTATAGACAGATGGAGGTAATTGTGGAAGAGAAAGCATATTCCTTTTCTACATTTTGGACACTTTTGCCCACTTTTTGGAGGGTTAATAAATGGAAGAATTCTTTTTATTTTCTGCTGGACATTATTATTATCTGGAATCTAAATTTACAAGTAAAATTTGAAACTTTTAGTTCTTCTGGTGTTCTTGCCTCTGGTGGTCAGAAGAGAAATTACAACTTGTTTTTTTTTCTCTGTTCCTTTTGTTTTTGGCTTGTTCCTGCAGTGGTGATAGGTGTTTTTTTCCCCTCTCTCTTCCTGGACTTCCTTTACTCAATTTCAAATTTTTAACTCCTCTAAAGTAGTCATTTGGATGTTTCTCATCAGGATGTATTGGATGTATATGGATATAAGTTTGATTCAATTTTGAAAAGGACTATTTTATTTTACGCTGGGAGATAAAGATTAGAAGATTATTTTTCAACTTCCAATTTTTTAATTTTAAATAATTATAAAACTAAATTGGATTATAAAATAAATTGGATTAAAAGTGGAATATAAAAGCCAAATTGGATTACAAATTGAATTACAGCTGGATCATAAAGATTCGGAAAGGATTAGCCTAATTGGTGGCAGAAGATTTTTATTATTGGTGCATATTGGAATACAATTGGATTATAATTGGACTATAACAGGTTTCCATAAGGAGTAGCCTAATTGGTGGCAAGAAGAATATCTATATTTGGGCCTTTGTTTTAAAACTCTGCTGTAAGCGTAAGGATCGGATTGGTCTGAAGATAATTGAACTATAAGTGGAGATCGGGAATTGGAACATACAAAGAACTGAACTAAAAATCCAACACTATACATTCTTTTTTGGCATAAATTATTGAGTTTGAATTGAAGGGTATAAGATTAATAGATATTATCAATTGGATAAGAGTTAATAGAGATTTGTGTTATGGGAAGTGGAGGTGGGATTTTGTTATCTCAGATTTAATTTGGAACTGTTTATAAGAGGTATATAAGCATATTTGAGGAAATGTCTCACCAATCGAAGAAAGGAGGTGAGGGAGGAACACCAGCAGACAGAAGGGGGTCGAAGCAAGAATCAGACTTTAAAGGAGAAATATTAAAAATGTTTGCGGAAATAAGGCAAAGTGAAAAGAACTTAGAAGAGAAATTAGATACGAGACTTGGTAAAATGGACATAAAAATTGATGAGACAGTAAAGGAACTGGAAGGGCAAATTAAAGAGGTGTCTAAAAGAACACAATCCCTGGAGGAAGGGATGAAGAAGACAAGAATTGAAATGAAGGAAGTGAAGCGTGAGGAAGAGAAAATCAAAGTGGGGCTATTGGAAATTAATAAGTCACAGGAGGAGATATGGGACGCTATTGCCATGAATGAACTAAGGCAGAGGGAAGTGAACCTTAGGCTGAGAGCCGTATCTGAAGTTCAAGGAGAGAATATTAGCGAGAAACTAATAACGGAGATAGCACAGTGGTTGGAGATACAAACTGAAGAAGTGGCAAGAACAGTACAGAATGCATTCAGGATGAGAGTAAGAACAACTAAATCAAGAAAAGTTCCAGGAGACTGTTTAATCACCTTTAAAGACAGAGAAATGAGAAATATGATACTCCAAAAAAACAGAAAAAAGATTAAACATCGGCGGGAATTATATAATTATTTTTAAAGACATCCCAATCAGATTATTGAAACGAAGAGACCCATATAAACCATTGGTACAAATTCTTAAGAAGAATAAGATTGAATTCATATGAGAATTCCCGGAGGGGATTTCCTTTTCTTACAAAAGCAAGAAACACAGACTTACAAGCCCAGAGGAAACAGGTAAATTTCAGAGAAGATACAAGGAATTAACAGCAGAGGAGGAGGAAGAAAAAGGAGCAGTAGGAGGTGCGAGCGCCACTGGGGGGACGCATATGGAAGAGAACGAGGAAGAAAAAGAGGAAGGGACGGAGGGGGAACAAGAAGAAGAAGAAGTGGACAGATTATAAAAAAATAATTTTAATTAATTTTAATTTGGAAATCAATATGGCGATGAAATTATGGAATTGGAATATTAATGGGATGAACGACAGAAAAAAACGGAATAAAAGTGAACAATATTTAAAAAGGAAAAATTTGGACATTATTTGTTTACAGGAGACACACATGGCAAGAAGACATAGAAAATTTTTGATTAACAAGAGATTAGGAAATGAATTTATATCTTCTGACAAAGGGAAAAAAAGAGGAGTTATTTTATATATAAGAAATAAAATTGAAGCCCAGCAAATTTTTAAGGATGAAGAAGGAAGAATCATTGCTGTCCAGGTCAATTGGCAAGGCGAAAAACTAATAATAGTCGGGATCTGTGCACCTAATGGAAATAAGACTGATTTCTACAAAAACCTAGAAGAAAGACTGTTTGAATATATGGATCAAAAGATTATAGTGATGGCAGACTTGAATGGGATAGTTTCAATGGAGATGGACAGATTAAGAGCTAGAGAAGCCAGTAAAGAAGGAAAACTACCTAAGACTTTTTTTTACGATGACAAAGAATTGTAACTTAATTGGTATTTGGAGACTTAGACATCCATTAGAGAAACAGTTTACATTCTACTCAGAACCAAATCAGTCAATGTCAAGAATAGATCAAATTTGGGTCTCTAACAAGCTAACTCCAAGAATCCTACAAATCAAAATTCAACCAAGAGTAATTTCGGATCATAGTCCTATAAAAATGGAGATTAAAGGCTATGAAGAAAGAACATTTAGATGGAGAATTAATGACTACCTCTAAGACGATCAAAAAATTGTACAAGAGGCACAAAAGAAGTTGACAATACTTTGTGGACAATTGTAATAAAGGTATAAAGATGAGCACAGTTTGGGATGCAAGCAAGGCGGTAATGAGAGGTTTCTTCATTCAACAGAACGCAATTAAAAATAAGCACAGAGAGAAAGGAAAGAAAGAAATTTTAAAACAGATAATGGACAATGAACAAAAACTAATTAAGAAACCAAATAATTCAAAAATAAAACAAAGTATCAAAGCTTTGCAAACACAATTTGCAATGATAATAAACAAAGAGGTGGAATGGAATATCAAAAGGTTAAGACAAAGAAATTTTGAATTCACCAACAAGTCAGGAAAATGGCTTGTGTGGCAAATTAAGAGAAGGAAGGAACAAAATACAATCAATAAAATTATTGTGGATGGAGAAGAGATAGAAAACCCGAAAGGTATCAGAAAAGGTTTCTTGGACTTTTATAGACACTTGTACAGAAATAAAGAGAAGAACAATAGATATCTAAAAGGGAAAAAGGTGCAAAAGATCCCGACAGAAAAGAAAGACAGACTGAATGCCCCAATTGAGAACGAGGAAATATTAGAGGTTATAAAAGAATTTTAAAAAGGGAAAGCCCCAGGACCAGATGGATTTACGTCAAGTTATTATAAAGAACTGAGGCACACCCTGACGGTACCGTTAAAAGAAGTGATGAATAATATTTTGAAGGAAAAAGACATACCTGAGACTTGGAAAGAAGCATTTATTACACTCATCCCGAAACAAGACTCCGATTTAACACAAGTTAAGAACTACAGGCCGATTTCATTCTGCTGAAGGGCTTTCGCCATAGGGCCATGATTCATTCAGAAGGGCCATCAAAGATGGATATGTGCAGTGAACCCAGCTGTAACACTCCCTTGGAGAGGAAAACGTCAGAACAAAAAGGCCAAACACAAAAAGAACGCCAGCCCAATCTAGATAATTCAAAGATAGGACACTCCATTATGCCTTTGGCAGATCCAGAATTTCACCACTCTTTACCCCGGCTGGAATCTGATCAGCCAATGCCAAGTGACGCTCCTCCCAAGGGAAATGTGACACACAGAAAGCCAGAGACAGATTTAATTATCTTTGACGAAGACCCCCCAATGGTCCCAGCAATTCAGATAACACCGTCGATGCCGGGAAATCGGGAAAATGCTGCAACTCAACCCAGAGAACAACAACACCGTGCATATCCTAAGAACTGTTGCATCACTACCAAACCAGTGGGAGAGCTGATAACAATTTCCCCACCACAATGAAGCCAAGCCAGTTATGGAACGAGCAGCCTTAACATTATCTCATGGAACATAGCGGGTTGGGCCAACAAACTATGGGACGAGCCATTTCGTGAATGTATAACGTGTTTTGACATAATAATGCTGCAGGGAACCTGGGCAACTGACAACATAGTTCTCAACAGTTACCATGCCTATGAAATCAAGACCTCTAAACCACTTGGAAGGGGACGACGGGGGGGGGGGGGGCTAGTAACTCTGGTTTCCACTAAATTGGCGTCACAGGTTACTGAGTGCTCAGTTTTCAAGCAGCTGGCGCTGGGGATCACTTTGCATCTGGAGTTCAAGAGTATCATTCTTGTTTCAGCTTATATCCCACCATATACAGTGCAAACACAGATTGAGAGCACATGGCGTAAATTCAATAGTTTCCTTTATTCCCTACAAATTAAGTACCCCAGACCACCATTTTACCTAATGGGAGATATGAATGCCAGAATAGGCTCAAATGATGATAGCCTGGAAATAAAATTCCCAATATTAAGAGATCTAAAGGAAAATAGTGCCGTCTTTCTAAACCCAACCCCTCGTAGACATTCGAAAGACTGCCAAATCAACTATGCTGGCTTCTGCCTGGCTTTTTTACAAATAAGTCTTGACCTTATCATTGTTAATGGGGCATTCCCCGGGGGCAGAGAAGGCGAGTACACATTCATAAATACAAATGGAGCCAGCATAATAGACTACTGTCTCACCAACAGGGAGGCCTTTGAATCAATTAAAAAATTCAACATAGATAATAGGACTGAAAGCGATCACCTACCTGTAATCGTCTCCACTACTGGCCAAAATTCAATTCAGCGCTCTTACATAGAACATGAGGATATAGATAAAGCAAATGATCCAGCATTGCATAGAAAAAAATGGACACCTGAGATAGCAATTGCAGTGGAGAATAGATTGAATTCACAAACTGCAATTAAGTTAAGATCAATTATAATAAACAATTTATCAATAGATTCCTCCCTGACGGCTTACCAAAATCTCATTGAGTCCTTGCAGGATGTGGTCTCTGTCAACATAAATTCAGCCGGCAAGCCACACACTGCTAAAGGGCGCGGTTGGTTTGACCAAGAGTGCCGCACAAAGAAGGAAGCCTTAAGGAATGCTTATTTGGCCTATAGAAACGCTAGACTAAATTACTTACCTCCATCTTTTTTCAAAATCAAAAAAGAGTATAAAGCCCTTTTGGCTTAAAAGAAAAGGCAGTCCGAACAAAATTCCTGGTCCCTGCTATAGAATGCCTCACTAAACAATGAAACTAAACTCTTTTGGCAACTGGTCTCCGACTCAATGAAAAATAGCTCTTCAGCCCCCAGCTGTGTCATTCCAGTTCAGGTTTGGGAGAACCACTTCAGAAATATATTTATGGAAAATCCAAACGTCCCTTCCAGCTTCCAGGATGATGACAGGGCAGAATTGTCACTGCTCCCTCATTGGAGGCCTGTTACTGTGGAGGAAGTCTATACATTAATTGGGAACCTGAAGAGCGGAAATGCTCCGGGGAAAGACTTTATCCCAGCAGAGTTGATTACATCAAACCAGCACTGGTGGGCTCTGCTTCTGGCAGCACTTCTTTTTTTTTAAAAAAATATTTTTTATTAACAGGCCAATCAAATCACATTAATTCCAAATCACATTAGTTCCAAATTATACAGCCAAATTTTTAAAATTTTGTTGGGGGTACCCATAATTCGAGCTCCGAAAGGGATCCAAACATCACTCTTGCTGCTGCTTTAATTACACAGTTCTGTCCAGTTCTGTCCAGATAGTCTCTTTGTTATTTTCCTCATCTTCTTGTTGTTATCATATATTCATTTCTTTGTGATCTCTGATAATCTTCACAAGCGGGTTGAAAACAAACATATCCTGTGTGGATTTTACACTCTCCAAGAGCCATATCACATAAAGAACAGACGCCATTTCCACACCTCCATAAAGAACATTCCCACAGTCTGTCCGTTGATTTCCACAGGCTTGCCAATCTGTATCTCAGGGGGCCCTGCCAGGTCAAATTCACATTCCGATGACCATGGTCCTCCTTCCCATCGTCCTCCTGTGGGCAGGCCTGTCTTAACGAATCTCCATTTGTAACTGCGTCACAATGCTTTCTTTCCATTCCTGATGATTCCCACCAGTCCTCTCTTTGATCAGTAATTCATTTCCACACAGTTATTAATCTCCTGCATGTGATTAGTAATTTGCAACGATTCTTTCTCTCTGGGGGGGAGGGTTATTGGGTACTCACATAAGACAAAAAAAGAAAAGTTTTTTCCTCCCCCCCCCTTTCCATTTTGCTCCGACATACCGATCTTTTAATGATGAGTCTTCACTTAATTTATTGTCCAGCCCGTCGCTCCGCATCACAGAGATCCCATTAATCAGCAGTCTTTACTCCCGATCTTCGCTTGAAGTATGTGCATTTTGCTTCTTTTTCCAATTACCGTACTTTTCTCTCTATAACACGCAGATTTTTTCTCTTAAAAAGTAAGGGGAAACGTCTGTGCGTGTTATTGAGCGAAAGTGTGGTCCCTGGAGCCAACCCTCCCGAGCGCAGGGGAAAAATCAGGCAAAAATCCAATTGCGCGCGTCAGGGAGAAGGGAGCTCCGTGAGAGAGGAAGCTGTTGCTTTCCTGCATTCTGCCTCAGGGTCTTACTGCCCACCCTCTTCTGTTTCGGTTGCTGTTTGCTCAAACGCAACAAAGAGCAGGCAAATCCCCTCCCCTCCAGGCAAGCAGAGGGGAAAGGAAAGGATCTCAGTGCTCCGGTGCTGCTGCGTCCAGGGAAGCATTTTAGGGACTCGCAAGCAGCCGGAAAACATGCAGGTGGGAGAGAGATAGAGAGAGAGGCCTGGCTTGGGTGGGTGTGTGGGGGAAAACTTTTGCCTTCCTTTCCTCCCTCCCGTTAAACCCCTCTCCTGCATTCTTAGCCAGCTGCTTCTCTGCACACCCCTCTCGTGCTGCTTGTCCCTTCTGTGTTTTTCCTTCCCTCCCCACTTAAAACGTGGTTACAAAGCACAGATCCACATGGATCCTCAGGATCTTTGCATTGGGTCACCCCAAATTCACCATCAGATTACATAGCATGTCCATGGCTACAGCCTGCACCAAAAAAATCACGCACCCACTGTTGCCTGGGGCCACAATGGTGCAAAAACGTGGTTACAAAGCACAGATCCACAGGGATTCTCAGGATTTTTGCATTGGGCTACCCAAAACTCACCATCAGATCACATGTCTGTGGCCACAGCATGAGGCACAAAAATGATACATCCACTGTTTCATTCAGAATTTTTTCCCCTTGTTTTCCTCCTCTAAAAACTATGTGTGTGGTATGGTCAGGTGCGTGTTATAGAGCGAAAAATACGGTATATATTTCGAGCTGATGCAAACCAGTGCGCGATTAGAGACAGCGTCCAGGAGAAGCCGACCCCACCCGAGGGCTTCGTGCCTAGTACCCTCACCCCCTTCTTTCAAATCCAGGAGTGAATTATGGGCACAGCAGGCAAGGCAGTGCCCCCCATTCCCTTGGGGGGCAAGGGAGGCTGCATACTCCCATATCAGCCTCTTAATTACCTCGTGTGGGTCGGAGAGATGTTATTGTCGGCCATCTTCCAATGCGCCCCCTGGTGGCCCCCCTTCTGGCAGCACTTTTTACGGTAGTAAATAACTTGGGTAAAGTACCATATAGCTGGAAACATGCTATAGTAGTCCCAATCTTTAAGAGAGGCCACCCAAATGTAACCTCCAATTATAGGCCAATTAGCCTGCTTTCAATAATTGGGAAGCTGTATGCCCGATTCCTTAGTAGCAAACTGACAACTTTTCTAAATGAACATAATATACTATCTGAAGCCCAGGCAGCCTTTCGTGAGAACCATTCAACATCAGACCACTGTCTAATGCTGTCCTTCTTAGCTGAGAAGTATACCAGGCCTCTACAGGGTAAACTCTTCATGGCCTTCATGGAACTGAAATCAGCGTTTGATTCCATCCCCAGATCCCAGCTATGGTCCAAATTAAATCTGATTTTGCAAGACAAACGACTCCTCTTTCTTATAAAAGCACTGTACAATGGAACCAAACTGCAAGACTGATGCGGTCGGCAGGGACAGTTATCGAACAGTATCAAGATGACTAGGGTGGTGAGACAGGGATGCATTTTGGCCCCCACACTGTTTTGCCTATTCTTAAATGACCTAAAAGGGAGCTTAATGGACCCAGATGGACACCTTCCAAAAATAGGAATGAGAAGGACCCCATTATTGTTATATGCGGATGACGCGGCCATCATCTCACATTCCAGACCGGTTTGAAATATCTACGATCTCTGCTGCAGGTACCCAACTGTGTCCCCAACTCCATAGTTCTGTTAGAAGCTGGTGAATGCCCAATTTCAACTAAAGCATGGTGGGCTGCCCTAAAACATTGGCTCAGGATTTCAGTGTTTGAGCTAGGGAAGGGTTTGTACCAACACCTGACCAATGAGGAGTTTGTCAGCAAATGGCAGAAAACCATGGCTAGAAAAGCCACCTCTATCGGTCTGTCACCCCTCCAACTGTATTACCTGGGTTATGAAGGCACCCTAAAGACGTTAAAGCAAAGATTATGGGGTAATGCACACAGTGACTTGCGATCTCGATCACACGCAGTCTGTAGTCTGCTGGCAGTAGGAGTACAATATGGGCATGTCTTTAAGTTAACATCTTACATTAAAAACCTGACAGTCCCAAATTATCGAAGGCTTTTCACCAAAGTCAGACTAAACGTCTTTCCTTCTGCAGTGTTGGATGGCAGGTTGAGAGGAGTTCCCTACCAGGACAGACTTTGCTCGTGTGCTCAAGACATCGATTCCATAAAACATATTTTGCTGCACTGTGCAAAATGTGAGCAAGCCAGGGCTGAACTGATATTACCCTTGCTGGTACCTTTCCCGGGAAAATCAGAGGCTCGCTATGTCAGGTTCCTATTGGAAGACCGGACATACGCTAGAACACTAGCAGTGGCAAAGTTTTTATCAGTGGTTGCAAGAACCAATGATCCCTATCTTTTGAACAAAATGCTTGTTTAACCTGAAGGTAGGCTATATGAATTGTGCATTGCTTTGTAACGATTTGTTGGGTCTCTGGACCGTAATAAAGATTGATTGATTGATTGATTGATTGATTGATTGATATTAAGAACAAAAAGCTAAATTAATTGTAAATCAGGTGATAACAGATGATTGTAAGATACAAAAAGGAACTAGACAAGGTTGTCCGCTATCACCGCTTTTGTTCATTCTGGTCCTGGAAGTACTTGCCAGAAATATAAGATAAAAACTGGGGGAAGTGTGTACAAACTGAAAGCATATGCTGATGATTTAGTGATTACAGTGGAAGATCCAAAAAATTCTCTCCCTAGAGTTATAGAAAAAAATCAAAAAATTGGGGAAGTGGCAGGATTTAAATTAAATAGAAATAAAACTAAGTTGTTAGTAGAAAATCTGAAGGAAGAAGAGAAAAAGGAGTTGCAGCAAAGTATTGAGATAGAAGTCCATAAAAAAGTAAAATATTTAGGGATATGGTTAACTGTAAAAAATATAAATATTTACAAAGATAATTATGAAAAAGTGTGGCTTGAGATAAAAAGAAATTTGGAAATATGGAGTAGAATGAACCTCTCCCTACTAGGAAAAATAGCAGAGGTAAAAATGAATGTTCTGCCAAAAATGCTCTTTCTCTTCCAGACAGTCCCAGTAATGGTGAAAGATGATTGCCTCAAAAGATGGCAGAAGGAAATTTCCAAGTTTATGGGGGGTGGGGGAGGCCAAGGATAAAGCATAAGATATTTACAGACACAAAAGAAAGAGGTGGTTTTGCTCTCCCAGCTGCATGTTTGGTATGGATCAGGGACTGGATTAAACTGGAAAAGGAAGAAGCATTGGATTTAGAAGGCCACGATAACAGATTTGGATGGCATGCATATTTATGGTATGGGAAACGAAAAGTACATAAAGGATTCTACAAACATATAATTAGGAAATCATTAATGAGGGTTTGAGAGAGATACAAAGATTTAATAGAATAAAAGACACCTTGGTGGCTTTCAGCAACTGAAGCTCAAACCACTTGGGAAAAATGGGAAGTGGCTTACATACAGTGATTTATTAAAAGATCAAGAAGGAAAATGGAAATTAAAAGAATACGAGGAAATAAAAGATCATTTTCAGAGTTGGTTACATTAGGGGCAACTACATGAGCTATACAAAGAAGACAACAAGAAAGAATTTAGTTATACCACTTCTAGTGAAGTTGCTGAAGGGTACATATAGTCCCGTTAGAATGGGAAACAGAGATGAGGAGGTAAAATCGATCATGATCAAATGGGCACAAGATATAGGACATAACATACAATTTGAGGATTGGGAAGACTGGAAAACAGATTTAAAATTTACAGACTGTTCTCTTTTGAAAGAAAACTATATGAAAATGATGTATAGATGGTATATAACACCAGTACAGATAGCAAAAATGTATAAAACTGGTCAAACATATGTTGGAAATGTAAAGAAAAGGAGGGGACGTTATCATATGTGGTGGGAATATAGAGAAATTTAAAATTTTTGGGAAATGATATATAATGAATTGAAGAAAATGTTTAAAATGACATTTGTAAAAAAAACCAGAAGCATTTTTGTTAGGGATTGTAGGACAAGACCTGCCAAGGAAAACAAAGAATTTATTTATGTATGCTACAACAGCGGCAAGAGTCTTGATAGCACAAGGGTGGAAGAATGAGGAAACCCCGACAAAAGAACAGTGGCAAGAGAAATTGAAGAACTACAGTATGCAGAACTGGCTAAGTTGACATACAAACTGCAAGATAAGGACAACTGTGACTTTAAAGAAGAATGGGAACTTTTTACAAATTACTTAAAAAGACAACAGAATGAATTGGACTCCTTGGCACGTTTTGAATAAACATACACAAATTTATTACTGTTAACACAGTAGACAGATAATATAAGGACTTAAACAATTTTACAGTATGCGGACAACAATATGTGGTGAGAAATCAGAGAGAGGAGCTGAGGGAAGTCTCGGGGGAGGGGGAGGGTTTGATGGGGAGGTGGAGGGAAAGGGGGGAAATAACGAATATGACATGTTTTGATATTCTGTTATGTTGAATTGTTAATTCATATTGAAATAAAATAAAACCACCATGATACTGTAGACCACGTCTTAGTCTGTAGTAGGCAGCACCACAAAAATCACGCATCCACATTTTTGTGGCGCTGCAATGGCGCAAAAACATGGTTAATAATAATAATAATAATAATAATAATAATAATAATAATAATTTATTATTTGTACCGCACCCATCTGGCTGGATTTCCCCAGCCACTCTGGGCAGCTTCCAACAAAGACTCTCCTCCTGCAAGAGAGGGGAGTGGTTGTGGTTGGGAGCCGGACTCCAACCAGGTGCCTGCGAGGGGGCGTGTTTAGCAGCCCAAATTGCTGCAGCACCAGCCTTCCGGCCTCACTTTTCGTCGTCCCGTCGCGAGTCATCAGCTAGGCGTTTATTGATTTATTACTCTTCTAGTGTGGGTTTAATTTACCCTGCCATCCCTTCCATTGGTACCACTTAAATCGGGAGCCCCCTGTAAAATTTTAAAGGCTGCCGGGGCTTGGAATAGACTGTGCGCTTAAACCTCACCCTCTTGCAGGGCTTGGGGTGGACAATTCAGGGTTTCTGATCAGGGAACCATTCCTCAGCACTGCATGTTTATACGTTTAGAACCTTTGAAGGTGTGCCTTTGCCTGGTTCTTGTCATTGGCTTCACTTGCCAGTACAGGCTCCCTAAAGAAAACCACTTTTAAACAACAACAACAAAAAAGGTTTCGGCTTATAGTACCTTACTGAAAAGTCCAGGTTAAATAAATACAAGCGGTGCAGTTAAGTGACGTATAGCTTGTTCATTTTGTCAGCAGTTACGCGGAGCAATTGATAATAGTAATTCCTACTCATAGCTATAAATCCATTGGCTATTAATTGAGATACTATCGATTAATAATTAATTCATCAACAGTGCTCCGAACTTTATTGATGCACAATAATTGTATACTAACATTTAATTACAGTCAAGTTATTAATTGATTGGTGATATTAATACTAATTAAGAAATAACAACAACAATAATAAAATAAAATAATAAAATAAAATAAATTTGAAAAATAAACAAATAATAATTAATAATAATAATAAATAATTATAATTATAAATAAAAATAAAAATAAAATAATAATAATAATTAATATTAAAAATATAAATATATAAATAAATGAAAATTAAATTTAAAATAAAATAATTAGTGACGAAATAAATAGTAGGCGCATTTTACTAGTGCACAGAGCAGCTTATGGCGCCCAAGAGGAAGCGCACGGGTGCAGTACCAGCACACACTGCAGCTGTCAACCGTCGTAATAATAAACCCAAACCCATTTCGCAGTTCCTCAATGCCTTCAGATCATTCATTGTTGACTATGAACAGCGCTTTCTCTTAGCTATTCTTTAGTTCTATTTGCCTTGCGTTTCTTACTTCCTTGTTTCGCAAACCAGTGGCCAGCCTTTAAACTACCCAGGTGCAGGCCCAAGCCCTCAGACAGGAACGGCGGCTGTGCAAACTAGGTCTCAGGCTTGCTCGCCGACTTTCAGAACCGCACCAGGGTGCCTGCGTGGAGGCTGCCGGCCCGTATCAATAACCCGGTTGCTTCCAGTTCTTCTAGTTCTTTGCAGAATAAGCAGCCCAGGGTCCAGCTTCCAGAATCAGGCACCTCATCAGCTGGTGATGATGAGTCAGAATGGCTTACGCCCTTTCTGGGGAGGCCGCCGCTATTAGCATCTGGCAGTTAGCCCGTATGTCGAGAAGAAGCCATCAGAGGTGTATCACACTGGAAAGCTGGGCCTTAGAAAGGATTTAAAACGTAAGGTGTGCTGGTAATTCAATAAAGGGCAATGCCAAAGGCAGTCTTGTAAGTACCCGCACGAGTGTGAGAGATGTGCAGGGGCTCACCCAGCCACAGCGTGTTACAAAGGGAAGCAGCACTTTTGGGGAGGTCGGGGCTTCCACCACTCTAGTTCCAGATGAGCCCCCGCAGCAGGGAACCATCGATAAAGTCCTTCTGGGTCTAGCATTTTCTCCAATTCAGCTTTCTCCTCTCCTCAACCTCTTGTCTATCCATCCGGACGGAAGTGCAGCATCCTATCTTTGGAAGGGTTTCTCAGAGGGTTTCAGAATCCCAGTAGTTGGCTCCTTAACCGCGAAGGACTCTCCTAATCAGAAGTCAGTAAGGGAAAAGACGCTCGCCTCACCCAACAGGTAGCTAGCCCCACCCCTGGGTGCACACTATGTGTGCCACTCCGGGTGCCAGAGCAGCTAGCTCCGCCTCTGGAGTCACACTATGGCATACAGCTAATTGGGATGAACCCAACAGGGCTGCCACTTAGCCCCTGCTTGGTCTCCAGGACAGAGGCACCCCTTCCCAGACCCACCCCCCTTTTGAGATTATTAGGCAACCAAATGTATCATTCCATAACACCTCATACAGGAATTATTTTTTCCTGGGGAACCTGCCTTTTTCTCCCAGATCAACTACAAGAGCAAGACCACAGCTTTAACAAAATGACAGCCCAAACAGGAAGACACATGGGAGCAATGGTACTGCTTTGAAGTGTTCCAGATCCATTTCCTGTTCTCCCAATGAGCAGGGCAGCTGTGGGCAAAATTGCAAAGAAGTACAATAATGATTTAGTCCTTAGTCCTAGAAGCTAGTAAGCCTTTAAGCCCAACAGTCAAAATCGCATAATTTCAATGCTTTAACTATATTAGGGAACATGTATAGTTAGTAAACAAATTGCTAGTTTGGTGAGAAATAACACTTCACTGAAGTGGATAACGCTTTGGCCAAGAGCTCACCTTTGCCAATCTTCTAGGACATGTTGCATATGTAGCAGTTCTTTCTAGCTAGAGTGAAACTGAAACCTGACATTTACAGTACCAGATAGAAGTGTTCTGGAATGTCCTGGCTGTGTCTGGAATGTCCTGGCTGTGTCTGTAGTACAACAGTTTTGGAAATCTGTAGGAGAGCATCCCACCAATCTCTTGTCATACTAACAATCGTGTTATCAACTAACAATCAAAAGTGCTAAAATTTTAGCTACATTGGCAACAGGATGTTGGCTAGAAGCAACTGGTTTTCTGAAGCTAAAACTTACAATTTTGTTCTAGTAGTTAATTGATCACAAAATAGAACTATTTGTTTATTCCTTATGAGTTTTACACATGATGAAAACGTATACTCAAGCAGATATTTTTTATAATCACTGTACTATACTATGATACAGTGCATAATGAACATCCACATTCAGTTAGTCTGTGTGCCAGCCCCCTTCAGATTCCCCCTTCCTCCCCTGCTGGCCCCTCCTGCTCTACGGGCCTCACTGCCCCACTGTTCCCTTGGGACTCCTCTGACCTATCCTCCTCCTGATTTTCTTCCGGGAATCGTCGCTGTAGCTAGTCGCAGTGGCGGGGCCAGCATTACCCCCCCTCCGTTAGCACCTCATACGACATGGGGCCAGTGACCCTGGTGACTGTGGCGGGTACCCATGCCGGGCCTGCCCCAAAATTCTTTGAGTACACTGGGTCCTGGGCCATGAAGGTCCGGGGGTTCCTGCCTTCCCCCACCACTACCTTATCCTGAGCTCTGTTAGGGTGAAGGCAGTCCAGTCAGATTGTGAGGCGCTGGCCCATTTGTAGTTCAGTGGGGCTCCGGGCCAGTTGTTGAGCTGGGGGTGCTGTGCTGTGCTAGAAGGAATGTGGCAAGGCGGTACTCCCAATCCCCTTGCGTCATGTGGCGGAGGGTGTCCTTGGTGGTCCGCACCATGCGCTCTGCTTGGCCATCGGTGGCAGTATGGAATGGCACCGAGCAGATGTGGCGGATGGCGTTCTGCGCTGTGAAGGTCTAGAATTCTCCTGACGTGAATGCAATTCCGTTGTCTGAAACGAGAGTGTCAGGGATCCCGTGAGTTGCAAACAGCCTGCGTAGTACCCAGATGGCTGTGGATATAGAAGTGGACGGTACCAGTGCGACTTCCAGCCATTTGGTGTAGGAGTCCACCACTATGAAGAATGTTTTCCCCTGAAAGGGGTCAGCGAAGTCCCCGTGCAGACGTAACCATGGTGCTCGGGGGGACTCCCAGAACTGGATTGGGGCCCTTGGGGGATCTGGGCGGGATTCTTGGCAGGCCTGGCAGTTTTTGACCCAGGCCTCTATCTCTCCGTCGATCCCCGGCCACCACACATAACTCCTGGCAAGGGCCTTCATTCTCACTACCCCTGGGTTTGTCTCACGTAGGGCTGTGAGGACCCTTTTGTGGAGGGGCTGGGGAACGATGACCCTGCTTCCCCATAAAAGACACCCCTTGTGTGCCAACAGTTCATGTTTACAGGTTGTGTAGCCTGCGAATTCTGGCCCGGGGCTGTTGCTGAGCCATCCCCTCCACACCCAGTCCAGGACCCGGGAGATGACCCTATCTTTCTTGGAATGGTGTGCAACTTATTGTGCCTGAATGGGGCGGTCAGGAAGCAGCTCCAGGCTCATAACCTCTTGCGTGGGCGCTGGGTCGGGGCCTGTTTCCGGTAGTGGTAGCCTGCTGAGAGCATCCGCGTAGCCCATCGCCTTCCCAGGGCGGTGAATCAGTGCATACTGGTAGCTGGCAAGGAAAACTGACCACCTGAGGACGCGAGGAGACAGCACTTGAGGGGTCTGCTTTTCGGGGGCAAACAAGCCAAGCAACGGTAAAGGGTGACAAGAAATCATGGATTTTTTTTACTCCCTTCACGATTGCCAGACCCTCCTTGTCGATTTGCGAGTAGTTCCACTCGGTTGCGTCGAGTGTCTGGGAAAAATATGCCACCAGCACCTCTCTTCCATCTAGGAGTCCCAGGACAGCGCTGATGCCATAGTGCGAGGCGTCGCATGCTGGCACCACCGGCGGCCTCTCGGCGAAGTGTGCCAAGACCGAGTTTGAGACAAGCAAGTCCTTGACTACCTGGAATGCGGCCTCCTGGCGCTGCCCCCACACCCAAGGGGCCCGCTTGTCCAGGAGTCTGTGTAGGGGCTCCGCTACCGCCACCTTGTGGGGAAGGAAGGCACGGTAAAAGTTCAATAGTCCCAAGAAGGCCTGAAGTTCAGTCTTGCTCTTGGTCGCTGGGGCATCGCAGATGGCCTGTACCTTGTCCTCAGTTGGGTGGACCCCTTCTGCATCCACCATAAATCCCAGAAAGTCCACCTGAGGCACTCCTAGTAGACACTTTTCCCACTTCACCTTGAGACCCGCCGTCTGGAAACGGTGCTGAACTGTGCGGAGGCGGTCCTCAAACTCCTCTGGCGTGGGCCCGGCAATCTACACATCATCGAAGAAGGGGGTGACACCAGAAATCCCTTTAAGGAGAGAGTCCATTAGATTCTGGAATATGCCTGGTGCCATGTTGACACTGAATTGCAGCCGCTTTACCTTGAATGCTCCTCTGTGAGTCGCAATCGTTTGTGCCTCTGCTGTGGCCTCATCCAGTGGCAGCTGTTGATATGCTTGGGCCAAGTACAGCTTGCCAAAAATTTTTTGACCCAGCCAGGGTGGCGAGGACATGGCTGACCACTGGCACTGGGTATGCGTGGGCCGTAAGGGCCCTGTTTATGGTACATTTGTAGTCTGCGCAGATGCGGACCGAACCATTAGGCTTGACGGGTGTGACGATCGGGGTTTCCCAGGGGGCATTAGGTACAGGCTGTCGGGAATCAAGCCCATATCAGGAGAAACTGGCAACTCTCCCAGGCACCCGGCTTGATCTCCTGTTGACCTCCCTGTCTGCATTCCCCAGCAAGATCCAGGCTAGGTCGCAATAGGCGATCCTTCTCAGCGTGAGAAGAACACAACCCCTCTTTCCTGCCTGTCAGTATCTCAGCTCGCAGTCAGAGGTAACTGGCCTCCCCCGGGCAAACCGAGTGAGATACTTGTTGACCTTCCGTCTGCGTCTCCCGGCAGGCAAGGTCGTAAATCGGCGATTCTCCTCGTCAGACGTGAGAAGAACACACCCTCTGCTACTCTCTGCTTCTCTCCCTCCCTGCATTCCCCCCAGGGAGGGGAAATGAGACAGACAGGAGTCTATTTACATGTCTTTTATTCCTGTCATTCAGCAGTACATAGAAACGTGACTGCACCCTCCAGACTCCAGCAGAAGAGACACAACTCCGCCCCTGTACTTCCAGCACAGGTCAGATGACACTCTGAGCTAACATCCAGTGCTCAGTGCAGAGAATAGACTCCCCCTTTTTCCCAACAGTACAGTTCCACACATCAACATCCTGTTTTGCTTTCCAGCCACCTGCAGCTGGCTTTTGCATTGCTGCTTTTATCCAACACTGCCCCCCCCGGCAGGGGAAAGAGATAGACAGAAACGTATTTTCATGCCTTTATTTCTGTCTTTGCAGCATTACAAAAAAACATGACTGCTCTCTTCAAACTCCAGCAGTCGAGAGACAAAAACTTCCTGTACTTCCTGTACAGCTCATATTACACTCTGAGCTAATTCCGGTGCTTCGCACTGTGAATTGACTGTCCCTCTGCGTAGTGGTTGGGAGTTACTCGTGCGTAATCCTGCCCCGTTTGAGCATCGGATTGCCTGGTTAAACCCTCCGGACTGCACAGCCCATCTCAGCGTGGCTGCCCTTAGTCACTCGTAGAATCTGTCTGTGGGTGTTTCTTAAAGCGCTGCCAACATAAGAGTTGTTTGACGCCTAATCGTCTCCGCCTCTCACTGCGCGGGACTCTCCTGCGCAGGGTGGGCGTGGGCAGCGGGGTGCTTGGGCTCTCCTCACTAACTTCCAACGAAGAGTCCTGGAGCCCCTGCAACTCCCTGTCCCGTTGCTCTCCTGGATCCCTGGTGTTACACTCATTCTCTTCCCCTCTTTCCCAGCTGAGTCCCCCCTAGCGCTAGGACCTTCTCCTGCAGAATCAGAGACCCTCTCCTTCTCCCGTGTCTCTGATGTCAGTTCCCTGACACTCTGTTTCCCACGGACAGTCCCAACATCATGTGATGTTTTCAAGCTAGCAGCTCGCAGCTGCATTGCTTCTATATCGTAACATACTCCCCCATATGAATCAATGTGCGCTGCGAGCAAAGCTTGTCCCAGAGAAGAAAACAAATAGTTGTTATACATATACCATTCCCCTGTTGTTTCAGTTCCACCTTTGGAACTGCCCGCCACTGGTTTCCCCAGTGTACCTCTCTGGTTGTCTGACTTCCAAGGAATGAGTGCATCTGCATTACCTTGGCTAGGGAATGTCGTGTTACGCTTAGCAACTCCCTGTTGTGTCTTTGTCTCTGACTTAGACACAGCTTCAACCTGTCTTGAGTTGTCAACAATAGTAACACATGCAACAGCTGAGTTAGTAAACTCTTTTGAATACCTCTTGGGTGGTACACCCTTTGTAACTGTCTCGGACCTGCGTATGAGGTGTTGATCCTCTCTGCTCACTGGTTCAGTCTCAGGACTCTTTGGAGAACCAGTTCCAATAGTAAACAGTGGTTCATCCTTCACCTGTGAAGGTCTAGCCATTGTGTGAGATTTCCTCTCAATGACTGTGTCAACTGAGCTCTTTGAGCTATCACTGTCACTCTCAGTACCACTGTACATAGTAAAATCATCAACATCATCTGAATTGTACTCAGTGGGAAATGTGTGAACAATTACTCTCTCCTGTTCAGGAGCACTCTCTAGAAATTTTGTGAGAATCACCTGACCAGATTCAGACAAAATTACTCTGTAGAGACCCTTTTCTTAACCCATAAAAATGCCTCTAGCATTTCACATGAGACCCAAAAACCTTAAAATGGGCAACAGAAGGTTTTCTATGAAATAGCTTTTCAAAAGGAGAACATCCCAAACCTTTTGAAACCTTTCTCATCCAAGTGTAACAAAAACACAATAACGATTCAGCCCAATACTCATGTGGCAAATGTGAACTCAGCAATTGCGCCTTCATCCCATTTTGCAATTCTTTGTTCACTTGCACACAGACACTTTTGTTCCATGCTCCTGCAGAAACAGCAGTCTTGTGCCTTATGCTTTGCTTATCCAGGAAATCATGAAAATCCTGTAAAAGAAAAACTGGCTTTTCATCTGTGAAAAGACAATCAATATTAGCATCATGAACATTTTTAACCTTGTCACAAAACTCTTTAAACCTTTCTAAGGCTTCTTGTGGTTTCTGCAATATGTATATCCACACATAATGAGAGAAATAATCCACACACACAAGATAATATCTTGCACTGCCTCTAGATGGTGCTAGAGGACCAATCACATCAGCATACACTCGCTGAAATGCACTGTTAACCTTGGTCGCCTTCTTGATGTCCTTCGTCACGCCTGCAAGAGAAATCATGTTAGACTCAGATACATTACAATTTATGCAATCACTTTGATCAAAAGTCAACAAATACAGTCCATCTTTCTCTCTGGCAGAAAGATACAGCTCTCCATCTTTGAAGATTTTGCAGCTTTCTCTATCATAGGACAAAATCAGTCCTTTCTTTGTGATCTGCGAAACACTCAGCAGATTGAACTTTAAATCAGGAACCAAATACACATTGTTAATAGTCAAGTTCAGACTCTCAAGATACACGGTTCCAAACCCGATCGCTTCAAGCTCCTGGCCATTGGCCTGTTTCACAATGAAGCTTTGCTTCTTAAACGTTGAAAACAGTCCTCGGCACGACGTCATGTGTTGCGTGCAACCTGTGTCAAGAACAAAAGCGTTCTCCGTTGAAAATTCGGCTTTTGTTGACAGCAATGCTTTTGCAGGTTTCATCTGGGACTTGGTACGACTTTTGCCTGACGCCTCAGGCTTTGCAGAGCTCCCCTTAGCTCCTTTCTGTTGACGTGGCTTCTTACAATTCCGCTGAAGATGCCCAGTCTGTCCACAATTGAAACAACGGACAACGTTCAAAGCAACAGCCTGTTCTTCACTAGCAATAGCAGTGGGGGTGTCAGAACTCCGAGCTTCTCTCCCCCTGTCTTTGACATCTATAGCAGCAAGTCTGTCTCTCTCATAGAGAACCACTGAACAAATTCTCTCCACCGTAAGATCTCGGGCAGGTAGAGAACCCAGCTGACTTGCAACGGTTTTATAAGTCCGATTAAGGCTGTTAATAATCATGAAGCAGAATATCTCTTCCTGTAAAGGAAAATTGCGTCGCGCCATCTGCTGGCGTAAGAATTTCATCTCTGTCAGATGTGCTTGCACATCTCCATCAGGCGCTAGCCTTAGATTGGTTAGCTTTTCAAAATGCAGCAATGCTGAAGAACCAGCATCTCTTTGATGTATTCTACACAGTGTTTCCCAAATCTCACGTGCATGTTCCAAATCCTGAATATGCACGAGTTGATCATCTGAGATACACAGAATTATGGCCGTCCTGGCTCTCACATTCTGTGAATTCCAACCTGGTGTTGGTGCAGCAGGGATGGGGTTATCAATCACCCCAAAAATCCTCTGATTCTGAAGCAGGGCTTTCATCTTTACAGACCATGAGGAATAATTATCATTAGTCAGTGGAGGTGGGTAAAGTAAGCCTCCCCCCTTCTTGGTATCCATTTTGAATCCAAGCCTCAGGTCTCACTCTCGAGCCTGTAAATTCCAAGAGTCTATTGGGTTGTTTACTGCCTTGCAGCTGGCAGCTAAACACAGGCGGCTCCGGGAAGTCCCTCCAAGAGCAGTGAGATAACAGACAAAACAAACGCTGAAATTTTACCAGTGTTTTTCCAGCCTCTTACAGTCCCAGCCTCTCTTCCGTTGGCTAGTAAATTTCCACTTCCTTTTCAAGCTAACTATCTCTGAAGTAGCTGAAAAGACTGACGTCTTGTTGCTTAGCAACTGGACTTGGCTGACTGGCAATAGCAAAGCTTATCAAGCCTAAGGAATCTTAAGAATGTGGCTCTCTCACAGTGCTGTTTTGGTTTTTTAAATAAATATTTATTAGGAATTTTCCATTTTAAAAAGCCAAAAGAAAAAACAAAAAGAACAATTAAAAACACAAACAATTTACAATCCTTATTTTCTATAACATCTTTCCCTGACTTCCCCACACCTCCCCTTCTTATATTCCCATTCGAATTGTAAATTCAACAAGTTCTTATCCCCAGTTTTTAACCTTTTTATATTTAATTCATTTAAAAAAAACAATTTTACCTTATAAACCTCAAAATTTATACCTCAGTACTCATTCTTAAATCCTTTTTTCTAAAGTCGACCCAAATTCCTTTCCACGAATTCCCCATTTTTCATACTGGTATCAAAAACAGAGTAAAAGAAAAAGACAGATTATATTTATACACCCTTTGGATCCCCAAACCCCACCCCGTCCCCTTTCCCGGTTTCAATCCCCAACAAATGTCCATCAGTCTTAGTCTGCTATCAGCCTGGAGATCTCACATCCGAGGCCCTTAATTGTCTCTCAGTTCCTCTCTGCCGGATTTTTTGATAGTCCTTAATAATAAACACCAAATCTCGGAGATGCTCTAATCCAATGGGAACAATGCTTCCTCCAGCCAGACCACCATACTTAAAAGTGGAGCCCAAATCTTGTTTCTTACTCCTTTCAATTCCAAATGTCCCCAAACTCCAGCTTTCACCTTGATCAAATTTATAATCCTTGGATCTTCAGATCTCCACATATAGAGATCTTTCCATTCTTCAGTCTCCAGTTTGGACCAAGTTTTCATCATCCAATTCTCAGAGGGAATCCGCCATTAGTCGATCGCGCTAACCCGGAAGTCCCTCGCAGTGCTGTTTTTTTATCCAAAAAGCAGACACTCAGTGAACCGAAGAATGCTTCAATTCGCATTCACTCTCACAGCCATAAAATCACCATACCTTGAAGGAAGTCGAGAGACAAAAACTTCCTGTACTTCCTGTACAATACAGCTCATATTACACTCTGAGCTAATTCCGGTGCTTCGCACTGTGAATTGACTGTCCCTCTGTTTCCCACGGACAGTCCCAACATCATGTGATGTTTTCAAGCTAGCAGCTCGCAGCTGCATTGCTTCTATATTGTAACACAGGCTCCAGCACTCCTTGCTCCACGAGCTGGTTCAATTCCTCGCCTATGCGGGGTTTCAATGCGAACGGGACCCGGCGGGCCTTGATCCTGACAGGTCGTACTGCGGGGTCAAGCTGTAGGGCAATGGGGGGGGGGCTTATACTGTCCCAATTTCCCATCAAAAACCCCTGGAAATTCCTTGCATATGGCATCCACTGTTCGGATACTGCCAGGGACACGGAGGCATCAGGCAGGCCTCCAAGTCTCCTCCAGACCATCACCAGTCTCCCGTGGAACAGCATCAGTCAATTAGTGACACGAGCGTCAGAGACATTCCAAGACTCGTGCACACCCTTTTCAGCAGTCTCCACAACGGAAGATTCAGATAGGAGAGCGTATTTACAGCTTTATTAAGTGTAGATCAGAACAAAGGAAAAACATGACTACTTGCCTCCGTGTCCAGGAAAACAGCCGGAACATAAGCTATATACAAAACGGAAGTTCCCAGCGAGACAGTGCTGGGAGTAAACAGGCATGTGATACACAACAATCATACCTGACCATTTAAGGTGCAACGGAAATATCCTAACATCCTCCCCCTTTCCATGTAACCTGTAGTACCTGTGGTTCAACCCAATTGCAACCTCTGTGCATAAACCTCAAGTTGTTCTCTGTTAACAACCTTAGACAACAGATCAGCAGGAATTTCATTTCCTGGCATGTAGGACACCGGTCTTAGAAGAGAAGTGGCTGCGAGTAGATCCCAATTATATATGAAAGTCCATCTGAACTCACTTTTTGAAGAGCAATTTACGTTCTTAATGAGGCTTGGCATGCATTACGGATTGTTGATGTTAAGGATAAAAGAATGTTTTTTTACATACCAAGCCCCTCCACATTCCAAACGTCATGATGAGGATCTCTTTGAAGTTTGATCTTTTGCACCAGAGACTGTACATACTGCAGGTTTTTTCCAGCTTCTTCAATTCAGAGCGTGTCTGTTTGTTTTCCAAATCTTTATATTTTCCCAAACAGATGCGTCCGGCTATGGGGTGGCGTCGCAGGAGTGTCAGCCGTCCCTAGCTCCGTGACCCAGTGCCCCTGCCATCTGCCACATCGGCAATCTGGGGCAGACCGTGGGTCGCTGAGACAGTCCTCCCTGCCCTGGGGAGGCTGCCAGGGCTAATTACCCCCATATCAGCCCTGAATTATCGGAACGGCTGAGGTCCGATTGTGTGGGATCAGCCATTTTCCACCACCGGAAACAGGAAGTCCTCTGGCCTCCAGTCTTCCGACTGGTGAACCTCAGCCTGTAGTGCAAAGTCCCCTTCAAATAGCAGGCTATGCGCTTCAGAGCTTTCCAATCCTGAACAGTAGGATTGTTAGCATGTCTGCTAAGCAGGTTAGTGCTTACAGCTATGTCAGGTCTTGAACATCTAGCAATGAAATTCAGCTTGCCTAGAATGCATCAGTACAGTGTGGCGTCAGAAAATGCTTCAGCAGTACCATCTACCTGGTAACTTGTCACCATTGGTGTGTCTGCTGGGTTTGCATCAACCAAATTCAACCTGGTTAATACATCAGCAATTTTCTGTGTTTGGTGTACCAGAAAATTACCTGCTTGGTCCGTCTCCACCTGCAGAGAAAGATAGTTGGATACCTCACCAAGATCCTTCATGTCAAAGTGCTCCTTCAGCTGAGCTAGGGTGCTTTGGTACAAAGCCTGATTCTTCCAAAACCTCAGAAGATCATCAACAAAACATAAACAATACAGTTTGTTTTGCCCCTCCTCCTTGACAAACACACATGGATCAGCTTTGCCTTGGTGAAAACCTGGAGAAAGCAATGTCTCAGTGAGTTTCGTGTTCCAACACCTGGCACTCTGCTTGAGACCATATAAGTGTCAGTATATGAGAACATAGCAGCTGCCGACAGCCAGCTTGTTTACATCACATGATGCGGCTATCTGTGGGAAGGAATTTCCCAGGAAGTTCACAGGCTGGAAAAGGCTCTGTGAAGAGTGTAATTTGAAACCTTCCGTTTGCGTTTGTACAGGAAGTTTGTCAGACTTGCTAGAAGAACTGAACTGAAAGGACGTGTTTTTCTCTAGTGCTGTAGACAGAAATAAAAGAATGTAAATAGACGCTTCTGTCTGTCTCCTTTTCCCTGCTAGGGAAGAAGCAGGAGGAGGGGGTGTGCATTTACCCACGCTTGGGAAAATGTCACCTATCAAAATCTCCCTGGTCTGTCTGGATGTCAGCAAGAGGAGGTTACCAGTATGCAAGCTCCGAGGACAGTGAGAGGGGCCAGCCTCTGTGGAGGGGGGCTTGCAAACCAACAATAAGGACTTCAGTAATTTACAGACCATTCCCTTCTGTATCTGCTCTCCATCAGGTGGAAGCATATACAGCTCCTCCCCCAAAACCCTGTACAAAAAACTGTGTTCACATCGTGATGAGAAACATGCAGTTTCTCCTTTGCAGCAATCTTGAGCATTAGCCTAAATGCTCTCATACTTGACGGTGGGTGAGTAGGTCTCGTGGTAATCCTGTCCTGGTACCTGTGAAAAACCTCTGGCGACCAATCTGGCTTTGTGCCTGACAACCTTGCCAGTCTGGTCTGTCTTGGCCTTGAAGACCCATTTGCTGCCAACCAGTCTCATTCCTGGGACTACTGGGACTAGCTCCCAAGTTTGGTTCCTATCCAAGGAATCAACTTCAGCCTTCATGGCATTAAGCCATGGCTCAGCATCTTTGGAGGTTAACTCCTGAACCTGTTTGAAGCTTGAAGGTTCCCACACCTTCTCTGAGCTACTAAGAACAGCAGTTGCTGTCTTAGCAAACTCATCAGCAAATCTCTTTGGACGTTTGCCTTTTGTGTGAGATTTTGATCAGCTCAGTCTGATTCAAATAGCGAGCTATGCATTTCAGGGCTTTCCAATCCTTAACAGTAGGATTGTTGACTTGTCTGCTTAGCAAATTACAGCTAACAGCAATGTCTGGTCTTGAACATCTGGCAATGAAGTTTAGTTTGCCTAGTACACTTCTGTACAGTGTAGTGTCAGAAAATGCTTCTTCAGTGTCATCTACCTGATAACCTGTTGTCATCGGTGTGTCTACAGGGTTAGCATCCATCAGGTTTAGTTTGCTTAACACATCAGCAATTTTCTGTGACTGGTGTACTAAAATATTACCATGTTGGTCCCTCTCTATTTCCAGAGATAGGTAGTGGGATACCTCACCAAGATCTTTCATGTCAAAGTACTCTTTCAGTTGAGCTAGGGCGTTATTGTACATTGTGACATCCTTCCAAAAGAACAAAATATTATCAACATAAAACAAACAATACAGCTTCTTTTGCCCCTCCTCTTTGACAAATACACATGGATCAGCTTTCCGTTGCTGAAAACCTAGAGAAAACTATACTTCAGTGAGTTTAGTGTGCCAACACCGTGCACTTTGTTTGACACCATATAGGGATTTCTTCAGAGAACAAACAAATCCCTGTTTTACCTGTACGCCATCAGGTGGAAGCATATAAAGAGATTCACCTAGAGATCCGTACAAAAATGCTGTATTAATATCGTGGTGAGAAACGTGCAGATTCTCCTCTGCAGCAAGCTTGAGCATAAGCCTGATGCTCTCATACCTTACTGTGGGTGAGTAGGTCTCGTGATAGTCTTCTCCTGGTACCTGTGAAAAACCTCTGGCTACCAATCTGGCTTTGTGTCTGACTATCTTGCCATTTTGATCTGTCTTCGCTTTGAAGACCCATTTGCTTCCAAGCAGTTTCACTCCTGGAACTACTGGAACTAGCTCCCATGTTTTGTTCCTCTCTAAGGAATCAAGCTCAGCTTTCATGGCATTTAACCATGGCTCAGCCTCCTTTGAACCCAAAGCCTGGATTTCTTGGAAACTTGAAGGTTAAAATATCTTCTTGGAGCTTTTAACAGCTGCTACTGCTGTTCTAGCAAATTCATCTGAAAATCTCTTTGGAGGTCTGCCTTTAGTGGCTCTTTGTGACCTGCAAATTAGCCGTAAGTCTTCAACACTCTCCTCTTCCTCCTTAGGAGAATAGTGGCCTATAGTGAACAATGGTTCCTCCAATTCTTGATCAGAGCCTTCAGAGGGTCGCATAGAGGCTTTCACACTCTTGAAATCCTCTGAATCATCTGAATCAGTCTCAGACTCAGGATCAGGACCTTCATCAGTGGGTGTGGGTTGTTGCGGCAGCTGTGGCTGTTGCTGCTGCTGTTGCCTACCCTCAGTCTCATCACTGTCATCAGGATAACATTGGAAAATTCCCACATTCTCCCCCCACTTGGCATTGTATTCAACACTTCTTGTGAGCCTAATTGTCTTAGAGTCAGTCATCATTATTCTGTAAGAACCTTTCTGATAACCTAGAAAGATACCATGCAAACCACACTTGCCTAACTTGGAGCTTTGTGGTGTGTGAACCCACATGTCAGAACCAAAAATTCTCATGTGTTTGATGTATGGCTTCTTGCCAAACATCTTTTCATAGGGGGTACAACCAATCGCTGAAGATAACCTGCGATTATAACTGTAAACAAAACAAGTCAAAGATTCGGCCCAATAACTCTCTGGAAGATTGGCATCATGCAGCAAGGTTTTTAACCCTTGAAGCAATGTCTGATTTGCTCTCTCACAAAGTCCATTCTGCCATGGCGAGCGAGTACTTGACAAATCGTGCTGAATTCCTTTCTCAGTCAGAAAAGCTTCAAACTGCTGAAAAGTGAATTCCCCCCCCCCGCGATCAGTGAAAAGAGTTTTTATCTTCTTACCATGCACATTTTCCAACCAAGCACAGAATTCCTTGAACCTCTGAAATGCCTCTGATTTCTGCTTGAGATTGTACACATAAATATACCTGGAAAATGCATCAATGAGAACCATGAAGTACCTGTTGTCACCCAAAGAGGGCGATAGTGGACCAACTAAATCAGCATGCACTACCTGGTATGGTTCTGTAGCTTGCCTACTAGACACCTTACCTTTCGCAGCCATTTTCACCTTGTTTGCTGCGCATGCCTTGCACTTCATGTGGTACCTGCAGGGTTTAATAGTCATACCTTCAACCAAGGCAGGCATTTTTGACACTGCCTCAAAATGTAAATGACCAAATTTCCTGTGAAAATCATGAATACATCCTGCATGCAAAACCTTGTTAGAACCTGCAATGCAACAAGTTTCATCCTGCACAACATCATCAAAATACAATACAAACAAAGGATCAACATATTCGGCATGCAATACATAATAGTTTTTCTTTGTGATGGTGCACTTCTTGTTCTTGAAGGAAACGACAATGTTCCGTTCATTCAGCTGCGCAACGCTGAGTAGATTGTGTGCAGCATCTGGAACGTAGAGAACATTGTGTATCGACAAGTCCAAATTGTGAAGAACAACAGTCCCGTAGCCTTGACTGGAGATCGTGTGCTCATCCGCCTGGTAAATTGCACCTTCCTGCGGTGTAAAAGACACGAACAGTCGCTTGTCGTTGCATAAATGGCGGGTCGCTCCTGAATCAACAACGAAGAACGATCTAGACGTCTTCTGAACCTTTGCAACCTTTGGAGTGAAGTGTGAGACCATTGCCTTGTGCTGCGTTGTCCTGGACACCGGACCTTTACCTTTGCCTTTGCCTTTTCCACACGTTGAGCTTTCACTGCGCTGCTCTGTTGTCTTGGCCCTGGGATGTTTGCATTCCCTCTTCATATGGCCTAGACGTCCACACGAGTAGCATTTCACTGCCTTCAAAGCTTTGGCACCATCTGGTGGTTCCACTGCATTCTGGGATGACGTCTGTTCAAACATATAAAAGGATGTCACATAGAGGAGGGAGAAAGGTTGTTTTTTGCTGCTCCAGACAAGCGTACACGGAGCAATGGATCCAAACTACAAGAAAGATGATTCCACCTAAACATTAGGAAGAACTTCCTGACAGTAAGAGCTGTTCGACAGTGGAATTTGCTGCCAAGGAGTGTGGTGGAGTCTCCTTCTTTGGAGGTCTTTAAGCAGAGGCTTGACAACCATATGTCAGGAGTGCTCTGATGGTGTTTCCTGCTTGGCAGGGGGTTGGACTCGATGGCCCTTGTGGTCTCTTCCAACTCTATGATTCTATGATTCTATGATTCTATGATTCTAAGACTCCCCCTTACTGATGCAGCTAGCACCTCGGCGGTCAGCTTCATTCTGAATCACAGCAGTAACATGTTCTACCGTGAGCTGAGCAGTTGGCAGAACAGCAATCTGAGTGGCAACGGACTCCCAACTTGAACCCAAAGAATGTAGTATCATGAAGGAATACACAGCCTCTGGAAAGGTGAGTCCTCTCTAATGCAGCTCATGTCTCAGATTCTGCATCTCCATCAGATGAGCACGCACATCTGCACCTTCAGCAAGTGCCATATCATGCAGCTTGGCATAGTAGAACAAAGAAGCACCAGCCTCTGTTCTCAAATGAGCATCTCTTAAAGTGTCCCAAATCTCTCTGGCTGAGGTCTTATCACGCAATAGGCATAACTCTTCTGGGGATACTAGCAATGTAAGAGTTCCCCTTGCTTTGGAAGCCTTAGCTGCCCATTCATCTGTCATGCGCGCTAGGGGGGGTGTCTGTAATAACATTAAACAGACCCTCTTTTGTAGCAGTGCTTCTGCATACAATACCCATTCCGCGTAATTCTTTTTATCGAGCTTTGGAATCCCAAAAGCATCCCAAAGGGCCGCCATGACTCTGGCATTAGCCTTCTGCGTCATTAATCAAGCTGCGTCTGTGTTTACTGCAGCTTCATTCCGAAAGCACTTCCGTTTCAAGCCTCTGCTGAGCCAAAAAACTGCTTTGGCTTTAAAAGTTCAAAGTCCAGCCTTAAAGCCATTAATTAGGAAATGGCAGGCTGCCCGGAACAAGAGCACATACCTCTCATCAATCTTCTTGACACGCAGAGCAGATAACGTCCGATCCGTCCCTCTGCCGGCATTCCGATTCCGTTTTTCTGGGCCCATAACCAAAAATGTGAGATTTTGATCAGCTCTGGCCCATCTGGAGCTGATATAGCAGAGTGTAGTTCGCACACGAAAGGATGAGGAGATATTGTGCTACATGCTAATGTTTATTTACAAGCTATGCTGAGAGCATACAAACATCCATCTTCCCTCTGTGAGAGAAGAGAAGCAACTCCTTTCGACACAAAGAAACCGAGAGAACACTGAAAAACAGGAAACCAGTGTACGTCACATCCAGTCTCGCATTCCCGTGGGAACCCAACAGTAACTCTGACTATGGAATGTAAACATTTGTCTTGTGACAAGCATTTTGCTGCTCAGTGAGGGAAATAGAAACCAACATTTTGTGGCCCTTTCAGATCTGCGTACTAGACACAAGTCTTCTTTACTCATCTCCTCCTTCTTAGGAGAAAAGTGGCCAATGGTGAACAGTGGTTCTTCCAGTTCAGTGTCAGACGCATCAGATGGTCTGACTGAGGCCTTTGCGCTCTTGTAGTCTGCTGTGTCATCACTGTCTCTGACAACAGCAGCAGCGCTGCCCACTGAGCTGGAATCCGAACTCTGATCATCCTCAGCTTCCTCTTCTACCTCATCATCCTCTGCTTCTTCCACATCATCTTCATCCTCCTCTGAGTGACTCTGGAAAATTCCCACATTCCCCCCCCCCCCACTTAGGATTGTACTCAACACTCTTTGTGAACCTTGCCTAGAATGCATCTGTACAGTGTGGTGTCCGAAAATGCTTCAGCAGTACTATCTACCTGGTAACCTGTCACCATTGGTGTGTCTGCTGGATTTGCATCAACCAAATTCAACCTGGTTAATACATCAGCTATTTTCTGTGTTTGGTGTACCAGAAAATTACCTGATTGGATTTAGAGTCAGTCATGAATACCCTGTATGCACCTTTTTCGTACCCCATGAACAAACCATGTGCCCCACGCTTCCCAAGCTTGCTGCTCTGTGGGGTGTGTACCCACATGTCAGAACCAAAGATTCTCATGTGCTTGACGTGAGGTTTCTTACCATTTTCTCATAGGGAGTACAACCAATAGGTGATGACAGTCTCCTGTTATAGGAATAAAGGAAGCATGATAAAGCTTCACCCTAATATTTTTCAGGGAGACTGGCATCATGCAACAAGGTTTTAAGGCCTTGAAGCAAAGTCTGGTTTGCTCGCTCACAAAGTCCATTCTCCCATGGAGATCTAGGACTTGAGAGGCCATGCTGGATTCCCTTCTCAGTCAGGAAAGCCTCAAACTGCTAAGAAGTGAATTCACCACCTCGATCAGTAAACAAACAGCCAATGTGTTTGTTGTGAGCATTCTCCAACCAAGCACAGAATGCCTTGAACCTAGGAAACGCTTCTGACTTCTGATGAAGCATAAACACATGAATGTACCTGGAAAAAGAATCAATTAGAACCATGAAGTACCTTGCTCCACCCAAAGAGGGCGCAAGTGGACCAACCAGGTCTGCGTGCACTAGCTGATAGGGTTTGGAAGCCTGTCTGCTAGACACCTTGCCTTTCGGAGCAACCTTCACCTTGTTCTCTGCACAAGATACACATTTCATGTGAAACTTACAGGGCTTGATGTTCAAACCCTAAACCAACCCAGGCATCTTGGCAAGTGCCTGCCAAGACATGTGACCAAATTTTTGGTGCGCCTCGTGAATACTGCCTGCATGAAGAACTTAGTTTGTGCAGCACAAGATTCAACATTAGACACATCAACAGCATTGTCATCATAAATTATCAAGAACAAGCCATCTATAAACTTCACATGCAAAATGTCCTTTTTGCCCTTCCTGATGACACAGACGCTCTTCTTGAAGGAAATCTCAAAGCCTCGCCCAGTCAGCTGTGGGACGCTGAGCAAATTGTCTCCAGAATCTGGAACATAAAGTACTTTGCTGATGGTTGTGTGCAGACTTGCCAGTTTCACTGTCCCGACTCCTGCAATTCTCAACGTCTTTCCATCAGCCTGTTGGATCTCTCCATCTTGAGGCATGAAGGAGATGAACAGGTGCCGATTTGCACAGATGTGCCTCGTAGCTCCAGAATCCACAATAAATCAATGAATCCCAAGATGGCGACTGAGACAGCAGCCTAGTTAGAGCTCCTGCCTATTGTTAAGCTTTTAAGTAGTTTTTAGTCACTTCCTAATTCTAATTTTATATTTTTAACGTTTTACTGGCTGCCTCATCACCTCGCCTTGTTTTTAGTTTATTGTTTTATTGTTTTA
The DNA here is from genome assembly GCF_965112155.1 of Podarcis liolepis. Classification (NCBI taxonomy): domain Eukaryota; kingdom Metazoa; phylum Chordata; class Lepidosauria; order Squamata; family Lacertidae; genus Podarcis; species Podarcis liolepis. The sequence goes on from NC_139568.1 coordinate 11,578,173, forward strand.
CTGCTCAACCTGAGAAAAGACGCCGAGAAACAAGGAGCAGCTGAAACTGAAGGAAACCTGGGCGCAGGGGAGGAACAACAAAGCTTGCCAGGAGGATTTCTGTACAAGAAGGAAGATTAATAGCTGAAGAAAACCTGCTGTGAACTCTTACTGTAGCCAAGTGAGTATAACTCCCTAAAGGAAAAGAACGTGAATAGAGTGAAATCCTTGGGAGGAAAGAAAAACTGCTTACCTGATAAGGGCCTGGGGAGGCCTTGGAACCTCTCCCTTTTACCCAAAACTGACTTGCGGAGAGCCCTGCGACGGAGCTAATGATCCTAGTTTAGTTTAATTAAGTTTTTAACTCAAAGTTTTAAGGTACTGAGACCCTGAAAGAAGATATATTTATGTATATTTTAAAATCCTTTTTAAGCATCTTGATTATTACCGGGGGAGTACCAGAGCCTCTGCGGTAATCACTTTGCAGCAATTGAAGAAGTAAACTCACCCCTGCCTCTCCACCACGTTGTCTTTCTTCTCTTTTGCAAATACCTCCTGTCTATTATCTCAGTCAACGCACTGTAGCGTGTTTATTACAACAATAAAGGAATAATTTACAAATTTACAACTTTAAGGAAACAATGGTGACGACCAGGAGCGGCTGCAAAACCTCAGGCTTCTCTCTGAAGGCTGTAAGACCCACCTTTAAAAGAGCCACTCTAAAGAAAGCACAAACAAAAATAACTCGCTTTTACATGAACAGAGCAAAATGTGGGACAAATGAGGAAACGACTGAAATCAATGAGAATAAGAACAAGAAGGGAAGAGAAATCCTACTCTTTCCTACCAATCTCTCTTACAGCCATAATGAAGGACTGGTTATGCAAAGAAAGGAGTGTACTAAAAGCAGCAATAAAAGCCTAAATATATTGGAAGCAACACAAAATATCCTCGATACAGCCGATGAAGCATCCCCGAAATTGAAAGCCAAACCCCAAGCTCCCCCCGAACCATCGCTAGACCAAAAAATGGAGGAACTAATGTTAAAACAAATTTCGGAATTGGCCTCGGGAAATATTAAACCTTCGAAAGACTCTTATCCTCATTCCCACGAGCCAAATGATGAGGGTCTCTCAATCATCAAGTGGCTAGTGCTTCTTACTGAGGACATTGAATCCATAAAGTCCTACTTGGACATTTGCACAAAAATTCTTACCATCATGGCTGACTCCTATAAAACTCTCTGGAGAAAACCCGTCGGAATACCTGCAGAATCGGAAAATAATCATGGCCTCGCCTCCACCCTCTGCAGAAGTGGCCCATTAAGGAAGGGTAAGAAAGCCCGCAGAGCTAATGCTTGTAAAAGGAGATCCAGAGTTGTTAAAAATGTTAAAAAAGTAAAAACATAAAAAATCTTAAGACAGTGCATTATAAAAAAATGGTTTTTAAAAAGCTTTTTAACCTACTCGAGCGCATATCAGCCTCTGGGACTAGAGGGAACCTGGTGAAGTCTTTAGTTAAGAAGACAGTTAAACAGGATTTGCCCCCAAACGTCTGTGCTGATAAAGCCCTGGATTGTCTAAAACCTTTAGCGCTTGCTCCACCACCAAGCTCTAAGCAAGATTTATTACCCCAAGATCCATGGTCCTACGTTTTAACCATAGACAACTCCAAATCCAATAAGGAGAGCATTCCAACAAATAAGAACTGGAAGCTGGTGTTGCTTCAAAACAAGCCTGTTTTTTCAAGCTATCCTAAGCCTCCAGGACTTTTATCTCAAGAGGATCGCAAAGTCCATCTACTGAACTTCCTTAAAGCATACATGCCAGGTATTTTGAGTAATTCCTCGGAGTTGAACCAAGTGGAATATCTATATTTTGATGGCTTGCTTGCCAGGGCGGTGGTTACATTCCATGATCGGAGATTGGCAAAACTGATATATAAACATAGAGAACACCTAAAGACAAGTGGTGTAAAAATATCAAGGTTCTTTAAAAATGAGACCTCCCCTATCCCACTACTCCCCAGTTCTGCAACCTCGACTGCAGCACGTCATCAAAAGGCTGAATGTCACACTTTAATTGATTTAAAATCCACTGAGGACTCGCCTAATCACCTTCCAGAGTTACTCACTAATGACCTTCAAAGACCAGACTCTCCCGGGACTTTATATGAGGCGAGCCAAGGTAACGGGCTCGAAAGCTTTGAAAATAACTTAGTTCACTCCTACTGCGCTCTCCCCCAAGAAACCCAGAACAAAATACTTCATAGACTGAATAACCTTCGTTCTTGTCTGATAAATCTGACGAAGGACCAACCGGGACCACACAACCAAAACATATCTGATTATGTCCCAGATCAGGCTTCACGCTTCTATCGTCACGAGCTGGATTTATGGGTCGAGAAACCCTCCGTTACCCCAGGCCAATTGGTTGCAGCGGAGATGACTCCATTCTCTCAGAGCTTGGAGCCGAAACGCCCCTCCTATAACCCAGCTCGCATGCAATCCATCCCAGAAACAAACCTGGTCACTACATTAGCATGGGATAAAATGAGAGAATTAAATGAGACTGAATTGGGCTCCCCAAATAAAGTGCCCAGCATGGGTGCGCCAGGTTGCAACCTGAGCATTCCACACTCCACAAATGTGAGCATACTGAATACATCTTTAAACATCATTGAATTAGCATCTGAACTATCTGAACCCGCTGAAAGGGCTAATAGTAAGAACCAGAGAACTTTGGTGTGACATCCGGAATGCGCCACGCATACCTCACGAGCACCCTTAAATCAAAGATCTCTCCAAACTCTTTCTATTATGTCCTGGAATGTAGCTGGACTCTCAAGTAAATTAGCTGACTCTGATTTTATAAATTTTCTTGAGTCTTATGATATAATACTTTTGCAGGAAACCTGGTCTCTTAAACCTCTAAATATTCCTAATTTTATTACTTATAATTTACCCGCTACTAAAATGTCAACAAAAGGCCGCCCGAAAGCCGGTTTGATCTGTGGTATTAAACAGTCTTCTAATTTTAAAATTAATTATATCAGAAATATTGGACAGTATGCACAATTATTATCATTTTCCATTGGTTACAGGGAAATTCTTCTTTTAAATATATATTTTCCTCCCATAGAGGTGGAAATTGGACCAGATTATGGTTGGAACATAGTCTCTGAAGAGTTGTATTTAATACGCAGTAAATCTCCAAATATCCCCCTGATTATAATGGGAGACACCAATGCTCGAATTGGATCAGATAATACAGCTCTCTATAAACGATATATCTCAAATCTAGCTGAAGATGCCCCACTTCCATTGAGAATAGGGAGGAATTCAAAGGATATCATTATTAATAAAGCGGGAGGAAAACTTTTACAATTGGTTTTAGAATTTAATCTCTCATTTTTGAATGGCTCAATGTGGCCGGATATTCCAGGAAATTTTACCTTCAGTTCCAAAAGGGGTAGGAGCGTAATCGACTATTCTCTAGTTTCCGTTGAAATGTTAAATGAAGTTGCCTCTTTTACAGTTGTCCCTTGCTCAGAGAGTGACCACTTCCCAATAGTTTTAAAGATGCACAGGAATCCTAGAAATTATGATATTTGTCCTATGATTGGTATTGATAAGACTATTTATGCCAAAAGAATTTATATAAGTGATAAAAATAGGGAGGATCTATTAGCAGTATTTGAAATTAACCCAGCTATTCCTGAATCTGTGGCTAACCAAAATTTGATGCCCGTGGAGGACAATGATTGTTATTATAAGACTATCCAGGAATTATTTTCTTCTTTTTTAAACCCTCAGTTCAGCAACAAACCTTTAAATAAGTATAACTGGTTTGATAAAGACTGTATTAACTATAAGAAAGAACTTAGAACTTGTCTAAAAGAAGCCTATATTACCAACTCCCAAGGTCTCTGGAAGACTTATTTTGAAATGAAAAATGCTTTTAAGAACATGCTCCTGGAAAAAAAATCTGAGTTCGCACTAGCCAAATGGTCTAAAATTGTTACTGCATTAGAAATTAAAGATACCAAAACTTTTTGGTCACTTCTCTCATTAAAAGATATCACCGATCTCCCTAATATAAGCGATGAGGCTTGGATTTCACATTTTACTGCTGTTTTTTATGATTACCAAGTTTGTAAAAAGGAAAATTTTAAATTTTCTCTGGCAAAAACCACACAATTTCAAATTACTGTTGAGGAGATGAAAAAGATAATTATTTCATTTAAGCAAGGGAAATCACCTGGTATGGATGGCATCCCAATAGACCTGTTGAGATTAGACGTAGAATGGTGGGCCATAAAACTTGTGCCGCTTTTTAATTCTATCTATCAATCAGCCCTTGTACCTAAGTCGTGGAACAACTCAATAGTGGTACCGATCTTTAAAAAAGGTGATAGGAATTGCCAAGAGAATTACAGGCCTATAAGTTTGTTACCATGCATAAGTAAAATCTATGCCAAATCTCTGCTTATTAAATTGGAAGAATGGATGCTGACAAAAGGTCTACCTGGTAAAGAGCAGGCTGGTTTTAAGGCAGGCTCGTCAACTCTTGACCAGTGTCTAGTGTTAAGTCATCTTGTGGATAAATATGTCATGAGAAATAAATGAAAACTCTTTGTGGCATTTGTGGATTTAAAAAGTGCCTTTGATTCGGTTGACCGCAACAAACTATGGACTAAACTAGAACACCTTGGTATCGACCCATATCTACTTACACTGATTCAAAGTTTACATTCAAATAACCAAATATATGTTAAAGTATCAAAAGATGGTAGACTTGCAGGTCCTATTCTGAATAATCGAGGAGTTAGGCAAGGCTGTATCTTGGCCCCTACCCTATTTAATCTATTTTTGTCTGACCTACCATTATTTCTTCAAAACGCAACCACTCATACACCTTATTTAAACAATAGCCCACTCTTTTTATTACTCTATGCAGATGATGCTGTAATTATTTCACTCTCTGTTTTGGGTTTAAAAAAATTATTTAAGAGTTTCTCAAACTACTGCTCTCTCAATAATCTTAAAATTAATTATGATAAGACAAAGATTATGCAATTCGGAAAGAGAGGGAACCCAAAAGGCTATTTAATTAATGGACATTTAATACAGGAAGTTAAGCACTTCAATTATCTGGGAATCACATTCAAAAATAATATGAATTGGAATACACATAGATGTGCTGCAATAGTTAAGGCCAAATTGACAGCCCACCATATCAAATCCTGTTTTTTTTCTCCAGTAGGAAACAGATTTATTCCAGCTGTATTGCAAGTGATTGACATGAAAATTTGTGCCCAACTTCTATACTGCACACCAGTGTGGATTTTAGGTGACCTCAAGAGGTTGGATAAATTTCACGCATCCCTTCTGAGGTCATTATTAGGACTTGCAAACTCTGTAAAATATGAAACAATATGTTGTGAGCTGGGAATATTGCCTTTATCAGTAAGAGCATGGCTGAGGACCTTGAAATATTGGATCTTCCTCCATTATAGAGCCCTATCCCCTAATTCTCTACTTTAAGATCTTTTAAGTGATAGTGTAATCTACAATCTATCATTGATCTGTAGGAGAAAACTGGATTCGATAGGGCTCACTCTAACTGACTTCGAAATCTCTGATCCCAAAGAAACATGGGAAATTATCAGGAAGACTCTCACAGAAAAAAGTGTTCTCGCCATGCTTGAGGTTGCAAAGCACAGCACCTGCTCTCCTATCCACTTAAATCTCCCTTTGTGTAGAGATTTCCAAAAGGGATACATGACAAATCTGAAGAAACATGAATCGCGTAGGCTGTTTATGTTGGCCAGATTTAACATGTTTCCCTCAGTGGTAGTGAGAGGAAGATACTTAGCTATCCCAGAATCAGAGCGTCTCTGTAAATGCAGAAAACAGGAACCCGATACTCTAGAGCATATATTCTTTTCCTGTGATTTTGGCAGTCATGCCAGAAAACAATTATTTGAGGCCCTAAAATTGAATAAACAGATTTTTACACAACCAACTGTTCAGGACCTGCTGGCAGACAGCGATGACCAAATTACTTTAATAGCGGCTGTCAGGGGTTCAGGAGCAGAGGCACAGGAAAGGGAGGAAACAGAGAGCGAGGGGGAGGAATCCGAAGGTAATATGAGCGACGACAGCGGACCGAGGTCTCCGAGTCTTTCCAGTGAGTCGGAAGATTCTCAGAAAGGGGCACCAGTGGTCAGAGCAAGGGGGGCGCCTAGGGGGACACCCCAGGAAGAAGGGACCAGAGGGGACTCAGAGAGCAGCAGTTGGAAATCGGGACCAGCGTCCCCACCAGAGCGCAGTAGGGGGGAGGAGTCCCAGGTATCGGGATCTGGCGGCTCTCCGCAAGAGGGAGGACAGGAGTTAGGATTGGCCACACCTCCATCGGGGAGCGAGGAAACGGTCAAGAGGAAGGTTGAAGGCTGCGCGCGCGCGCCAAGTTCAAATGCACAGGAAGGCGGCACAGTAAGCAGCCCGGATAGAGAGCCAGGTCCTAAAGCCCGCCGCAGAGAGGGAGAAGAGTCAGGGGGGTCAGCGTCAGAAGAGTCCAGGAAGGAAGAGACCACGGGGGGTAGAGGGACCCAGAGGAGAAAGGAAAGAAGGAAGAGGTGGAGCAAGGCGAGAGTATTAAGTTGGTGTACAGGAGGCGGAGACTCAGACGGAGCTTCGCCGGTCTAGCTTCTAAGACGTAGAGCTGCGCGCTGCGGCTTTGAAATGGAAACTGTAACTCAATAAAGACTTTTGTACAGTACTGCCGGCTAGCGTGGTCCTCTGTGAGCTGGGACCTGGAAGCGGCTCTGACAGTAAGCTCCGTCTCCTTTTTGCACCAAAAGCCTCGCAGCGTGAGTGGACGCAGCGAGGGGTGAAGATTGGTGCTTCGAGAGCTCACGAAAATCGGACGAAATGACTACTGAACAGCAGATAACAGCCCTGCAAAATGCAGTGTCACATCTAAACACCGAAATACTCGCATCCAGGAAGAGGGAGGAGGAAGCGGCTGCCGCCTACAAGGATCTCCAAGTCAGGTTGGAAGTGCTTACGAAGCAGGGGCAACCGGGACCCAAATCGGAGGGAATTGGGCTGGGGAGAAGAGGTGGCAGCCTTGTATCTCATTTCGATGGTAATTTACAGCAGTACCCCAACTTCAGGGCAGATGTGCAGTTTGCGCTGCAACTGCTGGATAAAGACTTTAGAGATGAGCAAGAGAAGGTGGGGTTTATTTTATCCCATCTGCATGGAGACGCCAAAGCGTGGCTGCGCAATCTATGGAGGGATAAGGATCCGGCGCTCAGAAGTGCGGATGCCTTCATTAAAGCGATGGATTCGTGTTTTCTATCAAATATAGACGTTGATATCGCCCGGAAGGAGATACATGGGCTGAAGCAAGGGAGAGCCAGTGTGAGGCAGTATCATTCCCGCTTTTTTGCACTGGTCAGTGCCCTGGAATGGGACAAAGATTCAGCCCCGGTCAGAGACCTGTTCTGGGAAGGATTGAACAGTGCTGTAAAAGACGAAATTGCGAGGGGGGAGAGGCCCCGGAGCACTCAGGAGATCGTTCAGAGGGCGCTGACGATTGGAGTGCGGCTGGAAGAACGTCCATGGAGCAGGGACGAAGGGCGTGGAGGGCGCGAGTTGGCGAGAACGCCTTCCTTCTTTCCCAGGGAGGCAGCGCGTGCGCAATCCACGCCTCCGCCAGGAGGAGGAGGGGAACCTATGGAGGTTGGAAGTGCCACGGCTCAGTCAGCAACCAGAGCCATAGCACCAGGAGCAGTCAAGGCGAAGCCTCCTAGAGGGAATAGGAAGTGCTACCTCTGCGACAGTCCTCTACACATGGCGAAAGAGTGTCCCCAGAGGCTCCACAAGCACACTGCAGCCTCAGCGACGGTAACTGAAGCAACTCAGCAGAGAGAACCGCTGCAGGGAAACGACGGAGTCTGGCTGGAAACAGAGGCACTGGGGCCCAGCCAGACGAGTCAGTGAAGCAGTCCCCAGAGATTTTGCAGCCCACAGACCCCCTCCCGCCCAAACCGGTTGTGCAGCTCACCGCATCGCTCCAGCTACCCAATGGACTTACAATAGAAGTGCCGATTACTGTTGACTCTGGCAGCAATGCGGACTTCATAGGGCAGGATTTCGTCCAGCAGCACAAGTTAACGCTACTGCCAGCCACGCTGCCCCTGAAGGTTGTCACGGTGGATGGCAGGGAATTGCTAGGGGGGCAAGTGGTGCAGCAAACGCCACCGATGGTGATGCAGATCGGAAATCACAGGGAAGTCATCAGCTTTAATGTCACCAAACTGTCGGACACGCCTGTTGTATTGGGCATGAGTTGGCTGGACAGGCACAGTCCAACGTTGGCTTGGTACCAGCGACAACTAACTTTCGGCTCCTCTTACTGTGCAGAACACTGCATCCTGCCTAGACTGGAGGGGGAAGAAGAGGACACACAGCTGCAATTGGGCACGCTGCAAGCAGTGCCCCACAAGTACGCAGAATTTTTGGAGGTTTTCTGCGAGAAGGAGGCGGACAAGCTACCTCCACACAGGCCCTATGACTGCAAGATTGACCTTCTGCCAGGGGCGACGCTACCGACAGGGCACTTGTATTCCATGTCTGAGGATGAACTACAGGAACTCAGGGAGTTCATAGATCATAATTTGAAGCACGGGTTCATCCGGGAATCCCAGGCAGTGGGGGGCAGTCCCGTATTTTTTGTGAAGAAGCGGGACACGCCCCAAAAGAGGCTGGTGGTGGACTATCGCGTTTTGAACGCTAAAACCAAGCCCACGGCTTTCCCATACCCAGGATCGACGACCTCCTCGCGACGGTGCGCAAAGGACGCGTCTTCACCAAGCTGGACCTGCGAGGGGCGTACAATCTGATCCGCATACGGGAAGGAGACGAGTGGAAGACGGCCATGTTCACGCCCCTGGGCACCTACGAATACAGAGTTATGCCCTTTGGATTACAAAATGGTTCCCACTGTTTTCAAGCTTTCATGCATCACGTGCTGGCGGGGCTCCTCTACAAGAAGTGTGTCTGCTTCCTGGACGACATCCTGATATTTTCAGAATCGCAGGAGGTTCACGACAGAGACGTCAAGGAGGTTCTGCGAAGGCTACAGGAGCATAGACTGTATGCCAAGCTGGAGAAGTGCCAGTTCGACGTGACGGAGGTGGATTTCCTGGGCTACAAATTGTTGGACAAGGGGCTCGCCATGGACAGCGCCAAGGTTCGCGCAGTGTTGGACTGGAAGAGCCCGCGCAACCGGAAGGAGGTCCAGCGGTTTATCGGCTTTGCCAACTTCTATCGGAAGTTCATCAAGGGATTCGCGATGCAGACGGCGGCCATTACCGACACGCTCAGCTCCAAGAAGAAAAAGTTCATCTGGATGGAGGAGGCGGAGCGGTCCTTTCAGAAACTCAAACGTCTCTTCTCGTCTGAAGAGCAGCTACTGCATGTGAATCCTGGCAAACCGATGAGGGTGGAGACAGACGCCTCAGACAGGGCCGTGGGAGCCGTCCTGTTGCAACAAGACCCGCATGGGGATTGGAGACCGTGCGCCTTCTACTCCAGGAAGCTCAGCAAGTCGGAGCAGAACTACACCATCTGGGACAGGGAGTTGCTGGCCATTCATGCAGCATTCAAGGCGTGGCGGCACTTCCTGATCGGAGCCAAACAGACAGTGCAGGTCCGCACGGACCATAAGAATCTAGAGTACTGGCGCACGGCGAGGTTCCTGAACCAGAGGCATTTACGTTGGGCGGAGTTCTTCGCGGACTTCAACTTCCGGATAGAGTACGTCCCAGGTGACACCAACATCATGGCAGATGCACTGTCCAGGAAGCCGCAATACCTCAAGGAGGCAACGCCAGTGGCGGCCAAGCACATTTTCGCACCAGAAGCGTGGGCGTGCGCTTCGGCAACCGTCGACCTGGATGCTGTACGTCGCGCGCTGCAGGACGACTCTTTCGCACGAGCGAAGATGGAGGAGGTGCACAGGGGCCAAGCAAAGGGCGACGAGTTTCAGATACGCGAAGGGCTGCTCATGCGCAAAGGGGCCCTCTACGTGCCGGGAGACGAACTCCGCGCGAAGGTACTGCAGCAGTTGCACGACGCACCCACCGCTGGGCACTTTGGCACAGAGAAGACAATAGAATTAGTCACCAGGGATTTCTGGTGGCCCAAGATGCGGGGGGAAGTCGCGGATTACGTAGCGAGGTGCGACACCTGCCAGAGGGCTAAACCAGTGCACAAACCGCCGGCGGGCCTGCTGGAACCGCTGCAAACTCCGCTCGAACCGTGGGAGAGAGTAGCCCTGGACTTTGTCACGGATCTGCCCAGCTCGAGGGGCAAGACAGCAGTGCTAGTGGTGGTGGACTTGTTAACCAAAATGGCACATTTCATTCCGTGTGCGAAGGTGGCCACGGCGGAACAGACCGCCAAACTGTTCATAGATCACGTGTTCAAGGTTCACGGTCTGCCACGGTCTATACTGTCCGACAGGGGGCGACAGTTCATCTCGAACTTCTGGCAGAAGCTGATGGGCATCCTGAACGTCAAGATCAACCTAGCGTCGGCGAGACACCCGCAGACCAACGGCCAAGTAGAGCGGGTCAATGCCATCATGCAGCAGTACCTGAGATGTTACGCAAATCAGCAGCCTGCTACGTGGGTGGACTACCTGCCTCTCGCCGAGTTCGCCTACAACAACACGAAGCACGTGTCAACGGGGGTGACGCCGTTCTTCACCAACAATGGGAGGCATCCCAGAACCTTCCCGGGATTAGAGAGGGTGGGGGAAGGGGAGCCACAGGCACCGGACGCACTTGCGTCGGAGTTGCAGGAGGTCCACGAACAGCTTCGAAGGCAGTTAGAGCTAGCTAAGCACGCATGCAAACTGCAGGCAGACAGACACAGGAGGGTTGGGGAAGACATACAGGTGGGAGACTGGGTTTGGTTGGCAGCCCAGGCAGTGCCGGCCAGGTCGTTAGCGAAAAAGAAGCTCGGCCATAAGCAGCTAGGGCCCTACCAAGTCGAGGCACAGGTCAACCCAGTGGCTTTCAGGCTGACACTTCCGGAGGGGTCCAGGATGCATCCGGTTTTCCATAGGTCAGTGCTCACTCCCTACAAGGCACCGCACAGATTTCAGGAGCCCGGGACGGCACCAAGCCCGCTCAGGGAAAGGACAGAGCAGAGGGGGTCACCAGAGGGGGGGCCTCTCAACGAGGTCACAGAGATTTTAGACTCGAGGTGGGGGGAAGACGGAGTAGAATACCTTCTTGCCAGAGAAGGCACCCCAGTCAGTGCCAACAGCTGGGTGCCGGGTTACGCCTTGGACGAACCGCTGCTAAAAGACGAGTTTCATGCCCTCTTTCCACACAGGCCCATGCCAGCCGAGTTTTTTGACGACTGGCTTTTCACACCCACACTTTCAGACAGCACGTTCCAGGGGTTCGACTCGGATGAGGACCCGACACTGAACGCACGTTCCCAGGAGGGGTCACCCTCGGGTTCTGCCTCAGAACCCTCGTATTGGTGGGATGATCGACCAGAGGAGCAGTGGCGCAGGAAGTGGCTGGAGGGTCCAGGACGAGCAACGTCCCCGGAAGGAACCGAGGGAGAGACGGACATGGACGTGTTCGGGGAGGACCTTGGGTTCGAGCATGGCGGCACAGAGATGGAAGCAGAGGAGATCGACGTCGACGAGTGCAAGGAGGAAGAGCCGGAGTTCTCCAGTTGGATGTACGCCGCGGGGGATGAACTGTATCCGGCACTCACCCCCATATCACCGGAGCACCCAGCACCCAGGCCTGAAAGAGGGGAGGGGGAAGGGGGGCTTCGAGGGGGGGATGGATGTCAGGGGTTCAGGAGCAGAGGCACAGGAAAGGGAGGAAACAGAGAGCGAGGGGGAGGAATCCGAAGGTAATATGAGCGACGACAGCGGACCGAGGTCTCCGAGTCTTTCCAGTGAGTCGGAAGATTCTCAGAAAGGGGCACCAGTGGTCAGAGCAAGGGGGGCGCCTAGGGGGACACCCCAGGAAGAAGGGACCAGAGGGGACTCAGAGAGCAGCAGTTGGAAATCGGGACCAGCGTCCCCACCAGAGCGCAGTAGGGGGGAGGAGTCCCAGGTATCGGGATCTGGCGGCTCTCCGCAAGAGGGAGGACAGGAGTTAGGATTGGCCACACCTCCATCGGGGAGCGAGGAAACGGTCAAGAGGAAGGTTGAAGGCTGCGCGCGCGCGCCAAGTTCAAATGCACAGGAAGGCGGCACAGTAAGCAGCCCGGATAGAGAGCCAGGTCCTAAAGCCCGCCGCAAAGAGGGAGAAGAGTCGGGGGGGTCAGCGTCAGAAGAGTCCAGGAAGGAAGAGACCACCGGGGGTAGAGGGACCCAGAGGAGAAAGGAAAGAAGGAAGAGGTGGAGTAAGGCGAGAGTATTAAGTTGGTGTACAGGAGGCGGAGACTCAGACGGAGCTTCGCCGGTCTAGCTTCTAAGACGTAGAGCTGCGCGCTGCGGCTTTGAAATGGAAACTGTAACTCAATAAAGACTTTTGTACAGTACTGCCGGCTAGCGTGGTCCTCTGTGAGCTGGGACCTGGAAGCGGCTCTGACAGCGGCTGAATTTTTAAATGCTGTCTGTCAGAGCTGCTTCCAGATCCTAACTCACAGAGGATCACGCTAGCCAGCGGCCACTTGTATAAGTCTTTTATTGAGTTACAGTTTCCATTCTCAAGCTGCTGCGCGCAACTCTACGTCTTAAGGGTTAGACCGGCGAAGCTCCGTCTGAGTCTCCGCCCCCTGTGCACCAGCTTACTAACCTAGCCTTACTCCACCTTTTCCGCCTGACCATTCTTCTCTGGGTCCCTCTGCCCCCCGGGGTCTCTTCCTTCCGGGATTCTTCTGACGCTGACCCCCCGGACCCTCCTGTCTCCTTGCGCCGGGCTTTAGGACCTGGCTCCCTTTCCGGGCTACTTACTGCGCCACCTTCCTGTGCATTTGAACTTGGCACGCGCGCCCAACCTTCCACTTTCCACTTAACCGTTTCTTCGCTCCCCGATGGAGGTGTGGCCACTCCTGACTCGTGCCCTCCCTCCTGTTGTGAGCTGCCAGCGCTTGATACCTGGCGCCCTTCCTCTCCCCTGCTCTCTGTCGGTGACGCTGGTCCCGATTTCCAACTGCTCCCCTCTGAGTCCCCTCTGGCCCTTTCTTCCTGGGGTGTCCCCCTAGGCTCCCCCCTTGCCCTGGCCACTGGTGCTCCTTCCTGTGAATCTTCTGATTCACTGGAAAGACTCGGAGATCTTGGGTCGTCGTCATCACTCATCTTTTCTTCTGCCTCCTCCCCCTCGCTCTCTGTTTCCTCCCTTGCCCTTGCCTCTGCTCCTGAACCCCTGACACTGTCCATGAAGAGAGAATGGGCCATGATAAAGAGACTTAGTGGTTTTTAATGGTAGGTGATGTTGCTGTGTTGTATTATATTATCTATGTACATCGACTTATTTCCTGGAGTCAAGAATAGGTCTGGGATAAATTGTGTTCGCTGAGCCCGTATTTTATACAGTCTGTATATGATGTCTTTCTGTTAATGTGTGGTGTGCTATGCCTAATAAAGGATTTTGAATTGAATTGAATAAATCTGCCTTTGGCCTTTGGCCTTTGTAGAAGCAGTGCCAGCAAACAAAGCCTTGTTTTCCACTGGCTTGGGCTGCTGCTTGCCCCCCTGCTCCTGGCCATCTGCAGGCTTTTGTCTCTGTTTACCTTTCGCCTTCCGGCCTCTGCGAAGATGACCATGATTCTCACAGGAAACAGAGCTCTCAGCTGCCGACTCCTTGGCTCCCCCTGGAGGCTGGAATGCTGTCTGGGATGACGTCACAGTCAGCTCCCCCTGCAGCTTGCAAACCGGTGCCCTTGGCATCCCTGCAACCTCTCGCAATCTGGGAAACAGCCAGGACCTCCAACGCAGTCAAACTCTGTGCTGGAAACGCTGCCAGATGGGCTACTTTCAAAGCATTCCACATCTGACTTGATGTCGTGTTGCCAGCCAGTGTTACAATTTCCTCCAGAGAGACGGACAAGACGATCACGTCTATGGCCCTTGAATCATCGGCCCTCCATCTATCTGTCAGAGGAACTGGAGGGGCTTCAGACACAGTGTGCCACACTCCAAACTGTCTCAACTGGCCCTCACAGTACCTTGCCCAGGTCTGATAGTTGTGGCCATTTAGCTTTGGGCACGGAACCCCATCTGAGGCTTGTAAAAGCTCCATTTCAGCTCTTTACTTCAGCCGTGAGCCTTATTCTCTTCAAAAGCTCCTTATCTTTCGCAGGTCATAAATTATGAGGCCTGCTTGTTTCTCTCTGCCAGCCTAATTACTTAGCTCGGACATCAAAGACTCTGCCGCGGCACAGAAAAGCCTCCCTTTTCCGCACATACCTCTCGCAGTCTTCAGCAGTCTTACTCTCCTGTAAGTGCCGTGAATCTGGGCCCGAAACCTGTTGTTGGGATACTGCCAGGGAGACGGAGGCATCAGGCAGGCCTCCAAGTCGCCTCCAGATGATCACCAGTCTCCCCAGGAACAGCATCAGTCAATTAGTGACACGAGCGTCAGAGACATTCCAAGATTTGTGCACACCCTTTTCAGCAGTCTCCACAACGGAAGATTCAGACAGGAAAGCATAGTTACAGCTTTATTCAATGTAGATCAGAACAAAGGAGAAACATGACTGCTTGCCTCCGTGTCCAGGAAAACAGCCGGAACATAAGCTATATACAAAACGGAAGTTCCCAGCAAGACAGTGCTGGGAGTAAACAGGCATGTGATACACAACAATCATGCCTGACCATTTAAGGTGGAACGGAAATATCCTAACATCTATGTCCACTTGTAAGCTAGTGCGGTTCACCCCGGTGACGGCTAGCCCCAGTGGTCCAAACCATGCCAATCCCAGTAAGCTAACGTAGGGGCCCTTGACCACAAGCAAGTCCAGTTGCCGCGTCCGCCCTTGATATTGCACCCTGAAGGTTCCCACCCCCATTGTTGGGACCTTACGTTTCTGGAAGTCCCAGAGGGTGAATGGAGCCGGCCTGAGTTTGGGACCCCCACTAGGGCACAGTTTCCTTAAGGTCCTTGCCGAGATTATGGCTAGAGTTGAACCCGTGTCAAGCTCCATGCGGCACAGGGCCCCCTCTATCTGTACCTCTACATAAATTTTCTCTGCATTGGGGTGGGGCAACTGGTATACCTGACAGTCCATGAGCTCCGTCGAGTTGCCTTGGTGCATTGGGCCCCGGGACCTGGCAACGGAAGCTGCTGAGAGGTTACCAAAAGGTCCTGGTATCTAGCCCACACATTGTAGAGTGCCTTCCTAATTATATGATTCTTGAAACCACTATGGGCCTTTATTTTGTCATACCAAAGATATGCATGCCAACCAAACCTATTGTCCAATCCCTCTAAATCCAAAATATCTTCATTTTCTAGATTAATCCATTCTTTAATCCAGCAGAAGGCCGCAGCCTCAAAATATATCTTTAAATCAGGCAGGGAAAAAGCCCCTCTTTCTTTTGTATCCGTGAGTAATTTATATTTGATTCTCGGTTTTTTCCCCTGCCAGATAAATTTGGACAGGGCCTTCTGCCAGTCTTTGAAACATTTGACATTATCAATAATAGCTAAGTTTGAAACAAAAACAGCATTTTCGGGAATACATTCATCTTAACCACCGATATTCGACCCATAAGTGAAAATTTTAAATTTGACCAGATCTCTAAATCTCTTTTTATTTCATTCCATACTTTCTCATAATTATCTTTATACAAATTCAAATTCTTCGCAGTTAGATTCACACCGAGATATTTAACCTTCTTTGTAAATGCTAGGCCTGTTTTTTCTATAAGGGTTTTTCTTTCACCTTTATCTAAAATTTTATCTAATACTTTGGTTTTGCTCTTATTTAATTTAAATTAAATTTAGAATTAAATTAAATTAAATTTAGAATTATTAGTTTTTATTGTAAATTAATCAATGCCCCAGGTTCCCTACTAGCCAGGCAAGCCTTTTTAACTTGTTCTCATAGCAACAAATGGTCCAAGGCCATGGAGACTATTACAGCACGCTACTCCCTCCCAGATCTCGACACGCTGTCATCTTGGGATCAACATAAAATCTGGGCCTGGATTCTTACAAGAGACGAGGCCATGGACCGGGCACAGTCCTCCACAGCCCGCCTCTCCATGTGGCTCCCTAAAGTGAAAGTGGTAAGATCACTTGCCAACTACTTGATAGAACTGACGGAGCCCAATTTGAGAAGAGCGTTTACTATGGCCCGTTTCCATTCTATACCCACGGCCCTCATCCAGGGGATTTACTCTAAGACCCCTATTACTCAGTGTCTATGTCCATGCACAATGAATGAAGTAGAGGACTTCATACATTTCTTTTTCTACTGCCCTATTTATGAGCCAATAAGATCTAAGCTCCTCCTCTTGATCCCGCCCACCATTATGTCCAAGGAAGACTGTTTGAAATCGCTTCTTGTGGACGCAAATCCCCAAATTTCACATGGGGTGGCAATCTTCATAGTGCAGGCTCTGAAACTCAGGGCTACTCTGACAAGGTAGTGTGTCCTAGACCTGGACCTGTTTTAATTCTTTTTATTACTTTTTTTTTTTAACTCAATGTGCCGAGCTTACTTTGGGGCCATTTTATGCTTTATATATATCCGCATATTAGATTTTTGGCGCTGGCAACTAAATCTTTGCATTATTGTCTTAGGGTAATTTAAATGTCATTACGCCAGCAATATCGCCTTGAATTTTGCTTGGTTGCTTGTCTCTAGCATTTTTGTATTGTCTTATTTTGCTATGGCTGTATGCTAATGCAATAAAGGTTTGATGATGAATTTAAAACCAGCCAGCTGCCCATACTCCTGAATCATGTCCAGTGCTTTCACTGCACTGGTCTCTGGATCCTGTAAAGTTAAAACCAAATCATCAGCAAAGGCTTTTAATTTATATTGCTTAGTACCCACTACAATGCCCTTTGCTTTCTCTTCTTTCCTCAGACTAT
This sequence comes from Podarcis liolepis, assembly GCF_965112155.1. Classification (NCBI taxonomy): domain Eukaryota; kingdom Metazoa; phylum Chordata; class Lepidosauria; order Squamata; family Lacertidae; genus Podarcis; species Podarcis liolepis. The sequence goes on from NC_139568.1 coordinate 11,595,249, forward strand.
TCAGCAATACCTCCAGGACCAAAATAAATAACAGAGGGGAAAGTGGGCACCCTTGCCTGGTTCCCTTTTCAATTTTAATTTCTTCCGATACAACATTATTAACAATAATTTTAGCTTTTTGTTCAGAATAGATCGCTTTAATACTGTTTAAAAATTGTTGACCAACCTCAATACTTTCCAATTTTTTCCCCATAAAAAGCCAAGAAATATTATCAAAGGCTTTCTCTGCATCAACAAACAATGCTTTAATATTCCTTTTAGCCTCTAATCTTTCCGGAATATCCACGATGTTTCTGATATTATCTTTCATATATCTTCCAGGCAGAAAACCTGCCTGGTCTTTATGTATATATTCTGTTAGAACTTTTTTCAATCTATTAGCCAAGATATTTGCAAATATTTAATAATCCACATTAAGTAATGAGATTGGTCTATAATTTTTTACATCTGATCTATCTTGCTCAGATTTCGGTATCAGAGTTATATATGCGTCTCTCCAGGTTTCAGGTGTCCTCTCCCCTCTCAATATCTTATTACAAACCTCTGCCAAAGGTTGAATTAACCAGTCTTTGAAAGTTTTATAATATTTGGCAGATAATCCATCCGGTCCTGGGGCCTTGCCCAATTGCATCTGGTTTATTGCTGTCTCAACCTCCTGTCTTGTAATCATGTCATTGAGTAGTGATCTTTTATCTCCGGGAATTTTCTGCAGTTCATTTGTCCTAAGAAATTGCTCAATTTTATCTTTATTTTCTTTACCTTATTTATACAGCTGTTTAAAATATTTCTGAAAGCATTTTCTAATATCCCCAGGGTTTTCCACAGATTTCCCCTCTGTTACAATATTTGTGATCGTATTTTGTTTCTGTCTTTTTTAATTGCCAAGCCAACAATCCACATTTGTTTGCAGATTCAAAGTTTCTCTGTTTCATTAATTTTGTTTTCCATTCTATTTCTTGATTTATAATTTGAGAAAATTGAGTCTGCAAAGTTTTAATGTCTTTTGGTATCTGTTGGTTTTTCAGCTTTGATCTTGAATTCTTTTCTTTCTCTTTGATTTGAGATAGGATTGTTTCCTTTTTTCCTTTTGTAACTTTTTCTTTATAGCATTCTGTTGTATGAGGAATCCTCTCATAACAGCTTTACTAGCATCCCAAATGACTCTTGTTTCTACCTCTGTATTTATGTTTAATTCAAAATAATCTTTTAGAGTCTTTTGGGCCTTTCCCACCACCTGCTCATTCCTCAACAACCCATCATTCATCCTCCATCTGAAGGAACCCTGCAGATACAATTTCATTTCCAATAACACTGCATTATGATCAGAGCATGTTCTAGGACATATTTGAATTTTTGTTGCCCTTGGAGCTAAATCCCTGGTGATCCATAGGTAATCGATTCTTGAAAATGTTTGGAACGAATTAGAGAAAAAAGTATAATCTTTCTATATAGGATTTCGTAGTCTCCATATATCTGACAGATCGTATTTGTCTACAATATCAAAAAACAATTTTGGGAGTCTGCCTGCATTTTGAACTTTTTGTTCTTGTGATTTATCCATGAGTGTAGAGACTACTCCATTCAAAGCTCCCATTAATATTATTTTGTAATCCAAGTATTCATTGAGCTTTAAATCCAAGTTTCTAAAAAATTCCACTTTTCCATCATTTGGTGCATAAATTCCCAATAAAAGATATTTATCGCCTTGTGCTGTAATTTCCACAGCAATGTATATCCCTTCCTCATCCTTAAACAACTTGGGGTTCCATTTTTCTTTAACACAGAAAACCACTCCTCTTTTTTTTACCTTATCTGATGAAATAAAGCCTTGTCCAAGTTTTTTATTCTGTAAAATTTTTGTGTGCAATCTAGTAACATGTGTTTCTTGTAAGCAAATTATACCCAAATTATGTCTCACCAAGATATGAAAAACTTGGCCTCTTTTTTTTTGGAGAATTTAAACCATTAACATTCCAGGAGTAAATTTTTAAAGACATCTTAATTTTTTAGGGGCCTTCAGCCCCGGCACCCAAAGGAGGAGAACTTTCTAAGCCAAGTTCTTTTGCGTTTTTCTCTAGAAATCTCTCTTTCTCTCCCACAGTTCTGATTTTTTGTTTCCTCCCTTGAAATTTGAAGGAGAGACCCTCTGGGAATTCCCACCTGAAGAAAATATTTTTCTTCCTTAGGGCAGTTGCCAAATCTGTGTAGTTATTTCTCAAGGATAGAAAATGTCTTGGGACTTCATTAAACAAAATCACAGCTTTTCCATCCATCTTTAAACTTTTTTATAAGGGTGTCCTAATATAGTATCTGTTCTTTTGTTTTGAAAGTCACCATACAGTCATGTGTGATTTTAGAGTCCTTTTTAGGGCCAAATCTGTATGCTTTATCAATCCACAAGTTTAATTCTTCTTTTGAAATCTCCCAGTAAGTTGAAAATTCTTCAATAAGCCAACCCCTCAGGTTGTCCTGCTCCTTCTGGACTACCCCTTTCAATCTCAAATGGGTCTCCCTCTCCTTCATTTGAAGAAACGCAATTGAATTTTGCACTTCCTGCTGTACTGTTTCTAAGTCCCGGACCCTTACAGTTTCCAGTTGTGTAATTCTTGCCTCATGTGTAGTTATATCTGATTTCACTGTCTTCAGGTCCTGCTTCAGTTCAACAAAGTCATTCCTCAAATTTGAATAGTTTTTTGGTTCCCTCTTCTGTTTTATTTTATTTTTTTAAATGATATTTATTGAAGCAAAAAACATTTTAAAATTACACAGAAAAAAAACAAAATTACAAAAAAGAAAAAAAACCCAGAAGCATAAGAAGAAAAATAAAAAATAAAACCATCACTTTCAAATTCTCCAATTTCCGTTACCTTCTTTCCATGACCTCCTCCTCCTCCCATCTCTTGTATCTTGATTAATAATTGTCACAGCAAATCCTTTCCATAATTCATAATATTTTATCATTACGTTACCTTACTCTATTATCATCTTGTCTTATAAAAACGACCTTAGAGCTTAAAACTTAAATCATTTTTACCAACTTCTCATAACCATTACCTTTTTGCCAAATTCTTTAAACATTTTTACAAGAGCCAAGTAATTTCATTTCAACATTTTCCCAACATTCATAAAACATTTCTAGTAATAATAATATAAAAAATACAATAAAATAAAAGCAATCCAATCTTCTTCCAGCGTCCCCTCCCCCCGGTCCGGGGATTGTCAGTCTTTTTTTTTGTCCCATTAATCTGGCACATTAATCTTCATATTTTCCTTTCACTATTTTCTGTCATTTAATTGTCTTAATTTATTTTAACCTTATCTTACCATTAAAACCCTAAAACTTATATATACTTAACTCCTTATAATATTTCTACTAAAGCCGTATAATTTCATTCTAACAATTTTTCTAACCCTCATTAATTTAACAATATTTCTCTAAATAAATTTTTAAAACTTTTTCCCAATCTTCTTCCACCATCTCTTCTCCCTGGACTCGGATTCTGTCAGTCCTTTCTATCAATTCCATATGGTCCATCAACCTGGTGATCTTCTATCCGAGGCTCTTAACTCTTTTCCATGTCCCTTCTGCAGGTCTTCTTCATATCTATACATGTGCTTCACTTTGTCTTCTGCTGATCTTGTTCTTAGTTTCCTTCCTTTGGCAGTGAGGAGTAGATCTCGGGAAAACTCCAACCTAACAATGTCATTGTTCCTTCTCGACAGGTCAGCCCATTCTCCATAGTCAGAACTAAAGTCCAAACGATGTTTCAGAGCGTGTTTCAAAGTCCCTCCAAAGCTAAAGGCCCCCACAACTCCAATCTCCCCCTGACTCAAATCCAGGTCCCAAACCTGCATAAGGGGATCTATCCAACTTTCCTTCTCCAATCCAAGCGGGACTCCATCCCTCCAAATCTGGCTTTCTCTGGATTTAATCATAAAGGGCAACAGCTTATGTTCATCAAATTGCCTCTGTAAGGCCGAGGCTCTATCCACTTGAATTACTTGAGGTTCAACAACTTTCTCCTTCTTCTTCTCCACAGCTTGCAATGTCAAAACAGGTTCCTGAATCAAATCCTGAGTTATTTCTGTATAGGTATTCACTTTTAGTCCCAACTCAGTCATTTTTTGTCCCATATTGTCAATTTTAGTAATCATCACATCCGTCTTCTTATGAAGCTGTTCCAATAAAGCACTTGTCTTGCAAAATGCAATCACTAGAGCTTCTTCTGTCAACATTCTTGTCCAAGGTCAATCTCTGTTTCTCACGGTCTTTAATCTCTACAGCTGGAAAATTCCCCAGCTCCACTCCTGCAACAGTTTCAAAAACTCCCTCTAGAGGAAACAATTTCAATTTGTATCCGTCCTTTTAAACACAGATCCAGCAAAAAGTTAGATCAATTTTCAGTTACATTTGCTCCTTTTCAAGTGCAAAAGGAAACAATGGAAACAATATATTTCTCTTATTTAGCTATCTGTCAACATACGTTATTCACAGTCAAATGAACTTTCCCAAAAAGTCGATCTTACTGACAGCCCGTTCCCAGGTTCAAGACGGTGGTAATTTATCTTCCTTCACTCTCTCTCCTGCAGGCTTAGGCAGTCTAAAATTTCCCCCCTCTTCTCCTACTTCCAAGGGGGGGTTTAGTAGTTTTAACTGATGGAGATTTAATCCTTTACAAAAGGCTTTCCAGACTTTAGTTTGCAACGTCTTTGCTTCAGTCTATTTACAAAAGGGGAAGGCGGACTTCCTGTTTGAAACCTTCCTGTGTCAATGCCAAATTACGATGTTTAAAGATCCAATTTTCCGTTCTACTCACGGGTAGTTGTTTAAAATCCAATTGTCCACAGGAAAAAGTCAGTGCTCTCCAGAAACAGCAATGCGGCTTCACTCCGTGAAAGAAGCAATCGATTCAAAGCACCGCGCCACTCACCCCATGTCGCTCCGGAACCCCGGAACCGGGTTTCCCCGCGAGTAGGGGAGGCGCAAAAGGTGCCAGCCGAATCCCACGTCCACAGGCTTCTCCCGCCTGTGGTTTTTAATGGGTCTCCGCCTCACCGTGGCGGTCCAGACCTTGATTTCCATGGAGCGGATTCATCCCGATCAGAGGAAATCCGCCATTGCCGGAGGCGCTAACCCGGAAGTCCCGGCTGTGCAGATTTTTTAAGATGTTGCTTTGGAAGCAGCTGCCACCAACAGTATAGTTATTTGCAGTGTGTCTGAAGGTAAGATGTGGTCTCAATTTTCTTGCTGGATTCACCTCCTGCAGCAGCCCTTCTGTGGCAGCCATTTTGTGGTTGCACCCACCACACTGTGTCAGAATTCCAAAGGTGCCCACAGGTTCAGAAAGGTTGGAGACCCCTGTTCTAGATGTTCTACTCTTGGCTCACCAAGTCTTGGAAAACCGGTGTGGTGTAGTGCTTGAAGTGCTGGATTAAAATTTAAGAGACCCAGGTTTGAATCCCCATTCCTCCATGGAAGCTCACTAGCTGACCTTAGGCCAGTCGTGCACTATCAGCCTAATCTACTTTGCAGGGATGTTGTGAGCATAAAATAGAGGACAGGAGAATGATGTTAGCTCTTTGCTTACATTGGGGAGAAAGATTGTACGCAGATGAAGTGAATAAACAAAGTTAGTTGTGGGTACTGGAGAAAACTGATCCAGAAGGAGAATCCACCCACATGTCCTCCCATTTACATGTAGAATGTGGGGTGTGGCCGGGCCTTTTCTCTCGTCAAACTGGAGAACATACAATTGAGGACTGAACTATTGCTGCACTGCATGGTGATTGGATCTCCTCAGTGGCAGAGCTTCATGCTCCAGCACCAGGGGCGGAGAGCAGGCGGGGGCGTAGCTGGCATGCGTCCCGGGGTCATGGCACGCCACCCACAGGGGTGAAATGCGTATCCTGGGGGCGTGGCACCCAGTGTGGGGGGGCAACCGCGATGGAACCCCACCGGGATCGTGGTGCCGGGGGCGGTGTGCTCCCCCCACCCCTCTCTTCCTCCACCAGTGGATCTCCTCTTATGACTATGGAAAGTGAAACTAATGGAAAGTGAAACTAAGAAATAGTGAACTATCTATCTATCTATCTATCTATCTATCTATCTATCTATCTAAAAGATTTTCCACCGTGATAACACAAACCACAAAGCAAAATGATACACCAAAACAGAAAAGGAAAAAGAAAAAAGAAGAAAGAGGGAGGGAAAAAAGGGGGGAACAATAAACAAATAGACAATAATAACAAACTTAATTCTTCACAAATCCAACTTTTATATATATATATATATATATATATATATATATATATATATATATATATATACATTTTTATTAAAGTTTCACAAATTTTTAAACAAACACAAAAACACAAACAAACACAACACAAATAACAAGTATAGTTTTGGATCCTTATTTTCTTAACATCTTTCCCTGACTTCCCCACACCTCCCCTTCTTGTATTCCAATTCCAATAGTTAGCTCAGCAAGTTCTTGTCCCCAACTTTACCTTATTATTATTATACTTAATTCATCTTAATTAACCAATTTTAACTTATAGACCTCAATTTAAACAACAATACTCATTCTTTACACCCTTTTCTAAGGTCGACCCAAATTCCCTTCCACAAATTTCCCAATTTTTATATTAATTACAAAACAAAATAACAGAGAGACAACATATAATTATACACCCTTTGGATTCCAAAAACTCTCACCCCCCCTTTCCCGGTTTCGATCCCCAAAAAATGTCCATCAGTCTATCAACTATCAGCCTGGAGATCTCACGTCCGAGGCCCTCAATTCTCTCTCAGTCCCTCTCTGCCGGTTTTTTTGGTAGTCCTTTATATTAGACATCAAGTCTCGGAGAAGCTCTGTCCCAATAGGGTCTATGTTTCTTCCAACCAGACCTCCATGTTCAAAAGTGGAGCCCAAATCTTGTTTCTTGTTCCTTTTAAGCCCAAATGTCCCAAATGTCCCAAAAGCTCCAACTTTCGCCTTGATCAGAATTGTAATCCATAGGTCTTCAGATCTCCCCATAGGGAGATCCCTCCATTCTTCATTCTCCGATTCAAACCAAATTCTCATCATCCAGGTCTTGTTTTTCTTAGTATCCATCTTAGTAGGCCTCTGGCTCTCCTTTGTCGTCTGCGGCATTTCAGCTCCTCCTTCCCACTCCTCTGAAACAGCACTTATCTCTTCTTGTTCAGCTGCATAGGTTTCTTGAGTCAAGTCCTTGACAAATTCAGCAAGTTTGTTTACTTTTAAATTCAAAGTTGTAGCATTTGTAGCCAAAGCTTCACTCTGACCTTGTAACTTTCCCAAGAGAAAAAACATTCTGTCCAGCTCAGCCTGTATTTTTCCACCTGCAGCCATTGTAATGACTCAGAACCCCCTCTAGAGGGGTTCTGGTTACTTAATATTCCTTCCAACTCCAATCCAACAGTCAAGTTAATTTGTTTCTATTCTTCTTTGTTTTCAACAGTTTAAAATCAAATTGTAACAAAAATAACCAGCAAAGATAACAGAAGCCAAATTTTCTTTTTTTCTTTCTTTCCAACTTTGACAGCTAATTTGACAGCTGTCAAACTCTTTATGTCTCCTCAACAGGCTCTCTCGCGGATCGCTCCCAGGTCCCGGGGGGTTGCACTTCAGCTCTTAAAATCGACTCTTATCCTCCAGCAAAATTACTTATACTGCCAAGTCATGAAATTAGTAGCTTTTCTCCAATAAAGAGAAGAATGTTCTCTCGACCTTAGTTATCTACTTCTTGCTTTAATTTATCTACAGGACGGGGAGACGGACTTCCTTTTAGCACCACCCCCGATCGTGCCTAATTCAGAAAAAAAAATTCAGTTCCAATTTCCGTACTACTCACGGGTTGTTACTTTTAAAGTCCAAATGTTCAAAGAAAGAAGTCAGTGCTCTCCAGCCATGGCATGCGGCTTCACTCCGTAGGAGAAGCGGTCTACTCTCAGCACCACGCCTCTCCCCGTCCCCCGCTCCGCAGCCTTTAAAAAGGTTCCTTCGTGGGTCGGGGGCGCAAATGGTGCCCGCCGAGTCACCAAGTCCACAGGCTGCAGCGCCTGTGGTTTCTGAGGGTCCCCGCGTCGCCGCGGCGGCAAGACCAGTCTTCTACGGAGCCGATTCCCTCCGGAGCTCGGAGGGAATCCGCCATTAGCCGATGGCACTGACCACAAATCCAAGTCCTCACAAATCCAACCTTTTAAACATCTTGGTTGACTTCCTCAAATCCCTCCCTTCTGAGTTTCCTTGTAATTAAAAGTAACAGCTTTCCAATATCATTATTAAACTAAAACAATTTCCAATTATAATCCATTTTATTCACTTTTCTTACCATTCTGAATCCCATTTATTATATTATAACTTAATTTAATCCTAGGCCTATTTTTTTCTTTCAAGTAATTTCTAATTTTTTATAGTACAATATTTATTCAAATAGTCCTTGAATTTCCTCCAGTCCTCTTGAAACTCCTCTTCTTTCTGGTCGCGGATTCTTCCAGTCAGGTCAGCTAGCTCCGAAAAGTCCATCATCTTCATCTGCCAATCTTCCACAGTTGGTAGTTCTTGTGTTTTCCAATTTTTAGCAAGTAATATTCGAGTGGCCGTTGTGGCATACAAAAATAATTTAACATCTTTCTTGGGCAATTCCAAACCTATTATTCCAAGAAGAAAGGCCTCTGGTTTCTTAATAAATGTATATTTCAACAATTTTTTTCAGTTTGTTATAAATCTTCTCCCAGAAGTCTTTCACCTTGGGACAAGTCCACCACATATGGAAAAAAGTACCTTCTTTTTCTTTACGTTTCCAGCAAAGGTTATCACTATTGTGATAAATCTTTGCTAGTTTTACAGGGGTCAAGTACCATCTATACATCATCTTCATAATGTTTTCCTTTAACATCGTACATGCAGTGAACTTAACCCCTTTCCTCCATAGCCTCTCCCAATCCACCATCATTATGTTATGTCCCACATCCCTTGCCCAGTCAATCATAACCGATTTAACTTGTTCATCCTTTGTATGCCACTCCAACAGCAAACTGTACATTTTAGACATATTCTTATCATTAGTATCTAACAACTCCGTTTCCAGTTTGTTTTTTTCTGCTGCAAAACCATTTCTCTTATCCATCTTATATAATTCGTTAATTTGATAATATTGCAACCAATTCACTTTATCTTTAATTTGTTCAAATGGTTTTAATTTAAAACCTTCCTGATCCTCTAACAACAAATCTGAATACCTCAATTATTTGTTTTCCATATTTAACTTTTTTTGGGCCTGTGTTTCCGTTGGTGAAATCCATTTTGGTGTTTTTCTTACTAAGAGATCTTTGTATCTAGTCCAAACATTGTATAACACCTTTCTAATTACATGATTCTTAAAACCACTGTGGGCCTTTATCTTGTCATACCATAGATATGCATGCCATCCAAATCGATTATCCAGTCCCTCCAAATCTAACACATCATCGTTCTCTAATTGAATCCAATCCTTGATCCAGCAGAAGGCAGCAGCTTCAAAGTATATCTTCAAATCTGGTAGGGGAAAGCCCCCTCTTTCTTTTATATCTGTAAGTAATTTATATTTAATTCTAGGTTTTTTCCCCTGCCAGATAAATCTAGACAATGCCTTCTGCCATTCTCTAAAACATTTAACATTATCAATGATTGGTAAAACTTGAAATAAAAACAACACCTTCGGCAATACATTCATCTTAACCACCAATATTCGGCCCATCAATGAAAGTTTTAGGTTTGACCATATCTCAAGATCTCTCTTAATTTCATTCCATAATTTTTCATAGTTATCTTTATAAAGATTCAAATTCTTTACCGATAAGTTCACACCCAAATATTTAACTTTTTTCACAGAAACAAGGCCTGTCCTTTCAAAAAGGGTTTTTCTTTCCTCATTATCTAACTTTTTTTACTAAAACTTTGGTTTTGCTCTTGTTTAATTTAAATCCTGCTACCTGCCCAAACTCTTGAATCAGCTCCAGTACTTTTACTGCACTGGTTTCTGGATCTTGTAAAGTTAAAACCAAGTCATCAGCAAAGGCTTTTAATTTATATTGCTTGGATCCTACTACAATGCCTTTAACCTCCTCCTCTTTCCTCAACATGTTTAGCAAAACCTCCAGAACAGAAATAAATAGCAGAGGGGAAAGCAGGCACCCTTGCCTGGTTCCTTTCTCAATTCTGATTTCCTCTGAGACCACATTATTAACTATGATTTTTGCTTTTTGTTCAAAATAGATCGCATTGATACCATTTAAAAATTGCTGGCCAACCTCAATTCCTTCTAGGTTTTTCATCATAAATAACCAAGAAACATTATCAAAGGCCTTTTCAGCATCAATAAACATTAACATTGCTTTACAATTTCTTTTCGCTTCCAACCTTTCTATTATATCAATTCTATTTCTAATGTTATCTTTCATATGTCTCCCAGGCAGAAATCCTGCCTGGTCCTTGTGTATATAATCTGATAGAACCTTTTTTAGTCTATTGGCCAAAATGTTTGCAAAGATTTTATAATCCACATTAAGTAATGAGATTGGTCTATAATTTTTTACATCAGATCTAGCTTGATCTGTTTTTGGGATCAGAGTAATAAATGCATCTTTCCAGGTTTCGGGAGCTTTGTCCCCTCTTAGAATCTTATTACACACATCTGCCAACGGTTGAATTAGCCAATCTGAAGGAATGGGTTTCCAAAAACCAAAAACTGACTGTGCAGGCAGTTTTAAACTGCACCCTATTTTTCCTTAGCTAAAATGCATAAACTCAAGCCGTTGAGTAAATCCATAAGAAGAACAAAGCTCTCTCCCTTATCAGTCCGTGGCGGCAATGAGTGACCTTGCCAAGTTCCAGTACAGCAGGAATGATGTGTGTGTGCCTTATCTCATGTGCTGACCACAAAGACGCGTAGACCCACGTCTGGGAATAACGCCAGAGTGTGTTCTCGGAAATGGTGACCTCTGCCTCCCAGATAAGAGTAGGAAGAGGAAGATCCTTTTATGGTCAGAAGTACAGGAAGGAAGATCCTTTTATGGTTGAGAGTACCAGAGCAGGAACATATGTGATGTCAACCTGCGTACGTAGGCCGACGTGGTTGGGCTCCTAGGGGAGGAGGGAGAGGGTGCCTGGAGGATATATAAACTGCATGAAACCTGTCATTTCTTTGGACTTGCTGAGGACTAATCACGCAAGTGCCTTCTGCTATCCGGAGAGCAGAATAAACTCTTTCTTTGAACCAACCTCGGTGTCATTTTGACTTCCTTCCTCCTGTCCCGGAGCAACGCAGACCCAATCGGTGAACTCCAATAAGGCTGCAAATCTTTCAATATTTTATAATATTTTGCAGAAAGACCATCTGGTACCGGGGCTTTGCCTAACTGTCATCTCAACCTCCTGTCTTGTAATTATGCCATTTATCCTCTGGAATTTTCTGCATTTCATTTGCCTCAAGAAATTGCTCAATTTTATCCTTATCTTCTTTACCTTTTTTTATACAGCTGTTTAAAGTATTTCCGGAAACATTTTCTTACATCTGCAGGGTTTTGCATAGATTTTCCATCAGATACAATATTTGTAATAGTACTTTGCTTCTGTCTCTTTTTTAATTGCCAGGCCAACAATTTCCCACATTTATTCGCAGATTCAAAATTTCTCTGTTTCATCATTTTAATTTTCCATTCTATTTCCTGGTTAATAATTTGAGAAAATTGAATCTGCAGTGCTTTAATTTCTTTTGGAATCTGTTGACTCTTTTGGCATTAATCTTAAACTCTTCTCTTTGTGTTTTATTTGAGACAGAATTTTCTCTTTTTTCTCATTCTGTATCTTTTTCTTTATCGAGTTCTGTTGTATGAGGAAACCTCTCATTACTGCCTTACTTGCATCCCAAATGACTCTTGTTTCTACCTCTGTGTTCATATTTAGTTCAAAATAGTCTTTTAGCGTCTTTTGGGCCTTACTAATCATCTGTTCATTCCTCAACAACTCATCAATCATCCTCCATCTAAAGGAACCCTGCAGGTATAATTTCATCTCCAATACCACTGCATTATGATCTGAGCAAGTCTTAGGGCAAATTTCTGTTTTAGTAACCTTAGGAACCAAATCTCTAGATATCCATAAATAATCGGTTCTCAAGAAAGATTGATTTGAATTTGAGAAAAAAGTGAAGTCTCTCTCCATTGGATTTTGTAGCCTCCATATGTCCGACAAATCGTATTTATCAGTCATATCAAAAAAAATCTTTGGTAGTCTGCCGGAACTTGGATTTTTCTGTCCCTGTGTTTTATCCATTAATGTTGATGCTACTCCATTCAGGTCTCCCATTAAAATAAATTTGTAATCCATATAATCCATGAGTTTTAAGTCCAGATTCTTAAAGAATTCCACTTTGCCATCATTTGGTGCATAAATTCCCAGCAAAAGAAATTTATCGCCTTGTGCCGTAATTTCAACTGCAATGTACCTCCCTTCCTTATCTTTAAACAACAATTTGGGGTTCCATTTTTCTTTAACATAAAAAACCACGCCTCTTTTTTCACTTTGTCGGATGAAATAAATTCCTGCCCAAGTTTCTTATTTTGGAGAATTTTCCTGTGAAGTCTTATAACATGTGTTTCTTGTAAACATATTATATCCAAATTCTGTCTGGCCAATACATGATAAACTTGATTTCTTTTAAAACATGAATTTAGACCATTTACATTCCAGGAGTAAATTTTCAAAGACATCCTGATTTGTTAGGGGCCCACTGCCCCTGCCCCCAGGGAAGGAGAACTTTCCAGTCCAAGCTCTTTTGTGTTTTTCTCCAGAAATCTTTCTTTCTCTCTGACAGTTCTTATTCTTTGTTTCCTTCCTTGAAATTTAAAAGATAGTCCTTCCGGGAACTCCCACCTGAAGAAAATGTTCTTTCTTCTTAGGGCACTGGCCAAATCCGTATAATTATTTCTCAGGGCCAAAAAGTGTGTCGGAATGTCTTTAAACAGAATTATTCCCTTCTCATCTATCTTTAAACTTTTTTTATAATGGTGGCCTAAAATAATATCTCTCTGCTCTTTAGTTTTAAAAATCACCATACAGTCATGTGTAATCTTAGTATCTTTTTAAGGTCCAAATCTGTAGGTCTTGTCAATCAAGGAATTTAATTCTTCTTTTGAGAGGCCCCAGTACACTGCAAATTCTTCAATTAACCAATCCTTCAAATTATCCCGCTCTTTCTGGGGTATGCCCCTCAATCTCAGATTACATTCCCTCTGTTTTAGTTGCAGAGACGCAATTGAATTTTGAGATTCTCGCTGAATTGTCTCTAAATCAGCAATTCTCACAGTTTCCAAATGCGCCAGTCTTGACTCATGTGCTGATACATCTGAGTTAACTTGCGTCAAATCTTGTCTTATCTTAATTGAGCAAAGTCACTTTTTAATTCCTGTATAGACTTTTGATTTCCTCTTACTTCTGTTTTAATTTCCTGAAGCAATTGCAACACAGACTCCTCAAAAGTTGGTGAGTTAGAGTCCCTCCTTGCTTTGGTTTTTGTTTTCTCTGTCTTTTCTCCTTTCTCTCCCCCATCCATAACTTGTAATTCTTTTGTTCAAGGTCAGTCTCAAACACAAGGGGGAGATAAGGAAGCAGACAGTTTCTCTTCTCAAACCTCTCCACCGGTCTTAATATAAAAGTCAACAGTCTCTCTAACTTGTAATCTTTTTTTTTTTACTCCTTTCTTAATTCCCCAGAAGTTAATAACACAGTTACAATTTACAATTTATATCTGGGGGTAGGGGTACTGTTTAAAAGAGAAAGGGAAAAGGAAAACCTTTGAGTTTAGGCAGCTGCAGTTACTTTTTTCCCCCCAAGTAGGAAAACGAAAGTTGAAAGTGTCCTTTTCTTTACGACGTCACAATGGAGTCTAGTCTCCCTGACTGAGTAGGGAGGTCCAAATTTTTAATTTATTACTCACTCTTTTCCAATCAAAGTTGCTTGGAGAAATTGGCCGCTCACGATTGCTGGACTTGGAGCTTCATGCGATGAAGGAAGCGAGTCTATTCCCAAGTCTCCAACCCCACTCACTCTCGGAGCCCTTATCAAGAGCTTACCGGGGAGTGAGGGAGTCATTCCAGGCACCCGCAGGAACACCAAGTCCTCGGGATGCTCAATCTGAGGTTTTTAAGGGGTACCGCGTCACTCTAGTGGTTTCCCCAACCTTCAAAGCACCGGTGCTCTTTCAAGCGAAAGAGCTCACCCTTCCAGCAGAACAGGCAGCCAATCTGGAAGTCAATAGTGAACTGTTTCTTTAAGGGGGTTGAGATTTTGGTGGAGCTCAGTTCAGGTTGCCTGACTTGGAAAATCTAAACTGGAGGTGCAGAACTGGTGAGAGAGATATTCCCTGTATATTTTATGCAACAAGCTTTCACAATTCTGTAGACGGGAGGAATCTTCACAATGGTCTTATACTGTAGGATAACCACTCCTTTTACAGTGGAAGAAGCCCTTCAAATTCTAACTCATCCTGATTTCAGAAGATTGTAAATGATACGCCATGCAAGCCTCTTGGTGGTGATGCCTTCCTGTATTCATTCAAAGGGTCTCCTCAGGAAAAAAACGATTGGCGCTGTGATCAATATTATTGGATCAACTGTGGTGTCCAACTATGGCCAAAAACGATCCAGAGTTGAGAAAAGGTTACCATAAAATCAAAACTGGTTCAAGTACAGGCAACTTCACAAGGTACTGTGCTGGTCCCGGGGGGAGGTTACCGTGAGGCGTGGTCAGAGTCCGGTCCTGGGTCAAGGGTCTGGAGACTGTCCACCAAGGGCAAAGTGGGGTCCAAAGCAAGGAGCCGGGCATGGTCGGGAACTCTGGAAGAGCAGGTCTGGGTGCTGGCAGAAACAGGTTTCCAATGACGTTGCTCCCACAACCTGGGACTGTGCTGACTGGCCTTTATTTCCTCTGAGGCCAGGGGTGGTCCCGGCCCACAGGTGACCCGCCTCTCCTGGCCTTAAGACGAGCACTCCTCCTGAGAGAACCCAGTTCCCTCCACCTCTCTGCCCTGAGCCTCTGCAGCTCAGGAGAGGCTGGAGGGTTACTGGACCCAGGGGGAGACTCACCTTCCCCTGACAGGGCTGGGAGAGGCACACCTGTAGGCAATGGGTCCTCAATCACCTCCAGAGCCAGAGTGGGTTCATCTGGTGTCTGCTCCTGAGGATCCGGCGCAGGTGCAGGCGCTCCAGATTCAAGGCCCTGCCCCGGCTCAGCCGGCCCTGGAGGCGGGGACTCCTGTGCAGGCTGGGATTCTTCCAGTTCAGCCTCTGAATCAGATTCCCAGGCCATCACAGGTACAGTTATACACTGTTAGAGCCTTCTTGTGAAATGGTTCTGTTACACTGTATTGGAGATGAGAAGGAATTCCATGCACTTCCTCATGGTAACAGAAAGAGAAATTTGCTAAGACCACATGTACGGACAATGCCTTCAGTAATAGGAAAGATTTCTGATACAAGTGCTTAGCCTTCAAAAATCTATCAAGACCTTTGTAATGACCCTGTAACTGACTCAGCTCATATGCCTGTAGCTCAGCCATGAAACCTGGAGCAGGTAAGAAACATACTTAAGCTTGAAAGACAATGTACACGAATCAGCCATGATGATTTGTACGGTATTTTTGAATTTACAGAACTCCATGATATCTCTCTGTGTCCTAAAGTGATTGTTGTTATGGGCCTACAGGATAGATCATCTAAAGTAATATCACTAAAACCAGATTTACCTATGCTTTTTTAATATGACACAACTTTTCAACTTGGAGACTTCTACCTATCTACTTTATTATTTCAAAATGTGCTTTTCACTGAATCACCACTGATTCCTGTAATATTCATGATACATGACAGCAGGCGAGAGGACAATCACAGGAGATTTTTGGAAAACCTTTCAAAGCACTGTTCTTTGCTCAATTCAGATAAAGTTGTCATAGTGTCTGACAGAGAAAAAGGAATTGAAAAGGCTTTTGATCATGTTTTGCTCAAGAGCCACAGAGTGGTATGCTGGAATCACATCCGCAGAGACATCGTGTTTTGGTTGAAAAAACATGGGGCCAGTTCAGAAGATACCAAGATATACTTTGCTGACTTTTTTGATCTTCTGAGGTCAAATTCTGAGCAAGACTACACATTCAAATTAAAGAAACTCAGTAGAAGGTGGAGCAAAACGTTCTTGGACTACTTTAATGAAGACCTGCACCAAGCAATAATAACTCATGCTGGGGCCTGGATTCTAAAGAGACTGAACATATATAATGAAAAAAGTGGAATCACCACAAATGTCTCTGAGAGTTTTCATGCAGCTCTAAAAAGACTTTAACAATGGAAAGAAAAGATGATGGAAACAATGGTGTTATCCTTATATGCAATGCAAAAAATTTACTGGAGAGAAACTTTGTGTGGACTATGTAACACTGGAAACCTTCATTTGCGGCCTCAGTTTATCAGACACTCAAGATCACCAGAACATACAGTCTTTCCTCATATAGCTTGTGATCCATTACAAATCATGGATCTTGTACAAAGGGGAGAACTTCCGCGGCCTAAGAAAGATGAAAGCTATGAGAAGGCACCATGAGTTTGTCAAATGGCACTAGAGGACTTTACAGTACTGAACAATTTAATAGCTGTTTGTCCACAGCTTGGTGTATTTGTCGTAAGGGGTAGTAAGGAATAGCATTATGTTTTCCACCTTTTTCCCCAAAGAGAGCTGCTCTTGCCCATCATCCAGGAATTGTTATCATATTATAGCTGCCAAAAAATCTATCGGCGTGTCACCAGAACCAGGGAAGCCTCGCCGGCTGCAGCTCACACAGTTGAAGCGAAATAAAAGACAGAAGAGTGAATTGGGAAGAAAGTTCCCCAGACTGCAGGAAAAGAGAACTGTAGCTCCAACATCTGTTTCAGTGCAGGCTGCTGAGGAGTTGGACTCCTTAAAAACAGATCACTGACTGACTATGAGACAACTGGAAAGCACTCAACCTCAGACGACCTCCACTCCAAAAAGTGGGAAAGAGGATTTGACAGTGACCAATACTGATTCTTTTGATAGCAGCCCCATATTCTCAACACAAAGTGAGAAGTGTTTGGGCAAATCACTGATTTGTACATCAGTTCCCCCATGGCACAACTGTACCTTCCCCATACTCAGTCTACAAACCATGGGACTTGAGGATTCAATTGCCAACATCTGTGTGTATGCCTATGATATAGACCAGTGTTTCCCAACCTTTTTTGGGCAAAGGCACACTTGTTTGATGAAAAAAATCTCGAGGCACACCACCATTACAGCCCCGTGACGTCAGCGCGCAGCGTCGCGCCGGGAGGGACGCACGAAAGTGTAAGTTTCAATTATTTTCCCTCCCCTCCTGTGTAAAGGGGAATGCACTCTGCTAAGTAAAGGCATTTGCCACAGCAGCGTCAACGTCACAGCACCCACCGGCACCCAAGAGAGAAGGGGTCTCAGCAGCCCTTTTGCCAGGAAGAGGAGCAAGAACGAGAGGAGGAGGAGGAAGAGGAAGAGAGTCCCCCCAAAAAAAACATTCTCCTTTTGATCTTCCTTATTTGCAATTCCTCATTGCAAAACAGCGGTTGATATACAGCTGATTTTTTTGTTATTACAGTCCCCACCCCCTCACCTAGAAAAACACCACCTGTCAATTTTATTATTATTATTATTATTATTATTATTATTATTATTATTATTATTATCATTATTATTATTATTATTATTATTATTATTATTATTATTATTATTCCCCGCCACTCTGGGAGGCTGAAGCCCTTTAAGGCTTCCTTCTGTCCACTCTCTGTGAATTACCTGCCCGGAGCGGGTTTCGGGGGGGGGCGCTGCTGCCGGTGTCCTCCCCGTCGACACCGGCAGCATTTAACAACTTTAAAGATGTGCCCCCCCCCCTGTAATTTCCATAACAGTTGGAAGGTCAAAAATATAACCTCCTATGACAACTCCTGCAACCCATGAGCTTTCAGACAAAGATCATGCATGGACAAATGTAAAGATCTTTGGAAAGTATTGATCGAAACCACAGTAACAAACGAATCAATGTATCTTCAAGGGAAAGAATAAGTAGATCCATTTGCATATATAGCTCTGTAGGCTTAATTATATTCCATTGCTATTTTGTTATTGCTCTTTTCCTCTGCTTCTATTTATTTTTAATGCATGTAACCTTTTTATTCCCCCCCCCCCGCCAATTTAACTCCTTGTAATACTCTCAATAAAATATAAAGAAACAAGAAAGGAGATTCCCACAAAACATTAGGAAGGCCTTTCTGGTGGTGAGAGCAGTCAGACAGGGGAAGGGGCTTTTAGGGAGAGGTCGGGGGGGGGGGGCATCTGCCAGGGATGCTTTAGCTGTGAGTCCTGAATTGCTGGGGGTTGGACTGGATGACCTTTGGGTTCCTTCCACCTCTATGATTCCATGACCTTTAAGGGAAGTCACCTCCATCTTCCTCTCAGAGCAGATGCCCACAAGCCCTGGGCGGGAAGAGCCAGAGAGAGAGAGAGAGAGAGAGAGAGAGAGAGAGAGAGAGAGAGAGAGAGAGGAGGAGATTCCTAAGAACCGGCAGCTCAGCTCTCGCCTCCCTCCAGGAACCAGAAAAGCCAGTTTAGGGCTCAGATCTTTCCCACAGGCCTTTCTGAGTTCTTCTCCGGGGACACCCCAGGATGGCCAGAGCATCACAAGAACCGCACCAGACATTCACCAGACCCCAAATCTTTCCCCCTTCCTGGCCTGAGAGGCTGCAAATTCTACCTGCCTTCCCCCCTCCAATTGATCAACACACAGAGATGCAGGTGGCCAGGGACCCACCTGTGCACACCTGAGCCTGCAAGGGGCAGCCAAGCCCCCTTCACCGCCTGCCCCCCCCCCGCCAGCCCCCTCTCCCCTCCTCCCTAGGCGGCAGCTCCGCCATGACCACAAACGGCGGCGGCAGCAGCAGCCGCGCGCAGCCCGGGCTCCCCTCGCCAGCCGCGGGAGCCAAGGCGCGCGACGAGGGAGCCAAGGCGCGTGATAATTTTCTAAAATTATGTCAGCGGTGCCCGGCAGAGCAGCCCTCTCGGCCATGGCAGCCCGGCTCTCCCAGCTCCCGGGGGCCGCCCTCCTCCCTCGCGCACCCGCAGCGTTCCCGCCCGGAGAGGCGGCGGCAGCAGCAGCCGCGCGCGGCCCGGGCTCCCCTCGCCGGCCGCGGGAGCCAAGGTGCGCGACGAGGGAGAGCCGCGAGGCGGGCGCTGTGGACGGAAGCGCTGCCCGCCGAGCTCGCAGGCAGCCAGGCAGGCAGACGGCGAGAGCCCCGCGCTGGGCGGCCTCTCCTCGCCGCCGCCGCCCCGCCTCTCGCCGCCCGATTCGCCCGCCTCCCTCCCACGGAGGTAGGCTGGTGTGCCGTGGGAGGGAGGCGGGCGAGTCGGGCGGCGAGCACACGCGGGGCGGCAGGCGAGCTCCCTCCCACATCCCATCGCCGCTCGCTTCGGCCGGCCTACTGGGCTGTCGCAGGCGGAAGGCCTGCGCATGCGCGAGGTTTTCGCGCCTTCCTCCAGTAGGCCGGCCGAAGCGAGCGGCGATGGGATGTGGGAGGGAGCTCGCTCGCCGCCCCGCGTGTGCTCGCCGCCGCCGCCCCGCCTCTCACCGCCCGACTCGCCCGCCTCCACGGAACACAAGGCAAAGTTCCACGGCACACTAGTGTGCCGCGGAACACCGGTTGGGAAACACTGATATAGACACACTGAAAGGATCAAATGGGATAAATGACCACATTTCTTGCCTCCAGGGTGATCGTGGCCAAAGAGCTAGGTCAAGATGGAACAATTTTCCCACTTAGTTGCCAGTTCATGCAGATGTGTCAAAGATTGTCAGTGCAAACCATGAAGTACTGTTTGAGATTTGGAGTGCTAAAGAAAGATGTTTTGATTATTCCAGTAAATGATACGGAAGTCCACTAGATACTGATAGTAATCATTTTTAAAAGGAAGACCATTCTCTACCTAGATTCCAAACATGGATTGAACCACTCTGTGATTGATGCAATAACATCCTTCTTAGCATGTCTGCATGAGATGGATTCAAAATGTCCTTATAGTTTTGCAGGCTGGTCATTTTTTTGCACCAACTGATATACCCAGGCAAGGTAATTTCAGTGACTGAGGTCCTTTCACGTGTACCATTGCACATCTGATTGCTTCTGCTGGCGAATTACAGTTCACACAAAAGGATGTGACTGCCATTAGACCCTGGATTGCAAAATAAATAATACAGTATAGTGGGAAAACCTATCTTGAAGGACAAAACAAATATATTCCACTGCAAATTGCTGCTGTTTTGTTGTTTTTAAAATTTATTTAATCATTTTTTCAATACAAACAACCACAAAAGACACATACAACAAAAACCATAACACTAATAACACAATTTGACAATTCAGATTTGAATACACTGATATACCTATGACTACACCTTTTAAACAATATTTTCCCACCTCTCTCTCCTCCCCCTACTTCCCACCAGTATCCGCCTTATCGCTTAAATATTTCTTCCATATTTCTTCATATTTATCCATTCTTAATTTGCGTCGACATGCAATTCGTTCGTATGTAGCTAATCTGTCCATATTATCAATCCATGTGCTCAATGGAATCTTTTTGTGGCTCTTCCAATTCATCAAAACAAGTTTTTTTTGCTTCTAATATAGCACGGTACATCCATATTTTTTTTACCCCTTGTAATCTCCCACATTTCCGGAATATAATTTAGAATTAAATTCAATTCCCCTGAATAAGAATTTATTTTTATTACTCTTGCTATAAATATCCTCACCTTGCACCAAAATCATCTTATCATTGGGCAGTTAATCATCATATGTACTAAGTTTGCATTTTTACTCCCTCATCTCCAGCAGTTGTCTAAACTTGTTATTTTCTTCTGGTATAGTTTTGCTGGAGTCCAGTGGACTCTGAATATTATTTTCTGTTGAATAAGTCTTAGTCTTAGATCCATAGAGGCTATTTCTGTTGATTTTATACTTGACTCCCATATATCATTTGTTATCTGTACCCCTAACTCTTCACTCCATTTTTGTCTGTCATATTCTAAATCATATTTCTTCCTGTTAAGTAGGGTTGGATATAGCGCAAGTGTAGAGTTTTTTGTTTTTGTTGCAGAGATTAAATCTTGTAGCAGCATGGGTGTTCCCGATGCTGCTATAGCGTGAGGGCCAAACTGCCTTTCCAACATATGTTTCAATTGGATGTATTGCCATTGTGTTTCACTGGTTAATCCATACTTTACTTGCAAAGTCTTATATTCCACAGATTTGTAATTTTCATCAATTAATTGATTCAATGTCAAAATACCTTTTTCCATCCAATTTTGCCAAATTATTACTTGATTTCCAATTTTTAATTTTGGGTTGGCCCATATTGTTAATTTCTCATGTTGAAATTAGGGGTCATCCTTATCATTTTTATTTATATTCATCCAATTTTTATAGGTGCTTTAATAGTCTCCAGGATAATAGGATATTTCATAAAATTGGAGCCGAGTTTAGTCCACCCTACAAGAGGGTCAAAGAAACTATATTCGAGAGTAGCCCAATTGGGATTCCTGCTAGATCTCCAATCGTTAGTCTTACTCAACAGGTAGGCCTGGTGATATAGTTCCAGATTTGGGAGACCAAAGCCACCTTCCTTAGTTAGAAGTTGCATTTTATGTAATGATATTTTTGGTGGCTTTGTACCCCAGAGGCACACTCTCAGTCAGTTTTATTGCACATAGCCAAAGGCTGCCGTAATGCACACATAATTATTTGACAATTAAAAGAAAATATACTGAATTGATAAAAAAAGACTTAAAACATTTATATTATTAAAACATTACGTACACTAAACAAAGCTATAAAAATACCCCAATGTACAAATAAAAACATTAAACAGTAAAATTCATAAGCTAAAATCATCACATGGTCACTAATGTTAAAAACAATATCAATTAATACAGTGTGCAATTTATACTCAGAGTGTGGTGACAAAGATAGAGCATAGCCTGAGGTAGATAGATAGGATCAAATAAATTCTTCACCTTTACAGTTAATGGCTACCTTGGCTATATAATTTGCTCTAATATTCCTAGCAGCAGCTGCAAAAAGTGCTACCCGTCAGGTCACATACTTATCTGTGTCTGCAAGGAGATATAAAATCATGTCAAGGGGTTTCTGGCCAGGGGACCCTGTCATTATAGGTACCAAAAATCTTTTCCTTGCATCATTATATAACGGACAGTGCAAGATATAATGCATAAGGTCCTCATCTGGTTGCCCAAGGCACAAATGGGCTGGGCTACTCGTTAGAAGCATCTGTCCAAGGAAAGGATTGGGTGACATATTTTACAGTAATATATGGCCCCTGTCCTGACCCACCCGCACAAGTTTACTATACTCAGTTATCAGAACTGCCAGAATGGCCAGACGTCACGCCCAATCAGATTAAGAGGCTAATCGCAAGCCAACTAGCTAATAAAGCTCCAGGAGAAGACATGATCCCAATGGAGATCTATAAGATAAGACCTGATTTCTGGTCTCCCATTTTTGCAAAATTGTTTTCATACATTAACAGCTCAGGTCGCATACCTGAAGGGTGGAAGTTGAGTATAATTGGCCCAATATATAAAAAGGGTGATAAGAAAAACCCTGCCAATTATAGACCCATTAGTTTGTTAGATGTAGCCTCCAAACTATATGCCAGGCTCCTTCTTGGGAGGCTAGAAGAATGGGCAGATACAAATAAGGTGATATCTGAAGTCCAGGCAGGTTTCGAAAGAGGGAAATCCACAATGGACCAGTGCTTTGTGCTGAACTTTCTGCTATGTAAATACATCCATAATTTGAAGCAAAAATTATATGTTGCTTTTACCGATCTAAAGTCAGCTTTTGATACGGTCCCAAGACACGCACTGTGGCAAAAATTGGAAAAGACAAATATAGACCTCCGTCTATTATTTCTCATCAAAACATTATATACTGACACATCAATACAAGTAAAGGTGTATCTGGCTGGCCATCTCACCACTAGAATTAAGACCATTACTGGAGTCAAACAGGAATGCATTTTGGCACCTTTCCTGTTCAATTTTTATATTAATGACATGGTTAAAGAACTGGAGGGCCTACAGTTTGCCCCTGTCACAATCCTCGACCAAAAACTCTCAGTTTTAATGTATGCTGATGACCTAGTACTTGTATCTAGAACCCAGGTGGGCCTGAGACGGCTGCTTGCACAATTAAGTTCATATTGCACGAGGAATGCTTTACCTATAAACTATGATAAGACGCAGGTCATTGTATTTGGGAAGCGTTCTAAAAAGCATGTTTGGCACCTGGATGAACACATCATAAACCAAGTAAATACGTTTAAATATCTGGGATTTATTTATTCAGAAACGGCATCTTGGAATACACAGCTATCCAATATTAAATTGCAAGCCTTTAAATCAGCAAAAGCCATTCTGAAATTCGCTGCCTGTAAAGGTGGAAATTTTAATGAACTGACTTTTGCACAGAGGCACAATCTAAATCGTTGATTTATTTTTTGGAAGTAAGATTTGGGAATATGTATTGGTAATCCTCTAAGAATGTATTATGCGCCCCCAAAAAAGCGAAAGCCCAGGGGGGGAACCTCTGGGGGAAGGTTTCCCAGCAGCGCGGGAGCGGCGTTTCACCTCCGTGGGTCCTCCCCCCTTTGCGGAGAGGAGAGACAGGGCGGAGCCGCAGGCGCATAATTGGGAGAACGCCGTCTCCGAGCTACGATGCCTCAAGCTTCCACCGAGAAAGGCGACGAACCACCACAAGTTTAAAAACGGAATCCCCATCATGACTGGACTTGGAGTAATACCAAAGATAAGGATTATAGATGGGTGAGTCCGGGTAGCAATTGTTTTTATGTATGGTCCCCACCCGACGGAGAGCGAAAATGGTGCAGGTTCAGGAAATCGCGGCTAGTAAGAAAGCGGAATAGCCCATAACGGCCGAACTGTGTATGCTCAGAAGGAGGAGGGGGTTTTGGGGTTTTTTTGCTTTTCTTTCTACTAGACTAAACGAACTAATTGAACTTTCATTTATAGAAAGTTTAAAGACTGTTTGCCTGAGTTATGTGTACTTCTGTTAGGATTTTGGCGCGGACCTACGATCGGATTTATATTTGGACTTTCATTTTGGAGTACTGCCTAAGTTTTCGGTGATCCCTTATTGGCAATCTAACAAGCTCATATAGGAGGAAAGGTTATTGGAAAAAACTCTAAGAGGACAGGAGGAGCATAGAGAGAGGAAGAGATAAAAGTTACCATGATTGCCCCCTGAAGATATTCACTGCTGAGAGCTTGCAACGATCTTTGACTAAGGACTGTTTCTTCCCTTGCCAAGGACATATGAGACCTCTTGAACCTATGTAAGAATGCTAAGTGAACGGTGTGACCGACGGTAAAGACAGATAATTATATGTATCAGACGTACCAACGCACACTATTCTTTAGCGACTTAGATTGATTGTTATTTCTGGTTACTTGGACATTTTTGTATACTTCCCCACCCAGCTGGTCTTCATTCCCCCCCCTTCGTCCCTCCCCCCCAGCTAAATTAGCAGTAGATCTGGTTCTCTTATAGTTACAGCTGTTTACCTGCCTCCTCTATCCGTCTCCCTTACTTAATTTGTAAAGTTTATATAACCAATCTACGTGCCCCCCCTACTCCTGTCCCCCCCTGTTCACCCCCTGAATAACCTCTTGATATTTGGGTATCTTTGCAATACGACGTTCTGCTAAGTTTCCAATTGTGGTACATGAGTAGGAATAGGGATGGGATAATATGATAACGACTCTCCTGCTGGCCTGAAAAGAGGTGGAAGAGGTTACAATATAAATATAATTTGAATTTTCTTTCCAGGATAGTGGTTGGAATAGAAGCGGCCAACCGTAGTAGTTTCCTTTTTTTGACTGCACCCCTTTGGTGCAATTAAACAGACTATCGGGGAAAGCTACATAGAGTGGAATAAGGAGATTGTGAGCCCTTAAAGGGAGAGAGTTAGCCCCGAAGAGCCTAACGAACAACTAGGACTAAAATGCAGGGGAAGAACGGGAAAAGGGGAGGGGGAACCCCAGGTGAAAGGAAAGTTTCTAGGCAAGAAGAAATTAAAGACTTGGATTTTTTGTGGTTAAAAATCAAGGAGGAACTTAAGCAGAACGAAAATCATATAGAAAATAAACTAGAGGAAATGCAAGAGAGGATAGATAAAAGAATAGAGGGAGCTATGGGAGAGCTTGGGAAGAAAGTTCAAGAGTTAACGGTTAAGGCAAAGACATTTGAGGAAACTAACAAAAGAATTCAAAAAGATATGAGAGAACAGAAAAGGGAGACAGAGAAAATGAAGGAGGAGATGCGAGAGCTGAATAAATCACAGGAACAGATTTGGGACAATATAGCGATGACTGAAATGCGACAAAGACAAATGCACCTAAAATTTAGAGGCATAGAAGAAGAAACGAGAGAGAACATTAAAGAAAAAATAACTATGGAATTAGCAAATTGGTTAGAAGTAAAAGAAGAGGAGGTCGCATACACGATAGAAAACGCCTTCAGGATTAAAATGAGGACATACCAGAACAAACCTAAGAAACCCATCGGGGACTGTTTAGTAATGTTTAACTCAATAGGAATGAGGAATTTGATACTTAAAACGAGCTATCATAAAAAACTAATAATAGGCGGTAGACCAATAATTGTCCTGAAAAAGATCCCGGTCAGATTACTACGCAAGAGGGAAGGATATAGACATATAATAGGTGTCTTGAGAAGGAACAATATTCAATTTAGATGGGAATTCCCTGAGGGAATTGCTTTCTTTTTCAAAGATAAGAGATTTAAACTGACTAGTTCACTAGAGGTAGAAAAGTTCCTGAGAAGATATGAGAAGGAGCTTAGTAGAAAGGATGACGGAGTAACAGACAGAAAGGATGCTGGGGGGGGGGAGGTGAGGGAGGGGGGAGGGTGAAGCTGAGAAGAGGGGAGGGGGAGGGAGAAGGAGAGGAGGAAGAGGGGGAAGGTGTAGCGGAAGAGGAGGAAACAGAGGAAGAGGGAGAAACAAGGAATTGAAAACCAGATATAAACGCGACGTTTTATCCCAATAATGTCTTTAACTTTTTTAACATGGAATGTTAATGGTCTAAATAAGAAATCAAAAAGAAATAAAATAGAGAAAGTTTTGAGAAATAAAAAATGTGACGTGGTTTGCTGCCAAGAGACCCATGTGGCCAAAAAACACAAACATATATTGATTAATAAAAAGCTGGGAATGGAGTTTATCAATTCAGAGGTGAATAAAGAGAGGGTTGGTCATTTATGCCAAAGAGAAACTGGAACCCAAAATAATATGTAAAGATGAGGAGGGGAGAATTTTAGGGATCCAAATTACCCACCAAGGGGAAAGATTTAATGTAGTATCAGTCTATGCCCCTAATACAAACAAAACCGAGTTCTTTAAAAAACTAGAACAAATATTATTAGAATTAGAAAACTACAAATTAATCTTACTAGGTGACCTGAATGGAGTCCCTGAACCCGAAATAGATAGAAGTGAAAAAAGAAGGAAAGGGAAGCAGGGGAAACTCCCCAAAACCTTTGATGATCTTCAAGAAAATTTAGACCTAATTGACATCTGGAGACACAAAAACCCAACAGGAAAACAGTTCACACATTTCTCCGGAGTACACCAGAGCTGGGGTAGAATAGACCAGATCTGGGTCTCCAGAGATCTTTCGTTAAGAGCGGGGAGATGCATAATAGAGCCCAGAACATTATCGGACCACAGCTCAATCCTTTTGGAAATAAAATGTATGCCATCAGGCACATACAGATGGAGAATGAACGATTATTTACTGGAACAGGACGAGATTATCGGTAGGGCAAAGAACATCTTGAAAGAGTACTTTGATCACAACCTGCACAAAGGAACTAAAATTAATGTGGTTTGGGATGCCAGTAAAGCAGTCCTTAGAGGTTTCCTGATTCAACAGAACAAATACAGGAAAAATTTGAAAGAGGCAAAGAAGGAAGAACTAGTCAAACAATTAAAAGAAGTAGAGGATAAATTAACAATAAATCCTGGGGACGAGAGGCTTAAACAAATTTGTAAATTACTACAAACTCAATATTCATCACTGCTGAACCAGGAAATAGAGTGGGGAATAAAAACGATGAAACAAAGGTACTATGAATCAGCAAATAAAACCGGTAAGCTGCTAGCATGGCAACTGAGGAAGAAAAAAAAACAAAAGGCGATTAACAAAATTAAATTCGAAGACCAAATAATAGAGGACCCCAGTGAGATCAAGGGAAAGTTCCTTCAATATTACGAAAGCCTGTACAAAAAGAAAGAGGATGAGGATACAGGTGAGATAGGAAGGTATTTGGAAAGGAACGAAGGGGTACAGCTGTCAGATGAAGAAAAGATATTCCTAAATGAACCGGTAACTGTAGATGAGGTCAGGGATGCAATCAAGAAAATGAAACCTGGGAAGGCCCCTGGCCCAGATGGCCTTTCTCAAAAATATTACAAAACTCTAGAGGAACATTTGATTCCGGTACTCTGTAATGTAATCAATAACATCCTCCAAGGAGGGGAAATACCCGATTCGTGGAGAGAGGCATATATCACATTAATACCCAAAGCAGATTCAGATACACTTAATATAAAAAACTACAGACCAATATCCTTGCTTAACAATGATTATAAGATCTTTGCAGGAATAATGGCGAATAGATTAAAGAAATACCTTAATAGAGCGATCCATAAAGACCAAGCCGGATTCCTGCCCGGTAGACAAACAAAGGATAATGTAAGACATGTAGTTAATATAATCGAATATCTGGATCTTAAGATTGATATCCCTGCCGCCTTAATCTTTATAGATGCCGAAAAGGCTTTTGATAATGTATCCTGGCAATTTCTCATTAAATGTATGGAAAGGGTAGGAATAAGAGGGCCATTCCTAGAAGGTATCAGAGCGATCTACTCAAACCAAAGAGCGAAACTTATCATCAACAGTAATTTAACAGACTCATTCACGATTACAAAAGGTACAAGACAGGGATGCCCATTATCACCCCTGTTATTCATTATGGTCCTGGAAGTCATATTAAATAAGATTAGAGGAACACCAGAAATAAGAGGGATTAAGGTAGGCAAAAAAGAATATAAAGTAAAGGCTTATGCCGACGATCTAGTAATATCAATAGAAGAACCTCTAGAAAGGATAAATACAGTTATGGGCTTAATGGAGGAATTTGGGAGGCTATCGGGGTTTAGATTAAACAAAACAAAAACAAAAATGTTGGTAAAGAACTTGGACGAACAATCAAAAAATAAAATCGAGGCGGAATCCGGGATAAAGATATCAAAAAAGGTTAAGTATTTGGGTATCTGGGTCTCAACTAAAAATATAAATTTGGTGGAGGATAATTACAGCAGAATTTGGAGAGAATGTAAAAGAGATCTAGATAGTTGGAGCAGATTACACCTCTCATGGGAGGGGAGAATGGCTGCCATTAAGATGAACATTCTCCCAAAAATGATATTCTTATTTCAAAACATCCCAGTAATCAGGGGCACGACAATGTTTAAGGACTGGCAGAGGACCCTCTCCAGATTCATCTGGCAGGGCAAAAGGGCCAGAATTAAATACAAGTTGCTTACTGACAGAAGAGATAGAGGTGGGTTTGCGGTCCCGAATTTACAACTATATTATGAGGCCTCGTGTCTATGCTGGGTCAAGGAATGGATAGTTTTGGACAACACCGACCTGTTGGATTTAGAGGGTTTCAATGCTAGGTTTGGGTGGCATGCTTACCTGTGGCATGATAAGGGGAGAGTGCACAAAGGTTTTTCTAATCACATTATAAGAGGGGCGTTGTTAGAGGTGTGGAACAGATGTAAGAACTTGGTAGAAAAAGAAACCCCATTGTGGCTGTCACCCATCGATATTCTAGCAATCAAAAAATTAAATATGGAAGGTAAAAGGTGGACATACGCCGACCTTTTGAAAAGATCTGAGAGAGGATGGGAAATTAGACCCTACGATGAGTTAAAAGACAAACTATTGGGGTGGATACATTTCCACCAAATTAACTCTTTATGGAACGAACATAAAAAAGTAGGTATGAGTAAGAACAAGTCCAAATTCCAGTTAGAAATAATAGAAGGGAAGTCTAAACTCTTAACCAAAATGTATAACCAACTATTAGATTGGGATACTAAGGATGAGGAAGTCAAAGAGGTTATGATCAAGTGGGCTATAGATTTAGGACACCCCCTAGACTATGAAAAATGGAAAAAACTATGGAATAAGGATATGAAATTTTCAGCATGTGTCGGTCTCCGAGAAAATATGGAAAAGATGATGTACCGCTGGTACATCACCCCAACAAAATTAGCTAAAATGTATAAAACCGGAGATAAGACCTGCTGGAAATGCAAAAAGAAAGAGGGAGATTTCCTCCATATGTGGTGGTCCTGC
This sequence comes from Podarcis liolepis, assembly GCF_965112155.1. Classification (NCBI taxonomy): domain Eukaryota; kingdom Metazoa; phylum Chordata; class Lepidosauria; order Squamata; family Lacertidae; genus Podarcis; species Podarcis liolepis. Next base: position 11,624,901 of record NC_139568.1, read on the forward strand.
GACGAAGTAAAGAAGTTCTGGGGCGCCGTTTATGATGAATTAAAAAAGATCCTAAAGTATACCTTCCCAAAAAAACCTGAGGCGTTCCTTCTGGGAATGGTGGGGAACGAGATCAATAAGGACGACCAAACCCTATTCCAGTATGCGACAGTAGCCGCTAGGATACTGTTAGCGCAGAATTGGAAAAAACCCAGCACTCCAACAATCAAGGACTGGCAAACCAAGTTAATTGAATATATTGATTTGGCAATAATGACTCAGAAGATAAGGCAACAGAAAAATACTAAATTTATTAACGACTGGAATAAATTTTTTTCATACATGGAGATGATATCAGGAAATATCAAAATCACAGTAGGTATAATATAAAAACCGTGAGGTAGAGTATGCGGATTAACAAAAGATACTGCTGTACATATTGTTGAGATAAAGGTCACGTCGTGGTGGTGGGAAGTCAAATAATACAAAAGATTGTATATTGATTTTTGTATTTTCTTATTTTTCTTTGTTTTGTTTTTGTTAACAAGGTATATGTGTTTTTAGATGTTGGATTACAATAAAAAAATTTTAACGGAAAAAAAAAAGAATGTATAAAAGCTTTGGAACAACATTCATTTTGAGGACATTAAACTTTCCCCAAAGGGAGAGGTTTAGAGGTCCCCGCCTTTCAATATCAAAAGAAATCTCATTTATAATTTGATTCAAATTTAATTTTACAATTTGGTCTATATCTGATGAAATCATTATACCCAAGTATTTAATAAAGTCTTTGCACATCTGAAATTGATGCTTTCTATACAATGTAGCCCTTGTCCCAATTGGTAAAATCTCTGGTTTTATCCAATTTATAGAATATCCCGATATTCTGCCAAAGGTTTTTATTTTCTCCATAGTTTTTGGAATTGTATCTTCTGGTTTTGTAATAAATAAAAGGATATCATCCGCAGATAATACAATTTTGCAATTATCTTTGTTGTGCTTTACACCCTTGATATGCTCATCCTGAATTATTGCTCTTGTTAATGGTTCCAGGCAGAGATTAAATAATAACGGAGAAAGAGGACATCCTTGTCTCATTCCTTGATTTAAACTAATCAAATTTGAAATTCTTCCATTTGTAACAATCCATTTTACAAAACATTTTAATCCAATTACAGTATTCTATAGGGAAACCAAATTTACGTAACACAAACCCTATGGATTCTTTATATATTCTGTCAAAAGCCTTTTCTGCATCTAATGACAATATCATAAACGCCTCTTCATCTTTGTTTAAATTTATCAAATCTATTGTTAATCTGGTGTTATCTGTAGCTTGTCTTGTTTTTATAAAACCTGTTTGATTGTGATTCGAGGACCCGATCCCCACTTGGGGAATAAAGACACGCGGACACAGAATGTAAGGTTAATGGGTAAGGTAAAGGCCACAACTTTATTGATTATAGCATGTGAGAAGGTATTGGCTTAGGCATTGGACCACGGAACATTAGACTCCACCCACTCGTAGAGGGGTGAGTCTGAGGAGGGGTTAACCACCAGTAGGGGAAGCCTGTTGATGCTAATCCAACTATAGGCTCTCTTCCTGATGTCACCAAGGGTCGTGCCATGGCCCCCCGCCACACAGGCATCGGACAGGATCCACGACCGCCGGATTCCTTTAGCGGAATACCCAAAATGGCCGGGGAAGGCGATGGCCACACCTTGCCCCCCGAAACACCAACAACACATTCCAATGCCTAACCGCCACCTGAGCCAAGAGGCTCGCCGCCAATACCCTCACAGCTGCAACCAATCCCTAAGACTATTGGATATGTTAGACAGCCATATGTCGTTTCCCCGATTTGAAAGATGAACGCCATCATCCTGGAATAGGGTCTGGTCGCCAATCTGGATATCATCATGAGATATAACTAGGCCATTCATAAAACGCACTTTGCGCGCTACCGCACGATTCAAGAGTTTCCTGGATTTCTCGATGGCCATAATGTTATGCGCACCGCGCCAAACCTTTCTCTTCAAGAGAGAGGACCAGAACAGGGTTGTTCTGGGAAATAAGGCAGCCAACTCATCCAAGACCTTACTCATGTACCACAACAAGTCCACACTGTTAGGGTGTGAAACCTAAGACGCTGGCAAGTTAGCAATGTCATGTAACTTTAAGTAGTCAAGCTCGTTAAGTTGTTAAGTTGCTCAGTATATAAAGAGTGTTTGTTTTCTCTGCGTGGTGTGTGGGGCGTGAAGCAAAAATGTCCGAAAGCTCCGGAGGTGTTTCTGTTATCTTTCTGCAATAAACCTGTCTTTGGAAAGACAGGCTTCCCTGTGTCGTTATTTCTTTGCTGCTGAGACTTTGAAGCTTGTACTGCAACAAGAATCTCTGCACTGGACTTAATTAATGCTCTGCAAAGAGAGCCGTTGCTGATGGCGCAGCGGAAGCGTTTACTGGACCAGTACACAAACTCTCTTAGGTTATGGCTCCTTCTACGTTTCTACAGCTGTATTGTGTGCAGAGAAAGTGAAAGCAGCTTTCGGATGAGAGAAGACCGGCTTGGTCGTAAATCCAGCTCTTAAAGGAGGCTGGAGGCATCTGAAAAGTGAGTAAAACAAATCCCAAGGGGAAAGAGAAGAAAGGGCACACAGAGGGAGTAGCAGCAGACCCCAAGAATGGCAGTGGAAAATTTCCAGGTTCCCTTTACAAAGTTGAACTCTGCTAATTACATGCAGTGGTCTAAGAGGGCTCAAGTCTGGTTGGAAGCCAAAGAAGTGTGGGCTGACTATGTCCAGAGGCGAAAGCCGTTTGTGGCTGTTGCAGCAGATGCCACAGCAGAGCAACAGGCTGCTGCACATGCTCAGAACAGGGAACATGATAAAATGGACACTAAAGCTAGATGCATGTTGATGGTATCGATAGACGATTCCCAGTTACCTCATGTGGAAAATTTAAGGTCTGCATGTGAAATTTGGGAAGCTCTTAGGCTAATTCACCATAGAGCCACGCCCGGAGAGAAGGTGAACATTATACGTGCTTTGTATGAGTTGAAATTGAAGCCACGGGATAGTGTGGTTGAACACACGTCACAGATGACTGAGCATTTCAACCGACTGTCATCTTTAGGTGTGAATTTTCCTGAAAATATTAAAGTTTATACTCTGCTTAGCAGCCTGCATGCAGGGTTTGAAAACTTAGTACTAACTTTACAAGTTTTGCCAGAGGACCAGCTGAATATGAATTATGTGACTGGTAGATTGTGTGAACAAGAATATCAACATCATCGAAAACGTATTGATAATTCAAATACCCCAAGGGTTGGATGTTCAGATAATTCCCAGCGTGGGGAAACTAGCAGGCAGAGCTATAAGGAAGCCTCACAAGTGTCTGCCATGGCCAGCAAGTCATGTTTTCGATGTGGCAGCAGGTTTCATTTGATAGCAAAGTGTCCAGAAAAGCAACAGGAATTTCAACAGTCCAAGGCCAGTTTCCGGAGTTACAGGGGAAGACGACGTGAGAACTACAAGAATCAACGATCCAGAGGGGGAGCAGGTGCTGATAAGGGACTATCTGCAATGGCAGCACAACAGAGTCCTAAAAGGAGCCAACAAACTTTGAAGTGGATAATTGACAGTGGAGCAAGTCACAGTTTAGTTCCAGCGACATCTAGTGGCCGCTTGATGAACTGCAAGACATTGTCAGTTGCAAAAACCGTGACTATAGCAGACAATAGTAAACGAGAAATGAACCTTAAAGGCACAATTTATGTTAACTGTTTGCAAACTAACCTTCCTGTTTTTGTTCTTCCAGGAATGAAGAATGGACTTTTGAGTGTGTCATGCCTGGTAAAAAGTGGTTTTAAGGTTGAGTTTGAAAATGATGTGTGCACCATTTCGAAACAGGGAAAGGAGCTAGTTAAAATTCCCTGTGAGGATGGGCTTTTTGTTTTGGATGAAGAGCAGTTAGCAGCAGGTAGATGTTCAACAGGTGAAGCACAAGCTAAGTGTGTAAATAAGGCTCCTCATACAGGTTGTGCACATCTACTACACAGAAGGTTAGCTCATATATGCTTTAAGTATGTAAGCAAGATGCCAGATTTAGCTGAGGAGTGTAACATTAAACCCTGTCCAAATTTTCTGGATTGTTGTGCTTGTAAACATGCTAAGGTTAAGACATGTAACTATCCTAGATCTGATAGAGTAAGCAAGAAACCCTTTGAACTTGTGCACACAGACGTGTGTGGCCCTATGCCAGTCAAATCGCTTGGAGGTGCGAGATTTATGCAAATTTTGGTGGATGACTTTTCAAGGGCTAGTTGGGTTTTCTTTCTGAAAGAAAAGTCACAAGCAGCTTCCATCCTGATGGATTGGATTGAAGAAGTCGAATGTAAATTTGACACCAGGGTACGTAAAATACAATCAGATCGTGGTGGGGAATATGTGAACCACACGCTGGAGACGTGGTTAAAAAGGAAAGGTATAGTTCATAGGCTTACCAATCCCTATTCACCACAGGAGAATAAAGTTGCCGAAAGAAAATTTCGAACATTACAGGAAGCCATTGCTGCTTTGCTGTTTGATTCTGGACTTCCACAGCGTTTTTGGGCTGAGGCTGCACTGTATGCGAATTATATTTTTAACAGAGTGTACAATAGCACAGTAGGCAACACTCCTTACTTCATGCTATTTGGAAAAAACCCAAAAATTGATCATCTAAGAGTTTTTGGATGTCGTGCTTATGTGCTGGTGCCTAAGGCACAACGTAGGAAAGGCGATCCTAGGTCTAAAGAAATGTTTTTCTGTGGTTATCAAGCAAACACAAAAGGTTGGAGATTTGTGAATGTAGAAGGCAATCAAACGAAAATCACAATCAGCAGAAGTGCGGAATTTTGTGAACAAGATGGTTGGAATAAAATTCATGGAAATCCTGACATACTATTTGATGTGGTGAACAGTGACAATGAAACTCAGGCCCCAGGGCAGGTGTTAGTTCCAGAACAGACTGAGGAATTTGAGTCTGAGGACGAGGGTGAGAAATCGTCTAGTTCACCCAAGTCTGTAAAGTCAGAATCTTCTAGCTCTAAAAGTTCACCTGTACAGCAAGAGAGACGTGTACAGTCAGAATCAACTACTAGTGACAAACTACTAGTGACAAACAGGTGACGACTAGTGATTCTGGGTCAGAGGGGGAAACTGAAGGAACATCGCAGGAACTGTTAAGGCGTTCTAAGCGTACCAACAAAGGTAAACCTCCTGAAAGGTACCAAGCTATTAGTGTTTGGGCTGGTTTGGCAAATTGCGAACCTGAAAGTTTTGAGGAGGTTGAGCAATTACCCCAGGAGGAGGCCAGTAGGTGGCGTGAGGCCATGCAAAAGGAGTTGAATTCTATGAAAGAACTGGGTGTGTTTTCCATCACCAAACTGCCAGAAGGTACCAAGGCAGTAAGTTGTAGGTGGGTGTACAGGATAAAGACAACAGCGATGGGGAAACCAGAGTACAAAGCAAGACTTGTAGCTCGAGGTTTTACGAGGTATTCCGAAGTCTATGCACCCACTTCAAGGAGTGAAACCCTACGGGCACTATTAGCAGTTGCTGCTCAGAAAGGGTTCAAAGTGAATCAATTTGATGTCTCTACAGCTTATCTTCATTCAGACTTGGCTGAAGAGCTCTATATGGAGCTACCGCCAGGATTGAAAGTTGGTAAATCAAATCAGGTATGGAAACTACATAAATCTATTTATGGACTCAAGCAATCTGCTCATAATTGGAATGAGTGTTTGAATGACGTTTTGGTAGGCATTGGTTTTAGCAGGAGCAAGGCTGACAATTGCTTATATTTCAGAAGTTCAGGAGATGCTCAAGAATCTTTGCTTGTTTATGTAGATGACCTGATTTATACTTCAAAGACACAAGAACAAGTAAAAAAACTAGCCAAAGAGTTAAATAAACACTTCAAAGTTAAGAATCTTGGTGATGTGAAGGTCTATCTTGGTGTTCAGATAGATAGGACCAAAAATGGCAGTTTTCTACTGAATCAAAAAGGCAAGATATTGCAAATATTGAAAAAGTTTAACATGACGGAGTGTGCAGGTGTTAGAACACCAATGGAAATGGGTTTTGTAAAAGACAATGAGTTCAAGGATAGTGCTGAATTCAAGCGTGCTGAAATCTTTCAGTCAGCACTGGGAAGCTTACTTCATCTTTTGCAATGGAGTAGACCAGATATTGCTTACGCTGTTAACTTACTCAGCAGAGAAGCTTCGAAACATAGTGTAAATGCATGGAAAGGAATTCAAAGAGTGTTGAGATATTTACAATACACCAAAGATTTTTGCCTTGAATTATCTTCGGAAGGACAAGCACAGATTACTTGTTGGGCAGATAGTGATTGGGCAAATTTAAAGGATAGAAAATCAGTGTCTGGCTGTGTAATAAAATTTGGTAACTCTCTGATTGTGTGGAGATCCAAGAAACAGAACCTGATTACTTTGTCATCAACAGAAGCTGAGTTCTGTGCCTTATCTGAGTTATGTAGAGATCTAGAATTTTACAAATGCTTGGCACAAGAGATGTATGGAAAGGCCATCACTCCAATCACTGTATGGGGTGATAATCAACCGTGTCTTAAGTTAGCACAAAATGGGCAGTTTAAAGGTCATACAAAACATTTGGATATCCGCTTTCAAAATGTTTGTCAAACGGTAAAAGCAGGAATTGTTAAATTAAATTACTGTCCCAGTCATGAAAATCAAGCTGATGGTTTTACAAAACCGCTTGGGTTTCAGCAGCATGAAAACTTTTGTGAAGAAATGGGTCTGAAGTAATTTTGTTTTTTGTATTGCCAGCGAGAGGGGGTGTTAGGGTGTGAAACCTAAGACGCTGGCAAGTTAGCAATGTCATGTGACTTTAAGTAGTCAAGCTCGTTAAGTTGTTAAGTTGCTCAGTATATAAAGAGTGTTTGTTTTCTCTGCGTGGTGTGTGGGGCGTGAAGCAAAAATGTCCGAAAGCTCCGGAGGTGTTTCTGTTATCTTTCTGCAATAAACCTGTCTTTGGAAAGACGGGCTTCCCTGTGTCGTTATTTCTTTGCTGCTGAGACTTTGAAGCTTGTACTGCAACAAGAATCTCTGCACTAGACTTAATTAATGCTCTGCAAAGAGAGCCGTTGCTGATGGCGCAGCGGAAGCGTTTACTGGACAAGTATACAAACTCTCTTCCTGCTAGCTGGGTTGTTCTCACCCAGCTGAATGATTAGAATGTTAGGGGGGGCCAACAGCGCAGCTTTTGCCTTCAGCACTGGCATGAGTTCTTGCCAGCGCATGCCCCTTCTTGACAACCAGGAAACTCGCACCCACGATGGTAGCCCCAGATTAGGCATGAAGCCGGAACTTGCTGCCTAAAGGCGGGCCCAATGCACAATACTGTGGCCGCAAATCCACACTGGACTACCGAAGACAGCTAAGAATAAAGAAAGAAAAGACAGGTAAGCGGAGCGTTCTCAGAATACTTTTATAGGCATTAGATTTCCAGCGGCCCATCTCCTTGATCCTGTCTGCCAGAAGGCCCATGTGTGTGGCCATTGTGGCCACACCAATCCTAAATGAATGTGCCGTGTAGTCTTTGGAAGGGAAACCACAGGCATCTATCGCTTTGCGAAGTACCCTGGTGAACTGGTGCCTCATCAATCGGGATCCATCCTCATGAATAAAGAGCGGGCCAAGGCCGGGAGGTCTGAGGTAATGGTATCGCCTGGTGTCCTTTACTGGGCATGGGCCCCTCTGGCCGGAGGCCGTGAGTTGGACTATGGTGCCCTTACCGCCCTGGTCCGTCTTAGACTGACGCACCTGCACCATCACACCTGAACTGGACACGTGCACTTCCTCCAGGAGGAGGCCGCGCATTTTCCCACTTGAGGTAGCTTATGCTACCACCTCACCGACCCTAAAGGCACCAAAGAAGGCTATAGCGTATGCTGCAGAGAACAGCTGGGCCTCAAACTTGGACCAGCAAATTGACCTAAGTTTCATATGTTAGGGGAAAGGGACGATACTTTGGACCTGAAACCCGTTAAGTCGCACCATACTTTCTTATAAGACCTGAGGGTAGAGGGTGCAACAGACGCAAATACTCCCTTGATCTCCAAAGTTCCATAGGTGATCTGGAAAGGGTTCTGGCAGCAGCTGAGCCCAAGGTGCTAACGGCACAAATGATCGAAGTAGGCGAGACCACTCTCGGAACGTGATGACTGCTAGCTAGCCAGTACGTTAACCACCACCTGGTTATCAGTTCTGAAGCACCTGGCGATTCCAGAACTCCTCGGTCCATATGTGAACAGCCACAACTATGAGAAAAAACTCCAGAAAAGTGAGATTCCGCATGATGGCTTCTCCTTGCCACTCCGCTGGCCATTGTTGCGCGCGCCAACATTCCTTAAAGAACAGACCAAAGGCCAGGGACCCTGCCGCATTGGGGTGGACCTGGAAATCAGAGGCCAAATTTAGGATTTCCTGCGATAGGGAGACTCCGTTGCAGTGTTCCAGAAATCTGATCCACAGCTCAAGGTCTGCCTTGACCAACTTGGGGAGCAAAGTGGGCAGCCCAGTGAAACTACTCTACACGCGAAGTTGAAATGATCTAGCAAGGACTGGACCTGTCTAAGAGTGACCTATCTATTTATTTATTTATTTATTTATTTATTTATTTTAGGGGAAGGGTTTGACGAATTGTTTCCTTAAGGGCAATTATTTTCTCCTCTAGCAGGCGGGCGGATTGAGCTGCTGTGTCAAGCTCTATACCCAGGTAAGTAAGGCGCGTTGTGGGTCCGTCTTATCTGCCTCGAGGGGAACTCCCAGCTCCCGGGCCAAAGCTGAAAAGGCCTCCAGAAGGGAGGCACATTCACCAGTATTGGGCTTCCCAACGAGTAGAAAGTCACCGAGGTAACGCGTCACCCCAGGTGAGTTGGTTCTGTAGCGCAAGGCCCAGTCCCAAAAGGTGCTAAATGTCTCAAAGGCCGAGCAGGCTACAGATCAACCCATCAGCATAGCCTTGCCAATGTAATATTTTCCTGGAAATTTGAGTCCCAGCACATGGAGGTCATTGGGATGAACCGGCAATAGACGGAAGGCTGACTCTATGTCACAATTTGCCAAGAGTGCCCCATGACCAAAATTCTGGATAAGTCTTATTGCTTGATCGAAGGTGGCATATTTTACTGAGCACAATTCCGGTGGAATGGCATCGTATACTGGGCCACCCTTAGGGTAAGAAAGGTTGTGGATTAATCTGAACTCACCATGGGTCTTTTTGGGTACAATACCAAGGGGCGAGATGTGCAGGTTTGGGATAGGGGGGTGTACGAATGGACCAGCCACCCTCCCTGCGGCCACTTCCTTAGCTATTTTCTTTTCTGCAACCTCAAGCCTTTCCCTTACTGACCTCTGGTTAGGGGAATCCTTTGCAATTAAAGAGTCGGTTACTGGTATTCTGAAACCCTCTGAAAAAACCCTTCCAAAGAAAGGATGCTGCACTTTCGTCTGGATAGCTAGACAAAAGGTTGCGGAGAGGAGGGAGCTGGATCAGTGAAAATGCTAGACCCGGAGGGTCCCTATTGTCTGTTCCCTGCTGCGGGGGCTCCTCTGGAACTAGAATGATGGAACCCCTGACCTCCCTGAAAGGGCTGCTTCTCTTTGTAACATGCTGCGGCTGGGTGTACCCCTGCACACCTCTCACACTCGTGCGGATACTTACAAGACTGCCCTTCGCATGACCCCTTATTGAATTCCCAACACACCTTGCGCTTTGGCTCGCCTCTTAGGTCCGGCTTACCCATGCAATAAGAATCTAATGGCTTCTTCTCAACATACGGGATGACCGCCACCTCAGCTGTCTGAAGCTCCCCCTCCAGCTGCTGTTCCTCCTCACCGGCTGACGAGGTGCCCAATTCTGGAAGCTGGACCCTGGGCTGCTTATTCTGTGAAGGACTGAAAGAACTGGACACAACAGGGTTATTGACACAGGCCGGCGGCCTCTGCGCAGGCAACCCAATGCTGTTCTGAGGACCAGATGATGCCAAGTGAGCCCGAGACCTAGTATGCACTGCCGCCGCTACTGCCTGAGAGCTTGGGCCTGTGCCTGAGAACTGAGCATCGTTGAAGAGGGCGGCAGAGGTGCCTGGGGGGTCATCAACCTGGGTGAGAGGTGGGCTCTCCGGAACCCCCTGGGTATCTGGCATCATATCAGGGGTAGCAGCGGAGGGCATGGGGTTAAAAATGCTGCTCATAATCATCAATGAACGATCTAAAGGCATTTAGGATGTGTGAAATAGGTTTGGGGTTATTATCCCGTCCATGTGGCACCCGCGATCTAAAGGCATTTAGGATGTGTGAAATAGGTTTGGGGTTATTATCCCGTCCATGTGGGACCCGTGATGAATTACGGCTATTTGCACCCATGCAGCCTGAAGTGTGAGCTGATTCCGCCGCAGAGTGCTTCCTCTTAGGTGCCATGGATAATGCGCTAAAGCAACTTCCACAAATGTGTGCTACTGTTTACAAGCGTTTGTACTGGCACGTGTTATTGATTCTGAAACGAATGTGCTAAATAATGATTGATTTACTTATAATAAATAACGATTCTTCCAAGTATTCAATTAAATGTTTAATTGTTTATCCACTTAGAATGTGTGCGCGTGTTATTCATATATATATATATATATATATATATATATATATATATATATATATATACATATATATTATTTTTATTTATTTATTTTATTTTTATTTATTTATTAATAATTATTATTTTTAAAGATGCTTCCTACTTCATATTATAATATCTCATTCAATCCCCTGCAATGCAGGACTATCAAACCAGCAACCTTGGCCTTATCAGCACCATGCTCTAACCAGTTGAGCTATCCAGGCTCTCTAGAATTGTGTGGGACCCTGAGGGTCATTTAGTCCAACTCCTTGCAAGGCAGGAATATGCAGCTGTACCATACAGGGATCGAACCTGCAACCTTGGCGTTATTGTCACCAAGCTCTAACCAACTGAGGGTTCCTAAATATATGTAAATTATTTATGATTATTTATTTTTTTAAAAAAATTATCTATTTATATGTTTATCTTAGATTTATTTAATTAAATAATTTAATCTTGGTATGTGATGCCATTCCACTTATTCTCTTTATTATTATTATTAAATATATTTATTTATTTTTATTTATTTTTATTATATTATTATTATTTCCATTTATTTTATTATTCTTATTATTTCTATTATTATGTATCTATTTATTTATTATTATTTGTTGTTATTATTATTCTTATTTATTCTTATTATTTATTAAAATCTATTCCAGTATTATTTGTTCAATCAATTACCACTGTAAGTAGAATTGTCGATACTATCAATTATCTACCGTAACTTATGATGATATGAAAAAATTATTCGTCACTTGACTGTTCCGTTTGTATTTGTCTATAAATTTATTTATTTGCCACCAAGCAAATGGATCAGGCGGATAGACACAGCTAAATATTTAAACCTGCCTCCTGAGGAACAACTCACAAGTATATAGCGATGTAACAATAGGAACAGCAGAGCAATGCAACCCCCACACTGCAATCAAATGGAATCAAAGAAAATCGTTTTCAGGGAAATGTCCTTTAACTAACACTTTGCAAAACAAAAGGTAATGCTGGAGCCCCAGTGGAAGGAGAATGCTGCCAAAGACAATGTATCCTTGATCGGCCATCCGCCAGGTACTTGAATTCACAATGCACCACGAACTGCCTGTTGTTAAGCGACAATGTATCCTGCCTGGAAGCCGGGACAATTGTGAAGGCATTTCTTAAGCCAGGCAGCAGAATGAATCAGACGAAAAGAAGGAAATAAAACTTTTTAAAGGGCGGAGGCTAGATCACAAGCGAAATGAAAATAAATAAATAAAGGGGGTACACGAAGGGGAAACTTAAAGGAGGGTCCTTATGAATTGCGCAGAGCAGAACAGGCAAGGAGAAGGGGAAACAAAATAATAGCGCAATAGGGAGCCGCAGATCTGACTAAATTAACTGATGCCTCAATCGAACCCGAGAATTATACAGAGAAGCGACCACACGCACAATCGCAGCTGACCAGTTACCATGTTGCTTAGCTAAGCAAGAATGTAAAACGAGACTAGCCAAAATCGGCTGGAGGAGGGGGGGTAGTGGGCTTTCAGCTAAATGATCAAGTATGAAGGCGGAAGGAAACTAAACAGTAGATAAGGTGACTGCTGCCCCAGGTGCCTCAGTAAATGAAACACTGCACAACTAAACCCCTAGGTGGCTGCCTGGCAAGTCCTGCTACCCGGGTAAAGCAGCTTAGGAAAAAGGTAAACGGCGGATCTACACGGATCCTCGTGAATTCATATGATTTTTTCATTCAAATTAAATAAAACCACCATGATCTTGTAGACCATGTCTTACTCTGTAGAAAGCATCAAAAAAATCACGCATCCACTGTTTCGGGGGGGGGGGGCGCAGGGGCGCAAAAACATGGTTAAAAAACACGGATCCTCATGGATCCTCATGATTTTTCCACTAGATCAGCCCAAAGTCACCATCAGATCAAACATCATGGCCATGGGCACAGCATCCACCACAAAAATCACGGATCCACGGCTTCCTGGCGAAACCGTGGCCCAAAAACGTGGTTTTCAAGAACGGATCTTCATGGATCCACACGCTTTCTGCATCGGGCCAACCCAAACTCACCGTCAAATCACATATCATAGTAAGGGGCACAGCCTACACCACAAAAAACTCGGATCCACACCTGCCTGGCCACGCCCTGGCCCAAAAACGTGGTTCCGAAGCACGGATCCTCATGAATCCTCATGATTTTTGCACTAGATCAGCCCAAAGTCACCATCAGATCAAACATCATGGCCATGGGCACAGCATCCACCACAAAAATCACAGATCCACGACTTCCTGGCGAAACCGTGGCCCAAAAACTTGGTTCCGAACCACAGATCCTCATGGATCCTCACGCTTTTTGCATCGGGCCACCCCAAACTCACCATCAAATCACACATCATGTCCAGGGGCACAGCCTGCACCACAAAAATCACGGATCCACGGCTTCCTGACCATACCGTGGCCCAAAAACGTGGTTTTGAAGCACGGATCCTCATGGATCCTCACGCTTTTTGCACTAGATCAGCCCAAACTCACCGTCAAATCACACATCATGGCCAGGGGCACAGCTTACACCACAAAAAACTCAGATCCACGGCTTCCTGGCCACTCCAAGGCCCAAAAACGTGGTTTTGAAGCACGGATCCTCATGGATCCTCACGCTTTTTGCATTGGGCCACCCCAAACTCACCGTCAAATCACACATCATGTCCAGGGGCACAGCCTGCACCACAAAAAACTCGGATCCACGGCTTCCTGGCCACTCCATGGCCCAAAAACGTGGTTTAAAGCACGGATCCTCATGGATCCTCACTCTTTTTGCATTGGGCCAACCCAAACTCACTGTCAAATCACACATCATGTCCAGGGGGCACAGCCTGCACCACAAAAAACTCGGATCCACGGGTTCCTGGCCACCCCATGGCCCCAAAACGTGGTTCTGAAGCACGGATCCTCATTGATTCTCACGCTTTTTGCACTAGATCAGCCCAAACTCACCATCAAATCACACATCATGGCCAGGGGCACAGCTTACACCACAAAAATCACGGATCCATGGCTTCCTGGCGACACCGTAGCCCAAAAATGTAGTTTTGAAGCACAGATCCTCATGGATCCTCACACTTTTTGCACTGGGCCACCCCTAAATCACTGTCAAATCACACTTCATGCCATGGGACACAGCTTGCACCACAAAAAACTCGGATCCACGGGTTCCTGGCCATACCGTGGCCCAAAAACGTGGTTTCAAAGCATGGATCCTTATGGATCCTCACGCATTTTCCATTGGCCAACCTAAACTCACCGTCAAATCACACATCATGGCCATGGGCACAGCCTGCACCACAAAAAACACGGATCCACAGCTTCCTGGCCACTCCATGGCTCAAAAACGTGGTTTTGAAGCACGGATCCTCATGGATCATCACACTTTTTGCATTGGGGAACCCCAAATTCACCCTTTAGTCAAATATCTTGTACATAACCACAGATCTGACCACAAACATCATGGATCTACTGCCAGATGCTACCCTGGATATATTGGCCAATTTTTAGGTGGGTGTGCTGGGATGGAGGAAACTGAGTCGGCTGAATCTCAATCCATTAAAGATGGGCGTCCAATGGCTGGGCCAGAATAATTTCAGTTTGGTTTGCCAGCTCCCAGCTCTTAATGGGGCGCAATAGTCACCTGTAGCCGCTATCAGGAGTCCCGGTGTGATCCTGGATGCTTCTGTCTCTATGGAGGCATTGGTCACAAATGTAGCCAAACTGGAATTTTTGAATCTATGTCAGGTTAGGAGATCGGTACCGTACCTGTCCCTTTCCAACCTAGCCATGGTGATCCATGCAGTAGTCACCTGCAGACTAGACTACTTTAACTTGCTGTACACCTGAGCCGGGGAGTGCAGGGTATAAATGTGATAGAGAGAGAGAGAGTGAGAGAGATAGATATGCAGGGCTACCCTTGAGACTGCTCCAGAAACTCCAAATGGTCTAAAATGCAGATGCATGAGTTCTTACTTGGACTTTGTGGAGAGCCCACATTCAGTTGGTTGTTCATCAGCTGGATTGGCTCCAGGTGGAGTATCGAATCAGGTTCAATGTTTTGGTGCTAATCTTTAAAGCCCTAAACAGTCTGTGACCTTTCTTATCTGTGGGAATTATCTTCCAATACACCCCCCCATGAGTGTGACGCTCATCTAACAGCAACCTACTGGTGGTCCCTGGCCCAAAACATATCCAGCTTTCCTCAACCTGAGCCAGAGCCTTTTTGGTGGAACGCTTTGTCTAATGAGAACCAGGGCTCAGTGCAATCTATCTCAGTTCTCTCACTTGTCATGGTGAGTGGGCTTGCACATTCCTATGACCCTTGTGAGTGAAGCCATTGGGAATCTCGTACTCCCAGCAGGGTCACCCAAGGTGGTAAGGTCAAAGAAAATTAAATATGCTCAGAGTCCTGTAGTGATTTCATGCTCTTTATTGCAGCTTGTAAAACAGTGATTGAATTTCCCCCCAAACCTCAGGCTTTTATATACATTATTTACACAATGAGTCCCGTCTGACTAGCTGATTCTTCTTCCCTCCTGGAGCCTGATTGGTCTTTTCCTGCAAGCCAATCAGTTCTTGCATTCTAGGATCCTACTTGCTTATTGTTCTAGGATCCAAGCTTAGTACATAACAGGGAAGGAGTTAGACAAAGAATGATCCAAGAAGTCCTCAACGGCAGAACAGGCGGGTGATAACAAGCAGTGTGTTACAACGGCTCTGAAGGCGGATGAAGGCTGCAGCAGATAGGATCCACCAGTTTGTCGTGACTACTCATGCCATCAGAACAGAGCCCTACTGCGAAGACTGTGCGTTGGTCAGCGTGCACTAATCCAGTGTTTCCCAACCTTTTTTGGGCAAAGGCACACTTGTTTGATGAAAAAAATCTCGAGGCACACCACCATTACAGCCCCGTGACGTCAGCGCGCAGCGTCATGCCGGGAGGGACGCACGAAAGTGTAAGTTTCAATTTTTTCCCTCCCCTCCTGTGTAAAGGGGAATGCACTCTGCTAAGTAAAGGCACTTGCCACAGCAGCGTCAACGTCACAGCACCCACCGGCACCCAAGAGAGAAGGGGTCTCAGCAGCCCTTTTGCCAGGAAGAGGAGCAAGAACGAGAGGAGGAGGAGGAAGAGGAAGAGGAAGAGAGTGCCCCCCAAAAAACATTCTCCTTTTGATCTTCCTTATTTGCAATTCCTCATTGCAAAACAGCGGTTGATATACAGCTGATTTTTTTGTTATTACAGTCCCCACCCCCTCACCTAGAAAAACACCACCTGTCAATTTATTATTATTATTATTATTATTATTATTATTATTATTATTATTATTATTATCATCATCATCATCATTATTATTATTCCCCGCCACTCTGGGAGGCTGAAGCCCTTTAAGGCTTCCTTCTGTCCACTCTCTGTGAATTACCTGCCTGGAGCGGGTTTTGGGGTGGGCGCTGCTGCCGGTGTCCTCCCCGTCAAGTCTCGCCTTGCCCGGCGCGTGGCGGCCGCCCTTTCCCACACTCTGCTGGCTGCGCTGCCAAGCCCCACGGCTCGGCCTGTCAGCGTTACCGGGCTCAGCGGGCGGTAATTCCCGAAGAAAGCCGGCGGCGCTTGAAGAGCTGGCAAGCCCCCATTTGCATGTCTGTTTTCCGCAGCCCTTGGAGAGGATTAAGTTCCCTCCTTCCTGCCGGGGAACCTCCAAGCTTTGGGGGTGGGGGGGGGAGGAGGCAGCAAAGCGAGGCAGGAAGGAGAGCGCGGCTTGGCTCCTCGCCGCTGCCACCCCGCCTCTCGCCGCCGGACTCGCCCGCCTCCCTCCAGGCAACATCTCGCGGCACACCAGGCAACATCTCGCGGCACACTAGTGTGCCACGGAACAGTGGTTGGGAAACACTGCACTAATCTACACACATAAAACAAATTCACGCACAGGCGTCTTCCAAAAACCAAACCCAACCTCCCCAAATCCTCCCCCCATGGCCATCACTAAATGGCTACTGTGGCAGGAATGTGAAGCCCCTAGTCATGAACCGACACATGGGCGGTCAGTCGTTCTGACTCAAGGAATGAGGCCGTTGAGCAGCTCAGCAGCTGTATCCATGACTGAGCAGCCCTTTTTAGGATCCACTATGCTCACCCCGAAAAGGGGAAGGGGCTGGAAACGGTGCCCTAGGCCTAAACATAGTATGCCTCCCTTTTTCCCTGACTGGATTACCACGCCCAGGTGGAATCTTTTTTCCCATAGTTTAAATCCATTATTCTGCATCCTAGTCTCTAGAACAGCAGAAAACAAGCTTGCTCCCTCTTCAACATGACATCCCTTCAAATATTTAAACATGGCTATCATGTCACTCCTTAATCTTCTCTTCTCTAGATTAAACAAATCCAGCTCCCTAAGTCTCTCCTCATAGGGCTTGAATTCCAGACCTTTTACATTTTGGTCACCCTCCTCTGGACATGCTCCAACTTGACAATATCCTTCTTCAACTGGACACAGTATTTCAGGTGTGGTCTGACCAACCAACCAGAATAGTGTGGTAGCATTCCTTCACTTGATCTAGACCAGTGTTTCCCAACCGGTGTTCCGCGGCACACTAGTGTGCCGCCGGACGTTGCCTAGTGTGCCGTGGGAGGGAGGCGGGCAAGTCGGGCTAATCCTCCGACGAGCTCCACCTCCAGACCCATTGCTCAAATCCTTTAACCCAGGAGGGTGGGGGGGGGGGAGAAAGAGAAAAAAGAAAGGGTGGAAAAAAAGAAGGGAAGAGAAAATATTTTTTTAAAAAAAGGAAAGAGAGGGAAAAAAGCGAGGGATGGAGGAAGGGGAATAAACAGAAGGGGAGGACAATGAAGAGGGGCGGGGCTTGGCAGGCAGCAGATAACTGGGGAGGGGGGTGCGGCTGGCGGCGGCTCAAGGCAGGAAGGGAGGAGCTGCCTCGCGGAGAGTCTTGGGCTGCAGAGATTTCCCGTTCAGGAGCGCGGGAGGCCACGCCGTGGATGGGAATCTCCTCCTCCTCCTCCAGGAGAGAGGGTGGTCCGCCCCACCGAGTCGGGCCTGCTCAAGCGTGGGAGCCTATAGTTAGAGCTCAGCTCCTTTTCTTGCCTTCCCCGCCCCCCCACGGAGCACATTTTCCTCGCCCCCCCCAACCCCCGCATGTAGAATAGAAGCCCTCCAGCCTCCACGGTGCACAAACTCTCCCCTCTGCAACGAAGCGCTTTGTTGCATATCTTTGGTGAGGTTTTTAGGCAGTCTTGGTGCACCTTAAATCAGCGCTAATTGCGCCTGGACGCAGTATTTACTTCCGAGTAGGCCCCCTTCTCTCCCCCCCCCGGTAGCACCTAACGTTGCTATTCGTATCATCAGGTTTGTTTGTTGATAATTTAATTGTTTTAAAAGCATCATGCTAAAGAGCTCTCTCCCACCCCCAGACCCTTGGGCAAAACAGAAACACACACATACACAAACACAGAGATTGAGCCCTGCAGGTTTTATGAAATGAATGGATTCTGAATGCCTGTTTCAGTGGCTTGTCCGCCTTAGGCTGCTGGGCCAGACACCTGTTACACGGTGCAGTCCGTAAGCTGTGAGCGCTGCTACCTGCCACCGAGACCACGTAACGACAGTCTTGAAAGACCTACATTGGCTCCCAGTACCTTTCCGAGCACAATTCAAAGTGTTGGTGCTGACCTTTAAAGCCCTAAGCGGTTTCGGTCCAGTATACCTGAAGTAGCGTCTCCGCCACCATCGTTCAGCCCAGACACTGAGATCCAGTGCCAAGGGCCTTCTGGCAATTCCCTCACTGTGAAAAGTGAGGTTACAGGGAACCAGGCAGAGGGCCTTCTCGGTAGTGGCGCCCGCCCTGTGGAATGCCCTCCCATCAGACATCAAAGAGATAACCATTACCTTCTATGCTGTTACTATTTTTTTATTTTTTTTTACATAAGTAAAAAGTGACCTTTCCCCATCTGGCATGGTGGTGTGCCTCGAGATTTTTTTCATGAAACAAGTGTGCCTTTGCCCAAAAAAGGTTGGGAAACACTGATCTAGACACTATACTCCTATTGATGCAGCCCAGAATTGCATTGGCATTCTTAGCTGCCACATCACACTGTTGACTCATATTCAGCTTGTGGTCGACTAAGACTCCCAGATCCCTTTCACAGGTACTGTTGTCAAACCAAGTGTCCCCCACCTGTGCATTTCATTTTTTCTATCCAGGTGCAGTACCTTACATTTCTCCCTATTGAACTCCATATTGTTGGTTTTGGCCCAGCTCTCTAGGCTATTCAGGTCATTTTGAATTCTGACCCTGTCCTCTGGTGTATTAGCAACCCCTCCCAGTTTGCAGTCATTTGCAAATTTGATTAGCACACCCTCTATTCCATCATCCAAATCATTTATAAAAATATTGAATAGCACCAGGCCCAGGACAGAACCTTGTGGAACCCCAGTAGTCATTTTTTTCCAGGATGAAGGTGAGCCACTGATGAGCACTCTTTGGGTTCAGCCCATCAACCAATTACAAATCCACCTAACAGTAGCTTTGTCTAGCCCACATTTTACTAGTTGTTTTGCAATAATATCATGGGGGACCTTTTCAAAGGCCTTACTGAAGTCAAGGTAAGCTGGTACAAGGGAAAGCAGGATTGTAATTACCGTAAAAATTACTGATTACTTTGGATCAGCAGTCTCAACCTAACCCGCTATGTGGGGAGTGCCACGTGTTCCTTTGGAAGGCAAGTGGAATACAGTGTGATATACTGACAGCTGTTTTAAAAGATGTAACTGTAACTTAAAATCCAGTATCAGGAAAAAAAAACAAAAATAGATGGTCCCTGTGTGGATAGTCATGTTTGCATGATGGGGCCACCTCCAGTGACCATGTGGCCTGATATAAGAGGGTTCTAAAATCAGTCCTGAAAGTAGACTGATTGAGAATGACACACGCATAGCTTTTGCTCTGCCATTAACAAGGTGAGCTGAAGCAAATTCTTGCCTCCCTTTGGGCTTAGCAATATTTCCTACAGCATTCTTGTTGAAGGGCATTGGAGAGTTAGGTGAGGGTCACTTTTCTGTTTTTCCATCAAGCCCCCAGACAAGAATGCTACAGCATCAGCCCCAAACACTCAGTCTCATAACAAAAAATACTCAACGGAATTAGGGCTGAGGGTAGGGGAAGTACAATTATGATCTTTCCAGTCCTCTAGAAGCTGACCCTTTTGGTCAATTTGGTCATGGAGCCAAATATCTGTTTCCAAGTTTAAAGAGTCTAAACAAGTAAAGAACAAGCTTGCCCTTTGCATGCAAAAGCCCTGAAATTCAGCCCATTGGGCAATGATAGGCTGGGAGGAGGGAGGTAAGGACTAGCACCTTCTCTGCCCTCCACCTCCAACAGCTACACCTGAAAGTTTCATGATGGGGTTCGATTTGAGAAGCTGAATGTTTATAAAGGCACTTAGCCAATTTCTGCCACGGAAATTCTGAACAGAAACACTCTGCAGGTTCAGCCCCCAAAAGAAACTGCTCTATGGTCTCTGTGTTGGGAAATGGGAACAGATCTTGCTCATCACCAACCTGCCCTCCACAAATCAGTATCACTATGAGGCTGAACTGAACAGCTTGCTCCAGAGTTTTAAGAGATACGTTTCTGTGGTGTGGTAGTTAAGAGCGGTGGACTCTAATCTGGTGAGCTGGGTTCGCTTCCCCGCTCCTCCACATGCAGCTGCTGGGTGACCTTGGGCCAGTCACACTTCTCTCTGAACTCTCTCAGCCCCACCTACCTCACAAGGTGTCTGTTGTGGGGGTGGAAGGGAAAGGAGATTTTTAGCCACTTTGAGACTCCTTCAAGTAGAGAAAAGCAGGATATAAAAACTAACTCCATAAATAAGAATTCTATGGAAAAGGACCATCCCTGCCATGATGATGAAAATTATATGTTTGGATTTTGCTGTATTATACCAACCTGTGGAATATGACAGTTCGCAGTTTCAAAATCTATTTGGCCACAGTGGATTGACAGTCTGGACACACAAAAACCTCTGGAAGATCTTTTGAATCAATGCCTATGCGAAAGCAGTGGTACCAGTCCTTGCAGTTTCCTTCACAGTAAGCCATAGTTAGGTCACCACTGGGCCTCCTGCACCCTTCCTTCAAGAAACATAGTGACCAGCAGCCTTCAAACAAGGATATCTGAGCAATAGGTTAGTGTATCCTTCCATCCCTCTGGGCATGATCGAGACACAGTAATGTAACTCTCGTTCAAGATTTGTCTCTTCTTGGGAGGAACAGCATCAATTTCCACTTGAAAATATTTGTCTTCTCCTTCAAAATAGGTTTTCCCACAGTACTGTATTATTTTTTCTGCAATCCAGGGTCTAATGGCAGCCATATCCTTTTGTATGAACTGTAATTGGGCAGCAGAAGCAATCAGATGGGCAATGGTACATGTGAAAGGACCGTAGTCACTGGAATTACGGTACCTTGCCTGGGTATATCAGTTGGTGCAAAAAATGATCAGCCGCAAAACTATAGGGATATTTTGAATCCATCTCATACAGACATGCTAGGAAGGATGTTATTGCATCAATCACAGAGTGGTTCAATCCATGTTTGGAATCTAGATAGAGCATGGTCTTCCTTTTAAAAATGATTACTATCAGTTTCCAGTGGACTTCTCTGTCATTTACTGGAATAATCAAAACATCTTTCTTTAGCACTCCAAATCTCAAACAGTTCTTCAGAGCTTGCACTGGCAATCTTTGACATATCTGCATGAAGTGGCAAGTACGGTAAGTGGGAAAATTGTTCCATTGTGACCTAGCTCTTTGGCCATGATCACCCTGGAGGCAAGAAAGGCATCTATTATGCGATCATTTATCCAGTTTGATCCTTTCAGTGTGTTTATGTCATAGTCATACACACAGATGTTGCCAACTGAACCAAAGTCCCATGGTTTGTAGACTGAGTGTGGGGAAGGTACAGTTGTGCCATGGGGGAACTGATGTACAAATCAGTGATTTGTCCAAACGCTTCTCACTTTGTGTTGAGAATATGGGGCTGATATCAAAATAATCAATATTGGTCACTGTCAAATCCTCTTTCCCACCTTTTGGAGTGGAGGTCATCTGAGGCTGAGTGCTTTCCAGGTGTCTCATAGTCAGTTGGTGATCTTAAGGAGTCAAACCCCTCAGCAGCCTGCACTGAATCAGATGCTGGAGCTACTGTTATCTTTTCCTGCAGTCTGGGGAACTTTCTTCCCGATCTACTCTTCTGTCTTTTATTTCACTTCAACTGTGTGAGCTGCAACTGGCAAGGCTTCCCTGGTTCTGGTGGCATGCCGATAGATTTTGTGGCAGCTATAATATGGTAACAAGTCCTGGATGATGTCCTGTACGGACTGTGCATGCATGGCTGCCCGTATGGTCACCAGGAGAGCGGCTGCCCATACAGCCTGTACGGCCGCCGTGAGAGGAGCTGCCTGTACGGACGCTACGCGAGCAGCAGCCTGTACAGTCGCCGCGAGAGCAGCTGCCCGTATGGCCCATACGGTCACTGCGAGAGGGGCTGCCTGTACAGTTGCCGCAAGAGTGGCAGCCAGTACAGCGACCTTACTGTCACCCTCCCCCCAGCATGGCACCCCTGGGCACCACCACGCTGCCCCTTCATATGCCCCTGTAGTCAATCAAATGTACTATGAAAAATCTGAAGTCATGCTGGGCACAATTCACCACTAATCCTGTTCTTTTTCTAAAAGCACGTGGTGGACTCCAGGAAAGCTGTCAGCAGGCAACATGATTCCCATGGCCACCACGTTGGAAACCCCCTATTTCAAAGTTTGCACTGACAAAATCTGCTCTCAAAAAAACTTGCAGTTAAACCTCCATTTATAATTACTACCCCTGCAAAGCAACCAACTTTTGTCCCAAAACCATTTGTAGCTGAATTGACGCAAGACAGGTGATTGTTTTTCATGGTTACTTTGGTGGTCTCCATCTAGTTGGTTTGATAATTTACATTCACAGGTAAGATCATCACAATCTCTGCCTTGGACATTCTTGAGGTTTAGCAGTGTCAAAAATTTCCAGGTGCAGTTCTTCACAGTGGAAGCTATGAATATGAATGTCATTTTATTTCAATGTTCTTGCTAATGCAGAACCATTTCAGATAGCGTTTGTATTTCGGTCATTCCATGGACATTGGTGTGATCTTACAATATAATTTGGTGGAGTCCATTTAACAATCATGCCGATCCATGAGGATTAAAGTATTTAATATAGTGTTTGTTCCTTGGCTGTGCTCTGTGGTTTTTGTGGTTCGTTCTGTGGTCATATACATCATGTGTGATTTGATAGTGATTTCAGGGTGACCAAACATAAAAAAACCTAAGGATCCATGGGGATCTGTGCTTCATGAGAATCTTTTTACAGCATGGCAGTGCCCCAAAGTGATCTGGCCATGAGCAGCATAGGTGGTTGGGTAATGAATATGGGGCGACCCAGAAAACTGTGGAGCCGTAAATTTTAAAAATATATATATATTCAATTTTATAAGGATAAGGAAGTACAGAAAGGGAAATGGGGGAGGGGATAGATAGATAGATAGATAGATAGATAGATAGATAGATAGATAGATTAGAATTTTAAAAGACCTATAAAGATTATCAAATCCTACAAAGTACTACTACTACTACTACTACTACTACTACAAATATATTTGTACCCTGCCCATCTGGCTGGGTTTCCCCAGCCACTCTGGGTGGCTTCCCAAAAAATGAAATAAAAATACATTAAAAAGTCACACATTAAAAACGTCCCTAAACAGGGCTGTCGTCAGATGTCTTCTAAATGTCAGGTAGTTGTTTATCTCTTTGACATCTAATGGGAGGACATTCCACAGGGCGGGCGCCACAACCAAGAAGGCCCTCTGCCTGGTTCCTTGCCACTTTGCTTCTCACAGTGAGGGAACCACCAGAAGGCCCTTGGTGCTGGACATCAGTGTCTGGGCAGAATGATGGGCGTGGAGATGCTCCTTCAGGTATACTGCATCGAGGCCGTTTAGGGCTTTAAAGGTCAGCACCAACACTTTGAATTGTGCTCAGAAATGTACTGGGAGCCAATGTAAGTCTTTCAGGACATGTGTTATATGGTCTTGGTGGCCACTCCCAGTCACCAGACTAGCTGCTGCGTTCTGGATTAGTTGTAGTTTCTGGGTCACCTTCAAAGGTAGCCCCACGTAGAGGACATTGCAGTAGTCCAAGCGGAAGATAACAAGAGCATGCACCACTCTAGTGAGGCAGTCTCCGGGCAGGTAGGGTCTCAGCCTGCGTACCAGATGGAGCTGGTAGACAGCTGCCCTGGATACAGAATTGACCTGTGCGTCCATGGACAGCTGTGAGTCCAAAATGACTCCCAGGCTGCGCACCTGGTCCTTCAGGGGCACAGTTACCCCATTCTGGACCAGGGAGTCCTTCACACCAGCCCACCCCCTGTCCCCCAATAACAGAACTTCATTATTGTCAGGATTCAACCTCGATCCACTAGCTGCCATCCATCCTCCAACCGCCTCCAAGCACTCACACAGGACCTTCACCACCTTCACTGGTTCTGAGTTGAAAGAGAGGTAGAGCTGGGTATCATCCGCATATTGATGGACACCAAGCCCAAACCCCCTGATGATCTCTCCCAGCAGCTTCCTGTAGATGTTAAAAAGCATGGAGGGGAGGACGGAACCCCTAGGCACCCCACAAGTAAGTCTGAACACTCATCCCCCACCACAACTTTCTGGACACAGCCCAGGAGGAAGGAGCAGAACCACTGTATAACAGTGCCCTCAGCTCCCAGCTCCTCTAGACGGTCCAGAAGGATGTTATGATCGATTGTCGCGACCAAGGCAGTTTCAGTC
The DNA here is from genome assembly GCF_965112155.1 of Podarcis liolepis. Taxonomy (NCBI): domain Eukaryota; kingdom Metazoa; phylum Chordata; class Lepidosauria; order Squamata; family Lacertidae; genus Podarcis; species Podarcis liolepis. The sequence goes on from NC_139568.1 coordinate 11,649,506, forward strand.
CCATGAGGAGACCTGAATCCCAATTGGAAGGGATCCAAATGGTCTGCATCCTCCAGGCGTGCCTGGAGTTGTTCAGCAACCACCCGCTCAATCACCTTGCCCAAGAATGGAAGATTTGAGGCTGGGCGATAGTTGGCCATACTGGCCGGGTCTGAAGATGTTTTTTTAAGAAGCAGTTTAATGACCGCCTCTTTCAGCTGCTCTGGGAATGCCCCCTCACAGAGGGAAGCATTCACCACCCCGCAGAGCCCATTGCCCAGCCCTTCCCGGCTTGCTTTTATTAGCCAGGATGGGCAAGGATCAAGGAGACAGGTGGTTGGTTTCACGCATCCAAGCAGCCTGTCCACATTCTCGGGGGTAACGGATTGAAATTGATTCCATGCAACTTGACCAGACAGGGCTCTAGCACTCTCTCGCCCCGACCCTGCTCCCATGGTGGTGTCTACTTCCTTCTGAATATGAGCAACTTTATCTGCATAAAAATTTGAAAAATCGTTGCAGGAGGTCTTGGGGTCTTTACAAGGCCCCGGTGGTAAAGGTGGTTCCGTTAAATTGCAAACCACCTGAAAGAGTCTCCTGCTACTATTTTCTGTAGATGCTATAGAGGCGGTGAAGAAAGTCTTCTTCGCCGTTGCTATCGCCACTTGGTAGGCTCGACATTGAGCTCTAACCTGTGTCCGGTCCAATTCAGAATGAGTTTTCTGCCACTGGCACTCTAGCCGTCTCAGCGATTGTTTCCTCACCGGCAGCTCCAAAGAAAACCTTGGGGCTGGCAGGGCTCCATGCAGTCGGAGAGGGCGCTTCGGAGCCAGACAGTCGATAGCCCTGGTCAACTCCACATTCCAGCGGGCCACCAGGGAATCAGCTGAAAGGCCATCAACATGGGATAAAGCATGCCCTACCACTCTCTGGAAACCATTTGGATTCATTAAGTGGCGGGGGCGGACCATCCGCATTGGTCCCACCTCCCTGCAGAGGAGAAGGGTCATGGAGAAGTCCAGTTGCACCAGGAAGTGATCTGACCATGGCACTTCTTTTGTTTCACTTTTACCTAGTGTCATATCACCCATGTCACTATTGGTGAACACTAGGTCTAAGGCATGTCCGTGACTATGAGTTGGGCCAAACTTATTCAGGGACAGCCCCATGGAGGCCATGCTTTCCACGAAGTCCCAAGCAGCCCCTTGTAAGGTCATGTTGGCATGGATGTTAAAATCCCCTAGGACAACCAAACTAGGTATCTCCAGGAGAACATCCGCGATGACCTGAAGCAGCTCGGGCAGGGAATCCTTGGTGCAGCGGGGAGGTCAGTACACCAAAAGGAATCCTGTACTGCCCCTATTGCCCAGCTTCCAGAACATGCACTCAGAGAACTGGGTCTTTCATATGCGCAGAAGCGCCAAATTGCACCAGTGCCTGTGCAGACGTGGCGCTTCAGGATGCGAATGCTGTGGGTTGCGGACGTGCCTCAGTCACGGGTTATGTCTGCAACCCGAGGTTCCACTGTACCAATTTTGTTTTAGGGCTTAATTTGCAGTAAATTTTATTCCTTTATTCATAATTGTTCTCACTGTTCTACTGTGAACTGCTCTTAAAATTTTTGCATCCATTTTGTCATATAAGGTGTTGCTTGTTCGGGCTTGGTGTCATATTTCAGTAATAGTTTATAAATTTTACCCAGAAGGTAGAACTCTGTTATGATGGACTCAGATTCTATCTTTTCACTGATTTAAATGTTTGCCATACAGTCTTTCTTGAATCTGGATATTAGTTGACAGTATGTAAGCAGTTTCATATTTTTTCTCCTCTTTAATACTTTGGCATGTATTTGATCTGTTCTTGAAGATGAACCATATCTTGGTACAATATATACCGTATTTTTCACTCTATAGGACGCACCGGACCATAGGACGCACCGAACCATAGGAGGGGGAGAACAAGGAGAAAAAAATTCTCCCCCTCTCCGCTCAGCGTCCCTTCAGCGAAGCGGGATGAGAAACGGAGCCCCTTCCATTTCTCCTCCAGCTTCACTGAAGGGGCGCTGCGCAGAGAGGAAACATTGTGCAGTGCCTCTCCAGCGAAGCAAAGCCTGGAGAGCAAGAGGGATCGGTGTGCACCGACCCCTCTCGTTCTCCAGGCTTCAGGCGGCCTACCAGAAGCCTTCGGAGATCAGCAGGAACTTGCGCTGTGCTCCAAAGGCTTCAGGCGGCTATCCCTGAAGCCTGGACAGCGAGAGGGGTCGGTGCGCACTGACCCCTCTCGCTCTCCAGGCTTCAGCGAAAGCAACGCGTAGCCTCTGGAGCGTGGAGGGAGCGCTCCCTCTGCGCTTCGGAGGCTTCGTGTTGCTATCGCTGAAGCCAAGGAACCTGCATTCGCTCCATAGGACGCACACACATTTCCCCTTAATTTTTGAAGGGTAAAAAGTGTGTCCTATAGAGCGAAAAATACGGTAGTCATATATTCTCCTATCGGCTCTAATAATAATATTGCAGTGGTGACATTAACAGTGCAGGTAAGGGGATTTTTGTGATTTTTGTAGTGCAACTCATGATTTGTGAGTTGTGCCCGTGGCTATGATATGTGATTTGATGGTGAGTTTGGGGAGCCCCAATGCGAAAAGAGTGAGGATCCTTGAGGATCCGTGCTTCAAAACTACCTTTTTGGGCCATGGCGTTGCCAGGAAGCCGTGGATCCATAATTTTTATGGTGCAGGCTCTGCTCCTGGCTATGACGTGTGATTTGACAGTGAGTTTGGTTTGGCCCAATTCAAAAAGCGTGAGGATCCATGAGGATCCATGCTTCAAAACCACGTTTTGGGGCCATGGAGTGGCCAGGAAGCCGTGGATCCGAGTTTTTTGTGGTGCAGGCTGTGCCCCTGGGAATGATGTGTGATTTGACGGTGAGGTTGGGGTCGCCCAATGCAAAAAGCGTGAGGATCCAAGAGGATCCGTGCTTCAAAACCACGTTTTGGGGCCATGGAGTGACCAGGAAGCCATGGATCCGAGTTTTTTTGTGGTGCAGGCTGTGCCCCTGGGAATGATGTGTGATTTGACGGTGAGTTTGGGGTCGCCCAATGCAAAAAGCGTGAGGATCCATGAGGATCCGTGCTTCAAAACAACGTTTTTGGGCCTTGGAGTGGCCAGGAAGCCGTGGATCCGAGTTTTTGTGGTGCGGGCTGTGCCTCTGGACATGATGTGTGATTTGACGGTGAGTTTGGGGTGGCCCGATGCAAAAAGCGTGAGGATCCATGAGGATCTGTGGTTCGGAACCAAGTTTTTGGGCCACGGTTTCGCCAGGAAGTTGTGGATCTGTGATTTTTGTGGTGGATGCTGTGCCCATGGCCATGATGTTTGTTTTGATGGTGACTTTGGGCTGATCTAGTGCAAAAATCATGAGGATTCATGAGGATCCGTGCTTCGGAACCACGTTTTTGGGCCAGGGCGTGGCCAGGCAGGTGTGGATCCGAGTTTTTTGTGGTGCAGGCTGTGCCCCTTACTATGATATGTGATTTGACGGTGAGTTTGGGTTGGCCCGATGCAGAAAGCGTGTGGATCCATGAAGATCCGTTCTTGAAAACCACGTTTTTGGGCCACGGTTTCGCCAGGAAGCCGTAGATCCGTGATTTTTATGGTGGATGCTGTGCCCATGGCCATGATGTTTGATCTGATGGTGACTTTGGGTTGATCTAGTGCAAAAATCATGAGGATTCATGAGGATCCATGCTTCGGAACCACGTTTTTGGGCCAGGGCGTGGCCAGGCAGGCGTGGATCTGAGTTTTTTGTGGTGTAGGCTGTGCACCTGGCTATGATGTGTGATTTGACGGTGAGTTTGGGTTGGTCCAATGCAAAAAGTGTGAGGATCCATGAGGATCTGTTCCCTGAAAACAACGTTTTTGGGCCATGGTATGGCCAGGAAGCCATGGATCCGTGATTTCTGTGATGGATGTTGTGCCCCTGGACATGATGTGTAATTTGAAAGTGAGTTTGGGCTGATCTAGTGCAAAAATCATGAGGATTCATGAGGATCCGTGTTTTTGCGCCATTGCGGCACCACGAAACAGTGGATGCATGATTTTTTTGGTTCCTCCTACAGACTAAGATGTGGTCTACAGTAGCATGGTGTTTTTATTTTGTTTCAATATAAAAATCATATTGTCAGAGCTGCTCCCAGATCCTAGCTCACAGAGGATCACGCTAGCCAGCGATCATTAAGTAAAAGTCTTTATTGAGTTACAGTTTCCATTCTCAAGCTGCTGCGTGCAACTCTACATCTTATGCGTTAGATCGGCGAAGCTCCGTCTGAGTCTCCGCCCCTTGTACACCAACTTAATATCCTAGCCCTGCTCCACCTTTTCCGCCTGACTGTTCTCCTCTGGGTCCCTCTGCCCCCCGGGGTCTCTTCCTTCCGGGATTCTTCTGACGCCGACCCCCCGGACCCTCCTGTCTCCTTGCGCCGGGCTTTAGGACCTGGCTCCCTTTCCGGGCTGCCTACTGCGTCACTTTCCTGTGTATTTGAACTTGGCGCGCGCGCCCAACCTTCCACTTTCCGTCTGACCGTTTCTTCGCTCCCCGATGGAAGTGTGGTCACTCCTGACTCGTGCCCTCCCCCCTGTTGTGAGCTGCCAGCACTTGATCCCTGGCGCCCTTCCTCTTCCCTGCTCTCTGGCGGTGACGCTGGTCCCGATTTCCAACTGCTCCCCTCTGAGTCCCCTCTGGCTCTATCTTCCTGGGGTGTCCCCCTAGGCTCCCCCCTTGCCCTGGCCACTGGTGCTCCTTTCTGTGAATCTTCTGATTCACTGGAAAGACTCGGAGATCTCGGGTCGTCGTCATCACTCATCTTTTCTTCTGCCTCCTCCCCCTCGCTCTCTGTTTCCTCCCTTGCCCTTGCCTCTGCTCCTGAACCCCTGACATCCATCCCCCCCTCGAAGCCCCCTCTTCCCCCCTCCCCTCCTTCCGGTGCGGGAGCTGGGTGCTGCCGTGTCAGGGGGACGAATGTCGGATACAGTTCGCTTCCCGTGGCGGGCCTCCATCTGAAGTCTTCCGGTTCTTCCTCCCTGCTCTCGTCGACGACGGTCACCTGCGCTTCCATCTCTGTGCCGCCGTGCTCGAAACCCGGGTCGTCCCCGAAAACGTCCATGTCCGTCTCTCCCTCGCTTCCTTCTGGAGACGTTGCTCGTCCTGGACCCTCCAGCCACTTTCTGCGGAACTGCTCCTCTGGTCGATCATCCCACCAATACGAGGGTTCTGAAGCAGATCCCGAGGGTGACCCCTCCGGGGAACGGGCGTCTCGTGTCGGTTCCTCGTCCGAGTCGAACCCCCGGAACGTGCTGGCTGAAAGCGTGGGCGTGAAAAGCCAGTCGTCGAAAAAGCCTGCTGGCATTGGCCTATGTGGGAAGAGGGCATGAAACTCTTCTTTGAGCAGAGGTTCGTCTAAAGCGTAGCCCGGCACCCAGCTGTTGGCACTGGCCGGGGTGCCCTCCTTGGCGAGAAGGTATTCTACCCCCTCTTCCCCCCATCTGGAGTCCAAAATCTCCGTGACTTCGTTGATGCGCTCCTCCTGTGCCACTCCCGCTTGCCCGGTTCTCTCTCGGAGCGGACTCGGTGCCGTTCCTGGTTCCTGAAACCTGTGAGGTGCCTTGTAGGGAGTGAGCACCGATCTGTGGAACACCGGATGCATCCTGGAACCCTCCGGAAGCGCCAGCCTGAAAGCCACCGGGTTGACCTGCTCTTCGACTTGGTAGGGCCCCAGTTGTTTATGCCCTAGTTTCTTTTTCGCCAACGACCTGGCCGGCACTGCGTGGGCTGCTAACCAGACCCAGTCTCCCACATGGATCTCTTCGCCAATCCTTCTGTGTTTGTCCGCTTGTACCTTGTATGCGTGTTTAGCCAGCTCCAGGTGCCGCCGCAGCTGATCGTGGACCTCCTGCAACTCCGACGCGAACGCATCTGCTGTCTGCGGCTCCCCCTCCCCCATTCTTTTCAGTCCCGGGAAGGTTCTGGGGTGCCTCCCGTTGTTGGCGAACAATGGCGTGACCCCCGTGGACACGTGCTTCGTGTTGTTGTAGGCGAACTCGGCGAGAGGCAGGTAATCCACCCACGTCGAAGGCTGTTGATTCGCATAACATCTCAGGTACTGCTGCATGATGGCATTGACCCGCTCCGCTTGCCCGTTGGTCTGCGGGTGTCTAGCCGACGCCAGGTTGATCTTGACGTTCAGGAAGCCCATCAGCTTCTGCCAGAAGTTCGAGATGAACTGTCGCCCTCGGTCGGACAGAATAGACCGCGGCAGACCGTGAACCTTGAACACGTGGTCTATGAACAGTTTGGCGGTTTGTTCCGCCGTGGCCACCTTCGCACACGGAATGAAATGTGCCATCTTGGAGAACAAGTCCACCACCACCAGCACAGCCGTCTTGCCCCTCGAGCTGGGCAGATCCATGACAAAGTCCAGGGCCACTCTCTCCCATGGTTCGAACGGAGTTTGCAGCGGTTCCAGCAGTCCGGCCGGCGGTCTGTGCACTGGTTTGGCCCTCTGGCAGGTGTCACACCTCGCCACGTAGTCCGCGACTTCCCCTCTCATTCCGGGCCACCAGAAGTCTCTGGCGACTAATTCCACCGTCTTCTCCTTGCCAAAGTGCCCGGCAGTGGGCGCGTCGTGCAGCTGCTGCAGTACCTTGGCGCGAAGTTCGTCTCCCGGCACGTAGATGGCCCCTTTACGGATGAGCAATCCATCTCGCAGCTGGAACTCGTCGGTCGCTGCCGTGCCCCTGTGCACCTCTGCCATCTTTGCTTGCGCGAAGGAGTCATCCTGCAACGCTCGTCGCACCGCCTCCAGGTCAACTGTTGCCGCAGCGCACGCCCACACTGTCGGTGCGAAGATGTGCATGGCGGCCGCTGGCGTTGCCTCCTCCAGATACTGTGGCTTACGGGAGAGAGCATCCGCCATGATGTTGGTGTCCCCCGGGACATACTCTATTCGGAAGTCGAAGTTCGCAAAGAACTCAGCCCAACGTATCTGCCTCTGGTTCAGGAACTGTGCCGTGCGCCAGTGCTCCAGATTCTTGTGGTCCGTGCAGACCTGCACCGTGTGCTTGGAAGTGCCTCCACGCTTTGAATGCTGCATGAATGGCCAGCAACTCCCTGTCCCAGATGGTGTAGTTCTGTTCGGACTTGCTGAGCTTCCTGGAGTAAAACGCTCCCGGCCTCCAAACCCCCTGCGGGTCTTTCTGCAGCAGGACTGCTCCCACAGCTCTGTCCGAAGCGTCTGTCTCCACCCTCATCGGCCTGCTGGGGTTGACATGAAGCAGCTGCTCTTCCGACGCAAAGAGACGCTTGAGTGCCTGAAAGGACTGCTCCGCCTGCTCTGTCCAGATGAACTTCTTTTTCTTGGAGCTGAGCGTGTCCGTGATGGCCGCTGTCTGCATAGCAAAGCCTTTGATAAACTTGCGATAGAAGTTCGCGAAGCCGACAAACCGTTGGACCTCCTTCCGGTTGCGTGGGCTTTTCCAATCCAACACTGCTCGAACCTTGGCGCTGTCCATGGCGAGCCCCTTGTCAGACAACTTGTAGCCCAGGAAATCCACCTCCGTCACGTCGAATTGGCACTTCGCCAGCTTGGCGTAAAGCCTATGCTGCTGCAGCCTGCTCAGCACTTCCTTGACATGTCTGTCATGCTCCTGCTGCGATTCCGAAAAGATCAGGATGTCATCCAAGAAACAGACGCACGTCTTGTAGAGGAGCCCCGCCAACACGTGATGCATGAAAGCTTGAAAAACGTGGGAGCCATTTTGCAATCCAAAAGGCATAACTCTATATTCGTAGGTGCCCAGGGGCGTGAACATGGCTGTCTTCCACCCATCTCCTTCCCGCATGCGAATGAGGTTGTACGCCCCTCGCAGGTCCAACTTGGTGAACACGCTGCCCTTCCGTACCTTTGCGAGGAGGTCGTCGATTCGGGGCATGGGGAAGTCCGATGGCTTGGTCACACTGTTCAAGGTGCGATAGTCCACTACAAGTCTTTTTTGGGGCGTGTCCCGCTTCTTAACAAAGAATACAGGACTGCCCCCCGCTGCCTTGGACTCTCGTATGAAACCGCGCTCCAAATTAGGATCTATGAACTCTTTGAGTTCCTGCAGTTCGTCCTCAGACATGGAATACAGCTTCCCTTTGGGCAGCGCCGCCCCCGGCAGCAGGTCAATTTTGCAGTCATATGGTCTGTGGGGGGGTAGCCTGTCTGCCTCCTTCTCGCAGAAAACCTCCAAAAATTCTGCGTACTTGTGGGGAACCGCTTGCAGCGTGCCTAGCTGCAACCGTGACTCCTCTTCCTCTCCTTCCTGCCGGGGCACGATGCAGTGTTCAGCACAAAAGGAAGAGCCGAAGGTCAGCTGCCTCTGGTACCAAGCCAGCGTCGGGCTGTGCTTGTCCAGCCAACTCATACCCAATACAATGGGCGTGTCCGATAGTTGAGTGACGTTGAAGCTGATGACTTCCCTGTGATTCCCAAGTCGCATCACCATTGGTGGCGTCTGCTTCACCACTTGCCCCCCTAGCAGCTCCCTGCCATCCACCGTGACAACCTGCAGGGGCAGCGTGGCAGGCAGCAACTGTATAGCATGCCGGTCGACAAAGTCCTGCCCTATAAAGTCCGCATTGCTTCCTGAGTCAATGGTGATTGGCACATCCATGGTGATTCCATTGGGCAGCTGGAGCGATGCGGTGAGCCTTGTTGGGTTTGGAACTTAACAGGTTAAGTTGTTCCCATGATGCCACACCATTCTGACGTCAGTTTTCGAAGCTGGGAGGAGTTTGGGAGGAGTTTGTTATTCTCACTCTATGTTGTGAGGGGAAAGGAGCAGCTTTGTAATGGCTGCAAGCAGTCCTGGTTTTTCCGGAGATTTGTTGGAATAAACAACTGTAAATAGACAAACCTGTGCTCTGTGTGTTTGTCTGGAAGCTAAGCCAAGCTACGTGACAGTTTTTCACCGCTGTGTTAAACTCTGCTGAGGCGTGACTGAGAGCTGCGGAGCGGAAGTGTGCCGGGCGGCCATAAATCGCTAATTGAGGATCGCAAATCAATTAGCGGGGGTCACGGCAGACCAACAAAGTCCAAGAAGCCTCACTACTGGTTTGGGCGGGAGGGGGTCCATGGGCTGTAAAATCTCTGGGGACTGCTTCACTGACACGTCTGGCTGGGCCCCAGTGCCTCTTTCTCCAGCCAGACTCCGTCGTTTCCCTGCTGTGGTTCTCCTTGCTGCGTTGCTGCAGTTACCATTGCTGAGGCTGCAGTGTGCTTGTGGAGCCTCTGGGGACACTCTTTCGCCATATGCTGTGGATCATCGCAGATGTAACACTTCCTGTTCCCTCTAGGAGGCTTCGCTTTCACTGCTGCCGGTGCTAGGGCTCTGGCTGCTGACTGAGCCCTTGCACCTCCAACCTCCATAGGTTCCGCTCCTCCTCCTGGCGGAGGCGTGGATTGCGCACGCGCTGCTTCTCTGGGAAGGAAGGAGTAGCCCCTGGCTGGTTCGCCCCCTCCACGCCCTTCGTCCCTGCTCCACGGACGTTCTTCCAGCCGCACCCCCACCGCCAGCGCCCTCTGAACGATCTCCTGCGTGGTCCGGGGTCTCTCCCCCCTCGCAATTTCATCTTTAACCGCGCTGTGCAATCCCTCCCAAAACAGGTCTCTTACTGGAGCCGAATCTCTGTCCCATTCCAGGGCACTGACCAAAGCGAAAAAGCGGGCATGGTACTGCCTTACGCTGGCCCTCCCTTGCTTCAGTCCATGTATCTGCTTCCGAGCAAGATCCACGTCTATGTTTGATAAAAAGCACCCATCCATCGCTTTAATAAAGGCATCCGCATTTTGGAGCGCCGGATCCTTATCTCTCCACAAATTGCGCAGCCATGCTTTAGCATCTCCATGCAAATGGGACATGATGAATCCCACCTTCTCTTGCTCATCTCTAAAGTCTTTGTTCAGCAGTTGCAGTGCACACATTACATCTGCTCTAAAGTTGGGGTACTGTTGCAAATTCCCATCGAAGTGAGAGACCAGACCGCCTGTTCGTCTCCCCAACCCAATCCCCTCCGGTTTGGGTGTCAGTTGCCCTTGCTTCGTAAGCACTTCCAACCTGACTTGGAGATCCCTGTAGGCGGCAGCTGCGTCCTCCTCTCTCTTCCTGGATGCAAGAGCCTCGGTATTCAGTCGTGTCACTGCTTCTCTGAGTTCCGCTATCTACTGTTCGGCCGTCATGTTGTCTGCCGTTCGTGAGCTCGCTAGTAGGCACCCGCTTTCTCTCCTCTCCGTGAGGCCGTAGATGCCCACAATTTATGAGACGGAGCTTACTGTCAGAGCTGCTCCCAGATCCTAGCTCACAGAGGATCACGCTAGCCAGCGTTCACTTTATAAAAGTCTTTATTGAGTTACAGTTTCCATTCTCAAGCTGCTGCGTGCAACTCTACGTCTTATGCGTTAGATCGGCGAAGCTCCGTCTGAGTCTCCGCCCCTTGTACACCAACTTAATATCCTAGCCCTGCTCCACCTTTTCCGCCTGACTGTTCTCCTCTGGGTCCCTCTGCCCCCCGGGGTCTCTTCCTTCCGGGATTCTTCTGACGCCGACCCCCCGGACCCTCCTGTCTCCTTGCGCCGGGCTTTAGGACCTGGCTCCCTTTCCGGGCTGCCTACTGCGTCACTTTCCTGTGCATTTGAACTTGGCGCGCGCGCCCAACCTTCCACTTTCCGTCTGACCGTTTCTTCGCTCCCCGATGGAGGTGTGGCCACTCCTGACTCGTGCCCTCCCCCCTGTTGTGAGCTGCCAGCACTTGATCCCTGGCGCCCTTCCTCTTCCCTGCTCTCTGGCGGTGACGCTGGTCCCGATTTCCAACTGCTCCCCTCTGAGTCCCCTCTGGCTCTATCTTCCTGGGGTGTCCCCCTAGGCTCCCCCCTTGCCCTGGCCACTGGTGCTCCTTTCTGTGAATCTTCTGATTCACTGGAAAGACTCGGAGATCTCGGGTCGTCGTCATCACTCATCTTTTCTTCTGCCTCCTCCCCCTCGCTCTCTGTTTCCTCCCTTGCCCTTGCCTCTGCTCCTGAACCCCTGACACATATGAATTCATGAGGATCCGTGCCTCGGATCCATGTTTTTATGGTGCTGCAGTGTTGGATCCACGTTTTTTATAGTCCAGTTTGTAGGCGTGCCTTCTAGGTGTGATTTGACACTGCATTTGTTGGAATTATTTTTTAAAAAGTGGAGGATCCATGAGGATCCGTGTAGATCCGCCTTTTATGCAGACCCGCAGCTTATACTTTTGTCCCGCACTAGGAGAGGAGGAGGAAGCAAAGGTGATTTTTTCTATCACATGCTCCAAACCTTTGCACGTAGCCTGCTTTTTTTTTTAATCGCTGCTGCTTATTTTAAGAATATGCAAAGTCTATGACATCACACTCACTCTGTCCCTGCAAAGATTTAGCTAGCTGCAAAACTAAAGTCTGACACTGTTCCCCTGATAAGATCAAGCTAGCAGCAATGCACTGGCCCCCTGAATAAGAGAGAAGCCAACCATTATTACAGGAGCAGTGCCCCCCCACCAAAGCAATAGGAAATAACGCTAGAATGGGGGGGGGGGGGTTTAAAGCTAAAGGAAAAGCCTCAAAGGTCCCTCTAGAAGAAGGCAGGGGTTCAGGGCTTCCAAAGCCTAGTGGCAGCCCCAGGAGGAAAAAATGGGGCTTTTGGAGGCGTTTTTTTACTGCTCCAGTGTTTTTACTGCCCTGGTGCTTCCAATTTTTTAAAAGGCAAATTGCGGGAGAAGATGCAGCAGTCAGTCACTCTCTCACTCTCTCCAAGCACCCACGATAGCTAACAAACACACAGGCAACCACACACTCACAAAGCACACACACTAGCAACACAAAGTTGCTCTGCACACACAATCAAGCGATCAGAGTGGCCAAACCTCGTGGCAAGTATTTCCCTGGCTTCTGCTGAATGCAACGAAGACGACCCTGTTGACTCGAAGAAAATGTGTGTGCAATGGTGGGGATGGCTGCCGCGGCTGCATTTGAGCAGCAAGCCACGCCCCAGCCGAGCTTCCCTATTGGGTGCCCAAACGGGGAGGGGCATGGCACACCAGCCCTGGAGTTGAAGCAGGGGGCAGAGCGCCCCCTGCATGACGCAGGAATCGTCTCCCGATCACAACCCCTTCCCTCCCTGGGAGGAGGAAAGGCTTTATTAGGTATCAGGTCTTGAATAACTTTTTGTAATTTTACGGCCAATATTGCATTCAAAATCTTTGCATCAACATTCATTAATGATATTGGTCTATAATTTGCACATTTAGTAGGGTCTTTGTTAGGTTTTGGTATAATTATTATTAAAGCTTCATTGAATGTTGTAGCAGATATACCTTTATGAGCTATTTCCTCATAGACTTCTAAAAGTCTGGGGACTAGTCAATTTTTGAATATTTTATACCATTCTATAGGAAAACCGTCTGGTCCAGGTGATTTCCCATTCCCCATTGTTTCTATTACAGTCTCAATATCTGACATATTTAGGGGTGCTGATAGCATATCTTTTTGATCTTCTTCAATAGTTGGTATTTTAATATATTGAAAGAAGTTCTCCACCTCCTCTGATTTATTTTCTGGCCCTTCATATAATTTTTGTAGAATTTTAAAAATTCATTATTGATATCTACTGATGGGGTTGCTGCGATGTTATTTTCATTTCTTATTAAGGGTATTATTTGGTTCACTTTCTTTTGTTTTAGATGATTAGCTAGAATTTTTGTCAGTCTTTTTCCCTGTTCCCAATATACAACAACAAATGTTTATTCGGCTTTACGCCCATCATGAAGCACAACACAACAAAACAAATCAAATAAAACAGCGGACTCATACAAACCACAAGTAGTATAAAACAGTTCACAACTCACAAGGACAGATATTAGCCATTCATAAAAAGTTTAAGATTAAGATTAAGATTAAAAAATTTTGGCACTACACTAAAAACAATATCTGATGTCATTATAGAAAAATCTTATGACTATCAATAATCAGCTAACATTCCGTTCCGTCTCTTGTACGAGAGGACGGCTGTTAGGAATTTAGCAACCTGTAGGGTAATATAAGGATCCACATCTTGAAGTACCCAGGCAAGCTGTAGGTCTACTGGTTTGTCAGCCATAGGCTGGATTATGGGGTTTAGTATACTAGCACGGGCTGAACTGTACAAAGGGCAGATAAACATAACATGATGTAGAGATTCAGATGTTTCCATTTCACAAGCACACATTGAAGAGACTTGGCCCTTAGTGAATCTATGTCTCAGCACGTTTGTTGGAAAAACATTGAACCTAGCTCTAATGAAGGCATAACGGTGAGACGCGGTCATAAGCGATGTTAAGTAAGACGGAGCACGGTAGATAGGGGTTATGCCGAAATTTAACGGCGAGCAGGCTCCACCACCAGCTACGAAATTTTGGTAAAGCTCCGCATCATCCAGCCTTTGATTTATGCACCTTTTTGCCACATTTAGATCCAGTTTGAGCAATTCAGTGGGTGAGATTTCATAGGACAGCAATTTGGCATGGATTTTTCCTGACCACAAATTTGTGAAGTCATCCCGCCACATGCATTGAATTAGATAGTGGTTCGGGAGTTTATGCCATAGGGATATCCAATAGATCAAAACTCTCCTCCATATGACTAACTCCACTGAGGGGATCTTCATTTCTAAGCGAATGGCCGCATTACTTACGCATGTTGGTAATTTTAAAAGTCGGCGTAAGAATTGGCTTTGAAGTGTCTCTAAAGGTGAAAGGTTTGCAAAGGCAGCCCATAAAGGAGCAGCATAGGCCATTGTGGCCATCACTTTGATGCTATACACTTTCAAGGCCGCAGGGATGAATAAGGCCCCCTCAGAGTAGAAAAAGCGGAGGAGGGAGTGTGATAGGGCTTTTGTCTTATTTTGAAGATATTCAATGTGCGCTTTCCACCCTAAATTATATTGAAAATAAATTCCTAAGTATTTAAATTTATGTACTTGTTCGATTTTCGTGCCCTCCAGCTTCCATGAATAAAGTTTTCGACTCCTTGAAAATATCAGTACTTTAGACTTGATGTGGTTGATAGACAGATGATTAGAATGGCAATATGTCGCGAAAATCTTTAATGCCCTCCTTAAACCCACTCTAGAGTAAGAGAGTAGTACCGCATCATCTGCGTAAAGAAGTAAAGGGCAACGGTAATCAGCTATGCGAGGGGTGTGGATAAATTTTTGTGCGATGGCTAATGGGTTCCTCATATCACTGATAAATAAGTTTAAAAGAAGCGGCGCTAAAATACAACCCTGGCGTACACCCTTATTTACTGGCACTGGGTTAGTCAGGTCTCCAGCAGGGGATAGTCTCACCCTGGCCACGGACCCGGCATGAAGTTGGGAGATAAGCCACAGGAGCCTTCTATCTATTCCCCAACAGGCAAGTTTATCCCATAGCAATTTCCTCGGAATACTATCAAACGCAGCTTTCAAATCTATGAAAGCTGCGCAAAGTTGGCCCCGTCGAGGTGTCGAGTATTTCCGGGCTAAGTGATAAAGTATAATTGCCTGGTCTGTTGTGGATCGGTTTGATCTAAATCCAGCTTGCTCATGTCCAATCAGGTCAGCCTCAACTGACCACTTCATCAACCTTGTCAGCAAAAAACGGGCATATATTTTCCCAATGGACGATAGCAGACTGATATTCCGATAATTCCCTGGGTCACCGGGAGGGCCTTTTTTGTAGATAGGAATTATAATGGCCTCCTTCCACGTTCCTGGTATTAAGCCCGTGGCATTTATTGCATCAAACGTTTTAGCTAAAATCCCTGCCCACCATGCAGAATGAAGCTTTATGGCCTCAACTGGGACCAAATCTGGCCTTACCAGTTTTCAGCTCAGCTATCAATTCTAGGATTTCAGCAGGGTCGGTATTGGGCCAGACGGGAAGGGGATTAGAAGGTCTCCAATGAGTGGCCGGAGCTTCTGCCACTGAGAAATATTTTCTCAGGAACTGCTCCCATGTAGGGGCCGGGATCACCGTTAAGGGATACTTCGTGTTTCTTCCCTTTATTAAGGACCAAAATTTCCGGGAGTTATGAGATTTCGAGGCAGAAATTATAGTCTGCCAACGATTTGTATGCCATTCCCGTTTGGCCGATTTCTGGGCCTGTTTGTATGCTTTTTTAGCCAGGGAATAAGATGGAGGTAAAGCCGGAGCGCCGGAAAGTTTATAATCATTGTATATTGTATGAAGATGGAGTCTGGCTAGTTTGCAAGCAGAGTTGAACCAAGGGGCGCCAAATTTAAAATAGTCTTTTTTAACTCCATAGGTAGGAGAAGTAAAGAAGCGAGTTAAAACTTCTATCAGGCAAGAAAAAGAGTTCAAACAGGTAATAGGATCATGTGGGACTATTCCTACGTCTGGCTGATCACCAGAAAACTTTTCTCCGATAAAATCCATATATCTATGAGCGAGGGCAGGGGACCATCTAGTCCCCTTTACTTTAGTGGACGACTCCACAGTCACTGGGATTGGGTGGAAGCGGTCGAGCAACTGCCAGTCAACACGTAACTTGGTTGTCAGGGGAAGATGGTCACTAAATTGGGGATTATCAATTTTAAAGGAGGTGACATTCAAAAATAGATCCCGGGAAACCAAAACATAATCGAGAACACTGTTGGATTTTAACCCCAGGTGGGTGAACTCTCCTGGTATGTCTGGAGGACACCTGCCATTTAATATTATTAAATTGAGGCGTAGAGTCATCTGATAAAGCATCACTCCCGCCTTGTTGACTTTTACATCCTTTGATATTCTAGTGGGGGTGTATGCTAGATCGTCAGTTTGAGCGCCAGGGTCAGTCCACCACTTAGACTTTTTAAGAGCCTCCCAATTTGAGGCTATCCGAGCGTTAAAATCTCCTCCAGTAATGGAGGGGACATTGGGATATTTAAGATAGCAAGAAAGTAAAAAATCCTCTAGGGATTCCCATCTAGAAATAAGATCTGCTGCTAACCCCCCCGGAGGGAAATAGACATTTGTAACCAATAAAGAGAAGTTACCACCAGAGATCAGTCCGGTAATAGCATAAGGCGGAAATGCATGCACTAGCGAAAGTTTAGCCCGAAGTTTAAGAGAGATACCAATTGTAAGGCCACCTTTAGGGCGGCCACCATTCGTTGACGGGCTAGCAGGCAGACATATAAACTCAAAGCCATTTAACTCAATTTCCTCCTCCACCCAAGTTTCTTGTAATAGTATAATAAGAAAGGAATTAATATATTTTTGGAATTCTGGATCTAATTTTTTACTTTTCCATCCAGCAATGTTCCAACTTAATATTGAAGGCTGGGGTTTCCCCGTACCTCCAATTGACTGTCATTCGGAAAATTGGCTCAACTTTAATACGGGAAGAGGGGAGCCAATAAAGAAATCAGTTATCTTCCTCTGATGAAAAACCTCTCGTAAAGGCTGAGTGGGATTTACAAGGTCACCTGACTGTTGAGCTTGGCTACTCGATCTACTAGGAGTAGGACCTTGAACAGGGGCGGACCCCTTTTCCAAAAGAGTTTGGTGGGCCACCCGGGGTGGACCAGCTATCTCGTCAGAAGTTTGGTCTCTCTGTAGCCTGCTACTGGTCTTTTGAGCTACATGATTTATGTGGCCTGTTGGGTCTTCAATCAGTTCCGTCACGGATCTTGCTGTTGAATCCATAATACTCCGCAAGGAGGGATGAGGCTGGGCGGGAGGACTATTTGGGGAGGTTGGCAAAGGCACCTCTTCTCTTGATTGGTCAGTGCTATAAGAAGGTTCCAGGTCTGGCATCGATGAATGTGTAGAAGGGGATTTTTCCTGTTGTGTGCTGCTTTCTTCAGGTATGCTTTTCGATGGACGGTCATGCAAATCTATTAAGAGCACAGAGGATTGTTCTGCTTGGAGGGGAGGACTGGTTGTTGCTTCTTGGGGTTGTATCTTATCCTCCATTGCCGACATGCATTTAGCATTAGATATTGAGAGATCCATATGATCTG